>NW_026643197.1:0-1200000 GCF_028828495.1 Penicillium riverlandense | reverse complement strand
CTGGACCGGCCTCGGTCTGCAGACGAGCTCACGGCCAAGCATAGCTTCAACAGTGAGATCACAGACAGCATGCAGACAAACTGCAGCGATACGCCTCGGCTGGGAATGACCATTGCCGAGTCTCCCACTATCTTCACCTTCAACACCGTCGCTGCTAAAGCCAGCGCGCTTCTTGGACCCGGAAGCCCTAACAACGTCCAATCATTTGCTGAATCCCTACACCATCGCCAAGAATCCAAGGATCCTTCTAAGGAGGAGGCACGGCCGGCTCGTGCTACTCTCAAGAAGCGAAATCCCAACCCGCCAAAAGTTGCTACTCCAGAACGGCATCCGCCGCAGCACGACCCATCACCTCCCCTAACACCTCAAGATTGGCTAGCAGCCGCATCGCAAAGTCCTCAGTCTCGGAAGGAGCGGACTCACGAAAGCCAGCCCCAAGAGACGCAGGCTGAGCCCACGCGCATCGTCAGCCGAGCTGCGTTCCATGATGCTCACAGCATCGATTCCTACCCAAGCGAGTCCGAGGCCTCAATCATCCCAACGCTGGACATGCACGGCCTGGACCTGTTGCAGCAACCCGTCCCTGTCTCCGCCCCCGTCCCTGTCTCCGCCCCCGTCCCTGTCTCCGCCCCCGTCCCTGTCTCCGCCCCCGTCCCTGTCTCCGCCCCCGTCCCTATATCTGAGCCGCAGAAAGAGCAAGACCCAGCTCCCCGCCGACGCCTCAGTTTTCGTCCCCGATTCTTCAACCGCTCCACCGGCGGCGGACCGCGCCGTCTCCAATCCTCGCCCGTGGGCCCCGATTTCATGGACGACGACTCCGAAGACGGCGCCCCGTCGCCCAACATCCCGAAAACGAGAAATCCACCCAGTGCATCCCGCCGTGCTACATCCCATCTCCTAATGAACCCCGACGGAGACCAACAGTCTTACACCTACTCCTCCAGCGTTCCCACCGCCGAAGAAGGATTCTACCAACTCGGCTCAAAAGCCCTGCCCCGCTCTTTCACCGAGTCAAACAATATGATCATGACCTCCTCACACGCATCGGCCTCAACCTCTAACCGTCCCTCAACCTCCCACAGCATGGACCACAAGCGCCGCACCAGCTCGCTCGGCATCTTTGGCTGGATGAAAGGCGTCAGCGGGAAACGCTCGGAGCCCGCAACCCCCATAATTGCGGCAGATATGAAAGAACCGCGTACGCTGTCGCGTCTTTCGGCGTATGAGAATAATGATCACCAATCTTCTCCTTCTCCTTCACCTTCGGCTTCGCCGCTTGTGCGCACGTTTAGTGTGGAGAACATGGAGGCCCCTGTTGTCAGGCCGAGACCTGCGTCTGCAGCTGCGGGTCAGTTTGAGGAGCAGGCTCGGAAGCCAAGGTATATGGGTCGGAGGGCCAGAAGGGGGTGATCCGATTTTTGGTCTTCTTCTCCATCTTCTTTCTCTCTGTGTTATATGATACCCCACACAAGTTCTCCTTTACTCTCCTTCTCCTAGAGAGTAGTTTGATCATTTTCTGCATTTTGGAGGGTGTCTACGGCTTTGTGATTTGGATACTGATATTCTCTCTTTTTTTTTTTTTTTTTTTTTTTTTCCGGCCGGCAAGTTACGAAAGTAGTTCTTGAGTGTTCCTATAGATAAAAGAAGATGGAGGTCCCTGCCATGGTTCCGTGGTCCAATCGTCATAACCATTCTCATCCCCGAAGTTGTTGTCACTCCAGAGATCACGCTGGGCGCCGTCCAAGTACGGTATAGTCTGTTCCCCTCTAGAATGATGGGTCTGGGATAGAAAGTGGGCGTTTGCATGCTTCTGTGTTTTCGCCCACTGGAGGTGCCATCATATCTTCCTCCTCGACTTCCCGGGCCGTCAAAGGATGCTGATAATGGAAAGGAACGACCCTGGTATCCGGCCACAGCATATGACCTGAGATAGTTTCGTCGGGTCCCAATGCATCTTCAGGAAAGCTGGCTGTGAAACCAGGGACGAAGTCTGGCTTCGTATATCTCCACCCATGCTCAAAATCGCTGTGCCACACTGGGAAAAACCGTAGGCGGTAGATCTTCCACATCCCATTTTCCAGGATAAACTCGCTCTCATATAGGCCCCCTTCCCACCATTGCTTCTTCCCGTTCTTAATATCATCGGGCATGGATTCGTGCGTTCCGGCCTGCATCAGGGTTCTGCCTCGCATTTTTGCCGCTGTCACCGTCGCGTTGATTGTAATGATTTCCTGGCATAGCATATGGTCGAGCAGGTAACCGTAAATGGGGCCATTCCGGCCGGGCATGTAACGCCCACCAAAGCGATCTTTGAAGATG
Organism: Penicillium riverlandense; assembly: GCF_028828495.1. Classification (NCBI taxonomy): domain Eukaryota; kingdom Fungi; phylum Ascomycota; class Eurotiomycetes; order Eurotiales; family Aspergillaceae; genus Penicillium; species Penicillium riverlandense. The sequence continues at coordinate 1,197,681 of NW_026643197.1, read as the reverse complement.
CGGCCGATGCCAGATGGACCGTAAAACCGTCCGTTCAGGAACTGCATGTAGGCGTCCGGCCGGGTGGAGAAGCAGTCGACCACCTCCTTGTAGAGTCCCTTGTCAAGATAATATCCATACTTATAGTGGAGATCCCGGATCTCCTTCTCGGCTGCACAGGCTTAGTCCCTGTGTCTGCATCGCCAGTGGAACACCAGTAACTCACCAACGAGTTTTGCAACCTGCTGCTTCAGCAGAGATACCTGGCAGTCTGCGTCCAGCAATGATTGCTCGTTCACCAACATAACTGTTTGTAGTCTGGTAGATGAGCTTGGCGGGGGAAGAGTATAATGGCCAAACAACGATTTAAAATGGACGCGATCCAGCCAAGGCTTCGAATCTACGCTTTTATTCCGAACCCAGAAATCTAATACTGTCACTAGCAGGAACCTCGGATAGCCCGGTGCCTTGAAGCCCGGCAACTCACATCCGACGTGGGTCGTCTCAGTCACGCTAAAGTCACACGCGCCGACAGCGAACAACAACTCAACGAACTATCGGCAGAAGCTTCCGATTATGAAGGAAAACAATGGCCGATTTCAGCCCCTTCCAGCTGTATTGGGTGTGTCATTCCCGTCAACGGGAACCAATGCCTGGGGAAAGTGTCCGTGCATCGATTTGGCGGAGAGAGTAGATCACACCAGCTAAATAGATAAACTCCCAAGGCTTTGAGCTCTCCATTTTGTTAATGTAACTATTTATCTTACATTGGACCCTTCCTTTACCACCACCAGTACGTAATGAGATTCTAATAGCCGGACGACTACAATGCGCATGAACATCGTCGAACCTACGAGCGAGGTTCCGCCCCCAGGCACAGTTTTGCTATTAGATGAATCTCAGAACCCGTTAGAGAATCGACATCTCAAGCACGGGACTGGAAAGGTGCATGCATTTCCTTACAGGATATTCCGAGAAAGTATCGTGGCTGATATGGAAAGCAGCACTCCAACGTCGTCCTAGTTCCACAACCCTCAAAGGACCCAAACGATCCCCTTGTACGCAGCCTGTTTCCACTCCACCAATTATAGATAGTCCAAGGTCCACTGACAGAGAGAAGCTGTGGTCAAGGTGGAGAAAAGAAGCAGCCTTCTTCACCATTTTTCTCAATGCCATCATATTTGCCTCGTGCCCTGGTCCCTTGCTCTCATCATCGACCTTCGTGCTCTCCGGGATACTCCACGTTCCACTTGGCAAGATTTCTGAGCTGGGTGGTTACCAGCTTATGGTGTCCGGTATAGTAGGGTAAGTGAGCCCAGCAGCATCAGATCCGAAAACCTCTAATGCTACACAGACCCTTTGTTTCGGTCTTGGCCCAAAAGTACGGGAAGAGGCCCCAGTTTGTTGCGGCTGGCGTGTTCGGCACACTTGGTACGGCAATATGCATAGCTGGGGCTCATCAGTCGTCGTACTCCGTCCTGATGGCGGGGCGTGTGGTCCAGGGGCTTGGGGCCACAGCCTTCGAGAGCATCTCCCTGGCATCTGTTGGGGACCTCTACTATCTGCACGAGCGAGGACGGCGGATGGGCCTAGTGGTTCTGACATTGGCCTGCATGTCTTCGGTCGTGTCGATAATTAGCGGTGTTATCACACATAATCTTGGGTGGGTTTATCTGTTCGACATATCGCTCCCATTCAATATTGTGGGGCTACTCGGAGTCATCTTATTTCTTCCAGAGACCCAGTTCAGGAGGTTAGTGGATTCCGAGCAGCAACCGAGCGATGCAGAGATGCAGACGAAGGCAGACGAAACCCTGGTCAAGGCTATGCAACAGCAGTCGGATGGGGCTGTTCTCGATAAGAGAATCTCCCGACAGACGTATATTCACAGCCTACGCATTTTTACTGGAACATACTCCTCTGCAGGTTTTTTGAAGGGGTTTGCAAATATCTTTATGCACTTGTTGAATCCCGCAGTGGTTTGGATCCTGACCACGACCGGTGTCATCGTGGTATGTGCTGTCCTTCAAGGAACGACAACACCCAAAGATCTCGTTGCTGATATTCTGCACATAAACCAGTCTCTATTCACTGGCCTGGCATACATTCTATCTCAGATATGGTCCGTTGCGTAAGTGTTGCTTTCTCTCCTCCCCCGCGCTTCTTCCGCTGCCTGCCGCAAGTGAAGCCTAGTAACATCTTACTTTCTAAAAGGCCCTACAGCCTTAATGTTCAACAATGCGGCTACTTCTTCACCGGAGGTATGTATTAGATCTGCCCATTCACGCACTGTGTTTCTCATTCTCGCGTTAAGCCTTTCTTGGCGGGATTCTCGCCGTGTCCGGAGGCCCGATCTGCGATGCCGTCAGCCGTAGGATGGCCCATTTGAATAACGGCATCTACGAGCCCGAGTTTCGTATCCCCGTGAACCTGCTTGCAGCCGCGATACTAGCTCTCGGATGGTTCGTTTTCATGTGGAATCTTGATCATCCATCGCCCACGGGGTATTATCTCGGCGCATTCTGCCACGGGTGTATTGTATTCGGCGTGACCATTACGTCGACTACAGGCAGTTTGTATATATTGTAAGTCATTCCGTGCCTATTTGTCTCTTTGAATCAAAGGATCGTTGAGAGTTTGTAGTAGCTAACTATGTCACACAGGGATGCATTCCCTCAGCATGCCACGGAAATCTTCATCCTACAGATGACAACTAAGAATCTTCTCTTCTTCATGTTCTCCAAGTTCATCAATGCTTGGGAGGTTCGCGTCGGGGGTGGACACATCATGAAGGTATTCGGTGCCATAACTATGGCTCTCTTGGCAACTTCTATCCCAATGTGTTAGTGGCCTGTTAAACCCCCGCTCTTTCCGTATTGTACGCTAACGCAAAGGGTGAACATTAGATTCATTTGGAAAGCTAAACCGTCATATGATGCGGAAGTTCTATGCTCGGTTAAATGTTGATTAGTGAGAGAACATTGATACCAAACATAGCTTGGCTACTGATTATTTTTTATGACAAAATCTATTTATATGCGCGAACTATTGACGCTCGCTTCACCCGTGCGGCTTTAGGAGCAATCTGAGGCTACAAAAAAACAAGCTTGAAACTACACCAGATTAGCGCATATCCCTCCCTAGTGTAGAAGACGCTAAAGCAAAGCAAAGCATTTAGGGTACGTAATTGTCAAAGAGCTTTGGCTATTTAGCGGCAATTATTAATAGTATATGGTATTGATGTTTTATATACACTTTGTCGGGGAAGGACACATTTGAAGAACCATCATAGACCTCATATGTATACTGGGTCGCAGTCTCAACTGAGCGAACACATTGCTGGACTGGCTCTTTACTTGGTATCAGATGCATTTTACGATAGGTCCAAATTCCAGAATGTCTCATCATATAGCAAATGTTCATCTTCCAGAATATCGTTCGATAGCAGATTTTCGTCAAAGACAAATCTCCCATTGTTTCGGTTTCTGATGACGCAACATATTTATTAGCGAAGCATCGATAGCAGGCCATTAAGAGACTTACGATGTTGCCATTGCACGGGCAGAGTCGATAGACAAAGAGAGTCCCCCATCCGTTACTTGGGCCGCTGAGACGCCAAGGCTCTCGAACAGAGTTATAATTTCATCATGCTTAGATTTCGATAGTCTCCCAAATGTAATGGACCGCAGAAAAACTAGGCTGTCTGTAACCCGCGAAAGAAAGACATTCTCCGAAAAGAAGGAGAGGTCCTTCGCTAGAATGAATATCATCACATTCGCAACGATACAGCTGCAGTCGAAGGGGTTCATCCCAGATAAGGCTTGATGGCGATGCATCGAGGCGATCACATCGAACGATGAGCTGGCTGCCTCAAAGCACGCCATCGAGAGTCGTTGCAGAGTTGAGCTAGTGGCGGGGAAGCTCTGGTTGCGGTGCTGAATGGCCAAGTGCCTAAGAAAGAGACGGGTTATACTGATGACCGAATACCAGTAGTGTAGGTGCAAAAGTCCGATGGCACGGTGATGGGGAGGTGCAGCTGGCGGGCCCCATTGTAGATGAGACGGCAAGGTGGACTGAAAGGTCTGATGCTCCCGCAGGTGGTGGAAAACTATGGTATGCAGCGACTCGGCAGACTGAAACCTGACATGTTGCTCGTCGTAGAAGTCATTTCGCATCTGGCGACGCATCTTGTGCAGCGATACCAGGGCCTGCAAATACCCAGGGGGAGTATTCAAACCAGGGTTCAAAATCTACGGACCCGTGTTGATATCAGTAACTGGGGATTGAATGGGGTTACCCATCTGTCGCTCTCTTACCTGCTCGGATATCCTCGGTATATCATAGCTGAACCCCAAGACTGCAGGGGGACGGTTCGATGCCGATGATATCAGCTCGTCAACCAGATAGAGTGTGCACCACAGCTTGCGCACTCGCTCTCTTTCGTGTGGTGGGAGCCCGGCTGTGGATCGTTGCTGGTCCCAGCCCAGCGTGATGGCCACCCGCACGCCGGCGCCGATGTACAGGTATGCCAAAGTGGTATACCCGTGCACTTGAAGAGCGAGACTCTACTCGGTTCAGTTTATTGACTTCACCATCGAGACCAGGACATGAAGCGTCTGCTTACCAGAATGCACAAGGCACATGTTGTCTCCGCATCCGCCTCGTCACATATTTCTGATATTGTGGCTTTGGCAGCGAAAAGAAATACCAGGGAGTACGAGCAATGTTGCTGTTCCGCTGTGAGCGAAATATCCAGAGGAGGATCATCCCGCATGGAGCCCAGCGAGAACACGGAGAGCAGGGTGCAGATCCAGGACCGGCTGACTTGCTTTTCTTGCTGAGTGGAAGCGTAGATATCCTCGAGTTTCTGATACAGCTGCTCGGAAGAAAAAAACCAGTAGCAACACTGCACCTCCTCACAGAATCGAGCTACGTACTGTTCGGCAAGGTCACGCGGTGGTAGAGACCCGGCATCCGTTAGTGTGGCCATTGACTTGATCATCGGCGGCAATGGAGCCGGTCGGGGTGGTGGAATCTCTGAATCTGCAGGGACATGACGCCTCTCAACGTGGGATCGAACAGAGGCATGAAAACAGATATCGGATCCGAGTCCCACGTAGCCTGGAAAACCAGTAAGTTAGCCAAATACGATTCTCGCGGGTCGCAGCCGCATCTTACGTCGTTGCTTGCTGGAATCGGTCAGATAGCAGCCAAAATTACTTGTTAGAGACGCAAGATCCCCACCGCCGTCATCGCGATGAAGTGTGTCGTCTTCTACCGGTCCGGGGATGGAAGATAAGGAACGGGCTAAGGTCTCGGGGACCGCGACTTTCTCTGCATCTCGCCTCTCCAGCTGCATGGCCGTATTGCGGAGAAATTCCGAGTTCAGTTCATCAGCCGGGAAAAGCTGCTGGAGAATGCGCGTGGCATGCTCATGGTCCTCGGAAGATGGCGCGTTCCTACGTTTCTTGGTGGCCAGAACACAGGGCTTCTTGATGCGGGTACAGTAGTGGCATGGCCCTGGCTCTACACGCTGTCTTTAGCCAGTCCCTCGTCACCAGGGGAAGATAGAGGGAGCGCACCGGGATTGATGCACTGCCAGTGTCAGGTTATCTTTCGAACGAATGGAGCAGAGCATCTACGCACCTTGGTTTTCCGGTTCTTGCACCGAACGCAGCTCTGTGCCGTCCTCTTTCCGCTAGCCGATGGCTCTGATGCATTCACCGACACCACTGAGGTCTCCATTATGTCTGTCCAGACTGGACCTTCGGTGGTCTAGTGCCGACGATTGTCCGGCTTTTCAAGGACTTCCGCTGCGTCGTCCTAGGAAATTGCGGGGAACAACAATCGGAAGTTTCTTGCCGATAAAGCGCTAACTGTTCCGCTGAGAGGCCATTGCAATTGGTTCACTCTGCAACCGATTGCAGAATTGGATGAGTGAGAGGGTTCTCTTTCTCATTTGTTGCAAATATGCTTACAATGTAGTTATTCTCCAACCTTGTCGAAGAGTCTGCTCACACTTTTAATCCCGACTCAATCAAGAGGTTATCAAATCACAATCGCTCAAAACCACAGTAGAGATACTTCACTTGAAAATTACGTATTGATTATTTTGAAGGGTCATCTAGTGATCCGCAACTTCACTTGTGGATGTTTTGACTCGTCTACGATCCAAGAAGCATTTTGATGAGATTCCTGGATAAGTCAAGTAAGCATCAAAATCTAACGCAAAATGTTTCTTTGTAGAGAAAATGAATTTCTGGTTTATTTAGCACCAAGAAAATGCAAAACCGATATCACCAACCGATTCTTGCCCCTCGCTTGAATCAGACCAGCGAGCCTTTTACGCTTCCCGACTTATTGAATGTGACCACTTTCAGATCCGTGTATTCCTGGATGCCCGCTGCACCTCCAAATCGGCCATAACCCGAGGGTCCCCCACAGCCGCCGTATGGGCGATTGCTTTCGAAGCTGAGTGTGGGCCCATTGATGTGCACCGCACCACTACGAATCTGGCGAGCTACCTCAAACGTTGCCGCTCCATCCGTTCCATATACGGCCGCAGACAAGGAGTAGCCCGGTAGGTTCGCCAGGCGAATCGCCTCCTCCACAGTGGAAATTCGGGTGATACAGCAAAATGGCGCAAATGACTCCTCGGAAAATATGCGGCTGGAAGGGTCGACGTGATCCAGTAAATGCGGCTGGATGAAACACTGCTCGGCGGTAACGTCACCAACAAGGACAGTGGCTCTTGTTTCTTCCACAGAGCGCAGGAGGTCGACGGCATGTGTAGCTGAAGCCGAATTATAAAGAGGACCGATACGAAACCGCTCGTCTCGGCTCTCCGTGCTTGAATCGGTTGCGCCAGCCCAGAGTTTCGCGATGCGAGACTTCAACCTCTCCACTAACGCATTGGCGACAGCATCGAGGACAAGGACATTCTCGATAGAGAAACAGATCTGGCCGCTGTGCATCATGCTGCTGAAGACAATATCATCGGCAGCAGCGTCCAGGTCGGCATCTTCCAGGACCACCGCCGCCGCTTTCCCTCCCAGTTCGACCACACACTGTTTCGGCCCGTACACAGCGCAATGGCGTGCAATGATGCGGCCGACACGCACACTGCCCGTGAAATTGACTCGCCGCACCACTGGGCTGGCGATAATCCGCTCGACCAAGGCCGGGCTCTCGTCCGCCGCCATGTTGACGTAGTTGAGCACTCCATCCGGCAGTCCAGCGTCACGAAACGCCTCAGCTACGAAGCGCTGCGTTCGTGGCGAGCACTCACTTGACTTCAGGATTACAGTGTTCCCACACAGCAGCGCCGTGGCGACCGCTCGGCAGCTCAGCACGACGGGCGAGTTCCACGGCGCCACGGCAAACACCACACCGGCCGGCTCGCGGAAGACAAATGTCATTGTACCAGGGTTAGAGCTGGGCAGAATCTCACCCTTGAGCTGGCTCGCCAGGCTGGCCACCTCCCTCAGCAGCGACGCCGCGCCGTGAACGTTGGCGCCGCCAGCCCAATCCGCCTTTGCGCCTGTCTCAACCATCATGGCAGCTTGTATGTCGGGGCCCAGGGCCTCGAGCTTGTCGGCAGCCCGAAGAAGCAGCTCTCTGCGGCGGAGATAGGAGACCTGGCACCAGCGCGGGAAGGCAGCCTGCGCAGATTCCAAAGCCTGGTCGGCAATCCCCGCGGTGCAGCGCGCGCCTTGCGAGACCAACTCGCCCGTCTCGGGGCTATGCACGTCAAACCAGGAGCCTGATGATACATCGCACCCGTCTAACAGATGGGGTGATTGCAGCAGGCCCATGATATATTCGTATTTCCGGATAAGGAAGAATACTTTTTGAGAAGTCGTAGACTCTCTAAGAAATTAAATATATCACATCATCGGTGCAGGAACAGGCGACTGGAAAAGATCTCTTCCGTCACCAAGAATTCTTCTGCTGTTCAGTTTTTCTATCGGATGTAATCCGCCGAGGGCCGCCAATTGCCATAGCCATCGGAATTTAACACCCGACCTTCAATCATGACATGGCTCTCTCACCTTCCCGTTCATTCTTCATGATAAATTAATATCTATTGAGACATCCGGGGCGGGAAAGCAACTGCAAGTCAGTAGCCATGGTCTTTGGTATCCTCGAACCCCGAAACAGAGAGGTCAGAGGCACGGTCGTCCTCGATGACGGCGGCACCATCACCAGCTTTCGGATCAAACATGGCCATAGGACGGCAGGTTACTCCCTTCTCCCGTTATTCTCTATTCGTATTTAATTATATATTATTTATGGTCTACTTCTTCAGATAGGATGTCTGTTAACATCAGTTAAGGATGCTGCCATCGCTCTTGCTCCCACGCCGAGCAATGACCCAAACGATCCGCTCGTGAGTGACCACTGAGAGTCTGGGCTCTTTCATATGCGAGTCAAAAGACTCACGAATGAGATCGCCTGAAGCAGAACTGGCCCGTATGGAAGAAGCACCTGGTGCTTCTTGTCGTTTTCCTCAACACTGTGGTTTTCTTTTCTGTGCCCGCACCCATGCTCGCTCCTGGCACATTTACCATCGCGAAGGTATTTGGGATTAGCCCGGGCAAAGTCTCTCAACTTTCCGGGTATCAGCTGCTCGTAGTTGCCTGCTGGGGGTAATTAATCACTCACCATGAATTAGTGATCTGACAGTGCCCTCAGAAAGAGAGGAGCTGACATCGTGTCCAGGCCCTTCGTATCTGCTCTTGCGAGGAAGTATGGCAAGAGGCCCCAGTTCGTTTTCGCAAGCCTCATGGGCACTATTGGGACCATTGTCTGTATTCTATCGCGGACCTATCATCAACTCCTCGTTGGCCGTCTGATCCAGGGCTTCGGTACATCTGCCTACGAGGCTCTTTGCGTCACGGTAGTCGGCGATCTGTCTGTTTCCCAATAACGCTTTCTAGGGCCCATTGTGGCTAGACCTGCTGACTTTGATGTAGCTTCTTTGTGCATGAGCGCAGTCTGAGGACCGGGACGATGGTTTTGACTATCTCGTGCATGGCATCTCTGGTGTCGATTGTCGGAGGGCCGATCGTGGAGAATTATGGTTGGCGATACATGTTCATCATCCAGCTGCCCTTTGCCATCGTCGCTTTGCTCTGCATTTTCTTCTTCTGCCCAGAAACCCAGTTTCAGAGACCGGCCACTTCTCCCGATAACGGTTGTACTATTGTCGAAAACCCCAAAGCGAGTGCGGCTCACGTCGAGGCGGTCGAGGAAGAACAAACTGCTCCGGTTGCCTCGTCAACACCCATGCGCTATGTTCAAAGTCTTAGGCTGTTTAGGAGATTCTATACGCAGAATAATGTTGTGATGCTATTCGCATCAACCTTCATCGTCGCGTTGAATCCGGCAGTCATTTGGGTACGATAGGTCGATTCCAAATGATCACTGTCCCGGACATATACTCACCTTTCCACCAGCTACTCAGTGTGAATTCTGTGGTTTCTGTACGCATATCAACCCTTCCATCTGTCCCAGCCGTTGAGAAATATCCTGGGATATTCTGGATTCTAATACTGTGGCTAACGCGCACAATGTCAGGCACTATATGTCAGTTTGTCATATGTTGGCTCTCAAATTTGGTCTCCGCCGTAAGTGTCAGTCTCGTGGGCGATATTTCCACCACTGATAGTTATTATCATGAAGACCTTATTTGCTCAACGCCGCCCAGAATGGGTATTACTTCTCCGGTGGTGAGCCACACCTATGCCAGATAATGCTATACAAAAAGAATGTGATATTGATCGGTGTGGAAACGCAGCCCTCATCGGTGGTGTTATTGGAGGCACCCTTGGTTCTTACCTTATAGAGAGACTTACGATCTGCCTCGTCAAAAAGAACAATGGGGTTTTCGAGCCCGAGTTTCGCCTCCCCATTAACCTGCTCTCTGCGCTGCTCTTCGGGCTCGGATGGTTCATCTTCGCATGGAATCTAAAACACCCCACCTCCCACGGATACTATCTTGGGGCAGTGTGCCATGGATTCATTGGCTGCGGGCTTACGCTGACTGGGACCTCATCTAGCTTGTACATCTTGTATGTAGACAACTCGTCACGTTGTCTGCGCGTTCGCGAGGAACCTGCTGACCCGGTCTGGGATCGCTCTAGAGACTCGTTTCCTCGACAGACGACTGAGATATTCCTGCTACAGATGATGGTCAAGAGCATCCTGTTCTTCAAGTTCAGTCTTTTCGTCAACGACTGGGTAGAAAACGCCGGGGCTGCAGCCATGATGACTGATTTTGGCATTGTCACGATGTGCCTGATGGCGACGTGTCCGGTGATGTGTGAGTACTAAAATCTCCCAGTTATCCTTCAATTGTGCATTTGCGGAATTCTGACCAGCTATCAAGATGTGTTCGGCAAGTACAGTCGCACTGCGGTGGAACGGTTGTCCATTCTGAAACATATAGAGCAGTAGAGCCATAGGTTGTCCAGGTATCGCTGCTGGTTAAGTATAGCGGATGAGCTTGTAGCAGTGCTTGAAGACAACATGCGCAATACTCTCTTTCTTGGATAATTCTATCGTGGTGTGGCCATGTGCATTACCAAACAATTAGTTGTCCTTGTTAGGCCGAATAGTACTATCGAGGCAAATCCGATCAGATTAGTGATAGAGCGGTTCGCGCCAGAAAACTGTATGCAAGTGTTGGACCAACTACTCAACACCATGACCCGACTGACGTGTTATTGATTTGCCCTTCCACAGGACAAGCCGGGCGAAGTGCCAGAGAGTGTGCTGCCACGTATTCTTGTAATGGGGACCATAGGGTACGGCCCGACTGACGTATGGAATCCTAAGACCGTCAAGTGCGCTTTGCAAGCTCCAGCAGTCGTCGAATGCCACAACAAAGGCACCGAACCCGATGAAAAGACCCATATCTACCAGATCTGGACTCTGGGCCACCATAGACTCTATTGCATAGTCTAGCCCGATCGTCCCCTGCGGGGCATCAGAGAAGAGATCGAAGTATCCGAAGTACTGTCCGTGTACAAAACAATAGGCCAAAAGCATAAACAATCGAAATGAAGAAAGTTGTCATCGTATTTATAAATGAACACATACTCTGCTTTACAATACAATCTGAAAGCCACCGAGGATAATTCTTGGCAATTATAACATACTTGAGATTTAGAACAAGCGTGAACTCAACCAAAAATTCAATATTAGCGCGGATACCCCGACGATGGTGCTTCCGCAAACATATTGAGCAGTATCGAAGTGGTATTAAGGTCGAAATTCTCCAGTGAATCAACGTTTGGGCCGTTGAAATCTCTTTAGCTATATTAGAATGAAAAGCCTCTAGCAGAAATGGATTTAGAACGGAGGAATGACGGGATGACTTACAAATCCATATAATCCAGAGAGGGCCACGATTTTGGGAAATGGGGAGACTCTGTCAGGTCAATTGGATCGTCCTCAGGATCCTCATGATGCAGTAGACTGGCTTGGATTTGATGCGGTGCCGTGGATTGTAGGAATTCCGGCTCGAGAACTCCACTTTCACGTACCCTAATTTCCAGTTCAGGTGAGATTTTCTCACACCAACCCATTCTTTCCATCCCTGATATAGTCTCAAGACAGGCCTTGAGCATGATGCGATGCTCCTGCTTACCCAAGTATTGAAGAGCCAGTACCAAAACCCACATGACTTCCATAATGCAATGACAGTCAAATAACGTCTGACTTGATAAGGTTTGTTCGTTCGTCATGCGTTTGATAATTTGGACTGATTTTTCTGCAGCTTCAATACATTTTCCAATTAGTTCATTATGGCACTTCCGACTAGGTGCTTTTATTGATGCTGGTTGAAAGACCAAGATGAGGAGAAAGGGCCGGGTCAAGGATATAATGACGTTCCAATATCGTAAGTGAAGCACCGCTATAGACCGCCGGTGCTGGGGAGGGAAAGATGACTCTGAGTGGAAGTGGGCCGGCAAATCGTCTAACCATCGCTCCAGGGACCCCAAGCCCTGCGTGACACGACTCAAAGGCAAATGACCTCCCTCATTAGTCGGTGCAAAGAAGCAGTCTTGCCTGATGGTTTTCTTGAGCCGAACAAGTGCCACTGATAATGCTTGGTATCCCAGAGGCATGTTAGGGCCTGGATCTAATACCTGCTCTTCATGTTAGCAGACATTACAAATGCTCGAGACTGTTAATTACCTGTTCAGATGCCAATGCGGTCGTGACAGACCTGTCAGTATCCACAACTGCAGATGGATAACCGAAGCGGGTTGCCATCTCATAGTCGATAATGTATAGAGTCCACCATAGCCGCCTTGCTCGCTCTTGCTCGACCGGATTCCTGGTCTGCATAACAATATCTCTATGCAGTCCCAGCGAGTATCCAATTCTCACAGCCGTTCCTATATGCAAATACGCTGCGAGACTATAACACATTCCATGCGTAGCCAGGCTCTGTGTCTATCAGCACCGCGTGGCACGTTGAGGATACCACATACCATCAATGCAAAAGCCTTCACACTCTCAACATCCGCTTCCTCTACCGCGCCCAAAGACATTTCTTTCGCCAATGTAAGGTAATGCGACGACTGTTTTCTATGGCGGAGGACTGTGCCATTTGATCCAGTAGCTGCATCACTGGGTGACATACTTCCCAATGCAAAAATGGAGTAAAGCGAACATAGCCACGAAGAGCTTGCATCCTTTCCTTGATTCTCTAGTGTATCATTGAGAGCAGTGTAGAATTGCTCAGGGGAATAAAACCAGTATAAGCAATGTATTTGGCTAAAAAACCGTTCCGCGTAGCGCATGCACAGCTGGCGACTTGGAAGGTCAATTTTTCCATTGCGCTGAGCATGTGGTTTTTCCACTGCGGCCGGCGGAAGAGGGCCAATTGTGAGCGGGGGTATAAGTTTGGAGTCCGGCTGTCTCGATGTCTTGCTTGCCGTGCGAACAGCATGGTGCCAGCGAAGTGCAGAATCAGCACCAACATATCCTGTCAATGTTGGCGATAGTTCCTTTCAAAAAAATACAAGAACCAGAAGTCTCACTGTACTTTCCCAGAGAATCAAGTACCATACAACCACGCGCCTCTTGGAGAAGCGGGTGTTTATCATTCCTCATTACGTCCGGTGAATTACCGAGGTAGCTCTGTACTGAATGAGGATCTCCATTTGTTCTGCAGTCATGAGATATTGGCATATGCCCTTGCGGTGGTGGAGGCGGTGGTGGAGCTGGTGGTGGAGGTGGAGGATTTTCAAGCTTGCAAAGAAGTTTTTCAATGTTCTCTGTTGTGAGTTCAGGAAGCTCCTCTTCCGACACGAATCGTCGCAGAAGCTTGATAGAAGACTCATAGGCTTCTTCTGACACCCGATAGAAAGGTCGTTTTCTTTTCGTGAGATTGAATTCACAGTGCACTTTGTTTGATCTGCAATAATCGCAAACGCCCTTTTCTGTATATCACTCGTTACCTGCTGATCATAATGCAAGATATGACGCAGACTCACCAACTCCAATACACTGCCCTAGCCGTTAGCTGCGTAAACCCGAATCAGGGCCTTTTTCCTTGCCTTAGTTTTGCGGGTTTTGCAATTGTCGCAACTTTGGCGTGCCCGCTTTCTCAGCTGCGCGGGCGCTTCCGGCTCCATATCGTCAGGAATACAGAAAATTATCAGAGCCAAAATGACGGAGGGATTGGGAAAAGAGGAAAAGAGGAAAAGAAAAGGGTTCGGCTGAAGTCTGGGTCAATAAACGCCAGGTAGTTGATCCTGCACACGATAGGATACTATGAGTGAGGGGGCGGGGGTCTATCGGCTAATTATATCCGACTGAACCTTTGCACTAAAAATCTATTTTTGATTTATAAATCATATTTTAATTTCTGATCTATTGTGTCAGTTTCGATATTGAAATTGGACGAAGTTGCCAGTACAGGAAACTTTGGGCCACCAGAAGAATAGACCCAGCCTACCCAGCCAGCGGTGCGTCTCTAGCCATCTAATATTCAATATGTATTAGGATCTTCAGTGTGGGGTTGTATGGGAATTTAGCTTGTTACGCACTGGCCCAACACCCCTCACGTTTCCGACATCGTCCCAATGGCAATTTAGATTCATACTGCAATCGATTCCAACCCATCACACGGATAGCGGAAGTCTGAATAATTTGATGGCGTTCCCTCGTGCCACTCGGTCCTTCTTGCTCTGATCCATATCAACAGTCCTCCACCATGCCTGTGCCTCCTGGATCTGGTCGTACGGTGTGTCTGCAAATAATATCAGCCGAAGTCCGCGTGGGACAGAAAGCTCTGAGTGGTGTCTTACCAATTGAGAAGAGGCATCTCTCTTCGCCCAACTCTTTGATACAAAACTCTAATCCAGCAGTCGAGAAGTTCCCTGATGTCGTGATAAATATATTGTGCTTGAAATAGTACGTGTAGTCGTGCTGTGATGGTCGCGCCACCCTTTTGCTAGGCTTGTTATACCAATGCGAGGCTCTCCAAAGATTGAATGGAATACTGCGATGAAAGGTTATTTTAGTCTGAGCGTATTTTGTGTATTTTCAGAGCGAGGTTGTTTCCTTACTTCTCACCAAGGTGACCAACTACGATCTTTAGACGGGGGAAACGGTCGAGAATGCCTGTAAAGTACCGTCAGATATCGGCGCTTTCTTCCACGGCTCATCAGAACTTACCAGAAGAGCACACGGCATAGACATGAAATGAGAGATCCAAGTGAAACTGAACACCTGCACCTAGCAAATGCATACGACTGCCATAAGGTGTGTCGCTTTCTCTAAGATCCTTTTCTGGCGGATATCGAGGATGAAAATATATCGGCACATCTAGCTCCTGCACCTTTTCCCAAAACGGATCGTAGAAAGAGGTATCATAGTACTTCTTCCCTGAGCCATCTTTACCAGTACTCTGGTAGTCATTCACTATGCCTCCAAAGAATCCCAGCTGTTTGACGGCCCGTTCCAGTTCCAACCCAGCCTGGGCAGGGTCGTGCATGGATAAAGCGGCCAACCCACCAAAGCGACTTGGATTCTTTGCAACTTCGGCGGCCAGCCAGTCATTGAATTCTGTAGCAGACCTTTCGGCTAATGGTTGATCGTGCATCCCTTGACAACCCGGGGAAGTAAGAGAGAGCAGCATGTACTCAACGCCTTCTGCATCCATCATCTGTAACCGTGAGCCATGAATATCTAACAGGCGGCTTCTGTGAGCCTCCACGGCTATCTTTCCTGCATCTCCAGGAGTAAGAATTTGCTGGAATTGGTCGAGGATCCATGCGGTGCCTGGGCTGATAACAGCTTCTTCGACGGCTATGGTGCCTTTCGGGGTCATATCTTCTGCTGCAGTCGTTTTGATGATTGAAGGCCGGGTTGTTTTCTTTTTATCCCTTTGTGCTGATTTACTTTTTCAAGACTACGCTTAAAATATTTCCGTAAAAAGGAACCAAGAAAAATCTTATATACGGCAGACCCTTTGGCAGATCTATTGCTCCGAACAACCATAGAGGCGCGGGAGGAATACGCCGAAGAACCACCCTGGCAGTGAATCCTTTCTCTCCACTGGTAGGAATGTCCGGTTGACGCCGATAGGGGGAAAAGGATTCCCGACCAAATCTTCTCTTTTCGTTTTCTCTTGTCAATGACCTTGGGCCCAGTATCCGCTAGCCCCGTGGCCCTCATCGTTTTCGGGTGTATCGGAGAGATGGTTCCGACTTATCGGTAAGGAGCCACAGGGAACTACCGAGACGAGGTTTCAAAGCATAAAAACTTCCATGGGCACGATTATTGTGTTACGCTTCGCGTTCGCCATCATAATTGCCGGGAACGCCCGAAGATGACTATCACTCAGACCCCGAAGACGAAGTCATTTGAAACACGGCTCTTCATAAATGGACAGGTCAGTTTGTTGAAAGTCTCCCTGAAATTTCTTAAACGGTCCGCATACGCACAACGCCGGAAGTTTGTGGAGTTATCCGACAGGCACAAGTTTCGACTTACTTTATCCAGCAACAAATCAAAAATTTGTTGGTGGTCTGTCACTATCCAACACTGGAATTGGGGTCGGGCCGATAATCAAAATTTTTCCCAGTGTAAGAACCAAGCGAGGGTGATACAAATGCAGCCGTGGCAGAGCCACCGAAGCTGCCTTCCCGAGGTGGTCTGCCCTCTCTCCGAATGAGAGAGGGGCTTAGTTGAAGATGCAGAATCGGCTTTTGTCCATACCCCGAAATCTCTTTGTTATTTCCAGTTTCTTTACCGTGTCATATACCCGTCCACGGTAAAAGAAAAGGCCGACATGACGGTCAAATCGTATGTTAGAATTTCCCGGTTATGGCAGAGGTGAAGTTTTGTTTGGTATGAATACGGAATAGTACACGTCTACGGCTATCGGCCTGAGATAGGGGTTCCCGGCGGGCTTTGTTGGCTGTAGTACTCTTGGTGAAGACTGGAAATTCTATATTGCAATCGAAATCGAAGTATAATCTGGTATTTTAGGAGAAATAGTAAGTACTACGCCCTCTTGCTATTTACAACAGCTAAATTGCATTTATATAGTGCATCTAAGGCCTTTGGACGGTCGCACTAAGAACATCAAGCTCACCGCATCTCTTTAAAGGGTTCTGCGCCGAACAATGGTGTAACCTATCGGACAGTACAGAGAACCGGCTATCACTCGTGATCGATGTCATCCACGGGGTTGTCTATGCTGCCAGGACTCCGCGATTTATGCTTGCTCTTCTTGCGGCATCATGAACAAGTATTTCTCTCTTATTTGAGTCAACAGAATATCATTATACCTCGAGGTCAATCCCAGGTGAGTACTGATTTAAGCTATTTGGCTTTAAAGACCATTTTGAAGGACTGGATGCCCATTGTGAAATGATCCTTGGTCATATTCATCAACGAGGAGCCGTCCTCACCAGGGGCCATTTCAATACTCTCAAAGCGCGATAGGATGCGGCAAATTATGTTACGCATCTCCATAAGCGCTAATGCTCGACCGATGCACCCGTAGGTGCCTAGATGAAGTCCAGTTAGATGCATGTATCTTCACAGACAAACAGTGAGAACGAGCATACCAAGGCCAAACGCAGCAAACGTGTTCTTGTGCTTAATCAACTCTGGATGGGAGTACCAGCGCTCTGGAATAAACTCGAATGGTCGGACATAGACTTCCTCCGCTAGAAATATGACATACCAGTTGTCAATACTGACGGAAGTAGAGCAAGGATACTACTTACAACGTCCCATAGCCCAGAGTGGTACCACAACGGTAGTGTTTCCAGGAATATAGTTACCATTGATTACCATACCTTCCTTTGGGATGAGCCGTGGGAAGCCGGACGGGATAGGGGGTGTAACCGGAGGACTTCATGAATGATACCGTTTAGATGCTTGGCCTCCCCGACGTCCTTAGGATCCAGCGTAGCTCGTCCTTTCAGGAGTGGCTCCACCTCAGCGCGGAGTTTAGCGAGTTGATCAGGATAGGTAGCCAAATAGTACATGATGTGCGTTAAAGTGGCTGCAGTCGTATCACTCCCGCCGACGACGAAGAGTCGAGTGTCCCCCCGAAGCCATTGGAAGTCAGCCTCTTTCTTTGGGCTCTTTTTATAATCTTCCACTAGATAACTAAGAATATCCGGCTTAGTTGGAGTTTGTTCGACACGGCGCAGTGCTTGCTCAGTGAAGAAGGCCGCAAATTTCTTAGGACCTTGGGCTCCGAAGGGAAGATTATGTAGTAAGATCGTCAGCCACGGAACCACCTGTAGTTGTGCGATGTCGGCCATTCCTTCCTCCAGTAGATCCGGCAGCCAGCGGTTCTTTTCTTCATCCAACATATGGAATCCTTCGCCAAAGCCGAGCTCACCCATAACATCCCAAGCGTAGAACTTGAACCAACGCGTTGCATCAAAGGGCTGGCCTTTTAGGTCGGCAATTTGGCGACAAAACAGCTCTGAATATTCGGCAATACGCCCATCGTATTCATTTAGTGCCTTTGGTGAAAATGCACGCGCCCAGACCTTACGGCGAAGGTCATGTACCTTTTTATCGCGCACGGTGTGCAAGTTCATCAATGGCAGTGAGGTTTCATACCACGCAGTCTTCCCACAAGTTGATTCCGCCCCATATATGAGTTGGACTGCCTCCGGAACATTGAGGCTCAAATTTGAAGGACCTGGAGGAGATATATTAGTCAAGTGCTCTGTCATTAGGCAAGGCTTCCAAATTCAGCCTACCAGTTCGCACGATTGGACCATATTGTTTGTGTAAATCATAAATCACCCGATAATTATCCGAGTTTCCCAACAAGGAGGAATGGTATAAGTTCGAGAATCGGCCCATGAATGGGCCTCGGAACCGGTGAAGAGGGTGCAGGAATGCTCGGTAGACGATCATGGTCCCAAAAAGGCCCAGTAAGTATGCGGCAGTCACAATAGCCCCGTGAACAGCGCCTGTTCTCGGACCACCCCCATTCAGGCGGATGCAGAGGCCAGCGATAATAACATCAAGGGCGACATAAATCTTGACAATTTGTATGGTTCCTCTGTGGTGCTCTCCACGAATGAAATATCCCAAATGTGTTGTGATGCCGGCGATGAGAGCGGCCACAAGGAGTTGGGAATTGGAGTCCAATTTTGTCAGCTGGGTGGTCAAGCCTCGACCAGCCAGGGCCCCGTAAGAACTCACTGTATCTATTAAATCCTGTATATTCTGCATTTTGAATTTAAACTGTAGACTGCGAAGGTCGGGGCGGTCTATCAAACCGCATTCATATGTACTTCTGAGATACAGTAGTCGTGGGGTACGGAGCACACCGTATCCACACCACGAACAATCCCGGTTGGCTGAGACGACGTACTGGTTAAACATTACAATAACAGGGCCAATTAGACTGTAGACATCTGGGGTAACGAAGTCTCAATTCCTGGCCGTCGGACCGATAAACCCGACGGCAGTGGAATAGCAATTGCCGGATGTGCGGGGAGTTTTCGAGTCACATGGCTTTATAGGGAGGGCAGAAGACAATCGGCAAAATTTCTAAGGCTAGAACTAGAGAATTTGAAGTGGCAATTGAATCTAAGAGAATGAGTGCAGCAAGTCCCCGTGCGAATATGACGACACTTAGGCGGCAAAACCACCTTTTCGCATTCTAGCATAATTTCACAGTGCTGCCATTTTATAACTGTATAATTCCAACTTCAACCTACCATGAGCAAAAAAGGCAAGAGTTATGATTCCACAGAATAAAAGACAGTATCACTGAACATTGCTGGTAAAAAGAGATGCGAGCAAAATGTCCAGACGAATCAATGTATTCAACCGATCTCAATTCTTATTCACTGATGTTCCTCGCTTTATTTCGATATTTTTGAGGCCAAATACCCTGCTTTCCAGGGCTCAAGACGCCATTGGGATCCAACGTGTCCTTGATTCTCTCGTTCAATCTCATTAACGTACCACCACCAAAGTCATACTGCTGAGCCACAAGATCCATATGCTCAATGTGTGCACGGTATTCACCGTATCCGGCTTCCCTCGCAGCAAGAACCATATCGACGAACAAATTATTGGCTGCGTCTTTGTCTTCTTGAGACTCACGGTCAAAGTGGATCATGTTGATATGCGTCATGTGGCGCAAATGCATATGCAGCCCGGCACAGAAATCAAAGCCATGTTTCTTACAGAGCTTCTGTGCCGTGTGGTAGAAGTCAAGTGCTGCCTTCCCGTCTGATGGCAAGACGGGAGAGAACGAAATGTGTCCACTGCAAATAGATGGAATTGTTAGATCAATCTGTGTAAATCAAGCGGATATAAACGTTTATTCTTACCCATCAAGTCCACGGTATTCAATTGAGCGTAAAGGGCCTAGACCAGGGTTACCGGTCTGCAAGTCGTAGGGTACATCCAGCGCATTGAGATATTTTTCACCCGATTTAGGATAATAAGCGGTTCCCTTGAGAACGTGGCCCTTGATCGGATTGAAAGCTTCCTGAATCTGTTGGAAGTTATACTCCATCATCTCCTTGGGCCCATAGAGGGCAAAAGTAGCATCCCAGAATCCTAGCCCTAACTCCGCTTGAATTTCCTTAAGTCGTCTGTATGGAATCGAGCATGACTCTTCCCAAAAGTCGCTGCGGAGACCACGTTTGTTGATCTCGCGAATGATATTGCCGATAACAGGGTGGTTTTGAATCTTTTCCCGTAAAAGCAATTCCCGAAAGATGTCAACCATAGGTGCCAGATCACCCTCTTCAGGGACTGCCAGATGGCATCGCATATATCCCTCGGGTGCCGGAGATGCCCAAAGTGTTAATTTGGTCACAATACCAAAATTCGACTGGCTAAACATGGAATCGTAAGTTGGTCCATACCCGCCTCGAAATAGTGGCCAGCAGGCCGAGTTTTCCAAAGCTCCCATTCCTGTTCGAATTAGCGTGCCATCTGCTAGAACTACTTCGACACCGCATATATGGTTCGAGTGCTCGCCGTGGGGAGTGTAGCCCCAGCCCTGTCCATGGTCAACTAAATAATTCACAGTTGCAAGGTAAAGACTCA
This sequence comes from Penicillium riverlandense, assembly GCF_028828495.1. NCBI lineage: Eukaryota > Fungi > Ascomycota > Eurotiomycetes > Eurotiales > Aspergillaceae > Penicillium > Penicillium riverlandense. Next base: position 1,177,125 of record NW_026643197.1, on the reverse strand, counting down.
CCCGATCCAGCGCATTTCCTACCACACTTCCCCAACCCAAGGCAGGTGCAGAACACCAAATCTTCTTTTTCTGTGCCTGTATCTCTTGAAATAGCTGGAAGAAACTCACTCCTGGCTCAACCGTGTAATACGCGAATTTATCATTGATTTCTAGGATCTTGTTCATCTTCTGGAGATCAACAATAACAGAGCCCTACGGAAACAGAAGTGAGCCAAATAGTTTTCTGGAGAAAATTGCTTAACGATCTTTGCCTACCTTCACACGTGCAGAAGGTCCGCCATACCCAAGATTTCTGCCGCGGGAGACGGTCCACAGGGGGATCTTATACTCATTTGCGATCTTCAATATTGCCTGAATGTCTTTGACATTGGTGGGTCGCAGGGCACAGGCGCTGCCACGTTTTTCTTTTTCGTCGGAATTTATTGAGAATGGATCCATATAGTTCATTCTTAGCTCTTTGCCAAGGACAACTTTCTCCGTACCTATCGCATCCTTGAACTTGTCGAGAACAGTGGCCCACACATTGGGCGTTAGACCTGGAGGCAGATACTCTACTGCTTCAGCAAGCTCAGCCTTATCATACCACCTCTTGAGGATAGCTGTGGCAACCTCATTTTCATGAGGGTTGTGGCTAATTGTAACCGGCTGGAAGGTGTAATTTTCCATTTTTGCACAATTTGTAGGACGCATGCAAATAGCTAGACTAGCAGATGAATTTAGATCGTCTTGCGCGGCTCTATTTATTCACATTTCTCATCACGTAAGCGGGTTTCTGATGCCGATATTCTCATCTTAAGTGTTCGTTGTACATTGTGGTTGGGCTTTGGGTTCTCCACTCTGTCTCCTGGTCCCGGCACTCAATAAACCTCTACTTTGTGGTGGGGATAGTAACTGTGGTAAATTAGAAGGAGCCGACCATTCCCCGGAAGTGTCAATTAGAAAAGGCGCCAGCCGGCAATTAAATGCCGCGGCCAAGCCAAAATGTGCCCTTAAGTCATTTTAGGCCAGGAAGCACGCCACACTTTTCGCTTCTACAGTTCCGAGGGCCAGGTGAGGGGTTGCCGGATAATAAAGCCGACCCTTGCATAGGGGAAATGAGATTTCATACCTGCCGGTCCAATAAAGACAAGCTCTTGGATAAGGAACCTGGGGAGGGAGGGACAGCTAACCCCAGATTTTCTCCATCTCCACCCATTGTGGAGGCCGCTTGACGGAGTGAACCTAGCACCCCAAAAACGAGCGGAGCCGGGAAATGGAATGCTAGAGCTCTTTACCCAAACATGCTCTTCCTGCCACTGATGAATAAGCATCCTGCTTAGGCATTACTATATAACTCGCCCTGGGATCATCGGAGACTCAGGATGCCAAAGCACAATAAATCTGTATCGCCTCTGCGAACGAGCCACCATATCTCTTTTCAACTTCCACAGGATCATGGAGCAGCCGAATTCTTCAATAGAGAATGCTTCCAACGTGAGATATGAAAAGAACAACTTCCCGGTGCTGGCTCATCGGAGGTTCTTATGGGTCTCTTTCTTTGTCGGGTTCTCCATGCTTGAGGTAAGACTGCATATGTAGTACTCACGGACCCTTCAAGATGTGCTAAATATTGGTAATATCTTAGTATGGCTTCGACAGCGGCGAAATAAGTGCTTTTCAGGCCATGCTCGGCTTCCTACAAGTTTTCGGCTACAAGGACCCGAAAGTACCAACTGGTTGGAACATTGAGGTATATCGTTCTCGTACTTAGGGTTACACAGGACTAATGATACGCAATAGTCTACACCACAGCAGATTATTACATCGTTTGTGCTTTTGGGCTCCTTCATTGCATCGATACTTTCCGGAGTGTTCAGCCGTTTTCTCGGCCGTCGCCACTGCGTGATGGTCGGGATGTTATTCTTAATTATAGGAGTCACCGTGCAGATTGTAACGACAAATTTGGGCCCGCTATATTTTGGCCGGTTGATGACAGGCTTGGCAAACGGGCTCATAATGAATTTCACGTTCGTTTACATTGCTGAAATGGCCCCGGCGCATCTCCGAGGTGTCGCGTATGCCTTGGCGGCCGGCTGGGTAACTTTGGGTTCTGCTATCGGCTACGTGAGTACCATACCATGTCCAACTATCAGCTAGTCCTTTTGGTGAGTCGGTGCTGAATATAAACTATGCTAACTAGGTGATCACCAACGCTACGCAAAATATCATGAGTCGACTGGCCTATCAAATCCCACTTTATACTCTCTACCTCCTTCCAGTAGTGATGACTGTGGGTCTATTCCTTCTTCCCGAATCACCTGTGAGTTGTACCCAATTACACCAGAAACTGCTGGACGGTCCTAACAGAAGACATGTTCAAAGCGCTGGCTTCTGCTAAACGGCAAACCCAAAGAAGCGCTCAAGTCCCTGACATGGATACGCAACGATGCCTGCGATCGATATGAGCTGCTGCGTGAATACGAAGAAATGAAGCTAAACGTTGAGCGAGAAATTAGTGATCGTGCCAATGTGAATTTCCTTGATCCATTTAGCAGACGACATATTCGACGAACCCTCATCAGTGTTGGTGTTGGTCTTGTAAATCCCGCTGTTGCGGGTATGTTCATAATGGCATTCATGACCTACTTTTTGGAAATGGTAAGTACCAAAATTGACAAACTTATGAGATCCAGGCATACTGACTAAAATCGCTCCCATTCAGGTCGGTGTTGAGGACCCTTTCAAATGGGGAGTTATGGTACAGTTCATTGGGTATTTTGCTCAAGTGCTTTCGTACCCATTTATTGCAATCTTTGGAAGAAGGACCATGCTTCTCATTGGAGCAGGAATCTGCGGTCTAGCCATGCTTATTCTCGGGATCCTGTTTCAGGCTCCCAATATTACAGATATGGCTGCTCGCGCAAAAGGCGTGATATTTGTGATAACGCTCTGGCAATTTGGGTTCAATTTTGGTGTTGTCGGTCTAGTGTATATGGTTTCTGGAGAGATCCCCGCTCAAAGTCTTAGGGCCTATACTGCCGGCCTTTCTATCGGAATCGGGTTCATTTTTGCATGGCTGACAGCATTTACGGCCCCTTACTTTATAAATCCCTCAGAGCTCAATTGGGGTGGCAAATATGGTATGTCCATGGTGGTTTCCAAATTCCCATTAAGAGGATAGGAGCGGCTGACTATTAAAAGGATTTATTTGGTTCGGCTCGTGCGTGGTCACAATGCTCTTTATCATTTTCTTCGTTCCTGAAGTTCGGGGGAGGTCCCTGGAGGAAATCGAAGAAATGTTTGATAAAGGTGTTCCCGCGTGGAAATTTCAGACTTACGTCTGTGAGGGCATGGAACAGGCAAAAAAGGCAGCAGAGCAAGATGTCATTGACGAAGAGGCTAAAGAAGCACATGCAGAGCACATCGAGTCAGCCTCTCGACCCTGATCTTTTTTTGGCGTACGCAAGTATTTATTACTCTGACAAGAGTGCGCTATATTTTACACGATTGAAGATGGTAAAGACGAGAGTCTTTCTCTGTGGCTCGCTACGTACGTACGTACACAAGACCCAAGTCTTACGTGACTATCAGTTCCGCACGGACCCATTGTATATAGGAAACCAGTTATATGTATTTCAGTTTATGCGTCCTATTAGAGTGGAATTAATTTATAGCAGTATCGAACTGGATAACTTGCTGATTTCTTTCGACAAAGTCTCCGAGGCCCCCTCTCACAGGATCAGAGCGACTATCGGGTTTATATTGCCGATATTACCCCCACAATACCTCCCCCTTCTTGGTCCGGTATCACTAGGGCCACGCGACCTTGAGAGTATTTATGGAATAGTCACACGGGAGTATTGACGGCCATCGGTCAAACATCCCCACGCACAACGCAAAGACCTCGCCGACAATGGGAACAAACGCTACTGTTCAATTCTTGGTTTCATATCACTTTTCATTGTTTTCGTGAGGTGTCCGAGCAAAATGGCCATTTGGTTCCTTGATACAGATTTTCGGATAAACCAAAGACCCTAATCTCACATGCTATCCGCCGGCAAACAAAGATGTTCGAGATCCGAGTGTCTTGTGTTCAGTCTAGCCAAAATAGAGTTTGGTGTTTATTGTAGGCGGGGAATGTCCGTCGGGATCTTGGATCCGGCGCGTAGGATCCGACGCGTAGTGTTCAATCGTTATGCAATAACCTATCGGCATTGACTTATTCTCGGCAATCTGATGCATAGGTAATCCTTCCAATGTGCGAAGACTGTCCAGAAAATGACTAGAAATAGTATCTAGATTTCTGTACTTCCCCTCAAATAAACGAAATTTAGTTTTGTTCCCAACTTTCCAGATCACAATGGCGCATCTCTTCGAGCTAGCTGAATCGCTATCCTCCTCGCCCAATTATGTAGATGGGGTCAGGAGGAACGACAAACAAAGCAAGTTCCCATCTACGGAAGTCTTTCAGGGATTTAACCGGCCGTCTCGTCTAGAGGCCGATGTTGAGCATCTTGAAGTGACTGGGATAATCCCTGAAGACATCAACGGTACCTTCTTTCGCATCCAACCCGATCATCGTTTCCCACCAATCTACGAATCGGACATTCAATTCAATGGCGACGGCAATGTGACTGCCGTTCGCATTCATAATGGCCAGGCGGAGTTCAAGCAACGATATGTCCATACGGATCGTTACAAATACGAATCGCAGCACGGCAAGGCCTTATTTGGAAAGTACCGAAATCCATACACAGACAACGAAGCGGTCAAGGGAGTGATTCGCACTGCAGCCAACACAAATATCTTCTTCTGGAGAGGCATGTTGCTAGCTACGAAGGAGGATGGACCGCCGTATGCAATGGACCCGGAGACGCTGGGGACGATTGGAAGATATGATTTCGAAGGGCAGGTGCTGAGTCCGACCTTTACTGCGCACCCGAAATTTGACCCCAAGACTAAGGAGATGATATGCTATGGATATGAGGTATGTGGGTTAGATCCCTCTGTACTATTTTATTGCGTATTTATTGACTGTGATGTGTGGAGGCCGGCGGAAACGGCAATGACGGATCGCGCGATATCGTCGTGTATACGATCAGTGCCGATGGGGTGAAGACAGAGGAGTGTTGGTACAAGGCGCCGTTTTGCGGAATCATTCATGATTGTGGAGTTAGTAGCAACTGGGTTGTGCTTCCGATGACTCCATTGAAGTGTGATAGAGCCCGGCTAGCAAAAGGTGAGAACCACTGGGCCTGGGACCCTCACGAGGATCAGTGGTATGGAATCATACCTCGAAGAGGAGGAAAGCCGGAGGACATTCGCTGGTTTCGATCTAAGAATGGTAAGTGAGGTCAATAAAGTGGGCATTCACCGTCATACTTATTAGAGAGTAGCTTTTCAGGGCCACACTGTCAGTTGCTATGAGACAGGCGAGGGCAAGATTGTATTTGACTTGACAGTTGCGGACGGCAATGTGTTCTTCTTTTTTCCTCCGGCCGATGCCCCTGCTGGAACAGTCAATCAGCGCAATAAACTGCACAACAAGACGACCCGCTGGATCTTCGATCCCGCTGCACCGTCTAATTCATGGGTTGAGCCGTTGATGGAAGTCGACACGCTCTCGGGTGAATTCTCTCGTATTGATGAACGTTTTCTGACAATGAAATATAATCATTACTGGCAAGTAAATATTGACGACTCGAAGCCATACGATGCACAACAATGTGGGTCTCCAGCCGGGGGACTTTTCAACACCATCGGCCATTTCACCTGGGACGGGTCTGCCATGGATACTTTCTGGGCTGGGCCTCGTGCAACTTTTCAAGAACCAACATTTATCCCACGAGCCGGTAGTACTGAGGAGGGAGACGGCTATATTATTGCGCTGTTGAATCACTTGGACGTATTGCGAAATGACGTCTGCATTTTCGATGCGCAAAATATTGCGCAGGGGCCAGTTGCCGTACTTCATTTGCCATTCAAACTTCGGCTGGGACTGCATGGAAATTTTGTTGATGCACGAGAAATCAAGGAGTGGAAAGAAAAAAGAGCTTCCATCCTAGGACAAGTCAAGCCAGCAAGCGCGCCGTTGCCATGGCAGGAGACGGAGGGTATGAAGACAGAGATCAATGGTGTCAGCGGCAGATATCATCACAAGAGGTTCGAGTAATATCTTGATTGAATTGTTCATTTTTCCTTAAATACGGGTTCCATGCCGCCTTCAATCGGCGCATCTGGAAATACGTTCATCAACTTGGCACTGGCATCGAAACTCAAAGTCTCGAATACATCCCATTGCTATAAAACCGATTAAGAAGAGAGAATCAAAATCAGCACCTACTAAAAACACGTCCTTTCAGCACTGCAGCACCCCAATTTCCTTTTGTGGCCAATAAATCTGTGCTAGCTTTTACGGCTCTGTAGAGACATGAAGATGTGCCTAATGAGCATGTGATATAGTTACCCTTCTCGCCTACTCGGAGTCCTTCCTCCTTCTTACTCGATCTATTCCGGTTGCTCGAAAAAATACGTAAAATAAAGATACTTGCTATATAGAAAACTAATTTACAATTACTGGTACCTACATACTCTTTGACAGGCATTGGCCTCATCAGCAGCCGTACTGTTCTTACGAACTAGAACAGGAAACATCACTACTCTCCGAAGACACGAGCTGCATCACCTCGTTGTTATCAGCAAAAAGCAGCATATTCGAAGAGCTCTGCTGGGACCGCGGCCAAGAAAAGTAGCTACTATTCGTCGGATTCGCAGCAACATCCCCAATTGCAAGTCGTGCAGGCCCTCGTGTAGGGTTCTCAGCAAAGCTCAGCCATAATGCCTCCATCGCATAGCTCACATCCCATTCGAAGCTAGTCGAAGGTCCACCGTACTCGTAGTGAGTTCCAAAAACTAAAGGTAGCTCGGAACTATGGTAGGCACCGAACCAAGGAAGAGGCGAGACATTTGAAAAGTTACCAGCATACTCGTATCGATAGGTCGGGATGTCTCCTCCGTTGCGGTTCTTTACTTCCTCGGAGACGCCACAGCTGACAATTTTTGTTGCGCTGGCTAGTGCTGCTGGGCCTGGTCCATTGGGCGTGAATGAGACGAAACCGGCTCCTTCATTTGAATTGCTGCCAATGATCATCGGCTGAGGTATTTGGTTAGAATCTTTGAAAGCCACTTAGGAGACTATAGATTTACCGTCGTGGCTATTTTACCCTCTAGTATCTGCTGGGTCCAATTCGCAAACGTAGTCTTGTTGTCGACAACGGGTGTAAAGGAAATGGACGGTGCTGTATCGTTACCTGAATACCAGGACAGCGCATTCTCAAGATCCTGCGCTGGGATTTTGCGTACGCAATTGATTTCATCATCGGAATTGAGGCCCTTGCAGCCAACCAGTCCCGCCAGAAAAGTGAAGTTTGTCTGAGCTGTGTCCGGACTGCCAACAATATTGGGGCCACCAGAGTCCGCAATGAGGCCTGCCACGATGGGGTCTTTCGGATACCCGTACGGGTAAATGCTGACGCTCGCAGCCCCAGCGGACTGTCCCCATAGAGTAATCCTATCTGGGTCGCCGCCGAAGTTGGCTATGTTATCGTGGACCCACTCAACACTAAAAGTCATCAATATTTATAGCGTTGCTGACTATGAGTAGATGACTTACGCGAGTCTTTGATCCAGGAGCCCGAGGTTCTGATCCGTCAATCCCTTTGCATTAGGGAAGCCAAAGACATTCACTCGATAACTAGGCATTATGTGTCAGACAGAAATTGCACCTAGAGGCAGTTTAACTTACTTCATAATAACCACAATGTGAGACTGTGTTCGCTGCACCCATTGATCGGGGATCTTATATAGCGAAGCTTGTCCACCGCTGGTAAAGCCACCTCCTGGAATATAAAGGAGAACGGGCAATGCGCGCTGCTGTGACTGAACATTCTCAAACCGTGGTGCCCAGATCGAGAGATAGAGACAGTCCTCGGAGTGGCTGCCACTGATGAGGAACCCTTTCTCATACGTAGTGTAGATGGTAGAGCTGCTAGTGTCGAACTGCTGCATGCATGAGTTGGGAAGCGTGTAGGCATCTACTATTCCATTGGACTGTTTTCTCTGGGGCCTTTCAAAACGAAGATCTCCCACAGGCGGCTCTGCGAATGGAATGCCCAAGAATTGTCGAACATCAGGGGCTGTGAGATTGAAAAAACCTTGAATGGGCCCGGAGGATGTTTCAACCAGGAGGCCAGTGCCGATGGTACTTCCGGGACTTGGTGTTGGGGCAGCAATCACATTCAGAGTGAGAAGTGCTATGACTATAAGAAAAGGGAATGTTTTCATTTTGAAAGTCAGTTGGAAGCTGTGGCGAAGACTAACTACCCGTAATATTTTTTCATCTCCTTCGATGAAGTTCTTGCTTTTATACCCTGACTCAATTTTCCTTCACAGTATGAAGAGCGGCAAAACGCTTTTGCGTGGCAACAGTAGTGACATCCCTTGAGAGCAAAGCATGTATAGGCCCCCAACTTCATGTCGCCGTACTATTTGTTCGTTTAAGGCGGGGTAGCCATGTTATTCACTCAGGAAAAGCGTTATGCCGCGCACCATATCATTTTTGCTGGCTAGCAAGCTCGCTTATGAACGAACCTCGCAAACTGACGGGAAACTTTGCGGGGAAATGCAGGTTCAGAGAAGCTCATCTCTCGTGTCATATCCCCAGGGCCTTGATTGGTGGGGCGTTGAAAGACCATAGCAAGGGGTGGAATATCGCTATGCCGGTTTACCTCGGGTACGGAAGACATTCTATGTGGAAATTTGACAGTATTCATTCCGGTGAATGATTGACCTCGTTGATGTCGAGACGGATTAATGAGGTCATTTTACGTGCGGAGAATCTCGGTAAGCAAGAAATTGCGGTAACTGCGACGGAGGTCTTAGCTGATTTAGACAGATCGTACGTGGCCAGCAACATACGGCTGTTTTTTCTTAGGAGGGTATTTGAGCGATGTGTCCATCCAGCGGTTGCCGAAAGATTGCAAATTTCAACACGAGCCATCTGAGAGAGGCCGAACCTCCGACAGATGACAGCACGCTCGAACACCGCGATGATGTGAAGGGATAAATGACCATTGCAAACCATTTTCATAGCGGAAAAAGTAGTGCGAGTATACGGTCCTATCCGTCATGCATTGTATCAAAAGCCCGGCACTAAGCTACGACGGGATGACCTTGACTTCCCGTTTGTTCCACGACTTATTGTACAAGCCATAGCACACACTACCCGCTGGAATTCCTCCTACATTGCACTCCTGTGGCGTCATCGGCTTCACGTTGTGTGGCTCTTGCGTAAGCCTCGGAATAAGCTTGAGAACATTGTTTCGGCCCATGCCGGTGTAGTCATTCTGATTAACACTCATGGAAACATGCTCATCCCACCATGCTGGGCAATTCGTTAGAAAGGCTCAAAGGCTTGTGCTACAAGGAGCGAGCTCATGGTAACGAACCGCAGGCGTTCGGAATGCTCTCGAACGGATAGTCAATGGAAAACATGATCGATTGTGCGCCAACCTGGCCTATGGCACACATCAGAGCTGGAGTTGAGAAGTGGCCGGAGGTAGTTATAAAGAGCTGGTCGCCAAAATAGTCGCTCACGAGCTTGTCCTTTCGCATTGGCATGTTGGGAAAGCGGCCACGATCCAGTTTATGATCAATTCGATAGAGGTCGTAGGGACTTAATTCGAGTCAATCAGTAAAATAAAGATCCCGCTTTCAAGGTCGGCTATAGTAAACTCACATATGTTCGCCCATGTGGCCGAAGATTACCTTGAGATTGGGGAAACGATCTAGCACCCCATTCGTAACAATGCCCAAAATGTGCATATTCAGGCGATCAGCATAGCCCAAAGCCGAGAAATCCAGCCACGGACGACCATCCCACATGAGCTTGTGAATAAGCTTGTTAGACGGCCGGGGGTGCATGTAGACGACGGCGTTCAGATCATTTGCCTCTTTCCAGAAAACATCATACTCTGGTTGATCATAGTAGAGCATCTCATTACCGTCTTCACCGGCGCTCTGGTAGTCGTTAAGCAGCACACCGACGAATCCTTTCTTTTCTATCATGCAGCGCCGAAGCTCTGCTGCTGCCTGAGCAGGGTCGTGCATGCTCAAGGCCGCGAAGGCGGCAAAACGGGTTGGATCCTTCATCACCTCAACTTCCAGTCGGTCATTGGCCAGGGTAGCTTGGGCTTCGGCCATAGCCTTGTTGGCAATTCCCTGACACCCAGGAGCATTGAACGAAAGGACCATAAAGTCCACACCGTTTTCTTCCATCTGCTTCAGACGCATGTCATGAATATCAAGCAGTTCGTTGGTAAGGCGGGAGCCCGTCCCCGGCGCAACGAACTTGCCGGGATCATTGTTGGCCAATTCCTCCGGAATTGTCCAGCATTCTTCGAGCGCAATTTTGCCAAGCATAACGATTATGTATTCTTGAGTCAAATGCAAGAATCTATGTTGCGCGAACAGGCAAGTCTTATGGAAGGGGAAGGAGATATGGATGGGAGACAGAAAATCAGACAGATTTATGTGCTTTCCGCACTAGAATTGCAAAGGATCTCCGTGAATTAAGACTACTAGAATGAGCTGTCGTAAGGGCAAAATACAGCAGAAAGTGGGCTCACCCCCGCTTTCGGGGGGATAAACGTTCTCCGCGTTAGTCTGGGAACTTTCTCCTAGACCCCGGGGAGATTAGACACTTTGCCGGATCACTCACGGTGCAATGTGAATATCTGTTACTATTAGTTATTTCATAATTTTAAAATCACTCGGAGAAGTTATGTCTGGTTCGCTGAATCTGAGAGTTAATACAGCAACTATCCTAAACATTTCGCCAAATCCACGATATCCTAGCGAAAACCTTACTATACAGCAGGCATTTAAAAATTGTGATCAACGTCTCCTGTTCCATATATCCTAGAGTCTCCTTGGACCAAGGTATGTTCGCCTGCCATGCAGACATCGAGAAAACACGCATCATGATCTACAGTATGTGTTTTGGCCCACAAACCTTGCTTAATAGAGACCTCGGTACACTTGTGAGGACAGTGAGAAGGCAATCTCTACAAAATTACATGAGCAAGTGACTCGTATTAGATCTGATTTAGTGAATCCAGTAGGATGGGTTTGATTTTCCAAGCCCAATATAATATCACTAAGGAGAAGATATATCAACTTCACAGTACGATGTAGGCTGAGAAGGCGAGCTCAGAAAGACATCTTCGAACAGATTGCCGAATGGAAACGAAAAAGGAAACGCCGTACTCATGCTGTCTTGAAGTACCTGGTCAAACAAGCCTTCAGTTGAACCCATACTATCACGATCGCTTCCATTGTCAAGTTGACGAGGTCCATTCTTCATCGAGGTACCTCTTGCCTGACGTTCTGGCACCTTTGCGCCATCTTGTGTCTGAACACCCGCAAAGTGTCGCTTAAGCAAGGCCTCATAAATTGGATAGAAGGCCGCAACTACCGGTAACCGATCTTGCAACTTTTCAAGTATCACCATACAGAAGCGGGCGCGATGCTCGGAAATCATTCGGACACCGCTGTCCCCTCTGTGGATGTTGACTATATGGATCGGAGCACGGACAGGACGGGGGCAATTCTGAAAAAGGCTTTAGCACATAGCCCGGGACAATTGAGGGACCTTAGTATTGTAGGAACATACATGCTAGCTGCAGCAGCATATACGAGGTCATTCGCCATGAGTATTTCCAGCATGTGGGAGATCTCCGTACATATTTCGAATGTCGGAGTGCCTGGCCCTGTGTTGAGAGAAAACCTAGGGTTGCTCCGATGCAAAACTAGCCGGTATTCCCTATATATTTAGAATGCAGATCCTAAGAGAGCTATTAAAACGAAGTTAACCTACTGGCATAAGATCTGAGTCAATATAGCCCATCTGCTACTATTCGTTGACAAAGACTTGAATTCCGGGGGAAGTGATAACGACCACAACGAAATTTGCTCTAAACAGATATCTTGTGAGTGACCACTATCTTCGTCAAATTTAATAGTGAAGAAGCGATCCACTGTAATAGGCGTTAGCATGGGATCAAATCTGGAACCAGAATAATAGATGTTATACCTGTCCGAGCTAGTTGCACAGCATTTATCGCGAAGACGTTGGCCTCATTCAGAGTCTCGCCGAAAGTCTCTGCCTCTATGGACCCATTGTCTTGTTCAAAATCCGATTCTGATAGAGGGGGAACATTGCAAAGTCTTCCTTGTACGTGTGGCGGACGATCGAGGAGCATAGACAGGTTGACGTCCATGGCCTAGCCTAGAAAGTTAGGCCAGTCATAGATCTGATTCTTTTTTTAACTGACATATACCATCCACCACAATCTTCGCCATAATTTTCGATCTTTCTCTTCGAGGCGAATGTATGACTTCCTAGAATATTTCTTAGTACCCTCAGTCCACCTTAGAGGGATGAGTAGACCCACGCATGATGCATTCCTAATGCGAGTGCCATTCCTGCTGAGATCCCAAGCCAGTACCAAGGGTCTTTGTACTCTAGAAGGCCACTCCACCAATGGCAGATAAGAAATGTAGCTTGAATTGTTGCGATAGCATCGGTTTCATATCCAGCGTCATAAAGAAATTTGGCTCTCCGGTAAAAGGTGAGGCTTGCGGCGTACCGGGATCCAAATCCGGCATCAGCAATGACGGAATCTGAACAATAGATAGTGGCAGCGAGATAAATAGCATTTAAGAGTAAGTGTGAAAATGTGCCCTCTTCGAGAGTGAGAAGGAATCTCGATCTATCAAGAATAGGCAGTGCAGCAAGTGAGTAATGGAAGTAAGCGTTGAGAAGGGCCTGGCTTGTCTCTTGTGATGGCAGGTCAAATGCCCCTTGCCTTTGAAGGTGTTCAATAGTAGATACGTGAATCCTTTCAATTTCTTGCGTTGTCGGCCTACCCAACCGAGCCAGCATTGCCCCTTGGAGGTGGTCCTGAAGAGGACGAACATCTGTCGTACCCCCGAAGGGATTTCCAAACTGTTGGATCAAGTAGTTGAGATTAGAAGAATCTCCAACATACAGCGTTTTGCCACTGGGCCCAAGAGCTGGGAAGTAGGGCTCTTGGTGTCGCTTATCTCTATCCCCTTGAGTATGGTGAGTGGCCAGGGGTTGGTTTGAAGTCGTCACTCCTTCATACGGCACATTGTGAGGAGTCTCTGAAAGATTCCTGCTCGGGCCTGCTCCAGTGCGTAAGATCGGAAGCTTACGTCTCCTGGATTTGAATTAGTACTAATATAATGGCTTCGTCTTTTGAGTCCTACCGTCCACGGCGAGAAATAATTGGCTCACACTCGCGCCGGGCGTTCCGGCAATTGGAACAAGCGACACCTTCACTGCGGTCGCATTTGACCCGCCGGTCATGACACAGACAGCAGGCGACTTTGACTGCCGGACTGCCGCGCGGCATTTAGTGCTTGTGAAAGGCAGTTGTTTGATTGTTGTAAGTTCGGCGTCCTAATTTCGGCGAAGTTGGTGAAATTCGTACCCACCAAGTCGCCGAATTCGGGTACAGCTGATTGGATGGAATATGGATATCTCCCTCTCATTGGATGTTTAAAGCCAGCTGTTTGGAAATAACTATGAAATTTCTCCTAAGGGTGAGAAGTTAGCTGATTCTACTCTTTACACTGACTACTCGTGCCGGCAAGATTTTCATGTTGCTGGTCAACATGCTTCTTAATACACCCTCTCGAAACATGCTCCGTGGCTCATATCCAAAGCAATGGTCACAGTGTATCTCTTCCCCCACAAAGGTCGCAGTGACGCGATACATGCGCACGTCTTCAAAATATAGCAGCTCTACATCTACGCCCGTGCCATTTGAAAATCAGAAAACTGGAGCCGCTGGGTATCTTCTGTATGTTTGATATTGAATTGCGGGATAACTTGCAATCCGATTTATTCAGTTCTGACTTTCTTGTGCTACTCAGAACAAAGGCGGACGAGTTGGTTAACTGGGGAAGACAAGGATCCGTTTGGCCTTTATCATTCGGTCTCGCCTGTTGTGGAATTGAAATGATGCATACATCAATGCCGCGTTACGATCAAGACCGACTGGGCATTATTTTCCGTGCCTCGCCACGCCAGGCAGATGTCATGATTGTGGCCGGTACAGTAGTCAACAAGATGGCACCAGCATTGAGGCTACTCTATGATCAGATGCCCGAACCTCGGTGGGTGATTGGCATGGGCAGTTGTGCCAATGGCGGAGGATATTACCACTACAGCTACAATGTTGTACGCGGTGTGGACCGTATTGTGCCTGTCGATATTTATGTGCCTGGGTGTCCACCAACTGCAGAGGCTCTTCTGCAGGGTATTTTTCTTCTCCAAAAGAAGATGCGGAGGACGCAAGTAACGAGGATGTGGTATAGGCGCTGATCAACAATTGTATTCACTCTGCTTGTTTTTCTTTCCTAAAAAGTTTTTCTCACATGATGGCCACATATTATACGCACCCCATATAGTGGACTTGAGGGATTTTCTTACTGGCCTTGATTCTCTCTTACAGAAGATATTGAGCCATTAGAATCTCCTTCTGCGGCCTAGAATAGGTCTTCGGAGATGGTTTCATTACCGTGTCTCTGTAGTTATTCCGCACTAATTCTCCTTTGACACTGTTCAGAGTACGATGCTCCATTTGCAGAAAACACCTTCTGATGATATTTTCTTTTTCATTCCCCGACGCCCAGTGAACCCGAATGCGGTACGTCCCAAGACCACATTGCTGGTCCCAGGTCTGAATGTAGGTCCAACTGTGAGCCCAAGTCCATCGTCAAGTCCTGAGTAGCTCCCCAGAAGGACCACAAATCAGTATTTAGCTCCTCTGGAGGATTACTATCGGCCATTACAGACTCTCTCGTTGAGGGGGGTATGCTGTTTCGCTCAGTTCGTGTACGGATTCGCTGTCGATCATGTGGCAACGTTTTGTCGAGAAGTCCTAGAAGTTGTTGCAGGAACGTATAGGCACTCTGGGCACAGAAATGGTTGGCGGACATCTGCCGGATCATATGCATCGCCTGTTCCAGATAAGTTAAGGCGCTCTGATCCTCCTGGTACTCCGGATCAACAACATGGGAGACAATGATCAGAATTGCGTTGAACACTAGCGAATGATCAGCAACCCCTACACTCTCACTAAGCTGGCAAAAGAATCCGCGTAACGCACGATAATACAGGTTGAACCAGCTGGGGCCCATTGCATTCATGGTCTGGTCATGTCTAAGGCCAACCAATTGTATTGTTTCCTCCGCCGTACTCACGCATATTTGCCGGCTCTTCTGTAGCATACCGACTCGCAGACACCCTGAAAGGCCTGGGGGATCTTCGATCGTGGACAAGGCACTGAGAGCTGGTACTAGTGACTGACGATGAATCAGGATTCGCACCATGTTCGCCCGCAGAGCGAGAATAATAGGTTTATCATCTTTTGCCCTCATGCCATCTTGGACCTTGAGGCTAGCAGGTACCCCCGAGCACCACGATTCAAACTCTTCGTCTAGTTTGGCTAGGTGTTCAAGAGTCGGGTCGCTGAGTGAAGACGCCGACTCAAGTAGGCGATACAGCTTCGAGACTTGGATGAAAAAGGACATAGACGATGGGGTCTTTACTGAAGGGTGTAATAATCTGTTTGGTTGTATTAAGTCATCATCCAAATCTTCCGGGAGCGGAGTAGTGGACGTCGCCGTCGATGTCGCTGTGGGACGTCCATAGATCATGCTGAGCAGTTGGTCGAGTACATAGCATGTATACCATACGCGCTTGTGGACCTCTTTAGAGAGACAGTCGAGGCCTTCGGAGGGTGGTCGGTGAAGTTCCAAGCCGTAGGCAATCCGCACGGCGAGACCCAACACATTCCAACACTCATCTGGAGAACTGGCAGTCTGAAGATATCGCGCCCCCAGCAACAGGATCTGGACTTTTTCGATGCTCCAATCGGAAAGAATGGTCGGCAGTACTAGGCGCATTGCTGTGTCATAATACTTCCGAGCGACAGATTCGGATCCACCATGACCCAACAGGTCGTGCGCCGCAGCAATAGCACAGATCATGTTCATGAGGGCCAAGGTGTATATGCGGTCCCGGAGATGTGAGCAGTCACAAGATAACATCTGGTCAAATTCCGCTAGGATGGAGGGGGCATGGAAAATGGGAGTCAAGGCGTGGTGGAAATCAAAGAAGACTTTGATCAACCCCCGAGCGGTTGAGGGTATGGCGAAAAGATCCGATTCTTTAAGTTCTTTAATACTCTCTCGCGGTGACGAAAAGGTGCGAGTTTCTAGTTTCGCTGATCCCCAGTTCAAAGCATTTAAAATAAGCTGTGTAAAGGATTCGCCGGTCTTACCGCCCATGAATATCTCAGGGCTTGCCGAGATGATAGTCTGGCGTTGCTGACCATCCGTTAAAACTCCCAGCTGCCCATATTCGGTTGGCTCTTGGCGGTTGTTGGACGTAGTACCCGGCATCAACATTGGAAAGCTGGGATACTCCGTAGTTCTCGGACATTCGCGCTGCTTATCCTCGAAGTTGCGGAGTCGTCGCTCCAGAGAGCGAATGTATCTAACAATTGAACATGAACAAGGGTGTTCAACACACATATCCACGCACACATATATATAGGAAACCTACGGACTACTTACATCTGAGCGGGCTTCTTAATTCCTCGAAGCATCTCATCTGGAGCAGTTGAAGAGTCAATGTGGTCGCATTTTGTTTTCCGTGAACGACAGTCGCGGCATGCAATGGGAGCTCGGCGGCGCTTTTTCGGTCCGGTGGCAGAGTGACCCTGATAAACAGCATTATTGAGCTGGTCAGGTTGCGCAGGAGAGAGGTTGTCCATCTCGATTGTGTTGGTTACCCGTCAAAGTGGAATAGGATGGTGTGCATGAATGTACAGGGAAGTAAGTCCACAGCAAGGGAGGTCCACGTGGTGTGGGGTATAGTGTTTCCCCACACATATGTAGAGGGTGCGTTCGGGTTCCGGCAGCCGAGAGCGGCAAAGAGCTCGAATCGTTGAAACCAATCATTTTTGCCGTACTTCGGGCGATGACGGCACGTGCTCGCCAGGTGGCCAAGTGAAAGGTATAAAACATCATATGGGGGTTTAATAGTAGCGTTCGCTAATAGTGGATTATCTTAGGAAGCATAACCTTCAATTAGGGATCATTGGCTTGTACAATTATTGAGGTATAGCAGGATTCTCATCTCCGATATAATCTAAATATCATTATGGAACGCAGGTGGGCTTTGCCAGCGTGCTTTGCGCCATTTCTCTCCATACAAGCGAACAAATATCATAGGGATGAAGAAAAAGATATTGATACAGGCCAACACCAACCACGCATACTCGAACTGGATTTTTGCACCGAGAGGAAGGCTGTAACGGAAATGTGTTAGCCCACAATAGGACCCAAGAACGGGCACATAGGATGGAAAAGATATAAAAGCTTACGCGTAAAAGCTGACCAAAGCCCCAAATACCTGGCGGAAGACGTTAAGAAGCGAGGCAATCTCTGTACTCTGGGGTTTATAACACTTGACAAAAAAAATCAGTCAGAAGCTCATGAAGACATTGTTAACTCATCACAAGGCCACTCACATCCGTTGTATAAGTGTACACAACAGTGGTGGCAATTTGCAGTCCAAGAGAGGCAATACCCATGGCAAAGGCAGGCCCAACCCAGCTCACAGTCTTGAAGTGAGATAAGAAGACACCCTCAAGAATAAGGCCAACCGGAATTAGAAGGCCTCCCCACATGGCATTGAGGCGTGCCTCAGGCTTAACATGCCCGTCGTTGCGCAAAGCGTATCGACGCACCATCCAGTCCGTCAACCACCCGGCATTTAACTCACCAATCAAGCAGCCAATTATAAGCGGGATGCTGAGGATTAGTCCCGTCTGGGCCACATTGAAGTCATAAAACTCGCTAAAAAGCGAGGCGCCAGTGAGCGAAAAAATAATAGTGCCGTAGCCGAAGGCAGTCATATAATATAGACCGGGAAGCAAGACAGAGATATACCGCAGCATGTATAGCGGTTTAATAAAGTCGCTGGCCGTGAGTCTGGGCCCAGCCTTTTGCAGTCGGAAGAGAAAGAGATCTAGAGTTGACCTCTCCTTGTACTCGTCCGCCTCGGAATTTTGATGCCTGTGATACAGAGTTTCGGGGAGAAGGAACAACGTAATAGCGAAAGTTCCAAGCTGGATGTAGCCCTGAAAGGCAGTTAGGAATTTTATTAGGTTTTCATTACTCCGGTGTAAATTCAATATCACTTACTGGTACCGAAAAGCACCACTCCCAGCTGAGACTCTGCGCAATGAATCCGCCTATCAACGAGGCCAAGTGCGGTCCGTTTGTTAGGAAGAAAGCGTATATGCCCATATAGACGCCACGCTCATGCATGAAGTACATATCACAGATAGTCGCCGCGCCGATGGCGACAGTGCTTCCTGCACCAAGGCCGTTGAAGACGCGTGTGATCAGAATGGTATTCCATTTGTCTGTGTTGCCCGCAATGACATTCGTTAGACCAGCAAGAGCATTTCCCGCGAGGTAAATCGGACGGCGGCCGTAGACGTTGGAGAGCGGCGCGATGAATAGGGGGCCAACACCAGAAAACAAGACGTAAACAGTCAGCTCGTAGGACGTCACTGGAATGCTTTGGTGGAAAGTCTCGCTCATGGGCACAAAAGCTGGGTTGGCTACGCCGGAGCCCAGAGGTCCTAGAAAAGCTAGCCAACTGACTTGTAGGAGAACCATAAATTTAAATCCGGCACTCCAGTTCTACGAGCCTGGTCAATATCTATCTGTACACGGTAAGGTATAAAGATAGCGCACTCACAAGAGGATCATCTTTGTACTTTGATGGCTGGGGATTAAGGGGAAGGCCGTGCTTGTCTAACTGGAGATGCTCTCCAAGACCACCTTTTTCGACATGTGCCACCTCTTCAAAGCCCTGGCCAGACTTATCCACCGCGGGAGAGTCGGAATGCGTAGTTCGTTCTGACATTTTGCGGAGCGAGGAGGAATAGTATTGAAAGATCGTCGCAGTGACATAAATGAACTACGGCTGAGGAAGAGGATAAATATGCCAAAGACCGGAGATACTGGAACTGTTCTAACTTAATGGGGAAGACTGGGGAAGCTGGGGAATCCGGGGAACATATGACTAGTGTGCGGGGAGTTAAGTTAACGCCCCGTACTCTGCGGTTGCCCAGGAAGAAGAGTTATTCAATTTTTGATCCGCTACACACCTAGCTCCGGCAAGTGATGCCGAAGGAGAATTTCCTCGGCTACTATTGTACATCCCGAACTGTGCATAAGAGTAGCTAGAAGAGTTCTAGTGAGGTCCTTGATCTGGGCGACTGGGGACTCTGCGCGCAGGGTTTGGTCTGATTGAATTATATCTAATTAGAAGAACTGCCCTAATTCATCGATCGACTGTTTTCTGTGTCTACCTCCCTACATTTGGCATTCATGGACAGCCAGGTCTTGATTATCGGTGCCGGGCCGGTTGGCCTCACGATGGCGATCGAGCTCGGCAGACGGAACATAAGCGTGCTGCTCGTCGACAAGCGATCAGGATTCGGCAAGCTACCCAAGATGGAGCGCTGCAACGCGCGGACAATGGAGAACTTCCGCCGCATGGGCATATCCGCCCCGATTCGCGCTGCCGGCCTCGACAATGACATGCCCATGGACGTCTTCATCTGCCTGGAGAACCTCGCCAACCCACCACTCGTACACCATACCTACGCATCGGTGAGCGCCCTATGCGCTGAGTACCATGCGACCACCGATGGCTCGACAGCAGCGGAGCCATATCAGCTCATCTCGCAGTACACGCTCGAGCCTCTCCTGCGCGACCTTGCCAAACGCTACGACAGCGTCCAGATCATCTTTGGCCACGAGCTCGTTGACTTCACTCAGGACGACACGGGCGTCACCGCTCGACTGCGCCTTCCCGACGGCACTGTCACCGAAGCTCGCACAGACTATCTCGTTGGCTGCGACGGTGCCTCGAGCACTGTTCGTGAACGACTCGGCTTTGTGCTTGAAGGCGAATCGCTGCTCAAGATGCGGCAAGCACTGTTCTACTCCGAGGACCTTCTTGAGCGTATCCCGATGGGAGTCGGTCGACACTATCATATCGCTGACGACACGAACTCGTTCCTGATCGTGCAGGATGACAAGAAACACTTCTCGCTGCATGCCACTGTAGACAGTGACGAGAAGATGGCACCGCTGTTTGAGCGGATTGTCGGCTTCCCGATCAAGTACGAGCAGCTGTACGTTGGCGGGTGGCAGCAACGTCTCATGCTGGCCGATCAATACCGTGACCGCCGCGTATTCCTTGCTGGCGATTCAGCTCACCTCGTTATCCCGACAGGTGGGCTCGGTATGAACACCGGACACGGCGATGCCGTTGATCTGTCTTGGAAGCTGGCGGCAGTCCTGCGTGGTTGGGGTGGGCCTGCACTGCTGGACTCCTACGCGGCGGAGCGGCGGCCCATCGGTGCCCGTAACATTGCGGCCTCAAGGCGAGCGGCCAAAGGTCGGCGCGCATGGCGCCAGCAATGGCGCCCGGAGATCGCCGAAGACAGCCCTGCGGGCGAGGCTGTAAGGAGCCAAGTCATCACGGTGGCTGAGCGGGAGCAGCGCTGGAGCAATGATCTGTATGGTATCGAGCTCGGGTATCAATATACCAACTCGCCGATCCTCATGGAGGATGGCGAAGAAAGCAACATGACCGACGTTGAATCGGGATTCATATACCGACCAATTGTCCAGGTCGGCTATCGCCTACCGAACACCTGGATGAGCGATGGCAGATCTATCCAAGATGTCATTGGTGATGAGTACGTGCTCATTGTGAACCAAAACGAACCCCCGCACCTAGACTTGTTGGAAAAGGAGTTCCGGCGTATCGGTGCCTCGTTGCGAGTCGTTCGGCCGGACACCACAGAAGCCATTGCCGTCTACGGCAACGACTTGCTCCTGGTCCGACCCGATCTGCATATAGCTTGGCGAGCTGCCAAGCTGCCTGAGGACCCTGCTCACCTTGTGGCGACTCTTACCGGCAATTAATGTAAAATGGCTTTCTCGGTTCGTTAATAGTTTCTTGAATTCAAGTCTCTCAACTCCCTGTTGTCAAAAGAAATGCAATAAGTCGTCCAAGGTACAGCTTGAAACCCACCATTCCTTCCTCCTCTCGTACTCATGCTGCCTGTCAATCACCTTTTCTCAGCAGGCGTCGAAATGAGGTTCATAGTAGCCTTGGATCGTAGACTAGGCAGCTTAGGTAGTGCTCCTCTGTCTCTTGAGGCCTCAATAGCTGACCAACAAAGAGTTCATGTAAAGCTTTCTCTATCTCATTGGATCACAACATATTCAAAAATTGAGAGAGTTTCATTAGCCATTCAAAGATAAACTCCTTTTTTGATCTTCCACAATCCCATGCTCCTGGAACGCCACATCCCAATAAAAAGCTCTGCCTTGGAAAAGCGCCGCAGCTGAAAGAATCCAAGTAACACAGGTGAAAATAAAGTATATAAAAAAAAGAATTTTAGTACCAGTCATCACCACTTTCACCCAGCTTCTTCTTCTTAGGATTCATAGAGATGACACGCTGGCCGGGCAGCGTATCAGCAGTGAATGCCGCCTCAAAGATACTCGCGATGCCGCGCTTCTCATAATGCTTGAAGGAGTCATAATCGTCTCGCGTTCCGGAGATAGCACCCCACTCCTTGCCCGCAGGTGTGGTACCATCGCCCAGATCGCTCCACCTCGTGACGACGATTGCCTGCTTGAACTGCACGCCGTGTGGATCGCTGTGGTCCTCTGCGAGCTTGATCTCGATCAGATACTCCGTCGGACACTCGGGACACCGCCGCATAGGCCGGCAGAAGTTACAGAGGGTGACCAGCGAGTTCGGGTCGTGCACCCGCCCCGCCCAGCGGTCTTTGACTTTGTGCTCGATACCCTGCAGTCCGCCTGACTGGCGCGGTTTGGGGATATGGTCTAATGCACACTTGCAAGCGGGCATTAGCTCGCCGTCGCGCCAGTGCGGGCATGGTGAGAAATATGGCCAGTAGTCCTCGCGGGAATACAACAGAAGTCGCTGTTGCGACGGTGTCAGGCCAGGTGGAGCAAAGGTCTGGCACTTCACACGCATCAGAAGCCGGCCCTCGTGGACATGGAAGCGCGAGTGGAATGACCAGTCATCGCGCGTCCAGCGGCGGCCAAGCGAATCCGGGGCGAGGCCGTAGCTGGGCCCAAAGCGGTGCGCGCGCATCACTAGCTGGACGAACGAGAAGGGCATCATGCGTCCGTGTGTGATGCGCGTGCGTGGGGGCGGATTGAGCGCGTTCAGGGCATTGGGACACTCGAAGAGCGGGTTCACCACGTGAGCGGGCTTGAGACGCTCCCTTCCTTCTTGTGTACGTCGGTGGAATTTGGCGCATGGGAAACATAGGAGATAGTGTGGGAGCGAGCGGTCGAGTCCGGCCAGGAACTCGATCCTGTAGTTGTAGTTGCGTGGGTCACGCAGGGCCGTGAAGAACTGGGGTCCCAGACGGCGGTAGAGCGTGATACTGGCGAATGCGAGACTGGCAGCTTCTGCAGGAGTCAGGTATTGAGCTATGTTCTTCCACAATTCAGATGTCAGACTGGCAATATCGCCTTCCCCGGGGGGGCGGTTGTCGTCGTCGACCATGGGGACGTAGGCGTCCATGGACTCCAGCACACCCAGCGTATGGATCATTGTTGTATAATCACGGCGCTCGCCGAGTTGCGTATCTAGCTGCGCATGCGCCTGCTTGTACTTAAGCTGGTGCGCCGCCAAGGGCGCGAGCGCCGGCATTGGCGGAGGTGGTTCATTGGCGCTAGGACGAGCGGCCAGCCGCAGGTCGGTGGTGGAGGCATTCTTGCGCAGGGTCTGGCGGGATTTCTTCGGACGCAGGGCATTGGCGAAGAAGGCTTTGACGCCCTGCTTCTGCCCCGGACTCTCAGCGGACATGGTGTGCGGTGGGAGTTAGACAATGAGAAGTGTTGCTACACTGACGTTTTCGGGCCGGAGCCTGCGCCACTGTGGCTGGAGCTGCCACAGTAACGACGTATGTATGAGCCGTAGATATTATTTACAAGTAGACGCCATGAAACATCAAGTCTTTAATATATCTATGGCTAGACGGATTCTATATTCCCCTCCATTTTATCCAACTCTCTAGACAACCATTGCAACTCTGTCTCTCTTTTCACAAGCTGCGACATAGTGAGGGCCTGCTGGACGCCCGTTGCTTGTCCAATCTTCTC
This sequence comes from Penicillium riverlandense, assembly GCF_028828495.1. Taxonomy (NCBI): domain Eukaryota; kingdom Fungi; phylum Ascomycota; class Eurotiomycetes; order Eurotiales; family Aspergillaceae; genus Penicillium; species Penicillium riverlandense. The sequence goes on along the minus strand of NW_026643197.1, from coordinate 1,153,745 downwards.
TAGAGTCCGCACAATCCACTGCTTCATCGTGGGCGCTGACCCCACACAATCTGACGCAACATACAATGGCCAGATAAGCCGGAACGCGCTCCCTATGGCCACATCCCCGGAGTTGAAGTGATAAGGCACGCTGGAGCATATATCCTCCGCCATCTGCCTACTGATCGCTATACTCCGCAACGCCATCAGGCGGTCCTCTGGCGGACCACCCGGTTTCAGTAGTCTGACGTAGATGCTGCCTATAATCTCGTGGATGATGATGCGCGTGAGGCGGTAGTTGTTCCACAGAGATGCGATCTCGACGTTTGGATATACATGGTAGCTTTCGCCGTACACCGAGCGGTAATCATAGTCGTGCTTTTTGGTATAGAGGGCACTGACAGTGGTGTATGGACAGGCAGGATTGATGGACGTGGCCCATGATACTAGGGCTATATCTAGCTGGAGGGCCTTTTGAATGAAGGGTGCGGGGTTGCCGAACGACGAACCCCTGCTGGCGTTCGCACGGATTTCTGCGGAGAGGTTGCTGACTTGCACTAGGATGTCGAAGAAATCTTCAATTTTTTCGAGTCCGCTGTCGCGGTGGGCAGCCGCCTCCTTTGACAATTGGACAACGACAGGCGGTGCGTATTGTTTATAAAATATGTGACCCAAGGTCTAGATAGTTAGTGTCGGTGGAACAAGTTCAATAAATATCTCTTACGATCTGTATGCGGATCTGGGAGAACAACTGTAGGCCAGTTGGAGTCTGCAGTTGCTGAGCACCTCGCATCTCAATGAGCTTCGTCGCCCCTTGTACATGACTCATCCATCGACCCATTAGGTCCGGGCTGCGACAGGTAATTGTCTACTAGATCCATCAGACGGAGTTAGACATGGCTAGAAACAAGATTGTCTCACCTCGTACATGCTAAGTAGCATCACCGCGGCCAAAGTGGAGTCTGATTTAAATTGGATCCGATCTTGTAGCGCGCGGTTAGTGGCTAGTAAAGCCGTGCTATACTCTTGTCGTGCAGCGCGCATCAACTCCGCCGACATGCGTGTGTTTGACATGCTTGCCAGCCCTATGGCCTTGATTGCAGCCTGTAGTGCGGGGCTAGGGTCCGTGCCTAAAAGATGCCGGATATACGGAAACATACCCCCCATTAGTGTGGTGCCAACATAGTACTTGAGCATAAACGACGTGGCACAATCATCAGTCGGAACCGAAATAGGCGCGGGTATCAACGAGATCGACTCCTCTATAGAACAAAAATCCGAGTAGTTTGAGGGCTTTGACGGCTTCTGTGGGGGTCGCTGTTTCTGGGCCTTCCGGATCACCTCCTCGCTTTGGTCATGGAATCGTATGGTCGTGGGGTCTCGATACCCGGGGCATTCCCGTTTTATTCGGATGCACTGCGAGCAAGACGGTCGTCGCTGGTCGCACTACTCGAGTTAGCGGCTGATCCAAGTGGGGTAGTGTCGCCATACCTTGAGGCGCCGAGTCCGACATAAGGCGCAGGCTAGACTGGGTTGCCCTCTGTAGACCATAGGGCCAAGTTTACGAACTGGATGCCAAAAAGGGTAAGAATCTCTGTTGGGAGGAGTTGAGGAGTCCAAGGAAGCGGGTAGCGGGAGCCGGTAGAACTTAAATGGACAGAAGGGGCGGAAACACCATAGAGCTGAGAGTTTTACTATGCTAGTCTGATACTCCACCCTAACCCTGTTGGGGCTTAGTGGATTTGTCATATCCTGGTATTCAATGGCATTGGTTGGATAGCAAGACGTTTCTCTTCTATTGGATGAATCAAGCGTTACCAAACGGCAATGAAACCACCTCGTGCCGGATATCTTCAGCCCACGTAAGGCTAGTAGTATGGTGGGTATCAGGCCGCTAGCGGCCGCAAGCGTTCCTCCACGACCCGCCATAAATACAAAGAAGCACCAATCCTCTTGTTTTCATGGAATTACTAAACATCGCTCATTTCAACCCGCTGTCCTCTCTCCTCATTTGCGTCTAGACTTGACCAAAACATTCGAAAAGCTCTTTGTTGGAGAAAGGCATTGAATTCGCAGATATGGCGTCTTCTGAGATCCAAGAAGGGCTCCTCAAGCGGTGGTTTCCCCATACGACAACTCCATTCGTTGCCAATGCGCCGATGCTCGGGTTCACAGATTCCCACTTGGCAGCTACAGTGACAAGATCCGGGGGGTTGGGTACGTTAATCATTTCTGCCATGGCCGCACACGGGCCCATGCTATCCTGCTAGTTTTTAAATCTCAATCGCCCCCACTGACTCATGTACTACAGGTTTCATTGGTGGAGGCTTTGATTTTGGACCAGAATCGGCCCAGCTTGCCAGACTAGACACTCAACTGGCAAAATCTCGCTCTGAACTCGGGATCAGTTCGTCGGCGAGGGATCTGCCTATTGGCGTGGGTTTCATCACGTTCAACCCAGCAGGGTTCGAAGTGAACGCGATCCCCATTCTCGAGAAGCATCGGGTTGCCGCGGTATGGCTTTCTTTCCCCGAGTCAGATGCAGACCACCTGCCTCTTATAGAGGCCATTCACAAAGTCCAGGCGAAAGGTGATTGGGTCGTCAAAATATTTGTGCAGGTTGGGACCGTGCAAGCAGCCCGACATGCTGTTGAACAGGGTGCAGATGTTGTTGTGGTGCAGGGTACCGATGCTGGAGGTCATCAATGGGCTCAAGGAGCTAGTCTCATGTCACTTCTACCCGAGGTGCGAGACTCGGTGGCGGGGGATTCGAATAAACAGGACACGGCGATCGTGGCTGCTGGTGGGATTGTAGACGGGAGAGGATGTGTTGCTGCTTTGGGGCTTGGTAAGTGGACTATTCTATTTTTCAAATTGTGACTGGCTATGGTGTACTGAATACTTCGACCAGGTGCCGATGGGATCGTCATGGGCACAAGGGTAAGAATACCAAATCAATTTCACTAGTAGATTTGCTGATCGGGCTTAAGTTTATTGCTACCTCGGAGTGTCCAGCTCCGTCATTTATAAAACAATCAATCCTATCGGCCAGCGACGGCGCCGTCTCGACCATCAAGTCGACCCTGCATGATGTCTTCCAATCTACCGATGTTTTCCCTAAGCAATATGACGGCAGGGCTGTGATTAGCCTCAGTTGGAACGATTCACAGAGTGGAGTCAGCAATGAGGAAGTCACTCGGCGGTATAACGATGCTATCAAGCAAGGAGAGAATCACAGGCGAACGATTTGGGCGTGAGTCTAATCGTGCTCATTTGATATGCTGTATCCACTGACAAACTTTTCCATAGAGGTGCGAGCGTTGGAGTTATCGACACAGTGGTCTCTATAGACCAGCTGATGAAAGATATTCAACAGCAGGTGAAGTTGGCAATTGGAAAGGTCATGGAACGGATTTAAGTAGCAAATTATGCTTTTAAGATCGAGCCCCATATTAACGCCGGATCCCTGCTTAGCGAAACCAGAATAACAGTACATCATTTGGAAACCCCAGAATAGAGAGTTTACAGCTTCTCACTTTACAATACAACCAGAAGTGCATAAAATTATTGAGAAACGATTGCCATGGGTAGATTGATGGATTGATATGGAGAATGTTACAGTCCAAGAGATTACACTGATGGAATGGTCTACGAGAAGCGCTTCTCCACCGCCTTCCAGTTGATGACCTCCCAGATGGCCTTGAAGTACTCGGCCTTGCGGTTTTGGTACTGCAGGCTGGGGTGATGGTTAGTAGATTCCGGGAGAAAGCATCACAGGGCTCTTACTAGTAGGCGTGCTCCCAAGCGTCAATGCCGAGCAGAGGGACGAACTGACCGACGACAGGATCCTGGTTCTGTAGGTGGAATTAGCAAACGAATTGTGGCCATGGAGCTAGCACCACTTACAGCATAGGTGCGGATGCCAATCTGGCCGGTCTGCTTGTCCTTGACCAGCCACGCCCAGCCGCTACCCTGGATGCCGGCCAGGGCGGTGTTCATCTTGTTCTGGAACTCGCCGAGGCTGCCGTAGGTGCTGTCAATGGCCTTGGACAGAGCCCCAGAAGGAGGCTCACCACCGCCAGCGTTCTTCGGGGCCAGGTTCTCCCAGAACAAGGAGTGGTTCAGGTGACCGCCGCCGTGGAAGTTGACGGCGGGCTTGAGGGCAATCTGGGCCGAGATGTCGTTCTTGGCCTGGGCTTCCTGGAGCTGCTCCATGGCATTGTTGTAGCTGGTCACATAGGTGTTATGGTGGTTCTTGTGGTGCAGCTCCATGATCTTGCCGCTGATGGACGGCTCCAGGGCACCATAGTCGTCTGTATTTGGTCAGCTACAGGGGAAATTGACCTGTACAAGGCCAAAGCACAAGTTTCAACTTACAGGACAGGTCCGGCAGGGTGGCCTTGCCGCGGGCAAAGGTCAAACCCGCAACGCCAGCAGCTTTAGGAGTAGCCGAAGCTCCCGAGCGGAGGGCCACGCGGGCCGAGTTGGAGAGGAGAGCAGCCATTGCGAGCACACAAAGTTAGGCCGGGAAGTAAGGACTAAAATTGGAGTAAATTGGAAAGAAAATGAGTGTTCAGGACAAGGAGAAGCCGAACAGGACAGAAGGGAAAGCATGAAGTAACCGAATAACGTCATCTTGTTTTCGCCCGGACTAGGGTTCATCCGGGTGCCGGAGCTCCACGTGAATTTCAGTTATCGATAGCTAATTGCAAGTTGTCACTTACCTTCTCTGCCACACCACCGGCATGGAGTCGCCTTCGTCTGGCTTCGCGGGCCAGAAGCGCAAGGTTGCTGAAATGAGCTCCAGCGACGATGAGGAGCCCCGTCCGGGCTTTCGGGGCTTTGCGAGGGCGTCGCGCCGCTCCGAGTCACCTCCCTCCATGGGTGGTTTGGGCAGTGCAGCTCGTAATCCCGGGGGCAACATGGCCAACACAATCGCCGCAGCGCCTCCCCGGGGCGGCCGATCCTCTCGAGGTGGAAACAGCGCGGGAGGAGGAAACTCGTTCGCCGCGCGCATGATGGCCAAGATGGGCTACCAGGAGGGACAAGGTCTCGGATCCACTGGCCAGGGTATCATCAATCCGATTGAAGCGCAGGCGCGACCGCAGGGGGCTGGTCTTGGTGCAGTACGCGAGAAGACCAAGCAAGCTCGCGAGGAGGAGAAACGGGCGGCCCGACACCGAGGCGAAGTGCTCGAAGACAGCTCGGACGAAGAACGACAGCGGCGGCGGAAGAAGAAAGAGGGGCGCAAGACAGAGAGTCGCAGTGGGACGGGTACACCTGTGGCGCGCGCCAAACCCCAGTTCCGTACCGCCCGCGAGATGGAGGCAGATATGGAAGGTCTTGAGGTTCCGAACGTGCTCAAATCGTTAATCGACGCTACGGGCAAGGAACAGCGCGTCCTGACCTCGACCGCTGGACTGATGACGCCACAAGAATTCGTCAGCCAGGATGAAGGCGAAGCTATGAAGATTGCTCGACGAGCCCGGCACGACCTGGAGGCCTTTGCAGATGAGTGGAAAGGCCTGACCGAACGCAAGAAATTCATCGAACTCGAAGAGGCCCAGGTGGTGGAGGAATTGGATGCATACCAATCCCAGGTCAACCATCTGACCGGATTGATCGCTGCGGTGGAAGAGCTGGACATTTTCGAACATGACGAAAGCACTGCAGCGAAATTTGAAGAGATGACGGGCAAACTCGAGGCCATGTACTCTACATATCAAGACGCCGTTGATGCATATCGGCTGCCAGAGACGGCGGTCGCTGCCATACATCCATTGTTCCGACAAGCAATGGAAGAGTGGGAGCCTCTCCAAGATCCGACATTCCTCGTGTCCAACCTCACCCGGCTTCAGCCTCTTCTCTCTCGCAGGACCGATGGTGAAGAGTCCCAACAGCGGCATTCCACATCCCCATACGAAACAATGATCTACACTCTCTGGCTCCCACGGATGCGGTCTGCGCTCTTAAATGATTGGGATGTATACGACCCGTCTGTTGCGACATCTCTAGTGCTTGCGTGGAAGCCAATTGTCCCACCTTTTGTTTATGCAAATGTTCTGGATCAGCTGGTTGTTCCTAAGCTCAGTGGAGCCCTCAAGAACTGGAAGCCACGGAGCAGTCGCCGGCACCCGTCCGAGCACGATGGGCAGTTCCCATGGTGGCTGTTTACGTGGCTGCAACATCTGGATGAACGACATACCAATCCCAAGCAGCCGACCGGTCTTATGTCGGATGCAAAGAGAAAGTTCCGCGTGGTGTTGGACTCGTGGAGCGTACGCAAGGGCCTGATCAACGGCATCGAGCTCTGGCGGGATGCACTGGGCTCGGAGTTTGACGTGTGTCTGCGCAACCACCTGCTCCCACGTCTGGCCCGTCACCTCCGCGAAGACTTCGTCGTGAACCCGCAGGACCAAGATCTGACTGCCTTGGAAGACGTTCTCCGCTGGAGGGACTTCTTCCAGCCCAACGTGATGGGCCTCCTACTGGTCTCTGAGTTCTTCCCCAAGTGGCATGAGATTCTACATATCTGGCTCACCAACGATCCCAACTACGAAGAGGTCGGCACGTGGTTTTCTTGGTGGCGATCCCAGATCCCGGAGAGTGTCAACGAGCTTACGCTCATCGACGACGAGTGGAAGAAAGGCTTACAGACAATGGATCTTGCCTTGCAGCTTGGAGATCGTGCCGCGGCCGAACTGCCACCGCCGACCACCACTACACGGCCATCTCTCCCGACCCGTGACGAAGCCGTTGCCGAAGCTGCGGCTGCTGCCAGCGTGCCGGCACCGCGGCCAAAGGCCCCAGTCGCCGAAGAAATTGCTTTCAAGGACATTTTGGAAGGCTGGTGCTCCGAGCAAGGGCTTATTATGCTGCCTCTGCGTGAGGCACACCCGCAAAACGGACAGCCTCTATTCCGCATCACCGCCAGTGCGACGGGCAAGGGCGGAGTCGTGGCCTTCCTGCAGGGCGACGTGGTCTGGGTGCAGAACAAGAAGGCCAAAGATATATGGGAGCCGATGGGATTGGAGGATCGCCTAGTGGAGCGTGCGGAGGGCCGATAGTCGGTGTTGGATGGCTATGCTGTGGCAAATAATCCCCGCAAACCCGCTCTCCGCGTTGTTTGAATGCAAAAAAAAAAAATGCATAAGCATCAGAATATTACGTATTAGATCAATGACATCGACAGAAAGAGGCATTGCGTAATAGCAACCTGGGAATTTCTTGGCAGTGAAGTAGTAAACATAGCGCGAGGCTGAGCTTAGAGGCAATCCTCTCGCTAGTCCCGTTGGAGGATATTCCCTTGGCTTTCTCTTTATGGACAAGGCTAAGCTGCCGGTTCTGCCGGCTGGCTTGGCGCCCCGCGGGCCTGTACGTATTGAACCTGGGTACGGAGTGGTGGCCTGAGAGCTTTTTATTGGCATCCCTCCATAACCCTAAGCGGACGGGTGACGACGATGACAGGGGTACGGCCCCAACACTCTTGGGGCCGCACCGGCTCTGTCAACATATGTAAACGCTGAGCACACAGCCCTCCCTGTTCTATTCACCCGTCGGGCTAAGGCCGGGGGACGAACTTTTTTAGGGCTGTGTACCCACCCAGTGGATTTTGGGGCGAAAAACATGGTGCCATTATTATTGGCGTCGCCGTAACTAGCACTAGTAGTAGTCTCGTCGTCCAGCCTCGCCACCATAATTAGGGGGCGTAACAGAGCCTCAACAGGGTCGAAGCAGGCTAATTATAGCCCCCTGGAAAAATACTTAAGACCATCGCTGCCCTGCGTTCATTTTACTTCTCCAATCCCAAACCCAACCCACCTCTCCAATATCTCTCTATATCTTACCTCTTTCTTTCATCACAAACGCCAAAATGCACTCCAAGGTCGCAGCCGCCCTCTTCCTCTCCAGCCTAGCCATGGCCGCTCCCGCCTTCACCGAGGAGTCCGCGGGCGTGGGCATGCCCGTCATGACCGAGCCGCCGCCCGCCATAATGTCGGCCGCGGAGGCCGTTGCCAGCGCGATTCCGCAGTCGGTCAAGGAGGAGCTCAGCAGCGCCTACATGCATAGCAACATTGCAGAGATCGAGAGCATCGACAAGTACGTCATGAGCGAGTTCATGCACAACACCGCTTGGCAGGACCGTCTGCCCGCTAGCGACTTGGCTATCCTCACCTCTGAGATCGCCATGGCATCCGCCGCGCCTAGCATGCTCATCCCCGGGAACTCTGCCGCCTCTCCCACTGCTGGCTCTTCTACCCCTCTTGCCACGGCGACTGGCAACGGTGGCTCTGGATCGGGCTCCGGCTCTGACTCGACTTCGACTTCGACCTCGGCCTCGACCACGGCTTCGGGCACCAAGCCCACAACGACTAACGGCGCTACTGCTCCCACGGCCCACGTCGCCGCCAGCTTCGCCGGTGCGGCCGGTCTGCTGGGTTTCATGCTTGCGCTGTGAGAATGGTGCAATGTGTGCCATGGATTCATGAGGGAATTGTGTTTTCCGCTTGTCTTGATTAGTGTCATCTTGAGCCGCTGGAGTTGGTCTGCTATGTAATTAGAATCTTTTAATGCCCTCTGTCTACGCCACAGAAAGTTTTGATCACGAATGAGACTGTTTATGAGTGCATAGTTAATGCCGACGAATCTGTGAATACTTTCCCTAAAATTAAACATGTAGATGTTGTAGTGTTGCAATTCTGGATGCGTACTCCGTTAGCTGCCTTTACTATAAGTGAGTAGCATACATTCATACTACAATAGCTCGTGGTGGACTACACCACTATATTAGAGATCAGCACAGTGCTGATGGTGGAAGCTTCGTTACTAAATTGAATATGTGTTTTGACATAGCTGAGAACTGTTAAGTATTCAAACTATCTAGGGCCAGATGCCAGAGGTAGTGCCTCGGTACGTGTGGATAATCTGAGCCTCATAGGGATCCCTTCCGAAAGTTTGGGGCGTTGTGCTATTGCGCAAACTTGGAATTCGCGAGGATCCAATTTCGACCTAATCCTCTTCCTTCCCGTCGCTAGGAGGGGCTTTGGGAGTTTCAAGGTATAGCGAACCAACCAATTTCGGAAAAGTTCGGCCAGTGTTCGGGGCTAAGCAATGGCAATGTGTCCCAATAATCCGATGCGCCAATGGGGTGAGTGGACCTTATGACGGGTAGGTAATAAATTCAATAAACCACTGAAACAAAAGACTGATCGTCAGCCATACAACACTCCCATTTCTCAAATATAAAAAGAAGCATTTCACTCTCCACCATGAATAATTGCAACACAATCAACATTCTTCTACTCCTATAGCGAAGAGCTACTTTTCATACCAAATTGCTTGTACGATGCCTCCGTCTTCGCAGAACACGAATTTGCACTTGAATTCTATGAATTTTGGGCCTGACAAGCTCGACCCAGGGCCTAGGTATTCTTTGCATAACGACGGTTTTGTTGTGAATGCTACGTCCACTTCGTTCATGCCTGCGAATACATTTTCAGTTATGGATGATAGCCTACACAATCAGTACATCCAATTCCCGCCAGAAATATTGGGCCTGGACACCATGGCTCCTTCCCTGTTGACTCAAGGTCCTAGTATCTTGACGATGAATGACAGCTCTATGAATCCTTGGCCTGGCCTAACAAATCACGCTGAAGGTTTACAACAAACAAATCAAGATGGTCTACCTGCGATCAACAACATGCCATCAGGTTTCTTTTCTCTGAGCTCCACGGAGCAGTTGCTAGCCAACAGGGTCAAAGATACTGTTACTTCCGAGGTTCAGAGCCCTAGTCAATTCCAAGCAACAAATGCCGAGTACGTCCTTAAGCTTCCTCTGCTCTACTTTATTGTCTAGTGTCTAAATCACTATCATTGGTAGGAACCTCCCTAGCTCACTTATTTGTGGCTGGCAAGGCTGCGATTACACCCACCCATTCTCCAGCGAATCATCTCTGTTCCGACATATCAGAACCAAACATGTCTCTCTGAAAATCTACAAGTGTCCTGACCAGCACTGCAAGCGATCTCTTAATCGAAAAGACCACCTTAGCATACACGTGCGAACGTTTCATACACACATGGTACATAATGGTAGCGTTGAGCATTGTCCTCGCTGCTAGGCTTGATGGTTTTGGGGAGTTTATTTGGTTGCCGTCTTTCTTTTCCTATCCCAAGTCTCTTTTCCTTTACACCGAACCGTTGGACGAAAGAAGGGCATCGAGGTACCAACGATCATGTGTTGTCATATTGTTGTTCTGTATCTCACGGTTCGCATGTTACAGTAGTGACAAGAGAATTTTGAGATCTATGTCCGGTTGGCTTGGCCTTGGCGTTAGGGTTTGGAGTAAAGGCAATGAGAAACCAGGCGCAAGTCAATTTTTGCAGGCACGTTTCTATAAGTACAAGATGAAGTGCTTAACTGATATATATTGTATTTGGTCATTCGTTAAGGTAGCTAGATCCTGCGCCGAGCCTAGAGAGCGGACGATTGTCCGCCAACCCCACCGCACGGGTGCATTGACCTTTAAAGACAGGAACCCTTATCTAACTACTTAATCCCTCTTCTCCCCGCAGAACTGGAGCTAAGACAGCCAAACAGTCGAAGAATTGATAGCCGAGTCGAAAAGACACACGAGCTAGATCAATCCAGTGAGCGAGTCCGTGATACGTCATGAACATTACCAAGTGTCTTACTGACCGTATCATCTTCTCCAGGAAAGAATAAATAATGGCATCCACTTTGATCAAAAGTGCAGGGAGATACCTCTACCCAGCGGAAACCTCCCGCCACGCAGCAACGATCCTCGGCTTCCCCTCCAAAGCTTCCATAGCAACGGCCTACTACGAAAACGCGTGCACAGACATTGCGAACCTCGCCTCTGCCATCTCAGGCTTCGAACCGGTCCGCTTATACACACGACCCGAGGATGTGACGAAGGCACAGTCATTGGTCAGTCGAGCGGCCACCGCATACCCCGGCAAGGCGTCAAATATATCACTTATCCCATTCCGCACGAACCACCTCTGGGTGCGAGATACAGGCCCAGTCTACGTCCGCGGCAGCGAGGGGAGCGGCCGGTTCGCGGTCAACTTTCGATTCAGTGAATGGGGCAAACGAGACCAGATCGGAGACCATGAGCGCGCTGCTGATGGGCTCGAGTGGCCCGTTATGAACGCCGAGGAACTACAGGAGAATGCGACCTTTGCGCGCAGAGTCATCGAATCGGACGTGTCTCCGTCTGCGGTGACGGTCGTGGAATCGAAGATCTGTCTGGAAGGCGGGGCGCTGGTGGTCGATGGTGATGGGACGCTGCTGGCGACGGAGAGCAGTATTCTCAATGAGAACCGCAATCCGGGCCTGTCGCGGACGGAGATTGAAGCCGAGTTGCAGCGCGTGCTGGGCGTTGAGAAAATCATTTGGTTTCCTGGTCGGAAGGACCTGGATGTGACGGATGTGCATGCCGATGCGGAAGTCAACTTTGTCCGGCCGGGGGTCGTGGTTCTCTCACGGCCGCATGCCAGTGTGCCTCGGCCATGGCAGGAAGTGCATGAGGCGATTCGGGAGATTCTGGGCCAGTCGGTCGATGCGAAGGGGCGTCGGTTCGAGATCCACATTGTGGACGAGCCCGACCCTTCGAGTCTGGGGGATTCGGCATCCAACGACCCAGCCACCAACTATGTGAACTTTTATTTTGTGAACGGGGGTCTCATTCTGCCGCAATTCGGAGACTTGCAGCGTGATCGAGCCGCGCTGGAGACGATGCAGACTCTCTGTCCGGACCGGGTGGTCCAGCCCGTGCATGTTACGGCGCTGCCCTTGGCCGGAGGAGTGATCCACTGCGCGACTCAACCTGTTCTCGAATAGGGCTCGGAGATAGTAGGATGAACCTATGGAAGAAGTAGTCCGGGCCGAGTAACTTACCTCATTCGTTGCAGATCCGGATCCACCGCGCCACCCAATGATCTTCGCTCTAATGGTCATCGTCGTCATCACCCCCAATCACCTTCATTTGCCTTGTTCTTCAGCGCTGACCTTTCCTATTGCCCTGATTGGTGCCTTGCCCCTGCGTGGATGAAAACATGGTCCCGTTTTGGTGTTCTGGAGGCATCGGTGAGAGGAAAAATGGATGCTGCATAAGTTAAAAAGGGGACGCGCCGTCTTCTTTTCTGTACACTATTTCGAGTGCTGTCTTAGATTGTTCCCTCCCTTCTTTCCAATTGTGCATCCCTTCTTGTCAATCGTACTTCGCGTCGCCTTTGACGTCAGCCACCGCCACAGCTTCCTAGCTTAGCGGCACGAGCTCGCACAGCTGCCCATCGTAGCCGTGTTGCACCCAACATGGCATTCCTCTTCCTCAAACAGAAACTCTTTCCCCAGCAGGAGTCCCAGGTCTCCGGTAAGTAGATCCATCCGTGGTGTGACGCGCCGTACAGATCAGATCATTGACAGAAACCAGGGAAACCACTCCTCGCCCGCATCGACGACGATGATACACTCCGCGGAGACTCGGATCAGGACATTGAGTCGGGTCGCTCCTACGCGACCTTCGGACGGTGCACCAGCCACGATTCTTCCAGCAGCACTGGTGGCAGCAGCGTCAGCACGCGCGCGCGTATCAACCCACGCATCGTGTCGGATGCCATTCTCGGGCTGTCGGATGGCCTGACGGTGCCCTTTGCCTTGAGTGCAGGTCTGTCCGCGCTGGGTAACACCAAGGTCGTTGTCCTGGGTGGCCTGGCCGAGCTGGCAGCTGGTGCGATCTCGATGGGGCTGGGCGGGTACGTGGGAGCCAAGAGTGAAGCGTAGGTCTTTTTCCCATTTACATGGTTAGATCCGTGCTCTGACCTATGTCTAGCGAATCCTACGATGCCACAGTCCGCGAGACACAAGAATTAATTGACAACGACCCGCACCAAACCCGCGCCATCGTGCACGATACCTTTGCGCCCTACGGCCTCTCCTCCGCCGCCATAAACGACATCACATCCGACCTGCACGCGTCGAGCGAGCGGCTGCGCGACTTCCTACTGGCCTTCCACCACTGCCAGTCCGCGCCAGCCTGCAACCAAGCCTGGGTCTCGGCGGTGACGCTGGCAATTGGCTATTTCGTTGGCGGCTTCATCCCACTCATCCCGTACTTCATCGCCGAGCGTGTCATCGTCGCGCTGTACTGGAGTATCGGCGTCATGGCCGTGACTCTGCTAGCGTTTGGATATGCTAAGACTTGCATTGTGCGCGGCTGGACTGGTCGCGATAACATTCTGGCTGGTGTGTGGGGTGGCGTGCAGATGTGTTTCGTCGGTGGTGTTGCGGCTGGTGCGGCGATTGGACTGGTTCGTTTGATAGATACTGGTGGAGCGCGGTGATGTTTTCCCCTCACAATCTGCATAGAGTCGAGGGTATTGCATTTTTGTAGCCAGTTAGATATTCTCTCATCATTAGCGAGTGGCGTTGGATCAATGAAATGACATGACATGATATGACCACCACTGGGACGTTTCTAATCTTCCTGAACGGCGAACTGGTGCCTCGCCTTCATTGGTATCTCCACTGCTCCCGGTGAATACTCCACTACGTACCACAGATGTCGAAATCAATCTTGTAATCTATAAAATGGATTCAGGTCAAGAAGTTCATGAACATTTCTCTAACCAAAGTCGTTTGCATACATCAAAAAAGCTCAAACAGAGTACAGACGCCCATAACTCGCACATTGCGCTCCAGAAGCATCTTTGCAATAGATATCGCGATGGATCGTAATCGACGAAGGATCCAGATCTTCACTCGCGCTCTCCTATGGGAAGCAACAATGAGAACAATGGCGAGTCACTCACTGCATGGGATATCATATTGCAAAGGACAAATAGCTCTGCCACGAAGCATATTGGCTCAGTGGAAGAGCGCCGTAATTATCCTATGGTCAATACTCAGCGGATAGCGACTACACTCGCTCTAGGCACTCATCTCCCGGAGGTACGATTATACCTACCAGTCATACAGTGCGTCTCGAAACCGATGCCACCTCGAACCTTAATGCCTAGACCCACTAGTTTATAGTAGGAGTGGGTTACTTTCCTCTGCCAATTCCTATGTCCAAGTGACAGTCTGGGAGGTTACTCGGTACCAGGCGTTGCAAATAGTGACTTACATTACCTTCCTTACACGTAGACTACTTATGAGCCTACTTATCATACTACTCGGCGACTATTGGTAGAGGGGATGAGTGCGCATAATGTGTACTGTACAGTAAAAAAGAGTTGTGTGTTCAACAGATGGAGCTGATCATTCCACCAGAAACATTGACGCAAACAATTCGAGTAAATCCCCAGCAGTGCATGGCTCTTCCAAATAAAACTCCAAAGCGATAGCAATGACGAATAGACAAATGCAGGGAATCTCATATTGAAGCACTTCCCGAACAATCTTTCGATAATTATGCCAGTTCTGCAATCCCATAGTCTTGACGGCATCAAGGATGCTGAGACAATGTGTCTCGTTGTTTCTGGCTCGCCCTCCGAAACTAGGATCGAATGGTATAACGGGTTCATCATCGTCGGGTAGCATTGAAGCCGCAACTCTGATGTATATGGCTCGTGTCAAAATCGAGATCAAGAATTCCAACACAGTAGGCATGTAGATTGCAAATTGTTCGAATATTGAAAGCACGGAATAAGGTTCTTCATAAAGGCGATTATCCACTGTAGCGAAAAAACTTTCACGCACGAATGCCAGAAGTTTCTTCGTCAAGTAATACGCAAAACTTGGCGAGGCTAGGTCCAGTGATGCTGCAGGAATGATTTCAATCCACTCTCGCCAGCCAGGAATTCTCTGCCAGGCCGATTTCTTGTTAGGCTTCGAAATAACAGCATGAACCCAAGCCGTGTGTAGATTCGTTAGAAGCAGCCCCACAAGTAGTTTAGTCAAAACCAGCGTAGGAAAGTTGAGTCTGTCGTTTGCAACAAAGCGCGTTGCCAGGGCCGTGATCGAAATTGCCAAAATCATATATACGGCGAAGAAATTTAGCCCAAGATAATTAGACCATAATCCTCCTTGGTTGTGTAAGTGTCGGCGAGCAACGCTTCGTTTAGTAGTAATAGCACCAGAGCTAGATGTGTCATAGAAACCAATAGTCATAGCTCCCCAGATTAAAGACCAAGGTAATGTGAAAGATATGCTTTTCAGGTAAATGGCAAACGGCGGCGCGCTAGTGTTGTCTAACATGCATATCAGAGTCGAGCCGAGGATGCCACCACCGAGATAAGTAAGAACACGCCAGAGGAGCTGCTGTCTTGCGTTCCGAAGAAACAGCTTCTTTTCTTCTAGCGCACATTCCGAATAAACACTAGTCTGCTCTGTAGGGTCGCTTTTGCCCAATTCAGGTTCTGAAATACCCTTTTTTTGAGGATGACCGGTATTTATGCGATTTGGGGTTTCCAAGACGGCGAGCGCCGCTATTACACTTCCATCTATGTATTGAAACTAAGAAAAAAAAAGCAAGAAATTAGTTTCACGTCTAATATCGAACAAAGAGAGCCGGGGTCTTGGTAAGATTACTTGGAAGTAAACAATGGAGCTTATTAGTGTTGTGATGATCACGCTCATTGGTATATCCGACTCAAGATGCGACGCAGCGCTGGCGAACTGAGCAACACTGAAGATAGCAGATTGCCATCGTGGTAGGGATCCCAGAGACATTACGTCCAGAAAACTAATTGTTGAATTTAGTCAGTTATGGAAGTCGGTGTTTGTGAATAGATTCGCTAGCATGGATCAAAGAGGCTACGTCCGCAATTCCCAGAGGGACAAGAACTCATTAAGAGGACACGTTTCTTTCGAAAAATCCCTCGTATCCGATTGTATTATTACCTTAGATTATGTTTGCGGCTGAGTAGTACTCCACCATGAACCTCTAGACCAATGACAAAACTTCTGTATCATGAGCTAGAGCCGCGGGGGGCTGAAAACAAAGTGAAAAATCAGGCTAGAAAGGAAAGCCATTAGTCCATACTGTGGTAGTTACACCACAAAGCGTATAGGTAATGTTCGATTTGGTAACTATTGGTTATGTTTTGGATCAGCCCGCCTGGACATTTGGGATTTGCCGGAAAAATAGATAAATCCGTGTCTGCTCCAGCGCACTGCATCATTTCCTTAATACAACCATATTCCCTCCGCAGCTCTTTGGTCAGACGACAGTCGCAGGTTCTTTTTAGTTAATCTTTCGTGTCCGGCTCAAATGGACCAAATTCCCGATCGATCGGCAAGCCCACAAGAGGTTCGAATTTACATTGTTCAGGTTCTTATATTCAAGCACAATGCAAAGCGTGACTTCGCAGAAGAAACTGCTCGCTTATGGCGATTAGTGCGCGGCTCTGAACTTCATGATGCTAAGTTGGAATATTTCCAACAGCTATTTGGGGTAGACGTGGGCATGTGTCTTTTCCAAAGTGTCTATGAGGATAGAGATGATGCTTGGAGGCGGTCATCTATAGGAGTCTTACTCTCCTGTAAGTTGCTTATGAGACAGCCTTAATATTATATTGACCCCTTTATAATAGTAGGTAACTTCGTGACTTTTTTGGTACTTGTTTGGTTTAACGGTATACGACTACTCTGGGGTCATTCAACCCGTAAGTGACTCTTATGACGGCTAGCCTCCTTATCATTATTGTCCTAATGTCTTGGATAGCATATGTCCCAGTGCTACTTCACGGTATATGCCAAACAACTCGAGCCTCTCTAAGACCTAAGCGCGACTGTAGTGCGCTGGTAATCGGTATTTTTAATATTTGCGTTGCTTTATGGATTTCAAGATGATATAGTATCACAAAGGAGGGGGTATTTCGAACAACAAACAAAGATGGATTAGGGCGTCCATGGGTGTACGTTTTGGGAGGGGTTCTCCTAAGCATATCTGTTCTATTTGGTCCGAGTGACTGAAAGGATGCGTTGTCTATGACTAACACGGACTTCGGCTCGGGCCATTTCCCATAGTGCTAGAGAAGCTGCTCACTATAATCCTCAAAGACGGACGCGTCAGTTGAGCCTTAGAATACTCTAGACGGGGGATATAACTGATCCGAGCTCTGGCATGGGTATCAGAATAGTGCAAGGAAATAGGCAAAGCAGATGAGCCTATATTCTATTGAAAGTATTGACTCGTCATGGTTATTTGATCTAGAGAGTCTCCAGGCTACAATTTAGCTTCACTGCTCTGGCTGAGCTGAGAGAGACGAAATCCCCTGCCTTGTTCGATATTAAGTCTTAGGTATCCGACTGCGAGGCTCCCTTATACATCAATTCCCGCATTCCCCTAGCACCTTCTGGTGGTGCAAGGGTTTGGACGCATGAATGACGGGTAGACATTATGCTCCTACCTAGTCGGCCCCCCCCAAAGTGTGTGTGCGTGCTCGCGCCTTCTTCTAAGCCATCACTTGGTCCCCTTGAGTGTCTCTGGAGAATCCAGCCCGGGGCGACACGACCTTTTTTTTTTTTTTTTTTTTCCCCTGGTGAAGTCTCTCTATTGCAACACATGATCGCCTTCGTTTATGTATCAAGCTCATATCATCCTTGCAGCGCCTTCTCGACCAAAAGCTTCCCACGCTCCGACAAGTCGATCTTCAAAGCCTCCTCCCTCCCCTTCTCCGACATCTTCCCCCAAGTCTTGCGCAGAATATCCACCATCTTGTCCTCATCCCCGAGCTCCGTCTCAAACTTGTCAAACTGATCATCCAGAAACACAAGGCACGCCACATCCTCCAGAGTTTGCGTCTCAGGGTCCCCCTTCTTCAGATCTGCCTTGCGCACCAGTGCCGCTACACGCGCCGCCTCCTCGGCGCTATACCCGCTCTCCGTACAGATCTGCTCCGCCAGTGTGGCCTGGCGCCGCTGCAGCTCCGCACGCCAGGAGTGGTACCCAATCTTCGTGGCTGGGTACTCGCTGCGCGGGAGTTCCCACCGGCGCAGGTGTTGGGCGCGGATGGCGAGCTGTAGCAATTCTGAGGCCGAGGGTTCCACGAGCGTGAGATAAGAGGTCATTTTGTTGGCGTAGTGTAGCTCATATGGAATCTGGCCCTGCGATGACGGGTCATGCGTTTGCCGTGGGTCGCAGGCATGCGCTTCGTCAATGCGACGGAGGGCTGTTTCGTATCTGGACATGTTGATTGGGGTGTGTGAGTACAGTCGAAGTCGAAAGCAGATTCCCCTGCTGACATTCTGCCGGTATTAAGCGTCCGCGCCACTCAACGACTACTATTGATGGGCGGTATGTCCCTTGTAAAAGGCGGTAAAGAAAGGTACTTTAGGGGTTTTCAGACTTTAGCAATGCCACTGTACACTCACCAAGTGGCGTACAATACTGTATTCGACAGGAACATCTTTTTACCGCAACTGTTGTGCCTACCCTATGTATTAGTGCTCAGACTCGCCGGGAGCAGGGACCAATCGGAGCGATAGATACCCTAGAACGGGAAGCCGACATTGCGGTGAGTCAAGGGCGAGTACAGGAATTATCTAATATAATTCCACACCTTTTTGTTTCTCAACCAACCTGTCATTTATGTTTGCCTACGGGTGGTTGCTGATTCCTTACTATCTCCTGCAGACCGTTTACTAGCAGTCGAGTACTTTTCAAATGTTGCTTTGTTTACCAAATGAACTGCTGCAGTGTATCGCGGAGAACCTGGGATCCGCGGAGCATATAAATGCCTTTGCTCAAACCAATATCCGACTTTATCATCTCTTAAATCCCTATCTTTATTGTTACGATGTACAAGAACACGGAAGTTCGGCATTATTGTGGGCTGCAAAATATGGGCAAGAAGCGACAGCTCAGAAGTCCCTAGCAGAAGGAGCTCATGCTCAGTTTAATCAAACGCCGCTTCTGTGGGCAGCACGCAATGGGAATGAGACAATCGTCAAGCTTCTGCTCGCCACGGAGGATGTCAAGCTAGACTCCCGGGATTCTAACGGACGGACGCCCCTATCATGGGCGGCAGAAAATGGTCATGAGACAGTGGTCAAGCTACTACTCGCCACAGAGGATGTCAATCCAGACTCCCAGGATTCGATCGGACGGACTCCCCTAACGAGGGCAGGGGAATATGGGCATGAAGCTATAGTCAAGCTACTACTCGCGGAGGGTGTCAACCCAGACCCCCAAGCTTCGAGCGGACAGTCACCCATATCGCTAGCGGCAGGAAACGGACACGAGACAGTCGTCAAGATACTGCTCGCCACAGAAGGTGTGAATCCAGATTGCAAGGATATTAACGGAGAGACGCCCCTATCGCGGGCGGCACGAAGCGGACATGAGACAGTCGTCAAGATACTGCTCGCCACAGAAGGTGTGAATCCAGATTGCAAGGATATTAACGGAGAGACGCCGCTTTTAGGGGCAGCATTAAGTGGACATGAGGCCGTGATCAAGTTACTTCTCGCCACCGAGGGTGTGAACCCAGATTGCAAGGATCCTAACGGGCGGACGCCCCTATCATGGGCGGCACATAATGGAGAGGAGACGGTGGTCAGGCTGCTTCTCAGCACGAAGGGTACCGATCCAGACTCCCGGGATTATGTCGGACGAACTCCCCTATCATGGGCGGCCCAGAATGGAGAGGAGGCGGTAGTCAGACTGCTTCTCAGCACGAAGGGTGTCAATCCAGACTCCCAGGATTCTGTCGGACGGACTCCCCTATCGTGGGCGGCAGAATATGTGCATGAGACAGTGGTTAAGCTACTATGTACAGCATGACTGACCAAATAAGTTGTTAATGACCCACTGCGTGAGGGATGAGTGGCTGGCGGGACTTGCCAGGCCTCCAGATCTTCCGCTCGGGAGGTACTTTTGCCAGAAACATTATGCGCGATTATGTGGAGGTTTATAGTACCCTACAATGGTTCATTTAGCGACACCATTAGATACGATACGACTAAGCAGGGATTACTTTTAGAGTAACCAACCACAGATTAGCATGTGTTTTAACGAAGGGTTCGAGAAACCCTTCGTAAGTGCACGAAGGGGAAGTGTTTTCGACTCCGACTGTATTCGGGAGTTCAACAATGGGGAATCGATAAGTGATTGCGCCGGGTGCAATCTAGATGACTGTTCCATTTCTAGATGTTTGATTGGTTGATCCAATCTAAAGATCACTCACTTTAGTTCCCCGTAACCCTAACTCAATCGACCTACGCAAGAATTCCCATGATGAACATGACCGCGATTTCACCGATCGCCGGGACAGTTAAGATGCCATTGTCTGTAGATTATTGTTTCTACCCGAAATTGTAGTCAACGGAGCCACGAACAGTTCACCCTTAGCGTATCTAGTAACCCTTTCCGGACTAGTGTAGCGCCCGGCCTAGAAACAGCCGCTCGGCCCTGATCACCTATGTGCGTAGTTACCGTGTCGGCTTGAGGTGCCAACTTTCCTTTTCACGGCAATTCCGCGAGGAACTGAGCTGGCAAGCGAAACGCCCTGTTGATGGCGTCGCTGATAGCCATCGGGGTATCCGATACAGTCTGGATAGCCAGGTCCTCTTCGACAGACTGCAACATGTTCCTGGATAAAGGAGCAGCTAGAGTTTCCCTTTCTAATAATATACTGCAATAGTTTCAATGAGCCATCTCTGGCCCAAAAACAGCCCCATACATGAGTCGCAAGAAGTACTCTCTTGGCGTATGAGATCTAGATCAAAGAATAATTTTAGACAGCCCGAAGACGGACTATCTAATGTGGGGGTTCAATCTCCAGACCCCCACTCCAACACGCGGAAGAGTGCTAAAAAGCCAGGCACGAGCCCTTGTTGCCCTAACCAGTGAGATTATGCAATCATGAATGAATCAAGAATCGTCCCCATCTCGCAACATTAGCCGGGAATTTTGACCCCCAGTCGCTAGCGAGCAAGCAACGTGCGTCTAGTCATTGCGTCTCCAATATTTCCTTGTTTGTAGATTGCTACCGCGCATATCTGTTCGCCTACGGCGATGCCGATCCCTTCAAAGATACTATGGGAAGTAAGGCTGGCGGAGATCACCGCCGATTGTAGTTAGGCACAAAACCCGAGCACCAATCAGGGCTAAGTATACGCCGAACAAGAACACCGTGATAGTTCCATACCCGCTGCCGTGGAATGGATCTAGTGCCACTGAGCCACGAACGTGTGCATCCTGGTGCTCCTGCAAGCTGACAGTCGCGTTCATCTGGCCATTCGCGTGCCTTTTCGCAGTCGTTATTTCAAACCCCCGGGGGAGCCGCTCAGATGGTGCACTTTCCACCGAATGACGTTTCGTCTTCTCCCGAACAGAGTAAATAGGATCTCAGCTAGCCCCGTCCACCGCAGCAGCTATGTTCGGATATAGGCGGTTGGAATATTCTTTCGAGGCATTGTTTGTATGTTGGCATTGGGTATGGCCCTTTCCTGGTGGGATTTAAAGACAGCGAGTCTTTCCGCTCTTTTGGTTTCTTTTCCTAGAACAGATTATAGACCTCTTTTTTCTCTCCTCTCTTATCACATCCAGAGAAAAAATGGTGGTTGTTCCTCAGGGTACCTCGTTTCGTCCTACCTGGCAACTCAAATCTATCTTCGCCGTGGTAGGGCTGCTCAACTTTGTGGCTGCACTCGATGCGACCTCTGTATCAGTCTCGCTGCCGGTAAGATCCATGTCGATCCAATGCATACATACTTAGTATATGCCTCCAATACTAACCGCTAACATCTTATATAGACCATCTCCAATGACCTTGGTGGAACAGCAACAGAAGCCTTCTGGACAGGCACATCCTTCCTGGTAGCATCATGCGTCTTCCAGCCGGTTTTCTCTCTATCATCCGACATTTTCGGCCGTAAACTCGTCCTCCTCGCAGCCGTGGCATCCTTCACACTCGGCTCCATCCTCTCAGCCGTCTCGCACAACTTCGCCCTTCTCCTAACCGGCCGGTCCATCCAAGGCATCGGCGGCGGCGGGATCATGGCCCTAACAGAAATCCTAATCGCAGACCTCATCCCGCTGCGCGAGCGTGGCAAGTGGATGAGCATCCGCTCCGGCACCTGGGCGCTGGGCACAGTCGTCGGCCCGCTCATCGGCGGCGGGTTCACACAGTCGTCTGCTAGCTGGCGCTGGATCTTCTGGGTCAACCTTCCCTTCTGTGGCCTGGGCCTGATTTTCATCCCCGTCTTCCTGAAACTGCACCACGATAAAGTCTCGCTGCGAGACAAGCTCGCCACCGTTGACTATCTCGGCTGCGTTTTGTTCGTCGCTTCCCTCACGGCCTTCCTCATCCCGCTCACCTGGGGCGGCGTCATGTACGCCTGGAGCTCGTGGCACACGCTCGTCCCTCTGATCCTCGGTGCGGCCGGGCTAATCGCCTTCGCCACGTACGAGTGTCTCGTCCCGTCTCACCCCTTAATCCCGCCGGTGATCTTCAACAACCGGACTGTTTCACTCAACCTCTTGGGCTGCTTCCTCCACGGCATCATCCTCTGGGCACTGGTCTACTACCTGCCCCTCTACTACGAGGGCGTGCTAGGCTTCAGCCCCGTGATGTCCGGCGTAGCCGTCTTCCCGGAGACATTCACCGTTGCCCCCATTTCCGTGATCACAGGCATCATCGCCGCGAAAGCAGGCCGATACCGTTGGGCCCTCTGGGCGGGCTGGCCGCTCTCCTCGCTGGGGCTAGGCCTGCTGTATCTCCTCGACGAAAACACCCCAACCGCCAAATGGGTCTGCCTGAACCTAGTCGCTGGCATCGGTCTGGGCATGCTCTACCCAACCGTCATGCTCGCCGTGCAAGTCGCCTCCGACCCGGTATACCAGTCCATCACAGTGACGATGACGACGTTCTTCCGGGTCCTGGGCCAGGCTGTCGGCGTGGCTATCGGGGGTGTTGTGTTTCAGAACCGCATCAAGGATAACTTTAACAATCACGCGTCACTGGGCCGGTCTGCGGATCAGTATGCAAGCGATGCGTCGAGTCTGGTGGAGTATATCAAGGCTCTGCCCTCGGACAGCCCGCGTCGTCTTTTGATTGAGTCGCTGTACGCGGACTCTCTATCCATTATCTGGGTTGTTATGTGTACTGTTGCGGCTCTGGGCTTCCTGACTAGTGTTTTCACGAAGTCGTACTCCATGAACAGGGACTTTTCGTCTAGTCAGGGCTTGAGGGTCGGCTCTCAGGCGTCGGATGAGGAGTCGACCAGTTCTATTGCGGAGTCAAAACGGGCGCTGGTATGAGTGAATGACTAACCTTGATGAAAATGTTGCTCGCATGACTTGGGCATTTCCTGGATGTTGGCGTACATCGGAGGCTTGACCAGTCCTATTGCAATTGCGATTAAAATAGACTTGCTTCTTTATCAGACCAATAGCTTTAATTCTTAACAAACTTAGCATGCTATCTTACTCGTGTCTTATAAATAGACCAATCGCAGAACAGCGGCGGCATTATGTATTCATTAGGCTACCGGAAGAATTTTCAAACAACAACAGTACTAGTACAAATCCACACGTTGCTCGGTGGGGGGAAATCATACAACTTGCCACAAAGAGAGACAAACACGAAATGCACGGCAAAAAAAAAAACGAATTAGGGTACTCATAAGCAGAGAACAAGTCACATCGAGAGACGTTGCTGCGTATATAAGAGCACAGCTTAGCTGACCGTGGTTGACCCGTTGGTGATTTTGGGGTTGGTGACCGTGGTGCCGTTGGTAGTCTTGGTACCCTCGCCAATGTTCTTGGTACCGTCATTGACAAAGGCCTGGTCAACTTCATCGGAGAAGCCACGCGAGGGATATCCAGACACCTTGGACGTGCCGTTCGTGGCGGCCGCGTTTGCCATGCCAGAAGCACCTGCAGCGCCAGCAACATCCGTGGTACCATTGGTACCAGTGGTGCCAGTAGTACCAGTGGTGGCGTGAGCCTTGCGGGTGATAGCTTCCTGGGTAGGGATGTCAGTAGACTCGCCGGCGTTGCCAATGCTGAAGATGGGCGACTCCCAGCGCTCGCCCTTGGTAGCGAGGTCGGCATACTCGGTGGCCTTGCTGGAAACGCCGCCTGGCAGCTCGATATCCGGGAATATGGAGTCGTGAAGGGTCATGACGGTCTGGACCTTGGTGTCACGCTGGGCGACCTGCTCGGCCTCCTTGGCCTTGGCCTGCATGCGGGCCCGGATGGCGTCGGCGTAGCGGGAGAAGATGCTCGGCGCGTTACCGGGGTCCTCGCGGGCGGCGTTCTGGGCACGCTTGGCCTCGGTGTTAATCTCGTAGGCGAAGGCGTCGGCGTCATTGAAGGCCTTGCGAATCTGCTCCTCCAGGACCTTCTGCAGAGCGGGACGGACCACGCGGAAGAGCAATGGCTTGAACGTATTGAAGAGGATCTTGTGCTTGGACTTCTTCAGCTTGATGTTCATGTTCTTGATCGTCACAGACACCTTGTCCAGCTTGACAAAGTGCTCCTTATCCTTCTTATGGGCGTTGGAAGCAGCAATCTTGAAGCTGACGCCATCGCCACCGAGGAAGATGTCCATGATACCCTTGTCGGTGATCGAGGGGAAGCCCTCCTTCTTCTTGATGTAGTAGCTGACATCACGCAGATCTGCTTGGATTCCAGACGCAGAGATCATGATCTGGTTGTCCCGCTTGTTGCTGATCTTCTTGCGGCCCCAGCGGAAGTAGTTGTCACTGCCGAACTCGACAACGTTGGGCAGCAGGTTGTCACTTTCAATGACCAGGTTCTCGACCACCACGTCGACCATCGGATCAGACACCTCGATACGCGGGATTGGGACGTAGCGAACATTGTCAAAAATGCCAGGCAAAATGACATTGCCCACATCTTTGAGCAGGTCCTGCTTGAATACCACTTGGCCGCCCGTATTCCGGCCCAGGTCCTTGAAGAGCTGCTGGATCGAGTCGGCGAGGGCCTTGTTCTGAGGGTCCTTCTCGAACTGCTCCGCCAGGAACTTGATCTCATCCACAATGCGGTCGGTGTGGCCCCTGTAACGCTCACGCAGCAGATAGCGGCCCTTCTCATACAGCTCATTCCACTGACGGTTGGCCTCGTCCTCCATGATGAACCCTTGCTCACGCAGGCATTTCCTATTTCATGTGAGTCATTCCAGTTTACCAGCGGATTGGATTGCACATACCTGATGTAGTTGTCGACGTTCTTGAACCATCCCCGCAGCTCAGGATCCTTGTCGGCATCAGAGTAGATCTTGTTCAAGGAGTCGAAGAAATCGCTCAAGGAGGTGTTATTGGCGAAGCGCTCAATGAGGGTCTATGAAAAGTGTAATCAGCAATTGATACTTGAATATTGTCAGGAGATGCAAGATACACACCCGTAGACAATTCTCAGCGGCCTGCACACTGTCGGCGCTCCGGAAGTCCTTGATGGTGCCAGTACTCTGCTGACCAACGCTCTTGGTGTGGCCAGCATATTTCTCCGCCATGCTCAGGAGGGTTTCAATGGCTTGCTGGTAGTCAGCGTGACCCTGGATCTCAATGACCATCTTCTTCAGACGCCAGATGACCTGCTCGCGACGTTCCTTGGGCACCTTGTCGGACAGGTAGTTTTTGGTCTTCTCGGCGTATTCACGAGTACGACTGTTCTTGCTCATGTCGGATTGGGCCACCGACTCATCATCATTGGTGGAGGCAGCACCAGACTTGTCCTTGATTGGGGTTAGGTCAAACAAGCAGCTAGTTGGGGGCAAGCATAACGTACTCCCTTCTTCTTCTTGAACTTGGACTTCATGTCCTCCTTGGAGATATTGGGCTTCTCATGCCAGACGTTCTCCTCAGCAGGCTCGTCAATCTGCGAAAGCTGCTCTTCCGACGGCCGGACCTGATTGGCAGCCTTCTGTGACGCGTCCGCCGCGATGTCCTTGAGGAGGATGGTGGCGTCGCTCACTAAAACAATCAGTATTTAGATCCGCGCAACGGGATGATCAAGCATACGGATCTTGCGAAATTCGCCATTGGTGATCAGAAGCGTTCCCAGGGTCTTGAGGCCCTCCAGCGTCTTCTGACCATCCTGCTTGCCAGTTTCCTTGTCGACGGGAAGACCAGACGTCTTCACATTTCCCGCGCCGATCTGCTGGGACTGCCAGATGAACTCCTGCAGCAGCTCACCCTCGTTCTTGGACAGGAGCAGCTTCTTGGACTGGTCGATGACATTGCGCAGGTCCTTGACCAGAACCTTGCCCTCGGCAGACAGCTCGTCCGGCGGGGAGGTGAGGGCCTTGGACGTCAGGGCACTGTTCAGGGCGACATCGCACTGTTTGTTCTGTTGAAGGGCGACGTGTTAGGTCAATTCAGCCTTGAAGGAGCTATGATCGCAACCCACCGACGGAAGCTTGCTGTTTTTGAAGGCTACGAGGTAACAGATGAGTAAACTGATCCGTTGTGTGTGTGTTCAAGGCTAGGATGCTTACCATGGTACATGCCAAACCATTGCAGCTTCTGGTTGATATCCTGCTCAAGCAAAACAAAAACAAAGTCAGCGCCATCGCGGCAGTATCACTGGTTGCACCGGTTCCACTGACCTTTTCCTTCTGCTTGGTGTCCGTGGGACGATTCACATCCTTGGGAGACATTATGGCAATGGAATCCTTGGGAACCAAAGATGAAAATTGGGGACAGAAACAGAGCAAAACTGGGCAGGGTTAGCTCAGGCCCAGCAATGGGAGGGAGAGTGTGTACCGACAGGGAGGTTGAAATTAGGGGGGTTTGAAATAAGGAAGGGGGGTATCACTGGAATGAAGGAAGGTATGTCAGGTGGGAAAATCTGGAGACAGGGGGAAGGGCGAGGGGGGACAGGGAGAAGTAATAAAAAGAGCAGGGAAGGGATGACGAGCACCATGGTCAGTCAGTGAATCCCTTCCGGAAGCAGTGTTGCTGTTGCACCCTTAGTCACGCCAGACTATAGTTACAACAACAATCTCTTTCCTGAGAACTTCCCAGCTTGGATGATCGGTTGACGTCATGGTGTCGTGGCACCGTATACCTTGTCAGGTCACCTTGTACCTTGTTAGTTTGAAGCAGGATCTCGGCACGACCAAAAACAAGAATTGACGCGATCACTGGAAATGCGATGCCCGCCAGCGGGGATCGTCCCAATGGTTCGAGAAACATCGCAAGAATGTTGCCCAACTCGCGTGCAACGAACTAGTCGAACGGAGAAGACGGAGAACTCCTCACAACAAACTCGGGACTGGGGCGATCCCTGATCGACGGAGCTTGCCAGATCGATCTTGGCACACGCGCCCCATCATCATACGGTGGGGCCTGTTGTCCGTCCCAGCTCGCTGCATCAGATTGACGTCAAAGGAATAGCCCTAGTCGCATCCACTCGAGATCAACCATAGAAGCAGCTCACAGAATGATACGCTGGTCAGGCAATAGTGCGGTGGTCCACCGCATTTTCCAGACGAACTAGTTGGTCCACGCAGCGGGTCGATCGCCGGTCACCTGATTTGCATAGCCACGAGGAAAACACTGTCTGTGCAATCAGAGTGTGGCGGGAGGCGGTGCCAGTAGTGCTAATTGACAAATCGGGTTGCGGAGGATGTCCGAGTAAAGGGCCTGGGTTGGGAAAGAGCTATGAATCTGTGCTGGTGTACTCCGTGTGTGGCGCGGACGGCTAGCCCCAAGTCCCATAATTTCAAATTATCGCTGGGTCGGTCTACTAGTGGCGATATGGTGTATCTGAGCGTATGTAGTTCACCAAGGATACCTTGTTGAATTCGTCCATTACAGTCTATAGCACAAATAACACTCATCGTTTCAATTTGAGTCGCTAGGCTTGATAGAGGAATCAACATCTCCTTATCTCATCTGTTAAGCTCAATTACAGTAGTTCCACCGGGATGCAGCTGCTCCGAGCTACCCACCAGAGCTATCCACACCAGCAACCCGGAGAGAACGGCACTCTCCAAGAATATACATCTCCATCACACCTTCCCCCTCCCCCAATGCCTCCTACTATCCGGCACAATCCTCCCCTCTCACTCCTCCGCCGGCCCAACAACCTCGACCTCCGTCTGAGGTACACCAGGCGCCCAATATGTGCCCAGTAGATGGTCCCCGCGCACATGGCGCACGGCTCCCAGGTTGAGACCATGGGGCAGCGGGCCAGGTAGTCGAAGACGAAATTGTCGGCGGCGTTACGGGCGAGTTCACTTTCGGCATGCCGGACGTGCGAGATGGATAGGGCCGATAATAAGATGGTGGAGTTGTCTGGTGCTAGAAGGAGGGCGGCCAAGGGGCGTTTGGAGTGCGTGTCTTGGGCGGTTTGTTGGAGGTTTAGGGCTGCCATGGCTGCGGCGGTGAGTTGGGGGGTTGTGAGAGGGGTTCGGTTGAGCATTTTTGTGGAAATGTAGTAGAAATGTAGTGGTGGCAGGATTCATGTTTTGTTCGGATGGGTGTTGCCAGATACTTATCGTGCCTCTGGACTTCTCTATCACGGCAGGATCCGAGAGGAGGAGAAACCGCTCATTCGAAGGAAATCATTCGTGTATATAGTTCATTATTGGCATGTAATAGACGTCTATCTCTATCTGCATAATTCATTATCTATTAGGGGAGTAATTACATCTCGTTCCGTCTGGTCTCTTCCTCCATACAGGAGCTAAAACGCAGCGGGGTTACCGAGGAACCCTTCGAGGAGATGTGCACATGGCGATCAGGACTCTCGCCAGCACTTCTCGTGCGGCTATCATCGTCCTCGGGAGAGCGTGGGTTATGATGGTGGTATGACAGGTCCACAAAATCCGACAGGTCGGTAGGCGCCGAATTGCTGCCGGACATCTCAGCGAAGACGACCAACTTGCCCAAGACGGCATATTCGAGTTTGAGTTTGATGCTATAGCACATGGCTTTAAGGGTGACATGGATATCGAAAAGACCGGAGTATTGCACGCCGATGATGGCGGCGTCCATGCAGACCATGATCATGTTGACCACCAGCAGCTGGATCAACGTGCCCTTGTAGTGGCCTCGGGGGCGGAGGTTGAGCAGACGGACTGCCTCCCAGGAATATATGGCGGACAAAATGACTTCTTGCAGAGAAAACCCCACAAGCTGGATGCGCTCGAAGATGCTGAACGCTTTGCTGAACAGATAGGATTTATTGGAGTGAGAGCCGAGCTCCAAGACGGCGGCAGGGATGTGGAAGATGATGGCGCAGGTGATGATCATGGCAAGAGTGTATCGGAGGACGGCTTGGTTGTGCACGACGAGATGTAGTCGCGACCACAGGACAAGCGACTGGCCTGTGACCATCCCACACCACGCGATCAGCTCCATCGCCACGGGGAATAGGTTGTCAAAGATATTGTAGATGATCAAGAGGTATCCCAGCGCAAAGGGAATGATGCTGATGGAGGAGATGAGCAGGCACCAGAAGTAGCACCCGCCATACCGCTTGAACGTGGCAAAGCAGAGGACGATAAGTTCCACGGCATTGTACCAAGCGATGCCAATTAGACAGGCTGTGATCGTGTGTTCGGCGAAGTGCCCCGCTGTGGAACGTGGGGACAGCCTGAAAGGACTGTCGAATGTGTTGCCGTCGGACATGAGGGCATAGTTCGGGCTGAATGAGAGACCGAGAGGGGAAGAATCAAGCATGCACTCGAAAGCGAGGACGAGGGACAGGGCTCACGAAGTACACATCGGAGTGAGGAAGGAGGGAGAGACGGAAAAAGAGATGTAAAAGAGAGTGAGGGAGAGAGATAGAGGGAGAAAGAGAAAGAGGGAGAGAGAAAACCAGAGAGCGAAGGAGAAGAAAAAGAATTGGACCTGACGGATGGAGGGAAGGTGCGAGGCAAGAAGGCAAAAAGGGAAGGCACACACAAGGGGTGGCGGAAAGACGGAGATAACGTGCGACGCGGGCCAGTGATTGGTGGCGCAAACCTGATGAAAAGTGGAGGGAACCACTAGTCTGCCAAACCCTATTGCGCCATCTACGGATTGGGGAAAGGGTGAAGAGAGGTAGGTGATTACATTATGTAGGTCGTAACATTGATCAATAAGGAAGAAGTTAATGATAAATGTCCAAGAATGTAGAAAAAAATAACGCCTCCATAATAATGTAACATGGTATCCCGATGGCCCATCGTCCCGCTGTTCCACCGCAGAAATCGAATAGAGCAGTGGTTTCACGGGGTCGAGCCATCACGACGACTCGACCCGAAGTCGGTGGGCCGCGATATCATCATGGAGTTGGCCTAGCCAGACAAGAATCAGTAAGAGTAGATCATGAGCAACAGACAAGTGCACACTCACCCTTTACAGGTTCTCGCCAACGGTGGCGACGACAGCGCCAACCGAGACGCCAGGGGCAGGGAGGCCCAGGCCAGCAACCAGGGCAGCGACCTCGGGGGACAGCTTGACGAGGAGCTGGCTGCCGTCGGTGTCGGTGACCTGGAGGAGGTGCTCAACGGGGGTGGCGAGGTCATCGACGAGCTTGCCGACACCGTTGCCAGCGGTGGCAACAACGGAGCCGAGGGGAACACCGACGGAGGCCAGGCCAAGACCGGAGACCAGGGCGGCGACCTCGGGGGAGAGCTCGACGAGGAGGTGCTTGGAGTCAGGGCCGACAATCAGGAGGGTGTCCTTAACCTGGGGGGCGAGGCCACCGAGGATACGGCCGTTGCCGGCACCGTCACGCTTCAGGTTGGTGCCGAGAGTAGCAACGACAGTGCCGACGGGGACACCAACGCCGGGGAGACCAAGGCCAGAGAGGAGACCGGCAAGCTCGGGGGACAGACCGATCAGCAGAGCACCGACATCAGTACCGACGACGGTAACCAGGCCGTCGACGTGGGGGCCCAGGCCGGCGACAACACCGCCCAGAGAGCTGGCGGAGGCAACGACGGCACCCAGAGGGGCACCGAGGCCGGGGAGACCCAGGCTGGTGAGGAGAGCGGTCACCTCGGGGCTGAGCTGGATCAGGAGGGAGCCGACCTTGGGGCCGGTCACGATCAGGATGTTGTTGAGCTCAGGGCCCAGGTCCTGGAGGAGGTGGCCGGTGGGACCGGTGGGCAGGCCGCCGTTCTTCTTCTGCTCGGCGGCATCGGTCAGGTCCTGGAGGCTGCTGATGACGGGCAGCTTGTTCAGGTTGAGCTCCTTGGTGATGTCACCAATCTGCAGGTTCTTGGTGATGCTGTTCAGGTTCAGGTCCTTGGTGATGGAGCCAATGGAGCCAAGGCTGGGCAGGCCGGCAGGGGCGGCAATGACCGAAGTGGCCATGGCGGCCATGGCGGCGAAGAAAGAGGCCTTCATTGTGAATAAGGTTATATAGAAAGTTAAGGAGTGACAATAGTTTGATCAAAAGAGTGACTGTGTGTGGGATAGATGGCAGAAGAAATAAAAAGGAAACAAGAGCGAGGGAATAGGTTTTATATGGACAGCCCGCCCAGGGCTGACCGAGCAGCAGGCTCCATTTAGTCTTGTCCACCTGCAAGATTTTGTCCATTGCGTTACTAGCAGGGCGGGTCAACTTCGTATCGTAAGTAACTATTGACTAACGCCGTCAGGGCCCAGTGAGGAGTGGGACAATCTCCATCCCGTCAAGCGTAATAA
This sequence comes from Penicillium riverlandense, assembly GCF_028828495.1. NCBI lineage: Eukaryota > Fungi > Ascomycota > Eurotiomycetes > Eurotiales > Aspergillaceae > Penicillium > Penicillium riverlandense. Next base: position 1,122,178 of record NW_026643197.1, on the reverse strand, counting down.
TCATGCACGACGTAACGATCTCGAGACAACAGGATAAACGGTGCTGCATCCGTGGCGTTGTACTGCGTCATGTTGCTCTATCTACGTGTTGGATGATGTTGTTTAGGGCTATACAACAGGAAAACCACAACATCACCAAACCCGTCGAAAAGTCAATCTCGGGACAATCTAGCACTCTCATTCGATGGAAAATGATTTGTTTATCCGGAGATAGCCGTGTTAGCTGTCTTCACTGTGATGGGTTCACGTCCAAATTATGATCTGCATCCCAAATCTACTATGGAGACGAGAGTTCCTGACTATCGTCGAAGCTGTCTTCTGGTTAGCCAGAGCTTTCCCGAGCAAGTCCGGGTGGGCTCGATAGGGTGCCAGATCCGGCCCAGGGCTCAAGGCAGATCACTCTGATCGTCATGGCGCAGGAAGAAAAAAAAAACAAACAAACAGGGTCTCGGAGAAAAACAAGGTAAGCAGGGGCGGAGCGGAGAACGGGATCCTTCTCCTCCCAGCATGTACTATGTTTGCATGCAATACATAGGCTCTTGTAATTTGGTTCCTGAGCGGGAAAAAAAACACCGAAAATGGGGCCAAGATCTCAGCATCAGGATTGATGTACTTTCATTATTTGAAATGCCGAAGGGTTAGGTTCGACGCCAAATAGTACAAGCTCGAACCAAGGAACATTACCGCCAATCAGCCCGGAGCTACTAACCCCATATGCCCAGCCTGGTTAAGTTCGCCAGGGTTTGTTGCCACGATTCCACTCCACTCCACGGGGAGAAGTGGTCCCTACCCAAAAGCCAGCCACACATAGGTCCCCGATTGGCCCACGCTGGGACCCCTTAGCAAGCTGGTCCCCTTTTATGGGTACCACCCTCAGCGGCCCTGCTGAAGCCATTCACTCCATACGGTGGTGATGGGGGTCCTCTTCGATCTTGCTTATCCACCGCAAAGCTTAGGCGCCACCGCATCATCTGCGGCCGATGCATCTGGCCCTGGCTCTGGAAGGGAGGGTCGGCCCTGATCCGGACTACCTTGCGAGATTTATTGTGGGTAGACGAGCGAGATCAAAACTCAGGAACTCGGCTCGATCCGTAAACTCACAACAGACACATCTTCAACATAAAAGATATGTCGCCCCTCCTGTTCCCTAACCGGGTGTATCTAGTTATCCATCTGCCGAGCCGTGTGGCAGCGCCCACAGGACTGGGCGCACGATCGTGGCGCCCCTTTAGATCCTTCCCCCAGTTATTTGGTTAAGTCTCCGTACGTATTAACTACCGGCAGAAGTACCACCACGCACATGGATCATCTCGGCACCAGGCAGACGGACCATTCCAATCAAACAAAAGTAGGGTACATAATTACTTAGCTGTCCCGCTGCTCGCGCTAGTATTTAGCACAATTAAACACCGATATGGCCCCATCGATGGGTACCCCGACAGCCCGGAGGATTTTGGCTTTTCCAGCTGTGTCCCCATCGTTGCCCCCAACACGGGCAGGAGTGAGTTAGCTTGGCTGACGGCCGAGACCACGGGAATGGCGCTGTAAATGGCGTGACTGGCGTTTTTCTTTACCCCTGGCGCGCTTAACTACTAGTGGTATCTTTTTGTTATCAGGGACGGGACGGAGAGTACATAGACCCCTTTGTGCGGTGCCGCGGTTGATTAGAGGAAGTACATACCGCTTTTTATGATTTGCATCCCTGTATAGCCCAAGGTTCACTAGCTTGCGAGCATCAAGTCCGACGGACCCCGTTCGTATAGGAGTCCGCTGAGAGGGGAAAAAGGTGGCTATAGCTCTTAGCTCTGGATAATAAGGTTGCGCCTGTTCTGGCCACGAGGGCGTGCCAGATATTGACGCCCAAGTCGTGGTTCTAGGGTTTAACTCCAGGCCTTTGCCAGTCAAGCCCTACAGCGAGCCCCTTGAGAGGCTTGAGAGTCCATAGTTTGTTGATCGACAGTCACACGAGGGACTATCGAGATATATATTTCTGCACTACTGCAGGGACTCCCTGCTGCAATTATTTTGTTGCCCCAAGTGATAGTTACTTTGTTATTATCGAAGAATTATTGATCAAAACGTTGCAACAGCAACGGGCGATCATCAGCACGAGTCCAGTCCCTCACTTTTTGGAAAAATGGATCGATCACTCCTAACAAACTGATGTGTCTCAGAGCGGTAGAAAACATTGACTTATCATATTCAACAACCCGGGGTATTTGACAGAGGCATATCGGTCGTAACAAAACTAACAAAACCACAGCTCTTACAGTCTAACTATCCCAAGTGATACGCCGAGTACCCATTGCCGGCCGGCGGCAACCCCGACGACGGCGCCTGCGCGTAGATCCTCTGGCCAGGCAGATACCCTACGGAATTTTGGACCAACCGCTCCTCCAACGGAGCAGACGACTGCTCGAACTTCTCCAGCAGATATGACAGGTCCCACTTCCGGGCGCTGTATTTCATCAGGTCGCGCACATACGCCAGACAGCGGATTGCGCGAGGACGGCAGTTGATACGGTCCTCCTCGCCCAACATCGGCGGGTCGGGCGTACCGGCTGGCACCGAGGGAGGACGGGGCACAACGGGGCTCAGCAAGAGATCAAAGTTTTCAGACAGGACCTCGACGAACTTTTGGCCCACCTGGTATACGCGTTGGATGTCGAGGAATGTCATGAATGGTAGAATGCTGGGGTTCTCCAGTACCTGGTGGATCTGGCTGATGTAGTCCATGGATCGGTCGAATAGGAGAGCCTTGTTGTAATCGCACAGGATAGGATATCGATGAGAAGGCGACAAGAGGATGATCATGGTGTATAGCAGTTCGAGTCTATACAGGAGGGAAAAGTGGCCGGGCGCGTTCTTGGGTCGCTGGTGGTACCAGTCTCTCACCCGAGAGCACAGAGTCCATGTCATCACCAAAGGCTGTGGGGACGGATCGCGCCCACTGCAATACATTTCTTGGTATCCGTTCGATAGAATTTGTCTGATTTTCACAATGTGTAATGCCGGTACTGGGCTTCGCAAGAAGAAAGGGCTTTCGTCAGCTGGGGAACGGCCCTCTGTGCTGGCTGACATCAACTCGACATTCACCGAGGCATCCGAGAATGAAAAGGTACGTCCCAAGGCGGCACTCATTCCTCTAAGTATGAGTCAGTATCTGGATCGTAACCAGGTCAAAAAGAAACCGACCTGTCGAGACTATAAATACAATGGAACACGCGGCGGCGAATGTCCAGCCGGTCTGAGTTGGATAGCACCTCAGCGGGAGGATCCTGGTGCAGACCCAAGTCCACCATGACCCTCACGGCCATTCCAACAAGATACCAGCTCCGAAAGTGCCCTGGGTCAACCAGGGAGTACTGAGCGAGAAGCAGGATTGACTGGATCCCCGAAATAGAACCTGGGCGAAGAACGTCCTCGGAGTATCTTAGAGCCTCTGACACTAAAGCTAACGCTCGTTTGTGGCTCTCATCATTATTACGATATGATACCGAGGCCGACGCAATGGCGAGAACCATGCGCAGCATCCATTGGTCAAATGGTTTGGCGAAACGGCCTTGCGACTGATACACTGCATCCACCGACGTCCAAAAGTTTGTCTCGATGAAGAAGGGCAGCTGGATAAAGATATTGTCAAAGTAGTGCTGCAGCAGAGGCATGGCTTCATGCCGCGCAGGAAGCGAGTCTGACGAGGGTGGTGGCAGGGGCATCTCCACAACAGCGACGGAGAGGAGCAGGTTGGCGAAGGAGGTGCTTGAAGTGATGCCGTGAAAGTCGCGCGAGGTCGCATTGACTGACCTGAGGATTTGTATATCTTAGCCAACGTTCTACGAGCATCGAGGAGTGTACCAACAGGAAGCCAAAATCCCCCACTAGATCATCAATATCGGAGGCCTCTCTGCGGTGGGCTGGGCCCGGCGGACCAACCGGTGCAGTGGAGGTGATGGACACCTCCCGGGCAATGGTACTGCTGCCGTCTGCCGTGAGCGAGTCCTGGCGGGCCCGGAGTCGGGTGATCCTCTTCTCCAATTTCTCACAGTAGCCCTCCAGCGAAGCCACATAGCTCCTCTCTTTGCCTTTGGCGAACTCATCACTGGCCCCGGAGCAGCTGCCGGCTTTCCCGACGCGTTCGCAGGCGGAGCATGCGGGGAGCTTGCCGTCACATTTGATCTTCGCCGTGCGACATCGCGAGCAGGCGGCGACCGGGCGGCTGACTTTAAGTAGCGGGTTATCCAGGAACGTCGTGGCAGTAGCGGGCATGGCTGCTCATTCTCTACACTGGTCGTGTCAGCGAGGGTTCGCATTGATAGGAAAAGCCCCTGCACGGGGACCCAGCCATGGAGGCAGCCGGGGAGCATGGCAATTCTGGCCGGGCAGGCAGACCCGAGGGCTGCAGAGCAGTCACATACGTAAGACGGGTTTTAATATATTTATACACTCACGGATGGATCCTTCGTCGGCGCCCAAGGAGGACCTGCATGAACCTGGGGGCGTTTTAGCGATTGCATGAAAATCCCGAGAGAGGCTCGGCCGTACCCGATGGAGGAAGTGAATTCTCGAAGATTGAGGAGAACGAGGATTGGATGTGGATGTGTCTTGCGTGTTGGTGTTATGGCGGGAGAGAATGTGAGCAAAGTGGAGGAATGGATGATGTGCCGCGATCGACCTGAAGAGGGGCATTAGGCACTTTCAGCCCTCCGTCATTGCCGTTTGCTGGCCCCGGATCGCAGTCATTCATTCTTCCCATTCTGCCTTTTTCCCTTCTTCTCTTTCTTCCCTCTTCGCCTAATTTCAACCTGTTTTGCCTCCTTTTCAGCTCCCTTCTCGCCGTTATCTTACCCGCTCGACCCAACCGTGGGCCATCGCTTCCACAGCCCCATTCTCCGTCGATCCAGATCTGGACCGAGGCCGGCTGGCTGGAGCCCTGACTTTCTGGGTTTCTGACTGTACACGGTCGGCTCTTGAAGCTCAAGAATCGCGAGGACCTTTTTGGGCATCTCCCACCGCGGCATTTGTACCCTTTTCCCCTTGCACCCCTGCCTCGTTTGCCGTCCGTTATCCGACCGCCGTTTCGGCACATGTCTGGCCCCAACTGAGCCTGAAGGATCATGTCGGCGGCCCCCGCTATACTCGATCGCGTGTCTTCTGGACCCTTTGAAGAAGTATTTATCCGGCCCATGCGACTGGGCTTTGTTGCGCAACGTCGCTGGATCGGGCGAGCACTAGAGCAATGATCCAGTCACGATCGGGCACCTCACCTGGGTTCGCCGGGCAGCAATCTCCAGGCGAATCGTACACCCTCGAACTGCCAGATGGCCGCATCGCGCACACCCTCACGGCCTGCACGAGGTGTAGACAGGTACCGTGGAGCCACCACACCACTCGTAACCCCATCAACTGACGCGTACTCTTTCCAGCGGAAATCCAAATGCGACCCGGGGATCCCTCGATGTGCGCCCTGCGTGCGAAGCGATGCCAAGTGCGTATACTATGACTCCACTCGGGACACCACCATCCCGCGGACCTATATTGTGTCCCTCCGAGAGAAGGCGCGGAAATTAGAGAGGGAACTCGCAGCGGCGGAGAAACAGGTTCAGCATTCTGCTGATGCCGAATTGATGGTCCGGGGCGCAGGTCGCATCCGTTTCCGAGAAAATGACGAGCCGCGGTATCTTGGGGCCTCCAGCGGGATTGCCATCACCCGTTTGGTCATGGAAATGGCCAAACAGAACACTGATTCAAAGAGTATCAAAGACGTTGTGCCCGACTTCACGGCCCAAGAGATCAAGGCGGCCTTTGCACAGGAAGATTCGAAACCGACCTCGAAGGTATACCCTATGATCAGCTCGATCCCTCAACCCAATCTGCCTCCGCAGAATTTGACATACAAGTTGATCGATTTGTTCATCGCGAAAGGTACGTGGGTCTTCCAGGACCTGGGATACAGCCAGCTCCTTGTTCAGGTGCTTGAGACTGATTAGCTCTATACAGCACAAGCCTTGCTTCCAACTCTACATGAGCCGACATTTCGGCAAGATGTGGAAGATGTCTTCAACGGATCCAATGATCCTTGCCAGAATTTTCAACTGCGGATGGTCATTGCCATCAGTATGCAAAAGCTTAGCCCGCAATATGCCGGCTTAGCCGACAGTTACTATCTGGCTGCCTTGCCTTTCTTGGAGCCGACCTTGAAACTAATGGACCTGAAGGCCTTACAATGCCTTGTGCTGATTGCACAGTATTCCATACTGACACCCACCCGGACAGCATCGTACTGGGTCACAGGAACGGCCGTGAAACTGTGCCAGGAATTGGGCTTTACCGAAGAAGCTACTATCACCAAGTCCAGAAGTGGCGAACCTTTGAATCCCTTGGAGATCGACATGCGCCGAAGGCTATTCTGGATCGTGTCGTCAATGGAATTAGGGCTCTCCCATAGCCTTGGTCGCCCAAACAGCAACAGTGTCAGCCACGATCATATTGACGTGAAATTCTTCGAGTTGGTAGACGACCGCCATATCACAGCCGAGGGAATTGTCCCAGGAGCCAAGCCGATCATACCCAAGTGTATCGCAGTCCACTTTTTCAAGATGCGGCTGCTGCAGATGGAAGCTCGGCGGGTGCTTTACCTCAACAAGCGCGACACCCCAGCCGATGATCAAGATCCGTGGTTCGCCCAAATGTTGGCTAAAATCGACCACTGGGTGGCATCATGCCCCAAACATGACGATGGCAGCGGGCTGAACGCACAATGGTATGGATTCCAAGTAGACACTACATAGTATTCTTTGGCTGACTCGTTCGCGGCAAATAGGTTCCAGGGCAGGAGAAACACAATTGTGATTCTCATGTATCGGCCATCCCCCCAAGTGCCTGAACCATCCGTCAACGCTGCAAAAATATGCTATGATGCGGCCGTCTTCAATGTTGCCATGCACCGGGAACAGATGGTCACCAGCTCTGTTGACATGACATGGATCTTCACCCAATCCCTTTTCATGGCTTTGAATACTGTCTTGTGGACTCTTTCATACCCGGAGATCCGAAAGGAGCACCCGATGGAGGAAGTCCAAGGTCATCTGGAAACCGCGCTTGAGGTGATTGTCTTTGCGGCCGAGAGGTGGCCAGGCGTCGAGTCGGCCTTGCTTCTCTACAAACGTCTTGTCACCGCCTGTCTCAAGGCCTATAACACCGAAGAGTCGTTTGTTGTACACTCGCCTTCCAACCATCCGACCCCGACCTCATCAATGGGCCTCATGACCCCACCACCAATGTCAAGCCCTTCAAGTTCTACGACTGCCTCCTATTATTCACAAAAGCACCGGGCCAACCCGTCAGTTGGTGATAATTCCTCGACTGGTGTCTTTTCAAGGGGGCCATCCGCCGATCCAGCTCCATTTTCGAAAGCGACCACGCCTCCGGCCATGGTTCATGATCATTTCAAATCCACGCAAGTGTCGCCAATAGCTCCTGAGTTCGGGATGCAAACCTCGTCTGCAGCTCCAGGTGTAACAACTCAGTATTCACCCCAGACATACAGTGCGCCGGCCGCCGTGTATCCGGGATTCTCCATTGATCCCAACACCCCTTATAACACGATACCTTCGGTTGTGCCGGGCCTTCAAGGCTGGGATCCTCATTTCTCACTTGCCTCGACGACTGCGAGCCATCTGGCATACGTGGACGCCACCTGTGATCCCATGAATTGGACGGCCGCCATCGGCGACCAGTACTCTCAATATTTCAATGAGCCATTCCCGGTGCCTCCCTGGCGGGAGCGCACGCTGAGCCAACAGGAACAGATCGAGCTCATGGCGTCGCTCGAGCAGAATATTCCCGATGTATCTGCTCAGTTGGTGAACGAGTCCAATGCATTCTATCAGTCATGAGCAAACTCGAATGGCGTTGTAAGTTAGGTATGTCTGAAGATGGGCCTTTTTTCATTTCCAGGATGTCTATTCCCTGGAAGATTCTGCTACATACACTGTACCTCCTCGCCATAGTCGCGTTGCCTACCTGGCTGGCTTCAGCCCACTTTGTATGAGCTGGCCATGATTGACGAATAATGTTTTCATAATCAATCAAGATATTTCCATATTTAGTTCTGGTGCATAATTCCATATTCATAGTTCTTCTTTATTCCCATCTATCTATAGTAACCCACTAAGTTTGTCGATCCGTTTGTGTCAGTCACGTGCCCGTCTTTGCCGTCATCCTCAGCGCCTCACTGGGCTTGTCCATCCCCATCCTCAACCTCACCCAACCACCATCCCACCCATCCGCCCATCCCGTTCTCCATCTCCTGGGATCTCTTTCGCCAACCTGGGATGCATACGATCTAAGCCGGACGTGGAACGACTTGCTCGCCCGCCTGAGCGCCCGTCGACCGGGTTCCCCCTCCTCTCTCCAGGCCCAGCGCTCGTGTCAACCTTCACGATTCGGACTCGCTGTTGTCGATCGTGGAATAAGGGCTGCCTTGGCTCTAAATATCTGTGCATGCTAACCTGCCCCCCGGACGCTCATGTCTGATCGCACCTTGTCGACCTTCCGAGAAGGACCTCTTTCACCCTCATCACCCGCTTCTGGCGCTCTGAAAGAGAGCCACCGGCATCCTGTTGCTTCGGATCATATCCCCCAGACCCCGACGTCTCCTCCGTTGATGTCGGTCAGCGATCAAAGTCATGCCTCCAACTTCGCATCCTCGCAGACATCGCCGAATCAGACGACCGCCCAGCATCCGAACGGATCTTCCCCTCCATCCTCCACACCGATGTCTACCCAGGTCTCTCAGCAGCCGGCTATGAGCACGACGAACTCATTCCCCACTCCCGCTAGCAGCGTGGGCGGTCACCCAGCGAATGCAATGTCCACGGAGGAGACGGATTATTCAATCAAACTCCCTGGTGTGGGGGTGCAGGACTCGACAGGGTCTACAAATCAACAAGCAACTGATCACAGGCGGACCGACCACGATCGGCAATCCGAAGCTACGAATCCAGCGAGCGGCATTTCCGATCTTGCCACTGGACCCAACCAGGGCGCAGCAGAGGTGGATGCCATGGACGTGGATAAGGAATCCCTTCACCGTCCCGTCATCCCTGGCTTGGATTCTCTTCAGAAGAACTTCACCTCGGCTTTCCATCTTTGCAAAAGCTGTAAGGACTCCCTGAAATTGACTATGGTTTCCCCTGCAGGGTGATTCCTGCTGCTTTTTTTGGGAATCAAACTTTGTTAACACTGTCTTCTTCGTTTCTTGATAGCGCCTACTGTGTCTGGTCCAGATCCTTCATTGGATTTGATCTCCCTCTACGGGTTAGGCCCGGTTGCGCAATCGGTAGCAAGGGTCGACCCCACGACGGGAGAAAAGATCAACCGGCTGCGGAAGTCTTACGAAGGAAAGCTCAAGGGGTTGGGGCTTGCGGGTCGAAACAAACCAGTGAAACAGGAACCCGGCGCTCCTGGCAGTTTGAGACACATGACCCTATGGCCCGAGGAGGAGTGGCAGAATCAGAAGGTGTTCGGGAAGGCGATCAAGGTCGCAGATATGGACTCGGAACTGCAAAAGCTCCAGGCCAGAGCTATGCAGATGGAGCCCGGCGCGGTCCCCAACAACGATTTCTGGGAGGATGTCTTGGGCCATGAGAAGCCTGCTAAGCAGCAGCCATCTGGTGACACTGGAAAGAAGACTGCCCCTACTCCAGCTGCAGGCCGGTCAGTCAGTCAATCGATCGGGACGCCCCGGTCTCATCTAGAGACAGAGCGACCCCGGCCGACTCGAGGTCGCAAGAGACATTATGACGACAATAGTTTCGTCGGCTACGGTGAGGGTTACGCTGATGACGATACCGATGCTGGGTTCTACTCAAATGGCGAGGGAACGGGGAAGAAGAAACGAAAGAAGGTAAGTAGAAAGGGTCCCGACAATGAGTTCCAGGCGACTAATAGACCGGGAACTAGGATCACGTCTCCAAAGTGTCGACACCTCTCTCCGAACGAGGCGGGAGCTACGGAGTCGGCATGTTTGGCATTGGAGCCAGATGAAGATCCCAAGCTTCCTTTCTTTCTTTGTCTCCTACTTTCTTTCTTTGTCTCCTACAAGTCCCCATAGCAGGCACATGACCTGAGCTTGAGCGAGACTCCGACACTTGTTGCGAGTCCCTGCCCGCCTCTGACGAAACGGAATTTGCAATCAATACCCACGAACTGAGCTTTATGGGACCTTTGCAAGGGGGCCGGCCACTGGTCATTCCACAATGTCTACCAACGAAGTTGAGCCACTCAAAAAGTCGTTCTTGTTATTTCCTATTCTCTTTTTTCCTACATGGCCCAGGGCAAAGCACTGCCTTTTACAAGGGACCTTCTCTTGATTTTCTTCGTACATGTTGCATCACGGTGCTGGATATACCCGGCTTCATCTATCGGACGGCGTTTTCGGCTGGGCGGGAAAGCAAGTATTCCAACGTGAATACCATTGCATGTTCCTTTTTTGTTCTCTGCTTTCTGCCATGCCCTTTGCTTTCTGCCTTCTGCTTGCCACTGTTTTTCAATTTCTCTGGGACGTTTTCCCGCTGCTGTCTGTTATGGTTGGTTAGTCTTCTTCTTTTCTGCCAAGGTTGCACTACAGCCTTCCCTTCTGCTTGAGGTTTTCTTTTTCACGTTCTTGTATCCTGCTGGAGTGGACGCGGTCTTTCTCCTTTACCATTTTTCGCGTTATTGCAGTGCGTTATTGCAGTGGAATGGGAGAAAGTCCACTTTCTTACCCAACCGTCTGTTGCAGCGCCGACGGCCCCTATTGCCGGGAAGAGGCCTAGCCTCTGATGAGCATATTCAAAAAAGGCTCCCTCATACATGATAGAATGGAATGCCATTGAATTGTTCCAGTGCTTTTGGAGAATTGGCCTCGTCGGTGCGAAGGGGATCAAATCATGTACTTCGTGATCGCAGCTACTGAGATTGGTCCAAGGACCTAAGGAATTGATTGAAATAGATAAAAAAGAGGTCTCGATATGTGTAGAGCAGTCTAGACTTGACCCTCATTCTAGTTTGGGTTGCTCGGATCTCGGGTCTAGATCGAGGGGTGTATATATTATATCTTCAACTTTCGAGTAGCCCGTCAACACTATCTAGCCTAATGTGAGGGCAGCGGTTATCGATCCTGTGTGCCATCACCCGTGGCTGAGATTGTATGCTTGATTCCATCCATTTTCCTGTCATAGTTACAATGAAAAGAACCCGTTCTTCCTCATTAACCAACCCATTTTTAAAGACGAAATCTTCGAGGAAAAAAAAAAGCCTACATCTGCTCAAAGTACTTTTCCCACCCCAGCTCGCGCAGCTTGGTTCCCTTTTTCTCCATGTTCTCAGCACGAGCGTCCTCAGCATAGGCCTCAACCTTACGCTGAATGGCAGGGTCGAAGGAGCCCAGTACCCGAGCAGCCAGGAGGGCCGCGTTGATGCTGTTGTTGATGCCGACTGTTGCGACGGGGACGCCTGCAGTTACATTGTTAGCTTCACTGAGAAAGATATAAAGACCGTGTGGTTTCAGCTTACCTCGCGGCATCTGCACTATACTATACAGGCTGTCAACGCCGTCGAGCGAGCTGCCCTTGACTGGCACGCCGATGACAGGGAGCGCGGTGTGCGCGGCCGCCATGCCGGGGAGATGGGCAGCACCACCAGCAGCGGCAATAATGACCTTGATACCACGCGAGGCGGCCTGCGCAGAGTACTCGGCCATATAATTCGGAGTGCGGTGAGCGGAGGTGATTTCGACGGCGGGCTCGACGCCAAAGTAGTCGCGCAGTAGCTTGAGACCCGGCACCAGGGTTTTGAGGTCGCTGTCAGAGCCCATGATGACAGCCACCTGTGGCGGGGGCGGCGATGGCCCAGATTTCGAGGCGGGGGTCTTGACATCGCTACGTTGGGCGCGGATGTTATCGACTACCTCCACCAGCGGCTGGATCATGGTCTCTGCCTCGTGCATCGTCGGCGCAGTGACGGTGACATGGCCCATCTTGCGACCGGGCTTCGCGGCGCCCTTGCTGTACAGGTGGATGCTGGCATTGGGGATGGAGAGCGCGTGCTCTGCGGCCTGGAGGTGCGAGTCTGTTGTCGCGCCGCCGATAAGGTTGAGCATAATAGACGGCTGGCGGATCTCCAAGCTCTTGGCTGGGATCGGGAGGTCCAGGATCGCGCGCAGGTGGCTGTCGAATTGTGATAACCCGCAACCTTCAATGGTGTAGTGGCCCGAGTTGTGGATTCGGCTGGCGATCTCACACAGCATCAGGCTGTTGTCTTCCAGAAGGAACATCTCCACGCCAAATGCACCCTTGCCCTCGAATGCCGACACGGCTTTCCGGGCGAGCGCCTGGGCCTTCTCGTTGATGATGTCGGACACGTTTCGTGCTGGTGCGTACACCAACTTGCACACAGAGTCCTCTTGGACAGTCTCCACGGTGGGATATGAGAGGACATCGTCCTTGGTCTTGACGACCATTACGGCGAGTTCCTAGATAAAAGTTAGAACAAAGCTAGCACTGGGGCATAGGCAAGTGACCAACCATCTTGAAATACGCCCATTTCTCCGCATACAGGGGCCGGTCCTTCAGAGCCTCCAGGGCTGCGGGAATGTCCGCCTTTGAGTTGACACGGTAGTTTCCTGGGAAATCCATCAGTGGTGTGCCACCAAAGTGCACAAATATGGATGCTACCCACCACGACCATCATATGCCATTGTCTTCGACTTGAGCATCATGGGGAAGCCCAATTGCTCCCCGATCTCAGCCAATTCCTCCGGTGTATTCTTGACCAGTTCCCGATGGTCCGCCATTGGGATCCCATATTTCCGCAGGTGTTCCTTCTGGTCGAATTTGTTCTGGATCGTCCGAATGGCTTGCCAGCTGGGCTCCACGCGGACCTGCGACGCCACCTCCTCGAGGGCATAGGTATCCACGTGCTCGATCTCGGCCGTAATAACATCGCAGGTTTTGGCGAGCTGGCGTACAGCCTCACGCTCTTTGAACGAGCCCGTCACATGGCCGCCGTGGAAGCTGATCTGCTTGGCCGGGGAGTTGTCTGCGTCCAGGACGTTGGCCTGGATGTTCAATCGGTTGGCAGACTCGACGAGCATGCGGCCCAGCTGACCGCCGCCGAGGATTCCAACCTTGGGGGCGTTCCACATGGTGATTGGAGTGACTTGAGAAAGGAAGTGGTTGCATCATGCCCCTCCACCCGGAAAATTCGCGATAGTCACGTGCAACTATCAGATAAGCACCGGCCAATCAATAAGCTTTGGAGATTTCACCGCCCGATCGCCCCAGCTTTGCAGTCGCAGGAGACCATCGCCTGCTTTCCGCTGCACGAACCATGTCGCTGGGTGAGTGTGTCCCGTCTAGGATATTACGGCTGTCGCAAAGTCGCAGCCATAAGGAGAGCGTGCACTGACTCGCTTCGTTATGGCAGATGAGGAAGCCCTCGAGACAGTCGCCAATGGCGGCTCGATGGAAGTGTATGTCATGCGACTCCGCGCCTCCTCCGTGGCTGGGAGAAAGACTCGATGCTGATACTCTGTGACAGGGAGAAATGGGCTGGCATGGTTGCGTCGCTGCTCGAGCGACTAGATTACGTGCGCTTCAATCCTCCCAGGCGCGCCTTCGAGACTTCTAACCAACCCGCTCTAGATTGTTCACAACGTGTTTCCCATGCCGCGGGTCCCTCCAGCGGCTTCCTTTGGCCCGCAGTATTTCCCACAACAGACCTCCCAGAGTGATGCCTCCAATTCCTTCCCGCTCGCAAGCAGCAACAAAGAAAATGCGTCACCTGTCGATCCTCAGACATCTCGAGCCACCCCTCCCTTGAGCGAGCGAGTGCCAGACTCACAGCCTCAGTCATCTAACGACCAAGCAAACAACACGCTTCCACCACCTCTCGCATTTTTATTGGCTACCATTCGGTCCTCAATCAATTCCTTCTTCACAGAAAAGCCTCCGCATACCGTCCAGAGACTCGCGGAGCTGATCCTGCGGCCGACGGCACACTACAGAACCTTACCGGCATATCTTCGTGCTCTGGACAGGGTTGTTTCTGTGACCAGCAGCGCAGACGTGTTCCCCTTCCAGACGCAGACGAGCACGGCTGGCCAGGCGAATGGGATACATCCAGGCGGTGCCGGCGGTACCTATTTGCCCACTGATGCCTTTGGAGGTGACGACTCTCTGGGTGGTGCACTACTTACCCCTATTCCTTGGTTGACGAATGCATCCTTTGGGAGCGAGGATGGTAGCGCATTGGAGGATGGTACGTGTCTCTCTGTACTTTTTTGGGTGCACCTTTTTGATATTCAATATGCCTGGCTTTGCTAACTGGAACACCACGTATTCAGCCACTGGAGAGGCGATAACTGCACAACCTCCAGATGCCGAGATTGTTGGCACGACAGGCGCCGCAGAGAACGAGGATTCAGCTGCTGCTGTTGTTTCCTCCCCGCCACCAGACCAGTCTGAAGAAGTTCCACACGCCCGCGGTCCCATGGTTGTCGGTGTCGAGGACATGGGTCTGCAAGATGGAAAGGGCGTGGAGATGAATCTGGGCGAGCAGGGAGCGTCAGCGGATTCTCAGGGCGCCGACGGCGCCAACGACTCTGCTGCGAGCGCGACCGAACCCCAAGCTACTGGCGATTCAGCTGCCGCTGATAAGGACGGCGACATTGTTCTTGATGACAGTAAGCCCAAAGAGGGAGAAGAATCCAAGACAGAGGGTTCTTCCGCCGAATCAAAGCGTGAAGAGAAGAAAACCGAGGCAGCGGAGACTGAGAAGAAAGATTAAGTGAGGCGCACAGTGACCTTTCGTTTGATGTATGGTTTTTGGTCTTCTGTTTATTTGGTTTCTGCCGGCTCTTTTTTCTCGCATCATGAGTGACGACCTATCAAGAATCTAGCGATCTCTAGTGTCCGCGGTAGTAGACCCTATGGGAGATAGACACTTTTCTACATTTGACCCTTATCATAGAAGTAGCGCCCCTCCACGTTTGCCTGCCCTGGTCGCGTACTCTCAGTTTTGACGATCAACAACATCTTAACATGACCAGGTTGCACCACAGCATATGACCTTGAGTATAAGCGTAGACCGACATGAGGACATACAGCTTTTATACAAATTGACTGAAGCCTTGGGCTTTCCAAATCCCGGCTCATGATTTGTTTTGATCCAACTCTTATCGAAGATTTGTACGTGCCAAATGAAGTGTCACTTACTATCAAACTACTTGAGAGATAAAACTGCAGATCCTGGACATGAAAAATGAGTATATAAAACAATAGAGGTATCGACCATTCATAAGATAACGCCAAAAGCAAACCTTAAACCCCAGTGTTACACCGAACCGAGAACAAGATAAACAAAATGCAACACCCATACCGAATGCCATCAAAGATCAAGCAGACGGCTCGACCGTCTGCAGCGGGACATAGCCCTCGTCGTCTCGCATGGCGGTCCCGAGACCCTTCCCAGTAACCAACGACCAAGCCGCAGAGGTGAAGTACCGAGCACGGCTCCGCAGGGAGCGGGGACTACCAGAAGAGAGGATGGTAGCAGGCGCCCACCAGCTAGACTTGCGGGAATGGAAGCGGGCTCGAGGACCAGAGGGTGGGATGGTGCCGTCGTGAAGCTCCTTCTCAAGCCGATCGATTTCCATCCATGAGGGTCGGCGCCAGAATTTCAGGAGCAAGCTGCTGACTACCACGGAGACGCTGGAAGCCGCCATGGCGGCACCAGCGGCCATTGGGGGCAGCATGAAGCCCGTAAAGGGGAGGAAGAGGCCCATTGCGAAGGGGAGGCCGATGATGTTGTACAGACAGGCCCACATGAGGTTCAGCTTGATGCGGGTGAAGACGGAGCGCGAGAGGGCGAGGCTGGCGGGGACGGTGAGGAGGTCATCTGGGCGCATGAGGACGATGTCGGCGGCTTCCATTGCCACGTCTGTGCCGGAGGAGAGCGCGATTCCGACGGATGCGGTGGCGAGAGCTGGTGAGTCGTTGATCCCGTCTCCTACCATGGCGACGCGCTCACCCGTGGATTGGAGGGAGGAAATGATTTCGCGTTTCTCGGATGGAGAGACTGAGGCGTGCACTGCGTCTGCGGGGATGCCCACAGCTGAAGCGATGGACAGCGCTGTGGAGGATGTGTCACCCGTCACCATTGAGGTTGAGATGCCCATGCGGTGAAGTGCCGCCACCGCTGCTACCGCCGTGTCCTTGATGCTGTCTTTCAAGGATATCGTCCCTGCGTACTGGTTGTCAATTGCGACATGGATACGCGTAATTCCAGAAAATGTGCTTCCAGTCTTAGGGGTAGCAGGATCCGGCTCTCCACGAGTGTCGGGGTCTGCCGACACTGGCACAGAGACGTCTTTTGATCGCAGAAAGTCGGCGTTGCCGAGAAGGACTTGGTACCGAGTGCGCTCGGCGGTGGAGGTTGGTTCGACAAGTGCAGAAATGCCCTTGCCTACACATGCGTCGAAATCGCCCAGGCTCCCTGGCAGCCCGTCCTCGCCTGGGTGGCCCGATTCGAGCTTAGCTTCAGAGAGAATGGCCCGTCCGATCGGGTGCTCACTGCCCATCTCTGCCAAGCCAACAATGAGCCACCAGAGTTGTCGACGCCGCTCGCTCGCCGTCCACTGTGACTCGATTCGTGCCTGGGCGACACTCATCCGGCCCGAAGTCAATGTGCCGGTTTTGTCAAAGACAACATGAGTAACTTTGGTAGCAGCCTCGAGAATGGCGCCGCCTTTGACGAGAATACCATGCGCCGCGCCAACGCCAGTGCCAACCATGACGGCAGTTGGTGTACTGAGACCCAAGGCACAGGGACAAGCAAAGACAATGACGGAGATGCAGAGCTTCAGGCAGACCATGACCGTGCCGCCACCGTCTTCCGACTGGAAGATCTTGGGTGGGTTCGGCAGGATGTGGCTCAGGAACATCCAGCCAAAGAAAGTGACCAGGCCAAGCCCAATGATCATGGGGACGAAGTAGCCCGCAACAATATCTGCCATACGTTGAATAGGAGCCCGGCTGGTTTGCGCATCTTGGACCAGCTTAACAATCTGGCTGAGTTGTGTGTCTTTGCCGGCTCGAATGACTTTGAAGTCGATCGAGCTAGTGCCGTTGACCGTGCCTGCAATGACATGGCTGCCTTTCGTCTTGTGGATTGGCAGTGCCTCCCCCGTGATCATACTTTCGTCAACATAGCTTTCGCCTCGGATAACCACACCGTCCGCGGAGACCTTGTCACCAGGATGAAGGATGACAATATCGCCGACCTGGATCAACTCGGTAGGGATGAATTTGTGATTGACCGATCTATCCTCGGCCAATGCCGGCTCGGGCCCGCCTGACGAGACGTTTTTGGAGGCTGCCCAGCCCTCGGCCAGCTTCTCGGCTGCAATCGGGTCCTCATAGATGGTTGTCATGGATGGTGCCAAGGACATAAGGCGGGAGAGTGCAGCGGACGTTTGCCCCTTTGCCCGATTTTCTAGCCAGCGTCCCAAGGTGATGAATGTGATGAGCATCGTACTAGTATCGAACACGGTGCTTGGACGTTTGTGTTGTCCGCTGAACAGGGACATGAGTATGGTAAAACAGCTGTAGAAGAAAGCAGCCGAAGTGCCTAGCATCACTAAAACATCCATGGTTGGACTGCGATGCTTGAGAGACTTGTAGCTGGTGATGTAGAATCGCTTTCCTATGCCGAATTGTACAGGAGCGGTGAGAGCAAAACAGGCGATGTCGCCCAAGAAGAGGCCCGGAAGGATTTCAATCTTGCCGAAGTCGAGTGCTGGCAGACACATCGGTAGGACCTTGTTGATAGCAGTGACGGGGATCGCAAAGGATAATGATGTGATGAATGCACGTCTCCATTCATGAATCTCCTTTGTCTTTGACAGAGACTCCAGCTGCGCGTTTGTGTCATCTGAGTCCACCATGAGCGCGTTGTAACCAGCGGCTTCAATCGCTTCCACCACTGTCCGAATGCCGATTATTGACGGATCAAAGGAGATGACTATTCGAGAAGTCGCCAAGCTAATCAATGCTGAACTGATTCCAGGACGTTGCAATAGATCACTCTCCAGCGCAGATGCAGAGGCAGCGTCCTGCAGGCCATGAAGGCTCAGGTTCACTTGTTGCGTCTTCCTCGACAGAGGCACCTGCGTCTCAGATGACACGATGGACGCATCAAAGCCAACATCTTCAATCAGACTCGCAATCTGCTCCGCTGACAGAACATCCGCATCGTGCACAACCACTGCACGTTCGGCAAGAAGGCTAATGTTGAACTGGGCGACTCCATCCACATCTGCCAAGGCATTTTGGACGCTGGACGTACAAGCACCACAGGTCATACCTCCGACGGCGACGGTGGTTACTAATAGACCAGGTTTGTCGTCGGCCACATCGAGCGCATTCGAAACCTCATGCCCCTTCATGGCTGATGCCGTGTCCAATACCCGTGCCCCAAACCCGCGGTCTTCAATGATCTCTGCGATTTGGTCTGGCGTGATTGTATCCGCATCGTGTTCTACCACTGCTCGTTCCGACAACAACGACACACTGACCGACTTGACGCCCGGTACGTCTTTGAGCCCGCTTTCGACGGCCGAAGTGCATGCGCCGCAGGTCATACCCTCGACCGCCAAGTTGGTCAGCGAGACTCGCGCTGTCTGGCCATCGGAGGCACTGCCTTTATTTGTCTGCTCCTCGGTCGACAGGACCGCCGCGTCGAACCCGCAGTCTTCGATCATCTCCGCGACTTTCTCCGGGGGGAGGATGGAGGGGTCGTGCTGGACGGCGGCTCGGCCCATGATCAGACTGACAGAGACGTCGCCTATGCCGGCGACGTTTTTGAAAGCACCCTCCACGGCTGAGGTGCATGCGCCGCAGGTCATCCCGTCGACTTTGAGAGTTGTCGTGGCCATGGCGGGTGGTCGCCGCGGCACAGGGCCTTCGCCCCCGGCGCCTGTGGATTCCGAAGACATGACGACAGGAGGGAAGGCGCTCGGCGGGAGGAATGAGGATGTGCTATCGCATGGGTGTGTTGAAGAGGAGTGTTGGGTGTCTTCGGTTTTATCAGATCGGCAAGGTGGATTTGCAATCAAATAAAGGGCGGATGGCTCGGATGGCTCACACGCCGACAGATCAATACCCGATTGAGGGAACAAAGGGGCCACCACGGCAAATGAAGACACGCGACGTGCCCGGGACAAGAGTGAAAGAGACAATAGAGCAGAAGAGAAAAGAAAAGGTAGATAATTGTCCAGGTTGACGGGTGGATGTGATTACGCCATACGGTGGATCGTGGCCATTTCTAGCGTGCCACGCTGAAGAATGCAGGCCCCGGTTCAATATGTATGGCGCTGCAGCTGACGTGATGGGCCGGTTGGAAATCCAAGTAGCCCAGTGACAATGTAAGAGAAGAGCGATCTGGATTAATAAATAATAAGAAGAGAAGTACGTTACTTATGAGGGAATTACTGTTGAACCCGCTGAAAGCGAATACGAGTACCAGTGCTGCGGTCAACACTTCGCATAGCCCACATTCAAGAGGTACCCAATGAACTCTTCCAGCGACCGAGATAGAGAAGAGATACCCAAGAAGTCAAATCTGACACTCTTCCAGACAGAATACCAAAACATAATGCTCTGCAGTCCATGCCCAAGAGTAGTGATTATAGAGTAGATCCGGTGTTTGCAGACAATGCAAACAAGCACCACCCCAGCATCAATACTCACATCATCCGCATCCTGCGTACTCTCCCCCATCAGCCATGGACCAAACACACACCCGAGCCCTGGAGGCTCTTCAGCCCTTCGTCCACCTAGCCAACTCCAACAGCGCCACCTCTCCCCGCTTCGTCGCCAACATCGTCACCAATGCCACCTCCAGCCCGCACACCTACGTGTTCGCCGAGCTGCTCGAAACCCCGACCATCCAGGCCCTGGGATCCCCCGACACACCGGCCGAATACCAGGGGTACCTGAAGCTGCTAGAGATCTTTGCCTGGGGCACCTGGCAAGAGTACCAAGGTGCGTCCCGAACCATATCTCCCCTCCTCTGGGGGGTTTGACTATCAAATCTCACATTGACAAACAGAAACGCCCAACCTCCCCAAACTCAGCAGGGAACAAACGCTCAAGCTGCGCCTTCTCTCCCTCCTCACCCTCTCCACAACCACAAAACCACTCACATACTCGGCGCTCATGACCGCGCTTTCCCTCCCTACGACATCCGACCTCGAATCTCTCGTCACAACCGCCATCTACGCCTCCCTCATAACCGCCCGCCTCAGCCCCGCATCTGACCCGCCCACCGTGAAGGTGACAGCGGTAGCGCCCCTCCGCGATGTGCAGCCGCAGTCTCTCCCGAAGATGATCGCTCTGCTAACAGAGTGGGAGACGCGGTGCGGCGACGTTGTCTCCGACCTCGAGGCCGAGATCGCGCGAGTGAAGAACAATGCCGCAAGACGGCGAGTCAAGGAGCAAGAATACCAGACGCTCTTGGAGGAGGCGGTTAAGCAGCGCACCGAGAATGCGGGGAATAATGGTGCCGCATCAGGACGGGCTGCTGGGAAGAAGGGTGTGTTTGGAAGGCTGGGCGCCGCGGCGGCGGGGATGGGTCGCAATAAGAGGGAGTTTAGTGCTGACGATGTGGATGAGGATGATGGGTTCTGGGATATTAATACGGATGGCATGGATATTGATGAGGGTGCTGGGTCGTCGTCGAGGGCCGCTGGGAGCAGGCATTCCAAGCGCATACTCGGGAAGAAATCCTGAGTGATTGAATCATGATGATAACGGCACAGCACTTTCCACGACTCTTTATTTGTTTTGGTTGGCTCATGAGGTTCGAAGAATCAGCGATTATTACACATGAAACCTACAAGGGCATTGCCCTCCTTTTTGAAGAGATGAATGAAACCCAGAAAACGTCAATTGATACAAGTATATGGGCTGGAAGACGGCAATCGTAACAGCCCTATCTAGCAACAGAGCTCTTTGCGGACATAGATACAAGACAAGAAAACCCGAAAAAAGAAAGGGGGTATTGGTCGAAGAGAATTAAACAGCAGCGGGGAATAATATGACCACAGACAGACGGTATTGACAGCATAGAAAGAGAAAAAGACGATATGACCGCCTACTGGCGGGGGACGGGAGGAGAAGAATACTCGAATGTTCTCTGGATCAACCGCAGCTCTGCAGATTATGAGCTGCGCGGTATCCTTCCTTCAGAGCAGACGAGTTTCCGTGAAAGAATGTTTCGCAGAAGCAAACAAAGACCTCATTATGTATCCATCTGAAAACGCCGTCGACGGCTTGTAGCTGTGCAAGATTTTTGGTATCGCTTGCTTCTGGCTTCGGAGCAGTTTTATTCCAATGACGCGGGAAAGAATTCACTATCGACCCCCAAGGAGGTTCGAAAATGAACAGCTCTCACAGCATGGTACCGGGAACGAAGATAAATAGAATGCTCAGAGCCGCGGCAGTGATGAAAACAACCAGCATGGTCACCAGAGCACGCTTATTCAGGAGACGGCGGACATAGGGCTCGCGAATTGGCGCCCAGTTCATAAATGTGTATTCGCTATAGCCCAGGAATGCCATGGCGGGGTCGATCTTGTATTGGTACGAAATGATGAAATATGCCGCAACAGCAAATGGGAGGATCACCTATCTCGACGTTAGTACTTGACCAAAGGAGCCGTGAAAGAAACATGGACGTACCCAGCAACGAACATCGCGGGGCTTATTTCGCAGCACCACATAAAAAGCACCCCAGAACCCGCCAAAGAAGGCAACCAGAGCAAAAATCAAGCGAACAAGGATACTCAAGGGCACGATGTTCCCCAAAGCCTTGGCCTGCAAGAATCCTGGGAAGGCATCGCGTTCCATGGCCTGGAACACATAGTCCTTGGCGGGATCGAAAACCTCGGGGTCGTCACGGCCGTCGTCCTCGATAAGATTAATGACGGTTGAGACCATGGTCTCCGGCAGGACAATTTCTCGCTCGGAGCCAGGGAGAAGATAGGTGTACAGAATCTTCTCGGCACTAGCCCGGATATCCTGGCGGGCGACTGTGTGTCCAGGAGAGTTGGAGTGGTCGTTGTTGCGAGTACCCGTACTGGGACGTGCCTGCTGGTCGTTGGATGGGGTGCGGTACGCCGACGTAGATCCCAGACTGTTCTGCGGCGAGTGAGACGAACCATGGCCTTCTGAGCGCAGGAACGCGGACAGCCGGTGGGTAGCATCCCTTTCCTTCTCGTCTTCCTGGAATCCGTCCCGCAGACGAGAAGGTCCGGCCTCCCCCAACGAAATATCTCCCAGATTCTCCAAGTTCTCTAGCATCGCGGATGATCGTTTGCTGTCGTTCTTCTCCATATCGGGAGTGGCAACCAAGACGGAGCGGCGCAATTCACGGACATAGTGACGGCACAAGGACATGTGTTGTGAGACATCGAGCCTATACAGAATTAGAGAGGTACCACTACAGCAAGAGAAATCGAGCTCACCAAAAGTCCAGATAATCCACGGAGCGTTGCTGATCTCGCATATAAATGTAGAAGGAAAAGAGATCAACCGGAGCGAGGGTCCGACGGCTGAGGACTTCAAAGAGTGTTGGGAGGCGATTGCGCTGCTGCCCGTCGGAGAAGGTGTCGGTCGCCATTTTGGCTGCGGGTGGAAAGTAGTTGGCACAAGTCGGGGGGTTTCAGCTCCGAGAGTTGAATGTCACAAGGAGGGGCGCGAAAAGGGGCGACGGGCGAAACGAGGCTCGTCGAGTAGAAGAGCGAGCGTAAAGCAGCGGTAGTAACAGCAGTCAAATGCTGTACTGAGCGAAGGAATGGCGCTGAGTAGGTAAAAAAAGAAAGGAGCGGGTCAAAACAATTGGGTCCTAAGTCTGTCGCGGTGTGGCCGACAAGAAATAGGGGAGCCCCTTGACCGCGACGAGGTTTCGAAATCGGGCTGGCAGCCGCTCAACAGCAAGCGAATGGGAAGAGAAGCAAAAATAAAGGCCCGCCAGTGGATGGGTAAGGGAAAAGAATGAAGACACCGGGTGTGAGTAGTGAAAAAGGAGGGAGCGCTACGAACAAGAGCTGTCACTAACTACACTAACTCCTGACGATGAAACAACGGATCAACGTTGGTCCGATATGAAGATCATCCAGCCACATGATGTCAAAACGGGAAGTATACAGAGTCCGGACTAGCATCATGCAAGGGTTAACTCAAGGAGTAGACTTGAAATAATATAGTGAACAATAAAATCTAGTACGCCAGCTATCCACAGGGTATTTATGGGCCATGTTCCCCAACGCCATCTCTCAAAATCAAATCAATGCCCGTCCGCCAGGTGCTACATAGACACAGATCAGCAAAACTCAACAAGAGGAATCATGTCTACTCACCGACCACTCAGGAATATTGCGGATTTGCTGGTACATAAACTTCTCCAGCTTGTTCGCGCTCTTCGCATACGGCGTAGTCTCGTTGTTGTACCGCCGGCAGTTATCAAAGATCAACGAGGCATCTTTGATGAAATCCTGCGGCGTCGGATACATGTCTTTCTCGTGCTTCTCCTCCATTGTGGACAGATCCATCGGCTCCAGGATCACCTCGTAGTAATCCGGCACTTCGTCGCGGTTGACCGGCTGCGTAAATGGCCAGGCGGCGCTGTGGTTCTGCATGTCGTTCAACAGATGCAACAGCTGGTTGAAGTTCGGTCCATGACGGGGCTGGCGCGCCAATTCATCCATATCCGGTGACCATCCGGACTCCTTGATCGCGGGAATGATCAGTGGATCGATTGGGACCACTCCGCCCTTCCACTCCTTGGGCGGCGGGTGGATGATATGGGAACGGCTGAATGCGCGAATCTTGGCACGCACGGTCTCCTTTTGCTTGAGTAGCATACGACCCACTTCGAGGTACCGGATCTTGGGGAGCATGGTGCACTGCATGATGGTGCCGCCCTCGTAATCTTTAATGTATCCCATCCAGATGGACCGGTCCAGATTGATCTGTTTGGTGAATCCTTGCTTTTGGAAATATCCAATGGCGTAATTGTCTGCGTAGGTCAGGAAGTGCATGATCGGGGACGTGGCCTTCACGTAGTCCTGCGGCGCGTTCCGTCAGCTTGTTCCCATTCAGGGCATTCCATCCCAAGTCTTACCTTCAAGTGAGACATCAAGTGTGCACCATAGCCCTTGACCTGCTGATCGGATGAAATCGCACAGAACACGATTTCCGCAAACTTGCGGCTATTGAATGGTCGATATGTGATCCCTCTGCAGTCGCTGTGTCAGCACCTGCCCCGCGATTTTGGGTGTCCTTGTACATACCCAACAACTTCTAGTGGGTGCTTGATAATTGCAATCGACAAATGTGATCGGTCGTAGACGAGTCGGGCAATATAATCCTTGGGCATTTTCGGGAGTTGTTTCTGGAAGATACACTTCAGTCCCGTGAGGACAATGAAGCTGTCGTGTGACCCATCGTTATTGACGACTCGAAACTCGATGTCACCCCGGCGCTCCTCGAGGACGGCGGGCTGTTTGATGTTAACCTGGTGGTGCGTGGAACTGGATGAGTGAGGCTCACCTTCTCGGGAAAAGGGACGATCCGCAGTGGTGGTTTTCGCAGAGCGCCATCTTCCTATAGGGTTGTCAGACACACATTCCATCTCACGCTGTGGTGCGACACCAACCTCTTTCTCGGGGGAATCTGTTCGCGCTTTCTTGCTGTGTTGCAGCTGAGAGTCCGGGGAAGCGGCCTCCTCCGAGGCCTTGCGCTTAGAGCCTAGTGGGAGAAGAAGGTCAGCTGACGCGAACACGGTTGACAAGATAATTGGGATGGGACACACTTCTGGGAGAGTCAACCGCCATGATGGCTGAGCACAAAGCAAGAGTTGCAGATGCGCGGTTGCTGGTCGATTGGCATGGTGGTGATCGCCTGGGGCGGTGACGGAATAACTATTTCCCGGACGGAACCGGCCAGATCAGCTGCTGAGCATCTACAGCTGCTCATCTCTCTGTCTCTCTTTCCCCCAAACACACTATTCAATTGCCATTGACACGATTATTATGTCGCTGAACGAAGTCTGGGAGGCAGCCTCCGCATCTCCTTTTCACCCTCTCATCCCCAAGTCCAGCCAGGCCACCTTTGGCTTCAACTGTCTGCTCATCGGTACTAGAGCTTCCCCCATAAGCCAAGATTGATCTCCACTGACATCGATTCCATAGCGCTGGTCGCTACGTGCATGTTTGGTCTGAGTGAGTTCATTTAGTATTCACACCCATTGGCCGACTGGGATCCTCACAGCTCTTCTCCAAACAGACCGGTCCTTTTCCAGCCTTGCGACTCTAGGCGTGCCAGCAGCACTATCACTGGGGTCAGTCACCACCACATCAATGACACACAGCTACAACAGACACACTAATATCTGAAATCGGGAACAGTTTCGGCGCGGTGGCCACTCTCTGCGCTGTCGGAGTCTACGTCTAGCCCACTTCCCTCCATGTACCATAAGAGGAGGGTGCACTGGGGCCTGTACTGCTAGAAACTATACCCAAGCCATCATTTTATTGACTTCTGTCCTCTCCCAATCCCACTGGGCATAGCTGGGCCTTCAACCACAACACAACCATCATGGAGCCCCTTTTTGCCGGTGTCTCTAACAATGCCCACCATCTCTACACTCTACTCTCCTGCATTGGCTTCGCCTCCAAAGCCACCGTCCAGATCACCCCCGGTGGACTCCGGTTCTCTGTGGAAGAAGCCCGTGTCATCCAGGGCCTCGCATTCCTCGACAAGTCCCTTTTCACCAGCTACACATTCAACAACCCGCCGACAGACAACACGCACTCCGACCAAAATGGAGACGACGACGACAGTAGCTCCTCCGATAACTCCAACTGGCCACACTTCGTGGTCTCCCTCTCCGCCATCCTCGAAACCCTCAAGATCTTCGGTCTAAACGAGCTCTCCGAGTCCGATCCCTCTGGATACACACGCACACAGCACAACAACACCGCGTCTTCAAGCGCATTCAACGCCCCGGCCCTACTCCTGGACCGCACCTGCACCCTGCAATACGCGCAGCACGGCGCCCCGCTGAGCATAACCCTCACCGAAGCCGGCGTAGTAACAACCTGCGAGCTAAACACCTACGAGCCCGACGAAGACTACGCCGACATCCCACTCCAGCGCGACGCCATCATCATGAAAATCATCATGCGCTCGACCTGGCTGCACAACGCCATCGCCGAGCTCGACTCCAG
Organism: Penicillium riverlandense; assembly: GCF_028828495.1. Taxonomy (NCBI): domain Eukaryota; kingdom Fungi; phylum Ascomycota; class Eurotiomycetes; order Eurotiales; family Aspergillaceae; genus Penicillium; species Penicillium riverlandense. Next base: position 1,095,846 of record NW_026643197.1, on the reverse strand, counting down.
CACCCCCACCATTCTCAAGCTCTCTGCGTGCGCCACGCGTGAGCCGTACTTCGCGCTCTCGGGCGCGGGCGGTCCATTCAGTGAATCCACGGTGGAATTCTCCATCGACACACATAATGAAATCACCGGTGGAGCACTAGGTCAAAGCCAGGGCGGCCAGCTGCAGTCGCAGACACAGGCACATCACAAGATCCTCGCAGACGACGGCTCGGCCCGTCCGCGCGCAACGCGAGCGAAGCTTGCTCCCACCGTCACCGAGACGTTCCTGGTTTCTCCGCCGTCAGCTATGGGCGAACGGATTCAGCAGAGCTATCGGTTTGCACTGGTGCGCAAAGCTGCGCGCGCGATGGCTGTTGCGAACAAAGTCAGTATTCGGGGTGACCGGCAGGGCGTGCTGAGTCTGCAGTTTATGATTGAACTCGATGAGCAGGGTGTTGCTGCGGGGAGATCTGTCGGGGCTGGAGTTAAGACGGCTGCTGTTGGGACGGTGTGTTTCGTGGACTTTCGGTTTGTGCCGTTATTGGATGAGGAGGATGCCGAGGAAGATGTGCTGATGGCTGGGGAGTAGTGAATGGCTATGGCTGTTGATTATACGAATGCTACATCTACTGTCTTATTGATGCAAATGGAAAGAACGCTTTTTATGATGCAAGGGTATCAAATCGTAAAAGCTATCATTGAATATGGGTGCCCTGTCAACGCCGAGATATGCTCATTCATCTTGATCAGGAAATAAAAATCAACAAATCAAAACGCTCAACTCTGGTGAGATGAAATAAGAAATGATAACGCTGCATTACATGACCTGCAACGAAATTAGCAAACGAATAGACCGACATCCAAACAACATACCTCAGCAATAGACTGCCTCTCAATAATCGACTTCTGCCTCTCATTGCGCGAGACACGGTAGTAGTAATCGGTAAAGTCACCACACTGCATATGACGCAAGAATTCCTCGTCGTGGGTAATGACAATAAGCTGGAAATTCGCCTGCTGCTGACGAGTACGGATGATATCATGCAGAGACTCAGCGAGCGAGCGGATATTGTCACGGTCAAGGTTCGTAGTCGGTTCATCCAGAGCAATAAGACCACAATTAACGCCGAAGCACTCCGCCAGCGCAAGACGGATAATGATACTAGCCAAGACTTTCTGTCCCGCACTGCAGCGGCCGCGCATGTCCATCTCGGCACCTTGCTTGACCATGCACACGCGGTAATTGTAGGACCGGTTGCCCTTGGCGTTCTCGTTGTCCGAGCGGATGAGGATCGTGTCCACGTCGGTGCCGCGGTAGGTCTTCTGCCACAGCTCGCCGATGATGGCGTTGATTTCTTCCATTTTCAGCCCGTGATAGCGCATAATGGCCTTGTCGAGGGCGCCGCCGTAGCGGGCGAGATCGTCCACGGCGGCTTTGGTTGTTTCGACTTTGATATTGGCTTCCTTGTATTTGGAGGCTGCGTCCTTGTAGTCCGTGTTCCAGTCGGCCAGTAGCTGCATCAGCTGGTCGTCTTTGGACTTCATTTCACCCATCTTGCTGGCTTGTTTGGCGGCAAGGGCGTTGTGCTCGCGCGTTCGGCGTTCGGACTCTTGCTTGAAACGACTGCGGTCGACCTCGGCGTTCTGCGATTCCAATTCCTCGATCTCCTCTACCACTTTGCCCAGGGAACGGTTCGCTTGGCGATATGTGAGGTTGTCCGAGTATTGCCGTTTCGTGTTCTCGCTGTCCTTGAGTTGGGCTGAGATCTTGTTGATTTCTCGCGTGATCTCCGCCTGCTCAGCTTCGAGCTTGCTGATCTCGTCTTCAATGCCTTGAAGCTCCCGCTTGCTGCGCTCGAGCTGACTTGGACCTCCTCGCTCGTTGTACGAATTGATATCCTCGTTTGCCAGATCCAGCTGGTGTATGCTCTCCGACAGCCGACTGATCTCCTGTTGCAGCTCTCGTTCACGGGTCTCGGCCCGTTGGCTGATATCATCATACCGGGCTTGTGCCTGAAGCAACTCGGGCGTAAGACTCTCGATATCTCGGTCAGCCTTTTCGATTGCTTCTCGCTGCTGCGTGTTGAGCTTCTTGTACTCCTCCAGTCTGACAAGCAAGTCGCTCTTCTTCTCCAGCTGGAATCTGGCGTTGTCGAGATTGCTCCGCACATCTCTCAGCTGCAACTCTAGATTATTGATCTCGGTACGGGTTTGGTCTTTGTCATTCGTGAGTTTGGTGAGAGTCTTCTTCAGAGCTCGGATTTTCTCGCCAATTGCGGAAATCTCCTCCTGGATATCTTCCAAGGTCCGTCCGGCAGAGGCATTTTGCTGCTTGCCGGAGAGCTCATGGATTTGCGAGTTGATCGATTTGATTTCAACATCGTACCGAGCAATGGTGCTGACCGTCTTGGAGAGCGCTTCGACTTCTCGCTTGCTGTCAGACTTTTCACTAACGGTACGGTCGTGCCCTTCCAGCCGGCCCAAGAGCTCATCACGTTGCGATTCATACTCCTGTTCTTCCTGCTCTAGTTCTGGGATATCTGTCTCAGACAAGCGAACCCATGCATCATAGGCAGCGCTCGCGCCGCGGGCAGCTTCGAGGTCTTGCTCAATGCCTTTCAGGGAGTCATCTTCAGCTTCCTCTGTGGCCTTCCTGACAAGATTCTCCAGTTTCTTCTGAAAGCTTTGAAGCTCTGCCTCGTTCTTAAAAGACCGCTGGCATGTTCGGCAAAGCTTTGTTCGTTTTGCGGCTTCAAGACACTTGCTGAGATACTCGCCCATTCCGGCGTATTGGTCGGCGTCTTTGCGAGCCAGATCGTATTGTGCCTGTCGTTCCTTGAGCATGTCAGGGAACTCGGCAGGCTCCGTCTCAACAGCTTCACGAATCTCCTTGGCATAGTCGTCGAGATCCTTTTGCCGTTGCTTCAGATTTTTCTTGGCCGTCTTGAGCTTGAACTCGACGTGTTCCAGTTCTCTGTTCACGCCATCACGATCTCGCTCTGCATCGGCCACCTGTTTGGATTCGGTATCGAGTGCTCGCTGGAAGTCTCGTTCTAAAGTCTCCGGTTGCCAGTCTACGCCGACAATTTTCGCAAGTCGATCACCGTGGGCTCCTTTCATGGTCTGCGAGCTGCGTTCCCGGTCTTTGGCCTCCTTCTTGAGGTGGTCCAAACGGGCGAGATCGCCGGCCTTCTTTGTGGATTCGATCAATTCAGCATTCAACCTCGAACTCTCATCCTCCAGACGACGGATCTCTGCATTGGTTTCTTGGATATCTTGGTCCCAAGATGCGGATTTGGCACCTTCCTTTGCATGCTCAAGATTGGAAGAAACATCCTCAACCTTGGACTCCAGGACAGCCTGGACGCCCTCGTCGATTTCGATTTCGTCCAATTTAGCTTGGTATGTCGCTGCTTCATTGTCGTTAGACGCGATTTGCCGCTTCGCATAGTTCTTGCTCTCTTGCAACGCAGACTTCTTTTGCCCAATTTCGTTGAGAATATCCTGAACCTCACGTAGCTCTTTCTGGGCTTCTCGCTTCACACGGTCCAGAGCCTGGTTTTGCTCTCTTAGGGAACGTCGAATCTTCTGCATGAACGCATCGATATCAGCCTGATCCATGTTGTCATCAACACCACGAATGTTGTTATCGCGAGCCATCTCATTGACCATGGCCTGTCGTCTTGAGACTTGGCGCTCGAAATTGGCCTTGTCGTTTTCGTACTTTCCATTTTCGGCCTGCTTTAAGCCCAAGCGATGCCGAGACTGTTCGATTTTCTCCTTGATGCCCATGTAATTCTCCTTTTGAGCCTCTTCCTGCTGCTGATATTGAACCTGCCGAGACTCGAACTGCTCCAGAGTCGATTCAAGCCATTCGTCCGAGTCGTCCAGCTCAACAAGGTGTTTCTTCAGGTTTTCGATGGTGGTCTCAATGCTTTTGGCCTCGATGCGCTTCCCTTCCAGGGCTCCCAATATCTGAGCATAGCTCTCGGATTCCTTCCAGGCTTTGTCGGCGAGGTCTGCAACGCGTCGCATTTCCAGCGACATTTGGTGAGTTTCCTCGCGTAAAGCCTCGATCTCCCCTTGCAGCTTGATCGAGCGTTTCTCGGCGCGATCCGCTTTATCCTTGTCCTCTTTGGCATGCTGCTCCATGATCTTGAACTTGGCAAGTTCCTCGTTTTGTTTCTTGCGCAGTGCTTTGATGTTGTCGATGGCTTTCGTGTACTTCATCGCTTCAAAAATCTCATCGAACTTCTTCTTCAGTACCGAGGGCTCGCTCATCGGCCACAGACTCTCATCTTGATGGCAAAAGATGACCGAGTCGAGAACCGCTTTCGACACACCCAGGTATTGTGGCATGATCTGGTCCAGCTCCGCCACTCGCGACGAGATCGCCGTGCGCTCGCCATTCTTGACCATCAGCAACTGTCCTTCCAGGGTCTTTTGTTGCCGGGTTGTCTTCTTGACTGTAAGCTGTAGGCTGCGCGTGGCCACCATCTTCGCGCCGGAAGTGCCCTTAAACGACAGCTTCACTTGTGCCAGCACCTCCTTCTCGCCGCATAGCTTGGGGTCGTGTATGAAGGCTCCTCCTTTGCTGTTGGGGGGAAGGTCGCCCGTCGTGGCATATTTGAGGCACTCGATAATCGTCTAGGTCGTGTTAGATTTCCGGGGTGTGTACAATCTCCCGCCATGTCTTGCGTACCGTCTTTCCCGAACCATTGTATCCAACAATCAACGTGAGGGGTGTATGGAACTGTATGGTTTCGCTGCGCGTGTTGTCGAAGGAGCGCACTCTAAAAAAAGATCATCAGCAAGGTTTGAGTGAAGCTCCAAAAAAAAAAATGTGTCAACGCACCCCAGGATCGAGAGCTTGTCGATCTTCGCTGCGCGGGAAACCTGTCTGTCAGCACTGATTGCGCCTAGAGCCGCTGAGTATTGCACTTACACCTGCGAGCAGTTAGCAATCATGATCCAGACCCGGGGGTGAAGCGCACTCACATTGTGTTGGATGATGACCAGCACAACCGTCTTCGATCAAAGATGAAGCACGCGTACTTTTGCGTTGTGATCCATCAACTTCTCTGCAATGACGCGAAGTCAGGTGACTAAGCCTGTCAAGCTTGGTTCTTCTTCCAGTCCAAGTTGCACTTCTTTTGGTCTAGGAGACCAAAGGATAAATAATCAAGCTGATTCTACTGCTTATTCCAACTCCAGATTCCGGAGTTGGGGCTTGCTTGCCATCGCCCTGGTGTCAACAGATTATATCAGTTTTCTGTCCACCTCGGATGCTGCCCGCTTTGATCCAGGAAGCTGACGTCGAAGGCACACCGCACTATCCAGTGAATTATTATTGCCATGCATAGCCAACAATCGTACGGCATGCAAATGCCCGTGTCGATGGACCGACAGAACGTGGCCGGCTCTTATGCCGGACAATATGGGATGCAGGACTCCCAGGTCAGCGGGTACCAGAATGTACCAAGCGATCAAGCGTGGACGCAGCGAGTGCTGGACGAGATGAAAGACTTGATGCTCCTTCTAAACGCCGAGGGACGGATCACCTATGCGTCGCCGTCCTCGAAACAAATCACGGGCCGCGTAGCAAAGCAGCTCGAAGGTAGCGTCCTTGCTCAGCACCTCCACGACGACGACAGGCCCATTTTCCAGCAAGACCTGGACGACGCCGTGGCGAACAACGCGCCTTTTCGGTCACATCTGCGCTTCCACAAGTCAAATGGTTCGTACAGTCTCCTCGAGGCCTATGGGCATCCGCATCTTGCAAACGAACAGCCGCGTGGTTCTGGGAATGTCTCGAGCCCCTGCACCGGGTTTTTTCTCGTGTGCCGACCCTATCCATCCAAAGTCTCCCAGCTGCTTGATTCATTCCTGGAACACAAGATCGAGAATGCGCGGCTGGTGCAGCAGATTGCCAAGCTGAAAAGGGAAGAAGAGGAAGAAGAAGCCGCCGCAGCCCGCATTGGGTATCAGAAGCCCAGTGTAAACCGAGCACCGCAGGTCGACGCTCAGAATGCCTCGGCGGCCGCACAGGCAGGAGTCTCTAGCGACCATGACTCGACCGAGACCTTGGTCAATAATTCGGATGATTCAGATACCAACGCGATGGAATATTTCTCGTCGGATACGTATCACCATCTAGAGGGTCTGTCTCACATCGACGGCATCGAAGTCATGACGGGTCTCCACTACGGAGAAGGCGAGAGATCGCACGGTCTCAGTACTGGTGTTCGTCGCGGTCGTCTGATCCACTGTGATATCGACATTACTACGGCCGCCGACCAAGCCCGCACTGCGCAGGAAGGCGATAGACGCAAGAGGCTGAAGGGTCAGCATGTCTGCGGTGATTGTGGAACTGCCGATTCGCCGGAGTGGAGGAAGGGTCCGAATGGACCAAAGACATTGTGCAATGCTTGCGGCTGTAAGTGATTCTCGTTCATGACGATATGTGGGGGTTCAGAACTAACAAACTTATGTTTTAGTGCGCTGGTCCAAGAAGGAAAAGAAGCGTCAAGAAGTAGCCTAATTCCTTGGTCTGTGTCTCTTCTTGCCACGTTGGCTTGTCGTTTTGCACCAAGATACACACCCCCACGGGGTTTCGGAGGGACGGAGCACATATCGATTTTGTGGCGGTTACAATTGGTTCCATGCTATACACATCGTAGCCTGGTTGATGACTTAATGACTTGTTTTTACTGTTGTCGTGTTTCGAAATGGGTCTTAATACATGGACAGATAGTTCCCTCTTGAAATGAATGGACTTTACATGATGGATCTGGGTCGGCCCATTAACTAGTACCGATTTCCCCTTAAATATAGGTTCAGGAAGAAAATAGCATAAATGTGGCTCTCAATTGGTGTAGATTGAGATACTTAGATCCAAACGACCCTAAAAACGCCATTATGATGGTGATGAATAGTTAGGATGTGTGTATTTTTCATGTTTGGAAGACTCCAATCCAAGTCCAGACAGACGGACGGACGCAGAAGCGTCGCAGAAAATTAAAAGGGATAGAACACCATCCTCCATCCCGGTGCAGAATATAAAGGTATAAGAAAGGAGAGTAGTACTGTGTATGAAAGAGGCAATGGTGGTATCACTTGCGAGAACAACAACACATAAAAGCGACATTCGCACACCAAGCATATTTACCTCTTGTTGGCGGCCTTCCTCGGCGGCGGCGGGAAGTACATTTGCGACTCCTGCGAGGTATGAGGAGTCGCTGCCTCAGTCGAGGACGGTTGGCCGTTAGGCGACGGCTGTGGGTGTTCTCGCAGCGGCAGGTCGGAAGATGTGCTGCCGCCGCCGCCGAGGCGGTTGAAAGCCAGTGTGCGCGGGGTATACGGCGAGATGGCTCCGCCGGCGGCCATGGGCGGGATTCCGGGGCTGAAGGAGGAGAACCCTGGGCTGAAAGGGTATCCTGGTGTGGGGGGGTAGTGGTGCCCTGGGACCATACCCGGTGTGCGAGGGATCATCTGTTGATTCATGGGGACGAAGCCGGGGGAGTTGAGGATGGCCTCTTCAAATTCCTTTTCGATCTTCTTTTCCTCTCTCTTCTCGTCAATCCGCTTGCGCTCGTCTTTGGTTACAAAGCAAGAGTGGATGTTGAAGCCTAGCTCGACTAGGTAGAGGGTTCTGGGAAAGATGGGTTAGCTGGGGTTCTCTTTTGGGAAGGAGGGGAGATTGTGCTCGTCGCAACAACATACAAGATTACAAAGGTAACGCCGAAGAGGGATTTGGCTTGCTCACAGTAGCCGATGTTCGTCTGGTGAGCGGCCACGCTGCATGACTTTGTAATGTACCATGGTGGGCCTGGTTGGGGGTGGTTTGGGTCGGACATGTCGCTCCCGGCTTGGAACCGTGCCGAGACGGCATAGAGGACGATCAAGGAGCAATGGACGAAAGCCGCCAGAGGAGGATAGAACAAACGCATCAGATGGACGGGGAACTTGACGATCAGCATGAATGTGCTCAGGATTCCTAGGACGAGGTTGTAATTGGTGAGGCTGCCTCTTGGGTTAGCACGGTTGTATGTTGGATTCATCGAGGACGACCTACAATGATGACCACACCATGGGAGCGGTATATGGACGATAGTTGGCGGCGGCGTAGAGCGCCTCGCTGGGAGCGCTGTTGAAACCATTGTCCGCGCCGTCCTGCCATAGTAATGAACGGTACAGGTTGTGCGACGCAATACCCGTCAAGGTCAAGATGACGACTGTGATCGGCAGCTCGGCGAGCATGAAATACAGCGTCAACTTATGATACCGGTGCTTCTTGGGGAAGTAGAACGGCATAGTGACGATGGATGGGTGGTGGTCCAGAGATGAAGACCGTTCAGCTGAAGAGCGAAGTGGCTGTCGAATGATGTACAACACAGCGCAGTGGCCAGACCGGCTGGCGAGGACATTCAGGTCAACACCAAGCTCTCAGCTGTCGACAGCAAGGCAGAGAAGGGGAAAAAAGGGCTTGGGGTGGACGGGCGTTTAGATATGGCAGAGCAGAGAGCCCATCGTGGGCATGCATGATGGGCATGGCTCCGATGCAGACGAGGGGCACGAATCAGCATGGGCTAAGAGTTTCCTCGAGGTGCATCTGGCCAATACTTGATGGCGGCAAAGCGCCAGTGCCCGCCAGCGACCGGGGGGTGGCTGCCAATGAGAGGTGGGACGAGCAGGGTCGGCCGGTGGTCGTCACACGCTAGCCGGTGTGATGGATGGGCTGATCTGCACGAGCCGGGGCTACATCACACAGCGAGTCGCTCATTTTAGGGAGTAGGATTCAGTCGGTAGGACTACGATAGAGATAGGTGTAGTAGAGTGTGCAAGTGAAAGAAAATAAGAATGTAGAGTCTGTGTCGGTCATGTGCCCCGACTACCTCCCACTTCCCACTTTCACCTAGACTCGACTCGATCGCCCATGAAGCCATTCTTCCGACTGGCCCATCTGCACCCCCGGTCCCTGTCGCGCGGCATCATGTCGTTCCGCGAAGACTCCATCCCCCACGAGCTGCGTACAGCGGCAGAGCCCCGCCAGAACAGGCTGTACCCGGTGCATCTGTCCCATGTGGAGCAGGTCAACCAGTCGGTGCGACTGCTGCAGCTAGCCATTCATCATAGTGTATGTTTTTATACATGACATGGATTATTATGATTCCCGGAAGCATCCAGTCCCTCGATAGCCGCTGCCTCCCTTGTTTCATCTCCACACTAGCCATATCGGCGAACGAGCTAACCGCTCTACAGAATGACAAACAACAACAGCCATTTACATTCCTGCCCGGCCAATGGCTAGATGTTCACATCCCATCTATTGCCCAGGCGGGAGGCTTCACTATCACCTCGACGCCGGCAGATGCAGAAGCACTGCCATCCCCGGATGCCCCGCCTGACGGGGAGACGGCGCCCTTACCCACAGAAACCACAGAACCGCAGGGACGGGCTCCCTACGTGGAATTGGCCGTCCAGGATTCCCCAGCTAATCCCTCCGCCGCATGGCTCTGGCGGCCGAAGGAGGAAATCATAGGCAAGGAGCTAAATATCCGCGTGGGTGGAAGCTTCGTCTGGCCGCCTGCCGGGATGGATGTGGAGACTGTCAAGAATGTAGTCTTTATCGCCGGTGGCGTCGGCATCAAGTACGTGCTGACCTGAAGGGCTTGCTTCATGTCTGTTTCATCTCAACGAATCTAATCCGAAACACAGTCCCCTCATCTCTATTCTCTCTCACCTAAGTAACAACTCATTCCAACCACCGCACCACCCAACAAACATCCACTTCCTATACTCCAGCAAACTGCCACCCGGGGCATCAGAGACATCCTCGTCCGAGGAGACCCTTAACCAGATTCTCTTCCTGCCGCGTCTGCGCCAGATAATTCGTTCCCAACTACACTCCCACCGCCTACGGATCTCCCTGGATCTTTTCCTGACGGACCTGGAGTCGTCGTCCCCGCTACTTACTTCGTCTGCGGGTCAATTGGCGGATCTGACGATTCATCCTAGGAGAATCGGTGAGCATGATCTGCGCTCTGCGGCTGTAGGTGGCGACGGGAGACTTGATCCCCGTGAGACGGTTTGCTATGTTTGTGGGCCGCCGCAGATGACGGATCAGATGGTTGAGTTGCTAAGGCCGGTTCTTGGGGAGGGTGCGGAGAGGAGGGTGCTTTTTGAAAAGTGGTGGTGATTGTACAGTTCCACAGAGCATAGTCGCAAGTCCCGGGATGCCCGGTAGTACTACGCCAAAAATTAGTAGTGCGAATATCCTTTATAACGAAGCCACAGGCTCTACTAGGAATAAATGAGAGCTTCCATCTCGGTCGACCGTCTTAGTCCACTTGACCTTCTTACCATAGGGTGTTACAAATTTATAGGCAGATAGCCGCTAGAATGGAAAAGCGGCTGTTTCTGGCTTCCAAAGCGGTCATTTTCGGCGTCAGTTTCACGGGTCCTCGTATTTTTAGCGTAGTATCATTTGTAGGCTTAGATCCTTTCTACGGCGTGAAAACGGCACTAGATGTTCAAAGAATGATTGTTCGCTGGTGTGAACAGGCACAGCTCCTGTGGAGATCGAGTGGCGAAGGTAAAAACCAGCTACCCGAGCTACCTGAGGCTGCTCGGAGAGGAGGCTACTTTAATAGGAGAGAATGACAGTGATGTGGAATCTGTTTGCTAATGTATTGCAGCCAGAATACCAACAAGTGACTAGGAGAACCTAGAAATCAGATAAATTCCTAGTCACCCCCAACGTACAATGCAGCTCCACAGTTCACAAGCTGATATCCACGCAATCAGCCCGAGGTCCATCACAGAAGGGCAGACATTATCCTGTTTATATATGTGTGTACAGGTGCATATATATATGTGTGTATTCAAGAATTATGAAATGAAACTGCTATTGGAAATTCGCTCACTTGCTTTCTAGAAAAGAAAAGGGTCACCGATGCCATTACGGCACACGATATGGTGTCGGACTTACAAAAGTTGCAAATGATGACAACCCATAGGTTCATAATATTCGTTTATGTCTTTCTGCCTGCCACTGGTTATTCATGCAACTCGTATCTTATGTCTGAAACCCCAGCTGGCTTCTCGAACCTCGAATTTTCAAATCCAGCAGGTTTTTCATAGGCCCCTTCTCGGTCCACTGGCTTCTCATGAACATAATTCTGCTGAGATAGCTGTCGTTCTTGTGCCTCTATGTTGACGAGATCTATTGCGCTATCTGCCACGGAGTTCTCCGCGGTTCTTTTTCGTTGCCGCAGGAAATAGACCGCAAGAGCAATGACTGCTATCACTCCTGCAGCAACGCCTACTCCAATTCCGGCCTTTGCTCCACTCGAAAGATTTGATGAGGACGAGGACAAATTCGAAGAGGGTGAGGACAAATTCGGGGAGGGCGAGGACATATTCGAGGAGGGCGAGGACACATTCGAGGAGGATGGAGACGAGGACGAGATTGCCGGCACAGTTCGCGCAAATGTTTGGCTGATATGGATCGCATCTGGAGTGTTGCAGCAGGCCGTATTATTCAAACCACAGCACCAGTACGTTGAAGTGGCCTGTCCATCGCAGGGAGTCAATTGAACAGTGCTGCTTCTAGAGCCATTGTTCTAGTTATTTCAGATCCTGCGGTCAGCATGTCACATTTCCGAGTACGTAGTAATAATGACTGAATCCATATGCAACATACCTTTGGGTCGAGGCAGACATCTAAACAGCCTCCAGTAGACCAGTCAATATCCGTGCACGTATCCCGCCAGTAAGCGAGCGTGTGTGACCCATCGCTGTCGATAATTGAATTCAAACAAAGGCCATTCGGGAGACAATGATCCGCGGTCAGTCCGTAGCTAGCATTACCGCCGAATGGATTGGTGCGATTGGTAGCACAGCACATGTGTGTTCCGCCATTCGAGTATTTGCATGGCTGATAATTGATATCGGTGGCATCTACGCTGAATCCGTCTGGATAGTAGCACGGGACGGTGGCTATCCCTAAGGACGCAAAGATCAGAAGTGCGAAAAAGAAGATAAGAAAACAATCAGGCTTGCGAAATCGCCGCATAATTCATAGGTCGAGCAACGAGGGCTTGACCCTGAAGGAAAGAGCCGTAGGAAGAGGAGGCTAAAGAACGAAAAAATAGTTCCACAGAACTGGGCAAGTTAATCTTCAAATAGGGGAAGCAGTGGGGGCCAGCTGAGGATCGGGGTTAGCGCGGGAGGCCTTGTTCTTAGCTGCCTCGTTAACGTAGTCAGCTGAGGTAGCTACAGCCTGCTGAGCGAATAGCAACGAAGTCGTGAAGCAATTTACAAAAATTGAAGCAGAGGTCAGTGTGATATATTCGCATTCGCATTTGGTGGGGTCTTGAGTTATGAAAGTGAATCTGATTAAAGTTCTCATGATTCGTTGCAACAGTCAGTTAACTAATTTAGTACTTTTGTAGTTAGTCAGGCTTAATAGGCTACGGGGTTTAGAAAAACCAAGGAACAATTTCCGATACACCATCAAGGTGTAGGTCAGCGTCGAAGCTGTAGGATGTTCGAAGGCGAGGCGGAGCTTGATCCTTTGTGAAGTCTGCAAAAACCAACATGTGGGTCCGGATTCTACGCAGATCTAAAAATAACGGACGTCGTGCTAGCGTTCTTTCCAGGTAGAGAATTTGCAGGCCCACGCTTTCCCTGTACAGACCCTTCCCATCTGTCAACCGAAATGGCATCGAGGACGTGGACACACTATGAAGAGATGCAGATAGGGGTATTCAGCGGCCACATAGGTCTCGTCTACCTTCTATTTAGAATCTCACTTCTGCACCCCAATGTCCAAATAGAGGGCCACCATCTGCAATCCTGGGATCTCGAGGCTATTAAAGTTGGTCTCGTCCTCAAGCAAGGGTATGGCCGTATACGCAGCGAAAAGCTATCCGTCAAATCTATGGAAGTATGCCTATCAGGTACAGATAAAGACGTGCAAGCGTTCTTAGAAATATAACGCCAATGCTGGGCCCGTATCCTTAAAAGTGATCGCTGGCCGACATACTGTTTTATGGCAGAACCGGAACTCTGTACATGCACCGAATGGTGAAACATCGTGTTCCTGAGAAGGCAGCTCTCATAGAGTCGTACATTGAACCGAGCGTAGAAGAGGTTATGAAATTCTACAAGCGAGACGGGTGGAAGTTTTTTGAATGGAGATGTTTCGGATCCTGTCAGGGAGATACCAGCATCATCACACAGCTTGTACTTAGCCATCAATTGATTGTGTCAAGGCTGGCAGATCAACTCAAGGAGCTCCTGAACCTCCAACAGTCATGCAGCAACTGCCCCAAGATGGAAGTGTCGGAAAAGACGCTGGCCTCGTGCAGTTCTGTCACCGCGCCCCGGAATTTGACATTTATCTCAAATCATTGCGGCCTTACTATCCTGGATTGCAGGAGCGTAGATGGTGCACCAGGGGTCAGGATGTTAGCTGGAACCGTGGTCTGCTCACCGGAGGGCAAAGGATATGCCACGGCATCTTCGGCAATGCACATTTCGTCTCGATTCTCCTTGACTCTCATCTCTTCACTCGCTTACCACAGAAAGTATTGTGCAGAGCGCTGCCTTGCTCATCTCACAGAAGTCAAATCCCTTGCACTTGCTATACCTGAAGCGGTAGAAAGAGCGTGCTACACGGCAGAGACCTTACCATACCTCAATTACCTCCCCAGCGCTGCTTGGGCTTGTGCCGTGGCTGAGATCGAAGAGGGGCCTGTAATAGCCTTCAACGATGTTTAGCATCACCAATTCTGGAGGTGAAATGACGGACTCCAGGCGAGTAGACGTTATGACGTAGCGACGAAGAGAATATTTTCGCTTAGTCGGAAATTAACTGACATTCTATTCTCCTTATTTACAGGCTAAATAAGATACACGTGGGAAGTTGGGCCAGTGGCCCGTCGCGACTAGCATGTCCGAGCGCAATGAAAGTCCCCACTCTTGTCGAGCCACGAGGGTGGATGGCGACTTCCCGTTAGCCAAGATCAATTCGTGGGGGGGGTTAAGCTTTTTGGCATACAAGGGACCGGATCCAGGAACAAAAGAATTTGCCCTAATCTCCGGCAGGGAATTCACCCATCATTTCTTACTTATAAATAAGGGCGAGCCGCCCAGGGATCTTCAGATACCAAGACGCAAACTAACGCCGTAAAGCCAACGTGTTTACCATGTCTCGTGCAGTCCTATCTCTGGCTCTGGCCGTTGGTGCCTTCGCCGCCAAGAACTCCATAGTTGCGCCGCAGGGTGCTGATGTCCTTACCGTGGCTCTCCTGGGTGGTGAGTATTCTTCTCCCTAACAGACAGAAGACAAGCATATCAATAATCCTTAGACTATGGCTGGACTGGCTGGGAGCCCCTACCGCTGTCCTTCTGTAACGAGATCATGCCGAAGCTGATCGCGGATGGCGTCACCATCCCTACCGAAATCCAGAACGACTGCGACCCGGGTGACCGTTATGATATCCGCAATGCCACGATTGAGCAAAGTAAGTCTTTCTTGCATCTCCCTCAGATCATGGATTAACACATCATGATAGAGAACACCGCCCGGTACATTGAGGATGTGTGTCTGATGAAGAATTGCTCTGCCTTCATCTCCGTCGGCGACAATTTCTACGACAGTGGTGTCGACTTCGAGACCGAGGGCATCCTGCGTTTCGATCAGGCCTGGGCTAGCATGTACAACGGCACAGCCTTTGACGGCAAACCGTGGTACCAGTGCTTGGGCAATCACGATGTTGTTCAGGGCCAGCCCGCCGTCGACTTCCAGACCCGTATTGCTCCCCTTATGGATGACCGCTGGTACTTTGGCCACGACCACCTGCCCTACTACACCTACGACCTGGTCGGCTCCAACTGGACCGCTACCTTCGTCGTGGTGGAGTCAGACTGCTTCATCAACGATTACCAGCAGTCGGGCTCGGTTTACCTGACCCCGTACCTGGAGGCCTGCCACAAGACCACGCAGAAGCAGGTCGACTTCCTCAAGAAGTCGTTCGCGGAGTCCAACGCCGACTGGAAGTTCCTGCAGATCCACCACGGCTACGTCTCGTCGTCCAGCAACTACACCGAGCTGGCCCCGCTGATGAACATCGTCCAGGACCACAGCGGCGTCGTCATCAACGGCCACGACCACTGCATGGCCCACTACTACTACCAGGACACCAACTTCGTGCTCACCGGTGCCGCGGGTTACGCCCAGGCTGGTGACTGTAACTACGGCGAGAAGCTCGGCCCCTTCGCCCAGTGGCTCGGTGCCGACAAGCTGCAGTCCGCCAACGGCTTTGTCACCCTGGACATCAGCGCCAACGCCCTCAACTTTGAGTACTACGCTCGGGATATGCGTATGCGTGGCAGCGACCTTTACCCGGTCAAGCATGAGATGAAGCCGTCGTACAACTTCACTGTCACCAAGCATTCTACCTAAACCACCTTCTGAGCTGAGCTCGTGAGTCGGTGGAGAAGGCCGTGTATATAAAACTATATCTGGATACATGTACATTGTTTTGCTCTGCATTAACTATGAAGGCCTTCCAAGGCTATAGTTTGGTTCAGGAAACGCTCAATTAACTTTAGAAAATACTCCACCGGCCGGTTATAAATCCTCTTGGCCCAAGTTCTCGGCCCGACTCTCACGGTGATGATATCAGCGGCCCAGTCGCTTCCGTAAATGGCAATTGGGTTCCACCAGGTTGCATCACTATTTTTTTTTTCCCACTCAAACCTTTGTTTGCGGCGAAGCACTACACGAAATAATCCCAAACGTAGCTGTTGCCCCTCGCTACGTCCCGTCAGGCTGGACAATGACGTACAAGGCCAGAGGAGTATATAAGGCGGTTGAGCCTTCCCAATAGTAGGAAGTAGGGAACCCCAATACCAGTTCAATTCATAATATTGTCCAACATGCCCATTGAAGTCACCTTATTTAAAGGTTCCAAAGACGGAACGGTTCGACAAGAAGTTGCGCAACGATCGAGCGACCTGAAGCGCGACGATGTGCTCATTCGCATCACCCACTCCGGCGTTTGCTTCACCGATGTCCACTACCAGAATGTCGACATGGTCCTCGGCCACGAAGGAACAGGCGTCGTGGAAGCAACCGGCCCTGAAGCCAAGATCTTGAAGAAAGGCGATCGCGTGGGCTGGGGATACGAGCATGATTGCTGTGGGCACTGTCGCCAGTGTCTGACGGGCTGGGAAACTCTCTGTACCGAGCGCAAGATGTATGGCTTGGCGGATTTTGATCAGGGATCCTTTGGCTCTCACGCGGTGTGGCGTGAAGCATTTCTTTTCAAGGTCCCCGACAACATGAGCAACGAGGATGCCGGCCCTTTGATGTGCGGTGGATCGACCGTGTTCAACGCGCTCCACGTTGCTCAAGTTCGTCCCACCGCGCGTGTCGGAATCGTCGGCGTCGGAGGCTTGGGCCATCTGGCCATCCAGTTCGCTGCCAAGATGGGGTGCCAGGTCGTCGTGTTTTCCGGAACAGATAGCAAGAAGGAAGAAGCTTTGAAACTGGGTGCCACCGAATTCCATGCAACCAAGGGCGTGAAGGAGTTGAAGCTTGAGAAACCTATCGACAACCTCCTCGTGACCACCAGCAGCCAGCCGGACTGGCAGCTTTACCTTAACATCATGGCTCCTTGCGGCGTCATCTCGCCCCTCTCGGTCGATCCGAATGACCTCAAGATTCCGTACATGCCTTTGCTACTGAACGGACTTCGAGTGCAAGGAGGAATTGTATCCGCGAGACAGGTGCATCGTGACATGCTCGAGTTTGCGGCCATTCATAACATCAAGCCAGTGAAGATGACTTTCCCGATGACGCTGGAAGGAGTGAAGGACAGCCTAAAGACGTTGGAGGAGGGCAAGATGCGGTACCGTGGCGTTCTCGTGGCCGGAAAATAGGGTGTGATACTCATGCTGAAAATTAATGTCAAGTCTATATCTACTTAGTATTTTTGTCCCTTCCTTTCTCTTATCCTCCTATGCCCTTCTTCGTGTCCATAGATAGGGTGAGCAGATGTACAGAATCACAAGTCGCCACTAAGATTCACACTGAAAATAAAGTAGATAAAAATAGTGCAAAGATAACAAGAGGGGAGAAGTATTCCAACGGTTTTTATTTATTTCTCCCGATGGGGCAAAAAAGAGAAAAAGAAAATGCTTCGACGCGGATTTGAACCGCGGATCTTTGCATACCGTAGTAATTACTACAAGTGCAACGCGTTACCACTGCGCCACCGAAGCAGTCTCAAAGACTAATTGCCGAATAATAGCTACCATATGCTGACGAAATAAAATCGCATTTCTCCCTTTGCATCCGTTTCTTGCTGTAGTAGTTTGGGTTTTGCGATGAATCAAAAATAGACGCTGTTATGGCATCACGTTAGTTGTATGGAATTGACGCTCGATCATAGATAGTATTCTCCAGGTTACTTGCTATAAAATTACTTCAGATGACAACGCGGTATATATGCTTCAACTACTGAAAGCCTAGTCACGTGGCAAAGAAAGCCTTTATAGTACGGTATTCACGGGCGTGCATTCTGTCAAGACAGGCTCGAATTGCAGATGCTGAGGATCAAAGTATAATGGCGAGAGTAGGAAAACTGGTGGAAGATTCCAGACAGAGACAGAGAGAAGGAGGCACCCCAGAGACGCCGACCTTTTGCGGGAAAGGGGCAACTATA
The DNA here is from genome assembly GCF_028828495.1 of Penicillium riverlandense. Classification (NCBI taxonomy): domain Eukaryota; kingdom Fungi; phylum Ascomycota; class Eurotiomycetes; order Eurotiales; family Aspergillaceae; genus Penicillium; species Penicillium riverlandense. Next base: position 1,078,129 of record NW_026643197.1, on the reverse strand, counting down.
TGTACACGGCGACAGTAGAAGACGAAAGTGGGCGGGGAAGGAAGAGAGTGGAAAAGGAAGCCGGTGCATCTGGGGAATGATGGGCGGGATAAACGACAGGAAGTGCGAGGGAAAAAACTGCAAGCAGCACTCTACTCACTGTGGACACGCGGATAGAAAAAGAGAAAGAGAAACAAGAAGAAAAAAGGAGAGAGGCTCAATACGAAGATCCAGAGCCAGTGTGACTATCGCCAGGTCCCTTGACGGCGCCGGCGTCAACAATCATCATTTCATCGATTTTGGCTTCAGTTTGGCCCCATTCGAGGCGTTTGTAGGTCGTCACTCGGCCCGGGCCCATGTCAAAGTCGAAGAAGCGCACGCGGCGCACGTAGTCCTTGTAGCCGCCGTAACCGCCCAGGCCGACCCCGCCGCCGTAGCACATCCAGAGGGAGGGCTTATTGGCCTCATCGTGGTCGAGCATGCAGTAGTCGTTGACATGGTCGCTGCGTGGGAGTTAGCTTGTTGTTACATACAAAGAAAAAAAAGTTAAGGGTACGTACTGTCCACAGCTCACGAACAACACCCCCTCTTCCTCGAGTGCTTCTTTGAAGCCCGAGTTGAATCCAGGGGCTGTGGGTGTCTCATCCCATGAACCCTTGTAGTAAAGGTCCGAGTTGCGGTACTCGGGTAGCGGGATATGGATGAATGCCATGTTCATGTGGATGTGGGAATATTCCTTGTGTTTTCTTTTCAGGCTCTGGGCCGTGTTCTTGAACCAGCGGGTCTGACTCGGCTTGATCCAGTCATAGCCTCGGAACTGGCGCTCGTCGGGAGAGTAGGAGTGGGTGTCGAGGAGGTAGAAGGTCAGGGCCGAGTGTGTGCTCTTGCCCCGGTCCAGGACTTCAACGTAATAGTTTCCGACGCCGTCGACGTCTTCGGGACCGGGGGCTGACATGGAGTAGGGAAGGTCTTTGTAGATAGTCATGAGATGTTCGCGGTTGAGATCGCCTTCGTCGTCGTGGTTGCCGAAAATGGCCGCGTAGGGGATCTTGCGGTCAACTAGAAGCTTCACCGACTTGAACAGGGCGCTTTGTGCATCAGGAGCCGTCTCTCCGTTGACCTGGTCGCCTGTCAAGATGACCATATCCGGCTTCTCCTCATCGAGAAGCCTTTCGACAAACTCCAGGGTGCGCGGGTCGGCTTCGCAGCCTTGGCCTGCCACCGCCTCGGCAGGGACAGGATCCCGACAGGCACCCAGGCCAGTGCTCAGATGCATATCGGCCAGCTGCATCACCTTGAACTTGCCGTTTTCATTGATCCGCGGAGTAGGCACTTTCGCCTGGACCGGGTTGCCTCTACGGATGCTGAGTCGAGTCTCCAGCTGCTCCGTCATACTGTCCAGCAGCAGAGGAGTATCTTTCACTTCCCAGCCAGCGCGCGGATCGACAGCGTCCGCGCCGAACAGGACATCGACATAGGTGACGGTATTTTGCGAGTCGCTCGCATGTCGGGCAGCGGTGCGTTTGAGCCAAATGCCCCCGGGCCGCTGCTCCCAGTTAACAATCTCGCTTTTGCTATTGTATTCGGACTGCGGGGTGAGACGGCTGATTTTCAAGTCGACAACGACCTTGTCCGACGAAGACAATTCCTCCTCTTTTTTCCGCTGAAAGTGGATGTAAGCGCTCGAGGTCCAGCCCGTACGGAGGTAGAGGTCCTTCTCGATGCGGTACCAGACTTCGGGGTCGAGTCTGCAGTTCGAGAAGGGGTTGAGGGTTGAACAAGTGGTGACGGTCACGTCGGTGATCACGTAGCCGGAGAAGTGTGTTGGGAGGTGGTGATGGATGGAGGCGGGGAGGACTCGAAATCGATTATCAAGGAAGACGATCAGGCAGATGGCGAAGATGGTGAGCAAACCAAGCTGGACGCCCGTTCGGACCTAGATACGACGGTCAGTTTGTCTCGAGATGACAACCAGAAGGGGAAAACCATACGAGCCGGCGAGCCATGATGAGGAGATCACCCTGGTAGGGACTTTAGAACAAACTGGTTGGCGGGTGGACACAGTCGCATGGTGCAGGCCACCCTGCCATCAAGAAATGCAGCAAAAGAGATGACCGAGGGCAGGTCAACTCAGGGTGAAAGGGGAGTTCACTTGTTTTGGTGGATTCTCTTGGGCGAGGGATGGCTGGTCCCTGGGCCAAGGCGGTCTGGACGACTGAGACAAGCGCGAGGTAACAAAACCCTAAAAAAAGGGTGACAAGAGGGAGAAGCCATTACATAGGTAAATGAATCAATGAATCAATGAATCTTATAAGTACGATTTCGTCTATCGCTCTATCGGAATAATTACCATAACCATACCCATACCCATGGCCAAGTGGCCCATCTATTCACACTCTACTGGCTCTTATGCGCCTGGGCCACATCCTGGGCCGACACTTTGCCCGCTAGGATATCCTTCGTGGTCGAGAGGATGGTCGACCAGTTCTCAAAGGTCGTAAAAGGCATTCCGCGGCGTTCGCAGTACAGCACCAGATCTAGGACAGCGTCAGTGATACAGATCCTCCTGCTTAACCAAGAGATTTGCCCTACCTTTGCCCTTCTTCGCAAACAGAAGATCCGTCTCCGCAGCCGCAGATAGGTCCGAGACGCCATCACCAGCATACAGCAGCACCGGGCGCTCGCCTTCGGGCAATGCGGCGTACGGCTTGATCTCCAGGGACTTGTCGTGGCCGAAATGGCTACCGTCGTGGTATTGGATCTGCCAACCGCCCTCACTGTTGATGTCCTTGCTATCGCGGCTCACCACCTCGTTAGATACAATGGTGAGGTGGCTGGCCGGCTTGTGACCCAGGAAGTGCTCCAGCAGGGCGCTGATGATCGGCCGCATTCCGGAGGACAGGATGACGATGGGCACGTTGTTTTCCTTGGCCCAGTAGTAGAACTCAGCGAAGTAGGGGTCCAGCTTCATCTTCTTCAGGAGGGTTGCAATGCATTCGTCGTACGGGGTCTTGATGCTCTCGAGCATTTCGCGGAAAGCATCCCTAGCGGAAGAAAGACCCAGATGATCAGATAGGGGATATTTTGGAGATTAGATGTCTGCTTACCGGAAGCTCAGCGTCTCGTCCAGCACCTGGTCATTCAGCACGCGGCGTCTCTCCCGGCCGAAACCGAGATTGTCGATCTGGAAGGGGGGTCAGCACGGCGTGCAATGCGAGATCGGTGCGGCCAGATGAAGATACCATGTGGTCATTGCCTGCAATGGTCAGTATGGGTTCTGAGAGGATCATTGGAGCAGCACTGACTGTCCTCGACGGTGATGGTGCCATCGAAATCGGTGAAAAAGATCAGCTTGGGCGCTGTCTGCATGTACGGGAGCGCGATTGACCCCATTGCGACGGTATATGGCGAAAAAGCGAGAGTGAGAGAGTGACAATAAATACTCCAGCGCACGAAGAGTCAGAAAAGAATTGATCCGACCCTGCTCAAAATCATGGAGGGGCCCCGGTGAGAGCGAAACCGGGGGCGATTGGCATGTGGGTCAAAGGAGTGGATATCGTTCATTGGTGATTTTCTTTTCTGGTCTTTCGACACTCGCCATGGCCCTGCTGCAGTCGCTGCGGCGCGTCTTGGGTCTGACGGCGCCATCGGTACGGGCGAGGTCCATCGATACCAACTTCACCGTGTTCCGCGAAGGAGACCGGGTGCTGGTGCACTCGAAGAACCCGCAGTTGACCAAGCCCTTGCGCCAGGGCGACAAGACCCATCTGCGACGCGGACACCTGGACCATGATCGCGTCATTGGGAACCGGGTCTGGGGTACGGTACAAGCTCACCGAGGTATGTTAGCTGTTGGGGATCAATTGAGTGACGACTGACCGGGGCAGGCCCCGAGACTCGACTCAGTCTCCCGACGTTGGAGGAATACGTCGCCCTGACACCGCGCATGGTCACCCCGGTAGGTGCATCCCTCCCTCAATAAATGAAACAAGTCTCATGCCGGCCCAGTAGATCTATGCGCAGGATGCCAGTCTGATCGTGTCGCTTCTCGACATCCACGTCGAGTCTCCCGCGGACCATGCGACCCAACCACCCTTGGAGATCCTCGAGGCCGGAACCGGCCATGGATCCTTGACTTTACATTTGGCGCGAGCCATTCAAGCCGCCAATCCCATTCCCCCGCTGCGACCGACGCGATCCCAAATACAATTCTTGGAAGACCGGCCCCGGCGGCCCGGCGAGGATGGTTCGGACGAAAAAGCAGCCGACACGGAATCGGCCGCCATCACGCCAGTCCAACAGCAGTGGGATACCTGGCGGGCCCAGCGCAATGCGATCGTCCACACGGTGGACGTGTCGGCCAAGTTCTCGGCCCTGGCCGAAAAGAACGTCCAGGGCTTCCGCCGCGGCATCTACGCGGGCAATGTGGATTTCTACGTGGGCCACGTCGAGAACTGGATTGCGCAACAGACCAAGCAGCGAACCAAGACCGGGATCGTGAATTCATTGACCGGTGCGACCGCGATGGATCCGTTCCTGTCGTACGCCATCCTCGACATGCCGTCGGCCCATCTGCGCATTCCCCACGTCGCTCCGGTCCTGAAGCAAAACGGCCTTCTGGTCGTCTTCATGCCCAGCATCACTCAGATTGGCGAGTGCACCGAGTTGATCCGCAAACAGCGGCTGCCTTTCGTTCAGCAGAGGGTGGTCGAGCTCGGTGCTGGGCTCACCAGTGGCCGGCTGTGGGACGTCCGGTTTGCCGTCAAGAAATCCGGGGCTGATCCGGCATCATGGGGTGCTTCATCTGATGCTGAAGATGGCGGTGCTGCTGCTGAGCCGGAGGAAGAATTGTCCAACGCCAGTGACGGCGCAGTGGATGCCCCTGAGACCCCGTCCATGGCAGAAGACGCTGTCTTGGTCTGCCGGCCCAAGGTTGGAGTGCGTACCTTTGGTGGAGGATTTGTTGGCGTGTGGCGGCGGATTGAAGACAGGCGATAGTGGTCTTTAGTCTTCCTTTGTACTATATTCTTGTACTCTAGCCTCATGGTGAGACCATCTGTGGCACTGCATCATAGTTAGACGTGTCAGAGATGAGCATGCATTGTCTCCACTGACTGTAGCAAACTGACTGAGAATGGAAAACATCATGTCTCCTGTACTATGGCCCTATAATATGATCCTATACTCTGATCCTATACTCTATCGCACTTTATACTCTTCTCGGCTGGAATGAAAGCGTCACAGGGCAGGACCCAGCCTTGGCACAGTCAGCGACCCAATCACACCGCCCCAGTCACGTGCCAACTCCCGCCTTCAACTCGCCCAGCGCAAACCAGATCAATCACTTCTCTCTTGTGCCGGCTTGTCTCCCCCCCTATGTGTGCTTCGCCGTGTCAGTGATTCTAACCATATATATCAGACTAGCACTGTGCCTCGTCTCAGGCTCCCAGTCTTTCACTGCACACTCTTTCCCGCTTTCCCGCCCTTCCCAACCTCCCACCATCCCAACCACTCCTCCATCGATTCACTAGCTGTGAAAGTCGGATTCCCAGCCCTCCTGTGGTCACCTGCTCCTAGTTGTGCTCACAAGTGACACTCAAAGGGTCTTCCTGCCTCAGGACTCTATGTGGAAGAAGAGAAGAGACCGTGTCCCATCCGCTACGCCTCTCCTCATCTCTTCCACGGCTCCGAGTCTAGCGCAACTCGTCTGCCCTGAGGTTCCACCTCAAGGAAACCAGCCACGGTCACGTCTGCCACGTTAAATGGCAGATGGTACCTACAGGTTCCAGCAGCCTGGGGCCGGGCAGTTTTTCTTCCAAACACAATCGCAGCAGCCTTCGCAGCAGCAACGACATCTCCTTCGAAACGGGACCAATTCCCCGACGGGGCGACTGAAATTCAACTCTGACACTCCCTCTCCGTCGCGAACACCCCCACAATCCGCTTTCGCCATGTACGGCCAAGGCCACCAGGGCCAACATGTCATGATGAATGGTGGCCAGGGCCACCAGCGATTTGGCATGCAGATGCCCAAGTTCCAGTCGCAAAATCATCACCCGCACCATGCCCAGCAACCTCACCACCACGGCCACCATACCCAGGCCGCCCACAACCTCGCTCACCAACACAACTTCACTGGCGGAGCCTTGGCCTCCACCACGCCACACTTTACCCCCTCCCACCTGCAGAATGGCGCGCCCGGCAATGTCGACGAGGACCTGGATGAGTCCATGAACGAACACTGGCAGCAACAGCTCCAGCTGGCAGCCGAATCCCGACAGGCCAGCTCCCCTCACTACTATGCTCGTGTCATGGCGCAGCAGTCGAAAGGCATCCAGATTATACCGAGCCAGGCCGAGGTGCAGGAGAACGGGGCGGAAGGACGCAATGGCATAGTCCCGGCCAAGTCGGCATCCCGGCAAGGCTGGAACGCGCTCGACTTTGGCGGACAGGGTCTACGCGCCATGTCCACCTCCCTGTTCAACTACGTTTTCCTGGAACGGCTCTACCTGAACCACAACAAGCTCAAATCGCTCCCCGCCGCTGTTGGCCAGCTTCGGAAACTGAATCACCTGGACCTTTCCGGCAACGAGCTCACGGAGCTCCCGGAAGAGATCGGCATGCTCTCGTGCCTGAAGAAGCTTCTCCTTTTCGATAACAACATCCGCAATCTTCCCTACGAAATGGGCTATCTTTACCGACTGGAGACTCTGGGTATCGAGGGCAATCCGCTCAATGAAACCCTCAAGTCTCAGATCATGAAGGATGGAACCAAGGCTCTGATCAGATATCTGCGGGAGGAAATGCCAGGTAGGTGGATATCGTTTCTTTTTGCTTTTTCTGTATTGCTAACTCTGGATTAATCAGTTCAACTGCCTCCCCCGATCGAGACTGGGTCATCCTAGACGAGACTGCGAGTTCGAACAACAGCCCTGCGGAGAAGATTACCGTCCTGTCCTACAACACCCTGTGTGATTCTTCCGCTACACAATCTCACTACGGCTACACCCCCTCACGTGCTCTTTCCTGGGAGTTCCGCCGAGAGCTGATCCTCAGCGAATTGCGGTCCCACAGCTCCGATATTGTCTGTCTTCAAGAGGTGGATCAAGGCAGCTACAACAACTTCTTCCGGGAGCAGCTAGCATACAATGACTACAAGGGCGTGTACTGGCCACGTGGACGTGCTATGGGCATGCAAGAGGAAGACGCCAGGACAGTGGATGGTTGCGCTACTTTCTTCAAGGGAAGCAAGTACATCCTGCTGGATAAGCAGCTGATCAACTTTGGTCAAACAGCTGTGCGACGACCCGATGCCAAGGGTCAGGATGACATCTACAACCGACTGTGGCAGAAGGACCATATCGCCGTTGTGATCTTCTTGGAGAACCGGCAAACCGGCGCACGCTTCATTGTTGTGAATGCCCATCTGTACTGGGATCCCGCTTTCAAGGATGTCAAGCTTATCCAGACGGCCATTTTGATGGAGGAGATTACGAAACTCTCGAATAACTACGCCAAGTGGCCCGCCTGCACGGACAAGACTGCGTTCCGTTTCTCCGAGGCGGAGAGTGGTTCAGAGGACCAGCCTCAGGTGGAGCCGGCCCCGTCCATGGAGTATGCCAGTGGTGACCAAATCCCGCTGTTCATGTGCGGTGACTTCAACTCGTCGCCTGGGTCCGCTGCATACAACCTGATTGCCAATGGACGGCTGACAGAGGATCATCCTGATCTCGAGAATCGACTGTACGGCAACCTCAGCAAGGTGGGTATGACGCATCCTTTCAAACTGAGGTCGGCATATGGTTCCATAGGGGAGCTGAGCTTCACCAACTACACGCCGGACTTCAAGGACATTCTCGATTACGTGTGGTTCTCATCCACCACGCTGCACGTGTCCGCACTTCTCGGCGAAGTGGACAAGGACTATCTTCGGCGCGTGCCGGGATTCCCCAATTTTCATTTTCCTAGTGATCATGTCGCATTGTTCGCGGAGTTTACTGTCAAGGGGAAAAAGGGCAAGGTTGTGGAGGCGGATTTTGGGCCGCAACGGCACTAAAGCGGACCCTGGAGCATTTCTCGAATCTTCGGAAGACGGGGTGTTTTTGTGCTTCTGCGTCTGGTTTTTGAACTTGTTCTTTCGGAATCTTCGGGCTGGCGGGTTTCTCTTCTGGCCTTGCTTTTGCCCTGCGGTGTTTATTTATTTCTTTTCTGTCCATCTTCCTCTTCTTTTTTGTTGTCTACTTCCTTGATTATCATGTCTTTTTATTCTATCTGGCTTTTGTGTCTCAGTGTGCTGAGGTCCTCGGATTTTTGCTATCGGAGCATTTTCCTCGTTGCCTCGTCGAACTGACTTTTGTGTTCACCTCTCCCTGGGGTTTGTTGGAAGTAGTCAAACCGGCGTGGCACTCTCGATCTTCTCCTCTTTCATGCTTTGATCCTGCCTCTCCTCTACCTCCCCTGTCCCACCATCTGACTCTTTCCTTCGTCCCTCTTGTTTCCTGTTGGGGTTGTTCCTTTGTCTTTGCCTTTGTCTCGAGATCTCGGTTTCATCTCCCCTAATCTCTCACGGCATCTGTGACGGATTCATGACGCTTATGGGGCTGGTGCTGGTGTTGTGCTGGGTGGAACAGGTGGCCAGGCCGCAGGGCGCTGTTTTCTTGCCCGCGACGAATTTGCTTTTCTGTTGATTTTCTTTCCGTCGGCGCAGGGAGTTGTGTCTGTTCTGTTCTTTGTATGTTGTTTTTTCCCTCTATCTTCTTGTCGCCATCCTCCTTATCTGCAATTTCTGCTGAGAATAGATTGTGGCTTCTTCATTTGGGTGCATTGTAGCTGTACTGTAGTTCTGTATTCGACGGACTAGGCTAGTTAAGGGATCCTGAAGATCTTTATCCAAGCCTCATGGTTTACACAGGAAGATTATCTCTACTCCCCATGGCTGCGAGCTACAGACCAACGATCATATCTTAATTCTATTGAGTAGTTATGAACGATGCATGGATAGTCTACATAAACTTCTAGCTAGAAGAATAAAAAGCACTGAAGTAAAGACATGTGGGACGAATATGTATATCCAGGGAATTTACTATCCACTCAAGCGAGTGAACAGACTCGGCGAGCCCTGTGCTAAGTAGAATCTACCCACATTGCTAAACTATATATAATATAGCTTAGGCAATGGATTAACTACAGCCCATAGTCAAGGCTACACCCTGTGGATCGAATCACTCAAACTGGCAATGCTAACTGTCATATGACATTATCAATTCTCTCTTTCCTCAAGGAACCCTCAATGCACGCTTTAAGCATCGTAACATACAAGCAGCGCCTTGACTACCTAAGTTCTATAATACTATGGATCACCTCTGGATCATATCAGTCAGCAGACCAGTCTTTACAACCTATCCAGATTGATAATTGGTGCTTTTCTATATCCCATGTCTTGGAATATCTCCCGCTCAAGTATGATGTCGTCTTTTATGTCTGCTCTCTCCACCAACGCCACCTTTCCATGGATGCCTGATCTGTATTTGCCACGTAACTACGCAGCAGAACATTCTTTCTCCGAATGGTGGGTTGACGGACATGACTACGGAGAAGTTAGGGGGCCGGACGCGGGGGGACGCTTTTGCTTCCAGGCCCCAGTGATTCGGGGCGAGTATATACGGAGCTTGAGGAGACGAGATTCAATCGGCGACACAAATGAAGAGCCCGCTATTCAGAGCGTGAAATTCGAGAAATCCACAACAAACAGGAACTCCGATTCTTGCGATGGGGAACCGTAACCACCTCGAGAATAAACAAACTCTCACGCTCCCATCAGGCCGCATCTTAGCATGGACCATCCACGGCGGGCCCCTGGAGCGCCCTACTACAACTGACTCTGACACCAAACCGCCCGCGATAATCTTCTACTTCCACGGCTTCCCAGGCTGCTCCCACGAAGCCAATTTCCTCAGCACCGCGCTCCTCCAGCGGCACAATGCGCGGTGCATCGCCATCGACCGACCTGGCATGGATCAGTCAACGCATTACCCAGAGCGCCGGCTCCTAGACTGGCCAGCCGACGTACTCGCGATAGCAGACCACCTTGGCATCCCTCAATTCTCCATCCTCGGCGCCTCAGGCGGGGGGCCATATGCCCTCGCCTGCGCGCACGCCATCCCGCGCGTCGACAGCAGCTCGCCAGACGTCACCGCGCAGCAGGGCCGGGGCCGACTGCGCGGCGTGGCGCTCATGTGCGCCATGTACCCAACCAACCTTGGAGTGAAGGGGATGCTCACAGAGTTGAAAGTCGTGCTCGCTGTTGGACGGTGGGTGCCGCGATTCATTATGGCGGCTGTCCTGGACCGGTTTATTGGGCGGAAAGCGAGAGATAAAGATCCCACTGTGCTCGAGAAGACGATGGACGGGGCGATGGCGAGACGGCCTGGGGCGGAGCGTCTGGCGTGGGCGGACGCAAGGGTTAGGGCTACGGGGGTGGGGTCGCTACGCGGCGCCTTTCGGCAGGGTGGTATGCCTGTAGCCACGGAGTTGAGTCTGATTAGTAGTCGTGATTGGGGGTTTCGGGTGGAGGATATAGATGGGAATGGGGTGAGGCTGTGGCATGGGATGTTGGATCAGAATGCGCCGTTTGAGATGGCGGAGAAGGCGGCGAAGCTGATGCCCGGTGCGAAGACGCACTTTTTTGAGAAGGCAGGCCACTTGAGTATGGCGGCTGGGCATATTGATGCCATTGTGGCAGATCTTGTTGGTAGGTGAGTAGTAGTGGTGCATTTGATCATGAAACGCGGGGAGCAACGGGTAGGTAGTATTGTTTTGGATACTTGATAGAGAGATTATAGAACTCAATTTGCGGATAAATAGCAGTCCATTCAATTTCCTAGTAGACCGGCAGTGGTGAATCGAATCGGGTTTTAGTTTCAGTGCCTTTTGCCGGCCAAGACGGGGAAGCGTTGAAACGGTCCCCGAAGGAACGTGTAGGAAAAGAAAAGGTACAAAGTGTATCGTGTGACTAACTTGGTTAACCGAGCTCTCCGGATAATCTGACAGGACACTTTTCTGTCGTGTTGGAGCCCAAGTGCCAGGGTTAGGAGGGAACAAAAGTCCAGACCGCGTGCCTGGCCCGTCAAACAGGTTAGCCCCAGAAGGATCTCCGGACTATGCTATTATTGTCAGATCGGTAGAAGTGTCTCTCGTCTACCGTTAACTATGGCGAGTTAATTGTAGTACTCCATAGTCAGGCATTGGCCAATGCTGGCAGAGTTGTCCATTTCCGGCCATCTCTCCAGTCCGAGACAGACTCATGATGTCAACCATCAGCCAAGGATCCATAGTCCGGCACCCCCCTTCGACTAGCCCTCGCAGGACTGGGCCAGCCCTGCCTGTTAGCTGTGTGAAGGGTCAATACCCAGTACTATGTATCTCATAGAGTTTAATTGTTAGTGAATTCGCTATACATCGAACTATGTCTTAGGTGTCTAGTAGGACTTCCCCCGTCTGGCCCAAAGTGGATCCATCCTGTCTGATCCAGGGGTCCGTCGAGGACTTTTGACTAACCAAGCCTACTACTAGTCCAGTCAAGAATAATAACCAGGAAAAGCCTCCCCCTCTTCCACCCCCTCGATAGTGTGACTTTTCTCTGCATTCGCCTTCTTCCTTTGCATGGTTCCCAGGAGTTTTCATTGTTCTGGAGTCTGAAACAAAAGCAAGAAGATTCTTCCCTGCACTTCTTTTGCGCCCGACCCAACTCAGCTCCCGTCCAAAACAAAATCCGTTCCTCCCTCGGCCATGTCTCCCTGCTCATGAGGCACCCCAATTACTTCCCCCGAGAATAATGCACCCCATCCGCAATCCACACTGAGCCTCACCGATCGATGAGTGGTTATGGATGCTATGATGGCGGTAGGGACGGGCAGCACATTCAGCACCGCGACGCCGTCCGGCTCGGACGTGCACTCCAACTTTAGTTCGACGGGGACTGCCCTGGCGGCGACCTCTTCGTCCTCCCTGGGCTCCCTCACAGACTACACGTCCTACCCGCTCGCCCGCCAGGGTGACCGCACCTACTTTCGGGACCCAGACCTCTCCTATCCACTACCATGCGACCTGCCCGAGATCCACCGCCAGACCCTGCGCACGGCGATGCTGCTGCGCGTCTTCGGCGGCCCGTTTTGCAATCCCCACCTGGCCAGCCGCCCGCCCAAGCGCGTCCTGGAGATCGCTTGCGGCTCGGGCGCCTGGTCGGGTTTGTGTCACGACTACTTTGCCCGGCGCGGCCAGCCCAACGTCGGCTTTGTCGGCATTGATATCATCTCCATTGCTCCCGACCTGCGCAAACAGGGCATGAACTGGCAGTTCAAGCGCCACGATCTTCGACGGCCCCGCCTCCCGTTTCCCGACGACTACTTTGACTTTGTCTTTATCAAGGATACCGGCATGTGCGCGTCCAGCCCCGCGCAGATCCCCTCGGGCTTGGGTGAACCGTTACGAGTGCTCAAATCCGGTGGCATCTTAGAGGTGTGGGATTCCGACTGGGTGTTTCGCTCGCTGCTCCCCAACCCCGCGCCAGCCCGCAAGCTCGCCTCGAAGGATCAGGACATCGCCGACGCCACGGCCACCTACACTTTCTCCTCAGCCACGCCCTTTACCCGCGCCCAAAACCAATACCTGATCGACTACAATTCTTGGATCGAGAGCTCGTTCGACCGCCGCCGACTGAGCGCCCTACCCTGCGCCACTATCGGCCTTTCCTTCAACTCCGAGGTGGACGTGTTGGAAAAGGTCGACAGTCGCCGCATTGCTATTCCGCTCGGCGAAGTGCGCTGGGAGCGCGAGGGCCAGGGCAAGGACTCCAAGGGCCGCGGCCGCAAGACCCTGACTGCGGAGCAGCTGTCTATTCGACGAACTGCCCTTACGACGGTCATCCAAATGATCGAGGGACTCGAGCCCATGCTCATGGAAGCAAGCGGCAAGGGCCGTGACGAGTGGGACCGATGGTGGGCCTCGATGACTACCGACCTCCTCCAGAAAGGTGGCCTCGCGAGCGGGGAGTGCCTGGAAGTGAGTGCCTGGTGGGGACGCAAGAAATGAAAACAAAAAAGAACAGTCTCTTTGAATCGGTGTTCCGGCGGACGAAAGCAAAACAGCTGGCCATTGTGTGCGCTTCATATTGGTGATACCCCAATTTTTTTTAAACTATTTTTATATTCTTGTCATTCTGGATTTTTCGATATAACATGCACGACCCCAACCCGATCTCAATGAATACGGGAGGATTGACTAAACGCGTCCGAGGTAACTAGTGGTGGTGGTGCGCTTCAAGGATCCTCGTAGCGCTGTTTCAGCGCCCGGTACCGCTTCAGGTAATACCTGGATTTTGATAATCATCTCGTCAGCGTCCATTGCACACCCAACGCAGAAGAGGAGGAGAGAAAAAACGATGCCATGATCTATGATAAATGGTGGCGGTGGTGTGTTCTCGCCGATGTATCGACCCAGAAATATCTCACAGAGAACGGGGCAACACTTGTATATAGAAAATGACATGCACAAATGATTCGAGTTGCATCGAGACCGAGTAGAAAAGTGAATGTCTTCACTTACATGGTTTCAATTTCTGGATATCGACATTGAAACGATTTAGCAACCCGATCGCCGTGGATGTGGGTGGCAGTCATATATAACGAACCTTTCTTCACAAACTCCGCCCTACTGATCCCCTTCCGGATCTCCTCGTCATCACGTAGCGAAGCCTGGCTTGCAAACGCGCGATGGAGCCGGGTCCGGAACCACTGGTACCCCTGGGGGTATTCGCGGCCTAGAAAGAGGAGCTCTGTATGTCCACCGGGTGGGTTGTCAGCCCATCCCATCATGAAACTAACCGATCCAGCGTCTTGGTCCAGTCACGATGCTATGACTATCGACATACCTTTGTAGATGTTGATCACCTGCCGCCGCAGCTCTGGGTTGGTCATCGCTAGTCCATCCGAGGTGGTTGCGGGAGGGAAGTGAGGAGAAAGTTGGAGGCGGTGGTTGTCGGCGATTTGTAGGAATGCGGAGAATGGGGCGCAACATGAGCCTCGACAGTGGTAGTTACAAGCACATAGGTAGTAATATAGTAAATTTATTATATCATTCAACATCCTATCGGTATTCTTTTAAAGTAAAATATTATACCTGCACTCTTCACGCGGGGTTCCATCCGATGGCCCGAGCTCCGTCTCCTCGAACCTGCCGAACCAACTCACCTTCCCTCACTTTTCCTTTCAACACACACCTAGCGACAATGATACCCCGGTCAACCCTCCCACGACACCTCTCCCGGTCCATTATCAGCCCAATTAGCACCCGCCGCATCCTCTCGACCACATCTGCAGCGCAGGATGCCCGCGCGCCGACGACCAGCTCGGCGAACCCGCCGGCAAGACCTCACACGATCGATCCACGATGGCTTACAATGATGAAGCGGCGCATAGGGCGGTGCATGATGTTTGGACTGGATTCCGCGCGGGTCTACGAAGCGGGCTCCGTTTTACAGCAGCTGGCGAGGGATTGGCGCGAGTTAATTGCCGGGAGCGAGGGATTCTTGACCGATGAGAAGCGGTGCAGTCTGTATCGGCATAATGTTGTGTGGGGGGAGATGGTATGATTTTCTTTTTTTTCTTCTTGTTTTCACGTTCGTTGAGAGTTAGTTACTGACACTATACTGGTGTTTGGTGGACTATTAGGATGTAATGGTAAGCACCTCTTTGCGCCGCTATATGATGAGTACTGATTGATAAAACTAGGGTATGCGCCGTTTTTCTTCCCGTTTACTAGACCACAAGGTTTCTGATTTGGCCACACTGCAGGGCACGTTAATAATGTCACTTACGTGCGATACGCCGAGTCCGCACGCGTGAATTGGACACGCAATATCGGCATCCACATCGACCCAGCGCACAAAAAGGAATGGACGAATCTGCTCAATTCCACAGGGATCGGACTGATCCTCCGAAGCATCAAAGTTGACTATAAATTTGTGAGATGTCTTTCCCAAACCCCGGTAGTGACGGTTAAAGTTGTTTACCGATTCCGGCTATTCTAATAACGACCAGCCCATGACCTCGCCGGATAAAATTACCGTCTACCAGAAACTAGTCCACAACCCTTCCTCGTCGCTGTCATCCGAGTCCGCATTCCAGCTACAAGTCATGATCCTGTCCGAGGCCCGCCAGCGCCCTGCGGCGCGCTGCCACGAAGACATCGTGACCTACGACTATCAGAAGAACCGCAAGACACCGGAGCTGCCGCCGTTTATTTTAGATCAGTTTGTGAAGATGTGGGAACTGCAGGAGAAGGCCAAGGCGGAGTGGCAGCAACGGATTCTGGAGATTGAGAGTCGCGTTAGGACTTTGGAGGTTGAGAGCTGGGATCGCGCAGATGCCGTCGAGGATACGGGATCTGCGTCGTGAGGCTTTGGCGATAGAAGGGTGGGAAGTTGTTTCAAGTCTATTATATTGGCTTGTGAACTGTATATATTTGAGCCGCGTATTGCACATTATCCTTCCAGGAGCACGTTATGACTCAAAATGTGTCAGTTTCGGGAATGAAAAAGTCGCGGCTCGCTTGTCAACCCGCACACTATACTCAGCGGCCCGCCCGTCATATTTGGACTTCTCCCAGACAGATATATCGGCAACACAATGGATAAGAACGAGCCAGACGATTTCGTGACCGTTCGGTGTTCACTGCCAACATTGCCTCTTCCCAGCATCAGCGAGCGGCCCACATTGACCACAGCCCGCTTGCTCATCCGGCCCAACCAACCAACTGACCTGGAAGCATTGTACGTCCTACGAACACAACCAGAAGTAATGAAATGGACCACCGCCGGTTGTATCGACAAAGATATCGAGAGGACCAGAGAACTTATGAACGGATTTCTCCCACCAAACGACACAGCCACGCTCAACTACGCCATCTGCCTCAAGAGCACGGGCGAGCTTATCGGCCAGGGTGGCTGCCACGTCTACCGGGCCAAGCACGGCTGGCCCGAGGTGGGATACATGTTTCGAAAGGAATTCTGGGGCCAAGGTTTTGCCACGGAGTTTTTGGGTGCCTGGCTGCAGTACTGGGGAGGATTGCCCCGGACAGAGCAGGAGGTTAGGGTTGAGAAAGCCATGGTTACGGGTGAGGGTCGGGTGCCAGAGCAGGTCATTGCCCTTATCGAACCTAGCAACGGTGGAAGCCAGAAAGTTCTGTTGAGATCGGGCTTTGAGCCATTTCGAGAGTTTACTGAAGTGGATGAGTTTTCGCCTGATGGATGCAAGCTTGTGGCTTTTCGCTTTTTCCCATCAAAGTGAGAAACATTGGACTCGCACTGGGACATTGTCCAGTATCTGTCTAAGAGTCATTTTGTTGCAATAATGCTTTCAGCGTGGCCATGTACGTTATCATCCAAAGGAATCGTTGATACTATATATTTTGAACCCCTCCTAGGCCGATCATGATAATGATCACCAAATTGAAAATGCTAGATACTGCACATGGCAAAGAATGCTCGGACTGTGCCCAGAACTAAATGAACTCTTCACACAAAACCTAGACCTACGTCTCCTCCTCAATCTTCTCAACTAGACAAGCAGTGCCATACGCACATATCTGCGAACAGGCCCCGAAACTCGCAACATCAAATCTCACAGCAATGATCGCATTGCCACCTCTGCTCATACACTCTCCCACCAAACGCTCCATAGCTTCTTCGCGAGAGGTATACATCAGATTAGTGAAAAATCGAAGCTCGCCTCCAACAGCTGACCGAACAACCGCGCCCAGATCCGCACCCCAGTTCCTTGTGCGAACGGTAATCCCGTAGACTGTACCCAGTACATTCTTGACTTTGTAGCCGGGCAGGTCATTCATAGTGGTTGTCACCACACCATGGGTATCGGTAAAGCAGGCGGGGACTTCCCTCTGCTTTTTCGCTGGGCTCGCCATTGTTGAAGCGCTAAAGAACAAGTGTTATTTTGCTATGTTCCGCTCATTCTATTAGGTGCCCGGTGATGATGAAAGAGTGCTTGGTGGGGTTGTGAGCACTTACAGACCATCCACTCAGCGAATGAAACGCTCAAGAGGTTGACAGCGGAAAGTGAGGTCAATAATGACAAGGAGGAGAAAATATAAAGACAGGCTTATGCTTCGCAGATCGCAATCTTCATCATCTGACCGTATATTAGTGTGCCGCGTATCCGTTGCGGGATTTTTCCACGCCGCCACTCAAACAGGTGAGAACATGCCTGACAGTGAGTCTCGAGATTTCAAGGCTGAAATTCAGCGTCGGAAACTACTCCAGAGTCTTGGGTAGTTGACAAATCCCGGGAACAGGGAACGGAAACCCGCGAGCGAAAACGAGTGTCTCCTGATAACTATTTAGCGTTCACTGGCCCCTCATGCGCTGCGGATTTGAGACCCTGAAACTCTATTGTTTTTCCGAGTCCTTTTCTTCAATTTCTCGTACTCATCTACCGTTTTTAGGCAGAACGCTAATAGCCGGGACATACCGCAAGTCGATTGTGTGAATACGAGGCCGATTACAGGTTCGTTTCTCAGCATCTCAACTAGTACAAGCTTATTTCTCCATTGTGATCGTATGTCACCATGTCCTGCTATCTAGTCCACAAGCTCTAGGAATACTGTTACAATTACATAGTAGAGAAACAATTTCTGGCCATACGTTATATTTTGCGAGGATTTTGGTTCGCTGTGAATGATTCATAGTAGGCGCAAAAATTTGAAAACCATGATGGGCCTTCCCTAAATAATATCCTGAGAATATTGAAGGAGGTTTTTGCATTGAAGTCCGAACATCTATGATCTCACATTGTTCAAGCTTTCGGGGGCGGTCGTGACTAATGGCGGATGTAGGAGTTAAAAGACCAAAACCAGCAATTGACTAACTAATGGGGTTAAAGCGGATGATTAACACCGAACCCAAGACCGACGGCATCTTCCATAAAGACCCCGGACTGCTACCTATTCCTTCGGCGATTCAACTTGACATCTCACCCTGAAGATGGCCCATACAATTAGCTCCAAGATCAAGCTGCCGAGCGGCTATGGGATGCCCCGCTTGGGATTCGGGGTACGGACCAAGATTCCTGGTGCCTGCGTCATTTGGCTGACAGACGATGCCCTCTAAATACAGGTCTACAAGACGTAAGATTCTTTTTCTTCCATATTTTATTTTACTAGTATTGACTGGAATTCGTCTCAGTCCTCCGGAGCAGACAGAACAATGCTGTCTCGAGGCGCTCAAAGTCGGGTACCGCCATGTGAGTTCCCAGTGCACAAATTTGAGCATAAACACACATCGCTGAGATATTCGTCTGTGCCTTTCTCATCAATGCAGATTGACTCCGCGTCGGGATACAAGAATGAGGCCGGCTGCGGCAAGGCCATCCGTGCATCATCGATCCCCCGGGATCAGATCTTCTTCACGTCAAAGGTCTTGAACATCAACTATGATGGAGCCAAGGCGACAGTCGACAAAACCCTGGCTGAGTCTCGGCTCAGCTACATTGACCTAATGCTATTGCACATGCCCTGGGGCGGCTCTGAGAACCGCAAGGGTGCATGGAAGGCGGTATGTGTGTTTCTCTCGTGGCTATTCTTTTCTTTTCGTGCTGACACAGGACATATTCGTAGCTTGTTGAGGCCGTCGAAGCTGGTAAGGTGCACTCCATCGGCGTCAGCAACTACGGTGTACACCACCTCGACGAGCTTGAGCGGCATATAGCCGAGCTCGAGGCCGAACGCGGTGGCAAAGGCAAAGGCGGCATCTTGAGCGTCAACCAGGTGGAGTTGCATCCATGGGTGGCGCGTAAGGATATCTTCGACTGGTGCACCCAGCGCGGCGTTGTTATTGAGGCCTTCTGCCCTATTACGCGTGGCAAACGCTTCGACGAGCCCGCACTACAGAAGCTGGCGGAGAAGTATTCCAAAACGGAGGCCCAGGTGCTCATTCGCTGGAGTCTGGATAAGGGCCTCGTTCCTTTGCCCAAGAGCGTACAGCCGTCGCGCATCGCCTCCAATGCTGACGTCTTTGACTTCAAGTTGACACCCGAAGAGGTTCAAGAGCTTGAGACCAGCGAGTACAGTCCTGTTGCGTGGGATCCAACGGTATCGAAGCTGGAGGACTAGAAAAAGAACACAATACCACTGGATATTTTCGAGGCATCAAATAGGACCTTGTCAGAGAGAGACAAGTTAAATTGAAATGAACAGTATATTGATGTGGCTCTTCTATATTCGCGAGGATCCAATTATATGTCGATTGGTAACAAGATATGATACAAAACTTAACTGTGCAGGTAGTAGGTATGTCAGAGAAACCGTCCACGGTCTGAGACGTGTGTGGAGCCGGCTCTGTTTCAAATTTGAGAAGTTTCATCATAGCTCGTTTTATCCTGAACTTATGACAGCTGCCAGATAGCATACCAAGGATAATTGACGCGGGCCATGCCTCTCTTTTTATTATGTATTTTTCGTTCTCTCTCTAAATATAGATGAGCAGGTTCCGAGGGTCTGGATGGGTCGACCTCGGGTCTTGACCGCTCTGAGCCGCTGGCCCTGTGTCCACTTCGGATTCTGCAGCGCATCGGGCACGTTTTCCGTGGGATATCCTAGTGGACTCTAAAAAAATTCCTGTAACGTAGCCAAAGTGAAAGCCAAATCCCTGGCATGTCACAGATACTTTGATCCGCTAAGTGGGGGCTCAGGGTGCATACACTAACGCAAAAGGGTGAAGGGAAGGACCGTCACTGTGCAGACCGTTTGTCGCTGTCGCCACACCTTGGAAAGGGCAGAAAGGAGGGGCGGACTCATTATCGAGATCGCCTTGTCGGTGATCGAGCCGATGCAAAAGGCAAACCACTGGGCCGAGGAGTGTCCGGAACGAGTAGGAAGAGCGAAATGATCGACCGGCGAAACCTTCCTAGTTGTACCATTTTTATCGGTTCCGATCCAAGGCTTGGTACTGTTCAGACGTGGGGCGGGCAGTGACTTTGAATTTTGCGACAACTGGTTTGTAATGCCAATGGCGTGCTAGATCGACCAGACAAAACACATGATTTCGCATGCGTGAACGAAACGGGAGAAGATCAAGCCTGGGTAGGGTGTTGATCTATACTACAATCAGAGTGGATCGGCATGGAAACCCTTATGCCAAGCCAGGGCGGTTGGCGTAATTGGAAAGATAGTTCGACCAGTACGGAATAGGAGGGGTTGGACTCAACCGGTGAACTAGATCACTCGTAGAGATTCCCGTAATGCTCATAGTGGGCGAGTTGGTCAGCTATCTGCCTAAACGCATCGAATACATGGTGATACCATGTCCAGTATACGGCCTCCCACCGTTTCTCCGTACTGGATATGGGCAGACAGAAAGCATTCGTATGGATTGTCTGTCTCTTCGACTTTTATTGTGCACAAGCCGATATGCGCAGGAACTCAGTGGGCCGCCCGTTGCGGACGGCCATGTTGGCGAGAAAGCTCAGTTGCCGAGCACGTGAAGATCCCCCGGTCTGGGGCCAATTCTATCTTGGAGTCATGGGGTTCTGGATTGTAATAAGTCTGCCAATGAGATATTCCACGAATCGTGCCGTACACATCGTGAAGAATACGTAGCCCATGGATCGGCCTGCACATCCCAGGCAAGGATAACCCCGCAGCACACGGGGCACGGAACGGTAGATCGTCGAGTTGGTCTGATATGATTGTTTTAAGAGACAGAGAAAAAGGGCCCGGAGGAGACAGGTGCTCCGTTTCAAGTATCCTGGCAAATTTCAGCCTCGCGCAATCTCAACTGGATGGAACCGAGGAGCCGAAACTCCGGAGATTGAATTCAAATCTAGTTTGCCTAAGAGTCTTTTTTTGGACCAGTCACCGAAAGGCGATATTATTGGGGGCCCCGACGGGGATTGGCCGATACGTAGCTATCCGCGTTGCATGACCAGGCGGCCTCGTAGCCAGTTGTGGTAAGATCATGAATCGTCTAGGTGACGAGTCCTCTTGCTGAGCTGTCCGGCAGCAAGCAGCTTGGCTTTTGATCACGTCGTATCGGCCTTGCCTGGAGCATTCCTGATCGATCAACCCTGCAGGACCGCACAATGCGGATGAAACAGAGGGAGAAAGAGAGTGCAGATG
The DNA here is from genome assembly GCF_028828495.1 of Penicillium riverlandense. Lineage (NCBI taxonomy): Eukaryota > Fungi > Ascomycota > Eurotiomycetes > Eurotiales > Aspergillaceae > Penicillium > Penicillium riverlandense. The sequence continues at coordinate 1,056,967 of NW_026643197.1, read as the reverse complement.
ATAGAAATCGGGCCATTCAGCACGGCGTTCCCAGTTGCAAGAAGAGATTCAAGAATCAAACAAGAAAAAGTGAACCTACTGTATACTGGAGTAACAGAATACGGTAAATTTGGGTGATCTGCAAGCCCCGTTACCGTACCGTGACCAGCCCGTTCTCTTCGCTTCAATCGATTGCTTCCACCTTCTTCTTTCCTCTCCCTCCGACTCATCTTTTCTCTTTCCTCCCTCCCTCCCATTTCTTCCCTCATTCGTCCATCCTTTCATCCGATCTGCTTCTCCGGAAGATCGCCCGTCTCTCCCACCTTCCTTCTCTTTCCGCCCCCTCCTCGGCCCTCTTTTCCTGCCTGGTCCAAGTCCTTGGCTTCATCCCGCCAAGCTGACTCGGACCTGGGTTTCGGGCTCCCTCGTCCATGCCGCGCTCATCCGCTGCGGCTAGGAAGAATCAGAACAATCGGCACGACAATGGCCTCGTCGGTCCCGGGAAGAAAGTAACCAAGCAAAAGTCAAGCAACCAGCTGAACGGCAACCCTGGCAACGGTTCTGCAAGCCCGGGCGCGTCCGCTCACTTCGATCTGTCTTCGTCTCGTTCTACAAGCGACTCGGCGGGGACGTTTCCGGCAGTCGCGGCAAGCAAAGGCGCGGATGGGACAAGGGTGGATGACAGTGTGCGTGGGCTGGTGAATGGGCATGGCAAAGTGGCGGACATGGCGTGTGGACAAGCAAATGGAAACGGTGCGATGCCGCAGAATGGCAGTATCGTCGGCCACGCCTCTCGCAATGGAGCCTCGAAACGGTCGGGCTCTAGCGCGTCAATCAACCCGCTGCAGCTCGCTTCGACCATCCTCAAGTCGTGCCCCATGTACGACACGATCGCCATCTTGATTTTTCTCCTACAACTTCCGCCAATGGTCCTTACCCTCGTTCAGTTCTTGTTCGCTTCCCTGACCTTCATGCCCCCGAGTGGTGCGGCCGCCGGTTCCTTGTCGTCCAATTTCGATATTTTCCAGGGTCCGGCCGGCACGCCCTCTCTGGGAACGATGATCGCTGCAGATGGGTTCTGCCTACTATTCTGGGGCCTATTCATGTGGACATGGGCGCAAAACTTTGCCATCGATCTCGCACATGTTCAAGTCGCGATCACGCTCGGTGGCGGAGGGACCGGAAAGAACGGCGGGGGCAATGCCCTCTGTGTCGGGATTGTTCTGCTCCTTCATATCATTCGCAGCAAAGGCATACAAGATTTTGTGATGGGGCATCTTGTTTCTGCCAAACTCTTCAGCCCCGATCTACTGTCTCAATACTCGCACTTGTTACCCGCGGAGTTCCGACGCTCCGAAGGACAGACATCGCCAAGTTGGATTCGCAGCCTTCTTGCTGTTCACATCCTTGCACAAGCGGGTACTGCGATGGCAAGACGCTCGATGGCTAGAAATCGGTCGCCTGCACCACCGCGGACCGGCAAGCGCGGGGACACCGAAGCGTCGGCTGGTTCACAAACCCAGGCCGACTCCGCACTCGAATCTGCTGCCAGTGTTTCATCTTCTTTCGTCGGGCCAGATGGCCAGTTCATGATCAGCAAGGAGGGCAAGGATCGTTTGACCTCCGCAAAGAAACGCAGACGACAAGCCAACCAGGTCCGAAGCCGTCAACCGTTTTGGGCCGCCCTCGCCAGCACAAAAGTTACGGTCATGCGAGAATACGAACATTCGCGGACATTGTCCAAGACAACTCGTGGGGTTACAATGACTGAGGAGGACCTTCAGGGTGTCTCTCTCGACGATGGCTTGGTATGGATTACGGATGTGGACAGTTCTTCCATTAAGTTTGCCGCGGGCGATCTTGCCGCCGATGATCCAACTGTCTCAGGTGCCTGCGAGGCTGGCCGTCTGGAAGGCGAAATGGACCCGTTTTACGTCTGCGTCAATGGTGCTTTGTGGGCCACGGCAACGTTATGCAGGGTCTCGGATACTACCAAGGGAGCGGGTGTGGTCCAGTGGCGGGGCGAGATCTCCGGGCTTGCACCCAACTGTGCCTACACCTGCTCATTCCTTCGCAGTGATACGAACGAGGAAATCTGCGTCATGAGCGTCAAGACTCCTGCGCCAGCTGACACAGAGCAAGGTAAGCTTCACGCCTCTAACGTCTACTCCTCCATTGTGTCTCACAGTCTTGAATAGTTGTATCTGCGATCCCGACGCCCCTACAGCCGCCCTACCGACCCTCTTCCCCTACGACGACGCTGAAAAACTCCATTGTGAACGCAGAGGCCAAACTCAATGAAAAGCGCTCTAGACTCAAAAAGGCAAAGAGCGACCACAAAGTCGTGATTTCAAAGATCCGGAAGGAACTGGAGAACTACAACCATCGACTCCAAAGCGGTACAGATGAAAACAGACAAAAGCAGCGGTCGCTCCAATTGGAGCGAAACATTCGACAGACGGAGGAAGCTACTGCGGAGCTGGAGGTTCAACTCGATAACTTGGAAACCGTGCCGGAGGAAGAGATGGAGCAGTGGTCTGCGCAAAAGGCCGAGTTTGAGCGCGAGCTCGAACTTCTCAATGCAGCCAAGGAGGACCTAGCTTCTGCGCGCTCTGTTGCCAACCAGGAAGTGCAATCGTTACAGTCAGAGTTGAACCTGACGATCCAAAAGCGCGAGCGCCTTCAAAGCCGCCGCACACGACTGAACGAGCAGTACGAGCGCATCATTTCGGCCAACGCGCAAGGGTTGAACGAAAGAGAACGCCGTGCGGCAGAGCAGTTTGCAAGAGAGCAGGACCATGCCAAGTTGGAAGCCACTTTCCAAGAGCAATTTAACAGCATCACCCACTCCGTGCAGGATCACCAGATGCGTATCAGTCATCTCTGGCAGCAGGCGTCTAGCATTGAGCAGTCCATTCAGCAGCACCAGCAGCAGATGCTCTTGGAAACGGGGCCCCTTACACCTGAGGGTAATTTGCCTGGCACCAACCCACCCCCGGAAGCCAGCGAATTGTCCACGACGACTGCACTCAATGGCCGGTCCCTGCTGGCACTTAGCTTCCCGCCGGCAAGGTCGAGCCCTCTGCAAAATGTGTCCTCCCTTGTTCACGCCACGTCGTCGCAGCCAGCGAGTCCGGCTCAACCATCGTTCCCGCCCCAGCTTCCGGTGTCTCCGTTCGGCGACTCGTACTTCGGGTCGGATGTCGTCAACAGCCGTGATCGATCGTTTTCCAATCGCTCCAATCGCAGCAGTCAATACGAGCCCGAGTTCCACGACGCCAACAACCGGTTTCCTCCTCTCCAGGTTGATCTATCCGAGCTACTCGCCGAACACAGGAAGAGCCCTGGGTCCGATGGAAACGGGTCTCTCAGTCAAGGCAGTCGCCCTGCCCTGAGCCCGTTTCAGCGTGCAGCAAGCCGGGGAAGTGGAACTGGTAGTGGCAGCGGCGTTAGCGGGAGTGGAAGTGGCCGTTCGAGTCCGGCGCGCCGTTAAGTGATCTGTGGCTCTTGCGCGAGACTCCTGGTTACACCAACGGTCGACCTCTCAATCGCGTGCGCTCCCGCTCCATCGTTCACCTTTTTGTTGGTTTCGTCTGCTCGGGTCCTCGTTTGCCTTGCCCATGTTCTTCTGGTCATGTCTTGTCGACTCGCCACTCTGGAAATGTGGCTGGCCATGAATTTGGCCGTCTCTTGCCTGGGGTGATGACACAGGTACCTCCCGATGGGACATCTTTCGGATAGATCGGCTTCAAGTGAGATGAATGGCAGTTCTGTTCTGGATACAAAATAAGACTGTTTCTATATACATTCTCGTCCCCGTAGAAAGCTTGCTCCTTTTTGACTCGTATCTTTAGGGTTAGACTTTAACCACGGTATCTAGCAAGTCCAGCAAGTATTTAGATTTGCCGCATCCTAACATCCATCCTAAGACCAAAAACGAAGACCTAACTCGGGCCAAATTTCGTAATACATGCCGAATTTCGTAACGAGTACTTAATTTCGCCCCCCAATAATATTAGGATGACACTAATCTCCTTTCTGGCAGGCAACTAGCCACTTGGGGCTAGCGAGATGTAGCCAGATGCACCTAGGACACCACCATTTTTCTAATCGGGATTAGCGCGCCTCAGCCCATCTATAACCAGCATCCCGACAAGACGACGGGCAATTGTCGCCTGAACGGCTCTTCAAGCTCCAGAAGCCCCGGAAAGTGAAAAAGACTTAAATAGGCCTATCATGCCCGCTGCTCCCTCCCAATTCCAATTCATTTTCATTTTGCAATTCACTGCTATTTCCATTCTATGCTTCTGATCCCTTGTCTAAACTCCTACGAACTTATCTCACACATCGAGGTAGCTTTCCATCGCTTCAATGGCTCCAGACACCCTATCCCTAGCCGGCAAAGTCGCCATCATCACGGGCTCTAGCCGGGAAACTGGCATCGGCGCCGGGATTGCATTCGCCCTGGCTCGTAATGGTGCCCGCGTGACTATCAACCACGTCGCGGATGCTAGCGCCTCGCGTGCAGCGGGCGTTGCGCAGCGGATTGTTGATGAGGGCGGCGATGCTACTGTCGTGCAGGCAGATGTGACAACGGCTGAGGGGGCGCAGAGGTTGGTGGATGAGACGCTTGCTGCTTTCGGGGTGGATCATGTTGATATTGTTGGTGGGTGAACCCATAACCCTCCATCCTATTTCCTCTCGGGGCTCTTTGAATGTCCTTTATAAGGTCACTCTGGCTTCCGGAAGAGATATTTGTTGTATAGTGAAGCGAACTGACCATATCTGGCAGTCAACAACGCCGCAGCCGGCGCACCCCACAGCGCCCTGCAAGCAACGAGAACATCCCTCGATACCATATTCTCCGCAATAGTATATGCACCATTGTTCGTATTGCAAGCTGCTATCCCACACATGCCCCGCGGCGGGCGGGTGATCAACATCGGCTCCATCGCCTCGAAGCTGGGCATGGCGCCAGTCGCCGTTTACGGGTCCGCTAAGGCAGCCCTAGACGCGCTGACGTATTCAATGGCCATGGAACTGGGTCGCGAGCATGGCGTGACTGTCAACACTGTCTCGCCGGGCCCTGTTGCCACGGGTGCCTTGCCGAAAGAGCAAGCTGAGAAAATTGATAGTATGCTCGTCCCTATGACGAGGGCGGAGATGCGGGTTGGGACGACCGCTGATATTGCGGATGCGGTGTTGCTTTTGGTGTCGGAGAAGAGTCGCTGGATTACGGGGCAGGTTGTTTCTGTTAGTGGTGGTATCACGGGGGGTTAAGTTGGAGTTGGTCATGGTGTTTCGTTTTTTATTCTTGTGAAGTGAGCAGTGTCAATTTCGGATATTAAAGCATTCACCGTATCTGGTTGCCCAAGAACTTCGATCCAGACTATCTGGCGACTAAGGTCGATTGTAGCCGAGCCGTCGGCGAGGTGAAGGGCAGACATACGTCGAGAGATCTCCTGGATGTAGAGACTTCTTTCTGGGCCTGGAGTTTGAAGCACTGCAGCAGTCACAAGAGTCCAGACTTGCAGACTGGGCAATATAAATGAAGAGTTACCAGCCACGTCTCCGCGAAGCAGACGAGAATATTTGCTCTGCAGCAACTCCATCTCCACTGCTGCCAATGCATAAGCTCTTTTCAGCCCCGCCAGTAAGATCAGCAAAGCAAGACGTGTCATTTCATGAACGAATTCAAAAGAATTTGAATTGACGGAGTCATCGAATCGTGGCAAGGACAGTAATATATGAGTAGCCGGACCCAGCACGCTGAGAGGACTGAGATCATCTTCCTGTTTCCAGAATCGGGGTCGATGATAATAGGCATTCACAAAATCAGACACAGCAGCGATTCGGTTGATGGCGAGCGCGAGATCCTCAGAGTGCACGTATACTTCACTGAGTATCTTTTTGAAGGGCGCATCCCGTCGCGCATTTGGAATGTTGGAAGGAGAAGGATATCCAGATAGACGCGGCGGACTATCCTGAACAACGGAGCCCATAACATCGAACCAGTAAGCGAAGAGGTGAAGATCCCTATTTAAACCGTGAAACCCGCCTCGGATCCGGAATATTCGCTCCAGGCCACGAATATGATACGCCCAGCGGTCCCATGTGCCCACGTATAACTGTTCCAGAATATCAGCGCCTAGACAGATAGATAATTAAAGCGAGTGCGAAGAACAGACATCGTGGCAGATCAGTCCGAGGATTGTGGTGACCACGCCCTCGCTGGTACAGTCTGTTGGATCTGCAAGCCGGTCTGTGATCTGGCGAACACACTGGCCGTAGTACTTCAGCGCTTCATGGCAGTGCTCGTAGCGGAAGGTCTTGGGGTGGTGCTTCTCATCCAGAAACATAGCCGCATTGGCCATGGCCAGCCTGAAGGCGCTATGGTCATGCAGAGACATGGTGAACCAGACTGTTCGGAATGGGCGATATTGATAGTCGGCTTCGGCGTGCACTGCATATCGGTTAGTTCTGAATGAGAGATGAGGGTCGGTGAGGTTCATACTGAAGTGAATCAGTTCGCGAGCTCGCGGGACTAGCTCCACGGGCAACGGATTTGATTCTAGGCATAGAGCAGGGGAGATACTGGTCGGTTGCCAGGCGAATGTCAGGGCCGGGGGGCGTTTCTGTCTTCGTCGCGAGCGACCAATGTCGCGCATGACGCGCTTCCGGATTGTTCGCTGCATGTCTTTCGTGTGAATTTCATCGGGATGGACTACGTTCACGAAGACAAGACCGTTGTCGGGCTCCATAGTTTTTATTTGTGGTTGGTTGGGCCAAGTTGCGAATTTGAATATGAAAGGATTTGACGAATCGGCGCTAAGAGCGGTATGGCATAGCGCCGTGGATAGATCGTAAATATATACACCTTTTATCTCAGAAAAATGGAGAAAGCTCAATAACCCAGATATGATTCTTTGCTTGATAAATTGGACCCGCAAGTTATTCCGGGTTCACTGCTATGATATCCAATACTATCACATATGGCAGAGTACGTTTCAGTGGCCCGAGTGTATATCCACTAGACCTCTCATTTGTTATCTTTCAGAGCTGAGAAATCAGTCTCCTGGCAATATTCACGGAACGAAGTCATCTTCAGACCAAACTATAGAAAAGTCGTTAATGTCGCTGAGCGGCAACGAGCTCGAGTGAAACCTCCACATACCGTTTCAGGCCGTACTACTGCAGGATCGATACCCTCGTACCCAAACTCCAATGCAAACAGTACATTGTGAGCGAATTCATGACCAAGTCCACCGGGAAGCAGCTCGCAGAACTTGTCGTAGGAAAGCTCGTCATAGCCACCGTATTCTAAACCTTGCGTTTCGCAAAAGATTCGGAGGTAATCGGACCAGGACAAGTATTCTCCAACAGCGAACAAGTTGATACCAGGCTCAGATTCAGCAATTGTCTTGACGCATTGACCCAGATCCTTGCGGACGTGTCCGAATGGAATGCCCTTGTTACCTGGGCCGATGCCTGCCATCCGCCAGGTGCCGTCGGCTGTCTATACAACGAACAATTAGCTCCCATTCCACTAGAAGTACTCAAAACAGATGCAGAGAAGACAATTATCTTATTCTTACCTTCTTCGGGGTTGTAGGAAGTCCCCACTCCCAGGGGAGCTGGAAATATATGGGCGCCTGGACCTGTGAAAACTTTCCAGCGAGGGCTGGGAGGCTCTGCGCATAAACGGCAGCATCTGCTTTGGAGTCCATGTGATATATTTGGGCAAACTTGTTGTTACTGGATGTCTTCGCATTGGCCATTGAGCTGAAGATGTATCGGGAAAGGCAAGGGACAGTCGCCGCAGCATCGGCAATATTTTTGCCTTGCTGTAACTCGACGTCATGGCAGTATTCAACCAGCTCTTGACTGGGCTTCTTCTTTTTCTGGCTTTCTGGGTCTTTGAAGATTGTCCAGAAGTCGGTGACACCGAAAATAATGTCGGCGCCCACAAAGGCTTGCTTCAAAGACGCCACGTCATCAAGGTCACCTTTGACTATTTCCACACCTTTTAACACCCAGTCTTTTGCGCTATCAGACTCAGGATTGCGTGTCACGCCGCGAATCTTCCAACCGGCATTTAGAAGGTAGGCGTCGGCGACGGAGCTGCCCTGCAGATTTTGGGTCAGTAAACGGGGAGGTATTCAAAAGTAGTTGTATACTGAGCGTTTTAAACATACTTGCACACCGGTTATACCAAGAATAACGATCAGTCGTGACATTGCAGAAGAAATATTTCTTGTAGGAGCCAGAGCTGACAACGTTGGTGCTTCAATGAAAGTACTTCGATTTTCTGAGTTTCCAACGATGGAATTAGTAGTACTGCTGAAAACTCGAAACTCATCAAGACCTGACATAGCTACTTATACTCTTGAGCTGTGGTGGGACGTCTTATCATGAGAGATAGCCAAGGTGTTTTCCTGGCTTCCTGATTTATAATCTGCCTTTTCTGTCGTCGATCGCTTGGTAATAATGTATTCATCTCAAGGAATTTTATGTGGAAATTTTTCAGAAATAACATGGCTCGACTGTATTATCATTTAATTTCTCATCTATCAGAGGCATTTGATTTGATTTCTTGCATCCGGTGAAGACAGAGGGAGCTCCACTATAAACTTAAATCTCGCGATTAAACTCAAAAACACGCTAGGCTACAGGACCAACGTCCGTATTAGGTTAGGCTGGAATGCTCACTTATTTCCCAATCGGGGACATACCTCTTCATCGCTTGTCTCCCTCACAACGAGGCGCTTACGCCTCACTGGGTTCTCTGCCTTGTCCGGTAGGAAAATGTCTAGTTCATTCCATGGGCTTGAATAATATCGGAGTTCGGCCTTCGAATTAATAATACCGAATTCGATTTGGAATTTGTAAAGTCGATCTAGAGTGCTTAAATATGTGCTTTCTCCTCCTGACAATGCCGTTCGTTGCATTATCACAACATCCATCTATCTTCCCTTTGCCAGACTTACATTCCGTCTATTCTTTTTTACTCTTGCTCTCCAAAGGCCTGACTAGCAAGATGGCCCTCAACAAAGAACTGTCCTCCACCTACAGCCAGTTTCTTGAAACTGCCCCGAAGGAAGTGTCTTCCGTCATAACAGACGCAGTCGGCAGTTTCAAAAACACCTATGACCCTGCAAGAGCGATCCAGCCCGGGAGTGCCTTTCCAAACTTCCAGCTGAGTGATGCGACCGGCAACAAGGTGACGCTGAACGAGCTCCTGGCGAAAGGGCCCATCCTGGTTTCTTTTTACCGGGGTGAGTGGTGTCCTTTCTGCAACCTTGAGTTGAGGGCGCTCCAAAACCACCTGGATGAGTTTCGCAAGAGAGGTGTTACTTTGGTAGCTGTGTCTCCGGAGCTACCTGATCAGTCGCTGTCCACGTCCGAGAAACTGTCATTGAAATTTCCCGTACTTTCGGACGTTGACAATCAGCTGGCAAAACAGCTCGGCCTCTTGTTTGCTCAGCCCGAATCTATGCGAACTGTTTTTGACAAATTTGGTGTGGATTGGAACCAGCGGTACGGCAGTGACCACCTGGAAGTTCCGGTACCTGCGACATTTTTGGTTGACAAGAAGGGAATTGTGCGCAATTTTTTTGTGAATCCTGAGTATCAGTACCGATTGGAGCCTGAGACTGCCATCCAATGGATTGAGCAGCTCTGATTCTAGCTTTTGCTGAGCGCTGTCTCTCACACTCGTTTGAAGTCTGACTGAGTGTTACCATTACGTTTGAAAGGAGAAGAAGGAGGGAGGGTGTGTGGGTTTGGTATCATGTATCATACCACTTACTTTACTTCAAATGGATCTTGCTACTCAGTCCAAAGAAACCTGCTGGAGCATTGGAAGATTATGCTTCTCTCTAGCCCAAAGAAAGAGAATACTGTATACACAATGACTTGTGGCCAATCTTCCATACGCTCATTTCCTACACCGTAAACTCTCTCGACAAAGGCTGACTTGCAATTGCAGTGTTGTTGTTGGAGATCTGCTTGAGTCTGATATTTCCATGATGGATCAGGTACCTCTGACCAAGTATTTCCCCCCGTGTCGTGTGGTTGTTGAATATATTTTCCATCTCATATCAAGAAATGAGAGCTTGGAGATGAGCAGACCCGCTTCATAGACATTCTACTGTAGGTAAGGGAATTGTAGTTAACTAATTATAGACACGCGAGTGGATTACAAGCGGCCTACGCCGCATCTTGCTGACAAATACGCTATCAACGTGTCTGAACGTGAGGTGAACACATGCGACGTGCTGCAGATATTTGGACCAACCGTTTGATCCTATCACTCAAGTCGACAATAAGCAGAATGGATTGGGAGGTTAGAGGTGCTGTACTGCCAACGCAGGAGGCGCATATTATCCCCGCTTGTTCCCCAGATCGATCACGAGTGCTGGTAAGAAAGTTGACAGGTGAAACTTCAGCCACTCGGGATCTCAAGTTCGTAAACCTATCTCATCCAGATGACGTACGCCAGCAAAAAGAGGTTCGAACAGAGATCCGTCGTCATGTTATGAAGGATATAGGCCAACGACGGAGGCGCCCACGACGCAAAGAGATCACTCCGCAAGCCACCCCAACTTCTTCCTCGGAGTTGGGTAGTTACGAAGACTCTCAGCTCCGCGGCGCAATAGTAAAAAGCTTTTCGCCCAATCGAAGCCTGGCTATGCTCGGAAACTTCCCTGTTAAGGCTGATATGCGTGTGCTCGAGCTTATGCACTTTTGTAAGAGTTTCAACCTTTAACTTTGCGTCCCTGCTCATTCCATCTATTGATTCTTGCTCTATAATAGTTTATACAGCCCCTTATCAGCCATTCAGGAGTGTTTGGATTGAAGTAGCATTATGCGACCCCGGGGCATTCCACGTGACCCTCGGCAATGCTGCTGATTATTTGAATAAGATCAATGGCAATGATAGTCCGAACAAAAGCCCGGAGGTTTTAAGTCACTATAAAGACTCAACTGTGCTATTAAGACGACGTCTCAATAGCTTTGAGGAGGGTATTAGTGAAGGGGCCATTGCTAACATATTGGCCCATGTTTGTCTCGCTGTATGTCCTCCAACCTCTGCTATCAGCTCTTGACTAACCTCTTTTTCATAGATGAGACACTGCGATTGGGATGGCTGGAGTGTCCACATGAATGGGTTAAGTCTCATAGCGAAGCTACGTGGCGGATTTGCCAACGTCGGACATCGCATGTCTCTTCTCATACTGCTGTGAGCACTCTGATTCTTCTTGTTTCCTAGGAGAGATTCCTGACTGCCCCTCACAAAGATACGATCTAGCTGGTGCCATGATTTTCGACTCCCGTCCGCGATTTTATCTCCCAACAAATCTTGCCGGCACATCTAACAGATCTTTGAGAGGGGTTCCCCCTAGGTTACAAGGCTTGCTCATCCAATTTATATCGCCCACGATTGCTCCAGCGGGCGAGGCATTAAGAATGATCTCCTCAATTGCTGATGTGATCAACACCAATAGCCACTCCACAACATTCTGGCAGAGGGACATCGATGCAATCAGCTTGATTGGCCCCTGTATTCACTTTCTACTCTCTATGCCGAGGCTCCCCACTGGGTTCGAGACCATGGCTAACCTGGAAGATCTAATTGCGAGAGAGATGGTGCGGCTGGCATGTCTTATGCTTATGTCTAAGTTGAAAGAACTATTTGCTATTTCTGCGAGCGAGAGAGTTGAACTACAGGCCAGAGTTGCTGAATTTATGTCTCAGAGTGTGAAAATATTGGGGAAAAGGTACTCTGAACTGAAAAGTTGGGCTCTCGTCACCGTTGCTTTGTTACAGCACCGTGACGGAAGAGGAGTATACATGCGGGAGATCCATGAAGAGATGCGCACAATGGATATACCAACGCCATCCGACATGCTTGATATTGCAAGAGATATTGTCTGGATCGACATTTTGTTGTCACCGTACGCGGATGAGCTGGCGGAAGATATGGCGCTACACGTCGCCCTTAGCGAAGCAAGCCTCTTGAGTTGAGCACCGTTAAGCTGAATGAGAAATGCCAATCCACAGATAGCAGAAAAAGAAATTGCGAAAGTGCTTTCGTATTAGCACTATCTCAAAGCTGGGCAGAGGGGATCAATGGTTGATCTATCCAACGGGGTTGCGGGAAACTCGGCAGGATTCTCACTTCGTCAGATGTCACCCACAGAAAAGTACAAGGGCCTTATGTACGACTGTCGCATGACTCCTGATCTCTACAGTAATTTAAGTCCACAATAGATCTCTCGGGGCAAAGGTCTGGCAGGTCGTGGGAAACGGTCGAAAAGCTGGAGAGAGAGAAACGTGAGAAAATTAAGTGGGCTTTAAGCAGCCAGGCTTCGGGATTTACTATTTCAGACATCCATCCCGTCACCGTCCAAAGGCCTGACAGCTCCCCTGACAGTTTCACAATAGCGCAGTCAATCATTCCTGCGAAATTCATTATTCCTTGTGCATCCCGTAGCAGACGGTGTTGATGTAGACTCGGCGGGGAAAGGTGAGCACTGAACTGGGAAGAGCGAGCCAAAACGTGCCAGACATTATCCGTCTATATGGTACAGCCTCGTGCATAATATGTATAGAGAGAGAGAGAGAGAGAGAGAGAGAGAGAGAGAGAGAGGGAGAGAGGGTATTCAGATCTGACTACCCATCTTCCAAAATCGGGTGTTCGCATACGTCAAACATAGCCGGTCCGGCAGGTCTTCCGAATCGCCCTCGGTGGAGGCCAGTGCGGTATCGACGCTCTGGATCGTGCGAATAACAGTCCCTAGAACAATCGAATGATCATGAATATCGATCTGGTTTGCATGGAGGGCACACTCAAACACGAAGGGGAAGTCAACACTTGTTTTTATAGCATGTCTTCGCCGAAGAATGGGCAGCGGTCGTTCCGATTCAATCCCCATCTCGGGATCAGCAGCTAACCCCTCAAACTCAAACTCCCCGTGACCACCCAGCATGGACGCGAGAGTTGTATTCCCCTTTGAAAAGTCCCGGGCTAGTGTCGCCGTCGCGGGGCCCGGGGATAGTAAATGCACCAAGAACCGCCGCGAGGCGAGCAGGGCGTTTAATGTCTCTGAGGGTCGCCGCACGTTGAATGAGATCACGGGCTGCGGAGTGAGAGTGACAGTATTGAAGGATGAGACGGTCATTCCGCGGAATGCGCTTGTGTCGAGCGGGCCGGAGGGGTCGGTGGCCGTGATGATAGCGACGGGGTACGGGACTCGGCGCATGAGGAGGCGGACTTGATCAGGTAATGACGGTGAGGAGGCGGTAGTGGTCGTAGTGTGTTGGGTGCTCGGAGTAGGAGGTTTTGTTTGTTGTGCGGTTCTAGTTCCTTGTAAGGACGCTGCGGCGTCGCTGGTATACCGGCGAGAGCAGCATGGTTGGCGGCTATCAACATCGGCTTGGAGGGAGATGGAAGACCGCAGGTACGTAGGAGACCACGAGTTCAGATATTGTGTTGCTAGAACAGACGATTAGTACAAGCTCCGACGGTGCAATATTAACTGTGAAACTCACTCCAGACCGCGCCTCGCGGAAGTGGGAGCTTCATCCCGCCGAGGATCAAAGCGGGCAGAGCTCTCAAGAGACGCTCAGGGGATGGCTCAGGGGATAGCACAGAGAGAGACAGTCAGATCACAAACCCAAGTACTGCCCAGACACGGCCAATCCATATCGCAGCTCTGTCAGTTAGGATCCAACGAAGAGTCGGAGCTCTCATCCCGCAAGAAGTTCAAAACGGGCAGGCTTACGTAATTTTCCTGGCCAGCGGCTCAAACTTCAACACCTCCGTCTTCTCTTCCGCCGCGCAATAATCGCGTTGCCAACCCCCGATAACTCCTCTCGTCACCTGGTTGACGCCACCTAGACAGCAATGTCAATGCACATCCCCCTCCGCCGCACGGTGGTCACGCTCACCACGACAACACCACGCCTCCCCGGATCCTCATCATCATCCACCACCGGCGCCGCAACAACTTTCATCTGCTCTCAATGCCGCCACGCAACGCTCCTCCGGCGCCCGAAGCGTCCCTACACCTTCACGCAACTAATCACCCTCTCGGACGGTAGCACCTTCACGCACCGCACCACCTCGCCAGCACCCGTCTACCGCTCCACGCGCGACACGCGCAACTCACTCCTGTGGAACCCGTCCAGCAGCAAGCTGATGAATGTGGAAGAGGATGAGGCCGGTCGACTAGCTGCGTTCCGCGCGCGCTTTGGTCGCAGTTGGGATGCTAGTTCGCCGGCTGCAGAACCTGCCTCTGCCTCTGCTGCTCCAGGTGCAAAGGGGGAGAAGACTGCCGCCGATGCCAAGGCGGATGAAGAGGCTGCGAGGGCAGCCAAGGCGCAGGCGCAGGCCGATCAGGAGGAGGAGGATAACTTGTTGGATTTGATTAGTTCATTTGGGCAGGATGAGCCTCAGCATGGGCCTGGGTCGGGGTCTGGGAAGAAGAAATAAGGTGTCTTTTTTTTTTCTCTCTTTTGTTCCTGGCTGTACTATATCAATTGGGTTGATACTGTCTCATCAAATAAATTCTCATCATTTGTATATTCGTTACGTATTCTACACCGCAAGAGTATTTTTCGACAATCGCAACAGTGGTATTTGGATGAAGATTATCAAGTGGAACAGATAAAGGCGCAACAACTCGCTTCGACTCTCATCAAGTTATACCGTGACATAAAGATAGTTGAAAAGACGGATCCACCGCAGAATAAAACAGGAGCCAGCTTCGTATTTTGTACAGAAGATCCGAAAGCACTGGGCAACCGGATATCACGACTCATCTTCCGCGGCCACGGCGGCTGGTTCGCCGCTAGCAGACGCCGGGGCAGATCCCTCGCCGCTCTCGCCAGCCGTCGATGGAGGGACGTAATAGGGAAGACCCTCTTCGCCGGCGTCCAGTTGCAATAAGAATGTCTCCCAAAGTTCAATCAACTGCAGTGTATGTTTGTTAGCCATGAGAACGTACTTCGGTATGAGAAATATAGCCTACCTCCTTCTGAGCCTCGACGGCACTCTCCAGAAATGTCTCCACGCCAGACTTAAAGTCCTCTACCTTCTCCTTCTCGAACCTCTGTAACTCATTCCGCATCAAGCGACCCATATCCTCAAACAAAAGCCGTGTCTGGTGGACCTTGCGCTCCGCATCGGCCACATCGGCATTAACCTGGTTCAGTCGGTCTTGCTGAGACTTGCCTTGGCGCAGCAACTTATCTTGCGTGTGCTTGCGTTTTTGTAAATCTGACTCGGCGGCATGCCAGCTGTGGAAGGCCTTTTGCCGCTGTGAAAATGCCATCTTAACGCTGCCAATCAGGCGGATGTACTCGTCGATCGTGATCCCGAGCGTCAAAACGTCCTGCTGCGCCTGACGCTCATATAGCTCGCGAATGCGCAGCTGCAGTTCTGACAACCCGTCTAGCGGGGTGGACAGCGCGGGAGACAGCTCGACCGCGGCCAAGGCGTGAAGGGAACCCGAAAAGTCGCCCGCGGCGTCGGCAAGACCCTTGCGCTGCGCAACTACCGTATCGATGGCTTTTAGCAGCCCTTTCAGTTGGTTCTCCAAAGCATCCAGATAGATCTTGCGGTCGTGGAACCACTATTCAGATGTCAGTAATGGCAGTTGGGATCGGGTGAAGTGTGCTCACATCGTCGTGCTCCACGAACTTGCCGCCTCCCCCGACGGAAATGCCGAACGAGCTCAGCATGCCTTTGCTCTGACCAATATCCGGCTCCCGGTTCTCCTTGTTCTTGACATCAGCGGTGAACGCCTCACTCTCCAAGAAGATTTTCAAATCCGCATCATGTTGGAGGATCGGATGAGCCGCAATTTTGTTCAGCATCCGCTCAAGCGCAGCTCTCCGGGACTCGACGAAATTCGTATCGAAGCGGCCAACAGCCTGCTTCTCGGGCGGAGGCGCAACAACCACTCCCGGGTTACTGTTGTGTAGAGAGTTATAAAGCCAAAGGAAGTCGCGGTATCGCCGGCTGACGGCGAATTCAGGCACGCGGTATGCCTTGGATGTAGTCTAAACATACCCCGAAACTGTCAGCCATTGACCATTCCCCCACGGAAGAAATGTACAGTACCTTTGTCCGGACTTGATAGACGGTGTGACTGCTTGTTAGATCTCCCACTTTGTGCGGATCCCCCACGTTGATGTCAAATGTCGGCTTCGCGGCCTGTTCCACACTGACACTAGGCTGTGATTGCCGTTTTGCGCCCTCAGCATCCACCGGCAGTTGCACGGGCGGGGGGCCTCGGAATCCGCCACCATCCTCTTCTAGAGTGACCGAGTCTCCTATTCCCCCACTAGAAGCTTGAGAGGGCGACGAAAGTGGGCGCGTACCGCGTGCAGCGAACGGTTCCTTCTGAGGCGGTGCTGGGGCTTCATCGGCGGTTGGAGTAGTCTCGGACGGGGGTTCTCCCAGCGGGCCGAGCGGATCAACGGTGTTATCGACGGCTTCTAGTCGTGTGGCCTGGGCACTAATCTTGCGCGTTCCTCGCGGGCCTCGTCTGGTGGGCGGCGAACGAACGGCGGGGCCGCTGTCGGCCTGAAGTTGGGCGGTCGCTACAGGGTAAGGAGCTGTTAGTGAAGGGTTGATGGGTTAAACGGAATGACTGGAAATCACACACCCTCCTCCTCAGTCATTGGCTTCGACGGGGCCTGGTCGCTTTTGAAGTGCGAGGGCTCATCTGGAACGCGAGTCAGCTTGGGGAGCAGAGAGGTGGTATCATGACTGCCTACCGCCCCATGGGGAGTCACCGGAGTCGAGATCCATGGCGTTTGCCGGAAGCAGGCAGGTTAGACGGAGACAGAATGGGCGTCAATGGGAATCAAGAGAATGATATGAACCGATCAAGAGCTGGACGGGGAGGTGGGAGTTGGCTTCGTAGAGCTGGAGCAGGTCAAGCGGAGTGGGCGGTGGGTGGGAATGGGGATGGCAGAAATGCTGACCGCTCAGGCTGCTTGTTTGGGGAAGTATATAACTAGGAAGCAGGCCCTCCTCACCTGGCAGTCTACGGCACCTGGTCTTATTCTTATGCCCGTACCATAGCTTCAGAACGACACATCCTTCTTACGTCCACCTGATGCCAGATAAAGGTAGGGTATACCGAGCTAGATGGTATACAGCCAGCCTGTATTCCTGACAATATTCCGTCGTGCAAAGATGGATTTCGTCGTAGACCCAGACTATGCCTCCAATTGACAGCCTCGTGCAGTTCCTCCAGTACAAGCGACAACGGCATACTGAAGCGGATCGGAACCATTGGGATCTGCGATATTTCGCAGCATCCGAGAGGACGATAGAAAAGAAACTCGGTTTCATGTCCCATTAGAGTATACCCCAGCAAAGCGAAGTTTGTAGAGACAATAGACAACCGTAGTGGCGTGTCGCACATTCACCAAATGGCATAGATCGGAGACTATAAATCACGCCAAATTGGGACCGGTTTGCAACTTATCCGCAGTCAGTTTAGACGGTATACCGAACTCTGTCATATTCATCTACACATAATGCTCATAAGCTGGATATCATATCTATTTCACCCAGGGAAGGCCCAGCTTGTGCATTTCCACCGCCAGCTGGAACAGATAGTCCAGACTCTCACACTGGGTCTTGGCCTTGGCGACATTGTCTCCCCAGACATAACTGCAAAGCACAATTAGAGGGAACAGAACATATTAACCAACAGCCAGCACTTACATTCCATGTCGACGAACCAGCACCGCATAGGTATCCGGGTACTTGTTCATGGCGGCCTCCAGGCCAGCGGTCAGGTCCTCCTCGAAGGCCGTGTTCTCGATAATGGGAATCCGCAGCGTATCAAAGAAGCCCAGCATGCCCTTCCCCTTGCCGCGCGGAATCCCCTTGATCTGCTCGATGCTGCTAATCTCAAAGCAGGCATCGGGACCCTTCTCCCGCTCCACCAGCAGCGTCACCAGGACGGCCCATTGCGAGTGCGTGTGGATGCAGCAGCCGGCACCCTGTTCAAAGGCCGTGAGGAACAGCGGCGTGCAGGCCGAGGGGTTGAGCTTGAGCGGTTTGCGGATGTAGTTGCGCTCGGTGGCTGGGTACTTCTTGGTGGGCCACTGGAGGACGAAGATGTTGTGCGGCTGGATCAGTTCCTTCTGTACCCCGGAGGGGGCGATAAAGATGTGGTCACCCTGGCGGATGGAGGTCTGATATTCGTCATGATCATGATTAGCGCTCACGGCCCCTTGGTTGGCGCTGGCTCTGCAAAATCGGTACTTACGCCCCCACCGGTGCCGGTGACCCAGCCCCAATTGTAGAACTTGCGACAGAGGTCAGGGATCAGGTTGGCCGGGTGCTCCGGGTCGGCGGACTGGACCAGATGGTCATTGTTGGTGGTGTCGGACATGGTGCGAGGGGAGATGGTAATCTAAACCAGACCCGCTGGTGGGGAGGTGTTGCGACGAGGAAGGTGTGGTGTGACCGCCGAGCGGGAACAGTGGTCCAGCAGAGAAACAACATAATAAACGCGGATGGAATCGAATGAAAACAAGGACAATTACATCAATTGATTGAACCGGGAATACTATTCTGATTATTCTTCTGCCCCCTGTAGGGTCGTAGTGAGTGTAACTATACCCGGTAGAAGTAGATCGAAGGCCGCCAGGGCGCACTAACCTGATTGGGCGTGCAGCCAAAGAGGCCACCTCACTGTTCGCGCGAGTATATAACCTCCGCTTCTCCGCTTTCCTTCACGCTGTCACTTCGTCTCTCCCCCAGGTGCTGTGCGCTTCCCATTTCTTCCCCTTGTTTCCTCACTCCATTCATTTCACCATGCGCTTCTCCACCGCGCTCACATCGGCGCTGGTCTCCTCGGCTACCCTCATGGGCTATGCCTGTGCCGAAGAGGAGGCTGCCCCAGATGCTACCAATGATATTATTGACAAGCCCACCTTCACCGTAAGTGACTCCCCCGACCTCCAATGGCATCCCCCACGAGTCAACCACTCACTCTCCCCAGCCGACTACCCTCAAGGCCCCCTTCCTCGAGCAGTTCACCGAGGGCTGGGAGTCCCGGTGGAAGGCCTCCAACGCCAAGAAGGATGACCCCAAGTCGGATGAGGACTGGGCCTACGTCGGCGAGTGGGCCGTCGAGGAGCCGACCGTCCTGAAGGGAATGGAGGGTGACAAGGGCCTGGTCGTCAAGAACGCCGCTGCCCATCACGCCATCTCCGCCAAGTTCCCCAAGAAGATTGACAACAAGGGAAAGACCCTCGTGGTCCAGTACGAGGTCAAGCCGCAGAGTAAGTCGCGCACATTCCCCCATACACACAATTGGCCCGTCGGTTAACCGGTAATTTACAGACTCCCTGGTCTGCGGTGGCGCCTACCTGAAGCTCCTCCAGGAGAACAAGAAGCTCCACCAGGAGGAGTTCTCCAACGCTACTCCCTACGTGATCATGTTCGGTCCCGACAAGTGCGGTGCCACCAACAAGGTCCACTTCATCTTCCGTCACAAGAACCCCAAGACCGGCGAGTACGAGGAGAAGCACCTGAAGACCCCTCCCGTCGCCCGCACCTCCAAGGTCACCTCCCTGTACACCCTGATCGTCAGGCCCGACCAGACCTTTGAGATCCTGGTCAACGGGGAGTCCGTCTCCGAGGGTAACCTCCTCGAGCACTTCACCCCCCAGTCAACCCGGAGAAGGAGATTGATGACCCTAAGGACAAGAAGCCCGCCGACTGGGTTGATGAGGCCCAGATCCCTGACCCAGAGGCGACCAAGCCCGAGGACTGGGACGAGGAGGCTCCCTTCGAGATTGTCGATGAGGAGGCCACCATGCCCGAGGACTGGCTGGTGGACGAGCCCACCAGCATCCCCGACCCCGAGGCCGAGAAGCCCGAGGACTGGGATGAGGAGGAGGATGGCGACTGGATCCCGCCCACCGTCCCCAACCCCAAGTGCAGCGAGGTCTCTGGCTGCGGCAAGTGGACTCCCCCCATGATCAAGAACCCCGAGTACAAGGGCAAGTGGTCCGCGCCTCTGATCGAGAACCCGGCCTACAAGGGTGTCTGGGCGCCGCGCAAGATCCCCAACCCCGCCTACTTTGAGGACAAGACCCCGGCCAACTTCGAGCCCATGGGCGCCATTGGCTTTGAGATCTGGACCATGCAGAACGACATCCTGTTCGACAACATCTACGTGGGCCACTCCGTCGAGGACGCCGAGAAGCTCCGCAAGGAGACCTTCGACGTCAAGTTCCCCATCGAGGAGGCTGAGGAGGAGGCCACTCGGCCCAAGCCCGAGACCCCCGAGGCGCAGGGCCCCAGCGTCAGCTTCAAGGAGGACCCCGTCAACTTCGTTCTCCAGAAGGTCGACCAGTTCGTGATCCTGGCTAAGGAGAACCCCGTCGAGGCCGTCAAGGCCGTGCCCGAGGTGGCCGGCGGCCTGATTGCCATCCTGGCGACCATGGTCTTCATCATCGTGAGCGCCATCGGCGCCAGCAGCCCGGCTCCGGCCCCGGCCAAGAAGGACAAGCAGGCCGGCGGCAAGGAGAAGGCTGAGGCCACCAGCTCCTCTGCCGACACTGGCAAGGGCGGTGCGACCAAGCGCTCCACGCGGTCGTCTGCCGAGTAAAGGGTTGTTCGTTCTAGGGGGAGCAAGGGAAAAAAGATGAATTACCCAATAAAACCGCACACAGCGATTGCTGTTCCATGTTGATGATGTTTCTTTCGGGATGTAGTAGTATCTAGTTCCAGGCGTGAATTTGAGTTGCATTCCCCAGTGCCAGTATTCACCACAATCATTCTCGGCCACCTGTCCGATGTGGGTCGGCCAGTCCCTCTCCCATTGTAGACTAATCATGGATCGTGCCCAGCCGTACCAGTCGAGCTAAATACGCCGCGGTCCATTCGGAAAGTCCTGCCTCCCCGTCATTGATCTGTGTTTACTTCCTCATGTTCCTGTCTCGGCCACGGTGGGCTCCCTGATTGGCTGTTCTCGCCGAGTCCTTATCGACCAGCCCCGATAGTTATGTAATCATGGGGAACATTGATGTCCTGTGGTTATTGTCGGCCCTGGGGTAAATCCCGTTCGAAGGGTGTTCCACTACAGCTTATAGTCTCTCCCTTCGCCACTTCTTCTTCTCTCTCTCCCCTTTTCTATCTCGCCCTACCTGATTGTTTCATCCTTCCCATCTCTTCTCACAATGGCCGCCCGTCGGTCCCTGGCTCGTGCCCTCCCCGCTCTCCGCGCCGCCACTCCCCGCACCCCCGTATCTGCCCGCTCTCTCACCACCACCACCACCAAGTCTACCACTCCAGCCATAGCAAACATGGCTGCACGCACCGGTTCCTCTCCTGCCTCGCTGACGGCTACTCGACGACTCCACGCTACAGCCCGGCAGCTCAACGGCGGAACTACTTCGGCTGCCACAACCGCAACCGAATACCCGACGGACCACCAGCCGATCGCCAACCCTATTGACACAGCCAACTTCCTCGACAACGAGTTTGTGCCCTCCAAGGCGTCGACCTGGATCGACCTTCACGACCCAGCCACCAACAACCTCGTCACGCGTGTGCCCCAGAGCACCGATGAGGAACTGCAGGCGGCTGTCCGCTCAGCCGAGAAGGCCTTCCCCGCCTGGCGGGCTACTTCCATCATGGCTAGGCAGCAGATCATGTTCAAGTTTGTCAGCTTGATCCGTGCCAACTGGGACCGTCTTGCTTCCTCTATTACCCTCGAGCAGGGCAAGACGTTTGCCGATGCCAGGGGCGATGTCCTGCGTGGTCTCCAGGTTGCTGAGACCGCTTGCGGTATCCCTACTCAGATGACCGGAGAGGTGTTGGAGGTGGCTAAGGATATGGAGACGCGCAGCTACCGAGAGCCGCTCGGTGTTGTGGCCGCTATCTGCCCGTTCAGTAAGTTGCCCGCGAATATCTTGTGTGAGAATGAAAAAAAGTACTGATTGATGATTCAGACTTCCCTGCCATGATTCCCCTGTGGTGCATCCCCATCGCAACGGTGACTGGTAACTGCCTAGTCCTCAAGCCATCTGAGCGGGATCCCGGCGCGGCAATGATCCTAGCCGAACTGGCCAAGGAAGCCGGATTCCCTCCGGGTGTCATCAATATCGTCCACGGGTCCGCGAAGACTGTAGATTTCATTCTCGACGCACCCGCCATCAAGGCTATCAGCTTCGTCGGCAGCAACCGGGCCGGCGAGTACATCTACACCCGTGGCTCTGCGAACGGTAAGCGCGTGCAGGCTAACCTGGGCGCTAAGAACCACGCCGCTGTCCTGCCCGACTGCAACAAGAACCATACGCTCAACGCCATTGTCGGCGCTGCGTTCGGTGCTGCCGGCCAGCGCTGCATGGCTCTCAGCACGGTGGTCATGGTCGGCGAGACAAAGGAGTGGCTACCTGACATCGCTGAGCGGGCCAAAGCCCTCAACGTCAACGGTGGCTTCGAAGAAGGCGCAGACCTGGGTCCTGTCATCAGCCCGGAAAGTAAGAAGCGCATCGAGGATCTGATTGCCAGCGCTGAGGCGGAGGGCGCCACCATTCTCCTCGACGGCCGTGGCTACAAGCCGAAGAACTACCCCAACGGCAACTTCGTCGGTCCCACAATCATCACCAACGTCACACCAGACATGAGGTGCTACCGCGAAGAGATCTTCGGCCCCGTCCTCGTCTGCGTCAATGCGCCCACCCTCGACGACGCCATCAACCTGATCAACTCGAACGAGTACGGCAATGGCGCTGCTATCTTCACGCGCTCGGGCCCGACTGCTTCGCGCTTCCAGAAGGATATCGAGGCTGGCCAGCTGGGTATTAACGTACCCATCCCTGTGCCGCTGCCAATGTTTTCCTTCACTGGTAACAAGAAGAGTATTGCCGGTGGCGGTGCGAATACCTTCTACGGCAAACCTGGTCTGCAGTTCTATACCCAGCAGAAGACGGTGACCAGCCACTGGCGCAGTGAGGATGCGACCAGCACCAAGGCGAGCGTGGTGATGCCGACTCACTCGTAGAGTGGGAAGCAATGTTTGTCCATGATGATTTGTCTTGTTCTGAAATTATCATCCAAAAGAATGATTTTCCTTTGCCTGGACCGAGATGTCCATTGCGCTGTGTGTATATATGCTCTCTTGAGATCAATCCATACTTGATTCTATAGTCTAGTCGCCTACATCTAGCAATTACATCAACATATCCTACGCACCAAGGCATAATAGTATGATCTACATTCGTCTCATCATTGAGCAAGAGACCAGCAAATCGCAACTAAAAGATAGCTAAGCTAATAACAACCCATCATCCTCCCTCCACCATCTTAGTACTCAACCTCGAGCTCCTCCTCACCCTTCTCCTCTCCTTCCACCCTTCTCGCATTGAAAGTATAAACCAACCTCGCAAGCTCAACCTGTCCGTCCTTAGCAACAGCCACCCGCCGCGTATGCCTCCTCTCGCCATCAACAATCTCAAACCCCCAAATCTGCTCCCCGGTCCAGTTATACTCCTCATTCTTCACAAAGCTCTGCATCCACAACCCCTTGCCCTCTCCAAACTCGTCTCCCTCGCCATTATCATCAACGACAAACCCATCCGCCTTAGACCCATCAATCAGCGTCTCGCCCCGCAAAAACTTCTGCACACGCGCATCCGCCTCCGGCTCCCCGACCTTGGTCTGGAATTCAATGGCTGGGCGCACGGCGCCATCAACCTCGGTGCCGCGCAGCATTCGCGAGCGCCCTTTCAGTGTACCGAAGATGTTGTCTACGTGTTCGCGCTCCTCCCAGTCTAGCACGCGGTGCTCGGAGCTGCCAGTGATTCCGCCCGTGATCACTTGGTCGATGTCGATGTGGTACACGCTTTTCTTGGCGGGATCAGGGTCGGCGTACGAGTGTACGTGTAGGGTCACAGTCGCGTAGGGGAGGGCTTTGCGGAGGAACCAGCTCATTCCTTGCTGGTGGGTGTTAGTATTGGGGGATATGGAGAGGAGTGACAGGAATGGACATACCAGAGCGAGGATTGGGTCCGCGGGGTCGGACAGGGTTGCGTCCTGTTACACAGTTAGTGCGAAGTTCAGGGACTGGGAGGGGGTTAGACGTACCATCACCCACTCGCCATTGAGATTCTTGATTGTGATATCGGCGGGAGCGGCCATTGTTGGTTGCGGGGAGTATGTAGAATGCGGGGTGGTGGGGAGTTCGTTCAGGGTAGTGTGTAGGGGTACGAATGGAGAGAAGCAGCTAGTAGAGGCAATTGCAGAGGACGAACGGGAGTTCTTCAGGGACGGACAGGGGAAGAATTAAATAGTGCGTCATTCTTCCCCTGTGTTCTCCCCTCCCGAGGCAAGCGGAGGCTTGTGATTGCGGGAACGGCTGCCTGACGGCCTGAGGCAATGACCCTTATAGTCACCTGACATGTATCCATCAACAACCCTGAATCTGGTAACTCCAACACAACGACAGCACCATGGCCTTCAACAAGAAATACGCCGGGCTCCCGGATCTGGTGAGCAAAGACTGCACTCTATAGTTCTTCAACTATTCCCTCCTAATTCATTCCCACCCAGGACTCCGCCCCAGATATCTACGAAACCGATCCCCCCGACCTAACGGACGGAGCATCCACCGTCCCCGTGAGTTTAACTATTTACGTGCCTCCCTCCATAAACAAAAACTGACAATAAAAAAGACAACCACAATCCGCACAGACTCCGACAACGGTGACGCAGCCTCCGACATCGACCGCGAAGGCGTCAACGCCGACCAAGCGCGTCTGCACTTCGAGGGCGCGGCCGTGGACGCCCGCAAGGCCAATTTCTCAGATAGCATTGCCGAGAAGCGGTCCGCGTACCGGAGTAAGAGTCACAGCCGTCGCCGTCGTCAGAGACGGAGACGCGAGGATGGCACCGAGGAAGTTGGGGATCTGAGTGATAGTGAGGATGAGGGTGTGGAGAGGAGTTTGGCTAGGCTGAGGAGGGAGGTTGAGGATCTTAGGATTGAGATGGAGAATCGGCCTGACGCTGCTGCGGAGAAGGCGGAGGGGGGTTCTGCTGCTGGCAAGTCCGGGGAGGAGAAGGAGAAGCTTGGTGATGGCGTCGCCGAACTGAGCCGTGCCCTCGACCATCTGTATGCCTCTTCGCGGGGTGATCTTGCCTCCTCACATTCAGCTGCCGCGCTGCTCTCTCAAAAGCTAGCCTCTGATACCCGTCCCGCTGTTTCTGCATCCGCATCCGACTCGCAATCGCAATCACAATCGCAACAACAACCAAAACAATCTACAAAACCAGGGGATGCAGCCATATCATCTCCAGCGCCCGCACCCCCCTCTGCAGGGATACTCTCCCACGCCGCAGCCTTCGACAGCCGCCTAGCCCTCATCGAGTCCTCGATGGGAATCTCCAGCTCCTCGAACCCATTCATCGCAGACGGGACCTCCTCGCCAGCCTTGCAACCCGTCCTGCCAGCACTCGAGCATCTCTCCGCGCGCCTCTCCGCCCTAACGGGCCTCCTAGTCGGCACGAACCCAGGCTCCACCACAGCCCTCAGCGCAGCGCCACCGGGCTCAGGCGCCTCCGCCGTACCGGGACTAACAACGCCACACCTAGAAGCCCTCTCAACCCGCGTCCGCAAACTAACAACAGACGCCGAGGCGCTCGCTTCCGCGCGCCGCCGCGCGATCGACTCCGCGAAAGCAGCTCAAGCCGCTCGGATCGCCTCGTCCACCTCGGAAGACGGTCTTGACCCCGCTTCTGCCTCGGCCTTTGGCCCTGTCGACGACGAGCACGCAGCCAAGATCAACGCTCTCTACGCTACCCTCCCGACCATCCAGTCTCTGCACCCCTTACTCCCCAGTGTCCTGGAGCGTCTGCGCTCTCTACGCGCGTGCCATGCCGGCGCGGCGCAGGCGGCTGGTGAGCTGGATGCGCTGGAGAAGCGACAAGCTGAGATGGATGAAGAGATTAGGCAGTGGCGTGAGGGGTTAGTTGCTGTTGAAGAGAAGATGGCGCAGGGTGAGGTGGCCCTAAAGGAAAATGTCGAGACGGTTGAGCCTTGGGTGAGGGATTTGGAGAAGCGGCTTGCGAAGTTGGGTGGGATGTAGATTTGATTTGCTTCTACATGCTTTGTCTGGACATATCTTTTTTGCCTCTCTATGATACATAATACAATACCCTGTTTGCGTCTGTCATTATCTCTCGGGTTGAAGTGCTTGAGTATGCAGTTTGTCGTACAGAGGTTACTATAGGAGCCAAGGAGCTATATAGGTCTGTAAAGAATGCGGCCAGTACTAAAATTGGTAAGCTAAAGGCTAAAGCGGAGCTGCTAAAAATCACATCTAAAAATAACTAGATCCCGCTACCCTTTAGTCGACCTCCATAGTGACGCAAAAGCCCTATCCAATGCCAACAGTGGTTCCAGGCCGGGGGTCTCCTGACATCCAAGTTGAGAGCCTCAATTCTTGACATGCTTCCTTGCTACTTGGAGAGTATACGCACAGCAGAGAGAGAGAGCGTCCACATTGCGGGGGATTATGTGTTTGGTATGATCGTCAGCCATATCCGTTACCATCTTTGCAACTGTATTCAGCATCTCCCCTCATCTTAATGGCGCTGAAATCATATCCATACTGTGTCATACAAGCAGTAGACTAGGAAAATAGGAAAGGCTTCCTGCTAACAGAAGCCGTATGGGCGTTTACAGTGGCCGGAATCCCCAATTCACATGGATATCAAATCGCACATACCCTCCAGAGGCGATATCTCGAAACGCCTGGGCCTCGAGTTGATCCAACTCCTCCTTACTAAATGGAATTGGATCTTTGCCTGATCGTGCCCACTGGAAACATACGCACATGCTGTTCGCCGTATAAGGCCCCAAAGTGCTTTTGACACGATCAGATCCCACGATTTCCATTCCAATCTCGGTCAACCCAGCCGCTTTCATTTCGTCCGGCAAGGTTTTATACCCTACCCTGAAGTAAGAGGCGAATGTATCGAGGAGCAATTTTTCGATAGTATGCACAGCCCCAAACGTCGATTCCGGATAGAAGCCGTGCTGTGTCGCAGCCAGGAAGTTACATTCTTCCCATTGCAAGGCTCCGCCTGGCTTGAGCAAGCGACTCAGATTGGCAACTACAGGTCCCCAATCCGACTCCAAGAGCCCCATAGTGATTAAGCGAACATGGACCAGGTCGTATGTCCCTTCGAGCTCCTTGGGGACAGGCTGGCGCGCATCGAGGATCGACAACTTCATATTGCTTGGTGTTTCAGATGGGAAAAAGGAAGGGGAGATGTCGTAACCATGCAGCGTGCTCATAGGATAGGAGGGGGCAATTTTGAAAAGGAAATTAGCGGTTCCTGTCCCGATATCGGCAATTCGGGCATTTTCAGGAAGGCGAGCTGCAATAGTTGGATGAATATGGTAGCCCAGATTCCTGCATAGCATGAGTAGAGATTTTGGAGGGGAAAAAAAAGGCATATTGCCTTACTCGGTAAGAAGATTGAACTGTCCGTTCAGCCTAAATGGATAGACATCAGATAGAGTATGCATGGGGTGCAGTACTTAGACGAACCGGGCCAACTCCTGGTCATTGCGCGACATGTGTCGCTCGTATACTGCGGCCATGGTGAAGAAGTCCGAAGACAATGAGGCCAAGTTTAAGAGAGCTAGAACGAGAAGAAGGGCGGAGCGAAGCGACGGGGTGATCACAAGTTCTCCCTGGTTTCTTCTTTCTACTAGGAGGCTCCGCTCCTAGCAGCGCCTGGGGTTTTATGGTCGTGCTCGGGTCGGGGTTTTCTTTAACAGGGATTAGGTGGGGGGCCTTGCAAGGGTATCGGGTCGGGGAAGGGCCTTGCAGGTCAACTTCGGGCCAATGTTGGGTCATACAGTACCCGTGGAAATCCTACAGTATGGAATCCCAATACTCCTGTAACTTGTCTGAAACATCCTGGCTACTTTTCTGATCTGTCTTGTCATATATTCGCATGGATTCTCAAAATTAACTATCAGCCCTCACAAACTAAATGCTAAGCCATGTTGCTGTCCGTCCCGCATCTCATTCTGGACCATAATATGGTGCTCTACTCTGATCCTTGATTCCGCGTCAGTTTGTATTCGTGCGACCAGGCTCGGGACTCAAATTCAAAGGGGGTCATTTTTTGGGTGGTGAAATAGGGCTTTTGTGATCTATGTAATGTGTGGTGAAATTTGATCAAGCCATCCTTGGGGTGGAATGGTCTGTTGAGGTGGTTAATTTTGACCTTCCTTGGAGCACCTCCACTTGGACACGCCATTTCATTGCCTCAAAAAACATCAAGGAGAATCATGATCAGCCGTTCCCCAGCAATGCTGGGAGTCACCGAATGTAATCAATTCATTAAACATAATATGTTAGTTTGCTGCAGCTTTCAGCATCTCGACAACTTCCGCCTGATTCTGGCTTTCTGCACGCTCCAGAGCAGTACGACCCTTTGTATCGAGAACAGTAGTGTCTGCTCCGCAGCTAAGCAAGTAGCGAACAACATCCACTTTTCCCAGTTCTGCAGCTCTATGTAAAGCGGTTCCAGGGCCTAGGCAATCGAGAATTACCTGAGAAAACTCATGGTCCTGGTACATTATTGCGTTCAAAGGAGCACCTTTCTGGAGGAGCATAGTCAAAACCTCAATAACATCGTTTTCTCGATAAATTGCACGATGAAGAAGCTGGCCTCTGTGAATGTCGCCTCCACGGTCAAACATCAGTTTGATAATCGAAATAGGGCCCGCGTGGACAGCATAGGATAGCGGAGTGTCGTCGACTTTACATTGTCCATTTGGGTCTGCTCCGCGGTCGAGGAGCCAGGTCGTCATCTCTTCGTCCTGAATCGCATGACTAGCCCAGATCATTATCAATTTTTATTTCCGGTGTTAAGCTTCTTCGAACTTACACGAGAATCGGGGGTTGAAAGATCACCAGTCGGCTGATTGATATTCCATCCGTTTATGAAGAAAGCTTCAAGGGTATCCTTCGCCTTCGATTTGATTGCTTCCTCTAGATAGAGACGAGAAATCGGCAAACCATAACCAAGAAACTCCATTATAAGGTCGGTATCGTCCCGCTTAATTGCTTCGACCATCATCGAATGGAATTCACGTATGCGGACAGATGTCCCGTAAGGGCAGGAGAGGTTAAATTCTAGCCATGTCTGAAAGCTGGAGACGTGGATGTCTGTAGTGTACATTACACATTTCCTCTAGAAGTTGAACTGGTGTCCGAGGCGGGGGAAGGTCACTCAGATCTGGCGGAGACTCAGCGTTCATGCTTAAAGACGTTGAAATATTTTAACTCTTCAACGCACAAGAAGATTACTAGTGTAATCCTCTGTCAAGACGATGAGCGTGCCTCCGAATCTCAGCACGAAACGCCTCGGGGGCCCGAACTTAATGATGCCTTAGGCATAAAGAGAGTAATCCAATGAGTAATCAGGGCTCGAGATCAACAAATTAGATGCGCAGTCCCGCATCTCGTCTTTTGCGACGGTTTGTTCCCTGACACAAACAGTGGTGGTATAATACCTACCTTGTGGGAATCATTTTGAGTCCCTCGATTATCTACTGAAATACTCTGTTCTCACAGGGATGGAGGAAACAATCGTTGAATTACGGCGTTAGCTTGAGGAACAACTAAAGCTGGGAAAGAAGAGAAACAGGCACGAGAAGAGGTAGAGCGCCGTGTGGAAGGGAGAGACGACTATAGCCCAACACACTATTCCGTCTTCTCGATCGCTGCCCCTGTCTGAAGTCTTCAGGCTGACTTGACCTCAAGAATTGTAATAGATTCGCCCTTCGGTGGGTTAACAATATCAGTGATAGTCCATCGTCCGCCACCGGACTCCGCAATCAATTCCTTCCACATCTCCAGTGTCCGTTCCTGGGAGTTCAATTGCGCAAGCATGCTCTGAGACGGTAATCAGCCATTGATGCATTAAAGTCCAATATGTGATTCAGATCCATTGTTACTCACGATGTCAAAACTCCGGAGGACTTCCTCCTGACACTTAGGTATCACTCCCGCCGGCGGCATCACCGCATCGGCTATGATCAGTCTGCTATCCTCCCTCATCGCCTCGAAGACATTCTTGAGAATCTTCTTGGCGTAAGTATCGGACCAGTCGTGGAGGATATACCGCATAATGTAGGCATCTGCTGCCCGGGCCTCTGCTGGTTGTGGCTGGAAAAAATCGTGAGGCAAGAATTTCACCCTATTTGAGATTGTCTCTGGACACGAGGATACTAGATGACGCGCCTGCTCCTCCACTGGTGGCAGGTCCTCAACAACGAACTCCAAGCTCTCGAATTTCTCTGCGATGCCGAGCGATATATGGCCCATCGCGCCGCCGATATCCACAACCTTACCCCCCGCAGGCAGAGAGGCCCAGTCGTAGCAATCGCGCATCTGACTGGTCCCGTCCCCTTCGCTCCAGC
The DNA here is from genome assembly GCF_028828495.1 of Penicillium riverlandense. Lineage (NCBI taxonomy): Eukaryota > Fungi > Ascomycota > Eurotiomycetes > Eurotiales > Aspergillaceae > Penicillium > Penicillium riverlandense. The sequence continues at coordinate 1,026,494 of NW_026643197.1, read as the reverse complement.
TGCTCATCGCAAGCCCAAACCGTTGCATCGTTTCTGGCTGCTCCACCTTCCGTTCAAAAAAGCTTGCCCCGAAGGCCAATGCAAAGGGACTCTCGCGCGGTTCTCCGCGGCCAGTAGATATCTCTAGCGCGTCTACGATCTTAGCTGACGCGGGAAAGGCCTCTTCGGACATATGAGCAACTAGGGCCTGCATCTGGGGGTCCGCAGATAGAAGGGCCGAGGTGGCCGTGTGCGCGACGTGACCTGGGGTCGGCTCAACGAAGATATGGTTGATGGCTGTGCGGCGGACGAAGCGGGCAACGTCTAGTTCGGCGATACCGGTAGCTCGGGCAAGTTCGGCGAAAGAGATCAATCCCTCCTTTGGAACAGCCTGGGCGATCTTGAAGTGGGAAATGGCGTGCAGGCTGGCTGCGAGGGTGTGGTCCTGCCAACGGAGCGTTAATGGAAACCATTGAATGAGGATTTATTTCGATCATTCCACTAGAGAAGTGACAGAACAGAGCCAGGGATTTAAATCATCGTGGTTCACTGGGTTCAGATTACTGACATTCATGATCATCCATTTGATAGTATCCTTAGGACCGATAATAAGGTCCCGCAGCTCTTTTGTTGCATCAATAAGCCGGTGCCGGATGGCATGGATATCGGCATGCTCGGTGCCCACAGGAAAGTCTTTGACGCCGTCCGCGGCAAAAGAGGGCTGGGGAAGGTTATGCGAAGATATGAAACTATCTATTGTTTGAGCATCTTCCAAAATGCTCTTGGCGAGCTCGATCAGTGACGGTGAGGATTGCATCTTCTTAGAGCGACGACGAGGGAGTCTAACAGCGAGGTATGAAATTGAGTAGCATAAAGATAGGTATCGCTGGTGACGGGGAGAAGGTGCGTTAAATAAAAAGACGGAGTTGGCTTGCTGACCTGTAAATACGTAAAACTAGCTGATTCGGGAAATGGTTTCGGGATAATCAGCACTACTGCACACGAGAACAATGGCACGGTGGACCGATATGCCACTGGATATATCCGGCTGCGCGTCAGTACGCACTGGGCGCCCTAACGGGGCGACGGCTAACAGTAAGCGAGGGTATAAAGATAAATAAGGCGTCCAGCGGCAGAGCCATTCGAAAGAGCTTGTAAACGCCAGAGCTTTTGAGCGAACGCGACTGAGGAGGCTCCGATCAATAATAACGTCGCGCTCATGGTTTATCTGAAGCCGGCTTGTAGTGTACACAAGCACGAATAGCAAACACATTGCATGAATGAATACATATTTACACTACTCCCATTCCCAACCTCTATCTATATCTATCTCACCCGCATCAACACCTTAACCCTCGGCCTCACCTTCAACTCAACCCACCACCCCCACAAAACCATCGTCCTAGCCATTTCCCGCAAAATCTCGTAAAACGCGACAGCCGATTCCCCCATCAGATCACGGAGCACTCTCCCCTCCACCGCACCCTTAGCAAGGTCCTCCGGCCTTAGAAGCTCAACGCCAGCGAACCCCTCCGCAACAGCGACAGTGGCCCACTGCGCAGATGGGAGCGCAGCGCGCAGGAGCGTCTCGTCTGCGTCGCGGTAGGATTCGTCGCTGCTTGCTTCGACGAGGATGTAGTCGAAGGTCTCCCAGAAGGCGGGGGTGGACTTGGCGGCTGAGTCTTCTGTTTTGTCGTAGATCCAGTCAGGGCGCTGGAGGAAGCGCGTTGCACCTGTTTGGCAGGCGAGGTTGCCTAGGTAGACGGTTGCGTTGTTGGGTGAAGTAGAGTTCTCCTGAGATTCATGGAGGAGACGTAGCGCATATCCGCCTGGATAGTTCACCGCGGAGGCGGGGAGGAGTACGAACGTCGACGTGCAGAACGACGCTACCGTAGCAGCTACCATGGCCCATGCAGCGATGCGATTGAACCACGAGCGCGCCTGGTGATTCCACAGATATGCAGCGCCCAGGGCCGCGGAGGCCGTTAGCGGAGGCACAGCGTAGACGATAAAGCGCCACTCCTTGTGCGGTTGGGCGCTGTACAGCGCGACAAAGACTAGCGAGGGCACGAGAAGGGCCGCTGCGGAGCGCTTAGTTGCGGGCTGGCGTAGGGAGACGGGGATGGAGAGTAGGTAGGTCAGCGGGTTGAGGAGGAGGCGCATGAGGGCGAAGAAGTAGAAGTAGAATGGCTGCGTGCCCCATTTTGATGACTGGCCTGAGACCACATTGAACAAGAACGCATTGAGTTCCGGCCAGACGAGACGTTGCCAGAATGCTGAGTCGACTGCCACTGATGCGCCCACGCCGACGAGTAACCCGGCCAGGCCAGCGGGGATAGCGTCGGGGATGAGACTAATCTGGTCCGTTAGGAGCATGAAGACTGTTTGCGCGGCGACGAGGAGAGCTAGCTCGGAGCGGAAGATCACCCCTGCGACGGTGAGAAGGAACAGCGCCAGACGGGACGAGGAGCGCGGCGGGGGCGCAGAGCCTCCTGCGCTGGGGAGGAGGAAGCGCAAGGCTAGCGTGGTTAATCCGAAGGCGAATGTGTTCGACAAGGGCCGTGAGGCGTAGAAGATGAGATGGAACTGGCTGGCTTGTAGGACCGTGTACCAGGTCGCGACGACGCGGCCGAAGCTGCGCTGTAGGCCGTGGGTGTACACAGTCAGGGACAAGGCATTGAATAAGCCCAGAATTAATCGAGCTGTGGCGTGTTTGTTAGGTTTATCTGTGATGTTCCATTTAGGAAATACATACCCAGGAATTGCTGGTCCGCCCCGTTCACCACCCAGCCCTCGGGCAGGACGCTGAGCAGCTTGGCGAGCACAGCAGCGCCAATGGCTGTTCGGGGCACGGCGCCGGGGAATTGAAAATGATCATAGGCATCTTTAGCGATGCTAGTGTTGTTGGCACCACCGAAGCCTGGGAAGCTAGGTAGGCCGTTGATAAAGATGTCATGCACAGCCTGGATGTGGAAGCTCTCCTCGACCTTGGTGTAAGGCGCCACTAGGAGATGAAGCGATATGAGTGTTGAAAACACGACAAATGCCTTGACTGCTCAATAATTTAGTATTTGCTGTGTTGTGGATATATCATATGGACGGGGGTGGACTGACTGACTGCCATTGATGTTTGTAGTTGTTTGTATGTAGTGGGTTGCGGGCGAGGTGGCTTTCACCTCTGCATCTCCGTCACTGACCAACAACTTCTTCGCCCCTTCACTACTCCCCTCCAACCACCAACCATGTTTCTCTTCGGGCTGGGCAAGCTTGTCTACGGTGTGTATTCTTTCTACGTGCTCCCTGCTCATCGCTAACTCGATCCTAGTCACCATCCTCATCATCAACGCCATCGCCGTCCTCTCCGAGGATCGCTTCCTTGCCCGCAGTACGTCCACCTTCCCCCCTTCACCCACTGCCTCTCCTGCCACCAAACCCCTCTACGCCTTGGAACGATAATTTTTCAAGAAGACATATCTAACATACACATTGCAGTCGGATGGGGCCGCACACAGGCTGCTGAGCCGGGCTTCGGCGCGTCCTACGACAACACGAGCGTCAAGGCCAAGTCCGTCAATCTGATCGCCAGTGTGCGCACAGTGATGCGAAGTGAGTCTCTCCTCCTTTTCTTCGCTCCTCAAATCCACAAAGTCTGCAGCAAGCACGCAGGGGACCCCAAGTGTCCGTCCCGGACAGAAACAACCAGGCAGCAGCAAGGACCTCTTCCCAACAATAGCATGCTAACCACATTATCTATCATCCAGTACCCCTTATCGTCATCAACACCGTGATAATCGCATACGAGCTAATCCTCGGATAAAACCCGCCTTTCCTCTTCTCTTTATCGTCATCTTCATCTTCAGCCCTATCTACGCACCTATCCGGATCTTTTCCTCCCATTCAGCAGAGCCCCAACCACAAACAGAATCTCAAACAGAATGACCTCCAACTATCGCATATCTCGCGTCAGACATTGCTGTCTTTCTTTCCTCCTCGCTTCAGCGGCTGCCACTACCTTCCCCCGTTTACGTGTGCAGACAGTCATCTCCACACATACACCTACAATCAATGCCCCTATTCTATCACACGACACGCGGTAATGATGTACACGAGAAAGGAGCATGCCGGGAGAGGTTCAAAACTAGAGGTAAACAAGTTCACGTTCAAGTTCAGTGCGCGGAATGATGTTTGTCTGCATGTGGGTGTTGCTAATTTATTGGATCTTGTGTGTGGAAAGTGGCTAGCTATCCTATCCTGGTACCTGATGTTTCTTTCTCGGTGGCCTCTTTTTGAGTCTGGCGCTTTTCATTCCCATTGTATATATACCCACAGAAAGAAAGCAATGCGGTGCAGTAAAAACGGACTGATCTAATACGGAGCAAGAGATCGTAGTACGTAGTCAACTATCTCTGTTGACATATCATACATCGTACGGCTACTACATCGACACGAAACTAAAGTCAGAAGCAGAGCAAACTCGGATATCAATATTTGTCCAAGCTAATTTTCCAGAAAGAACACACTCCAGAAAAGCACAAGCATGCAAAGCGTGGAGGACAATGTTTCGCTGATAGAACACAGAATTAAAAAAGAAAGTCCAATGTACACCTGAGTAGCTCCATCTCCCATTCAGCCGACATAGATAGGGAAGAGATGGAAAGATTGCAACAAATCCCAGAAAACGCCTCTTTTTGCGCCGGACAGGAGAGACAATTCCCGTCCCTATCATATCATATCATATCAAGACGCAAGCTATCAATCACGTCACGTCGGTGTAGATATGTGCAAGAAGCAAAGTTGCGCATAGTATGTGCAGGGTTCGTTCCGATAGGGGTATCTTCGAGAAATTGGGAAGCTGGCAAAACAGACAGAAAGAAAAAGCTCCCAAATAGTAGGTAGATTATATGGCTTTCAGGATTTCTTGAAACTGAATGACCTCCAGCGCGGGGGGTGCTTCTCGTGGTTGTGGCTGCCATTACCATTATTGACTTCTTTGGTCATGGTGGGTTCCGGCCGAGAGCCATTCTTGGAGACGGAGAGGGGCGGCGCGTTATCCTTGGGAGGCACAGGAGGTGGCAACACAGACGGGAGCACCGGCGGCTGGTCAGCAATCGGCTCAAGCTCTTCTTTCACTGGTGCTGCTTCCTGGACCGGGCCAATCTTCAGCTCCGAGGTGGACGTGCGTGGTTCTTTATCCTTTGCTAGCCGGTGACTGAAACTGCGACTGCTGCGTTTGAGGAAGCCAAAGCTGGATGACTTCCTCGGCGATCCGTTCTCTGCGGCAACCTCTGGTGCGTCGGCTTTGCTCAGCTCGAGAGCTAACTTGAGCTCTGAAGCTTCACGCCGCTGCTGCATCTCCCATTCTTTGCGGCGGAGCTTGTCATTCCGCTCTTTCTCCTTTTCTTTCTCCCTCTCTTCAGCCTTGCGAGCCTTCTCCTCACGTTTCTCTTCGCGTGCCCTCTCCTTCCGTGCCTGGACGTCACTTTTCTTTGGGCTCAGAATAGGAGCTGGTGAATCGGGGATCGGTGGCAGCGGCACCTGAGCGGGTCCTGGCGAAGACACGGTAGGCTCAGGGACTTCGGTGTGAGTGGGCATGTTGGGTGCGGTCAGTATCTTGCTGAGAGGAGGGCCACGGTTGGGATCATCGGTTGGCACCTGAGATGCACTATGCACCTGGGTCACTGGGTTACCGTTTGGCTTCGCTGTAGCATCACCAGATTCCGAGGCGGCCGCGGCAGCCGCCTGGTCCTCTTGGGCCTGCTCCCGCAGAACGGCTTCCAGTGTCGTCTCCTGATAGAACAAGACATAGGCACATGCCAGGCCAGGCCGGTCACCGAAGAAGTTCCGCACGTAGTTTTTGTCCACGGGCTCGACGAGCTCATCATCAAATAACAGCCACCCACGATCCTCGGTCTTAATTATGGCCACGTAATGGCCATGATACGGACCACCGCCGATGTGGACGACCACCGCATAAAGTTCGTAAAGCCGGTCCGGGTCTTCGGCATCGTCCGTCGTGTTGAACAAGCGTAGATGATAAGGATACACCACGCGGTGGAACAGTTTTTGTAGTCGCTGCAAGTCCTCGGTGTATTTGAAACGCTTCAGGTGCAGAGCCAACACCCGCGGCAGGCGTTTGATCTTCATGCGCTTTTCCGCCTCTTGGAGACCGCCGCAATTATCGCAATGGAACTTGTTTCGTTCGCACAGCATCTCCTCTGCCGAAAACTTTCGTAGACAGGAGGTGACCGAGGAGTGTTGTTCGAGATCGACCGAGAGATCCAAAAACACTTCGTCACGCTGCGAGACCTTCTCACACGTCAGACATTTCGTCTCCGAGGTCAACGTGCCTTCAAACAGCTCATGCACCCATCTCGTCGTGTTGGGGGACTTCGAGCCCGTGCTACCCGTCGTCAGCTCCGTGGAATCCGTACTGTCCGCGGGTGGCAAGGATGTCTGCTTCGTCGCCTCCGTCTCGACATTCGACACCACCTCGTTCAGCAACAAATTCAAGAACTCATGTGCATCCTGATGCATTGCGGTCCGGAACATTTCGTGCTCGCGCCGCAGCACATCCAGAAACTGCTGTGGTCGAATTACTCCGATGCGCGACTGGCTGCCCACCACCGATTCGAAGATATCTTTTAGTGAGGTGAAGAGAGATTCCGACATGCCGTAGCTAGTCGCGTTGTTCTTGGTTTCTAGGAGCGGGAGCGTCTGCAGTGCCACCTTCTTCTTATACTCTGGTGAATCCTTGTCTTCGGGTTTTTGTGGTTGGTTGGGAGCCACGCCGGCCTGGCGCGCGGACGGTGATGGGGTGGTGTTCTTCTGCTTCGCGGCCTGCGCCTCTGCTTCCAGGTGTGCGTTAGGGTTCTGGTAGCGCAAATTGCTCGCCAGGGCCGCCTCGAGGCTTTCCAATGGGGTGCGACGCGGGTAGTTAATCACGGCCTCGCGGAACGGAACGGAATAGTAGAGACATTGTAGGATCGAGTTGCAGTAGCATGTGTTTCCGTACTAGGCGCACTTCAGGTCAGCAGCACTCTTGTTTCTCGGACAGAACCCACCACCCACATTTTCCATGCCAAAGAATTTGTCGCTCCCATCCTCACGAATCGCACCCATCTCCAGCAACCGCTTCTCCAGCGGAGTCATCTGCGGCGCCTGCAGGTCCTTCTTGACAGGCGTTGCCGTGTTTGCGGGAGTCTGCGAAGCCTAAACAAGTGAGCCGTCAGCAGCGGTCCTGATCAGAATTGTCCTACGAGGAACAAGTCTCAGGAGACGTCTCGGGGACCTGCTGTGCGACAGCAGCAGGGCTGCCAATGCACGGTGGCGATTGCTTACCACATTGTTCCGAGGCTTATTGAAGATCCCCATTATGATCACTCAGTGTTTCTTGGTGGTCGCACTCCGCTGCATTGGGTGATAACCCGCCAGAGACCAAATCAGTCGCGGACGATTACGCTCTGATGAGAGCGGGAGACATGCGACGGGAGGAAGAGGTGTGACGGGGCCGATCGGGGCTGCGGATAGTCGAGGGGCAGGGGAGGAAACGCCAAGGAGATCAATGGGAGTCGCGAGAGTGTCTGAGGAGGAGGGTGGGGGTTGAGCGGGCAAGAGACGTCTGAAACGAACGGAGCTGCCGTTAGGGTTCCGGGCTGCGGTCCGTGGGGTGGCGGAGAGGGAGTGAGACAAGGGGTGGGAGGCAGAGTACCAGGGTTTGGCGAACAGGCAGAGTAGAGGGAGTGAGAATAAAAGGAGGGAACAGGAGGATGGGAAGAGCAGAGAGAGAGAGAGAGGGAAGGAAGGAGGACGAAAGACGATGAGATGACCCGGGCAAGGCGGAGGAGGAGAGGAGCCTGGGAGCGGAGGTGGGCCCGGGGCGTGAGCGAGGATGCCAGGGCACTATAGATAGCAGGTCTCCGGTCCTATCGTTAGTCCTATAGGTCTGCTTATTTTCTCCCGTATTAATATTTCTCTCTTTACGATTAGTTCTTATTGTTCTTGGACTCTCGTATGTACCGAAACATCCAGAACATCCCTAACACTCCGCACCCCCCATCAAGTCTAGTCACGGTGGAGCTGCCTAAGGCAGGTACTGGGCCAATCGCCGATTTTCCTGCCACGCTCTCGCTGGCCGCTTTCTGCTATTCTCCCCACGCTTAGCGTTTGACGCATTCGCCCTCAACCTCTCCAGTGCGGACAGACCACCACCCCTAGCAATGTCGTTATTGGCGGGTGCCCGCGCTCGCTCACGGGCCATGTGTCCGCCCCTCGAATGGCGTGGCCTAACGGCCAATGACTGCCGAGAGCGTGGGGAAGGTGGCGGTGGAGTCCGTCTGGCCGGATTCAGGACGGATGAATTACATCTGGGCATGCAAGATCGGATGATTGTATATGCTTGGTGCATGTAGGCGGGGAGATAGGAGGGGATAGGAGGGGGTAGGAGGTCTCGTCTGCCTGCTGCGAGCCGCCAATGGCGCCCCGGGGCAATGGGTGGCTGCTGTGATACTCCGGGATGGTGATGCATGCCCCCTTGCCGGAGTCAAGGCGCTTGGAGATGCAGCAGTCCCAACCGAGTCATGGTTCTTCCGGACAAGGGAAGGGACAGGATGGTACCATATCCAGTACGAAAGACTGGAATCTATCGAGATCACATTCGGTCCCCACCGAAACTGATATCATAACGATCGTAGGCAGCGGAGTAAGGGGGAGGGGGTCGGCCGGAAATCACTAGAACAACAAGCGAGTCAAGAGAGGAGATGATTCCATCACGCGCGGATGGCGTTTTCTACTGGGATTCAAGCGTGTGGGGGAGAAAATGGATGCCTGTCATCCTCCTGCATCTGTTTCGGGTAATTGTGGGAGCCTGAAGTCCCAGGTGTCTTGCTTCGGCGCCCGGATTAACTGACTCCGCCCGATGCCAGCCTCAGGCCGCCGAAAATTGTTGTTTGAAGCCGCACCCTTCTGACTCAGTCCCGTGCGTTGTTCTTTCTCTCTCGGTCTTTCCTTCTGTTTATGCCGTCTCTCCCTTCACTCCGTGCTGCACGACGAGCCATTGACTCCATTGGTGTCTCTCGCCCGACCATCCGACCAATTCCCAGCCAACCTCGACTGCAGCCGGTCTCGAATCAAAAGAATCTCCGTGCCCCCACCACCACCCCCCACCAGCAAATCCATCCCCGCTGCCATTTTTCTTCCCTCACTCCCTCCGTCGCCGACACAATGCCCAAGGACAAGAACACCTTCAACCTCAAGACCCCCAAGGGCACCAAGGACTGGGCCGGGTCCGACGCCCTCCTGCGGGACCGCATCTTCACCACCATCGCCGACGTCTTCAAGCGCCACGGCGGCACCGCCCTCGACACCCCCGTCTTCGAGCTGCGCGAGATCCTGGCCGGCAAGTATGGCGAGGACTCGAAGCTCATCTACGACCTGCAGGACCAGGGCGGCGAGATCTGCTCCCTTCGCTACGACCTGACGGTCCCCTTTGCGCGCTGGCTCGCCATGAATGCGGATGTCCGCAACATCAAACGCTACCACATTGCCAAGGTGTACCGCCGGGATCAGCCCGCCGTCAGCAAAGGCCGCATGCGTGAGTTTTACCAGTGCGACTTTGACATTGCCGGTGCCTTTGACCCGATGGTGCCCGACGCCGAGATCCTGCGCATTGTGAGCGAGGTTTTTGAGGAGCTGGGATGGAAGGGCCGGTACACCATCAAGCTCAATCACCGCAAGATTCTTGACGGCGTGTTTGCCGTCTGCGGTGTGCCGGAGACACTGATTCGGCCGATCTCCAGTGCGGTTGATAAGTTGGACAAGATGCCGTGGGCCGATGTGCGCAAGGAAATGGTGAATGACAAGGGTTTGGATGGCGAGGTGGCGGACCGCATCGAGAAGTACGTCATGCACAAGGGTGGCCGCGAGCTGCTTGACTCGCTCCTCAAGGACGAGGCTCTTCTCGCCAATGAGTCTGCCAAGGCGGGTCTGGAGGACATGGCTCTGATGATGGATTATCTGGACGCATTCGGCGTGCTAGACAAGATCTCCTTCGACATGTCCCTAGCCCGCGGGTTGGACTATTATACCGGTGTCATCTACGAGGTTGTCACGGAGGGCTCTGCTCCCGCGGTGCAGTCAGATGCCCCCGAGGAGGCGAAGAAACTGCAAAAGTCCGGCAAGAAGGACAAGGCCAAGAACCTCGAGGACGACGACCGGTCCAACGACCCTACTCTGGGCGTCGGTAGCATCGCCGCCGGGGGGCGGTACGATAATCTGGTTGGCATGTTCCTGCCCAAGGCACAGATCCCCTGCGTCGGTATCTCGTTCGGAGTCGACCGCATCTTCTCCATCACCAAGGCCCGTCTGGAGCGCGAGCAGAGCACCCAGGGTCTCCGCAAGAGCGAGGTGGATGTCTTCGTCATGGCCTTTGGCGGCAAGGGCTTCACCGGCATGCTGAAGGAGCGTATGGATATCTGCAAGCAACTGTGGGACACGGGTATCAGGGTGAGCATGAGCAAATTCTGTCTCAAGATTGGAACAGCAAGCTAACACATAACTCAGGCCGAATTCGCCTACAAGCTGAAGCCAAGACCGCAGCAGCAATTCAAGACCGTCGAGGATGGCGACATTCCCTTTGGCATTATCCTGGGCGAGGACGAGCTGGCCGCGGGCAAGGTTCGCATCAAGGAGATGGGCCTGCCGAAGGGCCACCCGGAGAAGGAAGGCGTGGAAGTCCCGCTCGGCTCACTCATCCCCGAGCTGCAAGCCCGTCTCGCGCGGACACAGTCCGGCCCTGTTTCGGGTCTGGCGCAGCAGCTGCAGGATGTGCAGGTCAGCGAGACGCCAAAGACAGAAGACGCGGGCGTTTGATTTCCCGGCCAGGGTTTGAAAATATAGATTTCTTTTGTCTGCATGGTTCGAGCGTGGATTTCGGTTCGTCAATGAAAGCGGCGAGCCAGATGGGAAATATCGGGAAATAAAAACGAGAGAAAGACCGGGAAGTGGATACAATAAGCATGGAAAAGATGGACTGTAGCGGAACCCGCGAATACCCAATTCATTGCATCTGATAACCTATGCCGTGTCTCGAATCCTCCTTCATCTTCTCATCCTGCGTATCCTTCTTAGCCCGATCCGTACTCCGATTCACACCCCTTCTCTTGAGAGGACAAGAATAATACCTGGATTGAGGTATCTGGTGACAGTCTGTTGGTGATGAAGAAGAAGCCGAGTTTCACAAGGAAGAGGAAGAGGGAAGCGGATTCTTTCTTCTGCAACCACCGGAGAGTAGAGGTTGTTTTCCTGGTTGCATACTGGTTTCCTCTCCTTCTCACCTCCAACACCGCCGCTCTCATTCCTTTCTCAACATCCACACCCACCCAGATACAGGTAAGAAATCCCTGTGAAGCCACTGTCTTGCATTCTCCCTCCTGCAGCTGGACCGCAGAGGTATCTCCAGCAGATTTCCTGGTCTCTGCAAGCTAACAACTAGAAGATCAGCTCGGCCCCGAGTTTATACCCTATAAACGCAATCACCGTCCTGCTCTCACCCCCACTCTGATACACCCTCAATCCCTCGCGACAATGCCTCCGTCAAGTTCAACTGTCCCAGGGTTTGGCGGTGCCTCCACTATGAACAGCGGCTCAAACAACCCGCAGCAGCCTCTAGTCGCTCCTCTCCCCAGGTGGGCTGCGGAGCTCATCCAGCGCATGGATGTCACCAATCACTTGCTCCAACAAACAAATATCCAGCTCTACAATATTCATCGGCGGCTGGCAGGCTTTGAGGCAAAGCACGAGCGGATCACCACTGCGCTGGAGCTACTTGTGCCCACCATGCCGCTCGAGTACTTTGATGCTCTTCTCCAGGACGATTCCGCCAAGGATCCGGCGCAAAGGACTGTTTAGATCTGTATGCTCCTTGTTCGACTACTGTTTATTCGGTAGTACTGACTTTCCATTGTTTCGTAGATTTATCGCGCAAGCTCCCGAGTCTCCATCGACGAACTTTGGTCGCCTCTTCTTTGCGAGATCTGGCGTTGGTCTGCGTTCTCTTCTGCTTTCCTGTCTTTTGCATTAGATACGGCATCATCATGGGGGTTCACAATTTGCGATTGCTTTTTCCTGGTTTCGTTCTCTGTTTGGACGGTTGCATTGCCCCTGATTCTTTTCTGCTTTTTGAACGCTATTAATATTAAATATGCACTGGTCTTTTTGCTATTTCAAAGAATGAATAACACTTGCTCTCATAGCTGCCAGTTCCGGTTGACCGTGTTGGATGGGGATTAACTATTTAAGCTCATTTGAGGTTATTCTGGTTATTCGAACAAGTGGGCGGCTCGAGATATATATCTGGACACGGGAAGTATGTTTCACATTGGAGTATTTTCTACTAGGTTGGGTTGTCTCATTCTCATGTCGAATGCAAGGACAGCCCAGCCTTCGCATGGATGTTTTACTTGACCATCATCCAGTCGGGCGCCATGCAGGGTCCGAGTGACCTGCGTGGCTGGTACCCATGCAAGGCCTCATCACCGGACCGGTACTTCCCAGCCAAGTACCACATTAGCCTCGACCACGTCAGCCATCCACGGCGGCAAACGTGGTCTTTCAAGCAGCATCAGCATTCGAGCAAGACAGGCAGACCAAGTGAAACCAACAAAGAAAAGACTAACAGTGGCTGGCCCCGGGTGGCTCGCAGGACTTAAATCGGGGCTCAATAGGACGGTCGGGCAGATCGACACGATCACATCACCCACTCGCTCTCTCCTGATTCCTTTCCTTCATCTCCTCCCTGAATATCTTTTTTTTTTTAGCCCCCTTTCTCTCTGTCATTCATATCTCTTCCTGTGGCAGTCCCATTTCATACATTATTCTTTGATGCTACAACCACCTTGCCCTCTGTCGTCTTCCGTTCCTCCGTTTGCCATTGAATAGCAGCTGAGGCACCCGTTCATGGCAACCACCTCCCGTCCATCACCACCTTCACAGTGAGAGCGAGTTCCGCCAACTCGCCTCGCACCACCACCACACACTCGTCGCATTTATCATGCGCATCGCCGGCAGCATCGCCGTGGCCCTGGGCTTCCTGGGCGCGGCTACGGCTAGCTTGCATCCTCGATCCTCCGACACACGCGACTTCTTCGCCCTCCACCTCGACGACGCCACCTCCCCCTCCCACGTTGCACAACTCCTGGGCGCACGCCATGAAGGACCGATCGGCGAACTCGTTGGCCACCATACATTCTCCTTGCCACGGGACCAGAACCTTGATTCTGTGTTGGCCGACTTGAAGCAGAAACGAAAGCTGAAGCAACGGTCGGAAAGCGAATCTGCGATCCACGATGATGCGCTAGACGGAATTCTGTGGTCGCATCGGCTCGATGCTCCTAGACAACGGCTACAGAAGCGACTCCCTCCGCGCCCGGCATCGGTGGACCTGACACCACGAGCCGACAAGAAGCCAGATCAAGCCGCGGTTGCTGCCCAAAAGGATCTCATGTCCACCCTGGATATTCGCGATCCAATTTTCAAAGAGCAGTGGCATCTTTTTAATACTATTCGTCCGGAGCATTCTCTCAATGTGACCGGACTGTGGCTGGAGGGGGTGACGGGCCATGGGGCGATCACGGCCATCATCGATGACGGGCTGGACATGGAGAGCAAGGATCTCAGTCCCAACTACTACCCCGAGGGCTCGTGGGATTATAATGCACATTCCCCGGAGCCCCGTCCTCAACTCAGTGACGACAGACATGGCACTAGATGTGCGGGTGAGGTCGCGGCGTCGAAGAACGATATCTGTGGAGTTGGCGTTGCATATGACAGCAAAGTTGCGGGAATTCGGATCCTGTCTGCACCGATCGATGATCATGACGAAGCCGAGGCCCTCAACTATGCCTTCCAACATAATGATATCTACTCTTGCTCATGGGGACCGATGGACGACGGCCGCACTATGGAAGGCCCGGGCGTTCTGATCCGCAGAGCGATGGTCAACGGCGTGCAACAGGGTCGCCAGGGTAAAGGCTCGGTTTTCGTTTTTGCCGCCGGCAACGGTGCCCCTTACGGTGACAACTGCAATTTCGACGGATACACCAACAGCATCTACAGTATCACTGTAGGAGCCATCGACTGGCAGGGGAAGCATGGGATTTACTCAGAGGCTTGCTCGGCTCAGCTGGTGGTCACCTACAGCACTGGTTCTGGCGAGGCCATCCATACTACCGATGTTGGTGTTAATCAGTGCATTAGCTCGCACGGTGGAACATCGGCAGCGGGACCCCTGGTCGCAGGAACGGCGGCGCTGGTTCTGAGTGTGCGGCCGGAGCTGACGTGGCGTGATGTTCAGTACCTGTTCGTGGAGACCGCTGTGCCTGTCAACGAGAAGGATGGCAGCTGGCAGACCACCCCGTCTGGACGCAAATTCAGTCACCTCTGGGGGTTTGGGAAGGTTGATGCGTATGCGGTGGTTCAACGCGCCCGCGAGTGGGAGCTCGTGAAGCCACAGGCATGGTTCAACTCGCCGTGGCAGCGGGTGCACCACGAAATCCCTCAGGGCCAGAAGGGACTGATCAGTCGGTATACAGTGACGGAGGACCAGCTGAAGAAAGCCAACTTTGAGCGACTGGAGCATGTTACTGTGACCATGAATGTCAATCATACTCGGCGCGGCGACCTCAGCGTCGAGCTGCGCAGCCCAGGGGGAGTTGTTAGCCATCTCAGTGTTACTCGCGACCGAGACGAGGAGCCAGTCGGTTATGTCGACTGGACGTTCATGTCCGTTGCTCACTGGTATGTATTATTCCCTTTTATCTGTCTTTCTCTGGCTAACCGTGTTCCTAGGGGCGAGTCTGCCGTGGGCGTGTGGACCGTGATCGTCAAGGACACCGAGGTCAACGAGTTCTCCGGTGTCTTCACTGACTGGCGGCTTAACCTTTGGGGCGAGGCCATTGATGGGAACAACCAGCCTCTGCACCCGCTCCCCACCGAACACGATGACGACCATCCCTACGAAGTGGCCCATGTCGCCACGACTAGCATCGAGCCAGGCCCAGTGCAGACTAACCCTCCTGCCGGCCCCGAAGACCACATCGACCGGCCCGTGAAGAAGCCTCCACAGCCGAAACCAACAGACCCCAGCCCGGTTGAGGATGTTGTCACGCCAAGCCCTGCGACCAACGCGACGGCTTCCCCGACTAGCACCGACGAAACCAAACTCTCCCCGTATCTCCCATCCTTCGGGGCCTCAAAGATGACGCAAGTTTGGATCTACGCGTCTCTGGGCATGATTATTATGTTCTGTATTGGGCTGGGCATTTATTTCCAGATTTCGCGACTCAAGCGCCGTCGTACCAACCCACACGACGACTACGAGTTTGAGATGATCGAAGATGAAGATGAGCTGCAGCCGATGACTGGCGGCTCCCGGACGCGTCGCGGCGGCGAGCTGTACAATGCGTTCGCTGGGGAAAGCGACGAGGAGGTGTTTAGTGATGCCGACGACGATGTGCCATACCGCGACCGGTTAGCTAACGTCCAGGAAGAGGACGAAGACGCAGCCGAAAAAGCTTCGCCGGGTACTGGGTTGTTGTCGGAAAAGCGTTAGGGTCTGGTTATCTGGTTGCATTTAGTTGATGGGAGTTGAGTGTATGAAGCATCGATCGAGTAAATCCGGTCTAGAGGGGCTGGATCTGTGTATATCCAACTTTGCTGCATGAATGACAGAAAGATTAGCGACTTTCTCCAATCTGGGAATGATAAATAAACTGTTGTTCTGTTGTTGTTGGAAATGTTTTATTATAGTATTATGGGTTGGGGCAGATGACGTTGCCGCCTTGGGACGACGATCGTCTTATCTCAGCCCTCGACCAGTTCCTCTCTCATTTCCCCAGCCTCAGTCCACCCCAGCTCCATACAACCCACATTTCAGCTCTTCCTGTCTCTCTTTTTGCCTGACACATTTACCTCTGCTGGGATCACCTCTGGCGGGGATAGATAATCAGACATCCGCCGGCTGAACCACGGCCGACCAACACCTCCCCCTCCCCACGATGGAACAAGATGACTTCGACTCCGTCAGCTGGAAGCACCCAGACAGCGACCAGTCACGGCCTACGACCTCAGGAACCGATGTGGAAGACCCGCATACATTTGATCACGATGTCAATGGCAAGCGGAGAATGAGCTCCGCCTACGAAGCGCCGGTCGGGACGCAGGCTGACGCAGTCGACGTGGGGGAGCTTGAGTGCGAGGTGTCATCGCCGCACAAGGAGGGCTCGGGGAAAGATGCATATATTTCATATCTGGTTACAACACATGTGAGTAGCGATCTCTCTGCGTCGCCGCCGCTGCTGCCTGGTCATGCTCGGGCAACCTCTGGAAAGAACACGGCGAAGCTAACGGGATCCGGTTCTACCCACAGACCGATTTCAAGTCATTTCAGAAGCCCGAAGTCCAAGTACGTCGGCGGTTTACGGATTTCTACTTCCTGTACAAGACGCTGTATCGCGAATACCCGGCATGCGCGGTGCCTCCGCTGCCAGACAAGCACAAGATGGAGTACGTGCGCGGGGACCGGTTCGGGCCGGAGTTTACGTCGAGACGGGCGTGGTCGCTGCACCGGTTTTTGAAGCGTCTGACCCTGCATCCGGTGCTCCGACGGGCACCCCTGCTCACCATCTTCCTGGAGTCGCAGGACTGGAACGCGCATATGCGACTGCACTCGACGCGGACGTCGACAAGCACGGGCTCCGACAGCGGGAGCGCGGGGATATTCGATAACTTTACGGACACGTTCGTCAACGCGTTTACCAAGGTGCATAAGCCGGATCGCCGGTTCATCGAGGTGCGGGAAAAGGCAGACAAGTTGGATGAGGACCTATCGCATGTGGAGAAGACTGTGGCACGGGTCGCTCGGCGCGAGGCCGACTTGGAGACGGACTACACAGAGCTGGCTACGCAGTTCCGGAAGCTCGTCCCGCTAGAGCCGGCTGTGGAGATGCCACTGCATGTTTTCGCCGCGTCGGTGGAGGAGACGGCTCGTGGAATGAGCGGACTGAAGAACCACACGGACCAGAACTACCTGGGCTCGCTGCGGGACATGGAGGCCTACATCATGTCGCTGAAGAACCTCTTGAAAACCCGGGAGCAGAAGCAACTGGACTTTGAAGCTCTGGTCGACTACCGCAACAAAGCCGTCGCCGAGCGCGACACGCTCGCGGCCAACCCGGCTGCGTATTATGCCACCAACCCACTGACTTCCTCCCCGGCGTCTTTCATCCGTTCCAAGATGGAGGACATGCGCGGCGTGGATCACGAGCAATCCCGCCGGGAGCGGGTGCGCAAGCTCGAGCTGCGCATCGACGAACTTACCCGCGAGGTGGAATCTGCCAAAACCACCTCGGAGATGTTCGACGAGGAGGTCATTCGCGAAGTGGCGGATTTCGAGCGCATCAAGGCGGTCGAATTCCGGGATTCCCTTGGCAGCTTTGCCGAGTCGCACATCGAGTTCTACCAGGGTGTGCTGTCTACATGGGAGCGCTTTATTGCGGAGATGGAGAGCGAGCCCGACATGGGGCTGGAAGAGTCAAACCAATGAATCAATCCAGTTTTGGGGGGTTTTGGACCAAATGGCTGTTTTCTTTCTTTTTATCATGACTGGAAGCTAGCTTGTTTCATATTATTCGCAGTCAATACTACCCAACGTACTACTCACTCCATAATGCCCTCTAACCAGAATAGCCGACAATTTCCCCCATTGTCATACGTCGTTCACGGAAACAAGGAACCGAGACAAGCTTTGCAGCCCCCACGCTATCCGGCCAAGATTCGGCTCATCCCCCCACGCTCTCCAACTCGGGGTAGGTGCGAATGCGGAGATAGAATAACATATGACTCGGCCTGGCGGCCGAGTGGGCGGTCAATTAAATAGCTAGCCTCCCCGAGGATCCGTGTTTCTCATACCGTACTTCCTGGCTTCTTATCATTTCCATCTTCATCATCATGGTTTCGTCCCTGGGCCTGCGCGGAATGCCCTTGGTGATGGCCGTCACCTTGGCCTGCTCCACGGGGTTCCTCCTTTTCGGTGAGTTTCGTCCCTTTACTTTTTTTCCTTTCGGCTCTAAATCTATCTCTAAATTGGTCCAGGATATGACAACGGCGTCTTCTCAGGCCTAACCACCGACACAATCTTCCTCGAGACAATGGGCAACCCCAACCCCAGTCTCCTAGGCTTTATCGTAGCTGTCTACGAGCTGGGCTGTCTAGCCGGCGCTCTAGCCTCCGCCGTATGGGGCGAGAGACTCGGTCGTCGCATGCTGATCGTTGTCGGCAGCGTCTGGTTGATCATCGGCACCGTCATCCAATGCACATCCTACGGCCAGGCGCAGATGATCGTTGGCCGTATCGTGACGGGCCTCGGCATGGGTGGTATCACCAGTGCGGTTCCTGTCTGGCAGTGCGAGTGTACGCCCGCGCCGATTCGGGGACGCACGGTTGCTATGGAGTTGTCCGCGCTGATTGTTGGTATTGTTGTTGCGTACTGGATTGATTATGGGTGCAGCGGGTATACGAGTGGGTTCCAGTGGCGCTTTCCAATTGCGTTTCAGATTGTCTTTGCGCTGCTTTTGATTGCTATGTGCTTCTTCCTGCCTGGTGAGTTGGTCTTTTCTTGTCTTGGTGCTGTGTTGAAGGATTGAGATACTGATGCCGGTCACAGAAAGTCCCCGTTGGCTGGCGAGCCAGGGCAGACCCGAGGAAGCGCTGGATGTTCTCTGTCTGCTGCGCGACGGTCAGCCTCAGGATGAGAATATTCAATTCGAGTATACCGAGATCAAGGAGGCTATTGAACTCGAGGCTGAGGAGTCCGGCAGTTGGAAAGATTGTTTCACGGATGGCGGCATTATGGGCTGGCAGCGGGTTGCCATCGCGTGCAGTGCCCAGGCCTTGCAAGAATTTACCGGAACAAACATCATCACGTACTATGCACCTTATGTCATGGTTCACAGTGTTGGGCTTGACGCTCGTCAATCACTGCTTCTGTCCGGTGGTCTCCAGCTTTTCTTCCTGGTTGCCTCCTTCATTCCATGGTAAGAGCCATCGCATCGCAACTGAATTTTCATTCAACAGAGCACATCTGACAATTCTGACACAGGTTCATCATCGACAAAGTCGGCCGACGCAAACTATTCATGTTCGGCAGTTTCGGCATGGGCGCCTGCCAACTAATCGCCGGACTCTGCATCATGGCCGGGGGCAAAGCGAACGGCATCGCCGCCATAACAATGCTCTACCTATTCCAGGGCTTCTTCACCTGGGGCTGGATGTCAAACATGTGGTGCTACCCGGCCGAGATCCTGCCACTGCGCACTCGCCAGCGCGGTGCGGCCCTCTCGGTGATCTGGCAGTGGCTCATCACCTTCCTGGTCGTTGAGATCACGCCCGTGGGGATCCAGAATATCGGCTGGAAGCTCTACATTGTCTTCTGCATTCTCAACTGGGCGACTATGCCCGTTGTGTACTTCCTCTACCCGGAGACGGCGGGACGGACTCTTGAGAGCATTGATTTCTTGTTCGCCAATCACTCTAGCTTTAGGCAGGTGGTTAAGCTGAGCCAGCGGAAGGATGTCGATGAGTCTCCTGTCGCTCGCACTCGCGGGGCTCAGGCGCAGGAGAAGCCTGTGGAGGAACATGTTGAGGCTTGATGAGTGTATTTATAGACGCAGGTAGAGTAGAATGATGATAAATTTTGCAGCGTGTCTTGGCCCAGTGTATAAATACATATTTCTGCCTATATACTAGTTGATGCTCTGGTAGATACATCGTGGTCTCTTGGTCTTGGTGTGGCATAGCCGCCTGTGTTATGTTGGCAAAATCTTCAGATTCCTGGGCATATAACCTTGGTAGAACATAGAGAGCTCCGGTTTCCTGTTCAAAATTATTTCTCTATCTTTTTATTCTGGCCGTAGTTGTGCTTGTGGTATAGATTGTGTTTGTCTTGTTTGCACCCGCAAACCGTCTTTCTCGACTCCCGAAGCTCCGACTCCTCGAAGCAATATTGCTCATCACAATGCGTCTAGCCTCGAGGGCCCTCCGGCCATACATCTGCCCGTCATGCCGACATGGCGTTGGCAGCCGACGATTCAGGTCCCAGCTTGCCCAATCGCCCGACATCTACGACGTCGTCTGTGTCGGCGGCGGGCCAGCAGGCCTAGGGCTAGTGGCTGCACTCCGTAACGTCAACCAAAAGACATTAAAGCTGGAAGGTGATTGCTAATACTAGGTTTCACAGGAGCATCGCCCATCACATCGAACCTCAGGGTCGCCCTTGTCGAAAGCCAGGACCTCCAAAAAGCCCGATCCTGGGATATGGAGCCGACCAAATTCTCGAACCGGGTCAGTAGCCTGACGCCCTCGTCTGTGTCGTTCCTGCGCAGCATCGGAGCATGGGAACACTTGGACACCGACCGCGTGCAGGATTATCAGGAGATGCAGGTGTGGGATGGCGAGAGCGGGTCGCGCATATCCTTTGACTGGTCTATGGAGACGTCTCCGTTCGAGGACCTACCGAATGTCGCAACCATGACCGAGAACGCGAATCTTGTTCGTGGGTTGTTGGCGCGTATTGCTGCTTCGGGCGACGAGAACCTGTCTATCTTTGAGAACATGACCGTCGCATCTATTGAGAATGGCTCCGACCACACCGACGGACCCGATCTGTCGGCCTGGCCTGTTCTCTCTGTCGCACCGACAGGATCCGCGGCGAGTACCAAGCCGGCATCCCGCATCGCTGCGAGACTGCTGGTCGGCGCAGACGGTATCAATAGTCCTGTCCGTTCGTTCGCCGATATCTCCACCCACGGCTGGGACTACAATCGACACGGCGTGGTTGCGACCCTGGCACTTGGAGAACCAGATGTCCCGCCATTCCCTGCATCCATGCGCACAGCCTATCAACGGTTCCTACCTGCGCTGGGTGGTCCGATCGCCCTGCTCCCGCTGCCAAACAACCACGCCACACTCGTCTGGTCGACAACACCCGAGCACGCAGCGTACCTGAAATCGCTGCCGGCGCCCGCCTTCTTGGCTATGGTCAATGCAGCCTTCCGTCTATCTATGACAGACCTGAAGTATATGATGGGCATGGACCGTGCAACATCCACAGAGCAGATCTCATCCCACGAAGACGAGCTATCCTGGCGCCTCCAGCACACGCCACTCCCTTCCCAAATCCCACCCTCGGCCATCGGCCTGCAACAGGGCACAGTTGCCTCCTTTCCCCTACGCTTCCGCCACGCAGCCCAATATGTCTCCCCTCGTATTGCTCTCGTCGGAGACGCCGCGCACGTTATCCACCCGCTCGCCGGTCAAGGCCTCAACCTCGGCCTCGCAGACGTCGCTTCCCTCTCTCGCACAATCCAGTATGCTGTCTCCCACGGCATGGATATCGGGGATTTGCTCACGCTCGAGCACTACTCCTCAGAACGGTACCTCCCCAATGCTAAAATTGGTGGCACTTGCGATCTGCTTCATAAGATGTATAATGTCCCTGGAAACGGACCCGTCACTTGGGCGCGCAGCTTGGGGCTGGATGCTATTAACAAGCTGCCTTTTGTCAAGTCCTTCTTGATGAAGAACGCGGAGGGTTAGCTTGTTTGTGTACAACAGTTGTTTTCTGATGTAATTGTTACTGTATTCATAGCTCTCTCTTTATGCTGGTTACTATACGAGGACTATTATGTAGGTAGCTGAGGCAATCATAGGCTATCGCAACCATTATTGATCCTCTTCAAGGGCGCTCGCTGGCTTCAACCTTCAGTTATCGTGGTGGATGTTTTCGGAATGGTTATTCTTAACCCTGGCAGCTACTGCTCCTTACACCGCAACTACCAGTACTTTTGAAGTGGAATCAAAGAAGATTCGGGATTAATCGATTCCAAAAACCATTCATCTTATACATAGAACGAATTCCCGTAGGTAGAATCTAAAATAATACTTTTGATGGGGTGTAGTCGGAGCGGGCAGGTTGGAGGTTGCACTCTAGCGCGCCTCGGGCACAGACGGATCGAGCAGGAAACAGAGGAATTCGGTCATTGTTGGGAAAACTTACGGCCAGAAAGGGAAGACTTTGGACAAGAGAAATGTAGATGATAAGAAGAAGTAGGTTACAGGAAATCGCTCCTTTCATCAGGCTACAATCAGGCTGAAAAGTGAATCACGTGCACCGGGATGTTCTTCCGCAACTCTAATCTTCAACCAACTAAATTTGGGACGTCATCAACTTCACTTCAAGTACACTTCTCAGGCTTTTAAGACTACCCCAACAGCTCTCTGCTACAGGTATGCCAGCAGGTAATAACTTAAGATAACCGTCGCTAACTGGCTACTAGATCAGCATGGATAAAGAAATACTGTCACAGATGTCTCCCATGGCACGAAAGTTCTACAAAGCAAATATGAGGACGGATGCTGAAAAAGAGGCTGATAGACAGTATCAACCGTATCAGCCCAGTCTTGAAACAACAGATCCTGATGACCTGCCTTCATCTCCCTACCCCCCGGAAATCACACTGAAAGGATGGTACTTTCTCTACGGCAGTCTAATGGATCCATCGACCTTGGCCAGAGTTTTGCAAGTAGCAGAGGCTCCCAGGCTGCGTCCTGCTCGTATCATCGGCTATCAAATGAGACTCTGGGGACCGTACCCTGCACTTATCGATGGGCCGACTGGCCATGCGGTCGAGGGCGTGGCATGCGAAATCCTGACGCAGAAACACGTTGATCGACTGATCGCGTATGAAACCGAGAAGTATTATATCTATCCCTGTGAAATCGAGTTATTAGATGTTGGCATTGGTCGCAAAGAAATCGTCGATGGCAATTACTTCAAGTGGAATGGAAAGCTGGATGAATTGCAGGAAGGGGAGTTCAGTCTGAAGGAATACCTGCGACAGAAGAAACTGGAGGCGATGTAGGCACGAAGACAGCGTACAAGCTGTCTACCTAGACAGAAATCCTAAACACTTTACTTTGCTTTTTTCTTTTCAACGTTTGCTTTCCACCTCTCTTCCCCCCACTCTTCTTTCCAACTCTCATCCCTCCTCGGCTCTGTCCCGTACCTAAAACCTTCTCATGCCCTGCGACCATGGACAGAGGTTTCAAACTCGGTATTGAGCTTGAAGTGCTTCTGACTCCCAAGTACTCGACCAGGTCATTTTCAGATTTGGAAGACTTCGCCAATTTCTTCGTCACAGACCTCAACTCCAGGCTCCCCCCAGGTGTTCGAATCCATTCAGATGTTGATGGCCTTTACGAGGGCCCGGACGACTACCGCGAGTGGTCAGTAACTGATGACGTGACAATCCGCCCTGACAGAGGTGATCAATGTAAGTCAAACTAAGCTCGTACTCTACTTCTGGCTTCCTTACAATGTTCAGGGCCCACACAGATTATTGCACCCATCCTCCGATATCACGCTGAAAGCACTTGGAGAACAGAAGTCTTGCAGCTGTTCCATTTTGTTAACAGGCGATACACAATCGAAGTCAATGATTCTTGTGGTCTCCATGTTCACGTTTCGCCCCCACATGACCTCCAATGGAGCCTGAACACGCTGAAATCGCTTTGTCGAAGCATTTTCTTTTTTGAGGGTGCTATCGAACTTCTTCTTCCTCAAAGTCGATGTGGAAACCCTTTTGCTGCGAACAATCGTCGAGAGAATTCACGCCTTCGAAACCGCAAGATGGAAAAGTGCTTCGAGCTAGTTGACCGATGCAATCACCAAGCTGAGATCGCCGACCTTACGAATGACGGTGGCAACCGGCGATTTGCGTGGAACTTCACCAATCTGTATCACGGCGGCAAGTCGACTGTCGAGTTTCGCCAAGCACCTCCTGCGGCCGAGCCTACAATGTGTCTGGCATGGGCAGAGTTTGTGGTGGCGTTTGTGCATGCTGCGAAGGAACTTCGAGGGGTTTCCAGTCTTAAACGATATACTCGAGATGCCCATGGTTTGAAAAGATTTCTCACCCACCACGCCCCTCCTGGGTTTACTGCTCGCAACTTGAAGAATCTTTTCGTAGGGAAATTTGGTCATCGAGTTCCACGGCCTCTTCCGACCCTTACAACCGGACAACGAGACGTTCTGGAAAGGAAAGACGCGGAGGCAAGAAGGAAAGATTTGGTGATGAAGAAACTCACTCGTTTGTTGTCTGAGTGAAAGGTTGCTGGGGAAAGAGCTGTTCCTATCCAAGCGCAGATTAAGTTCACAATATCATCCTTGATTATTTTATCAGTGACGAAGTATTGTTAAGGCTCATTCTGTGGCTATTGATGTGGGCCTGTAGTCGGGCTGTCTTGTGCTCTCGGGAATGGCAGCTATTAGAGTCAGAGTTTCCTATATTTTACAAGCTACAATGGCTTACCCTCTCAATTTCGTTCGGTGTTCATGTCAATGCCAATTCTGGATGATGTATACAATATCACGTGACCATATCTGCGGATGGCCGCTGACCCGTTCCATGGGTCCACCGGAGCAGGAACAGAAGTATAGAAAAATGGAATAAACAAGAGTGATAGTAACAATAGTCCAGCTAATAGCAATAAACCTCGGTGCTCCGCAAATAATTGGATCTGACCGCTGACGCACGCTGCTCATGACTGCTAGTGCTGTCCAACCAGTAAAACGGTGGCTGGGGACCAGCCTCCTCGACCCTAACACTTTCTTTCTTTCGTTTCACCCCATCCTCTCTCTCATTCGTATTGCATTTTTGAACTCCTCCCAATTCTCTAACTGTTTCTCGAAACCGTGAGATCCTCTACCCTCGACCGCCGCCGTCCGCCACCCCCGCTTGGGAGGTACATGAACCCGGTTGGGCCAGAACGGAATGGTGACCACTGAGCACCATTGAATCGAGGCGCTACTCAGAGCGACCACATCTGATGTAAACGCTCCTCAATTTTCCTCCTCTCTTCCCTGTGAAAATAGCGTGGGGACCGAGGTTGACCAGCTCGATTCTAGTTGCGCCGCCCGCTGTGTCGCAAAGCAGTTACGCACCGCAACGCCCATCGCAAACCAGGGTACTTGACCCGAATAGAATATTCAGATAGAATCAATGGCAATGACTACAATGCGTCGATCACCCGAGGCTGCAAATGGCAGCTCGAACCCTCCTTCCGATGACCATGGATATGGCATGAACAGCTATGGTCCCGCGATGCCGCCACAAGTCCCACGGACACGCTCCGTATCTTCCAGGGGCCCTCTAGCTTCCCAGTCGTCAGGGCACCAGGCAGGACGATCCTTCTCGGCCAGGGCTCGGGATCTACCTTCAGGAAGCATGAACTATACCACTCGCAAGCCAGTCGCTCAGACTACTCCCATGCAACCAGAGGAATCGAACACACCCCGAGGTATGCCACCAGCACCTCTGCCTCCAGGTTATGACAGGGCTATGGAAGAGATTGAAGATCCAGCGCCCCCATCCCCGGCGCCGGCTGCGCTGAGTCGGTCGAATACCACGGCTTCAACCGCCGAGAATCGGCGTGGTTGGGCGTCTGATCGATCTCCATTACAAAAGTTGGAGGTTACTTTGACTGGAATCACCAAGGAGGAAAAGCGTGCACGGGTTCAGGAAGCGGAAATGAAAGCTCGAGAGCGGCTAGCGCGCCAGAAAGCCGAGCGAGAGAAAGCGGAAAGTATGGCCGCAGCGGCTCAGGCAGAGCAAAGTATGCAGGCGGCCGCCATCGCAGCTCCAGAGAGAAAGGAAATAATTCCAGAACCGCGATCTGGAGGCACGGCTGTGCGCCACAGCAGAGCATTGTCCATGAATCCCCAATATCCCGCAGTTCGCCGTGCTGAGGGTCCACAATATGCACGTACGGAGGATACAACATCGCCAACCGCAAGAACAGGCGGCGTTTCCAGAAAGTTGGTCGCAATGGGCGTGCCAGTGGCGAAGGCTGACGAAAATGCTCACTCGATTTCTCAGTCGGACCCCAGAGCAGCTGCACCCATGCTCAGCGAAGAGAGGATAGATGATAACCAGTCACCAACCCAAACATTCCAGGATAGCCTGGACTCGCAACCCAGGCCAAAAAAGCAGCAGACTGTGTCCTTTGATGTGCCGCCTCCTACACCACCCCCAATCTTCGAGTGGAGAAACGCACAGGTTGCCCGTCTCGGTGCCTCGGATTTTGATTTCCAACATCTTGATGCCGATCGCGGCAAGGCATGGTGGGAAGGCGGCGGAACGACCGACCGCAGAAAGAGCAGAGCTCTGCCCAAGAACTACCAGACGCCCGCTCAGAAAGTCTCAGGTAGGAGCCCTCTTCCACGATACTTGCAAGGTGATGTGATTAACATAATATAGGAGTGAACGAGCATAAGACTTTCCAGCCCCCGCTGTTCTTGAAATGCGGCCCATTGCTTCGATACACGGGCATGAAGCAGACCAAGGTCGATGGAATGCATGGGCCTGTTGACAAGGAGGTATGGCGAGGCACTGTCATGATTGTCACGCAAGATTCCCGCTCTTCTTACAATACTCCACCTACATTACGCCTATTTTCCCAGCCCATGGATCTCCTGCCACCTCCGCCTGTAGAGATCAGCGGCGAAGACGGCGTCCAACTGGCGCCTGAATATGTTGACCCGACAGCTGGTCTTATGAAAGTTGGCCGTGATGGGCGGCCTCTCTACGTCAAACCGGTGGATCATCTCGAGGAGGAAGTTGATCTGTCATTCGTGGAAAACGATGATGGCATCTACGAAATGTCGCCCAGCATGATCGATTACAGCAGCGAGGCTTCAAAGCAGCCAATACCCTCCAATCGAATCCACTCAGTTGACGGAGAAACGGCGGAGGTTTACCGAGATATCTCGGGAGTTCGTTTGTACGCCGATGCTGCGAGAGACGTGACGTTCTGGAGATTTTCCCTCGAGATCGAACTGAGCTCCACGCAACGGCGGATCGCATACCGAATCAACCAGGGACCTGCCTTGGGATTCTGGGTTCCTGCTGCAGGCCAGTCCATGAATATCATGTTCCACAGCGGCAATGGATTTGGGCCCTCTGTCGATTCCAACCAACTCTGTGGCCCTGATCCGCTCTGGCGAGATGTCCTCAACGAGCACCAAACTCGACCATTCCATGTAATGATTGGAGGAGGCGATCAAATATTCAACGACTCTATTATCACAGATTCGCCGCATTTCCAGCAATGGATGCAAATCAAGAACGCCACCGAGAGGAACGACACCCCTCTCAATCCAGACTTCCGCTCTGAGCTGGAAGAATTTTACTTGGACAACTATTCTCGATGGTTCTCACAAGGACTTTTCTCGTTGGTCAACTCCCAGATTCCCATGGTCAATATCTGGAATGACCATGAGATCTTTGAAGGATTTGGCTCCTACCACCATGATTTCATGCAGAGCTTTGTTATTTCGGGGTTGGGCAAGATCGCCTTCAAGTATTATCTGCTGTTCCAACACCACAGCGTCCCAGAGGAGACTGAGACGGACGAACCCAGTTGGCTTTTGGGTGCTCAACCAGGTCCTTACATTGAACAGCAAAGCCGAAACCTGTTTATGTCTTTGGGCCACGGGGTTACGTTCCTCGGTCTGGATTGCCGCACCGAACGCATGGTATGTCTTCCCAGGAGAACTTCAGGAAGATTGTGCTGACCATGATTCATAGAATAATGAAGTTCTTAACGAGTCGACATGTGATCGCGTGTGGGATCGATGCCACCGAGAGATCATGAAAGGAGAGACCAAACATCTGATTGTGCTTTCGAGTGTTCCAGTTGCTTATCCTCGAATGGTATGGACTCATTTCCGGGTTAAATCTTTCTTTCCGTTCCTAACATCAGCTGCAGGCAATTCTCAAGAACTTTATGAATAGCCGCAAATTGCTGGGCAAATCTGGAATGCTGGGTGGACTCATCAACAGATCTGGCGGCAATGTGGAGGTGTTTGATGACCACTGGACTGCAAAGCATCTCAAGTCCGAACGAACATGGCTGGTTGAGGATCTTCAGGATCTAGCAGCAGAAAAGTCTGTGCGAGTCACAATCTTGAGGTAAGAGAATATTGCCATTAGTAACTAATCCGTGCTAACTTGCTGTTCCTCCAGTGGTGATGTTCACTTGGCCGCCATCGGACAGTTCTACTCGAGCTCTAAATTGGGAGTCGCCAAGGACCGCGACTATCGATACATGCCCAACGTAATTTCTTCAGCCATCGCTGATATCCCCGAGACAGAACTCGTTTCGGACATGCTCAACAAACGCAGTACGGTGCACCATATGGACTCGAACACGGACGAGGATATCATCCCCATATTCACTGAAGATGTCAATGGCAAGCCTCGGAACAATAAGCGATTACTTCCTCGGCGAAACTGGTGTTCAATCAGAGAATATAACCCTGGTTTCACACCTCCAGCGACGCCTGAACCCATGACACCACCAACGGAGCCTCGCCCGGGCATGCTCCGGCGGACATTGTCACTGGGACGCGGAGGAGACAGAGACAAATCCTCTGCCAACAGACCAGGCAGTGGTCTTCTACGTCGACTGTCGAATCGTGCGGGAGGGGGGCCACCAACGAGGTCCTTCAGTTTTGGCCCCGGCGGAAAGAGGCGAGCCAGCGTCGACAGCCCGCTACCCCCAAGGGAAAATGGCGACAGTTACTTCCCCAGCGGAGACCAGCCTCCTCTTCGCCCGGGACCATTCCACCGCCGGCCAAGCAATCTCGGCAAAAAGGCGGCAAAGAAGAAGAAGAACAAGATCGAGGATGATGGCGCGGGCGCCTTCATCGACCTTGAAGGGGGACTGGCCATCACGCTGAACCTGGAGGTCAGCCC
Organism: Penicillium riverlandense; assembly: GCF_028828495.1. NCBI lineage: Eukaryota > Fungi > Ascomycota > Eurotiomycetes > Eurotiales > Aspergillaceae > Penicillium > Penicillium riverlandense. The sequence continues at coordinate 997,650 of NW_026643197.1, read as the reverse complement.
TATGGACCCGTCTGGGATTACGGTGCCCTACAAACTGCTCGTGCCTGTGCTGCGCTACCAGGGCAATGAATATGACCCTCCCCCGACACAGGTGGTTAAGGGATGGAAGAAATGGCTGAATGTGCGGCGGAAGAACGAGGCTGAGGCTGATGCTAGTGAGGACGAACTTGATGATGACGATGATGACTTGATAAATAACACGCGCGCCAATGCGGCAAGCCACACCGGAGGAGGATTGTGAAGAGGGTGAGGCGTGACTGCGACGCCAGAGGATCGTGAGAGTATGGTGTCTAGTGACTTCTCGCGGCGTAACTCAGAGAAATAGGATTTTTGCACCGGGACATTGTTGCTAGCTTTAATCTAGGGCCTTTATCTACCGCTAATCACTACCATCCCACACATTCAGTAATCAGCTGCGTTAGAATGCCCCGGAACATTTGATACTTGATGGAAAACGATAGTGTACATTAGGATTTGGTTGATCCGGTGGTCTGATTGGTCCAATGTCTTCCCCTGGATGTTATTATTAGTCAGCGGTCGAGACTTGCCGCGCTTGCTAATCCCCTGGGCAGGTGACATGTTCTCGAAGCCGCGACTGATTAATTCATGTTGATTAACTAACTATGAAGATGATTGTTGAATAATTGCCTAGGCTATAACATTTTTATTGCCCAGTGTGGTATATCAGGCCGAATCCAGGCCGAATCCAGGCCGAGCCGGACACGCCATCCGCCGGATATCAATCAGTCCGCTGCCCATGACCTAATCCTCCCCACCACCGACGGAAAATCAGTATCCTTGCTTATAACCTTCGTTTTCCCCCGAAGCCCTTCCTTTTCACCCGCCAAGCTGTTTTCTTCAACGTTCCGTCGTTTCCCTTTCACCCTCCGATCCCTCGGGTTCACTGCTGCCGCAGCCTCCGCCACTCTTCACCAACAGTCGCCACCCTCCGCCTCGGCCCTCTCGCAGCCTTTGTCGACACCATTGCGCGTTAATAGCACTACCTCCGCCCGAATGGCTCACTCCAAGGTCGTTGGTGAGTTAGCCCACACTCGTAGAACCATCAGACAACAGACTAACACCCTCCTCCTAGTCATCGGGTCCGGCCCTGGCGCCCACACAGCCGCCATTTACCTGTCGCGCGCCGAGCTCAAGCCCGTGCTGTATGAGGGTATGCTCGCCAATGGCACCGCTGCCGGCGGCCAGCTCACAACCACCACCGACGTGGAGAATTTCCCGGGATTCCCAGATGGTGTTGGCGGCCAGGCGCTGATGGAGAACATGCGCAAGCAGTCCGAGCGGTTCGGCACGGAGATCATCACGGAGACGATCTCGAGGCTGGATCTGTCGTCGCGGCCGTTCAAGATGTGGACCGAGTGGAACGACGGCCCGGATAACGCGCCCGCGCACACCGCCGACGCCGTCATCATCGCCACGGGCGCCAATGCCCGTCGTCTGAACCTGCCCGGCGAGGAAACCTACTGGCAGAACGGCATCAGTGCCTGCGCGGTCTGCGACGGCGCCGTGCCTATCTTCCGGAACAAGCCCCTGTACGTGATTGGCGGCGGCGACTCCGCTGCCGAAGAGGCCATGTTCCTGGCCAAGTACGGAAGCCGCGTTACCGTGCTGGTGCGGCGCGATAAGCTGCGTGCTAGCAAGGCCATGGCCAACCGGCTGCTCGCGCACCCCAAGTGTGATGTGCGCTTCAACACTGTCGCCACCGAGGTCATTGGCGAGAACAAGCCTAACGGTCTGATGACCCACCTCCGCATCAAGAATAGGGTCTCCGGCCAGGAAGAGATCGTTGATGCCAACGGTCTGTTCTATGCTGTCGGGCATGACCCGGCCAATGCCCTGGTCAAGGGCCAGGTCGACCTCGACGAGGACGGGTATATTATCACTAAGCCCGGCACCAGCTACACCAGCGTCGAGGGCGTCTTTGCCTGCGGTGACGTGCAGGACAAGCGGTATCGCCAGGCCATCACCAGTGCCGGTATGTTTTACTGAGTCTCATGTTTCAATGCAATTTACTAACCTAACCATCTAGGCTCTGGCTGCATCGCCGCCCTGGAAGCCGAGAAGTTCATCTCGGAAGCCGACTCCCCGGATGAGAAGCAGCCCAACGGCTCAGTGGAGCACTCGGTCGTCGAGCCCGCCGTGCAAGAAGTTAACGGCGATGTCAAGAAGGACCCCAAGGGTGCTACCGCTGAGTACAAGTCCAACCCGCTGCTGTAAACCAGTGCATTTCTCCCTTCATCTTTTCCTGCCTTTATATATGTCTGGCGATTTTCACTTGGCGTGTGAGTGGATTTTTTCAACCATACTCGCGTGCGCTTCTAGACCTGTTCCTTTTGCCCGTCCTCTTTTTCGAATTCCCCATGCATAGATAGTTTTTTGTCACGAGATAGATGGATGGATGAAATGATATTGCTAGCTCAGACGTTGATCGTTTCCCCCTTTCATTTGTACCGTGTTGTTGTAAAGGACAACAGGCAAATTAGGGCAATTTGGTCTCATTATAGCATCGATGGACTAGTTGATTCATGAATAGCCGATACTTAATGCCGGTTTTGAACCATCTGTTTGTTTATATAGTATTCCAATCAAAATTCGCAGATGTGAATAGGTCCCAAAACTCCCTGTCATCAGCACTGAACAATGCGGCAAACGGACCAGAAGAAGGCAAATGAGACGACAGATCATTACTTTCAACGACCGGTTGCAGAAGATCCGCAGTGGATTCGAGGCCATAGAGAGCTTCGATGTCAGCAGCAAGGTCCTGGAATGGCCTTTCTGCAACGAAAGACTCCCTACTTCCAAGTAGGGTCTGCAGATCGTTTTCGCGTGGAAATTGATTGACGATTGGGGATCCAGCGCAGCTCGCACTGGCGTCAGGACTCATTCGGCGCGAGGCTGCCGGACTAGGACCTGGCGTCTGAAAATCTTGATCCCGATAAATTCGCCCCAAAAGTCTATCAAATGCAGATGCATAGCGGAGGGCAGGATGCTTAGGGTTTGACGAGGCTGTTGACAGACATTGTGTAAGAGCTCGGAGCAAGCGAAGGATCGCCCTTTTCTGGGACGGCGGTATTGGGATAATGACGACTGTTTTGAGAAGAAAGACACCCGCGTGGCTGAAGAAGAGAAAAAAGCGTAAAGGAAGGTATGATAATGCCTGCGAGATGGGTTAGTCTGAACTTTTTCCGAGAAATAAAAGTGAACAGTTTAACGGACCCTTGAAGGTTGTAGTCTGCCAATGGCCAATCGAAGGACATCGGCCTAATACCAAAGAAGGGTCAGCAGGAGATACCAAACCGTTTAGATATCACCGTACCGCTGCATTGATAGCTTCAACAATAAAACGTCCGTCGGATGTACCCATTAAACCTGTCGGAAAATAATTTGAAGGGCGATTGCCATCGTTGGCACTTACTACCCGCTGCATATATGCCTGCAAGGAGAAAGAATAGATATACAACCGAAGATGATGCTGTAACGATAAGTTTGTCAGTTGAAGTATGCTAATCTCAGAGGTCATTTCTCACAAATGATATCCAGACACACTCATTGATGGGATACGTTCGCCACGGTTTGTTCTGCCAACGGTCGCGGAAAGCCGACAAAGCTAAAAGCTTGATTAGCAAACAATAATAAGAAAATTTCGCTGACGGTATGCTCTCACTCTCTGCAAAGCCGTCAATGTGTTGGTAATATTGTTCAGCTTTCGCTAGAGCAACCGAACGGCTTTTCGAAGGGTACAAGAGGTCGTGAGCATTGCCCAGTACCTGTGTCATTTGAACAAGACACTGCAAATAGGCGGCATGATCTTCCTGAATGCCCGGGATATGACGCATCTCGGGAAAATCCACAGCGGGATCAACGTTTTGATGTTGGTAAGTCATTCCAGGACCTTATGTGGCATGATTAGTTCTTCAAATCCGAAGCTCATGTAACGGTTGTCAAAGTTGCTTAAGACTGCCTTGGAAAAGATGGATTGCCACTCACTTCGATGCCAGAATACCTTTCCAACCCGAATGGAAATTTGCCGGTCTAGGCAGTAGCAGTCTAGACATTTTAGCGCGCCTCGAACATGCGGATAACATATTTCTCTCACAGCTCAAAGCCACTTTTCCCCTATGGCGATTGTGATCAGGCTTTTCATCCACGTCTTCGGCTTGCATGTTTAGCCTCTCGAGACCTAAGAAGTAAGCTAGCCGCACAGCCTGAAAAGCATCAGTTTCAACTATAATCGATTAAATTATGCCATCAGACCTACCGTGCCGACATTCATCCAGCTCATTTGATTTCCGACTCCTCGTTCTGTGCCATGGCCCATGTTTGGGGGATATTCTACATTTGATGTCAATACCAACCACTTGCATGAAGTATTGTTGACGTACCTGAGAGGAGCAGGAAAGCCTCAACCACCTCTGTAGATGCATTTTCCCCCTCGACGGCGACCTCCGCAAAAAGGATCCGCACTCTCTGCCATAAAAGGTCATGTAGAGTTTGATCTCCTGCCAAAGACGCTGTTACCACGAGGATAGCGGCCATCAAATGAGGTTCCCGACTAGCCATGGCCACAACGTGTTCCGGGGTGACTTGCATCCTGTCATGTGGGATCAAGGGCATAATAGGGTGCACCGTGCGCATATAAAAACTAAAGAGTTTAAAGATTGTAGTCTTGTCAATAAGTCCTTCTTGAACTAGGAAAAACTCTTTTTTGGAAGACGGCTCGTCAGATATCTTCGTGCCACCTAGGATTAAACCCCGCTGCGTGTCTAGCATGTGCTGCGCTCGATTATCCGAATTGACCTCCGCTTGATCCAGTAACCTTATGGCGTCTGATGTGTTCCTCAAGGGGAATGTTGCCAATGTATGACTGGCAATTTGTTGATCATAGCTTGTAGAATTCCTTTGATTGAGATCCCTGGTTGAGTTGGATGTGCTGATCGGGGTATTATCCCCAGCCTCCACGACGGGCTCAGAGGAGCCCATGAATGGTTGCCAGGCGGATTGGAACACTTGATCTACCCTATTAGCAGGGCTAGACGAGTGAAGCCCACCATTGCGTAGGTCAATCGCGACCGCATGAGGTCGATTGCCATGCTCTTCCCTTGCTCTTTTTGGTGGGCGGCCTTTTCGCTTTCTCTCAGGGAGAACTGTAACTAATGTGAGCTAACACGTTTGTAGGCGAAAACAATGCACCTCACCACAACGTAAGTTGGCTCTACGACAGGCCTGACAAGGTAATTTTGGATTGGCTGGGTCTCCTAATGCACACTTCTGTTTCTTCCGTCGGCAGTTCTCGCATGCCTGGTAGACTCTCCTGAATCCGGAAGCTTGACATGAGGGGGTCTTTTCAGAGATTGATCCACTCCCCGGAGACATCGTATCTGCCATGATGACGTTCTAATGGCTCGAAATTAGGAAGTCAACAATGCGGCATCTCCGCAAATCAGGATCGCAGAAAAAGTGAATGAAGGCGCGATGTTTCGAGGTCCTGTGGTAGTTGAGATGATACAACTCCGCTCTCACTATGGGTGATTGCCGAATTTGGTAAAATGGCCGGAATTACCCGGTCTAATGGGCCAAAGTGCGGAGCGTACATTAACTGACCCGGTCTTGTGACAATCTGATCATTATTCTTCTACCGCGGATTGATTCCTAATTTGTTTATTCAATTTGCGTCTAAACCCCCACGATGCGTCAACATATGCTATCAAAGGGCGCTTTACTATAATCACCGGCTCCCACCTCAATTATTATCAGCTAGACTATAGAAGTTCTCGGTTTCAATTTCATTGGAAGACCGCCTCTGATTCCCTGCCGAGCGAGGAACATTTCATGAGCATTTCGTTTAATCGCTAACGGGAGAAGGAAATCATACCATGTTCAGGGCAGCAAGAGGCTCATAAGTCTTGGAATCGTCTGTTAAGATGACATCAAAACGTTGGAGAATCGCGGTGCTGACAGCAATGCCCTCGTACGTTGCGAGTGCGCGTCCGAGACAGCTGCGCGGCCCGGCATTCCAGGAGTGGTATTCTACATGCCATAGCATCAGCAAGCTTGAAACCAATAATGCTACTTCAAATATGAGTGGCTTCGTACTGAATGGACTGTAGGACACGCTTTCTCCGTTTTCTTTGAACCATCGGTAGGGATTGAAGACGGAGGCGTCCTCTCCCCAGACTTCAGGCATCCGTGACAAGACATAATTCTGGTAGCTGACGACATCACCTCTGTTCAAGGTCCATTAGGATCAGCTCAATTGGAGCCACGACGGGGCGGTGATCATACTTTTTCACATGACGAGGGGGAAGTTTGAGTTCAGGCACCGCAGGAAGAATGTCGTCTTCCGCTGCCTCCATTTGGCCAGCAGGAGAGACCGTATCAAGGCGAGCGGTCTCATCCCACATGGCATTTGCAAAGCGCAGTTTCTTCAAGAAAATGCGTCAAAACTGAATGATAGTGAAACAGCTCCAGAATGTTTACATACCGGTGCATCACCATAATTCAGGTAGCCATTGGTTAAACCAAGTTCCTCTGCCTCGGCGCGGATCTTATTCGCGGCATCGAGATGCTGATTGTCTTTGTGATAAATCTCCTTCATGAGCCATGTAAGACTGTATGCCGTTGTGTCGCCTGTGTGACGCAAGGCCTTTAGCGGGTGGCTCAAACTGAGGGAGGGGAGTTGCAACCACTCACGGCCAGCAGATAGAAATGAGAAGACCATTCCACCCAATTTGTATGGATCAGTTGTTGATTGGGCAAAGAGATCTAGGAGATCAACTCCACCATCTGGATCAGGTGTATAGCCATTTCGCATAGCATCAAGGCGTTTGTTGATAATATCATCAATCTTTGAGTAGAAGAGATTCGTAGCTCGTTTGGTAATTTTGTCCTCGCCGGACAGCTTTTCGGTGATTCTCCACAGAGGGTCACGTCTCCGTCGGTCAAAGCCTAGAAAATTAGCTTATCAGATACCATGATATATTTGAAGATGGGAGGAATACGACTCACAGAGGGCGGCCTTATCAAATGCTGCAATATAATCAGGCACTGATCTGAGGCTCTCGGGATCCTCTGACAAAATCTCTCGGGCGAGCTTATCCTCATGGAAAGCGACTCGAAGAAAGAGACAGAACATGAATCGTCCCATCAATTCCTGAAAGTCAAATTCCGTTTGCTCCTTGGCCAGATTAGCCAGAAGTCCAGTAAGAATATCGAGCGATTGGTGAAGGGACTTCGTGATGTGGTTTTCAAAGTTCCGCTTGCTGAATGCTCGCGTTGCCGACTTGCGCTGGAATTGCCATTCATTTCCATCGACAATGAAAATACCGGTCCTATGGAGTGGTCCAAAAGCATTACGGATAAAGCTTCCGCGTACGTAGTTCTTGCTGTTGTGCTTTTGAATGTGTTCGAGGTAAATGGGATGGTTGATTATATGCATGCGAAAGAAAGGGATCGTCATCTCGTAGGCAGGCCCATATCGCTTGTAAAGAGAGAACCAGGCTGTACAGCTAGCGGCACCATTGGTTTGGAGCTCCTGAGCATTCCCTTTGAAGGCCTTCCCCTGTGGCCCAGGGATCCATTTCAAGTTGGCAGAGGATGAAGTCCAGAAGCCCCTGTTGCGGTAAGTCCAGCAGATAGCTGTGGGGTCAAATTAACATTCTATATCATTCATTTGGCCGTGATGACTGCAAATATGGCTTACCAGTTACCGTAAAAAGGAGTAGCAGCCCAGCATATTGAACTAGTGTGGCCACTGAGAGATGTGGAGGGTGCTTGAGCAGAACGTCCATCTTGTTTAGTTCATGTCAATCAATACTGGTGACTCAGGAGTACAATGGTTCGACCTTTTAAAGCTCACCGAGCTAGTGTTACCAAGGGCAGTTACCTTTATATCCAAAGGCTGGAGAGGCGGGGTGGATAACGGCGCATTAGTGATGACAAAAAAACGTGCGAGTCTTGATTGAAAGGCCAACATGAAGTCCGCAAATACCCGGTTAAAAAATGCGGCCTAGGAATCGATGCCCAGACCAGACCTCTCCTGTTGCATGGCCCTTTCATATCTACCATTATTCTCAATATGGTACCTGTCCTTTCAATTTGAGCCGGATACTATCGGCCATTTTACGGCTGGAAATTGACCGGTAATGTTACGTCAAATCAATGGGTTATTTGACGTGGGGATCGGCTCATATCCATGTGGGGTAGCCCCGCAAATACGAAGGGAAGTAGTCCAAATAATGAGGCAATTCATTGGCACTTCTTGTAAGCTCATCGGGGATTTAACACCAATAGGTCATATTTATCAGAATCGGTAAAGGTACTGCGAGGCCTTTGACCAAATCCAAATGACCAGTCTTTATCATTCGACTAGAGAAAACCTAGGTACAGTGTTTACTTGACCCGCTGTGTACTCAGAATACAAGGGACAGAAAAATGCCTATGTTGAAATTTCCCTCTATTGCTAATTCTGATCGCCCATGTTTGACAGTCAATCTGAAAGCCCAGAAACTTTGTGGTCTTGGAACCACACCTCACAATATATAACGAAACCCAGCTGGTGGAGAGTCGGGCTTGTCCATCTCTGCAGGACGAACGTCTTGCGAGGACTCAGCTTCTTCCAATTGTTTATTCATTTTGACATGCAAAAGACGGATTGTCAATGCCAGACCCGCCACTACAAGTAAGATCGCAGCAGTCGCACTACCTCCAGGAATGTACCGTGGGCCTGTGGAAGACGGCCACATGTAGCTGCCATAGATTGAAGAAGCGTTACCCGTTAAATTGATTAGGGCAAGCGCAGCTGATCGTTTGACCAATGGTCGAGGGAATGAGTTGGCTTCCCAAGCGAGGATGATCGTACAGGCCGAAACGGCGCCCATAGGCATTCTGAGCAGGTTAGTCTCAACCCTACAAGTCAGGAGAAAAAGGCTCACAGAAACATAGCAAATATTCGAGCGCCGGTATTTGTTGTTGCAGTAGCAATAACGATCCCGATGAAACTGATAACGTTCAAGGCAACGATATGGAGACTTCGATCGTTCGTCCTGCCAGATGTCCAGGTTACCAGGAGTGAGACCAGGAATGTTAAGATCCAGACCGGTGCAGTGAGTAATAATGTCTCAATATTGCCATAACCAAGTGTCTGCACAATAGTCGGGAAGAAGTACTGGAAGGTTTGGGAGAGAAGCGAAGTGTGCAGAAGAAGTATGAAGAGGTACACCCTCTTATCGGTGAAGACTAGTTTCAATCCTTCTACAATGCTGACTGAAGTAGCGTCATCTGCTTCTTTAGCGTCATGCATGAGGCGCCATTGAGCATATGCCTTTTCTTGCTCATTCAGCCAGGAAGTTGATGCCGGGTAGTTAGGGAGGAAAATGCTAAAATGGTCAGCATAAGGAAGGAAAGGAATGCAGGTAGAAACGTACGCTGCTGTGACAGACACAGCGACTGTGATGCAACCTTCAATAATGAAGAGCCATCTCCATGCTGCAACTCCCAATGCACCATCAAGGGTTCCAAGGACTCCAGCACCTATCAGACCTCCGAAGGCATTGGCCAGGGAGCTACCGGAGTAGAACCACGCAACACGATGGACCAGCTAATTCAGTCAGACATGCAGAGATTAAAATATAGTCCGAGGCACCTACCTCTTGTCTGGTATACCAGCTCGACCTAGACACAACCGTCAGTGATGATCTCTTGGTTATTACTCCAAAAGGCAACTCACATTAGCATAAGTGCGCCTGGGAAAAAGGGGGCCTCCACGAAGCCCAGAAAGAATCGTGCTACAACAATTCCAGTAAAGGATTGAGCGGCCGCTTGACAAGCGGAAATAGACCCCCTGCGAGAATATGAGCCTTGAATCCACACATGGCATTACGGACAGACTTGCCATGTGGCCATGGCTATGCCCAGAAAACGGGCAGGCGGAACACGAGTGATAAGAAGATTAGATGGCAGCTGCATGAGGATATATCCAACAAATAGAATGCTTGTTGCGAGGTTGAAATCGGTGTCCACCATTCCCAGGTCTTTCTCCAATGAACCGAGTCGTGCCTGGGACAGGTTGCTGGTCAATTATTAGCACAGTGACAAAGAAACAAGCGAGAACGAAACTGCCATACTTGCGATCCAAAAAGTTCAAGAAATACATAAGAATAAGAAAAGGTAGTAGATGGATGTCCACCTTGCGAAGAAGGGTACGGTTCATCTCTTGGTGCCATTCTGGGCTCTTCGAAACGTATACCTCGTAGAGTGGATCTTGTAGCAGGCCAGGGATGGCTTTGTCTTGACTCTCCTCAACATGTTCTGATGTAATAGTATGGCCCATAGTTTCAATGCCTGTTATGTCGCTATGTTGGAACTCTTCTACATGGGAAGAAGCTCCTTTTATGACGGGGACCCCCGCAATAATCGGAACCAAGTCATGTCTTGGTTCCAGTCGATAATAGAAAGCTTATAACGGACCGGTGTCATACTAAAGCAACGCAAGCCCATTTAATATTTGATAAAATGGAATTACAATTGGTTGATGCTTTTTTACAATGACCCCGGGTTGGTGCGTGAGTCCTGGGGGCAAAATCCCGGGGTGACTGACTCCACATCGGCTGCCAAGATCCCGAGAAAGTGACCGTTAGTATCCGGTCAATATTCAAGCACTTGCATGAGAAGTCCAGATCCTGCGAGGCCGTGCGGAAGCCTTGGAAATCCTGAAAACGCGGGGGAAAGGAGCTTCGTTCGGGTAAATTCACACCGAGAACTGTTTGCCTTCTTTATAGACTGCTAGAGGTGAATAGGCTCAATTAATGGTGCAATAGTGGGTGCTGGCATATCTCGTTAAACTGCATTCATTCATACATGGTTAAAATCCGTATCAATCAAGGTATGGAGGTAAGTGTAGAAAGCAACAACATTGGACCAGCTACTGACTCTTCCACCTCACATTCAGGAAGTATGAGACACCCCGTTACTCTGAGCCCCAGCAGCAGCATCTCCAGACACACCGGTACCAGCCTGCCAAGTCTCAAACGGATTAGCAGCACACCACCGATCCTTAACGACATAAGTCAACCTCTCCCACTCGGTGACCTCAACCTTCCACTTCTCCCAAGCCTCAGTATTAGCCCTGCGATTCGCCTCCGTCTGCGCAAGGTATGGCGCCTTAATGTCGGCCGGGGCATTGCGCCACATCTGGCCGAGAGCGTGCCGGATCTCGTCGCGAGCGGCGCGCGCGTTCGTGTTCTTGGTTGCTGTGCGGCGGGCTTCGTCGCACTGCTCGCGGCAGGTGGTCCAGTAGTCCTTCTGGTAGAGGAGGAAGGGGTTCAGGCCTGCTTTTGGGGGGCGGGGAGGTGCGGGGCCCAGCTCGGCGTAGATTTCGGTCCAGAAGGCTTGGGTGTAGGCTTCTTCTTTAGATTTCTCGGTGGATTTTGGGTTGTGTTGGCGGGCAGGGGGGTTGTTGTGGTTGTTGGCGTTGTGGAGAGGGTGGTGTTTGAAGCCTTTCTCTTTTGGTACGCCGGCGTGGTGGTGCCGTTGGGTGTTGTCGATACGCTGCCGTTGACTTTCTCGGGGACCAGGGGGTTGGGTATCTCGATGGGGCCTATGGTGGACTCGATTACCTCGGATGCGGCGCGCAGTCCGGAAAGGTATGCGCCGTGGACAGTAGCTGGGTGAGTGCCGCAGGTGGCTTCGCCTGCAAAGTGCAGGTTGCCAATTTGCCGGGCCATTAGGTCGTAGTCTTCTGGGAGAGCGGCGGCCGCCACGTAGGAGTAGCTTCCGCGGGTGAATCGGTCACTGCCCCAGCGGGTGATGATGGTCTCGAGTGGATCGGGGACAGTGGCATGCTTGAAGACGTTCCGGAGTTGGCTGGTGACTTCACCAATGATTTCGGCATCTGAAGTCCGCTCCGCCTGGTGAGCTGCGTCGCCGGCCATGAGAGCGATGAGAACCGGAAGACCTGTGGTTGGCACACAGTTCCAGAACAGATAAAATCGGCCACGATTTGCCGCATACTCCTCCTGCACCATGCTGTTCGGGTTCTCAGGCTCGCGTAAAAGACCGAACATATCCCGGTCCGTATCCCAGAATGGCTGGTCAAACACCAAGATAACCTTGTTCATGACTCCGAATCCTAGTCGGTCAATTGCACCGCTCTTCCAGTCTGGAAGAGGTGGGTTAAACGTGATCGATTGTTGTTTCAGGATGCCAAGAGACCCGGTGAACACGACGTGGTCGGCCATAAACTTCTCGCCGTCTTCACACTGGACCATCGCTTTCCGGTTTCCAGACCCAACTGCATTGTAAGAGATGTTGGAAACAATCTTGCCGGTGCGCACATCAAGCTGCGTAGGAAGAGAATACAGCCCATAGGGTAGTTGTGAATAACCGCCCACCACCTGTGAATGTTCTCCCTCGAATTCATTGCCAATGTCTTGATCCCAGCCGGTTAAGCTCAGTCGGTCGACGTTTGTGGCGTTGGCATACTCGAGATTTGCGAAATGCCAGTTCAAAAGCCGCATATCCCTTGGTGTCAACGGAAGCATGCGCTGATATTGCTTGACTCCCTCGTCCATGATCGCGCCGAGGGTTTGTACTGGAGATTCTTTCGCAAGAGTCTCGAGTTCAAGAGTGTTATTCACAGTGTAACCTGGATTCAGCTTCCACCCCATCGACTGGCAAGCCAAAGCCGCCGGATGCTCCTTGGATGGACCGACAAGATCTGTATCCCCAGACGGCTTGATATCCGCAGTCTTGTGTCCGACTCCGCGACGAACTCGTTTCTTGGGGACTAGCAAATCGATCGTCCCGGCGGCTCTGGCATCCTCGTATTGTCGTACCGTCAGGCCATCGTTCACCGTCGACTCCCGCCCCGTATCAATCATGTCGCGGTCACCTTCAGCAGTGGGAACGATAACTGCGTTATGTCGGTAGAAACCAGCGCGATCAAGCACATCATTGTAGAGCTTTTCGTCCATGGAATCCCGAACCTCATCCACGGGCGATCCATCTATATCGTAAATCGTCGAGATATCACGGAGAAAGTGATAAGAAAGAGCCAGTTGGCCACGCACGATCTGGTCCAGAGGGTTGCCCTGGTCGAAACCCACGATAATCTGCGCACCCATTTCCGCCTTGGGAACGAGCCCAGAAGGAAGATCTGCTGATTGTAGACTGTGAAGAGGGTGTGAGTAGATACGCCCACCGATTCTGCGACGGCCCTCCAGGAGGACAACACGAGGCGCGGTGTCTGCGTCACGGTAGTGACGAAAAAGACTCTCCAACTGCCTTGCGCAGCCCAAACCAGCCACTCCAGCGCCAACCACGACAATAACAGGACCCTCTTTTCGTCTGCCGCGCTTTGGTGGCACTTGCGGTATCGGAGCCTCCACGCAGCCAAAATTAATATAGCCGTTCCGGACAAGCCAGTCATAGGCGAATGACGCCAGGTTCATCCATCTGTAGTCCTTGGCACAGCCCAAGGCTTCCTCCCTGGTGACACTGACCATAGGGTTCCGGGTCCAGAGCCGTAGGATTCCATTCCGGATGTTGAGGTAGAGCGTGACTTGCAGATGGCAAAGGTGGTCTTGAAGTGCATCCTGTTCCTTGCGATGAAGCGCATATGGATCCAGTCGAGACGCATATCCGGCTGCAACACATTGTTGGCCGTAGACAGCAGGTGAAAGCCTCGAAGGGATGGACGACCGGGGCCGGCATTTGGAAAAGTCAACTTTACTACTGTCCGCCAGGTTCAAGCCCGAGGGGTAGGGAGGTGTCGAGCGCGATTTTGCCGGTGTTGTCGGAGGAGATGTAGATTTCTTCGTACCAAAGGAGGATGTGAATGAAGTGGACGTGGTCGACTCCTGGGGCGTGCTGCTGCCCCCGCTGGCATATGAATCTCGAATTGATCCATTGATACCCTGAACACCGTTGCTCATTATAGGCTGATAGGATGTAGCGTTGACATCTTCAGGCAGTTTTGGATGGTTAATGGACACCGAGCTAGGGACTTTGTTCAGAGGAGGACTGTTCGAGGTCCGCGCCCGTTTGATGGGCGGCTCTGGCTGTTCAGACAGCAATGATCCTTGTATATCAGCCGTGATATTGCCATTTACGGCAAATTGATCGATGTATGGAACCATCTGGGATGTCGTAGATGCCGAGGACATGCAAACTGATCGGAAGTCGTCCTTCTCACACGTCTTGGAACCAGTGATGCACAGAAAGTAAAACCGGTGTTCTCTAGCAATGAAATCCCTTCTGAATCATTGATAGGCCTCCATATCTCAGACGAATGCGTGGATATCAAGGGTCAGGGCTTCGCAACCACCGAGTCCACATCGCTAGTCGACATGCGCAGACGGAGGGATTCCGGTAAGACCGAGATCGGAGATGATCTGAAAGCAAGTCAGAATTTCAATCGTTATTTGTAGATACATAGGGCGATAGGATAGACAAGGGTAGAGAGGGGAGGTTTGGGGCCGATAGGAATTAATGCATACTCCGCCAATCCTTCGAGGGGGACCAGGGCTGAAAGCCACACGGGAACTTACATGCAGTCAGCGGCGCAGCACTTGTCAGAACAGAGCGAAACATCCAAGTTGTCTGGCCAGAACGAACGAATGGATGAAAAGCGAGTGAGAATTCGACGGACGGCGAAGTTGCCGCATTCCGTGGGCGTATTTGTCAGTCCGCCCCTACCGGACATTTCCTACTCCATTATTGAGTCCATTGTTGGACGGTTCTATTGAGACTATAGAATAGAGAGTGAATATTATTGTTCGTCACAATCGTCATTATTCTATTCGGAAATATGTCGGTGCAGGCCATACGCCTCGCCTGATGTCCCTTCATATCCATCCGAGTCATTATCCGTGAACTCGTCATGGTACGACCGCCGGTTCGACTTCCATTGCCTAGGCGAGCGGTCGCTGTCGCTGTCATCACCCAGCTCCAAATCAACATGGTCATCATCGAAGTCACCAAACCCGATGCGCTCCTCCTCATCCCGAGCAAGTGTTTTGGAGGCAGCGTTGACGTCCGAGTCGTCCGAAAACGAGCCGTGAGGCCGGTGCGCGGCATGATCTGCTTGGAGGGACTGTCGAATATCGGCACGTTCTTTGGCTTCGAGTTCTTTGGCGCGGGCGAGTGTTCTATCGCAAGGGAAAGTTAGCAACAAGGCGGAGTAGCCGAGACTGGAGATGCGCACCGTTGATAGATATACCACCCTGTAAAGATCCCGATGGAGACTGTGACAAGGATGCTGCAGATGTTGATGGCCTTTGAGGCTGCACTCATCTCCTCGTTCTTGTCCGAGAGGAGCCGGACTCGGCTGCCTATGAAGGTGGGGACCAGCAGCTTGGGGGTGATGATGGCGGTGGCCAGCCCGTACATCAGAGGTTGCACGGTCGGAAATGTAGAGACCGCTCCGTTACATATTGAGTAGGGTAGCGGGCACAGGCGGATCATGCAGAGAAGCTTGAGCCCGTCGTATTTCAGTGTCAGGGCCAGCGCGGCAAACCGCGTGTCTCGTTCCATCATACGGTTGACAAACTTGGACAGGACTGTCCGCGACACGACGAAAGAGCAGGTCGACCCAAGAACGGATGCGGTCGCGTAAATCAGCCACCTGTTAGAATTGCAGGTTAGCTTTGCTGAGGTCTGCGCGCGGGAGGTGGCTTACCCCTTCCACGTCCCAAAGATGAACCCCAACACGGTTCCAAACGTGGACCACCCGACGAGAGGCGGGAACGAGACGAAAAAGACACACAGCCACAGGATGAAGCCCACCAGGGCAGAATTCTCCCACTTCTCCGCGACCGGACCGAGCCAGAGAAAGAGCTTGCCGGTGAAGACCATGAACACAATGGCCAAGGTAAGCATTGCGACCGCCGCCGTGACGGTGCCTACTTTCTGCAGCAGACTCATTCGCATCCACAGGTCGTATACGCGATTGGACAGCTCCGTGCCTCGGTTGATCAGCTGGTCGCGGAAGGTGGTTGCGCGTTCGCTGGACCAGCGCGCACGGGTCCAAGGGGGTTGGGCATCGTCGTCAGGAGAGGGAGAATCTGAGGATATCGGGAGCGCCAATGCCTGGGCCGTGGACTGGTAGTCCGCAGGCATGGTGGGTGGTTGATCAAATAACGGGGAGAGATCGGATCCGGGGAGGGATCTGTCGGGATTATCAGGTAGCGATCGACAAAATAATGGCCAGTGGACAGCTAGACCATTAGAAGAACACCGTCAGGGCATGGGAAAGCCCAGATCGCAGGGTCGGACATGAGGATGAAAAGAAAGGAAGAGAGGGATATTGGGTAAATGATTGATTGATTGAACAGTCAGCGGAGCTGCCGGGGGCGGAGCAGGTTTACTGGCGAACGTGGCGGAGTATATCCGGCTGCCTGACCTAGGTACTACTAGGCACCCAGAGAGACTGTGGGTAAATAATCAAAGTAAGAAATCACCTATTGCATCGACCATTCTGTACTCAATCACCATTAGAGATCATTAATTGCGGTCGCCGACGATGACCAGATCGGAGTGAACATCTCCCATTCGATCACTCCTGCTGAGTTGAGATTTTCTAGTCATGTCAATTGAGTTAAATACCGTCACGATAACTATTCCTCGTATAGCAGAGCCAAAGTACTGTCATGTGTCTGTTGTATACTGTCGACGAGGTATCTGCCGTATAGTGTTGATCCCTGCTCCACCCACTCCCCTCTTTGTTTGCACTTCATCTTCTTCTCCCTCTCTTCCGTCTGTTTATCCACCACCCTCCCACCCACCTCTTTCCCTCGCCCGATCAGCGCACTCAAGGGCCGATGCGATGTAATCTGCCTCCGCGATCTGTCCCTTCCGCGTGCCATCGGCTTCCACTGCTGTTCCCCCTATCGACCGAATTCCCCCGACATCCCTGGACCACTTTGGCTTATCATCGCGGGATCATGGCCCGGACCTTCTGACCCGCTGCCTGACTCCCTGAGCATTATATTGTCATCCCTCTCACACCCCCGCTGCTTATCTCCGCAGCGCTCAGTCCCTGTCCTCCCCCCGCCTTCGTCTCGACTACGCCATCCCCTTTTCCGACGCGCGACACCGCGCATGCACAATGGTTTCGGAGGAGCTGCTCGAGAGATGCCTGCACATCTTGCAGGACCAGACCCTGGACGAGGAGGAGCAGGTGGAAAAAGTGGAAGAGTTCTTGCGCGCAAACACCACCTTGTCCGGCTCGTCCTTGGAGAACGCGGTGCTGGATATCCTCTGGCGGCATCGAAACCGCAGCCTACCAGACTCATCCCCCCGCCTAGTCGTCATACCGTGATTCGCCGTGCCTCACCTGCACCCTGGCAGATGGCTCGCTCGTCTACGCCTTTATCGCCTCATTCCAACCTGGGAACCAGTCCCGGGAGTACCTCGTGGGTGCAGAGCTCCCGCGGGGCGTTTTCCCGGCCTCCACTCTCCTCGACCGTCTCCCCGTTCACTTCTCCACGCCCTTCACCCCGACTCGCCCTTGCGCAACCTATTCCCCACTCCCCGAATCTGAACGCGTATGAATTCTCAGATCAAAGTCAGTTGTCCGATTTCTATGGGGACTTTGGCAGCGATAGCAACGTCGACTGGCTTGTCGCAGACGATGCCAACAGCACGACCTCGTCACTAGGCGGGCTCAGCGTAGCCGGCCTGAGTGCGACTGCGGCTGAGTTTGTGCCTGATATGAGCCCGCACGATATCTTGCGCACCGTGCTGGGTGATAGACGTTCAAATGATGAAATCGAAGCGGCTCTAGAAGCAAACAGCTATGACCTCGGCGCTACCATCGCATCACTGACTCAAGATCAAGAGGTGGACGTGTTTCCGAAACAGCACGACGACGGTCGTGTGGTGGTGGGCAAGTCTATGGCAATGGATCAATCACGCCCGATCACGCCCTCGGGGCATAATCGGAGCCCGATAGTGTGCAAGTACTGGTTGTCCACTGGCCAATGTCTGCGGGCGGACTGCCGCTTCAGCCATGATTTGACAAGTCATGTGTGCAAGTAAGTGCCTTTTCCAATGAAGTTTCACATTTCATGCTGACCAGTTGGCAAAAGATACTGGGTCATGGGCAACTGTCTGGCCGGCCAGGGCTGCCCATTCTCTCATGATCCGTCCGCACTTATATCCAATCTCAGTGTCACAGATGGCAGTCGGCCAACATCGCCACCAACCGGCTCTCCGTTTCAGGGAGACAGTGGCTCTGACGCATTCCCACCATTACAGTCGTCAGCCGCAGCGGAAGACCCCTGGGCTGGACAATATATTGGCCGATATCCATCCCCTCACCTTCTACAAGGCAGCAAGCCTATCCCTCCTGGGCTGCATTCGGGAATGGGAAAACGCAATGGAAGCATGACGCTTCTTACGCGCCCTCAGTCCCGTCCTGCCAGCCGCCATCAGAATCGGGAACTCAATCCCACCGCCCCGTCGGTTGACGACCAAGATGCGTTTCCAACTCTCGCCGCAGTTAGCGCAAAGAACGCTGGGAAAAAACATCACGGGAAACGAGGCGGGCACAATAACCGTGAGGGGAATCTCAGCAGAGAGAACATTCCACCCTCATCATTGGCGGACGTCGTTCGCATGTCCCCATCGCCAGCTCTTGGAAAAAGCAAATTTAAGAACAACAAAGAGCCCAAGGGTCGTGAAAACAGCGCCGCGGCTCAGTCAATCCCGCCGCCGCAAAATATCCCCTGGCTCGAGACTGGGGGAAGAGCCAACCAGCAATATATCAAGTACCGCACCGAAGCAATCCGGCATGGCACCGTGCGGAACAAATTTCTGCAAAGGTATTGCCTCCTCCGGTGTCTGATAAGAATAACAGCTTGCTAACCATATCTGTCAGTGCTGCCCAAGCTTGGAACCGAAACGATGCTCGCGCCGCCAAAGCCCTCTCGCTCCGTGGCCAAGCCGAGAACGACGCGATGCGCAGATGTCATCGTGAAGCAGCGCGCCAACTGTACGAGGAACGCAACCAGCATTTGCATCATGCAGGCCTGGACGATTCATCAGAAGAACTCTATGTTGATCTGCACGGTCTCCACCCCGAGGAGGCGATTGAGTACCTGGAGAAAATCCTTCTGAAGCACGCGCGAGAAGGGTTGCGGGTAGTCTATGCAATCACGGGCACCGGACATCACTCGAAAAATGGCAAGGACAAGATCGGAAAGGCCGTCAAAGCCTGGCTCAACGAATGGCGGTACCTATTCCGCGAGTTCAGCGTGCCGGGTGAGCGCGGTGGCTACGTTGGCGGGATCCTTGGGATCGATCCGACCAGTTATGACAAATCTCTTGCTCGCAGTGTTGGGAATGCGACGGAGGGAGATGCCAGCGAGCCTACTCTGGCAATGGGCAAGATTCAGCTATTGAAGCGCGAGGATCTGGAGACGAAGGATCAATGACAGCACACCGATTGTGCAACGATACCCATTATAGTTACCATCCTTGGGTTTTTGCCCTAGTAACCCCGACTGTTTTCAACACAGCATAGAGGTATTCACCCATCTATATATCCTTCGGGCTCTCCGCATAGTCAGATAGAGGAGGAAAGGAAAGAAACACATCCAGAACTATCCATCATCCATTCCATTTCTCTCTTCTCTTTACTTAGATATTTACACCGCAGCTACTCAGGCTCCTGGTGCATCCACTCCTCCCTCAGCGCAGAAACATCAACCCCACAAGCCTCCGCCTTGGTAACAATCGCCCTTGCCTTATGCGCAACAGGCACATCAATCATCTTCCCATCAAGCGTCCACGCCCCACGCCCACTCCTGGCCGCCTTCTCATCTGCAATAACAACACGCATCGCCCAAACCGTCTCCTCAGCGTCCGGCCCAAAGATCTCATTCACCGTCTTCACCTGCGTCGGATGAATGCACTGCTTCCCATTGAACCCCAACCTCCGTCCATTGCGACACTCCTCCTCCAGCGCGGCGGGCGGCGATCCATCGCCTTTATCAGACTTGTACGCCGTGCAGACTAGGTCGATGGTTGAGGGAAGGTTCGCGGCGCGGGCAGCCGTTGCGATTGCAGAGCGCGCGAATAGGAATTCCGTTAGTGAAGGCGTGCGCGTTATGCTAAGGTCTAGAGCGAAGTCTTCGGCGGCGAAGCCGAGCCCTTGGAGGAGAGGGGTTGCGGAGCAGATTTGGGATAGGTTTGTGAGTGATTTGGCGGTTTCGATGAGTGCGATCAGGGAGATTGGGGTCCTTGGGACTTCGGAGGTGGCGGGTTGCTGGGAGAGAACGTGGTTCACCACGTCTGTGACGAAGGTCAAGTCCGAGGCGGAGTTCACTTTGGGGATCATGATCGTGGATAGGTTCGGCGATTGGAGCTGGGAAATTTTGTTAGAATGTAAAAAGAAACAGAGGAAGCAGTTGGCTCACCACTTCGGTAAGATCACCCAGCGCCAGCCCGCTGTCTACGGAGTTGATGCGCACTGCTCGCTCCCGGATACCCAAGGGCGTGGGCTGGTCGATGGCTCTCCGCACCAGCGAGCGGGCCTCCGCTTTCATGTGCGGAGTGACGCTGTCTTCGAGGTCATAGGCGACGCAGTCGGCGGTTAGTGAGCGGGATTTGTCGAGGAAGCGCTGTGAGGATCCGGGGACTGTATGTCGTGTAGCATGTTAGAGCTGGGGTCGGAGATACTGATGAATGCGGGGAAGAGCAGGAAGGAATCGTAGATAGAGCGGGCTGGTGGACGTACCGTAGAGCATGGACCGGCGGAGAGTGTTGCGTGCGGCCATGATTGAGGTTGGTACACTTGTCAATCTGTAGTAGTTTGGTCCTCCGGGAGAACAATGGGGTTGGATAGACCAAGCAGGGGAGTTGAGGAACTCGGTTGGGGTCGGCAATCCCACTGATCGGCGAAGCCGACTCCGGCTATTTGACGACTACTACTACTACTACTACTACTACTACTACTACTACTACTACTACTACTACTACTACTACTACTACTTTGGCGACATTCTCTATCATCCTGCCCTAATTCTGTATTCAAGTACGTGATTATGCTATAGCACATATCGAAATGCCCGGTTGTCGAGCTCCGTTTGATCCTAGATCATGGGTTAGTTAGCCAGCATGTACAGCCAAGATAATTCACCTCCACTTACCAGCATTCCATTCTCAATTCCATCTTCCACGATTTCACCATTGCGTGCATTTTGGTCCCGTCGCTTATTCTCCCGGTACATATAAATGTACAAAGCAAGAATCGCAGCCAGTTTGACCGAGTACCCGACCAGCATTCTATACATCTGTCAGCCCGTGTATCCAAATCCAGTCCCAAAGAACAGCATACGCAATATAGGCACTGTGATAGCCAGGAGCCTCGCTCGAAATAAATGTCTGCGGGCCTATAATGTTGCCAATGCAGTACCCTGTAAACAGCAGCGCACCCGTCACTTGTTTCTTGGTGTATCCGGCGATATTGGAGCTGATGATAGTAAGACTCATGCTGAATCCCAGTCCTTGAAAATAGCATAGCCATAGTGCGACTAGACGGCCCCATTTGTTCGTACTGGGGAGTCCAACTAGTAGTCCAGACCCAATGATACAAGTAGTGTTGGCGACGATCATGCAAGCACTCCGCGAGTGGAATCTCCCGCTATACTTGGTCGCGATGAAACCGCCGATCAGGAGAGTGAGGAATTGGACGGCACCGCCGGGGATCTGGAGGTACTGTGTTCCGAGTGTATCGAAGCCGAAAGACTCGACAATGATGGATGTGAACTTTTGCTTTTGTTAGTGTCATTGCTCTCATAAGAGAAGTTAAGGGAACATACACTCGTCAACGCTGAATTGGGCACCTGGGCTCCAATAGCCATGACAAATAAGAGCCATGTCTTGGGATCCCGCGCTGCCTGCCACACCTGCTCCCACTTGAAATGATGGTTCTTCACGCCTTGATTATTAACCGCGACTCGTTCGACCGCGATGGCTCTCTCGCGCTCGCTGAGGAACTTGGCCGTCGAAGGCAAGTCCGGGAGGAGCACGAGAGCCAGAACCCCAACTACAATGGAGATGGCTCCGAATATGAGAAAGACGTACATCCACCGAGCAAGACCGGTGGTGATATGGCCAACGGCATAACCAATCAATCTGTCCAGGTTATTTCAGTGTCTCAAGGAAACTGATTAGGTAGAACTCACCCTCCAAACATGGTGGCAACGCCATTTGTGCAATAGTACGCTTCTAATCGTAGAGGCTGCTCGGTGGACGTATACCACATGCTCATCAACAATACAAAGCCAGGGTTAACCACGGCCTCAACCAAACCTAAGATGAAGCGGTTGGCTGCAATCCCAGCGAAATTGTGGCAGGCCGGCGTGGTCATGAGCAGAGCCCCCCATACTATACTGGTAGTTCCCAGAAACTTGCCAATCGGAAGCTTCTGCAATGCTAGTCCTGCGGGCCACTGGGCGATCAGGTATCCGAAGTAGAAGATGGAGCCTTGACAGGTTAGCTGGTTTTTTATGAGGAGCTGAGAACAGAACTCACCGAGCCATGAGTAGTCCTGTCCCACTAGCCCCGTTCCTTCCTTGAGACCATACACAGATGCGAAATTGATGCTGTTTTTGTCCAGATACTGCGAGGAGTCAGCAGATAATAGCGCGCGGAATGACGTTCACTCACCTGCAGCATGTATATCACGAATAACAGAGGTATTAATTGCAGATCGATTTTGCGGATTACTTTTTTTCTTCATCGCGTGTGTATTCAAGACCTTGGTTCTGCTTATAGACGTCGTAATTATCGTCCCGCGCAGATGACCCCGTAGATGTTGAGGGCGAGGCCTCGATCTCTTTCAGTGATGCATCCATTTCGAGTATCCCTAAACGGTGGGAGCCTTAAATATCTAGCGATAGCAATGACAAGTACCGAGAGCAAGCGCTTGCCTTTTATTATCCCTCATCCCGTTCAGTCGCTATCCACGTGGAGAATGGCACGATACGAGCTAAACGAAAACCCCACACAAATGCCGAGTCTATTCCTTCGCAGAAAGTACCTGGCAAGTGAAAGAGAACGCACAGGGCGCATTTTGTTGATCGATGGTCCAGTTCTGATCACGACATCAATGCAGCGATCGCGTCTTTGACAGACCATCCCGAATCCGCTTAGTTAGTTTCCGGCATGTAACTACAAGGGACTTTTAATTAGTCTTCGTCGGGGGTTTTCCGATTTAGGCTGCTTCGGATGAATGTTCAAAGGTACAAATGGCCTCTATTATTGATTGCACTTGGCTTTATTTACATCGAGATCGGCGCCTCTATGTAGTGATTTCTCCGCGCAGTGGCGCAGTGGCTACCCGAATGGGCAGGAAGCTCTTTTAGTAGCTTTCAATCTGCTTCGGCCTGGTCTATCTTCTAGGGGACATATTTCTTTCATACTATTCATGGGTAGGTATATAAGTCATGGTGATCAATCAAGGATTACTATTGGAACCCGAAGGACAGAACCTGGCCTGGAGAGTCATCCTCCAAGGTCTCAGGACACCAAGCATTACTTTATTAGTATAATTTTCACTTGGATGTGCACTAGATAGTTAAGCCGGAGGTTGTTTGCGATATATCAAGGCTGTGAATACACTCGCACATGGCTTCAGTCGTTTCTTATTTTGCCCCGGCCACCACTTCAACACGCCCCGCCTCAAGCGCACTGTCGCTCCCCTTTCCAGACTTAGCTTTAAGGATCATGTCATCCTCGTTGAACACAGTCAGGGCCTCGCCATGCGCCAAGTCGCGCTCGAAAAGGGCGCCGATCTTGGTGGCTTCGCGGTCGAGGAATGTCCATACTGAGCGGCCCTTAGTGAAGAGGAAGTCCATCTCCTCGAGGGTCTTGCCGGCGGACTCGGGATAAAAGAGGAAGATGACAATTGACATGAGGAAGCAGAAACACATGAAAATCATGTAGAGCTTCCAGCTGAAGCGGAGTAGAGTCAGTGGATGATCCCAGGAATTATAAAATCGGGCCCGCGGTGCTTAGTTACCTGATCTCTTTCATAGCAGTAGGGATATATAGACCGAACCAGAAGTTCTATATCTTGTCAGAAATGGTCACGGCCGAGGTCTGGCGACAGGTAAACTCACAACAAACCAATTCGTGGCGGTGGTCATCGATGTTGCTCTGCCACGCATGCTCATGCTAAAGATCTCGGGCGGGTACACCCAAGCGACACATGCCCAGGTGATGGCAAATACGGCGACATAGATGTACACAAAGGCGATGACTGTGTGCGAAGCGGCCGAGCTTGTGAAATGAAAATTCGTCTTCTGCGTTAACTGGTCGTACACGGGATTTCCTATGAAGAGCTCGTCAGTCTCGGCACTACAAAAACGGTTGATCCGCAAACTGAAACTGAGTGACATACCGGTTGTCTTCATGAGGACGCCAATAACCATCATGGAGATGCCCATGCCAACTCCGCCAATGACCATGGGCCACCGTCGGCCCCATGTGTCCATATAGTACATATTCGGATAAGTGAAGAGGTTAAGCACGACGCCTTGAAGACCGTTGGCGAGAAGCGACGAAGAGGTCTTGCTGAGGCCGGCCTGCTGGAATAGGAAGACGGCGTAGTACATGATTCTATCATTTGTGAGATTACCAACGTACAAAGGGGTTAGTGATGCTTACACATTG
Organism: Penicillium riverlandense; assembly: GCF_028828495.1. Taxonomy (NCBI): domain Eukaryota; kingdom Fungi; phylum Ascomycota; class Eurotiomycetes; order Eurotiales; family Aspergillaceae; genus Penicillium; species Penicillium riverlandense. The sequence continues at coordinate 972,957 of NW_026643197.1, read as the reverse complement.
ATTCCGGTCATCGATTGCCAGAATTGCTGTACCAGATCAGTACGCTCCTACACGATCCTTTATAGAATAAGTCTCACCACTCCAATTCCGAGCCACATTCGCCGCTTGTGTGTCCCTAGCAGCAGATCAAAGTAGCTAGGCGGCGGGTGGTTCTTCTCGAAAGTAATCTTGGCCACAATCTCGGCCATCTCGGCCTGGACGTACGGGTCGTTGATATCGTCTCCAGAGTGGACTCTGGCCAGTACCTGCAGGGCCTCGTCCTGTTTATCTTTCTGGACGAGCCAGCGGGGCGACTCGGGCATAAACCACATGGTGATGTGTAGTGCGACAGTTGCCTATAGCGCGGTCAGACTGTCCATGGCCCTATTTTGTCCGTTCGGGGGGTTGACATACGATCATCTGAAGACCCATGGCAGTTCTCCAGCTTGCTTCGGACTGGATGTGGCTGGTGCCGTACTGGATCCAGAAGGCGATGAGGATTCCGAAATTGACGCAGCACTGGAAGACGCTGATGATACGACCTCGGATCCTGTAACAGATGAGCACATACGTTTTGTGTGGAGTTGAATAGCCACATACTCTCTTGGGGCGATTTCGCTTTGGTACATAGTTGTCTTGAACGAGCAGTCAGCTCCTATTGCACCATCCTCAGTCCGTGTTAACCTACCGTCATGGTCAAACAGCCGTTGCCTAGCCCATTAATGACCCGTCCGGCCACAAGGGCTGCCACGTTGTTCGCGGCCGTCGAGATCGCGATACCGATCGTGAAGATAGCAGAGCCCAGGAGGATCGTCCTCCGGCGGCCGAGCCGATCCGCCAGGAACGCACCGGTGAGAAGGGAGCCGGCGAAAGCGCCCGCGAGGATGGATGCGGTAATACCGCCTTGCTGGAAATTGCTCGGATGATTGAAGTAGGTAAGGAACTGGGGCATGGCGAGGATGCCGCCTGGAAGTTCGGGAATGTCATTCGTTGTCCTTGGGAATTGCTTGGTGGGACCACTCACTCATTGAACCGGTGTCCTATTGATGTGTTAGATTATGGCAATATGTAGGGTAGTCCGCGTTGACTGACATATCCAAAGGCTAAGCCGGCGGTGCACGGCGCAATGCCGTAAAGGTAGACTTCCTATTTAGGTGGCTGTTAAAATTGGTCGAGCAGCATTGAAGCAGGGCAGCTTACCTTTCTCACCATGTTGACTGTTGTTCCGGCAAAGTCGCGTGTCTTCTTTCCACCAAAAACCTGTCAGTCACTGTGGATCACCAGCAGCGACATTGTTTATATATCCGAAGGTGATAAGTTAACGAGAAAAAAGATAAAGAGCCGAAGAGCCGATGCTCTGGCCGTGATTGGTCAGAGCTAACCCCAGGAAATTGGAGTCTTCCCCGCAGACCCCAGATTTTTGGGGATTCCCGCGACTGGATAACTTCACACGTTCCAGCCGAACAGCCGGGCCTTTGGCTGCCATTGGATGGTTCGTGCGAGGTCTTGTCCGACGGGACTGACGCCCGAGGGGAAGAACGCGCGGACCGGCAGAATTGCGAGCTCAGATAATATTTATAAGAACTCTTTGATTCGGTCCAATTCGAATCCTTTAACACAGTCACAAGGAATTGCTCTCTCATGATGGCGCCATCAGCTACCCAGGACCGTGCCAATGGCACCTTTGCAGGCTCATCGGTACCCGCCGCCGACATCACCATCACAGGCTTCGAAGCTCATGGTGAGGACAATTTGCCTGCCAACAGTGTGGCCAAGCTAACCGCAATCCAGACCTCAGATTCCCAACCAGCTTAGACCTCTCCGGCTCCGATGCCATGAACCCAGGCCCCAACTACAGTGCCGCCTACCTCATCCTCAAGACCAACACCGACCTCTCCGGCCACGGGTTCGCCTTCACCATCGGCCGCGGCAACAACCTATGCACAACTGCTGCCGAGATGATTGCCGAGCGCCTCGTCGGCCGCTCCCTCTCCTCCCTCATCTCTAGCATGGGCGACACGTGGAGGCACCTGGTCTCAGACTCGCAGCTGCGCTGGGTCGGCCCTGAGAAAGGCGTCGTCCACCTAGGCCTCAGTGCGGTGGTCAACGCACTGTGGGATCTGTGGGGCAGGTATGCCAACAAGCCCGTGTGGCGCCTGGTCGCAGACATGACTCCCGAGGAGTTCGTCGACTGCATCGACTTCCGGTACATTGTCGATGCGATTACGCCGGAGGAGGGGTTGGCGCTGCTGAAGGAGCAGGCGGGGTCCAAGTCCGCCAGGCTAGAGGAGGCGAAAGTGAGTAAGGCAGTGCCGGCGTATACGACGCAGGCGGGCTGGCTGGGGTTTACGGACGAGAAGATGGTGCAGCTGATGAAATCGAACCTGGCGGAGGGGATGGACAAATTCAAGTTCAAGGTCGGCAGCAGTCTGGCGGACGACAAGCGGAGGCTGAAGCTCGCGCGCGAGACCATTGGCTATGAGCGGATGCTGATGGTAGACGCTAATCAGGTTTGGAGCGTGCCCGAGGCTATCGACTATATGCTCGAGCTGGTTGAGTACAAGCCTGTATTCATCGAGGAGCCTACCTCGCCCGACGACATCCTAGGCCACGCCGCGATCCGCAAGGCCCTGAAGCCCCACGGCATCGGCGTCGCCACCGGCGAGCATTGCCAGAACAGAATCATGTTCAAGCAGCTCCTCCAAGCCGGCTCGATCGATTACTGCCAAGTTGACGCCTGCAGGCTGGGGGGCGTTAATGAAGTCCTGGCCGTCCTGTTGCTGGCCAAGAAGTTCAATGTTCCCGTCGTGCCCCATAGTGGTGGCGTCGGCCTAAACGAGTACACGCAGCACCTGGCGCTGATCAATTACCTGTGCGTGTCGGGGGAGAAGAGCCTCCTTGAGCATATCAACTCGTTCCGAGAAGTCTTGACCCAACCCGTGCAGACAAAGGACGGGCACTTTGTCACACCATACGAGGCAGGCTACAGCGTCGAGTACAAACCCGAGGCTATTGCACAGTACGAGTACCCATCTGGTACATTCTGGACGAGTGAACAGGGGCAGGCAATCATCAACGGGCCCAAGCTGTAACCCAGTGTCCTATAAAGCATGTATATAGATCTTAATTGAATAGATGCGGTATGTCTGTACAAGAAGTGTTTATACATGAGTGATAGATAGTTAAGCCGGTTAGGCAGACGGGAATATGTTGTGGAAAGAGCCAAGATCCACCAACCAGTCCTCAAACAGCTGGGCACCAGGGTCCAGCAACGTAACATCTCCACTATCAAGCCTCTCCGAGTCAGGCATTTCGGCCATGATCGATGGGCTAGACAGTGCAGGCAGCCCGGCCTCATCTGAGGCTAGCATATTGGATTGCGCATTTTCGGCATTATCCACCAGCGTCCGCCTTCGAATTCTGGACTGGTTCTGTGATTCCAACACTTTACAAAACTGCTGCCTCCCCGGCATGCGGTCATTCAGGAACGTAACCAGGGGATCTCGCGCACCGTTGAGCGTCTCTGTGATGTTCTGGGAGCTGGAAGCAGCGAGCTCAAAAAACTCATTGTAGAAGCTTGCGTGCCAGTATATCTCGCCCAGTTGCTTCAGAAAGACTATGCACTTGTTGAAGTCCTCCGACTTGCCCGGATGGTCGCGGGACGCGCGCGTTATGAGGAGATGGGCAATCAGTGGTGGTAGGATGGCGGTGACACTGTATAGGGTCAATTCAGAGCAGGATGTGACTAGGAGGTGGCGAGGGGGACCAACCATATTGTCGGGCAGAACTTGACGAGATCAAGCTCAATCAGCTCGACAGCTAGACGAGTTGAGTCTTGGGCCGCTGCTTGGACTTTCGGCGATGGCAGCTGTGCACCACCATACTCCAGGACACGGTGATACTGGTAAAGGGCAATGATGACGATACTTCCTGAATCTCAGCCGCCAGTTCAAATCAGTGTATCATGGATGGAACTCACTTGTAGATCAAATGCAGGACATTCCTGTATAAAGTGCACAAATCTCGTTTCGTCTCTTCCGACCTCCGAGCCACCGGCGCCAAATTCTCCTTCCAATGCGCCAACGTCGTCTCACACAGTCCAATCTGCTGCTGCACCGACTCCTCAGTCGCCGCCACGCTATGTGGCAGAGACAACACGCCCTCCATGTACTGGCATAGGCGCACAAACTCCACGAACACCGCCTTGACCGCACGGCCGTCCTCGCTATCGCCCTCCTCATCTAGATCTGCCAGTGTCAGCATCGGAACGCTGCAGTCCAAGCTGTTGATTTGCATAGGGCGGCCGGTGCCGAGCGTGACGAGCCGGTCGCGCACGAGGCACGCCCACCAGATACGAGCCCAGAGCTTGCGCTGGGGCGCTTGGCGGGCGTCGCGGTGAAGGCCGGCACCTTGAGCAAGGGAGATGGCTTGGTGAACCCAGAACCAGGTGTGTTTCTGTTCGACCATGGATGGGTAGTAATGGCTCATCAATAAGAGAGCCTGGATGGTTGTGACATCGTCACCCTCAAAGTCAAAGTCATATAAATACTGTGAAAGAGGTTAGCAGCCATCATTTGAAGATTATGGCGATCAAGCCGCACGCGAGTTCTTCGATGAAGCAGGCTTCTCGCTTGTTTCCGAGACAAGAAGCCACTATCCCGCAAGATGCCCACAGGTATGGTCTGTAAGCCATTAGCACTGATCTGCCTGACATCCAGCTACAACTAACCGCACTCGAAGTAAAGAGAACAGCCTGTAACAGCAGCAAACTTGGCCCTTTCCGACTCAAAATCCCCTCATAATCCGTCCTGTAGTAACTTTCCAAAAAGGCATACTTATCCACCACGGGGAAGAAGGGGTGGAACACCTGGAAGTAGTTGGCGACCAATTCGTCCATCGTCCTCTTCGCCGGCAGCTCAAGCGCCCCTTTCTGCCTCAAATAGTGCAGATCATCGTCCGCCAACCTCTCCCCTTCGCCGCCGCTCTCCCCGATTGTCCTCTGTTCTCCCTGCTCCTCTTCTTTCCGTGCCGACAGCAGGAGCTGCTGGCTACGGGGCGCGAATTCGCGGAAAAATGGATAGTGCGGCACCTGGTGCAGCATCGCGTGCTGGGAAAGCGACCGCGCGGATGAGGAGCGCGCCGAAGCCGTGACATCCATCTTGGCCGGCTTATCGGCCGTTGTTTCGGAGGAGCCGTTCTGCGCGGAGTCGACTATGCGCCTGCGCCGCTTCTTGCGCTGCTCCAGGACGCACTCGAATCCATCCAGGCGGCACTTCGTACAGGGGCGGCCGGTCTGCAGGACGTCACAGCGGACCTTGCGGGTGCGGCACCCGGAACATGCTTTGGAGGCGCGACGATTCTTATCGCTGCAGGGCCGGCTGGCTGGATTGACTGAGGGGCCAGACAGAGATGGAGGTTGGTCGAGGGAGTTCGACATGTCTGTGTTTATAAACGCTAACTATAACATGAGGTGAGGTTAGAGTGTGAGCCTACCCCAACTTGTTACCCCAGCCCCGTCCCCACATATAGACTCGGCAGTTCAGCCGAAGTCAGACCTTATAAAGAACTTTGTTCATGAATCGCGATTTCAGTAGGCGCCTGTTTTCCCGGCACATGCTATGACCCAGTTCCAGGAATATGAGGAATATGTAGTATTAATAATAAAATGGACCCATTGTGTCTTTAATCCTTACAGCGCTTACTGGGCTGAAGCGTATCGCGGCGTTGATCAGATGCGCAATGGCACAGCAAGCGCTAATCCCACCGCCACCATCACAAGGCATTGATTTCTCCTTACATGCAGTCCTTCCAACGTGGCGCGAGAGAGGTATAACTAGGGACTGTTTTTCACTGAGCTGGACTTGGCATTCCTTACGAGCTTATAGAAACTCAAATCCTCCCGCGAAGCGAGAACAACTCGCTACGCGGTTCTTGCTGCTATACCAGCGTTGTTGGTCGAGTCGTTCAACGAGCGCATCAACTTGGGTCTGCCACGGAAGGCGGACAGCATCATCTCACGCGAAGAATTGGAGCAATACCAGAAGGAGGACAAAATCTTCGAATCAGTCCCGGAGTGGACGAATCAAGTGCCGCGGCTGAAGAAACCCTACTGATCCCGCATGATAATGATGAAGTCCTCGAGTCGTTCGAGGATGTAAGGGCTAGTGTTCAGCTGGCAGCGAAGAATATTCTGCATTGGCAACCGCATATTCATTTTATTTAGAGGCTAACGGAGTTAGCCTTTCTCTTCTTACGGGTCATGGCATGATGAAAATGTTGCTCTTGTACAGCTTGTGCTTAGTGAAAATCGATGGCGATTGCGCTTTTGTCCTCAGCTCTACCAGCACCTGGCGCCACGGCGGCGTTGATGACAAGAGTTTCTTCCCGGCGATCAACGTTACTTATCGAGGTTATCTTGCTCCACAGAGTCTGTTTCAGAGCTCCGAATAAATTGTAACCTGCCCATCGCATCTGTAGTCCGTTCATAATGTCTTGGGTTTCATCGTGTTCGATAACAGCGAGGCCAAACGCACCGTGGATGTGGCCGCAGACAACCATTTTGGGCTTCAGCCTGCGTATTTCGCGCAATAGATACCCATCCCCCTTCACCTTGACTTGTCCAGTCGGCCCTTTCTCGCCATCACAGTCTCCATATAGAGCCGGAGGGCCGTGAACCACCAGAATATCAGTGTCATCGGGAACCCGTCCGGTCCACACGTCGCGGATTGAAGGATATTGAAAAGCCCAGAGGCCGAGCTCTGGCGTCAGTGGAGATCCGTATATCTTCACCCTGCGCACTTGCTGCTTTCCGAGACCGGGGACTGGCAGTTCCAACGTGACTGCTTCATCTTGCAGATACCGAATGCCGCTCCAATCCAATTCTTTCCGCTCGGTGACACTATCTCCCCCGCGTGTAAGAAACTTCGGGTCGCTTGCTTCGTCGAGCAGAATATCATGATTTCCCGCAATAACAATTTTATAAGTATGCGGCTGTGACGACAGCCACCGGAGCTGTGCTTGCATCTCAGCGAAGGTGCCACTGGAAGTCAGGTCGCCTGCATGAATCAGGATGTCGCCGGGAGGAAGAAGAGGGGTTGCGCTGTGCGTGTCTGAGATGCATATTATGCGTATTGGCGGGAGGTTATCCCCGTTATTTTGAAGAGGAATCGGCGTTGTCGATGGTTCCTGTGGCGTGCAGTGCTTGGGTTCTCTAAATAAAGCATCGGAAAGCGGCTGGAATACACGATCCAGCCACGTTGGGGGCTGTGATAGATTGTACGGATATGGAAGCAGGTGGTTGTTCATTTTGCTGTTTCCCGACCGCAACCTCCTCGAAAATATATCCCTACTTACAGTTGTCCTGCCGGAGCACTGTGAAATAAAGGGGTGTTGTATTGTGCTAGTGGTTGAATACACCGGGAGGAGCACGTGATTCCACGTGATCAGTCGGGCTATTTTAAAGATCGCTCGATCTCATAGCCGCACTGGTATCGTGATGATGTGGGTCTGCTCATGAATATTCACGCAACATGTCCTAGACAGCCCGAATGTTTTCCCGCCAGTATTCGTGTGCCTCATTTTCTGGGAGATCCTTTGGTCGCCACTCAGGCTTCATGAATAGGCCAAACCTAAACCACTCCAGATGCCTTTGCTAACTCGGTCTCGTTCTACAACTTCCAGTCAGGGATGGCATCCCAGAAAGCTTTTGCGAAGCTCGTCGGCTCGATTGTACTCCTTCCCAAAACCGTTTGGTGCTGGCTTGCGGAAGAACGTCTCATTAACTCGGTGAAGTGAGGCATAGGGTGCGCTAGCGACGAATTCCCAGTCGATGACAGCTTGGATTTCTGATGCTTGGTTCATGGCTGGATACGATTATATTGCGCGGGCCCATATCGGCGTGTATAGCGACGATAGGGCTGTTTTCGACAGCAACCTGGATGTTGTGAGTGCGATTATTGACGAAGTTTCTAATTGGCTCGAGAAACTGCTTCTTATATTCGTCGATATCTTGCTATCTTTCGAGAGCATTGAACGGAGATTTGATGTACACTCGTAGGTATTCGCTGACGGAGGAAAATGGACCACCAAGGCCATGGTGTCAGTCAGGTCCGATAGTAAGGATCCCTCTTTTGGTAGCGACTAGCTCGCCGATCAGGCGAGGCTCCAGTATCTGAACACGCCAGTAAGCTTGAAATGCTGAGGCCATTCTCTGCACAAAGATGGGCCGCTCTTCATGGGACATCCGAGGGTAAGCCGACGACGCCATAACACCCGGTATCATCTGTGTTATTTGCCTGCCCATAGCGGTGGCCTCCTCATGACCCGCCTCACCCGGTATAGGGTACACGAGGGGTACCGGTAGGATAGATGGGTCGATCGTTTACTCTGCGTCTAGGAACTAAGGAAAGGACTATCATACTAGGATGTGATAGCCTACAATAACGACAAAGCGGATTTTAACACCTTTAACTAACTAATACTAATCTCCGTTCGTCTTTATTTATAAAGACTTAGAGGTGTTGCAGCGTCTAGGTTTAGTGAGAATATCCATCGTGACGATCATGATGGTGTTCATCGTGGTCCTTGTCGTGATGACGGTCGTCGTCGTTGTGACCGTCGTGATGCTCATCAATTTCACGCTTGGAATGTCCATCGTGATCCTTGCGGTCATCATGATGGTCGTGGTGGTGCTCGTCACGGTGCTTGTCGAGGTGATCGTCGTGATTCTCATCAATTTCACGCTTGGAATGTCCATCGCGATCCTTGCCATGGTGACGGTCATCATCATGGTCGTGATGGTGCTCGTCATGGTGCTTATCGAGGTGATCGTCGTGATGCTCATCAATGTCACGCTTGGAATGTCCATCGTGATCCTTGCGGTCATCATGATGGTCGTGGTGGTGCTCGTCATGGTGGCCGTCATGATTCTCAACTACTTCACGCTTGAAATGTCCGTCGTGGTCCTTGCCATGGTGACGGTCATCATCATGGTCGTGGTGGTGCTCGTCATTGCGGCCATCGTGATGCTCAAGTACTTCACGCTTGAAATGTCCGTCGTGGTCCTTGCCATGGTGACGGTCATCATGGTCGTGGTGGTGCTCGTCATGGCGGCCATCGTGATGCTCAACTACTTCACGCTTGAAATGTCCGTCGTGGTCCTTGCCATGGTGACGGTCATCATCATGGTCGTGGTGGTGCTCGTCATGGTGGCCATCGTGATGCTCAACTACTTCACGCTTGAAATGTCCGTCGTGGTCCTTGCCATGGTGACGGTCATCATCATGGTCGTGGTGGTGCTCGTCATGGCGGCCATCGTGATGTTCAACTACTTCACGCTTGAAATGCCCGTCATGGTTCTTGTCGTGATGGCGGTCATCGTCGTGATCCTTGTAGTAAGGAGGCCGATAATGAGGCGCAGCTGCGAACTCCTCAATCTCGCCCAAGGCTACATTTATAGTCAGCGTAAGGGGCCCCCGAAGTTATAAAAGAAGACTTTAAATACTAGGCAGGGTAACTGGGGCAGCGCCCACGAGGCCCAAGGCCATCCACGTGGAGAGAATAATAGAGTACTTCATCTTCTTGGGACCGCACAGACTGAAAACTTCGGAGTTTTGGTGTTGAATTTTGATTGAGGAGCTTGTTAGATCTGTTCGTATCTTGAGCGCGGCATCGAGACACTTTTATATGTTGCTTACCTTGCTTGAAACAAATAAAGTCGATACTACGACTGTCGAAGTCGTCGTCACCCTCTTTTCTCTTACTGGTGGAATCTACAAGCTATGAAGCCACCTTGTAGCAAAGTTTACTAAGACCTATAGCTTCATATACATTGTCATTCCTATAAGTCAGGCGAATCTACAGAAATGTCCTAGGAATGTGATCTGGCTTTTGTAAGCTCCGAAAGTGGTGAAATACCCTAAATACCTCATTTACGCCCATTTCCAGGTCACTATGAGCGCTCTAAAAATCTGTCTAGATCCTCGCTTAACAAAAATCTGTGGGTGAACGGTCTTAGGCCGTAGAGTGCAATAGTGAATACTTTGACGCAGACTACTTCAACTATAATTATCCTATAGTTACATATATTTCAAAGGTCAAAATAGAGATGCAAGGTGAACGAACTCGATATTTGCATTGAAAAACTATCATTTTCAGTTGCCTGCATTCTTATTTAATCACGCAGAAGTCACATTCGACGAGACGACGATTTTCAAAACGAGGCATTCTATCGGTATAAGGGGTCAAAACAAATATAGGGGGTGATGAAAACTCTCCTAAGCTATAACCTCGTTTGAACATCATTCAAGACCAATAGATAGTTTTTGCCCAACAGATCCTAGAAAGCGTAGCATCTGAAGCTAGTGTCTGACATGACCGTTAGGCCAGTTTTGGGCCACGTTTAAAAGCTTGTGCTACATTTTTGCCTTTAAAAGGGAGCATATTTAAACGAATAGCTAACCAGAGGGAATGTATTTCTGAAGAAGAGGATAGGAATTTGAAGAGGCATATGTCAAAAATGAGATGTCAATCGCGGGGATCACACGGGTCACATTCTTGACAGGAGGCAAAATGTATTAGAACTCTATTGGTGGCAATAATTTACTGAGACATTCTTTACGTTCTACTAAGAAGAAAAAGGCAAATAAATAGGTCTGAATCAATAGGCGATCAATTTATGAGAAATGCAGGGAGAAAATCAGGATACATCCATAGTAGGCCACAAAGAGAAAATAAAGTTTAACAGTAAAATACCAGTAGAAAGGAGAGAAAGGGGGAAATAACCCAAGATCCCTTGAATGGTCTGAATGAGACGGGTCGTATAAACTAAATAAAGGGTCAAGGTATACTCATGACACTATCTATACCGCATTCTACATATTGACTACAAGTAGCTCAGGTACTTTTGTATATTTAAGAATCAGTCAAAGTCATCCACATTCAAGGCAACATTTTATCAGAAGACACCCCTCGATTTTGACCCCTGCTCTAGTAAACGTCTTGACTTTGGCATTAAGATGCAGCCCAACCTGGCTTCAAATTTGACATCTAGACCTATCCGCTTCTACTATCGACTCTACTATCCTTGATTTAAACGAGCGCAGGTTGTAATAGACTCAGCCTAACGTAAGAACTTTGAAAGGACATCGGCCCTTCCTTGTCAAGACCTTGTAGTCTCCATTTGCCGCGATAACATGACAAACATATGTATTTCATGACGCAAATTCCATAATGAAGGACTTGCCCAAGACCTTCTCACCGTCTCTGGCAACAGCAATGATGAACTTGGCGTCGACATTCTCGAGAGGGACGTGAGTCTCGAACCCATTTCGCTCATGGACCAACAGGCGTTCACAGGAAATCTGAAACCCGTTTCGCTCATGGTTTAGCAGGCGTTGATCTTCCTGAAACGTTGAAGTCTCAGATGGGACTGAGAAAATGGCCCAGTTGTCGTACTCCGTGGCACCGTTCCAGCTCATGTAAACATCGGTCGTATGCTCGGTTCTATGATTGACGAAAAGAACAGGATCCCAGTGCGGAGTAGCTCTCCAGGGGGACTTGGATATTCGGTAGGCATTCGCCGCATATGTGCTGTTGCCAAATTGTCCTCTAAGAACCACGTTGCCGTCTCGATCGTATTCCTTGAGTTTGGGTATCGATCCGTAGCCTAGCAGCATGTGCTCTGTTCCTGAGCATGGGAGGAGTTGGAAGCTGCCTTGAGTTGCGCTGACGACGCTGTCAGTCGGATCGGTCTGTTCGTAGGCTCTCCATGCCTTCTTGTTGACGAGGTCGACGTGGACAACCCATTATGAAGATGGCTAGTATTTGTCTTGGTGAAATTGACGGCTGAGACGAGCATGGTATTATCTGGCGTAATATAATGCTCGTGGCCATCTATGTAAGAGTCAAATTTTGTGCCGTCGGCCGTCTGGAAGTCGTCGTGCAGGGTGACAGTGTAGATCTCTTTGTATGTGTTGTCGAGGATATGCGTTGCTCCATAGCCTAACACCATATCACCTGGCTGTCCATCCCAGTATGTGATCACATCCTGGCCGAAAAGCTTTTGCACCTTAAAGTCTAGGTTCTCCCCCTGCGGGCCCTGCCACACCATGTCACCATTATTGTCGAAAATTGTCGGCGCGGTGCCGGCTTCGTTGTACTTCCGGACGCCGATAAAGATGTATCCCGGATCTGTTTCACCAACCTTTTTGAGGGTCAGATGGGGTGGTTGCCAATTTCCAGTCTGAAAAGATTGATACGGCCAGCCTGGTTCCCCGAGAGCCAACGATAACAGTCCATATAGGAGGAAAAAGAGCTAATCATGATTCAAGGTTGAAAGGACGGAGTAAGAGACGCTTAGAAGTGAATAGCCACTCGGTATAGAAGACTAGGTAATGGATATATAATGGAGTTTCCTTTCGCGCCGTCTGTTGCTCCGTTTGGGGTCATCTCAACAGAAGCAGGAGGTAAAGCGAACAGTAAATCCTGTAGCCTATCAGCATTAGTTACATGGGTCTTAGCACTCCATACGGTTGAAAATACAGAGAACTATACTTCGGCCCTCGATGATGATTACATCAATGATCTGTTGCCGCTAGAAGACCCGGTCAGACCCAGTCCAGGCCTGGCTGTATGGGATCACGTGTGCATTTATTAGGATATATCTTGATCCTAATTACATTGTGGGCTTTAGGGTTCCGAAGCCTCTTTTTCTGGGGTAGGGGCCTTACGGCCACATGAAGTGGTTGATACCCGATTGCGCATACAGATTGGGCATTGAACCTTGATACCTAACCTTTTCAAAAAGCGTGGCTCTCAGGGTATCTACTCTCTTCTTCAAGATCCAGTCTCTGTGACAATAGGTCTCTTGTGCTCCATATTCCTTTCGTCTCTGAATCTCTACCTAACCGATGTGCATTCCACCCTCCAATTGCACCTTAACTATCATCTAATCCGAACCTTGGCAGGATATGTAATTTCCCATTCGCGAATTTCTCAAAAAGAGTCGTTCCCGATTCTACGGGAAGAGAATCCAACCCCCGAGTTCCATGGAAAGCTCATCCTTCAACGGCCAGCCTACCGCATGTCTTAAGCGGTAGGAGGTTCAATGGATCAGCTTCATTGCTTACGCGCCAGTCGGCGGGTGGGTCATATCCCAGAGGCCAAGGTATTTGTTGGGCGAGTCTTCGGGGATGCGAACAAGCGGTTGGCCGAGATTGAACGGAGGTAGAGTCAGGTCGAGTTTTCTGTGATGTAGACTTGGCTCATTCATTCGCCTGAAGTTGGAAAATTGTCCTTCACTCGAACTTGGGTCGCTGGTGTAGCTTGTGGTGAGAAGCAGGGATGTTGTGCGGCGGAATCGCTCTAGCGTAGGGAGAATCATATCGTTCGGCAAATGAATAAAAACATCACGACAAATAAGTAGATCAGCCGGGCGCGGTTCGTTTTTTGTGATGTCAAGAACGTCCAGTCGATAGCCGCGTTGTCGTAATTCGGCCCAATTTGCCCGCTCGTATATATCGTAGCCAACATAATCGATCCCCTTGAGATCTATCATACTCATCCACGCTAAATCACCGCAGCCAGCATCGTTGAGCGTTCTCACACGATATGCATTCAGTATTTCAGCAAATTCCTTCCGAACTAGCCGGGTATGCTGCTCGCTGGAGCCCCAGCCACAAACTGTGTCGAGGGCTTGGCCAGGCCATCCCTGTAAGAATATTTCTGTGCTGTGCAATTGTTCCCCCTCGTTGGCAGATTGCACTGTTGGAACCTCATGAGTGTTCTTATTTGAGTGGACCGCAGGATCATTGTTTTGGGGCTGCGGCTTTGGAATATAATATTTCCAGCTATCGGGATTACTGGATTGATCCCATGATGATGATAGCCTAAGCACCTGCGAGTCTAGTATGACTGGCTTCGCTCCTCCTAGAAGTGGTATTTCTTGAGGTTGAACTTGTGGATAGTCAGAATAGTCACCGGTTACCGAACCCGTGGGCCAAGTAGTGGCTGTTGAGACCCAGCTTAATTGATGATATTGGACAGCAGGGAAGCCTCCATTCGCAATGGCTGTAATCATTTTCAATAACTTATCTGCTTTTTGGCATGATAAACTGAATGTAGAAATTTCGCCTATTAAATCAAAGTTGAAGATTCAACTAACAGTCCGAGCAAATAATATTAACCAAATGGATTCATAGCCAATACGCCGTGTAACATTATGTGTGTACTGACGCTCGGAAGTTAACGGATGCCTATATCTATGATTGACGGGGTAACAGATTAAGGTTTACATAACCTCAAGAAGAAAACCAAGTTACGGGTGGCGTAAAATCGGGATATGATGGTTCAAAGACAAGCTGATGGTGTTCGTGTTCTCACCGTTTTCGTTGAAAGCATGGATAGCCGTGAGCGGCAGTCTACCCGTTCTAACCACGGTAGACTGTTAATGGCTCTTCCCTGGTACATATTTGGAGAGCCGTAACGCACATATCTATACCACAATACTCGACTTTGGATGGCTGGCGTGGGTCTAGAATTTTTTTTTTATTTAGATAAGTATTTTAAATAAATCCCTTCACAGAATATGACTTGATTTCAAGCTCGTTACCAAATGTAAATAAAAAAGCCACAATGCTATATTGTAGGAGAGACATGTATGTACTTGAAGGGATGCCCTTCGGTATTACTATATCACGTATTAATTGACTGATCAAGGCGCTCCGTTTCGCTGATGAAGAAGGGACGCTATACTTACAAGACGTACTCATCCAAACTGATCAAGTTCGGATCTGAGAAAATGAGGTAAAAGTATTTCAGCGTCTCTGCAAGCCAGAAGCTTTCCATAACATCTAATTTTGCTGTCCGTATGTCACGGGTATCTTTGAGTGCAGCATGGCCATGCTTGGTTTTGGTGTACCGTTCAATGTTCTGAAACATTCGCCATGCAGAGTCTTGTAGTGATTTTTTGCCGGTAATTCTGTACATGATAAAGATAGACTCAATTGCCTCAGGTCTGTGTAGAAAAGTCAGCATAACAGTGCCTTAATAAACCACACCATGTATTCCAAATCACCTTAGACGATACTTTGGATCAGCTACTTCCAGTATTGGTGATTGTAGTCCATGATCTTGAATAATCAGCCGTGCAGCCTCACGTACACTCGTAGGCATATCCTGTCCCTCTGGCCATCCGAATATATCCCGGAGCCACTTCTCTTCATCCCATTCACAACTTGACTTTTTGCAACCACTTATATATAAAGTTTCGGGCATGATTCCAATGGGCATGAGATCATATGCCCATAAACATCCATTCACCAGTCCCCGTGCAATAGATAGGTCAGCTGATCGAGCAAAGGTTTTGGCACCAAGACCTATCATACCCCCCAGGAAGCACTTGAGATGCTCCGTTTGATACTCAAAAATCTCTTCGCCGGATCTTGGGTCAAATCGGATGTTCCCAACGAATAATATGTCTTTCCTTTCTTTATCCATTCCATGGAAGAGCAGATTTTTCTTGATCCCTTCTATTGCAGAGATGTACATGTCACGATATTGATCTGATCGGGCTCCAAGAAGTAGATACTCTTTGACGAGGTATTCGTAGGTGGAGTCAGCCATACCACCGACTGTGAAATAGCTATCTGAAAAGCGTAAGGCATGGGCGTCTAGCGAGACCGGCCATAGACCCGGTAATCTAGTCCGATTTTGGGTGCTTTGTAGTTGGTTTGTAATTCTTTGAATAGCATCAAAATATTTTGGGTCACCTGTTATTTGCGAAAGGCGAGTGAACTCTAGGCTCAACGAACCTATCTCAGCAAGGAGCGCACTTTCACTGGGCTGTGTTGAGGACTCCAATATGGTCCTATGTACTGGTTAAAACATTCCTAATCATAAGTCGTGGATTAAGGGGCCTGCTTTTGGCGCAGTTGACACCTTCCCTGCCTACCTTATCCATTGCCATCGCGTGTGTGGCATTCTGTTTGGGGTATCAAACGCCCCATACAAAAAGTCGGCTAAATTATGGGCCTTTTCCAAGAGGATCGAATGCTTTCCTTCGCTTAGGTCATATGCGCTGATCAAACCTCCGAGATATCGGATTGTTGTTTCAAAGACATTAATATTAGGTACTCTTGAAGTGGAAAAATCAATATCATCCAGTGCTTCGAGTGCCTTTTTGAACTCTTGATCCAAACCCATTATGAGCAATGTATCCAAGGAGTCGACCAGAGTTGCTGCCCATCCCCCAAGGGGGTTTTTATGGCCTCCAGTGATGGGTGATACTTCGTCCCACAACCAGGCATGATTTTTATACCCATCCCAGCTATGTTGAAACGCTTCTTTCACGGCCTGTTGCCTTTTGGTCCTCTCAAGCCGATCAGAATTAGTTTCAGAATTGAATTGGTGCTGGATCTGTGGAATGGGCCTTGATGTGCCTCTAGGGAGGGTTATTAAGGACGGTGGACAGGTTTGAGAGGTTTGGAGTCTGTTTTTGGTTGATTTTGCTGAAGGAATGTTTCCGCGGTGGCTCTCATGACTTGTCGCTGAGCTCAATGCCAAGTGTGGAAAGATGAGACAGACAAGGAGAAAATGCACCAAGCTAGATCGAATGAAGCTTTTGGGAATGAACACCATCAGAAACAACTTGCTCACGGTTGAGCTCAGTAAGAAGAAAAGACGAAATTCGAGAACCAGGTCTGAGCTCCACGGACTTCAAAACTGGTTATGGGTTTCTTAATATCACGCGAGGTTTAATCCTTTCAGTAGCAAAAGTCCAGTGGAGACCAAAGCTACGGCTGGTCAGAAACCCCTCCAAGCCTCGACCAGAGCTTGCAAAGCCAAGCATAGTTTTCGGTTCGCGTCATAAAACGCTAATAATCCTCGTGTGCTCATGAACCATGCATCGGGTCGTCATTGTTGGATCATCATTGTTGTATTCTCTGCGGAACCACATCATAAATTCAAATGTCGTGTGACGATGAGTATGAATTTATTTACCCGATGCGCTCGCTCTAAATTAATGCTGCTAGGCGAGAGCGCTGTCAGCCTACAGACAGCTAGAAAGTGATCATTCTCGAATGTAGACATAGGAGCAAAGCGAGGGAGACTAGATATGTAAGCACAACGGACTCTCCCCCATACCCCCCTTTCTCCCGAAAAAATCATCGTCTATTTTCCTCCAATCACTGAGTACATCGTCTCTTGCGTAACCATCCAACCTCCCGGCCACCGCTCGCGTCCTCGCTTACGTCAAGGGAGTACAGCGGACCTGGTGCTGCTCTACTGTTGGACTCCATCCTACTTCCGTGACACTATCCTGAGGGGTCCCGTTCTCTTTTTCTTCCTCCATTCACTAGCACGATAGTGTCCATAAAATCGGCCACAATTGTGCGAGTACCTGGTCGCATCGTAAGTCCGTCCCTGCCGAGAGCGAGTCTCTGGTGGCCTGAGGTAGAAAATTGAAATCAATGGCGTTGGTGGTGTAATAAATCAATTTCAAATAGTTGTGTTGGTTGGGTGGGCGGGTCCCTTACATGGGCGACTCGCTTACCGATCCCGTTAAATAAACTAACTAACAAACCAACGCTAACGTTAACCTAAATTTTAACCTTCGTTAATAATGGATCGTAATAACTAGACGTAATCTAGATTACGTGATGGCTTTATATTACGTATTTTATTTAATCCTACTTAATAGAATATGGAATCGAAGACATCATAATGACGAATGTGGTCTGGCACTAATTATTCTCTATAGTATATTAGCAATCTGCTATATAGAGAGCCAAAGATATTTTCGCGTAAGAAACACAAGGTGTTCACTCCATTTTCACCAATATCCTTTTTGTATTGAAGACCTCCAATTTTGAATGAACCACGAATCTTCACCATGCCTAAAGCATTCTTCTACCAGGACCCTGTCACCCTACAAGAGGGAACACACACCAGTGCTGAAATTGGTGGCAGAATGATCCAGCCTGACAAATCGGAATCTGTTACTGGAGAAGTTGACCATATCACCATTTATCATACTCCGAATAATCCTGTGGAGCTCAAGTGTATGCACGATGTTGAATTTTCACCTGGTGAACAAGTCATATTACAGCAGCTGGGTAAGCACCTCAGAGAATGGGCACAAATAAACAATTATTGACTGGTACAACAGATCCTGTTAGCTATGCTGTTATAGGTATGCAAAGTGGAAAGGAAGTTGAGTTTAAGGAGTAAAACAGGTTAACCGCAGTCGCGGCTGGGGTCCGACTTGGGGGCGAGTTGTCATCCATAAAACAATTTGCAATTACATATTCTTGCTGCTGGTGGCGGCAAGAGAAATATTGTTTTGGATTAGTGACTTCTGTTATTCAAATGACCAAAAATAGTAAGATTATGGATCTCTACAGTCTTATCTCAGACTGGCTCGTACTCGACATAGTATCTGCCGTGACGGCACTCTGACTGGCCGACCAAGTAGGGTATCTTTGATCAAAGGCCCAGGAAGGATAGCGTTATGGGAGAAGTCACGCGTTCAATGCATGTACTGTGGTCTGGTCCATTAATTTGTTAGCGTGGTAACAAAGTTGTTGACGTCCAAGATACCGTTCATCTGATGCCAAAAACCTGATTCGTCTATTCGATACATCGGGAGGGAGTCTCGGGCACTATGTTGGTTGGAAAGTCTTGACTGTCGCTCAAGAAATCTGGAAGCTGAAATTGCGCAGCAGAGATAGTAGTTTCGTGTAAAATACATTATGCAGTCCTACAACCGTCATATAAAATACAGGGTCTATTCTTGGAAGTAAGGGATCTACCGCTAGTCCAGTAATGATTTAAGGTGTTCCCAGTTTCTCCGTCCGAAGCCTCTGCCTTGAAACTGTCGGAATGAGGTTGAGGCAGCCTGTCAAATATACCTGCCTTGACGATATCCGCGGTCGGCAAAGCCCTTTGAGGGCCGATTGGCTATTACCCAGGTAGTATACGCTCAATAGTAAACTGGTGGCTTTAGTTTCCGTGCATTCTATTGCCGCTTAAACATTGGTTATTCTCTTCACACATAAATATCCAGACTTGAAATCGGACATTGTACAATGGACAATCACTTGCGACATAGAATGGTTATGACCCCCGTACACATCCATTCACACCTAGAACCCAGGCCGGTTCTAAACTGTCTTGCGTCTACTCAGGCTTCCCGAGACTCGAAAAAGGAAAGACAGTATCAGTATGCTTCCAGAAAGAAAAATCAAGAGACAAAAAAGATATGGAGAGGTTGCTTCCTTGTGCAACAGTTCTCTGTGGCTTTCGTATGTTCTTGTCTGTAACTCGAAGGTTGAGGGCACTGGCCACAGGTCTTCGAGTAACTGCCTAAACGCGAGTGTCACATCAATTGATGGGCTCTTCATGTCGTCATTGAGACAAATGAATTTTGTTCGTCTGTCTCTCGTCGATTGAAATTGGTCCATAGTGGCCTGGTAGTCGTCTCCCAGCATGTGAAAGGTCACATCAGCTCCCATCTTCAGCCTATATCCCTTCTCCGTTTGGAACTGCGATCGTAACTTAGACATATCGATGCAACGCTCCACGTCTTTGATAGAAAAGCCTATCGTTTTTCTCGCTTTTGTCGGACATTGCAATTCGTTTGTGAACCCAGAGCCATTGTGAAGACACCTTTGAACAGACTCATGAAAGCCTACTGGTGGACTGTTTCTGTACAGAAGGCTTTCGAGGGTTCGAATATCAGTTTCTTCGAGCCAGCTGTCTCGGTGCATGTCAAGATATTGATCTCGTAACCCGCACAGTGTAGAAGACAAAAAATAGGGCCGATTGATTAGATAGTTGAAATAGGCAAAGCTAACCTGTAGGTCCCGTGGATGTCGAAACCGGTGTGCTGAGTTCAGCTGGAATTCCTCTGGAAATATTCCTTTAAGCTCAGTCAAAACTTGCTTGTTGAGCATATGAGGCATGTGAGACGGGACCCTCCGAAGGTGTTTCGATAGATTGAATCGTCCGTTGAATGCCTTTATCACAGACCTGATTGCATCAGAAACCAAATCATGATCATTGGGGCACTGCGAGAAAGCATCTAGCAGTGCGGCAATTTTGATCCGAGTCTTAGTGTCTAGTTCTGGAATGCTCTCTGTCGTGTTTGACGGCTCATCGTCATTTGACGTAAAACCTTCGTGGGTTAAGAGCAAAGTAGAATTAATGTCGCCGTGTCCCAGAGAAATATTGCCCCCAAAACTTCGTCGAATAAAGACTGCGGGATCTCTGCTTCCAGTTCACATGCCGAGGAGAGAAACACTTTCCCTACTAGCAGCTCACATTTTACTCCGCCGTGCCCATCATCCACAATATTGTAGTCATCGAACTGCCTCCCACATGTTGATTCGGAGCTCTCTGGAGTGAGAAGATTATCTCCAGACCAGTACTCCGGATATGCATCATCACCTAGTGGAACTGGGTGAGATAGGTAGATGGTTTGCACCCCAGATGGCGTTATATAATCATCTGGCGAGATAGGTGCTGCAAGGAAAACATCGTCATTGAAGTAGAGAAAATTATCACTGAGACCTGGGATCCTGTCAAGATTGCTTTCAATAGAAGAGGAAGAGAAAACCGGCAAATGTGAAGAATTTTCGAAAATTTCGGAGTGACTGATAACTTTGATTCGAGGATTGTCCGGATCTAACCACGAAGGGACCTGGCCGTTCGTCACAAGATATATCTGGCGGATCCATGGTGCATATTTTTCTAGGGAGCGAACGGAATATCGGAGCTCGTCGTTGTCTCGAAAATGATTCTCATCGGCAGCACATTCATCTTCATCGGAGCCACTTTTCGGCTTTTTTTGGATATTCAAATCCGGTCCATCATATTCCTTGACCCAGCGCTGATACCAAAAGTCCCTCTCGCTTTTCCATATAGGATCTGATCCATTGACCCAGGTGTAAACGGCATCGATGGGTCTAAACTTCGATCCTGTTGAAAAATCGGCTTGACCAATATTATCTGCATAGTCAATATCATCGTATTTCTGCCTTGTTGAAAAACATCTCAATAGAAATATTAAGACAACAAGAGGAAAGGCAAGCTGACGACCGGAAATAAATGGCATGATCCTTGGATCACCAGAGTACCGTCACAACCAATTCTGCCTGGAAACTTGGAGGATTTGGACATATCATTATATTTAGACAGACGAGAAATATGACGCTATACATTGTATCGCTTAGTCTAAATCGAGTTCTAGTTCCAAGAGTTTTATCAAAACCTTAATTTGAGCTAGACATCCATTGATCTTGGAGAGTTCCCTTCAAAATGCTGTTTCAAACACCGCTAAATAAGCATACCCACCACAAAACTACAGATTATGAACATATTCTAAGCGGAAAGCAAATTGGGGCACTAACCGAGCTTTTATCCGAATGACCTAAGGAAGGTAGTGCGCCCGCATTCCTCGTTCGTCTTCGGGCTATAGTAGTTCGGGTCGAACTTTATTTCACAACGCTAGTCTAATTTCATGACGGATATGAGCGGAACCTAGTTGAGAAAGATACCAGACATAACTTTTCCATGACAACGAGAATATACGTATCAATGACAACAGCAGATGAAGTAAATTACGAACATACCGTTGGGTGAAGGCTTCTAGACTTCGCCAAAAGACTGGTCGGGTTTTGATCAGATCCAGAACTAGGCTGCGGGAGAACCCATACTAAACCGAACCGAACCAGACCAAATCCACAAATAGGTCGGGTTTTGGGTCGAGATAGGTAGTCAGTAATAAATCAGTCGCAAACAATACAAACATTAGGAAACCTCGTAATGACAAAATTTATGCAAGTTTGCTCTGTAATTCTACGTATTTCCCGTACGTGTTTATTTTGATTTTTGTCTAGCATCTCTAGTCGTAGTCATCATATTATAGCGGATTTAAGGACAAGCAAATCAAAATCTAGTTAATTACACTATCCCTAATCCTACTCAAATCCGTCATCCTCACGGTTCTTACGCGTCCGCCCTCATGTACTTAACTAAATATGACTTTCAAAATGCCCCACCCAGCGGCCGACGGGGTGGGTCTTGGGTCGAGACTATCGATCCTTCTGCCAGTTATGCCAAAGCATATCCAGAACGCGCTCTAGAATATTAAATGACAGTAATATATACAATACTGCGCCAGTTATCATAAGTAACCTAAGTTATCGTATCGCATGTGTAGTTCCATAATGTGTACGCTCATGGGCTCTTGCTGGGTCGTGGGGTAATCCATAGATACTCAAAGAGGCAATATGGCGAGGTATAGGTGAAGCCATGGTGAATCTATTAGTGGTAAAGGGGAGATCTCATTTCCGAAAGCAGCCCATTGTCGCCAATTCTTGATTTCATAGATCTAGAACGAGCCCAAATCTTGTCAACTTCGATGGTTGCTAGTCTCTCTACCGTTTCTGCATTGACTTGCCATGGCCTAGCGACATCCAATTCCAGCTTAATCACAAACTTGTTCGTGACGGGATTTTAATTTTCATCAATTCTTCACATGGAACTGGTTGTGTACTGTCTGACCTTTTCTCACTGTTCGTGCTGCTTTACGCTGTTTTACTTTTCTTTCTTTTTCTGACAAGGAATGACCCAAGATTAGCCATTTTACGAAAGGGCAGGTAGACGCGTTAGTACGGTATTCAAGCTACACATGGAATTGCTTTCGTAATGATTTTCTGGATTATACAATTCTGTTTTCGGCACTTCCTGTCCAATGGAACCTTAGCAACCGTATATCTCAAACTAACCTCGATGTTCATCCTGCATTGAAGCGTGGTGGGATCTTATTTGTAGATCGTACCAAATCTCAAACCTTAGATTAACTATATCCGTCACTGAAGCCAGTAATACAGGCGTCGTATTAAATAACAATACAGGGAGTAGGGAGCTGACCCTAGGCTGCTACCAACTTCAGTCCTTGGTTTCAAGTTCATAAGTGAGCTACCTATGATGCAAGGTTTATTGCCGCTGAATCGATCACTCGCTGACCTAGACCATCTCTTGAGTGCCAAATTTTGCAAATAAAGCAGTTGGTAAGTCTCTACCTCAATTGATGTCTTCGTTTTAATCATCATTTACTCAAGACCAATGATCTGAAGCTTTATATTCCACCATAAACAAGCACATACAAAGAACCGCATACAAATATGAATTTCAAGATTCTTTTTGCTGTCCTTGCATTCTCCAGCCTTGCTGCTGCTGATGAATCTGTTGATGAGAATGACCTTGACGCAAGACAATTGGCCTGCTATTGCTGTACCGGTTATGTTGTGAGAGGCGTTGCTGGAACTCGGTGCGGTAGCTGTAAGCCGACCAAACTATCTAAATATTCAGTTCTTTTGGCTAAAAGTTCACAAGTGGGGGAGTATTGTGATGTCGATGATGAGCTCTGTTGCACCCATGGTGCCATTATCTACCCTCCGCTTGTCAGTATATGTTTATTATCCATTTCGTTCAGCCACATCTTGTGTATGGAACTAACAACCCAAAAATTCTAGAGCTCTCTAAACAGTAGCTCTATTGTCTGCAAAGGTCGTTGAATGCAAATGGCCACCGTCCTTCACCGGCTCCGACAGCCAAAGGAGGACTGGAGATGGTTTGTTGCAAAGGGCTTTCCGGCTGAAAAGTACTTTGAAATTAATTTAAGTTGTTTTTTCTTAAAGTGTCTCAGCACTTATGTGGTTCATATTGTTTGGCTCGTTAGTTCACCAAAAGTAAATTGCTTTATCCTTCTGCATCCGTCCATTCATGATCTCTTCTTGGTATCCCTCGTAGTATCACTAAGGTTAAGCGCACTTCTGCTGTAGTAGTTACTTTCCCTCGCTTTTTCAACCAATCATTCCAATCATTTGCATGTCTCCATCCTGTTTTTATCATTTCGTTGTAGTCTTCGGCTATCTGCTGGAGTGGTCTCAAGCCAGATCAGAGATCTCCGACGTCTGCGTGCTCTTTCTCTGAATTCTTCTCAGTTTATTCGTTGTTAGGTCGTCCACAGGCGGTGCAATCGACCCATGGAAAACCACCTGAAGTCTTACAGAGAGTGACTGTGTCTCTCTAGACTATAACTACGTGCTTGACACAAGAATCCAGCCCATTTTATGACGCTAAACCATTGGTAGATTGTCAATATTCAGAATTATACTAGTAATTCACTCTTCTGCGCGCTCTCCCCACGTGCCTTCTAACTATCTATTTGTAGCTGGGTGAGTGACTATCAGTGAATTCTTACTGTTGTATGCTTCTGCCTTCCTATTTTGTCTCTGGTCATTTAATCTTTAGCCCCTATAGCGCACAGGACAATTAGAAGCCCAGAGATATACCCGAGGAATAGAAGATGGACGAGCTTCACGATCCTGAGGACGTTGTACATTTGAGCGTAGTCGATGGTCTGTGAATGGGCGGCGTGCTCATTTTGCAACCTATAAGATATTATATACGCCAATCACTTTTAAATTAAGTGTTCGATACGAGACCTGCCCAGGCATGAACTTAGGTTGAGTTCCGGTTGGACCAATCCTGGACAACCCTCA
Organism: Penicillium riverlandense; assembly: GCF_028828495.1. NCBI lineage: Eukaryota > Fungi > Ascomycota > Eurotiomycetes > Eurotiales > Aspergillaceae > Penicillium > Penicillium riverlandense. The sequence goes on along the minus strand of NW_026643197.1, from coordinate 948,409 downwards.
GGATATATGCGCGGAATTTGTGCTGTTCCCTCGATGGCGCGAAAGACTTAATAATGATCTTAATAAGTCTCTCAGCATCCACTAGACTAGTCCCGCTTTGACAGATACTTTACAATTCTTCTTTCGTCGAAACGTGTAGCATCTGCTCACTTCGGTCCTTGGTGGCATTCTCGGTATCACCAATGCGTCACAACAGTTTCGAAGTCGCGCGCCACGAGGGTAGCCTAACAATCGAATGGCAACTAGGCAAACTCTAGCTACTCTAACTGCAGCTGTTTGCGTTATCTCCTATTTACCTTTGTCCTTCAACGTGGTCGAAAGCGGTCAATTTAGCCTGTCTAGTTCTTCTTATGAGATGGTCTTAGAAAGTCAAGCATAAAGAGCTATCAAGCACTGAACCACGATGTCGACGTCTGTTTATAATAGCCCTCAGAGGAGACGTGAGGTTTTCGAATCTGGACCTACTACTGCTAGGAAAGTGTGTCGGTCCCTGACTATGCCTAAAGATGACTAGACTAAATTCAACTACTTGGCAAGCTATTCTCGCTATTTTTACCATGTTGTCTGCTGGTTTTATTCGAAGTCTTGCTGTGAAATCTCTTGTATCAACCTCATTAAGCTTCGAGCCGTCATATATGGGGTGGAAGCGCATCCACTTCGACATGTGCCATACGCGAGACAGAGGTATTCTATTATTGTCCTACTCGCGATGACCGTGCGAAAGAACTGTTTGTCAGATTCATTTTGCCTATCATACAGTACGATTTCCCCAATTTCATTTTCTCCCGACAGGTCCGACTATTCAAGAACGCAGTAGTACTAAGCTTTTCAAACAGTTCCAGCTGCCAGCACGTATCCACCATCAACAACGATAGTCTGCCCGTTGAGGTATTGGTTCGAAACAGTGAAAAGAACGGCACCTGCCATATCCTCATCCTTTCCTGGACGTCCAGCAGGGACCTTGCCCTCATACCTCTCCTTGGGAATCGAGCTCTTTTGCTTCTCATCACTGTCCTTAGCCGTCATCTCTGACGGGAAGACTCCAGGTGCGATGTTGTTCACCCGGAGTTTGATTTTCGACGAGGCGATTTCATGTGCTAGCATTTTAGTCACATGAATAGCAGCCGCTTTACTAGCGTTGTAGGCGAAGTGGTGCTGAGCTGTCTTGACAATACCCGAGATGGAGGAGATGTTAACCACGGTACTAGACCACCCTGGCTCGTCCTCCGTACCCTTGTTAAGCAATGGTAGGAATGCCGTGGTTGTAAAAAATAGCTGAGTTACGTTAGTGCGCATCACATCTTCCCATTCTTCGACTGTGCTGGTGTTGTGGAAAAGCTCTTCTTGAAGTTCTTTCGGATCCTCGTACTCCGTCGTATGATGTGAAGAACTGATGCCAGCGTTGTTGATTAAGATGTGCAACTTGGACTCCTTAGTTGAAATCTCGTCGACGAGCTTCTTAATCGATTCCTTGGAGGTAATGTCTGCGGTGATAGGGATAATCTGGCCGGGAATATTCTTTCCGTACAATTCTGCCACCCGCTCGAGTTTCTCGCCCGTGCGACCGGTGATGTACACCTTAGCACCGTTGACAGCGAGCGATTGAGTGGCCATCAAACCAATTCCCGATCCGCCACCGGTGACAAGGGCGACTAGTTCGTTAGTTGGCACCGCCCCGCATTCAAGTATATGGCACACTCACCTCTATCCTTGACATTGAAGACATTCTCGAGCTTGAAGCTCTGGTTGGTATCTTGAGCAGACATTCTGAGGGCTGGTCCGATGTTGGTTGAGAAATTCCGGCAAATTCGTCCCAAGACAGATCGGTAAGCCATCGCTGAGCTTGCGGCGCCAGTACTTTTATAGATCGAAATTATGTATTTTACGTCAGTTAGTCGGTATTCGACGAAGTGAAACTTAAATCAAACAAAGGGGCGAATATGAGGTAACACGGTTGGCTGGTTAAGGTGTGAAGTCATGACTACAACAGCGTTCCGTGCTTTTCTAGGCCCTTGTACCTGAATGGACGGGCGCAATACCGGATGCGGGGCATGGCTTCCCTGTTTCTTCCATTCAGTATGCATCCCTCTGGGCCCACGAAACAAGAATATTGTATCATGCTGACGGTCGCGAGATCTCGATTCACCTTTAATCCGGCATATGGCAGAACAATAAATGATATGCCGGCAAATCAAAACCGGCGAGGTGGAGAAAAGTAAAATGTCGCCTGAGTCACGATCGCAAGGTCGTTGAAGTAGCCCATGCCATCCTGCTGTCTCTTCATTCGATGGGGAATTTGTCTAAATATGCTCACTACCATGTACGGACCGCCAGGTTCGAGAGACCTCCTCTACGCCCAATCACACTTTTGATAACATTCACCTCTGTGCAGGGGTGTCAGAATTCGATGATACAACCAGGCTGCGGCGGCCGAGTTCCAGGAAAATGGACGTAGATAGATGCAGCTGTTGGCTAATTGGATGGAAGACGGGGCCAGATGAACCGTGCGTTGGTACACCTCCGAAGGTTTCTCGCCCCTGCACCCAGAACGGGCGTCTCTTTTTCAGCATTAGTTGAGCCGCTGGCTGTGACCTGGTATGCGGTCAATGCCTCTCCTTTCAAAAGTACTGAAAATGTCTTGGATGTGGGTGGTGGTCGAATTGCAGGGTGCCAAGGTGATTATAGTTGTCGAGCTCTTGGAGAGCCGCAAGCGACTTGCTTTAGATTTAGGCTCGACACATGTTCTGGAAACTTTTCAAGTGAATTGAGAGCACTGCGAAGTGAGCTACGGAGGAAGGCTGTGAGGATGTGGGGAGAGGTAAGCCTGACGACACATCACGAGCCACGACGATGAAGTCCTGGATTTCGCGGCGGCGTCACAAATATTTCAAAATCGCACGCCTGCGGGGTATCCTAAGTACGGTATGCGATTGGGGTACGGTAGGTTTGGTTGGGTTTCTCGATTCGTTTTCAGGAAGTAGTTCATTTCAATTTATATCTACCGCCTATCCATTGACTACAACTCCCCCGTTAGGGTGCAAACTTTGGCCAGAAATAAAGCTACTATCCTGGCTGGCAAGGAAGACGAAACATGTTGCAACCTCACTTGGTTGTCCCGGGCGACCCATTGGTGTGCCGCTAAACTGCTCCTGAGCAGAAGTATTCATGGTTGCCGGAATCAGAGGGGTCCATACTATGTTATTATTAGTATTTGCACATTCCTTTCTGTGGAGCTCTCTACTTACTTGGCCCAGGACACACACAATTCACCCGGATTCCATTCTTGACTTGCTGGTTGGACAATGCCCTGGTAAACGCAACGATTGCTCCCTTTGTTGACGTATAGTCAAGCAGATCAGGGCGACCGATATAGTGGTTGACGGAAGCGCAATTAATTATCGTCGACCCGTTATTGAGGTGAGGAAGCGTGTACTTCGAGAGATAGAAGATAGGGTGAATATTAGTGTCGAATGTGCTTTCCCATTGGGACCTATTAAATAGGTCAATGTAGGATTCTCGGTGTCAACAGAACAGATAGAAACATACTCTTTTAAATCCTTGATATCGTCAATCATCGTTTGAGTCCCAGCATTGTTGACTAGGATATCAATACCACCCAAGCTCTTCAGGGCTGTGTCGACCACCTTTTGGCAATTATTTTTATACCGAAGGTCGGTTGCGAAGCAATAACAGCGCTGCCCTATTTCTTCCACTCGTTTCTTTGTCTCCTGCGCATCTTTTTCCTCTTCTGGCAGATACGTGATCAGGCTAGACGCTCCTTCCATGGCAAATAGAATGGCAATTGCGCGACCGATTCCTGAGTCGCCACCAGTGATTATGGCATTCTTCCCTGAGAGCTTCCCCGCTGCTTTGTAGGTCTGATACCCGTTATCCTCAGTTGGGATTTGTTCTGAGGTTGGCTTTGGACCTTCCATCTCAGCCTGTAAGCCGGGCTTTTCGTGGTGCTCAACAGGGATTTGATGACCTGCACTTCTTATGAAAAGGAGACAAATTAAGTTGAATTATACATTAGCTTACCCTGTTGAAATTGGGACTGAGGTCCCCGAGAGGGCTTTTCCACTTCCTGTTGCATTTGGGCGATGTTTTTGTTCAGACGGTTGTGGGGAGCCGCAATGGAGATAGTATACCAATGGTCAAGAGGTAGCGAGATATGATTGAGCAAGTGAAATATGAGAGATTTGCAACGTCAAAATGGCTGCTAAACGTTCTTGATATTGTTGATATTTGGTAAGAACCCGTCGATCTCGTCAGAATGACGTCTATTCATGCCAGCAACCCGGGCAATGTCTAGAGCTCACCCAATTTACTTGTACACCTACGTTTTCTCTCTCAAAAACCTGATCCAGCATCTTGATCTCTTGGCTCTCGAATTCGCGATCGTAAATTATCCACAACTTGCTTTCTCATTTAAAGACGCAAGAGTGGCGTCAACAAAAAGTGGGGCACGTGAGGAATCACCGTCTCAAGCTGATCATAGCACTAACAAATCTCCTACTTTATTCAACGATGGCAATCCAATCCAATTTTTCTAGGGGGCCAGATTTCATACCATCCTCATAGAACTATCAGATGTCTATTTTGCTGCCATGCCCCGTTCGTCTCATTAGTGGACGGCAGCAGATGGTTGATTGAGTGTTGGAGCAGCTGATTAATTGCAGACTAACGTATTTTGCAAGCGAACCGATCACACAAACGAGCTATATTGGTAGTCGTATTGGAAGTCAGACTGGAATATGGCCACAACAATATCCGATACCAAGAGCTCTTTCGGGGCGCGCTTATACATAATTGGCGGCTAACATGTGGAGGTCGACACGGCCATACGAGCCCCACTTAGTAACCTTTTGTCCCTACACCCTTAAAGCAACCCCTTCACTGCTCCAGCGTGGAAGAAAAACATCTCTGCATTCGTCTATCCTGTCATGAGACCAGTGACACTTGCGTTGTCGGTCTGTTCGCTCCTCATAACACCTGACGGATTCAGCGAAGCCGGGTACAGATCCAAAAGCTCCTTTGTGTGACAATGAAACTGATGCCCAGCTCCTCTCCTTTTAAAAAGACCAACTTCCCCAGCATCACGATGTCCTTTTGTCGAGAATGGGGTTTGACATAGCTTCCTGTATTTATAGCCTATCTATTCGAAGGTACCAGACTTGACTACAATGGACCCCCGTCAAGAGTCGCACTCGCTAAATACGGGGCATTAGCGCTTCCAATGCAAGCCCAAAGAAAGCGAAATCTTGGTACTTTCACTCAGCTGGAACATGGGGACGCAAGGAAGTTGATGAGTTTGTCACCTCTGTGTTTCCTCGGCCGTTTTGCACCACGATTTTTGAGTCGAAAGCAGACATTCTAGATATAATTTTGTATTGCTACCTAAACCTTAGGACTATCGCAAGGTCCACATGACGGGCTTGCCCTTATACTGAGCCTGCCGCTGGCCCGCACCCCTCAACCTTGTGCAGTGTCACGTTTATTCGCTTCGGTTATCCACCGTGGTGAACGAACATGAGGTTATGTATCACTGGACTAGGTTGCCAGAGTCAACAGACCGGGCTGATAAGGCAGGAGGTTATAGGAGCCGCTCGACGATGTGGATCTTCCCTGGTAGAGTAACTGCAGATTGCACGGATCAATGGTCATTGTCTGGTCGTTGGTGCTGCGAATCAGATCTCCGGAACTAATGTCGTTGGTCCAGGTGGCACCACTGTTGGCTTTACCAGCGAAAGGGGCACTCTCGCTTGTGGCCTGCGGTGTCCATGAACCGCTCAGACTGGTGGCCGTGAATGAGCGGAAGTATCGCCCGTTTGCTCCAATCGCTTCAACGATCATGAGGTATTGGTTCTGGCCCGAGACAGTGTAGACACCAACTGCTTCGAATAGGTTGTCAGTCGAGTCGGTTAAGACCACTGTCGCTGATGAGCCGAAGCTGCCCGGGAAATCTCCGATGGGCATACTGGCCCGGTATATGCTGCCATCGTCTCCTGCAAAGAATAGGTACATGTCTGAGCTGTCGGCGATGAGTGCCGGGTCGATCGGACCGGTGCTGGAGCCGGAGATGCTTCCGGAGTAGAGCGTTTGCGCCGATGACCATCCATCCGCATTGGTGGGATCGCTTGACGTCATGTAGCAGAATGGGGACGCACACCATTCATAGGCGAGTACCCAAATGCTCTTCGGGGAGAAGTAGAAAAGTGTAGGCGCAACGGCGCCCGAACTCATCCCGTTCTGGCTCGCTGAGGCCATGTCAGACCAGTCCGAGAAAAGGCCGAAGTTCATCGAGCCGTAGGACCCTGCCGTATTGACGTCCGACGCATACACAAGATGCTGGCCGTTGTAAGGGACATGAGTGAAGTCCTTGACCGAGACCCATCCTGACTCCGGGCTCGCCAGCGGTCCAGTCGATGTCCACTGATACGACGACGGAAGACTGCACGAGGCCGAGACAATTGGAACCGACGCTAGCAACGCGAGGCTGGTTGTCGCTTGGCTAACATTGGACTTTACGAAACGCATCTTAGCTATTCTCTTGGCAATGATAGAAAGGAAGAAGTTTGGTCATTCAAATGATGGCCACGGAAGGACGAGGCAGAGAATCACTGGGTTTATATACCTACGGCATGGCTATATAGACCTAATTGCATACAACAGATCCCATACCTTCAGTTATCGGCTGAATATGGGGTAATATAGTCCAGACAGCAGGGTCTGTTCTTCCGTGTGACGTACCCCTTAATAGGCTCTTCCATCAATGAAAACCGTCAACGAATCCCTCTATGCTTTGGTGATTGAATGTCGATGGCACCGTGCCTCCAGCGCCAGTCCCTAAGCAGGAAATCTCCGGTGGTATGTCCCGCGTGGGCCCGTAGCGAATGTGTAGAAACTTCTTGTCGATCAGGCGAAACCGTTGCGGGGTCGACGTATGAGAAACGGGACATTCTTTGGCGGCCAAGCGCTACTTCGAAAGGCGATTGCCTGCTAACGACGTCACAATACTATTCACAATCGACGGCGCGCGCTGCCTCAGACTGAGACTTTTCCAATGCCGCTGGATGTATGAACTCCGTACTCGTTCGCGCAAGGATCGGCTTCAAGTCGCCGAGCGAAGCGACAGTCATGGCTTGTGAACAAAATCCAGACACGAGGAGCTGCTCGTCTCTCAAGCAAGCGCTAACCATATACATAAAGTATCGTTTTGTTGATTACTTTCCTCCCAGCATTGATTGATTGATTGATTGATTGATTGATTCCTGTGTCAGTCTTCAATCTGCCGTCCGCCACCGCCCTCGCGCCGCCCCATGTCTCGCGCCGCCGGGGATCAGCACTCATCAACAACGGACAGATCTCCGTTAGAGCTTCGACCGACTAACGTGGTTCTCGCCGCCGGCATCCCAGGCCCACCGATCATCTGTTTTGTTCACCATGGATCAAACGCAATCCGGCGATTTGAACTGGCGCCTCAGCGCACACCCGATCACGCTACTTGTCTTCTTAGGCTTCCGCATCGGTTCGTCCCCAGTGCTACCAGAGGGTCAATGAAGGACTAATTTTGAATCCAGGTGCTCTATTGATGTACCTCTTTGGTGTTCTCTTCATTAACAACTTGTACCCATCCCTCTCCCTGTCCAATAGCTCCAGTTCCAACTAACACCTCAACACTAGCATCCTCGTCTTCATCCTGACCCTCCTGCTCCTCTCTGCCGACTTTTACTACTTGAAGAACATTGCCGGCCGGCGACTCGTTGGCCTGCGCTGGTGGAATGAGGTCAATACATCCACCGGTGACTCGCACTGGGTCTTCGAGTCTTCCGACCCTAACGTCCGCACCATCAATACCACCGATAAGCGCTTCTTCTGGCTCAGCATGTATGCCACCCCGGCCCTGTGGGTTGGACTGGCTATCTTGGCCATTGTGAGATTGGTCGGTGTCATCTGGCTGAGTCTCATTGGTTAGCTATTCTTTCCCCTAGGTAGCTGCCGCACGAAGACTAACGTGATCTAGCTATTGCCCTCATCTTGACTGTCACCAACACCATGGCCTTCTCTCGCTGTGATAAATTCAGCCAGGCCTCGACGTATGCCAACCGGGCACTGGGTGGTGGAATTGTCAACAATCTGGCTGGTGGTCTGCTGGGCAGGCTCTTCAGGTGATTGATCGGCCTGGTGCATGGGATAATCCTCTGAGGTGTCTTCCTGTGGAGTGTGTATTTCTATCAGATTGAGGTGTGTGCGTGTGTGCTTTGGTGTGATGATTATGCTGCTGTGCAGTCTTCAGATCTTCGGAATTATCCTGTATTTAAGCCACTCGAACTCTTCTTTTATAGATCGTGCATTTTGATCAATGCGATTGATGGTGGGTGGATCATCTTTCGTGTCTGTGCTCTGTGCTGATATGTCTTACTGTTCCAAGTATTCACACCATCTATACAATTGTTGGTTCACGACCGATGCTGTCGTCCCATGTCGTAGTCCGCGCTGGGGTACCGCTGCCTGGCAGGTGCCTGCCTGCCAACAGAAAGTACCCCCAAGGGAAGGCACCTCCCAACACTGCTTCTGTCTTCTTCCCCCCTCTTCTCTTCTTCCATTTCCTCCCCGTCTTTTCCCTTCAACCTCGACCTTCCCTTTCAACCTTCCATCTTTGCTGGTGTTTCGAGACTCAAGAGCACGGCTGGTAAGTGCCCTAACTCCAGATACCCTCTCCTTTGCTTTATTGGGCCATGTGACCCTCATCCGTTATACATCCTGCCCCGTCTGTCTTGTCTTTTCCCATTTTGCCTTCTTTCTTCCCCCTTTCTTCCTCCAGACCATATGTACCTTGCCTCCCTAAGGAACTTGCAGGGTGGAGTCCTGGCTTTCATTTGCACTGCAAGCTCAGTTAGCAAGATGCTGATTCCTGCAGAACTGATCGCTTTATCTCTTTACAGAAACTTCTCATCCAACGATGTCTAACGACTGGGGCCAAGAGTCCCCCAAGAAGGGCTTCGACAGCTGGGGCGAGGACAACAAGCCCCAGAGTGTCGAGACCGTTGGCTGGCATCCGAGCGCGACTGGTAAGCTCCGTACATTATCTCTAGCCCCCATTGAACCTGACAGGATACACAAAGGCCGCGAAAATGCCATGCCCGGTGCCGCCATCTCTCCTGGCCGTGGCCAATCTGGCCGTTTGTCTCCTGCCCAGCTCTCTACGGGCGCGCACTCCAGCGACGGGAAGGCGAATGACATGGAGATGCGGTGCCGCTAGTAAGTTCTTCTTCGGCGTCCAAGGTACAACGGGAGAGTTCTGACAGAACAACAGCTGTGACGAGCCTGGCCATTTCGCTCGTAATTGCAACAACCCCATGAAGTGCTTCAATTGCAACCAGCCCGGGTGAGCCGCATACATTGCAAGATTCTCGAACGTTTTACTGACATACTGTCGCTACAGTCACGAGAAGGCGGACTGCAACCAGCCTCGCAAGACCATGGCTTGCTTCAACTGCGGCCTGGAAGGGTATGTGAACGAACCACACTGCGACTGACTGTATGCTAACGGTAAACGATGCAGCCACTCCAAGGCGGATTGCCCCGAACCTCCCAAGACCACGGCTTGCTTTAACTGTGGCCAAGAAGGGTAAGCCAATACTTGCTGCAATATTTGCGATCTGCTAATACGTGTACATACAGCCATGCCAAGGTCGACTGCCCGAATCCCCGTGTCTTCCAGGGCACTTGCAATATCTGCAACAAGGAGGGACACCCTGCTGCTCTTTGCCCGGAGAAGCCTCCCACTATTTGCAAGAACTGCCAGACAGAAGGTAAGAAAACCGATTTCTGAACTTGACGTGAGCGTGTCTGACCTGGTCTGGTTCAACAATAGGCCACAAGACGCAGGATTGCACCAACCCCCGCAAATTCGATCTCAATATGGTCGCTGACAAGGTTCCGACGGAGGCATGGGCCATGATGAAGCAGGCGAGCGATGAGCGGGACCTCGAGGACTTCCGCACGGTAGTAATTTGCGCCTTTCGTGAAACTAACCTCCACTGACTTGCGTATACAGGCTCTGTCTATCTACTCAAAGGCCGTTCCTGCCGCCACCTTTGTGGACATCGAGAAGAAGATGCGTGATGAGAATTTCAACATCTATTTCATTGCTCTGGTAATTTATATGTGCCTTTTTGTCTCGAGACCATCCAGTAACACATTTCGGTTGCAGCAAAAGGACGTTGGTGATGTTATCAGCTTGATCAACCTCCAGGGCAAACTGGGTTGCACCTACTCCGTCGGATTCTTCTACAGCCCGAAGCCGCAGCGCACTACTCTCCGCGTCCGCTGGCCCGAGAACGAGGAAGTCAACCTGGAGCATCTTGCAGACGCCGGTCTTCCGTTCGATCGCATGGTGCCCAAGTGCCTCAACTGCGGAGGTAAGAAGGAAACCGACAACCGATGAGACGAGTTGCTAACAAAAAAATTAGAACTGGGCCACATTGCCAAGTGGTGCAAGGAGGAGCGTGTTGTGGTTGAGCAAGTCGAGATCAAGTGTGCAAACTGCAATGCCATTGGACACCGTGTGCGCGACTGCACTGAGAAACGCCGCAGCAAGTTTGGGTGCCGCAACTGCGGGTAAGTCTTTTGTGACATCCAAGATGTAATATTATACTGACCTCGATCAAGATCGGAGCTTCACGAAGCCGATAACTGCCCAGAACCCAACACGGTCGAGTGCCGTCGTTGCAACCAAAGTACTGTGTTATTTATGCCTGGTGGAAACTTTATATGCTGATGGTTATTGTCTAGTCGGACATTTTGCAAAGGATTGTCCCACCAAGGAGGCTCGCACTTGCCGCAACTGCGGGTAAGTATCATAAACTACCGTATCTGCTGGTTTCTAACCCAATAACAGTTCCGAGGACCACATTGCTCGCGATTGCCCGACCAAGGAGGTTCGCACTTGCCGTAACTGCGGGTTAGTACCTCAAGTCATAAAAGCCACATTGATCTAACGAGACGGCAGCTCGGAGGATCACATTGCCCGTGAATGTGACAAGCCTCGCGATCCCTCTACAATGACTTGCCGCAACTGCGATGAAGGTAAGCTTTCCTGAGTTTCTTTTATCATCTTGTGATGGCGATTAACACACTTCGTCTACAGTTGGCCATATGTCTCGTGATTGCACCAAGAAGAAGGATTGGTCGCGAGTCAAGTGTAATCAGTGCGGTGAAAGTAGGTTGACACCCACAGTTGATATGTCCTTGTGGTCCGCTAATCATAAAGCAGTGGGACACACTATTCGACGCTGCCCTCAGGCTCCTGAGCAGGGGCAGGCTAGCGTCTCCGGTGGCGCTGGTGACAACTGGGGCACTGGCATGGCGACTGATTCGGCCTTCCTGACTGATCCGGCGGCGGACAATGGTGGACTTTGGTGATTGACACGCGAAGATATGATGACACGGGGTGACGAAGCATGAAATGAAAAATGAAGTGACAAGGATACGGAGTGATGGTTCATTGACAGTGGGAAGTCTGGACTTGGTCTGGAGTTAGCGATCGACGACTTGCTGCATTGAATTATGGTTGATTTGGCACCGCGCAGATCTTGTTTCTTGCGCAATCGCCGCAACCATATAGTGGTGTCTCTCGCGCTCTGTTCAGTCCTATTCTGATCTGCCCTTTTCTTTTGATTTTTTCAACATCTGCGATTTTCCCTCTTTTTTATACTTCTTTTGCCCACTTGCGCTTTTCGAGTTGGATCTTTGTTTTGGTTACTGGCCTGGCGATTGATACCAGACTTGGGGAGTTTGATTCCTTTTCCTACCGGAAAATAGGAGACAAATATCCTTGGTTATGGGACAGATGCTGACCGGTTACGACCAAGACTTTTGATCCTAACGGAAGTTAGTTGCTTTTGTTTTTCTTTTCCTTTTCCCCCTTTTCTGTTCTTTGCAATGCGATTCAAATTCCTTGCCTTTACACATGTCCTGAACAACGTGGGTAATAATCCACAGTAATAATTTACGTCGACGCTGCCCTCCACCCCTGACAGACCAAAGCACCGTGGACCTACGCTACCGATACCCACGGGGCAGCCAGTGTGTGGGGCGGGGCACGCGGGATGCATTGCGTGGAGAACTTATGACAGCATAGCCCGACCATCCTGGCTTTTCAAATCCTTGTAGAATGCACCTGTTGTTGACTGGCAATTGATATCAGACACCAAGACACGGGATGCCGTTACCGAGTTAGGTCCCGACACGGGATTCTCGGCTCTTCGGCGTTGGCTGATCAATTCTTAGCCCAGCCGATTCGGGGCTAAGCTCGGGCTTGGGGACGCCCGAGCCGGTTTTTTGTCGGATTCCTTCAACCTATGTATGCATGTCCTGACGCAATCGTGCACTATCTCAGCTACGGCGCACTTGCTTGCTCAGCTTTTCTTTCTGATTATGCATGACCTACATGGAATAAAATACGCCCGTTCCAATGTTTCTGTTGATTTAGACGGCGGGCACATTTTGATTCTGAAAGGCTCCGACTTTTGTCGTTGGCTACGACAGAATATATGTTTAATGATAGTCGGATTGGTCTTGTAGGGACAGGAAGATTTCTATCCCCCGGCTTAACTAGTAGCCCGCAGGGAAACGGGGTCCGACTGTGTTTTTTCGGCCGCTGATCGTGCGACTGGCCATTATTGATTGAATGATTGCGCTGTGGGTGTAAAACTAGGTACATATCCACGAAGCGGTTAAGAATAGAGAGTCCAGTCCGGTCTATGCATGGTTATCCTATGATTTTTAGCGGAAATCAGGTCACCGGTATTCTAATCGAATGAGCTGATCAATGCTCCACAATTTTGTGGCAATGAGACGCTATTCAACCCGTTCCAATCAGGCAACAATTCGCGCGGTTATAGTGAGAATATCTCTGTGAACTATTTTCACGTCGCCAGCGCAAAATCTAAGAGGTATCCATTGAAATCTCATGGTAGTATTCTTGCCTGGTCAGGGTCGCACTCTTACGCTTGACAACGTGTCTGCCGAAAGAGGTATCCCGACGAGAAACACTGCATCCACGGGGAACACCGAGCTTCGGCTCCGTAACTGGGGTACTGAACCGGCGAATATTCGCGCGGTTAGCCACCTACCAGTCATCGGCCTCCCGTGAATCCTCCACCCGTGGCCGGGCCGTACCTGATGACGTCATTGCTTTGATTGTTGTAACGGTAAAGAACAATAATGCTACTTGGGATTGTAGACGCGCATTATCCCATCGTGGACATCAGGCCAGGAACAAGAGTCTGTTCCTTGCCGTGGCCGATGTTAGCAGGCATACGTCGTGTGTGCAAATCCGCGGCGCGGAAGAGCAAGGTTTACATCCGACGATGTGGTTCTCTTTCGGGGTGCCGACCCCTGTCAGACACGGCGCTGATACGGATTGCGCCGACGCTCGAGACCACGGCCAAACGGAGAGCGAGGAATTTACGAGACTTGATACCTTGTCTATAATGCCTGGCTATTAGCCTTAATTAAAATCGCTATCTCTACTGCCTACCCGAAGTGAAGTATGCAAAGTTAGACGATGGCATTGGGGATTTCAGTATATCACGCGCAGTATATTCCTGAGAGGATTACCAACTCACTATTTCATTGACCATGCGTGCCATGCGAGACCTGCATCATCGATATGGTCATCGTCGACGAAAGCGGTGCGTTGTCAGTAGGGCCCGTTACGTGGATCGTGTAATTTATTATCGCAGCTTCAGACCTCTTCTCTGCTTCATATCGGGATCGTCCAGCCGATCCAATAAATTAATTCAAAACGAAAATGTATTTCCGCCAGTTATCTTCTCGTTAGCCACCATAAACGGAGTGGAATCAAGAGGTCTAATAATCATAGGCCGATACGTGCCTCCATTTCCTAATCCGGCGACTCCATCCCACGTAATAATAATACGACCTTCTTGTTGGTACGCTAATTCATTCCACTCTGTTTTCGAACCCGAATCACCTTTCCAATCTTGATCATGCCAGCGGTGGAGCCCCGTTCCTCAAACATGAATGGCACTTCGGTCTGCCCCCGTTTCGCTCGGGGTTCATAAACCCCAGCTGCTTCCCCGGACCTGGCTGTAACGCCTCTTTTAACACTCTCCAAGCCACCATTCCAATCCCATTCCGTTCAGCCTCGTTGTCGGACTTTTGTTTCTGTTTGTCCTGATTGGGCTTCTTTGGGCTTCTTTGCGGGTTCCTGTACCAACCCACCACCGGTTCACTTAGTGTCTTTGCCGTCATCAAGGATAGCCCGCCATCATGAAGCCATATTTCGGGCTGCGGGGCACGAGGCTCAATATTGTCATTAGCCTTGTCGCCGGTCTTGATTTCCTGTATGTCGGAATAGCTCCCGTGTACTGCAACAAAATGCTGACTATGATCTCTACAGGCTATTCGGATATGACCAGTACGTGGGCGAAGGAGTGTCCAATGTCATAATACTAACGTCGGTTTAACTAGGGGTGTTATGGGTGGACTGCTCACATTGAACTCATTTGTTGCCACATTTCCTGAGATCGACACCACCGCGGCTGGCGAGAAGGGTCTGAGTCCTGCGCAAACGTCACGCCGGTCTACCGTTCAAGGCACGTCGGCCATTCTAGCAAACCTACAATATATGCTGACTCTTACCAGGAATCACAATTGCCTGCTACAACCTGGGCTGCTTCTGTGGTGCAATCCTCTGTATCTGGGTTGGCAACTACTTGGGCCGACGCAAGACCATCTTCACCGGCTCGATTATCATGGTGATCGGTGCCACGCTGCAATGCACTGCTTTTTCTCTCCCACATCTGATCGTTGGTCGCGTTGTGACCGGTATCGGAAACGGCATGAACACTTCGACTGTCCCGACATGGCAATCGGTAGGTCACGCGCAGTACTAATGACACTGGAAACAAAGCTCTGACGTCCACGTATCTAGGAATGCTCCAAGTCGCACCATCGTGGACGACTGGTCATGGTGGAAGGTGCTTTGATCGCGGGTGGCATTACCATCAGTTACTGGTTGGATCTCGGGTTCTCCTTCCTCGATCCTAACTCTGTCTCGTGGCGGTTCCCGATTGCATTTCAGGTCTTCTTTGCGTTGATCATTATGATATTCGTACTGCCTCTGCCAGAATCTCCTAGATGGTTGATCCTGAAGGGCCGTGAGGACCGGGCAGTGGGTGTGCTGTCGGCCATCTTGGATCTACCCGAAAACGACCCCTACGTGCACTCGGAATTCGCCGCTATCAAAGATGCTGTCCTGATCGCCTCGGAGGTCAGCTTCCGTGATCTTCTCACCATGGACGAGAACCGCCACTTCCACCGTGTTGTTCTGGCCTATGTGAACCAGATGTTCCAGCAGATCTCTGGTATTAACCTCATCACATACTATGCCGCCACCATCTACGAGAAGTCCATTGGCATGAGCGGTCTAATGTCCCGAATTCTGGCAGCCTGCAATGGAACGGAGTATTTCCTTGCGTCGTTAATCCCTATTTTTATCATTGAGAAGGTGGGCCGTCGACAACTCATGTTAGTTGGCGCTGCTGGCATGTCCGTCTCTATGGCCGTCCTCGCCGTCACCACCAGCTTCAAACACCAGACTGGGCCCGGTATTGCAGCTGCCGTGTTCCTTTTTGTCTTCAATACGTTCTTTGCCTGGGGCTGGCTGGGAATGACCTGGCTATATCCCGCCGAGATTGTCCCGCTCCGTATCCGTGCCCCTGCCAACGCTCTGTCTACTTCGGGTAACTGGATTTTCAACTTTTTGGTGGTGATGATCACTCCTGTGGCATTCGACTCCATCGGATACAAGACCTATATTATCTTTGCTGTGATGTGAGTTTTGCCTCTGATGATTGTCAAGTTTCAATTGCTAACCACTATTACAACAATAGTAACGCCTTCATCTTCCCTGTTGTCTACTTCTTCTAC
This sequence comes from Penicillium riverlandense, assembly GCF_028828495.1. NCBI lineage: Eukaryota > Fungi > Ascomycota > Eurotiomycetes > Eurotiales > Aspergillaceae > Penicillium > Penicillium riverlandense. The sequence continues at coordinate 932,446 of NW_026643197.1, read as the reverse complement.
CCCGAGACCGCCTACCGATCTCTGGAGGAGATGGACACCATCTTCCACAAGACCTCAAGCATCTTCAACGCTGTTTCCGTTGCCCGAAACGAGCCTCACCGCTACGGCAAGCATGGTGAACTGCTAATCAACTACGAGGAAACCGAGGAGCACCTGCGCCGCGCCAGTTACGCCTCGGAAAAGGCTGCGCGCCGTTCCAGCCAAAATCCTGACCTGGAGAATGGAAAGGGCACCCATGTTGAAGATCACAAGGATGACTTGTCTCAAAGCAGTTAGTTTTTCGGGGTCGCCTGCATTGAAATTTTGCGAAATTACAGTCTTTGTACAATCCAGCAGTTTTGGGACTGCTCGGACAAATGGCTTTGTGATATGTATCTTCCACTGCGTTGCCGATCGTTCAAGTCGTTCTGCTCGCGGATATGGACAAAGTCCGTCAGAATAGATGGCTGCTCGCCCCGGTGCGCTGATGCAGCCCTTTCCCGTTTGGGATTCTTGTCCTTTACTGTCTTTTTTTTCTCCACCTGTCCACCCTGCATAGATGCTGATGGTCGGCCTTGAGGGCCTGGCCTAGAAGGGGCTTCGACTGTAGTCGAACTGGTTGAGCCTGATATTGTGTATTGACGTGCAAAGTGATTATGATGAATTTAAGGCTATTACATTTTCATTGATGGTGTCCACGTAGATCAATGAATAGAACGGCGAACTCAGTTTGTTAGGGCTTGCGGTACCCGTGACCTCCATCACAGAGAGTAGTTGGTTATTTCGATTATTTCTATCCGCAAAACATCTCTGTGTATACAGTAATGTCAAATCATGATATTAAATTGCTTTCCTGACATCGCCAAGATGTTCTCCCGTGTGGCTCAAGGCCCGGGGTACATACGGAATGCTGCAATGGCCAGATGGCTGGCATGTAAAATATGCATATTCCCTCTAAAAAAGCAGGAAACTTCTAAAAATTCTACATTTGCATGACACCAGGAAAGTGAGTCACAGACGCATCCCGAATTTTCCTCGGTGAAGCAACAAGCCTGTTGTTGGGGTTTCTCGCGCACGCCTTTGGGAGCCCGCCCACCCGCTGCGCCGAGGGTCGGAAGGATTTTCTGATTAACTTTTTTTTTTCTCGCGGTCAACCTCAACACTCTCAACAGCTCTGCTAGTGTGGATGGACTGAGCTGGTTATTGTTCCTTCTGAGCCTTAAACGTTCTTTTCTACATAGTTTCTCCCTTTTTCCCTTTCTTTTTACTGTCACTTGTTGGGCGGTGCTTGGTTTTTTCTTGTTCTGCCAAGACCCCGCGCGCTGCTTTATCTGATCCGCAAACGGGAGGTGCTTTTCTACGTCTATCTTCTATCTTTCTGCTCGAGTGGCCTGGTTTGAAGAGTGGCCTTTGAAAAGGAGTTGAAGGACTTCGCGCTCATATACGCTGGAGGTATGTCGGTTTGTTCCTTTTCTCTCTCCGAGGTTATCTTTCTTCTCCCTGTCGGTTGTTGATGGACCTCGGTTGGGTGTACCATCACTATTTATCATACATGATGTGTATTCCAAGTCACCGGCAATGCTAACAAGGACTTAGTGGAAAGATCCTTGTGCTGAAATAGCCCTGAAAAGTCAATGCTCAGAGTTTGACGACGCACTGTGCATCTAGTTGAGATCTTCACGGCCACTCCCTACGCCCGGGAAACAAGACGAGACACATTAATATATAAATCATAATGTCGGCCGACAAACAAAAGATTCCCGCCATGAGCGGGACCAAGCAGCCCGGTTCCGAAGGCGTTCACGAACAGTTTCCGGTGACAACAGGCTCCGCGGCCGTGGACGACGACGTCGAGTCCGGCGGCGAGGCCAGCGTCGCGGAAATTGAGCGGATCTACAGGTGCGTATGCTATTTTCAATTCGTGTCAAGGAGGTTTAGATCCTTGCTAAAACACTTCCAACCACCAGAAAACTAGACCGCCGCATCATCCCCGCTTTTTGGGTTCTCTACTTCCTCTGCTCAGCCATCCGATCCAATGTCGGACTGGCACAGACGATGAACGAGGACTCGGGACACGATCTCGCTTCTGTGCTTCATCTGAACAAACATCAGATCTCGACGGGCCTAGCGCTTTTCTACGTCTGCTATGTTGTATTTGATCTCCCATCCAACCTGATCATGACTCGGCTCAGTCCGCATGTCTGGATGAGTCGGATCGTGATCAGTGTGGGGTTGATTGGGACTTGTATGACGGCTATGAAAGCTGCCTGGAGTTTCTAGTATGCTCACGCGCTCTCCTTTTTCTTTTTCTTAGCTCCAATGTCTAACAAAGACCCACCAGTCTCCTCCGTCTCCTCCTGGGAATCGTCACGGCGGGCATGTGGCCCGGAATGACCTACTACCTAACCCTCTTCTACCCGCCCTCGCGCACAGGCAAGCGCATCGGCCAGTACTTCACCGCAGCACAGGTCTCCGCTGCGGTAGTCGGGCTCGTCTCCGCCGGCTTCCAAGAGATGGACGGCACGCGCGGCTACGTGGGATTCCAGTGGATGTTCCTCGTCTACGGCGTCGTGACTATCGCCGTTGGTATTTCCCTGCTCTGGTGGCTGCCGGACCGTCCCACGCCTCCCGGTGAGCCCCGTCCCGAGCGCCGCTGGTTCATGCGCTGGCTGCCGCGCAGTTCTCCGGCGCTGACGGGGCAGGACGCTGAGGTACACTACCGTGATCTGAAGCGCGTGTACCATGCCCCTGGGTGGACGCTACGGGACTTGCTGCATGTCTTTATGGACTGGCGTCTGTGGCCCTTGCTGGTTATGTACTTTGGCGTCGTGGGTGTCGGTATCGGTACGCAGTTGTATGCCACCGTCATTATCCAGGCGATCAACCCGTCCTTGAGTACCGTTGATCTGAGCCTGTTGAGTGCGCCAATTTGGATTGTATGTGTCTTTCCTCCCTCTCCTCTTCTCTTCTCATATCCACACCGCTAACCCTACACACAGATGGACCTCATCGCCATCCTCCTTGTAACCCCCCTATCAGACCGCTTCCATCGCCACCGCGCGATATTTTTCTCAATTCCAGCAAGCCTCCAGATCCTAGGTCTCCTCTTAACAAGCTATGCGGGCTCAGACGCCAACCCGTGGCCCCGATACGGCGGTCTACTGATCGTAGGCTTCGGCCTCGGCCCCACGGTGCCCATCACCATGACCTGGACAACGGAGATCTTCCAGCCGCGGCACGGTGAGGTCGGTGTAGCCGCGGCGTCGGCCGTCGTCTCGGGCCTGGGTAACCTCGGCAGTATCCTCACCACGTACGCACTGTACTCGGGCTGGAAGAGTGACTATGAGGCACCGGGGCGCCAGAAGTACCGCAAGAGCAACCTCGTTATGATTGGGATACTCATTGCGAGCATTCTCTCTGCGGCGCTGATGGAGATTCTGTTGCGCTTTGTTGATGGTAGGTACCGGCATGTTGAGAGGCAGGCTGATGCTGCTGTTGATGAGGCAGGCAGGCGGGAGGTAAGACAGCGTGGATTGCACGGCTTGCTGTCCGGGGTGACGGGGAGGTGGGGGAGGCGGAGTGCAAAGGTGGAAAGCAAATAAGTCGGAAAGGCCCTTGATTTATTAGAATGATGAGATACAGTAATAAAGCGGATTTCAATCCATGTAATTCTATGCTATTGTACGTTCACACATAATTGGTACTGAAGAAAACAAAGAGGTCGGCGGAATGCAACAAGAGAGTCAAAAGGATGGGAATCCAGAGGCCGGCACTGGCGATTGCAGGCAAGAAATGAGGTCCACAGGAAAAGAAAGCAGATAGAAAGAAAATAAGAGGAATCTATGGGGGGCTTTTCAACCCCTCACGCAAGCCAGGCAAGTTCCCCTGGTCCCCACTCTCATGGTTTCACGCCGATAAAGGGTATCGGAGCGCTAAGACCAAATATTTTAAAAATTTAGAGGCCACCACACATAGTCTCGACGATGATACCGGTGATCTGGTAGGGGTCGGCATTCGAGGCCGGGCGACGGTCCTCGAAGTAGCCCTTGCCGTCCTTGGCGACCTGGCGGGGAATCCGAATGCTGCCACCGCGGTCGGCGACACCGTAGGAGAACTTGTCGATGTTGCCGGTCTCGTGACGACCGGTGAGACGCTCCTCGTTGCCCTCGCCGTAGACGGCAATGTGCTCAACGTGACGGGCCTCGAGCTTCTTCATGGCGGCCTCAATCACCTTCATGCCGCCGTCGGCACGGGTGGCATCGGTGGAGACGTTGGTGTGCAGACCGGCACCGTTCCAGTCACCCTTGACGGGCTTGGGCTCGAAGGAAATGCGAACGCCGAACTCTTCGGCGACGCGGTGAAGGAGGAAACGGGACATCCACAGCTGGTCACCCACTGTAAACAGTTAGAATTTTACGCCCCAATTATTTATGTCAAGAGACACTCACTGTCAATACCGGCGCAAGGGCCGACCTGGTACTCCCACTGGGAGGGCATGACCTCAGCGTTGATACCGGAGATGTTGATGCCGGCGTACAGGCAGGCGCGGTAGTGGGCCTCGACGATATCACGGCAGTAGACCTTGCCGGTACCGACACCGCAGTAGTATGGGCCCTGGGCACCGGGGAAACCGCCACGGGGCCAGCCGTAGGGCCAGCCATCGGTGCCGAGGAGGGTGTACTCCTGCTCCAGACCGAACCAGAAGCCCTCCTTGGCGTGGGTCTCCATCTGACGGTTGGCGTCATGGCGGAAGTTGTACTTGTTGGGGCTGCCATCGGAATCCCAGGTCTCGCAGAGAACAAGGATGTTGTCACCCTGGCGGAAGGGATCGGGGTAGAATGCGACGGGGCGGAGGTAGACATCGGAGTTGTCACCGGGGGCCTGGGCGGTGGAGGAACCGTCAAAGTTCCATTCGGGGAGCTCGTCGACGCTCTTGACGGGCTTGGCGAGAGTCTGATGGGATTTTCCGTTAGCACTTCTTCACGTGCGTAGGGCTTATCGGACCCCTCCTCCCGAGGAGGATCCGATAACGGGGCTGAGTCATGCATACCTTCGTCTTGGAGCGGGTGCCACCGATCGAGTCGATCCAGATGTATTCGGCCTGAACGCGACCACGCTGGTCGAGGGACATGTACTTCATGAGCTGTGTACCCGGGAGGGGATCAAGTCAGTATGGGAGTTTCCCTCTGGCTCAACGGCCATTGCGGAAATTCAAAGGCGAGATCGAACGCACATTCTCCGTGTTGGAGACGACAGTTGATTCAGCGGCCTGCAGCGAAGGAGGGTCAGCACACGATCTCTGCAGAGCCAAAAATTGAGGTCCACCGGGTCAACGTACCATAATGAAGGATTATGGGATGTGTGTGTGACGGGTCACTTGAAAGAGAGAACAGGGTCTCAAGCAAAAAGGAGGAGGTGAGAGATGAGAATTAAATCTCCAGAAGAGAGAAGGATGAGAAGGAGGAAGGTGGTGGGGAAGAGTGAAAGGAAAAGGAAGAGAAGAAGGCAGAGATAAAGATTTAAATTTAGAGTGAGTCTTTTTCCATGCGCCACACAGCCCTGACCGTACCGTACGCACCCGACGTATTTTACCGTCTCTCGATTTCGGGTTCCCATTCCATTCCCGGTCGTTGGGGAAACTCGTTAATGCCTCATTCTCTTCTTCGCGCCTGCTCACCAGCTAACTATCCGTTGATTAGCGCTTATGGACTCAATATGTCCCTCAAAACTACATTCCCATGAACATCTCCCCCGGCCTAAAGGGGATCTTCCTTTTTCCGCCACCTTAACCTGCGTGTAAACATCATCGTCGCATCATCTACCACGCTGTCCAGCCGGTTGTCGCCGAGGACACCGTCACGATCGCCCCTTGGGCCGAGTCAATGTCCACGGCCGATCCCCCGTTCCCCTTTACAGTTTTGACTAGGTACTCCAGACTTCACGCGCACCTCGCACCCGTCGTGTGCGCGGTAATAGCAATACCACCTCCCGCCACCCCTCCCAGAGGCCGATAACTGGGACGGGTCCAATCAGCATTCAGCCCTTGTCATAGGTCCCAGTAATATGATCAATCTGGATTTTCCTGTTGGGCCGATAACGCTGGCTGGCGAAAGATAGACCACGCCCTGCTCGTTCGTTCCTGGCCCTTTCGTCCCCCAGGAACTCCCCGCGACTGACTTGGTCAAGGGCCTTTCCGGGGGATGTTCGCCCCCCTCCGATTATCCCTGTCTGGGGATCCCACCACCCGATAGACGTACATATAGACTTTTAAGTCGCCTCAGATAGTCTCGTAAGAGTTGCTAATTCTTTTTAGCAACGGGACTGTCAGGATCCCTGCACTGGTGCATATCAGCGGCATCCCAGGGTAGAGAGTGCTAAATCACACCGGAAGAAAGAACGACAAAAAGCAACAACACTATTCTCAGGCTCGCGCGTTTCGTACGATATTTTTCTTTATTGAGAATTTTCTCTCTGCCTCAACCGTCACCACGATCTGTGTGCGACGTGATCGAAATAAGACGGCTAGCTACTCCACCGGCGTCCCCTGAAGGATGTTGCCTACTAATTGCAATTGTGCGATTCGTTATCACTTAGCCGGGGTTGGATCCCAGCACATGCCCGGCAGGAGTTGGTCCTGACCACTATAAAAATCGTGTGATCCCATGTAAATCCAATACCATCAGATCGGAAGTGTGGAGCGTGGCAAAGACGTTCTGGAAACAACCCAGGAAACGCACCAATCACACGACCACAGTAGCCCCGACACCGGCCATGGATACGATTCTCGTCCGAACCGGAGCACATTTTCGTTCTCTTTATTTTTTTTTTTTTTTTTTTCGCTTTTGGCCCTAGGGAAAGAATCGCTATTATTGGGGTATAACCGGGAGCTAACCAACGAACTAATATTTCTAGGTCCGGGGAGAGCAGGCGATCCAGGAATCAAAAAACGGGTGGCGAACTCGATCTACCCTTTTTTCCGTACCCGCAAATGGCAGCTGGCTCAAAGTCGGGAGATTCAGGGATCGGACGGCGACTGGGTGGCTGAGCTCGCCGGATCAGGACATGCTCGCGTGTGTGACTGAATTTTGTGTTCGGATAAGAATAGCCGTGAGACAGTCGCACAACGCGAAGATTAAATTAGCAACTCTTTTTTCTTATTCTGACTCAGTAGTATCGTGTGAGAGTAAAATCAAACCAGCGTCGGCGTATATCATGGTCAAGGCGGGCGCAGATCGACTGATTGCATTATCGCTTGCCTCTGATTGGTTGGTCGGCTAGTGAGTGACAAACAGGGTTGACTGATTGGAGGGACAGGCATAGTGTCGAGGCTGTAGCGGCTGTCAACAGATGCTAGTCTCGGGCAGGTACAAGAGACTGCCCACAGAGAGTCACCGGGCATGCACTGTGCACATCCCGCCCGATCCTGTCAAAAGCAATTACTGGAGAAAATGCCTCACCGGATGCCGAAATAGCGATTGAGGGGTCGACTATTCTGAAGCAGCGGCGCGCTATAGTGGTGTTTACAGATACTATACAGCACTATGGTTTTTGAGAGGGGCAGCACGTTTTCTCAGACAAGCCGCAGTGGAGCCCGGTTGATTTGACTGCGATAGGGCCCAGCATAGACCGCTGGGCAGACATGGCTGGCCGGTTAAATAGATCATTGTACCGATGGAGGTTTATCCTTCATGGTACCTAGCGGAACCACAGTTCCAGTGCAGATCATATGCTCTAGACCTTATATGGTCTGAGTGCTTAGAAGTTTACTGAAGCCTACAGTGTACATTGACTGACAGCTGGCCTTGGCCCGAAATGCATTATTATGGACTCATCTATAAGAGTATCAGTCCATGGTATAGACTGCTCCATCCAACTCCCTTTGTCATCTGCGCAATTCATAATCATTCGTTATTGATGACCTTCTTCCCTTGTAGTTCTGGGCACTGGAGCCGGGGATCATGAGCATACAGATCTGCATGAATGCCTGGATCTGCCATGTAGGGCGCATAGAAGCCCACATCCACTTGATATCCCCAGACAGACACTGGAGCAGTCATAAGATCCGCGGCTGCGGCGGCGTTAACGGAAATCTTGCCCTTTTGCAGTCGCTGGCAGGCCTTTTCAAGACTCCGGGACAACGTCAACCGTCGTACATTTTCCATCTGCTGCTGATAGTTCGGGCGATGTCGCTCATAGGGTCGGGCGGGCGAGGACATGTTGCTCCTGGCAATGGCGTTATGAGCGGAAATATGAGGGCCGCAGCATGCATTTGACGAGATATCTCCCTGTCCATACAGCGCGTCAGCTGCTTTTCGGGCGCGCCCCTTTGAGGCGCTGGGCATGGAGCTCTCATATAGATCGTTCTGGACAATGGTTGCGCAGTACCAGCAGACACACTCGCTGTAGATCGCTCCAGATGTGGCTTTGCGGTATTCCCTGCTCGTCTCGATAAATGCTAGATGCATCTGCCAGGGGTCGACAGGGTCATCATGGCTGAAAAGACGGGGCTTTGTCGTCGCTGTGCTGCTGTAGGCGTAGTATTTTGCCGGAGAGAGGAGATGTGTATGCCATGCGATGTCCGCATCCAACGTAGGTACAGCCATCTGTTTTGGGTTCTTTTTCTCGATGCTGAAGAAAACTGAGTATTTATTCACTAGCCTGTCTGCGATGGCAAAGATATCTGGCGAATGCACCCAATCTAGGTGATCTATGTGCTGCGTAAACGTGCCTTGCCGAACCACGGCACCGACAAGGTCCAAACTGAATGGGGTCGAGGTGTCCCAGTACCGTGAAAGCATGCGGTTGAGATATTTTTTCTCTGGAGAGCCGATAACACACACAGTAACTTCCCGGTATGCACGGTCCAGAGTTGCCTGATCGCGCAGCTTGGTCTCCAAATAGCTGTGCAGATTGGTGATTTTGCGACATATGTCTTGTTTCGGGTCCGTAAACGCCAGCAGCTCTAGTGAAAGGATCTTAAAAAGCTCGCTGGGGAATAGAGGGGATTTTCTTCTTTGCTGGGCAGAAGATACTGTGAGGATGCCGTTTAGATTATAGTATGATCCTCGCAGTGATACATCCTCGTGCACCAGGGCTCGAATGTCCTTGTGCAACTTCGCCAGTTTGAGTCGGTCATGGTCGGTTGAGAGCTGACAATGTGCAGTCGGGCAGACTACCCGGAAGCTCTTGTCAGCAAGGCCGGTGCAGCTCGCAAAGGCAGTATCGATGTCAGAGCTGCCTTTGATCCAGTTTCGAGTGGTCCAGTCGACGGTAATGGGTTTGTTACAACTGGGACATGCGATCATAGTGTTCAGTGGATCATCCAAGTTATCCCATTTCAACGCGAGAAGACTCTCAAAGGAAGCTTGAGCTTCCTCGGTGGCAATATATTGTATTGTGTGGTCGTCGATTCTGCGATTGATCATTTCCCAGGGAAATTTGCTCGCCCAAGTGCTCACTTTACCATGTCGGATACAATCCTCAAGATATTCCCACGGGTTGAGCATATGACTATGCCAGACCATTAACACATCTACATGACATATCAGCCTCAAAACAATAGAAACATATGTTAGGAGCTTACCCAGTGGTGGGAGGTATTTCTCCAGCCATACCACCTCATTATCAGGACGTAAGATCCGGCCAAACGTGCTCTTGCGCATGTCTGCCATTGTTGGCATCGGATTGGCCGTGGGAAGACATGCATCCCACCATTTCGTGTACCGGTCAACCGCGCGTGCGGTATATACGGCCCAGCGTTTCTCTCTGATCCGGGCGAGGACTTCATTGCTGTTACCAAATTGAGCTGTGTCTTCATCCCAGAGCCCAAAGATACCATCTTGGCTGGCGATGTTCATCCGCAAGCGACCAAGGGCCGTGATAAACTTGATATAGGCGACACACTGGTCGGGCGTAATGAAATTAGCATCTTTAGGCTCCTCGGCCAGGTTGAGTGAAGACAGAGGTAGCATCTTCTCCTTTCTGGCGGGACTGAGGTACCAGGCGTCAAGCAAGCTGCACTGCAGACTCGCAGTAGTGTTTATAGGTGCCGAGTTGTTTCAACCAGGTAAGCTGTGTGGCTGAGTCGGGCGTCCACTCACTCAGCCTCATGGGGGCAGATCGACCCCACGTGGTGGTTCTTCTTATCGATCAGGGCTGATCTACAAAGGAACTCGGAAAGACTAACAAAGAAAGCTTTTAAGTCATATATAAATTGTATGGAGATTTCAGACAAAATTCATTTTACTTAAGGTACGCTTCTCTCTATCTATAGACAAGAGAAGAGAAAACCTTCAACTCAGCCAATCTAACAGGTTCATTGCAGATTGAAGAAGCGCGAAGTAACTTCCGATAGTCCTGAGCAGCGGCAAGCATTACAATACGATTATTTGGATCGGCATTCTATCCGCACTCTTCGACATGAGCGATGTCTGCATCCTTGTCGTTAGGAGACGACATCTTGATCCCAATCGATAAGAGGTTGGATCAGTGAAAACGGAGAAACAGCACGACGGTTTCCTCCCCCATCCTTGTAAGACTAGGGTATCATCTATGTAAAGCGGCTCATGGAAAGCATCGTATTGCCCATCGTTCAGAGGCTGAATCGAAATACCTGAACCCAGGTCCCCATGGGGAACAAATGAAATGCGGGGGAGACCGTGGGTCCATTGAATAGGGCTATTAAATGGAACCGGAGATTCGTTTGCGGGAGCGAGAGACTCCGAAGCACGCGGGAAAATGTGCCGTAGGCGATAGCTCCTTAGTTGTCTTCTACGTAGCGGGTCTCCGGTGGGGTTATAGTGAGTGGCAGGAATAGCAATTATCTCCGAGACTCGGATAAGTCTCCGGCCAAGTCTTGTTTTCTTCCCTCTTTTTCGTCATCCATTTTCAAATAGTGCATTCTTCCAAGCCAAGTATTGTTTCAGAGTTAGAGTTTCAATTGTATACTTCGTGATGCATGAGCATTCATCTCAACCACCGCCTCGCCCTCCAGCCGCTACGGAAGAGACACAGTCCGAAAAGAATGAAGTCGCAAAACAAGAGCCGGGCCAAGCCGAGGCCCAAACCCCTCCATCGGCGCCTACTGATAATGAAAAGATGAAGCTCCAAGACCAGACTAATCTGCTGCCGATGAAACAATTGCTTGTTGTTTTTGCTGGCTTGAGCTGTGCTCTATTTTGTGAGTCTGTCTTTGAATAAGATTTGTAGGAATAAATTGCTTATCGTATACTCTAAATTACAGGCTCACTTCTCGACCAAACGATGTACGATGATATGTGGCCCCCTCAAACCAAATAAGTAATACTAAGACTATATAAATAGCGTGTCAACCGCCTTGCCGACTCTCGGCCGCGTCTTCAACGATGCCTCGATCGAGTCATGGGTCGGAACCGCATACCTCCTTACCTCAACCTCCTGCCAACCGCTCTATGGCCGTTTATCGGATATTTTTGGGCGCAAAATCATCCTTCTCACCAGCATGGGATTCTTTTTGATCGGGTCAATTCTGTGTGCGGTGTCACGCAGCATGACCATGCTTATCATCTTCCGTAGGTCACTGTCCCGTCATTCCTTCCTTTAACGATTCCATCTGATTCCATTGGCCTGTAGGAGCAATCGCGGGAATTGGCGGAGGTGGCATACTGACTTCTGTCATGATCGTCGTTTCCGATGTGGTTTCTCTCGAAAAGCGTGGCACTTACCAGGGCATTCTTGGGGTGGTAGTTGCGCTGTCCAATTCGCTGGGTCCCTTGATAGGTGGACTGTTTACGGAGAAAGTCTCGTGGCGGTGGTGTTTTGTAAGTTCCGGTATCTCTGGCTCTGCTTGTATATGTCCCCGCTGATGGGAATGATAGTATATCAACATCCCCCTAACAGGCATATCCATTTTCGTTGTTGCATTTGTGCTCCCTTTGAAACGGGTCAAGGGAGATGTCAAGGGAAAGCTCAAGAAGATTGACTATCTGGGGTGTGCAACTATGTTGATATCCGCCATTCTTATCTTACTCCCAATCTCTTGGTTCGTGGGATTCTCATACCCAACGCAAGTCGGTACTGACATCACTATAACAGGGGTGGAACTAAATATGCCTGGAGTTCAGCCGGCGTTGTTGCTCCTCTAGTTCTCGGTATCTTTTTTTCGGGATATTCATCCTTATTGAACTTAAACTGGCCGCATTGCCTCTCATTCCCAGTATTTATTCTTCCTTCGGTGGTCATTCTTGTTCTCACAGCGCTGATTTTCTGCGGCAGTGCACATATTCAAAAACTCAACCGTCTCTGGTGCCTTGGGTGGAGCATTTTTCACAGGATTTATGTTCTACTGCAACCTGTACTACGTGAGACCGTTTCCCTATCCCGATGTCCCAAATAACAGCACTGATGACCTACAGCTTCCTCAATTCTATCAAGTCGTCTACAACGCCTCCCCCCTTAAATCAGGTGTTCTTCTTCTCCCCCTCGTGGTCACCCAATGCATCGTCTCTTTTACATCTGGATTTATAGTCTCGAAAACAGGTAACTATACAATCAACATCTGGGCCGGGTTTGCCATTTGGGCTATTGCATGCGGGCTCCTCTCGACAATCTCCCCAACCATTTCCATTGCAAAACTAGTCGGGTATCAAATCCTCAGTGGGATTGGGTCTGGGCAGACGCTGCAGACAAACCTGGTGGCTATTCAGGCGAGTGTCAAGAGAAGTGATATGGCCGTTGCCACTTCAACTCGGAATTTCCTGCGCATGTTGGGTGGCACGGTGGCCCTATCGGCCTGTGCGGCAATACTGAACAATACAGCTCGGTTGGTTTTGAGCAGGCATATGTTTGAGCGTTTAAGTGGCTGATTTTGAAACCTCTGCAGGACTGGCCTTTCTTCTTTGATCTCACCTGATACCCTCTCGGATCTTCTCGCGGATCCCACGCGGATAAACTCCCCCCTACTAGGCCTCACGGAGTCTCAGAGAGCAGCTGCCATCCAAGCTTATTGTAGGTCCCATATGCCGGAACCTTCTTTCTTGTACTAACTGACAGTAGCCCGTGGGATCCAAAATATATATTATTTCATGGTTGCATGCTGCTGCACATCTTTCTTCATAACTATACTTTTCGTCCGCGGCCACAGTCTCAAGCGCGATGACGATGCAAGGCTGCAGGAAGAAGGTAAACAATGGGCTGCAAAACATCGAGGCATCCGCGTGCTAGGTCGGAGCAACAAAAATGAGTCTGCAGCTCCGAAGAGTGAGGGTGAAACTAACCAAACGCCCACGGCGCCTCAAGACTCGGTAGAGGGAGGAGTCGTCCGAAAGTAAAGAGCGTTTGTCCATTAGGCGGGCATGGAACGGAGTAAGCGACAAATCATGATTTCAGATGCAATAGATAGGATGGCTGCCAAAGCAGCTATAATTGAGGTAGACGCTGATCATTCAACGATCTATATGATACAAGAGTCATATTACCAATATTTTGTTGACGGGAAGCTAGTCGAATTGCCTGGCAAGCAATGGTATCAGACAAAAGACATGCATCAACCTTGTGAGCCAGCCCGCTCTCGCAACCAGCGGAGAACCCACTCCACCAAAATACCCAAATCCTGCGAGATCTCGAGAACCCTGGCAATCTTCTTGCGCATATCCTGCGCGCTAGAGCCGGTCTCGTCCGCTCCCTGCATTTCAGCGTCCCCACCATCGGTAGTTTCCTCGTCCGGAAGCCCAGCAAGGTCCACCGTCGAAATCCGGCCATTCAACCCAACCTCGAGGCAGATCGAAATTTGTTGAGGTTCCGGCACAGGCTGGGTAGATTCAGAGGAAGTTGGATCATTTCCCCCGGGTATTGTGAGAAGCAACATCAGTGCCGGAGCATGTCCGAGTTGCGTGCGCAAAGTCACGTCCACTTTCACGTCGTCTTTGGATACCCCATTTGTGTCCTCGCGTTTGATTGACCCGTCTTCAGAGTCATCTGCATCATTTTTGCCAAGCAACGAGTCTAGTCTGCTTTCGTTGGGGTTGTCGTTGCTCAAGGTGATGAGTCCGTTAGTACCCTTGAAGATACATGGTTCCATGGCAGGAGAGGAACTCTTTGGTCGCTTCTCAGAAGACTTTTGTTTCTCGTCTGCTTTCTTAGAAGAGCGAAAGGTGGTTCGGATCAAACTGGCCAACAAGGCATATTGACGAAGAATCTGAGCCCCGGTCAGCGTTGATCAAAGATTTTGAAATGGGACAGAATATTTACCGGAAGGATATCCGCGAGCTGTCGAGGATGCGAGAATGGAAGATCACGGATTGTACGACCAGCAACAGACTCAAATGCCTGGAAAGTGTAGCTGTGTTGTTTGTTGTTGTACGGCTCGCCCTTCGAGTCAAACGCTTGCACTGACATCGTCTGTCTTCTTCGGCCTGAATGAGGGGAGGGGTCTGTTGACGACAATGGCGACCACTCCGGTACGAGCAAACCGTCATAGGTGAATATTTTGAATTCCTGGGGTAGCTGCATACCCAGATGTCGGTAAATGTCTGAGGCTGCGAGTATAGGGACGTCAAGAGCGGGGTCAAGCTTAGCGACAAATCGACGATTCGGAGCTGACGATTCTAGCATGCTAGAGTCAAGCGCCATGGGATCAGGATGATTTCCATGCGACAGACGCATCGTTTGCGGAGGATCAAGCCAATTCACAGACCCCGCGGCTCCATTTGAAGGCAGGGAGTCGTTTCTCTCGCCCGCTGTGAAGACCTCGCTGCCCACCCACTCTTTCGAGATGCGCAGTGAGGGATATCCATCTTCGCACTCAAGCATAATACTCCATATCCGGGGCTGATCATCCCGATCCTGGCATTCTGGTCGGTCAATCACCATGGCGTCTGGGGATGTGGCTTGTTCTTTTGCATCCAGGACTTTGGCCTGCTCAACCCAGTACTCTAAGCCGAGTCCGATTCGAGCTCCCTTGTGCATGCTTGGGCGACCAATAACTCCCGTACATAGATGCTCATGATCTCCGCCATGTTTTGATGTCTTGGCCTCTTCTCCCCATATGCGTCTGAAGTTCTCTTCCAGTCCCTCCAATGCTTCAAAGCAATTGATCTCCTGGCTGAGTTTATCATGTTTGGCAAGCCATTGCAAGTTCTCGTAAAATCCCTGGGGTATCTTCCAATTTCCACATTCAGCGTCAAGGGGCGACTGAACGAGGTTGCGTTTCAACACAGCAGTGGCTTCCTCACGCCGTTCGCCTTCTGTGTATTCTGGGGTGGCATATCGCAAGCTCACGTCCTTCACAGCATTATGACCAGGGTGAAACTCGATTTCCAGGTCGACGAAATTTCCCGCAATGTTGATGTTGTCTTCTTGCCAGATCGACTCAAATCCTTCTAGCCGGCTGAGTCGTTCAATGCCTTCCCGCGATACACCTCGCCCCGCAACGCGCGCACGTAGACACTGGACCACCTCTTCAATCCGGCGTTGTTGTACTGCGTCATTGTCTCGAGGAACACGGAGCTTGAATCCCATTCCCAGATTCTGGATGTCGTTCTCATGCATTGCCGCACCGACAAGACCATCATTGACGGCCGGCGAGGGGCTGATCCCGGTATAGCTGCCAAGAGCCAAGAGTGCAGACGGCGAGCTGAAGCTCACGGTATCATCCACACCACTTGTCACAGCAAGAGGTGTGGCATATTGAAGAGAAGAAGTGCTGATCTGGTGTAGCTGAGCGGGTCCCGAGGCAGACGGCGTTCTTGTCAAGGGTGATTTATGCGCGAAGGATCGAGGAATGGGTGCGGTTGGGTGTGGGGAGGACGTGAGGTGAGTGGGCGTCGCACCTGGCTTCGCCGATGGAGTCGCCATGGTTAGAGAGAGACAGGTGAAACCGAGGCGATCAAATGGGTGTCATGAATGAAGCTGAAACTGAAGCAGCCGTCTCGAAGCGCAACAACTTGATGGTTCAAGGGTGCGTCGATCGAGAGACATGTAAGAAGGGAAATCACGACGGAGAAGCGCAATTCATATATGCCGGAGCCTGGAAGTCCCCCATTGCAATTGACCAGGGCTGTCGGCGCAAGTGAAGATGGAAGTCATCAATGGAGCAACAATAGCCTTCGGTGAATGGTTGATCGGTTCACCGTCTTCCATACCGCCTATATTCTGCCTCCTTGCGACAACAACAACACTTTCCACTTCCTCTCTGTCTCCAAGTCGTTACTGATCCTTGGAAATGTTCGCCACAAGATCAATTGCTCGCCAGGCCTTCTCATTGTCTAAGCGATCTCAGATTCGCTGGGTATCATCTTTGGAGGGCAACCCACACATAGTAAGATGCCTCCAAGTAAAATTCTGGGGAAGCTTTCAGTTGACGTCGATACCTCGAACAGTACGTCTTCCCCAACAAGGACGCCTCAAATGGAAGTCACATTCTCTCTTTGCTTCCATCCGATCCTGTCAACCCAGAGCTAGCTATCGGAGTCTCGACCAAGCTGCCACCCACCACAGATTCATTCACAGAGAACCCCAAGTTCCTCGGCACACTTCAAGAAGTGGTATCCAAACATGCGCATGAGGATCCGGATGCCAAATCGCAGGCGCAGGTCATGGCATCAACCTCCGGAGCGAACCTGAGCTCCGGCGGCGTGCTCCTGACCGGGCAGCGAGGCAGGAGACGCCGCGCAGAAACTGGCGACTCCAGTGGCGGAGCCAGTGGTCAAGGCGGTGCGGGATCGGGGGGTAGAGGCGGCTGGATCCATATATCCGATAGCAGGCGGCCGCCTGAATTTGGAAGAATCGCTTGGTAAGATGCACCTTTGGTTTGGGGAGTAACTAGTGGTTGACCGCTTTGCAGGCCGGAAGATATATTTGGAAGCCTGGAGGTGGATGGGAACGGTCAGTTTGCTGGCGGCGGTGGGAACTATCAACCGAGTGGTATGCTTTCTTGAGAAGCGGTGTTCAACCCATGCTAATCCGATATAGGCACTTACAGAATTGTGACTCGGGATGGAATGTAAGTCCTCCTTTTCTCTCGAAAAAGAATACGCTAATCGGACATTTAGTTTGGGATTGAGCCCTTTTCTTCGAGAAAAGCTGGTGCAAAGACTACGCGAACTGGAGAAGAAATAGGATATGGAGGAACAACATGTATTATATTCCCTACAGACAACATGGACTATATCCTATCGCCTAACGATCACTATTCATAAGCTGTTATCATTTCTTGAAAAAATTGGTAATCTGCTGTGACCCATCCGTTGTTTTCTTCCGATCGGTTTTCTTCATAGGAGAATTGTGAGTAGCACTACGCATCTTCTTGGCTGTTTTCTGTGGTGAAGGGGTTGCGGGAGTCGCATGGATCTTTGGTTTCTTGGGTTCAACCGGGGTATCCGGTGTATGTTCTCTCTTGACGCCGGGCACCGGATCACTGAACTCCTCATGTTTGAAACTCTTCGTCTCTGGAGATTCCTTTTTCGGGGAGGAGTCTTGCTTCTTCTTAGCATTCGCAAAGAAATTGGCGATGTTGTTCTTGTTTTCTTTGCTGTTCACAGGTACAATAAAATCAGGCGAGTTATTCCCAACCTTGCCAACCTCATTTGGGACAGCGTAGCATTCTAGTTCGCCCTCGTACGGCTTGAGGATAGACTGCAGCTCCTTTGACCAGGTGGTGCGGCTAGGGTCGAGCCACGTCTTTATGGCATCGCTGCCAGGATCCAGAATGACGGGCATGCGGTCATGAAGGAACTTCAAGTATGGATTGGAGGAGGTTGTGATGACCGTGTAAGTGTAAAGCTTCTCGTCGGAGCCTTTTCCACCGAGCAAGGGTCAGATGGAAAGACCATAGTTGGAAAGGCACTCTTACCTTCATATGATACACAATCCCATAGACCGGCGAAACACATCAGATCCCCATCTTTGCGTTTCACAAAGTGCGGAATCTTCACTTTGCCCCCGGGATCCTTCTTCAGCCACTCATAGAATCCCTGGCAGAGCACGATGCACCTTTTACGCCGCTTCATCGTCGTCCACATGCCACGGTCCTCGATCAGTGAATCATCGCGACAGTTGATCGTGCGCATCATAGAGCCGTAATCCGGTTGTCGCTTTGTCCAAAATGGGATGAGACCCCATTTCATGCTCTGAAGCTTGTACTTAGTCTCTTTTTGGACATCCTCATTCTGGGTCTCAGTTGGCTCTTCGCTTTCCTTGTTCCCTTGCTGATGTCCATGCTCTGGAGTGTCGGCACGATAGACAGCACCAAGATTGCCGGGCGCAAAGTTGTATGTCTCTCTGACCTCATCGTCGTCGGGCGCTTCATCCACTTGCATGCCGTTGTCCTGGAGGCGCTGCCGGATGTATGCCAGGCGCTGGTGATGGTTAGTCCCATCGTGTAGGTGCGAGAAATAGAACAAAAACCTACGACGCCCAATGCATAGCGGCCACACATGTCTGGGTGGTATGTATTAATTCATCTGCTTTGTTGTGGTGGTTGACTCGGTTTCCTGAGGTCGCGACGTCATGGCGGGAAGTCAGTCAGTCGAGCTGACAAAATCACGTCGTCTTCATTCTTCTTCGTTCTCCGAGACACCTTCTCTCTCACCACACCACCACACAACCCCCAATGTTCCGAATAGCATCAAGGCGCACCGGCGCCTCTGCCTCCAATGTATTTCAAACCACGACACGGTCGATCCGCACCAACACTGCACGACCAACGCTGCTCTCGCGACACACCAATAATGCCAACACACTACTCGCACCGCGCCTCCCACTACCACGACACTTCTCGCTTGCGCAACGTGTCCGACGCAGCTTCCGCGAAGCTTCAAAAGGCATCTGGCGCAAGAACCCAATTCTCTTCCCGCTAGCCATCCTCTCCGTCGTAGGCGGCGTCGCCACATTCGCGTACATCTCCTACGTGGAATTGACGCAGGTGGCTCCCCAGTACAGCAAATTCCCGCCCCCGTGGCAGACGCACTGCGCACGGGGGTCTATTACACCGAGATCAACCTCAACGCGCCCAAGGCGCTGAAGGCGTACAAGGCAGCTCTGCGGATGGCGCTGGAGATGGGCATGCACCCGTTCTCGGACGAGGTGATGGGTATCAAGCTGCAGGTGGCAATGATGCTGGAGAAGGCGGGCTTGATGAAGCCAGCTATTGAGGTGCTGGAGCGGACAAAGAATGAGGCCTTGGAGTGGGTTGAGAAACTCGACGCGGAAACTGCTGCGCCGAGCCCTTTGAAGAAGGAGGACAAGTCCACGCCACCTAATGTCCAAATTGACGATGCGGCGCTCCAGGACGCCGAGAATGAATTGAAGGAGACGCAGGAGTTTGAAGCTCGTCAGCGCACCAAGACCCTCCAGAAAGTCATCGGCATAGAGATGAAATTGGCAGAGCTGTACTCGAGCGACCATATCCAGGAGGACCAGAAAGCCGAGGCTGCGCAGGTCGCCGCTGTGGAGCTGTGCCTGAAAGAGATGCACCGTCGCCAGAAGCTTGGTCTCCCTGTTGGTGGTGGTGGTAGTGGCAGCGGCAATGGTGATGGATCCGACACCGATACATGGCTGAGCCTGCCGGAAATTGCCACGGCGCTTACAGAGCTAGCAAACACCTACTCGGCCAAGGAGCGGCACGAGCTAGCCATGCCGCTGTACATGCGCGCATTGGAAATGGTCCGCGTCACTGAGGGCGACTCGCCAAGCTGCAAGCAGGTTGTTCTTTTGAACGATGTGGCCAGCGCCATGGCCGGGCAGGCACAGCGGCCGCTGATTCAAAAACAGCAGCAGCAGCAACCAGTCTCTCGGGAACAGATCATCGAAGCATCCCGACAGTGGGCACAGAAAGCTCTGGATGTGGCGGCGCGTATCCAGCCACCTGTGCGCGACGAAGAGTGCGATATCACCTGCGTCGTGGCCACCTACAACCTCGGAGAGTTGGCTGAGTTGCAGAACAAGCCGGACGCGGCACGCCAGCTCTATGTTGAGGCGCAGTCTCTGGCAAAGGGTCTCGAGTATGAGGAAGGAATTGCCATGACGGAAGAGGCACTGAAAAGAGTGTCGAAAAAATAATTCTAGTCAATGTGTACAATATGAACATTAGATGATGTATATATTATATATCCAGCAAGAATGGAAGCTTCTCTCTTTTCGACCGGATAGGGCTTCTATATATTCTTTCCTATCGAGTACATTATCCATCGACGGACCATACACACCGAAACTGCGGTACTTGAATGCTATCACAAGAATCTAGATATTTCGATTTTATCATGACGGATCGAAGCTAGATATGTCAAGAAACCCACCGGGCCCATCGGACCCAGAGTGCTTGCTTCATTGCTCGTGGCTCATACATTCCCAAAACAACCTATATGCCCGATTTTGTGTCTTCTTGTGCGGGTAATTTTTTGAACTTTTTTTAAATTGCCCTCTTCATTCAAGGTCGATAGATCAGAAAAGAAAAGAATAGAGGCTCCCTCCATACAGCGCTTGACCAGTCAACCCATCAATCCACCACATACACAAAGACTCCATCTATGCCCGCGACATAACGCCCCAGGCACGGATCTTGTTGTCGGTG
Source organism: Penicillium riverlandense (assembly GCF_028828495.1). Lineage (NCBI taxonomy): Eukaryota > Fungi > Ascomycota > Eurotiomycetes > Eurotiales > Aspergillaceae > Penicillium > Penicillium riverlandense. The sequence goes on along the minus strand of NW_026643197.1, from coordinate 911,922 downwards.
TAACCGGCGAACAGGGTCTGGCCGTCGGCGGACCAGGCCAGGCTGACACACTCGGGGTCGCGGGACTTCTTGCCCTTCTCGACGTACTCGGGCTTCAGCTCGTCGACCTTGCTCTTCTTCTCGAGGTCGAAGATGGTGATGCTGCTGCTGGTGGCAGCGCACAGCCAGTAGCGGTTGGGGGAGAAGACGAGCGCGTGGATCTCGTCACCGGCGTGGAGGGAGTAGAGGTGCTTGGACTCGTTCAGATCCCAGAGCATGGTGGTGCCGTCCTTGCCACCGGAGGCGCAGAGCGAACCGTCGGGCGAGATGGTGACGGTGTTGATGTAGCCGGTGTGACCGATGTGGTCGGTCTGGAGACGGCAGGAAGCGAGCTCCCACACCTGATTGTGAAATCACTTGTCAGCATAAAATTCCAACAAGATATATGTGAATCTTTGTGGGGAAAAATTTCCTCCTCTTGTTTCCCATCAGGCATTATGGTGAAAAATTGTCTCATCGCCCCCAATGGGGCTCTGAAGTAGCAAATACGTAGAATATGCAAACATCATGTGGTTCGAGCTGCTGCTGCAACGGGTTCGGGTGGAAGAGAGATAGCGTACCTTGACGAGCTTGTCCCAGCCAGCAGAGACAATGACGGGGTTCTGGGGGTTGGGGCTGAAGCGGACGCACGACACCCACTCGGTGTGGCCCTTCTCGGTGATGGTGAACTTGCAGTCACCCAGGGTGTTCCACAGCTTGATGGTGCGGTCACGCGAACCGGAGACGATCTGACGGTTGTCGGCGGAGAACGAGACGGAGAGGACGTCGTTGGTGTGGCCGACGAAGGTGCGGGTGGTGTTGCCGGTGGACAGCTCCCAGAGACGGAGCGACTTGTCCCACGAGGAGGACAGAGCGTAGGCACCGTCGGAGGAGATCACCTATAGCGCAGACTAATCATCAGCCCAGTTCCAGAAAAACCGCTGCCATTCCTTGTCTTGTATTCCTTTTTTTTTTTCAATTCGGGACGAGAACATACACAGTCAGAGACGATGTGGGAGTGACCCTCCAGGCTGCGCTTGGGGTAGCCGTAAGCCTGCTCGTCGCGGGTGAGGTTCCAGATGATCAGGGTCTTGTCGCGGGAGCCCGACAGCAGCATGTTGGGGCTATTGTCATCCGAGTTAGTCTTCAATGCAATCAACCGGTAATTTTGGATGCGCCTTACTTCTCCAGAGAGGTAGCCAGAGAGGTAACCCAGCCATTGTGGCCCTCGAGGGTGCCGCGAAGAACCAGCTGCTCAGCCATGATGAGGATTGAGACGGATGGAGGGGGGAAGGAGAGAGTGATAGGGTTGACGAGATGTCGTTGGAGAAAATCGCACTGAGCGGGTAACCCTAAGCCAACTTTTCTGTGGGCAGCCCTAACAAGCGAGTCCCGTCACGTGAGAGACCGCCAAGCCCAAGTATAGAGGGACAAAGTAAATAGGATGGCATTCTCTTCTACAATGATAAGGATGATGATAATATACTCGCAGATGCTCACGAATTAAACACCTGCACATTAGGCATGCGCCCCAAGCCCCCACCTCCAGTCTTCTTATTCTTCGCCGACTCAAACCCAGTCGCGCTCTTATCACGCACATGCTGCCGCAGGAGCTGCAAGACCTCCGACTCAGCCCATCGTGATGGCACAGGCCGGTAAGCAGCCTTGAAGGCACCGATCGTCTGCGCCCACTCGCCGCTCTTGGCGCCAGTGCGCTTCCAGGTTTCCGTTACGGTATCCTGGGGCTTTTCAGCAGAGGCTTCGGTTTCTTGCGCCTCTGCAGTCGACGGCGGGTCTTGCGTGGCCCAGTAGTAGATGTCCCAGTCGTTCTCGTCGAGGAAGCGGTCGTATTCCTGAAGTTGGGCTGGGGTCATTTGCGCGAGGTAGACGTCTGCGAAGGTGGAGAGGAGCAGGTCGGATTCCAGGATGCCTCGCTTCCGGCTTTGGTCTGGAGATACTTTATTAGCTTTCGTCTTTGCTTGCGACACGACATCTTTATCTAAAGACAGATCTGTACGCAGAAGAGGGCGAACAAACATAGTAATCGAGCCCGCATAGTTGCAGCATCCTCCCCATCCCTCTTCAGCGGCTCAACCCTGAAGGTAATCCCCTCCATCTCTCCAACCCCAAGCTCGGGCTTCTGCGCACCGCTCTGCTGCCGTCCACCCGTGAAATGCTCAATTCTGCCTGGGTAGGGATCCGCCGGACGGTAGTTCGGATCCACGGAGTTCAGCATCTCCGGCGGCGCCGGCTTCTCCCCGACATTGGGGAAGTCCTTGGTCATGGTGGAGGTTGTATTTGGCACGGACTGATTGGGCTGCTTCTTGGTCTGGTTGTCGCGATGTGCTGCCGCCGTGGAAGGGGCGCGGTCGTTGATCTTGACATTTTGCAGGCGTAGAGCTGTCGTGCCGAATGCCCGGCTGGATGCTGGGAGAGCGCTGGGAGCGAACGGCGACGGCCGTAGGAGGCTCCGTGGGATGAGACGTGGAATTGACATCGTAGCAGGTCACTGGCCTCGGTGAGAGTGCAGTAGTTGGCCAGAGGAAGAATGGCGAGTCGCTCGGTTGGAGCTTGACATCATCCCCGAGTCATTGGCGTGTTTCTCCGATGTTTGCACTGTTTGCAGTGGTGGAAATAAGCAGCTCGAGGTGATTCCGTCAATGGACCAGGGCAGGGTATGATTGTAGAATATACTGAGTATTAAAGAGCACCAATTGTTATGGATCTACAAGTCTAACCAGCAGAAACTCGGCTACATACACTACTTGTGGCGTGGCGAGCAATTCGAACATTATAGCACATCTTGATTATGACCACCGACCCGCAGCTAGGCTAGGCAGGACAGCGAATATTTTATACCATTGAGATCATCATGAGTGTTGGAACAGAATGCCACAAGACATTACATACTACTCCCCATCATGCGCTGCAGTGAAACCCCTCGCCCCAAAAAAACTTCACAAAAAAAATAATGCAATTGTCTAGATGAGATGCTTGGATCTAGAAAGCAGCAATGTCAGCCAATAATGTCACCAGCACGGATTCGTGTCCGATAGCATGATAGGAAGGTGTACGTACCGGAAGTAAGCCCTCAGGTAAACAACCTGCCAGGTCCCAAGCCCAACGAGCATACCCATCGTCCCGAACGCAAACCACTTCACCCGCTCATTGGTGCTTTCATTGGTATCGCGCAGTTTCTGTTCACGCGAGCGAAGGTACTCCATCTCCGTCACAATCTCCGCGACCGTCTCTTCCATGCGGCGGAGGTCAGTCTCGATGGGCTGTAGCTTCTCATTGATCGCGATGCTGGACCAGTCGCGGGCGTCGGCACCGATGTCGACGTCGAGCTCGATGGAGCGGGAGGGGTTTTGGACGCCGCCTGTTGATGGTTGCTGTCAGAAACAAGGGGGAATCCTTTGGGTGTTGGGGGCTCTTACGGTGTGAAACAAGCTGATTGTCGAAACACACGTCAAAGGCAGTGTCGCCTGGTGAAGTGAACGCCTGGCGAGTCTCGCCTGCGATATCCTTCGCTTTACCATGGTCATTGCCCATAGCATCCTTAATCTGTATGTCGGGGAATATCATTAGTCGTTGCAATTGCGTTGCTTGTAGGGTACCCAAAAAACAAAAGGGAAAGAAAAACAAGAAACGTGAGCAGTCCCGCAACGAGCAATTCACTTACGTGCAAATTGACCTTCTGTCCATCTCCCTTCTGGCCGCTTACAATAGCTGTAACGACGACGAGCTGGTCCTTGGCGACGAAGTTACGGATGCATCGTTCGTTACCACCGCCGTAGCCCCCGGAGGCGGCAAGGTCGAATTTCAGGGCCGATGCGATCTGGACGACGAGAAGGAGAAAACTGAGGAGGGACCCCATGTTGAACCGAGAGGAGCCCATGGCTGGCTGCGAGTGCGTGGAGTAGAATGTCGTGCCGGACAAGGCAGTTGGTGTTGTGCTGCTTGTTGATGCCACCTAAGGGGACGGTCACGGGATCAGGACAGGGGGTTCCGCCTGCCCTTTTGAGAACCCAGTACTATGGTCTATTGACAAGCGGATTTCTTTGTCTTTGTACACATTCCTTGTAACGAGTTTAAAGCACAGTAAATTGAAGGTCATCAAACAGATCAAATAGGTACTTTCTTAGCGCTAGGCTCAAATAATAGACACAATAACAAGAGAGAAAAAAAATCTGGTATCTAGCGCAATTCCACAAAGCAATTCAAGGACATCCCAGTCAAAGAGCAGACAGAGAGAACGGACACGAGTCTATTAGATAGTCGTTTTCATCCCAGAAATGACGTTGCATGTGCGAGGGAAAAGGAAAAAAAGCAAAGGAAAGAAAAAAGCGATTAACCAGAAGTGGTGCAGATTAGAAACAGAAGAAAAATGCCACCGGGCTTCGCCCACGCAGAAGATCAAAAGATAGTAAGAAGTCGGGGGAGCACATGAGAATTTATACACAAGAAGGATTGACAGATCGTCGAACTAAAGGAAAAAAAGATGCCAAAAATAATGGGCATGATCCGAGTGGATGGATGGTGGTCGTCAAAACGGCTTGAAATCGCTCAACGAAGCAAGGAAGAAAATAGAAAAATTAAGCTTCAACCTTCCTCCGACGCACAAACAGGCGCGAGAATGTGTTGTTCATGTTATTCCCCATCGAGCTCGACGACGGCCGCGGCGAAACCGGCTCCGGGGGTCCAGTGTTGCGAAGGAAGTCCGCCAGTGCACCTGTCTCCGTTGCACGGTTAGACGTGTTGGGCATTGAAGGCATGGTCCCGGCGTTTCGCTCCATGCCAACCTTGGCCGTATAGTTCGAGGGCGGGGCAGTGTAGTTGCTCGTTTGCGAGCGAAGAGATGTCCTGGATACTTTTGTGGACGGGGACTTGTCCGTCCGATCTCCGCCGGCGGAACGAAGCAGACGGGCCTTGAAGTCGCTTGCGAATCCGTTGGAAGAGGAGTTGTTGTTCTGAGGGATATTGACTGACAGGGGTTGAGGGTCGCTCGGTGGCGGAGGAGGAGCGTCGCGCAGGAAATCCATTAGGCTTTCCTCCTGTCGCTTGGGTTGGACTTGTTCTGCTTCTAGCAGCTCTTCGAGTAGGTCGTCATCTTCGTCATCGTCAATGGCATAGGGGTCTGGGGCGCTCTGGAATCGATTCCTGCGGACAGGTACAGCGGCATCTTGGGCCGCTGCTTTACTTGCAGCGGCATACTCCATTCGGCCCTTTAGGCGACTTGCGGAGTCGAGTGTTGCTTGCGAGCCAGAAGTGGGTGCGGATCTATCCTGTGTGCTCGCAAGGGAGTTGCGCGTGGCCTGATCCAGCTGGAGGTCGTCCGAATCAACGGTGTTCCGAAAGGGTGCAACCGTTCGAGGAATGCGGTGGGCGCCCCCGGGCCGTGGCGGCCCTTCCCGGATGAAATCAATAAGCTCTGAAGTCTGCGATCCCGCCGCGGTGTCTGCGCCGCGAGCCTGTAGTCGAGGTCGGTTCGGATTAGGCGAGGAAGGCTTGGCAGGCAAAACATTGGGTGCGCTGGGCTTCAACGGGGCACTGGTCGGTCCGTTGATGGGACCGGTAGCCTTCATGAATTCGGCCAGGTCCCGAGTGGAATCACCGCCCAATCGAGCGTCTCGTGCCTGGACCGGCACCTTCGCCCGTGTTGAAGATGTGCTCATGCGGGATGCAATGGGAACGTGCTTGACCGAGTCGCGATTTGTCTTGGAAGAGACAGACGGCCGTGCTCGGGGCATATCGTCTCCTGGAGGACCGGTGTTCTTCAGGAAATCTGCCAGATCTGAAGTCCCCGTTGTGTCCGTCCGAGGAATCGGCTTGGGCGGCACGTCAGGGAAGCCCATTTCTCGCACGCTCCGAGGAGTTAGCGTGTAATGGATAGTCTCGTCACTGTTGATCAACTTGTCCAAGTCCGCGCCGTCCGCGGCAGAGTCCCCGGTGTCACCAGAAGCCCGACTCGTGTCAGACGAGCTACGAAGACGAAGAGAGGGAGAGTCGCCTGGCTGACGGCTTATAAACCCCTTCAGTTTGGTGGACACCTGAGATGTCGTCGAGTTCGCGGTCATCGGGCGCTGGTTGAGACTCTCGGAGCGAGCCGGTCGAACTTGAACAGTGGTTGTAGGCACGGATGTCGATGCTCGAGGCATTCGCTGAACAGCGGCTCGTTCGGTCGCCGTCGAGCTGCTGGAGTCTGTTCGGCGCGAACTGCTCCGGTTGCTAGCTGCGACTATTAACGGAGAAGGCTTGCTGCGACGCGAGCTCTGCGATCGCTGTGAATAATTGCTGGAGGTCGAATCTGGTCGAGGTTCCTCTGGCTCTCGGTCGTATCCCAGGGCGGCCATCATGGGAGATTTATGTTCATCGCCATCCATGGCATCATAATCGCTAGAATACTTGATAGCCTCGTTCTCAAGTGTATGCGTGGTTTCTGCCCCTTGCGTCGGTGGGGGCATAGCCTCTGCGGAGATCGGCGACGGCTGCGTGATACCCCTGCTGGATTTGCGTTTCGGGCGTTGAATCGTAGCAGTCTGCTTAGGTTTTTCGTACGTGCCGCGACCTTCAATTACCTCCGAGTTGTCATTGCCGTGTTCACTCAAAGACGAGATCGACGCTTGATCGCTGGCTCGCAGATCGCGCTCATTCAGGGAGGAGACCTCACTCAACGGTTCGCCGGTATCGCTGGATCGCAGGGGTGCTACCGTGTCGCTCACATGCAAGTTGTCCGGGTGCGGAGTTGCTTCTTCTTCCTCTTCGGGCACCACAGACATCCTCTGCCTCTCAGCAGGTGAAAGCTCGTCAGCTGTGGGAGACGTGCTAATAGCCAAGCCAGGTGCAGATTCAGCCGCGTCCACAAACTCTGCGGATTCGTCGTCATCCTCCACAGCCTCCTGGTGCTTGTCGGAAGTGGGCGATTGCAGCGATTCTATGCCCGTGGCGACTTGCACGACCGGGCTGGATGTGGAGCTTGGCAACGATCTTGAGCGAACGTGACGGATCACTTTGCGCTGACCGGGGCTGGCGGGGTCCACGGGAGAGGCGTTAGTCGATGGCGGCCCCTTGGACGCCAGCGGTGAGTTGGGTGGCAGCGGCGAGGGAAGAACCATTAGACTTCGCGGGCGCACTTTGTGGGCGACAATGGCTTTCATGGTTTGGACCTCGGCGTCGTGATTGAATTTGTAACCAGGAATCTCAATTTCTTGAATATCGTGGTCGTTCATGGGTAGCGGAATCGAAGCTGGATCAGAGTCCTTGATCTCTCTGGGTGTGATTGGTTCCTCGATGGTGGAAATGCTGCTCTTGCGACTGGCGCCCATCGTGGTGTATCGCCGGCGGTGGAAGGAGTCGCGCGACAAGGTGCGAGACAAGGTGGCTCCGCGTCTGCGTTTTCGCCATGTGCGCCATAGGCGGCCCAGGGTTGCATTGAGCGCGAGCTTCTCCATATCCAGGTCCTCCACCACGAGCCGATCGATACTGGTTCGGTCTGCGTCTTCGCTGCCATTGTCGTTCAGCTTGACTGACAAGCGAGACCGCGCTGTTTCTCCGGCAATGACCAGGGCGCGCTCGCCAATATATTCAATGATCGAAGTCAAGAAAATAGCCGCGGCCGGGGTGATATTGTCGACATGGCTGGAAAACCGGCGCGGTGCACCGTGCGAGTCTCCCAAGCTATCCTGGGCGATAAACTCGTCTTCGTCGTCCTCTTCCATGTCGCCGAGGCGGGTGTAGACCATGCAGCGGAGTCGTGTGAGTTTCCATGACCGGATCAGGTCAAAATCCCCACCGGGTTCCTGGCCACCCCGAAATTCATTTTCCTCGTCCTCCGCCCCGCCCATGTATTCGCTCAATTCATCGTCGGCGGCCGTGACGACTTCCGCCGCGAGTCGGGGCTTCAGCACGTCCGTTACGGCAGGTCGGATGCATGTCAATTGGGTGGATTTGGAGATTCCGAGAATATTGAAGAGAATATTGTCGAGGAATCCGTTCAGCAGCGACAGCGCCGCGGGCGTAACCACGGCCGTTGCGCCGATGGCGGCGCCCTCGTCGTCTTCGGCAACAAAATCGGCCGCATTAAACTCCTGGTCGGCGGTGATGATCTCAGAGGCGGCAGAGGAGGAGATAAACCCCGGCGGCGGCGTCACAAACGGCGGGGACATCAGGTTGACTCGGGTGAGCGGCGTGTCGCTGGAGACGGAGGTGCTGCGCGTACGGGTCCCCGCGTCCAGGAGGTCGGAGGCTTTAAAGGGACGCATGCTGGGCAACCCTGGTCCGGCTGGTGGGTATATATCTCGGCTGACCAGGGGAAAAAAAGGCAAAAAAAAAAAAAGTCTCGGTAGGGAATCAAGCGCCCGGGGCGGTCCTGGATAAAAACGGGGCCAGGAAAGAGGAAAGGGACAGTGGGTGGAAACGTAATCCTAAATCATCCTGGGACATGGTCAGCCTGAGCGTGGTGGACAGGAGGGATTGGGGGCATTTTCTTTCGCCCCTGGAGTAGCACGAGGGCAAGACCCGTCGGTGGATTTCCAACGTACCCGCAGTGATGGAGGACTCTCACAGCATGTCGGGGTGTCAAAGAGAGTGTGGGTGTAGGTGTTTGGGAGAGTGTAGAGAAGGAGAGAGAGAAGGACGGAGAAGAGAAAAGCCTCCGCCGTGAATAGATGGCATCATTCTAATATTTCGGCCCCTGTTCGACTGCCCCGTTCCATTCGGGGGCACGAGGTGGGGGAAGAATCGCTAGTGGCTGATCGACACACCAAAGAACCACGCGGACTGGACCCAATGCATTGACCAGGGCAAAGTGGTCCTTCTGGAACTGCGACTATTGGAGTGTGGCGCCCAGGGCCATCCTAACTAATAGGGGCTGAACCATTGACCACTGAGGATGTCGAATGCAATCCGACGATGAGATCTGGTTGACCGACTCTGATCGGACCCAGATATCCCCAACTCTGGCGCCCAATCACTGCCTGCCAACCGGATTCCCGAACGCTGCCTTTGCCGACTATCCACCATCCCGACCGGGGAGGATAGGTTACGTGGGTCGCGCTATCTCCGGGAATATTCCTTCACACTATCTATCATCTATAGGGAGGAGTAAGGTGTGTCGGGGAGGGCTCTCCCCGTGCCCTACTGCCGATATACTTGCCTGCCTATCACTAGGATTGCCGGCTTGTCAGCTAATATCTGACTAGTCACCCCCCAGCGGTGCTTCATGCCGGTCGCACCGTCGTGCCGAGTCGTTGCGCATGTGGAAATGATCACCTCCAAAGGGTTTCCTGTCCTGGTTGACGATCCTCTCCACCTCTCCCTGGCTGTCAGGGCGACTCCACCAGAGAGCCAAGACTGCTGAAGGACTTAATTCTCCGCAGTGATTCGCTAGAGTGATTTGAAATTGTGCAGATCCCTACAGTAGGTCTATATGATGTACAGAGTTGGTCAACTTACGGTGAGCGAGCAACTGATGTATACAGAACTGCCGGCACCGTGATGGCAGCTGCATGCATGTGCGCTGTATAATAGCCACGTCTCGTGTGATCGACAACGAGGTTGACGCCTCAGGGCCGGGCACGGTCCGACATGACAGATCACGAGGCAGACCTGAATCATTCCCTCACGGCATGCATTGTATACAATCTCATTCGGGAAGGACCCCGAAGTGACGAGTCTCCTGGTAGACGGTCGTTCGGTGATATTCATGTGGGTGAATGGGGTCAAAACGGCATCAACCGAAATTAAAGTTGGCGTTGTCAAGCTTGTTGTTGATCCACTACTACTATATAGCTTCGTTTCAGGTTTGGGGGGTATCCATATTATGTACGGAAATGGACTAGAGAAGAAACAAAATGGCAAGGCTGGAGCAGAGACTGCTACGTAGACTATTTAGCTGCCATAGCCTAACCTAGTCTTTCAATCTGTCGATGAAAGAGTGTGCCTTGGGGTAACCTGATTCCAGTTCTATACTCGCCCTAAGCGGACGTGGGGGCGAGTATCTTGTTTCCATCTTAAAATCTGTATTAACAACCCATAGATACCCTAAACAGAGGCAAGCAGCAGCCAGAACCTAATCCACGCGCCCCTGCCCTCTGGTCCAGGAGCACATGCCAACGCCTCTTCCGCAGTGGATAATTCTCCGACCCGAATCGTAACCAATGCCGGTCCCAATCAAAGCACTGACAACCAGATCCCCACCCGCAATTAGCTTAAACGATCCCGTCTCATCCTTCACGGAAGGGGCCATCCCTACCCGATGAGGCAAGATGTCCACGCCAAGAGAGACGAAGACCAATTGCTTTTTTTCTACCCTCCGGTGGCTCTAACGTCTCAACGGCATTTCTCCACTTCTGCCCCAAACCCATGCCATGCCCTGTTTGGGGCTGGTGGCGTCTGCCAGGAATGTTTCAATTTCCTGGTTTGGTGTCAGACTTACGTGCCTTGGTTACAATTCCTGAGACTAAGACTCAGACTCACCCCGACTCAGGGGTTCACTAGTAGTGGAGAACCGCAATCTGAAACAAACCACACGGGTACCTCATTATCTATGTTTGTTGCTGTCGAAGTCTCTGGTTGAATCATCGGAGAATAAACTAAGATCAACAAACGAGCATAGTTCCCCTTTTTCTTTCTCCCCTTGCAGGCAGGCCTTCAAGGTGGTCTGCTCGAACGCGAATGCTCACGAACTTGGTCTGAGACAGTTCGGAAAGGGGCCGACGTTGAGTTTCTTCGATGCGCCGAAGGATGCGTTCCGCGGCCTGAGTGTAGGCTAAGAGGCCGGTGATTTCTTCTTTGGGATTATTATTCTTGATCCTTTGGCGCTCAGATTTTTGATGAAGTGGGGTCTAGACCGGATGCATACGTAGTACTACTTGTCTGACAGACGTGAGGTTGGAATAGAAACACGAGATTCATCGTTACGTTCAGCCAATGCTCTCAAATCTCACTGCTAACCTCGAAATAGCGCCTTTTTTCATTTCGTTATCGTAAGGTCGTAACTGCCCACTAAATGGACTGACTGCTTTGCACGATATCACTGCCAGCCGCCGATGGCGTGCACCACCCCGCCGGCGAAAAAGCTCAGCTCGTCCGGGCAGACTTCCACACGCCCATTCGCCAGACGATCCTGTAACAAATGCTCGATTTTGTCGAGCAAGGTCTGGTGAGGGGTCGGGGTAAGGGTGGTCGTTTGTTCTTCTTCGTACAGGGCGACGAGCTCGTTGACTTCGTCATCGGCCAGCAAATTGCGAAAAACGCCGTTGACATGGTTCGAAATCAGATCGAGGTACATGCAGGCCGAGTCGTCCGAGTCGAAGGAGTCGCTCTCCAGACCCACCCGGATGTTGTCCACTTGGGCGTGAAGGTAGGTTTTGTATTTGCTGTCGGCAATTCCATGGATGCCGTTCATGTAAGCGACGAACAGGCGCCGGTCCAGGTCGACTGCATCGCGGCTGAATTCTTCTGGTGGGTTTGCAACGTGACGGACGAACTCTTGGTGGCCGTCTTCATTCTCCGAAGTGTCAACGCCATTGAGGTAATTCACTACATTCGGGGAGCCGGGTTTGTGCGCGAGCATCATCTCATGGACGGTCATCTGGGAGCCGGAGGCTTCGTCGTCCTCGGAGAGTTCAGGAGTGTCGATATAATGCACGTCGGTATCAAAGTGAACGCCCACGGTCTCGAACGTGATGAAGGAATCGTCAAAGGATTCGGTGTGGTCCTCCTGGGTCTCCGGAACGTCCCCAGAAGTCTCGTCCCAGACCGAGAAGTCGGAAGAGTTGCCGTCGTCGTCATCCTCTTCGTCGTCCTCTTTCTGGTCAGACAGTTCGTCGTAATCCGAGTCGATTTCGTCCGAGCCATAGCCCGATTCAGAATGCGCATCAAGCTCCACATAACTGGTAGAGTTCTTCAAGATCGGCTTCAAAAACTTGTGCAGGTCCGGCTCCCGTGTAGCGAGACAGGTCGACACGCTCGACACACTCGACTGGAGCGGGCCGGCAGGGTTTGACGTGATCGAGTATTCATCCGAGCCATAGCAGCTATCTTGCGAAAACGAAACATCAAGGCTGGAGAGCGCGGACGTGAGAGAATCCCATGACTCCCTGTGATCAATACCCATGCTGAGGGTTGCTTGCCCGCGTCTCGAGCGGGCCTGATGGGAGGTGCATGCAGTCGGGGGTTCGGTCAGAAAGCCGGAGAGGAGAGGGAGGAGGGTTGTTGGCGCGACGCGATGAAAACGGCGTGGAATGTCGCCTCTGTCGCGGGGGAGGAGAATTGGAGAGGAGAGTTGCCGCAGAGGAGGAGAGAGAGAGGAGGAGAAGACGATCGAAGGCGTGGGGAAGACGAGCGGAAGTTCAGGTTTCGCGCGTGGGGGGAGACCGGTTGTGGAGGGGCCGAGTTGAGTCACCGCGGACGGGTCGGCAGTGAAGGAGGAGAGGGTGTGGGGGAGGTTCGGATGAGAGCGCACAATGGCGAGAATGAGAGACGCGACAATAGACCACAGTACCACGACACGCGACTGGCAGGAGAGCAGGTCGAAGGGGAAGAGAAGCGAGGGACGGAAGATGATTGCCTTTTGCCTCTTTTTGCTGCAAGGCCGTCATTTCTGACTCAGCCGGAGTCAGTCAGCTGCGCCGGTTGCTTTTTTCGTCCGTCCGATCAACAACTACGATGGGTTTATTCTGACTCGGATCACTAACAAAAAGTACACGGAGCGGACTGTCCGCCCATCAGACGGTCGATACCTCGGTCCTTGGGCTCTGGTCAGGGACATTGATTCTCCACGTCCCACGACTTTGCTTTGTGGGAGTCCCCAGTCACAAGCGGACTGGTGTAACAACAGTACTATCGGAGACGATGGAAAATCCCTCTTGTCCGCACCCCATTTCTGGGACAATCTTTTGGGGACAAAATGGCGGTCTCACAGCCTTACACCCGGGCCAGACTTACCTCTGCGGACAAAGAAAGTAACAACGGACGGCCCACACTACACTACCACCTGCCATGCCGAATCCACTGACGGAAATGGCTAATGGCCTGTCTTGGAGGGAGCCCACCCTCCGGGCCGCTGGCTAACCCCAGATTCCACGCAGGGACAGCAGGAATTGAGTTTCTCCCAGGCTCGTGGTTTACTGCATGCGATCACGGCTCTATCGGCGAGATCTGAAGATGTCGACAAATATAGAACACCGCGAGACTAAAATAGTTCAATCAGCCGCTGATCTCCTGCAGGTCAGGCTTTGTTATTTCGTGCTCGATTGGCCCTCTGCTTGTTCCTTGGATACCAACGGCTTCTCGGCGCATTGCTGGAGCGGGCGTGACATTCCGCCCAGCCTCAACATTCCAGACCACACATTCCAAATCGCTTATCAGCCTCTGGACATTGGACCCTCGACCATTGTAATCCCCACTGTGATTGAGAAGGCATTGACCAATGGAACAGTGAAACAAAAAAAGAACAGACTCGCGTCAGCCGCTGCAGATCCGCTGATCCTACTGTGTCTCCCCGAGTTAAGCTCCTCCGCAGCCACTATAGGGTCATGACGTATTACACTCTTTGTCCCGAGATCCAAGAATCTTCTTTGACCAGTCAAATCCCTTGTCCTGGTTCCTTCCCCGGCCTTTGAATGGATCGGACACCGCTCCGATCCATGACCAGCACTCGTGTTCGGCTCTTTCTTTCTCTGGAGTGATGCCGATCTCCTAGAGAGGTTATTGGTTACGCATACCTGATCCTCCCTCTCCCCGCCACACCCATTCATCTGAGGCTCTTTGAATTCGCTGCTTCTGGTCTAGAGAAGGAGGGTTGCATTCTCCCGGGTGGCTATTCCGAGCGGAGCCTCTCGGGGAGGTGTGGATGAACAGTGGCAGTCTTAGGCGCCACACAAGCTTTCTGGGCATGTCATTGGCCTGCGAGCTCTGAAGAGTGCTTGAATCATTCCTGAGGGAGACAGTGGGCCAGGTCTATAGCCAACCAGGCGCCTCAGCGCGCATTCCTCCCTCATATCGAGGGCCCTCTGGAATGTGTAGGGAAAATCCCGAGGCTGGTAGGCCTCACCACCATTCAAATAGCGCCACCGATCTGCTGTTTGTTTGCTTTGCTTTCTTTGCATCCTCTGCAGTGTTTTACTTGATTGACAACCAGTCAAACAATCCATACTCTCTCTCTTTTTCCCGTCGATCTCCCGGCGCATTCTCCCCGAACGCTGGATCTGTCCCCCGATCTGTGGTTGCCAATCACAGTCGACCTCTGGACCCTTTGAGCACTCGCTGACTAGTCTTGCCTGCTTACTTTGCCATCGCCGCAAACGGAAACAAAGCAAGATGTTCGCCCAACCATTTGATCATTCTTTCAATGACTTATTCAACCAATACGTCAACATGGAGACCTCTGGAGCCGATGGCAACAAAGACCAGACCTTGTCCAGTGACTTGGACCCGATCTTCCCCCTAGACTCCTTGTCGAGTGAATGTGGCGATCTTTCTCCCCCCATCTCCACTTCTAAACGCCATCGTCAGTCACCGCAACCCTGGAGCCAAGATTGGTCTCTGCAGGGCGACGGGTCGGCCGATCAGGGCTTTGCCGTCCATGACACTGTTCATCCCTCCGCCATCTCCGATCTCAACTTTGAATCCTCTTCTCGCCCTGTACGCTCCAACAGAGTCTCTTCTACTTCCCCGTCGACTCCTCCAGCTACCCCGAGACGGCAAGCTACCAAGAGCGCTCTCCTCACCCCCAAATCTATCCGTCATCGTGATCCGACTGATCGCCGCGCTCCTCTGCGCAAGCAAAGCTTCTCCCCAAGCTTGATGCGCTCGGCCAACCTCCAGAAAGGGAGGATGGCATATCCTGAGGCTTGGGCCCAGCGCATCCAGAACTTCAATCTCCACAACTCAGACGACCGCCTACCGTTGTCCCCCCCACCCTCGGATGTTCTCGTGCAGCAAGAGAACATTCCCGCCGATCACACTGCCTTGAACCAACCACGAGATTCCGCCGAAATGCCTCCTCAGTATGATGCGAGGCTCTTCCATCAGTCACAAGCCGTCTCGATGCCATCACCTTCCGCTCAAGCACTCGCACGGCAACAATACCTTCAGAGCCATACCAACTCCTCAAACTTGACCAACTCCAGCTCGCCTTCCACAGATGACATCTTCTCTTCATCACATTCCTCCGATCCCCAGTCCCTGTCCTCGTGGCATTCTGACGCCCTTGGCACACCTTCACTCACATTCACCCCGGATCTCCACGGCCACGACGCACAGACGTGGTGGTCGCCCATGTCTTCCGGCGTCCCACAGCCACAGTTTGCATCATCAGCCCCTCAACGCTCTATGGGAAGCGTCGGGAACCAAAATGACATGATGCAAGGAGGCCTGATGATCCAGTTCGATCCGTCCTTCGAAATGCCCTCCACCGCGGACTCTTCATTCTCATCCGCCAACATGCACTCTATCCCCGGCAATCAAGAGAGCCAGTACAACGTCTCTACCAACCACAGCTTCGTGACACCCTTCACCACCCAGGTCCACCCATCACGCTCTCCATCTCTCTCCCCCAAAGCTGGCTCCTCTCCGAAAGACACCCGGATGAAGGCCAACCACCGCCGCAACCACAGCCGCAAGCTCTCAGCCCAGGGCATGAGTGGCCCCAAGCCGGTCAAATCCTCGGGAAGCCCCCGGGGCGCGAACAAGGCTGTCAGCGTCTCATTCGTGAACTTCACCTCCAATGACAGCAAGAAGATCTTGACTGGTGTGGCCCCCTCAGGCAGCTCCAAGACAAAAGCCCGCCGGGAACAAGAAGCCCGTGATCGTCGCCGGAAGCTCAGTGAGGCCGCACTGAAGGCCGTGCGCAATGCTGGCGGCGACGTCGAGGCTCTGGAGGCTGTCTTTTGTTAATTTATGCATGGTTTTCCTTGTTTATTGCTGTATTCTTTGGAGTTTTTTGTTGTACTTTTTTTGATCATTTTCAGCGATAATTGGTGTTTCGGTTTTGTTTTTCTTAACTGGGCTATATCCCTCCCCAAAATGTTAGATATGTTCTAATATAGACACATATATATATGGTTGTCTAAGCATGAGACTTTCTCGTGACTCTTTATCCATCTGCCCTTATCCGTAGTAAATGCTGACGATAACCATATACCATCAGTTCCGGTCTGACCTCATTGGATGGCGATTGCAAAGTCCTGGCCTAATCTAATTTTTTGCTTTCACTAACGGACTTCTGACAAGAGTATTCGGGTTGTGGACAGTACATTATTGGCGTTGTATACGTCCCGTTCTTCAAGAGGACTGCGCTAGCAATTGTTCATCCTGTGCAACTTGCCAGAAATGGTCGACTTTAGGTTGTGGTTCAAGTATCTTAATCGGTTAGGATCTTTTTTTCACATTTTTTTCTAGTTACGTGGATATGTTCTATATGAGCATGTCGCGAGAGAGAAAATGCCATGAATACCATTATCGTCAAAGTCTCTGGATTTCAGAAAGTAATAGGGAAAATACACCGCAACCAGTGATTTCCTGCTTGCTAGGGATAGCACTAGCTCCGTCCTGCATATCAACATCCACCATCCTCTTCTTCCTCTTTCACCCAAACAACCTACCGACACCGTCTCAGGAGACCACTTCATGACCCATGGCTCGAACTGGCACTCCCGATTTCATCATGTCACTATATTTTTCATATGAGCTGATGGATGAACCACCTAGGTATGCTGAAAGGTGGTAAAATCGGTAAATCTGGTTGTACTTGCTCTCTTGCAATGTAATCAACAAAATCATTGTCCATGCTATTTATGAGCCCGTCCCTAACACCTCAGGCATCACATGACTATGTCCACCATGTGAAGTAACAGATCCCGTTCACAGGGCTGAGTCCAACGGAGACGAGTCTCTAGAACGACATATAAACCCAAATAGCAGGTGCTGGAAAATATTGGGGTGGGCAAGGTGATTTCTCATGGGTTTCCATAGAGTTGTCCATGGTTCACCTCAATATATATTGAGGTGCACTGGTACCATGCTGCCATAAGAACAAATAGAATTTTGTTTATGGGTCAAGTTTTATAGCCAGACTTTAAATATATATCTTCACAATGTTCGGGGCCTTCTACTATTAGAGACACACACGAGACTCTCTTTTGCAGGACGCCCTTTTTGTGAGTCTAGTAAAACTGCTTGTGTTTGTCCGGCTTTCCTTTTGCAGCTTGCAGGGCACATCACTGCTCTCGATCTTTACCGCAGCTAATCGTCTATCCACCTTTTGTTCTCCCATGCCATTGGGACTCCATCCTGTATATTGGAGCTGCCCATATCCTTGCTTGCCAATTTTCTCCTTGCGAAATACCTTCGCACTTCCGCTTCTACATCTACAAGCATTTTCACTGCCTCTTCAACTCCCCCACTGCAATTAATCCAGAAATTGCTTCTATGCTTCTACTTCTCTATTTTCCTATGTGACCTCCGCTCTCGAGGCGTGCCCTGACTTCTCCCATTACCTCTACGTCTGTCACTCTCGCATACAATTCACCCATCTCTACCCATCACTCATTTGGTCCACCCCCGTCAATACCAAATCTAGGTAAGTCATCCAGATCATCGCTTTGTCCTCATTCCTCTACTCATCACCAGCTTATTTACTCCGTTCTTTGCTTCCCTTTCCGGTTTCTTTCGCATCATCTCAATTTACCCCGCCGCTTATCCTCCTTCCCTACATCTGATTCTCTCACTATCATTTACCTCTTGATTTCTGCATCTCACACATAAAACTGGTCAGTATCATGCTGTTCTACTTTTGACCTTCACCTCACCAATTTGCCTACGCAGTCATCACTAGGTAGTCATTCCCTTCACCATATACGCCTCACTCGCTGCATTATTCTTCTCTTTTTTTCACACATTTTTCTCTCTTTTTAATTTTTAACTTGAATTTGCACCACATGCTGCTGTTATCACTTTTTCACGTATTTCGCCGCTTTTGATTCCGCGTTACCTACAACACTGCTCGTCCACGCACTCATCTTAACCTTTGTCAAATTTTTTTACTTTGCTGCTTCTTTCACACTTCCGCATATCTCACCATCCCTCTCCACGGGAAAAGTCATCGTTGGCACCCCTGTCTCGTGCGTATTGTTCCGCCCTCCGCGCCTCATTCTGCACATCGATCTTGCTTGGATACTTACCGTCCGCAGAATTTCTTGTGACGGCGCCGAAATTATTCTTTTCTATCCATCTACCTTCCAACGCACGATTTGACGATGTCGCACGCTCCGCGGGGAGGCTCACAAGCGAGCATGCCGATTAGAGGCGGCAACGATGGAGGCCAGCGCGCCTCAGGGTAAGTTATATACCCTTAACCACCAAATACTCGTCTAACATGTGCACATATAGTCCGACCACCGGGGAGGTGAAGAACCCAGACTCCAAGGTCACTCAGTTGGAGGACCAGACCGTGAAGCAGATGCAGGACCTGGTGTCCAATGGTCTTGCATATCGACCCGGCTACGGTACCCAAGGCCGTTCGATCGTGCTGAGGGCCAACTTCTTTGAAGTTGAGTTCAAGCCCAACGTGGAATATTTCTTCTACTCTGTCTCCATCCGTCCTGAGGGAGCTCCCCGCGGCCAGATTAGGGAGGTATTTGAGAAGCTCATGCAACTTCCTCCCGTGCTTTCTTGCAATGCGGCAAGTGACAGAGCCTCAGAGATTGTCGCCTGTGGAAAATTGCCTACAGTCCCTGTGGACATCAAAATCGGTGACGAACCTTCTAGACCCCGGAAGGTGTTTACAGTCACCTTAAGGGAAAATGGCGTCGTGCGTCCTTCGGAGCTGCTCAGCAGTCTTCGTCAGACGGACCCTCGGGAGGAGTATTCACTGGAACTGATTGCAGTGCGCTCGTTGAACCTGCTCATGGGTCGACACCCTTCGCAGGATCCTGGAGTGGCCACCATAGGTCGTGGTAGGACGAGGTGGTTCTGGATTGACAGTCGAATGACTGCTGCCGATCTTCGAGGCGGTCTCCAGGTTGTTCGAGGTTACTTTTCTAGCATGAGACTCGCGGGCGGACGAGCTCTCTTGAACCTCAATGTCAACCATGGCGCTTTCTACAAAGAAATGCCTTTCATTAACTTCATCTTGGAGTTTGAAAGCACCTTCGGTCGTGATCGGAGTCTTTTCAATCGCTATATCCGGGGTCTTCGAGTGCATGCCACCCACCTCCAGCGCACTCCTACGAAGTCAGGCAAGAAGAGGCCCCGATACAAGTCCATCTGGGCACTCGCATCCCCAAGTGATGCCAGAGATGCCAAAGACAAAGACGGTCGCCGACTTAAGTATCCTCCACAGGTTCCCCGGCTGGGTTCTTGCGCAAACAATGTGAAATTCTACGAAGACACTCACGAGCAGTACATCAGTGTCGCGGACTATTTCAAACGAAGTAAGCACTCTATCTGATATTCAGTAATTGAGGCAGGATTTGCTAATATTGGACTTAGCCTACAACATCGTTCTGAAATATGCCGACAGACCAGTGGTCAATGTTGGTAGCAAGGATCGACCGATCTACTTGCCCGCCGAGGTGTGTATCATCCTGCCAGGACAGCCTTACCATGGGGACTATGTCACGGTGCAGCGTCAGAACATGATCCAATTCAGCTGCCGGCGGCCTCCGCAAAACTACCAGTCAATTAACTGACGGCTTGGACATGATGGGTATCAACAATGGGACCATGCAAGTGGGAATGAAATTCCACAAAGAGATGATTACGGTGTATGGCCGGATCCTCAACCCTCCCAGTCTGAAATACGGAGCATCCAAAGTTCCTCCGCGGAATGGCTCTTGGAACCTCGTGGGCAAGAAGTTCTGCCAGGGTGCCTCTCTCAAGAACTGGACTTGCATCTGGGTAAAAAAGGAGGGATGCAGAGATGCTTTCCAATCCGGCAATCCTTCCAATGCCTTGAATGCCTTCCAGCAGAAGATGAATGAGCTGGGCATGCGAGTGGGCCCACCAGTTGTTCCTGGCCCAACTATCACCATCAAGGTTAAGGAGGAAGACAAGTCAATCAACATGAAAGACTTCATGGAGCAAACCCAGAAGGTCTTCCGAGCCTTATTGGCAAAAGACTATCGCTTTGTGGTTGTACTCCTCCCTACACCTGAGGATCGAATCTTTGATTACATCAAATGGATCGGTGAGACTAGGGCTGGAGTGTTGACCCACTGCGTGCTGGCTGACAAGTTTGCATTGTCGAATGGCCAATATCTGGCGAATAACGCCATGAAAGTCAATCTCAAACTTGGTGGAGTCAACCAAACACTGGACTCTTCGAGCCAGTCGCCTCTGATAGTGAGCGGAAAGACCATGATCGTGGGACTGGACGTTACCCATCCTTCCACGACGGACCCAGAATCGTTCCCTAGCATTGCAACTATTGTTGCAAGCACGGACGGCCGGCTGGGCCAGTGGCCAGGTGAGGTGCGCATTCAAGAGCGTCGCCGAGAGAATCTTCAGTTCTTGAAGAACATGATGATTTCCCGCTTGGAGATGTGGCAGAAGTCAAACAACGGCCAGCTGCCAAAGAACATCATCGTCTATCGAGATGGTGTCAGTGAAGGGCAATACCCCATGGTGCTCACGGAAGAGCTCCCGTTGGTAAAACATGCTACTCAGTCGATGTACAAGCCTGATGAGCTGCCGAATATCACGATCATCGTTGTCGGAAAGCGCCATAACGTGCGCTTTTATCCAACAACGGAAGGCGATCAAGATAAAACCCAGAATCCAATCAATGGCACGGTGGTTGACCGAGGCGTTACACGGCCGCGAGACTGGGACTTTTACCTGCAAGCCCAGGCTCCACTGCAGGGCTCTGCTCGCCCAGCGCATTACTTCGTCATTCACGATGAAATCTTCACAAACCGGGATGTTTCGAAGGAATCTCGACCTGCCGATTCACTCGAGTCTCTCACGCACAACATCTGCTACGTGATGGGCCGTTGCACTCGGTCTATCAGCTACAGCACTCCTGCCTTCCTGGCAGACAAGTTCTGCGATCGAGCTCGGAAATATGTGCGGGCATACTACACAGACAAGGAGATCAGCACTGGCCAAGACAGGTTCTCCCTTCCTCCTCCCGGTGAGTCTGAGGTGCGGCTCGCAAGTGGGGCTCGGGAAAGCATGGTTTACATTTGAAGGTGGCAACATGGTCTATACATTCATTTTTGATGACATCCAGATTTGCTTCTTCTCTGTTTCTTCCATCATGCTTCTGATATGTTCTGTTTTTCTTTATTTGCTTGTTCTCTTTGCTTTGCAGAGTGTGTGACGCGGAGAAAAGATGAAACACACAAAAAAGGGGATGATGTACGTTATTTAGTTGGAAATGAGAAATGCAAAAGGAAAAGCAATGGCCAACACGGCTCTCTACTGCTCGTAAATCATAGTCTTACGGGTGTTCCGGGTGACCCTGCTTTCAAATCATCAAGGAGTGACGTTATGGAGCAATAGTGGATTGAGTAGAGTACATAGGGCGTGGCCTTGATATTAAGTATGCGATAATGTACAGACGAGTCGAGCTCATGTTCTGGCTCGGGCGGCAAAGACAAGGTCCGGGCAGCATCCACCGCATAAATCTCGGACTTTCTCGCCGGTGGGAGGCTCATAGTCCCACCAACAACCGGATAATCAGCCATCGATGCGGATGGCCTGTTTTATGGGCTTTGCGTTGGCCTTTTTGATAGTCACTCTCCAAAACAAAACCTTCCATTCCCCCAAACCGGATATACTCAAGCATATCGAGGCTATTCACCGCTGAGAGGTAGGCTTCCATGATTCAGGTTGCCAATTGTCGCCTGGGTTGCTAGCTTTCGCCCATGGATCCTCTTTTTTAGCGGTCTCTTCAGTGGAGGCGGGCTTTGTCTCCGATCTTGTCTCGCCTGGTTTCGGTGCAGTGTCCATACCAGCAGCGGTTGCAGATGCTGATGCGGTCTGTGTGGAAGTGGCTCCTTTTGCAGCCTCCTCAGCCGGGCGATTTAACGTGGCATCCGTTGCATTGGTGGCGGGACTCGGTTGCTGCGTCTGAGGCTTATCGAGAAACGAGGGTTTGCTAGCCCAGCGCTCATCAGCCAGACGGGCGAGTTGCTTTATTTGGGCTTGGCGGACAAGATCCTGCTGCTGCTCTTCGATGCTGGGTGGGTGTTCTCGGACGTGTCGGAGCCATTGGTGCCATTGCGCTGCCATGAAAGAAGCATATTAGCCAAAGCCTGTTGTATTTTGGTCCGATTGACTCTCACGCGACACTTGAACATCCCCAAAGTGTGTTTTGGGATCAAATTTGACGATCCGGCGGAATTTGCTGGCGTTGGCGACATCCTTAAATTCCCAGAAGGTGTTCCCTTTGAGGTCCGAGCCTGCACCGTTGGGTTAGCGCATTTCAGTTGAGCCATGAGCGCAATGTAGAGAGACCAACCGACGAGGAAGGATTTGCGCCATGGCAGGCGTAGACCCTTCCATTTAAACCACAAACTGTTGACCATCGTGCTAGTCGTGAAGGAGAGAAAGTGGAGGAGAAAAACGTCATCGGGCGCGAACCCAAACATTCCATTCCGCCTCATCAGCCACACTGGCACTTCCTCTTTCTCTCTTACTTTCACTCTTCTTCCTTGGTCGCTTTGACACTCTCCCTCTTCCTTTGAATTCCTCGCCAGCTGTCTCCTATTTATCTGGATTTCTCTCTCTGCCTCACAGTCCTACTCTCCGCAGACTTCATCCCTGATCTCCTAACTGCCCGTCCCCCACCGTTGCGCCGATCAGGCAGACGCGGGATAGCCCAAACAGTCCCAGCACCCGGCCATATCTCCCATTATATGCTACATGATCGATTGAATCCTCAAGATGGCTTCAGTGTCCTCGCTAGATAAGGACCTGCGCAACATGCGCCTGTCCCGCTATACCCCGCAGGCTGCGGCCGAGATTCGCGACTGGATCGAGGACGTGTTGCGCGAGAAACTGCCTTCTCAGGACCTGCTGGAAGGCCTCAAGGACGGTGTCGCGCTTTGCAAGTAAGTTTCGGCAATTGCCACTGCGATTGATGCGACTGGAAACCTGGACTGACCCCGCGGCCAATCAGGCTCGTGAACCTCGCCGTGTCGCCGGGCGTCAAGTATAAACAATCGCCAATGCCCTTCGTTCAGATGGAAAACATCTCCCATTTTCTACGCGCATGCCAAATGGCGCCCCTGAATCTCCCTCCGCACGACGTTTTCCTTACGGTCGATCTCTACGAGGCCAAGGACCCAGCGCAGGTCCTCCAGTGTCTGGCAGCGTTCAGCCGACGAGCCCATGCTCTCCAGCCCGGTAAATTCCCTCGGTCTGTTGGCCCCCAGAGCAAACGGGGTGTCATCAGCCCCGATGCGACGGGTTCATCTAGCCCGGGGTCGTACCCCACGCGGACAACCCGTGCTACTAGCAATGTCAGCGACGCGAATTCTCCTATTTCCTCTTCCAAGTCCGGTTCGCTCAGCTCTTGGTCTAAGAAGGGCGATGAGAACAACACTTCCCCCGCCTGGAACATTCATCAGTATGGCTACCTGGGCGGGGCCAGCCAGGGCAACCAAGGCATTGCTTTTGGTGCCCGACGACAGATCACCACCCCCGGACCCGCTGTCCCGAGCATTGCGGAAAAGGAAAAGCGGCGACGCGAGGAAGAGGAGAGATTGCGGCAGGAGCAGGCAGATAGGGAAGAAGCGGAACAGCAACGCCAGCGGGAGCTTGAAGCGCAGGAGGCCCACGCAAGAGCCGAGGAGCAGCGTCGTTGGGAGGAAGAGACTGCTCGTCTGAGGGAGAAAGAGCGCCGTGAGATGGAAGAGGAGCGCAGACGCTGGGACGAAGAAAAGCGCCAGTGGGAGCTGGAGGAACAGAAACGTGCCACGGAAGAGAACGATGCCGAGCAACGCTTGGAGCAGGAACGGCAACGCCGACGAGGACTTAGCGATGCCCGTCTGAATGGTCAATTCTTGAGTCAGTACCAAGCCAGCCACTCCGGTGAGCCCGCGGCTGCGGCCCCCGAGGAAACACCGGAAATCCAGCGCATCAAGGAACTCGAGCGTGAGCTGCAATTGGCCAAGGAGCGAGAACAGCAATATCAAAATGAACGTCAGGACATCCAGGCTCGCAAGGCCGGCGAGTCTCAGTCCCGCAGCCGCAGTAAACCTCGTCCCGTACCTGCCAAGCCAAGCTACGACCTTTCTTCCCTTGAGCAGGAACGACGGCTTCTACGGACGGAGTGGCAGCATAACCAAGATATGCCATCCACTTCTGAGGAACCCGATGACGCCGAAGAGGAGCAGACGCCTCTCCGACCTCCTCGGCCTCTACCACAGCCTGTTCCGTCGTCGACTGTGCCCGCGCCAGAAGCACCCCCAAGGGAGCCCGCAACGTCTCCACGCCCGCTTCCAGAGCGCCCACTGCCAGACCCAGTCGCATATACTGCCAACCGTGGCCGTGATAACCGTACCGACCGCTTCCTGGCTTCAAATCCAGCTCCTGTAGCCCCCACACCGGCTTCCCACCGCCCCCAGGACTACAGCACGACATCCGAGGTCGA
Organism: Penicillium riverlandense; assembly: GCF_028828495.1. Taxonomy (NCBI): domain Eukaryota; kingdom Fungi; phylum Ascomycota; class Eurotiomycetes; order Eurotiales; family Aspergillaceae; genus Penicillium; species Penicillium riverlandense. Next base: position 887,300 of record NW_026643197.1, on the reverse strand, counting down.
CGCTGAGAATAGCCGCCGCAAAGCTGCTCAGGAGAACACGCGCGCCGGCGGATGGGCCTCCAAATCCCTACTGGAGCGTGAGATGGAGCGCGAGCGCGAACGGCAGCGCGAGTGGGAGGAGAACCAGAAACAGACCAGCGCGGCTGCCCAGCGCGGCGCGCGTGATCCAACTTCTGGCTCCGGACCGGGCCAGTCCTGGGATGTCCATCAGTATGGCTACCTGGGTGGTGACAACCAGAACCGCGGCGGCACGGGTCTCGGTGTAGGTGGTGCCAGACGTCAGATCATTGGGCCTCGGCCACCGCCGTAAATGGTGCATCGCACTGATGCTTTATGTCTCGGCCCGCCAAGATGACTGGTTTTGTATGCTTACTTTTGGCAACTCGGTGGATGAACTACCCCTTTATGTGTCCCTTTTCTTTTGTCTTTCATGATTCCTCTACGATTCTCGCTGATATACTCAGCCTTCCTTCTGCTACTCTTCCTTTTCTGTTACTAGGCGGCAGCTTTATTTCCTGTAGATAGCAATTGGTATATGTACTAAGCAAGCCCTGATCATATCAACTCTGCTGAAGCCCTCGAAATATCTATTCCTGACATCCATCTATAGGAGATAGGCTCTTCTGAGAATTGTAGGTCAAATTAATTCCTAAGCTGCGTTGGCCTATGGATACATCGAAATCAACTAAACGTCCATGACGAATCACTCCACCTCGACATCCTTCTCGGTGTTATGGATTCTGAAGTAAATCAACGGAAACAATAGGAACACACCACCCAAGATGATTCCAAAATACGACCCGAACATGGTCGTGTACGGCAGTAGATGAATGTCCTGGCCGAAGGCCACTGCGCTGCCCGTAGCCCCAAAGACCTTGAAGAAGCCCGTGAGCGTGGCCACCATGCGTGGATCGTTGGAAAAGCAGCCAATGAGCCAGTAAGCAAGCGCATTGTCCAAGCCATCTTGGAAGCCATAGAAAAACTCCAGCGTAATCAGCTTGGATGCCAGGCCTCCGCCTTGCACGTCAAGAGCGTCTATCACCTTGTCACGGTTGGACAGTTTCATGGCGAAATAGCCGCACGTATTAATCGCCACTATGAACACAGTTAGAATGGCCCAGCCAATAAAGGCCCGTTGGCGCCGCCGCCAGATTCTTAGGTCCAGAAAGCAGCCAAAGATGATGGATGCCGACACTTGAGCGAGGCCGATCAAGAAGCCGTCCAGTGCCCGCGTGCGGACATCAAAAAAGTACACCTCAAAGTCGCTGCCCTGATAGGCTCCATAGTAGAGCGATCCAAATGAGAACGGCATGAACATGAGAATCCAAGGGTCCCTCTTGAGGGTAAACCAGATGTTTTTAAACTCGTGTAAAATCGGTCGGCTCTCGAGCTGGACCTTGGTGCCGTCCGTTCGAACCATGTGTTGTGGGTCAATGATGAGAAGTCCCGGGACGACTGAAAGCGCCATCAAGATTGTCAGTACCGCATACGTGCCGTTGCTGATGCTGCCTCTCTGAGCATTGTGAAAGTTCAGCCCCAACGGAATACATCCACCCACCGTGATGCCCATGTAGAAAATGGCAAACAGAATCGAAATGAATCGGCCCTTCTGTTCCTCGGTCGAGTAGGTAAGCATCACTACCGAGCACGAAGTCCATAGCAGCGCGGCTCCAACGCCGCAGGCCGCACCGCCAAACAAGACGAAGCCCTTGTTGTGTGTATTGTTATAGCACCAGAACGATGCCCCATACAGTGCGTAGCCAATGCCCCCGAGAGAAACACACTTTTTAGGCCCAAAGTACGTGATGATTGGTCCCGAAAGCAGAGCAACGCCTGCAAACATGCTGTATAGGATGATGTTCGCATCATCTGCGATAATTGGATTCACCTGACCAGCTCCCCCTAGTCAAACGTCAGCATGTGAAGTGTGGTCCTTACTACCTTCCACTTACCAAGTCCGGCGAGTACACCAAAAAATCCGACCGCCAAAAACGTGGTAAGTCCTGCTAGGCAGACCTGCGTATATGGACTCCGGTAGTTAGGGATTCGCAACGACCCCAGCTTGTACGGCTGAGGCACTGGAAACCGTTCCTGCTCCTGGCCACTCGCTTCCGAGTCGCGGTCGTTCTCATTGTCCTTGGTTCTTATAATCTCCGAGGCCCTGTCTGTGCTCTCCGGCCCAGCAGTCGTCGTCGTCATTGAGACCGTTGTGCTTCTGTTTTATCGCGTTAATCCGTTGTCCGTGCTTGGCCCTTGCCTGGTTATTACCGTAGTGATCCCAGGTTTAACCCCGCCCATGGTAACGCTCCCTTATTATGAATTTATATTCTTTGATAGCCAATTTCCTAAAAACCTTAATCATAACGCTTTGATGCTGCTATCTAAGACTAGACATCTTGCGTGGGATTGAGTGGGATCGTCTGCCCACTTTGCGGGGTAAAATCTGGGGTGCACTTGTCGTAACCCAATCATAACTAAGTCTAACTGGGCAGCTCTATCTCCATCCCACCTACCTTATCATTGATACGCCGAGATGCCCATTTCGTGGATTGCTCTTAAGAACACTGTCTTGGGCCGAGTGAACGAGGCAATAAGTTCCCGAACTCAGCACTGCTGGGATCATACGCAATGACTACTCTAGGTCTTACTTCTCTGAGGTATTCTAGATGGTAACGAATGCCGTTTGATAAATGTTCAAATTTATGAGTCTGGAATAACTCTATCCATGAATCCTCTGTCTTGACCGTCTGCCACAGGGCCAAAGTATCGATACCTCAAGCCCCCTGTCATTTGTCCTAAGACCTGACGGAGCTGGACGGGTCGGCCGACATACATGAAACGCGGGCAGGCGGAGGAAGGGAAGGTTTGAAAGTAGTTGGGCTAGGAGGATAACGAGGGGTACATTGTCGGAAGGATCATACGAATACGGTGATAGAACCGGATATATGGATTTTTCTTCCGTTTTAGTTCCTATCCCATCAGCGAATCCCTAGTTATAAATTGGGAGAACAACATTTGCTTGTTTCATCGACGCCTATTTTCCTCTACCTGTTGATCTTGATTCAGAGTGTGCAGGGATGGTGGTGGTACTTGGCCAATCGATTTCAACATTCGCTCCAAGTCACAATTCAGAGTGTAGCTGGTGAAGCAGCAGATTCTGCCCTCGGTTGTTGGGCCGTCTGTTTTTGACCTCAGCTTCTAGAAAACAACACAGACTGATACCGTTCTTATCATCGGTTAGTTCTTTCTAGGGACCCGCAAGCCACGAAAGCCACGATCGAGCTTACTTAATTCTGTTCATAGGGATGGTCCAATTGCAGGATTTCCCACCTTGGATTCGTCATGATGTACAAGGTTGGTGCCGTGAACCCACCAAAACGGATATGCAGCTACGAGGGATGATCTTTTACTAACACACAGCCAAGGCTTTGAACCCGGAAGTGGTCTTTCTTGGCCCACTGACTGTATAGTTTGGGTAATATGCACGAACGTCGATTGACCTGAGGTTTGTCCAACGCGCGTTCTCAGCCATGTCCTTTCTTTTTGTGCCCGCCGGTGAAGGCAAGAAAGATACTGCATTGATGTGAATTTCGAGTCTTCTTATGGCTTTTTATTCCACTACTTTTCCGTTATCTTCATGTTTTCACCGGAAAAGTCTATCATTTCAGCATAATAGTTTTATCTTGTCTTCTGCTCTCGCTATTTGCTATGCCCGAAGTCGTGGGTTTTGTCATCACATTTAACTCTACTGGAAACTCAAAATCCGTCAACAGACTTTTGATCCGCTTATACTGGAGCCTCGGGTTTGATATCTCAACCGACTACTACGAGCATGTACCCGATACCGGGGTCGTGCGTGAGTATTGTGTAAACATCATTGGTTGGGACATATTTGGTACCGGCTGCATGAGACAAAATATTTATAACTGAAAGAGAGGTATTGAATGCAACCTATCCACCAGCCTCAATTTAGGCAATTATGAATTGAATTAGTGAGGCTCTGGCCAAAGCAGATCCTTCTTAGCCCCATTGTCCAGGCAGCCTCGACTAAAATAAAGCGGGGCCAAAGACCGCCCTTCTGCAAATTGCACTCTTCACTCAAGAACTCCATAAATAGAAGGCAATACCAGATGCCTGTACACAAAAGGTCCGGTGATTCTAACCCAAAGAAGAATTAAGCTACCAAGAATCCACGAAGAGAGGAGACCAGCAAAGGAACTCCATTATCTTCAATTCCAGATCCGCCATGCCGCCTCAACCAGCACAACCAATTAGGGAATACACCTGGTACCGTGAGGCCCGGGTAATGGAAACCTTACGAGAAGGATACGACGTAAACAAGCACGCACACCGAAACCCCCAACAAAACACAGGGAGATGGTTCTTCGACGACCCACGAGTACGCCAATGGCGCGACAGTGCCAATTCCAGCATCGTCTGGCTAACAGGCCAACACGGTCGGGGCAAATCCCAACTCACCAAATCCCTGGTCAAGCGCGGCGGAGCCTGGTGGCAGGAAATCGAAAGCCCTGTTGCTCCACACACGACTGTCTGCTACTATTTCTTCCGGGCTGGCGATCCGCGCCGAATGACAGCGTATCCTGCGTGCGCAGGGCTGCTGCATCAGCTGTTTGGCTACACGCCATCTGGGTTGATTCACAAGGCTTCGCCGCGGTGGTGGGCGCAGACTATCTGTGATCCCTGGGATCTCTTTGAGGAATGTGCCGCTGACAACCAGGTTGGGCAGTGGGCGTGTCTCTTGGATGGAGTGGACGAAATGGAGCCCGAGGAGCGGAGGGTCTTGCTCGGCGAATTCTGTCGTGTTTTTCGCGCTCTGTCTCGTCGTTCGCAAGAGGAACCACGGTCCAAGTTCAAGGTTCTTATTACCAGTGGTCCGTTGCAAGGCGAGATGATGGAGGATCTGAAGAGGCTACGTGCTGCTGCAGGAGCGGATGAGACGGTCTTGTTTGATGCCGATGAGAAAGTTGGAGAGATTGCAGACGAAATGAAACCCTATATCGAGAAAACGGCCAAGTCCTTTCCTGAAGATCAGCAACCGCGCGTCACCAGGATGTTGAATGAGAATCCCAACCGCTGTTGGCTATGGACGTATACGGCCACCAATTTGCTTTTTACGTTTGCCAATCCAAAGCGAGACGAGCTGCCATTCCCTTCAAGCGAATTTGACAACATGCCGCGGGATGTCGGGGGCGTTTACGACAAAGCTCTCAATATAGCATCCGCCATATATGGCGCCAGACGAGTCGAGTATCTGCTGCATATTATACTTGCTGCTAAACGGCCTCTTTCCAATAAGGAGGTGCTACTGGCTTTGGAATTTGCAGAGTCAGACCCCGTCACAGCAGCTTCCTCGTCGACAGGACACACTTACGACGAACTCACGGAGACCCGTCCGGAATGGGCCAACATGGTCGATGACCTGCATGGAATCATACTTGATATGAGGCCCATGCTATCGGATTTCGTAAATCAGTCCGCCAGGCAGTACCTGATCAAGTCAGACGATAACTCGCCATCAATTGGATCGTCTTGGAAAGGCCGCGTGGACATCCGCGACGCACACGCAACGCTCTCTCGTATCACCCTATCCTTCCTCCTAACACTAAAGGTGCCGCCCTCAGACCTGCCGGGGGAATGGATCGAATACAACGACAATGTCAGAAGAATGAACTTGGTTAAGAAAAATATGGCATTCCTGATCTACTCAGCCACCCAATGGCCGTACCACTACGATTCACAACCCGAGCCAGTCGCCAAAGCAACCATCGAGTCAGCCCGGACTCTCTGCTGCAAAGATGGACCCGAGATAAACAGCTGGCTGTACCTCCACAAAGCTCCTCGCTGTGTCCAGCCAGGCGTCATCACTGCGCTGTGTGTAGGTGCTCTTCCCCTGGCTCGAGAGATGCTGGAGCAGCCGCAGGATAGCAGCAAACACCACGACTCTTTGCATCATTTGCCCAGCGTTCCAGTATCAAGTTGTTGTGCGCTGGATATAGCCATAAGGAATGGTTATACTGAGATAGGGCGGCTTCTTATCGACAGGGGATGGACAATGCATGCCAGTGCCTGCTGTGAGAATTTGGTTTACTGGGCGGCTTGCGATGGAAATGCAGAGGCTGTGAACATGCTGCTTGACCATGGGTGGGATATAAACGTCAATTCCCACGGCGAGTGCAGTCCTTTGCATGGAGCTTGTTCCAAAGGACATCGCGAGATTGTGCAGATTCTCCTAGACCGAGGCGCAAAACTCCACATCGGCCTGAAAGTTGCAGGAAATCCCTTGGAAGCGGCGGCTGGTAATGGACATTATGAGGTTGTGCAGATACTGTTGGACCATGGGATCCATTTCCGAATCTATGGCATTGGAGCGCTGTGGAGTGCGAGTAGAGACGGCCATGTGGAGATCGTCCGCGTGCTCTTGGCAAAGGGGTTGACACCCAATGTTTCCCTAAGCCCGCGGTCTGGGACGGCGTTGAATGTAGCTGCACGTCGTGGACACAGTGAGACGGTTCGCTTGCTAGTAGATCATGGAGCGAGGGTGACCGAAGATGACATCAAGGCGGCTCTTGAAAAAGGGTTTGACGACATAGCAAAATTGCTTACGGGTCCATATGCCGCCTCATTGCTGGATGACGACTTGCCGGTCTCAATGGAAGACGAAATAGAAGGATAGATGCCGGTGCTATAGTGAATCAACAGCTATTGGGGCCTCCAATTTAGTTGGAATGGCTGCCGACGTTGTGGAGGGAGAGATGAAATGCACAGTGGATGAGAAATGTTTAAATGAAATTCATCAAGTTGTCATGGTCGTAGTCATACATAAATATTGTCATGAAAAATCGCCATCATGCGGAGTTTCGGTCCGATGGCAACACCGCTTCAAGCAAAAGGATCAGCCTCTCGCCGCTTTCTAGCAGCCAGGACCACTCCAGAGGCTCCATATTACGGCTAGTCTGGTTGCGCCGGATCTCTTCCTGCGCCTTATCTGCTCGGGCCTGAATCCCCTGCATCAGTGCTTCTCTGAGAGACGGACTCAACGACAGTGTGTTGTCATTGGCTAGTAGAATGATCATTGACTCAAGCAAAATGGATATCTTGGCATTGTCGGCGGCACTGGCTGTGGCGGCGCCGAACGGTAGAAAGCATTGCTCAAGCTTGGCCTGGGTGAGATACAGCTCCTCAGAACCCGGGGCAGCGCTCTCGACCATTTCCCACATGAGCTTTTCGCAGAGAGTGCTTTGCGTTGCTGGACAAAAGCCCGGGAGAATATATGGGCTCACGATGGCTTGGAATATCGGTAGCGGAAGAGGGCGAATATTCTCCACGAACAAGTGATAGAGGTCGTCCAGAGAAATGAAATCATTTGGAAGTTGGTCAGATACAAATGATAAGATATTAAGGAGCCGTTGGCGCAGAGCGAGCGAGTTGTGTCCGCCTAGATTAGACACGCTGAGGTGTTGAGTGCGAGCGACTTGTTCTGCATCTCCAGTGCTCTCTGCGGCATTCGTATCACCCGACGGATCCGCTGCGTTCCTAGTCCCTCGCCTAGTGCGCTTCGACCGCCGGGTTTTGGATGAGGGCGATGGGGGCCGAGAAGGGTCTTTGTTCGTATCTGTGGCAGTGTTCTCTTCGTCCGTGGCGTCACCACGCGACAAGTAATCTCCATATTCATCTTGATCAATGTTGACCTCGACCTCCCTCTTCTTGGTATTCTTCGCGGCCTTGTCGCGCTTGAGCAGCTTCAGCTCCTTGCTAAACACTTCCCGAAACTCGCTCGTGGAAGATGGGCCGCCATCCGCAAAGATAGATCTCAGGATACGACGGTTCCGCCCAAACCCCGGGGTGCCTGTCACTATGTATTGGAAAATGAGGCTCTCCCGTAAAACGGCTCGACCGTCTTCCATCTTCAAGCCTCCTTTTCCCTTCCCTTGGACTTGGCCAGGGGCAACATCATCCTGGGACTTCTTCTTTTCAATTTGTTGCTCTGTAAATATCTTCATCCGCTCGTCCCAGTCATCACTGATCACCTCACACATATACTGCAGCCAGACCTGCCACCGTTCCCATCTCTCAGGGTGCAGCACGGAGCAATTAAAGGCCCAACCGACCGCATGCCAAAAATCGGTAGCACGAGACCACAAGGATGCAGACTGACCCAAATCGAGATTCAGGGGCTTGGTATCATCGCTTGCCAGCTCGGTGGAAGTATGGGTATCGTCCGCGGCACGTCGCCGGCCTCCATGACGCGAGGTTTCAAAATGTGTGAAGGAAAATGCAATGCCAAATTTAGCCTCCCGAGGCCCTATTAGGGTGTTTGTCAGGCGGAGAAGGCGTAGCGCTACATTCGCAGCTTCTTTTTCTTCTGCGGATCTGGCGCGCGTCGTGGTCGATGGGTGAACGAGGAAGGTGGCTGCGACTGCGAGATGTTGTGGGCATGGAGATATCACTTTCCCCGAGGTAATAGTTCCAGAAGTGAGAGTGGTTAGCAGGAGGTTCAGTGCTTGGGTGTCTGGCGTTCGCGATTGGAAGATGTTAGCAACGCGACTTTGTTCTCGTGGGGGTGGGGTACACGAACAGAGCTTCTCCTCGAAAAAAATGCCTGTATGCTGAACCAATTCAAACGGGAGTGGCTCGAGCGCGCGACACGAGCTCTCGTCCGCGGTGCCCATGGCCGGCTCAGGGGAGGGAAGTGGAAGTGGAGGAAGAAGCTGGACTGGATATGGAAACTCTTATCGATAAGAGCGCGGCTGTATCTTGGCACGTGATGCATACAAACAAATAACGACAACGCCCAAACCCTAATTACTCTTGAATGGGATAGAATGCTGTCAGTCACATTTCTGATGGAAAAACCGGCTATATCACCGCCTTTTGTGTTGTTGGCGCTTGCAGGGTTGTTAAATGCAGGATATGCAACCTATCACACGCTAACTACCCAGGCGGTCTACGGCTGCGTTCAGCTGAGCCCGTGGTTTATAATGATACCTTTCACCAGAAAGACATTGTGACAATCATAGATAACTAAATATGGTAGCTCATGGCAATGAGCAGGGTCTGACTCTGCTCTATCCACTTCCTGGCGAGACCGAGTCTCAGACCCTATCAACAGTCAAGTGAGCTGTCGCCTATTCACTGACAAAGTCCCGTTCTAACAGACGTTTCCTTGAAAGCATTATCTTCATTCACGGTCTTGGTGGTGGCCCATAAAAGATGCGTTGGAAGTAAAGGCTATGCTCGGAAAAGCATATATGATGAACCGCCAGGATGACAAGGCAATACAGCTATTAGAGCACGTGGCCACATTGCAAGAGAAAATACTCGTTGAGGGGCACCCTAGCCTACCATTATCAAAGGGTGCACGCGCAGCGCTATATGAAACCAATTGTCAGCTTTACAAGGCACTTCAGCTGCTGGAGCATATGGTTACAGTGGAAAAGAGAATTGCTGAGCTGAAGGGCACCCTGGTCTAGTACGATCCCAGCAAGCACTCGCAGACGTATATCGGAGATTGGAGATGAGCAGCTCAAAATAACAATGGATGGAGCACTTGCTGTACACTACTCTGGCAAATGGCAGGTTTCTATATTTTCTGTAACTTAAGATATATACTGAGACATGTGTTCTAGACACGTTCATCTCTATTTTTAGCTTCGGGCCTACGTGGTCCGAAGTGGTTATGTATACCCCGACGTTATACTAAGTAACAACTAGCAAAAGCACTCTATCTTGGAAACAAGGCAAGGTCTGTTACCAGTTCAGTTCTACTCACTGTGTACAAGCTCCGTCTCAATAGACGCACTGGGCCAAGACGAGAGGGTAAGGTCCGATCTCGCGCGATGATGCAATGGGACCCGCTCGGGAAAGAAGCCAAGACCCAAAACCACAAAGATAGGCAGAAGCCAAGTAATACAGGGCTGACAGTACCAGCCATAGACTGGAAGCTACAGAGTAAAAGGGCAGCTACTGGGTAGAACACCCGAAAGAGCGAGTAGGAGAATAAGAAATGCAAGGCTTGAATATTGAGAGATCTAGACAGGGAGCGGATGGACAGAACCAAAGGACCGTGTCCTTTGAGGGTGTCACTGTCACGCGTCCATTATTGCTGCGACTCCACTGGTTTCACAATGCAAGGGGCTTTTTTTTGGTTCCCTCGGTCTTGCGGAGACAAGGATAAAAGGAAAGCCGAACGCGCTCAAGGAACAAAGAAACCGAGAGACACCAACGTGGAGGGCCAGTTCAAAAAAAAGAAACAAATTGACACAATGAAGGTTACAACAACAACTATGACTCCTCCGGTATGTCGGAAAAAAAGCCTATACGCAACCGATGAGACTGCAAGCCAGCATGTTAGCAAATTGTAAGTCATTCGGACAGAAAAGAAAGAGCACGCACGAAAGGTAGTTTCGGGATCACGACGCCCAGCGTGGCTAGGAAGTTGATGGTGAAGTAGGTGAGGTCGTAGTGGGTGTAGTGGGTGCTGAGGAGGAAGAGGACGATGGGCACGCAGAGCAAGAACTTCTTGGCCGGCGTGTACTGGTCGCCATTATCGATCTGCTCCCACATATTGAGATTATCGTAGGCCCCGGCGTTGAACTCGAAGGGGATGCCCCGCACCCAGTGGAACATGAGAAATGAGCCGAACATGTAGCTGATGTTGGTGAGGGTCCACGAGGTCTCCTGGGAGACACCGGGCATGATATCGTAGAAGATCTTGAGGGCGGCGATGAGGACGAAGTGGATGGTCCAGGCACCTGTACAAAAGTCCGGGTTAGCATTCGGTCTTTTTTCCGTGGTGCTTTGCCGGATGGCCAGGTCTTTCAGCTCAACCGGTGCGGCGCATCACTCACCCTTGGCATTCACCCAATTCGCGTTCAGGTTGGGCAAGGCGGCTTGGTCACTGGTGTGTTCGATGGACTCGGGAGGTTCCTGGTAGATGATACTGCTGGAGCGTCGCCGCCGGCCCTGCTTGGATTGGGACATGCTGGAGTTCGGGCTCAACCGCTGCTGGCCAGTGCCAACCTCCGGAGGGAAGGAGATGGCACGGGGAACCAGCAGGGAAGACACCTTGGTGGAATTGTCGGAAGCCAGCGTGACTGGTTTTGGGAGGAGGGATATTGGGGGGGAAGGAAGAGGTCGGGGGGAAGGAGAGGAAAAGGAGCGTGGGGATGATGAGGTTGGCTGGCTGACTGACGGAGAGGAGGCCGAGAGCCGGGGCGGTCACGGTAGGCTGGGAGGGTCTGGCCGAGACAGGGCCCAACAAATATGATATTATTAGAACTGGAGCAGGAAAGAAGGAGATTACTTATCTCCTGGACACGATGCAGGAGAAACAAGATGCTGATGAAGAATGAGGATGAACGATGCCCAAAGCACGTGCTCTAGGAGTCGGACGGTGTCCGATTCCACAGTATGAATACGGTTATAGTGACATCTTAATTCTATCTAATTGTCTAGATAGGTTTCAAGGCTTTTATTTAGTGTTTTGTATTTAGATATTTATTTATTTACCAGGATTGCGACCCTAGGTAGCATTTCCAGCACTTTTGCCGTCATGGCCTGCGTGCCGCCCCGTAAAATTTATCTGTCGCTGGGGAATCTCCGCGGTTCTTCTCTTCTTCTCCCATTACGCACCCCACCACCGCCGCCGATGCCCGACCTGTCCGACGAAGACGCTGACTCGCGAACAGCCGCGGTCGGCGTGCAGCGTTCCCGCTCGAACCCCCAGTCTGCGGTCTCATCGCGCCACGGATCGGACGACAGCCTCCGTCCCTCCAAGAAGCGGCGCAGAAACGGCCGTGAGGGAGACCGCGAGGTAGCCGACTTTGTTCCTCGGGGTGCGGCCTTCAGTGCCAATTCCCTGGCAGTCGATCCCGACAGCACGTCCAGCTCCGGATCTAGCTCGGACTCGAGCGATGACGACGACGGAGACTCGGATGCCCCAGCACCTGCAAACCCCCATGCTGGAAATACGGCTCCGGCTATTAGCTGGAACCAGGGGAGGAAAAGCGCGGTGCGGACAACCTTGGGCAAGCGGACGGCTCAGCCGGGCAATGACAAGAGTGCATCGGCGGATCAATTCAATACAGTGAATGGCGCATACTGGGGCACTCGCAGTGCGTCTGTTTCGTCAGCCGAGAAAGACACAGAGATGAAAGACCAACCCCAGAAAAATGGCGAGCTAGAAGACGGCGAGATCGATCCTGATAGCGATTCCGCGGACTCGGTGTCCTCGGACCCGGAAGCTGATGATTCCATCATGCTGAACACCGAGCCACTAGACTCCGCAGACGGGGCCACAGATTCCCTTCAACCTCTAGTTCTCGGTCGAGGCCATCCCAATGGAAAGCCCTCTGCGCCGGCGCTGGGTATCGAATCCACGCACGCAGCACCTCGGTCAAAGGAAGAAGCGTTCCAGCTCCTTTCGCGCAAGTATCCTACTGTGCCGACTACTCTGATGGACTTGGACAAGGCGGACCTGGAGCTCCACGCCAAGTATCTGTTTTTCGATCGGGACATTCACGATATCGATCTGAACTTGCCAATCACCTGTATCGAGTGTCTGCGAGAGGGCCATCTGGCCGAGGTGTGTCCCACCAAAGAGGTAGGAATTTCCTGTCCCCATATGCGCAAGAGCAATATACTGACAAGTGATAAGTGTGTCCATTGTGGTGTCTGGAACCAGCACCAAAGCACATCATGTCCCACATGGCGCAGATGCCAACGATGTCGCGAACGCGGCCACGACGAAAATCAGTGCTCGTCCGCCCTGAAAAGCTCCGCCGCAGAGGTTCCCTGTGATCTGTGCGGCTCGTCTGCCCATCTGGAACAGCAGTGCGATTACCTATGGAAGTATCCCTCCCTTGACCTCTCCTCCAACGCCGTCTCGGTCTCCCTCTCCTGCGCCCACTGCGCCAGCTCGAAACACCTCATTGGCGACTGCCCATCTCTCTCCCGACCAATTACGACATCCTCATTTACTCTCGCGGGCATCGACCCCAACTCAATCACCAATCTCAATTCCCACCCTGTCCCGCGCAGTGGTCCTGTCGGCAGGGTCCCGCGCGGCATGGGACCCCGTGGACGCGGCGGCGGTGGCCGTCCACGATCTCCGTCTCCAGACAGCGACGACGACATGTTCCGCTCAGATCGACGCCCGCCGCCTGCTGGGCCGCGCGGAAGAGGTCGCGGAAATATTCGTATTGGAAACGTTGGTTTCAATAATCGCAACTTTGGCGGCGGTGGTCCTCCGCCCAGAGGGGGAGGTCGTGGTCGTGGGCCTCCACGCGGGGGTGGTGGTGGCAGAGGACGGAGAGGGAAATGATAGATTCCGTTGGAGTTGATTCATTGACCAGACAAGGCGTCTTGAATTAGCAATTGTAAATTATCATCGGGACTCTAGCTTGCGTGTGTCTACGCACTGTACAATACCTCTTTCATGATTCCATGACCCCAAAAGAAAAAGACTTGCAATACACCACTGATCAGGTTTAAATCATCCAATAAATGTAGCAATATACAGTTTTGTTCAGTTCTATACACCCGATCCAATCTCAGCAGCATCTATTTTATTGCACTCCATGCACATCCCTTCCTTCACACCCACAAATCCCCGTTCAAGGATATCAACCAGATCATCCAGTCGACTGATACAGAGATCCGTATGCGCATGTTCTTGCAGGTGCACGTTGCGGTCATTTAGCAGCAACACCGTTGCCGCACCGGCAGTGTGACCGGCCGTCATATCATCGATGCTGTCTCCAACCTACATACCACGAAGTAAGTAGTCAGTTAGCTGCGTCTAGCCTGTCTGGAATTGGGAGGAGGAAGTGATAGAAACCGAGATACTCACCATAATCAGATTCTCAGCTCGATTTGAAAGACCCCATCCCTGGGCGATGTGTAGAATACCCGCCGGGTCAGGCTTGGGGATGATATCAGGGGTATCGCGAGTGATGATCGGGAGGAAGATATGACTCGGGAGGTGGCTTTGGATCAAATGCATCACAGGTGCTCTAAGGTAATTGTCAGTTGATATTCGCCGATAGTCACATATCTTGAATAAATTCATACTCGAAATTCCGGGTGCACAGCGCCCGCTTCAGTCCACGCGACTGTAGATATTCCATTAGCCGCACGAGACCGGGCTGAGGCTGCTGCTCTAGCATGGCGCGCCGCTCGACGGCTTGAATCTTTGCGACGGCTGCGGCGCGCTCTTCTGTTGTCGGGATATCGCGGATGTGTTGGAGGATGTCGATTGAGCGGTCGATGCCCAGGGCGGATCTAGATGTGGGTTAGTAAGATGCTTTTTGGGTGTGCATGTGGGATCATTCAGACCCTTGTTATGGCAGCGGAGGAATTGTATAGACTTACCTCATTTCCGCAAACATGTGATGCTGTGGAAGGCTTTATTATGTCAGTCCAGCGTTCTTCTAGTGATAGATATAGAGAAGTATAGATATAGCGGATTAACCACTACCAATCAAGAGGTGGCAACTAGTCGACCACCAATGGCGAACCCAGCGTCTGGTTCCCAGCGCGATGATGCAAAACAATCTCCAAGAGAAAGACTTACCACAAAGTACCATCTACATCAAACACGATCCCCTTCAGCGGCGGCGCATCGGATGCCCGGGCGGGATCGAGGGGCGCGAATCTCCGAGGGCGGAGATGAGAGCATTCCGCTGCCGAGGCCATGATAGATGCGGGGATGGATCTTAGGGGTGAAAGAGACGGTCGCATGAATGAAGACCTAGGTGAATATATAGGCAGATAGACGCAGGGTTGTGGTCGACACTTAGGCGTCCCGCGTTGAGGAAGTCGGATGAAGTTGAGGTAAAGTAAGTCAAGTGGAGTTCGCGCCTTCCTCGTTTGGGCAGTTTAGTGTCGGTTATCTACTTCTACTCGACCACAACTGTTTCTCCTTCTCTCTCGCTCACACTCCAAAATGGCAGACCGGCCGCTCCATTTCCTTCCCGACTCGGTCACCGTAACCCTCTCCGAATCCATCTCCCTCATCGGGACCCTCCTATACCTCCATCTCCTGCGCGGCCTATCATACCTCGCCCAGCAAATCGGCGACTACACACAGTCAGAACAACCGTTCAAAAGGTCTATCATCCACACAGAGAACAAGATCATTAAACTCTGTCTAGAAATCGTCCCAGCGTCAGCCTGCCGTGCCGTCCTCGTGGCTACAGGCCAACTGCACGAGGATTACCCCGGTCCAGTTATCCCAGTCAGCAATGGAAGCCGCTTTTCTAGCAATAATACCATATTCCTGCAACCTCTATCCAGTGCACCATCCAGCGTCTCACACAGCAGTACTCGCCTGCCGCAGTGCTATCCCGACTCAGCGGCTGAGCGCTCCATTTCAGCAGAGAACAATCACACTTTCCGCCTCGATCCCAGTACTCCTCCGCCTCCCTCGCAGAGCGGAGACGGAGAACAGCTAAAGAACGGTTCTTTTTACGTCACCGTCCAGGAATATATTTCTTCGCCTTGCCTGTCAAGACCTTCTGTCATGGTCACCCCGCCAACTCACCAGCAGAGAGAAGCAGACATGTATTGGCCGATTCCGCTCCCGCCACCCCCAAGCATGGCTTCGATCCTGCAACAAGCCGAAGGCGGCGACTGCGAGTGCGGACCCGTCTTCCATCTCTTCTCAGACGACGATCCGGAAACACCGCCGCCGCGCGAGTCCCCCGGCTCGTCACTGCGCACGTTCCACAGTGACCCCGGCCGTCCGTCGATGTCGTCGTGGGTTAGTGCGAGTGACAACTCGTCAATGTTGCAGGTGAAGCGCTCGTCGAAGTATCGCTCGGTGGATAGCTATCCGGGCAAGTTCCCTGTTAGTGAGACGGGGGATTTGGCGGCGCCGTATTCTGTTCGAGGGAGGGGAGTTACTTCTGTGCGGCCGTTTTCTGATATGTAGCGTTAGGTGGTTCTTTGAGGGAGTTGGTGGGATGGTATGGTTATTCGCTGTGTTGTGGATCATTGGTGGATGAGGGAAGGTGTTACTTTATAGACTAGGCGTGGTGTTGAAGAGCTATGCTTTACTCATGATGGGAATTGTGGATACACTCTTTTTAAGGTTTAGATGCATTGACCAGGTAGAGTAATTAGTGCTTCGTAGATCAGCACCTTGCGCTGGAGCCCACTATCGACAACTTCGGATGTCCTATCTACAACAACAAAGTCTGTACCGAACAAGTAACATCAGGTCTTCTCAAATATGTCACCGACGAAGAAAGATAGACACCAGACGAGATACATAACATAGATCACCCGCTCATCCCCATGCCTATTAACAGAAAAGTAAAATAGCACAAGAAGATTTTTGCCCTCAGAAAAAGGGACGGCAAGACGGCAAGGCAAGGGCTAAAACACGAAGATGTACGGTCATCACTGTCATAAGAAACCAAAAATCGCTAGATGGATAGATAGAAAGCAAGAGGGAGAAAAGCACTCCAGGGTATTATCAATCGCACTAAGTTGTGTCTTCAATAGTCGTCCTCGTAATCGATCTGCGTCGGACTGCCTCGGTAGCGCGTGCGCTTGATATTGCTCGGGCTGTAAGTGCCACTGGAGTTCAAGGGCCGAGGACCCGTTGGTTTGCGGGCTGGGGGTGTTGTTTGCTGGGAAGCGGGGCGCATGGCGGAGCTCTGATGGGATGGATGTTAGTCTTGAATACCGTGAAGGTGGATCGATGAAGTGGCATGGCGAGGAATACATACCCGTGATGTAATACGGTCTCCTCCATAAGCACCTGTCTCGTCCTCCCGGACCTTGGGCGGTCTTTCAGGGATGAGAGGTCCTTCATCCTTGACCTTTGGTGGTCGGGGCGGGCCTGTGGCGCGAGAGCTCGTCTCGGAATGGCCCGTATCCGAAATGGGGGAAAGTCGACTGCCGCCGCTGACACCACTGTAGCGCTTCTGGTTGGGGTGGACTGCGGCCAGGATGGGGTTTGATCCTGCCCACTGGTCGGAGGTCGGGGACACGGGAGACCCGTATGTTTGAGCTTGGGACTCCAAGTGCGTCTGGAATCGGCCGGTGGGGCCCTGCCGCGGTTGAGGATGCTGGAGATCAAGGCTTCCTCGGTGCGCACGATACTTGGGAGCCTCGGAGACCTGGGATGGCACCAACGGCGATGGCGGACGGTTCTCCTGCTGCAGGTTGTCGTCCAATGTGTATGTGGACCTGATGCGGTCGTCGCCACGAGGATCGTAATGGTCAGCCTTATAGGCGTCGTCGGCGAGATCAGACCCAGAGCGAGACACCTCCGAGTAGGGACGCTCCTTTCGGCCAGGCTGCATGCTGCTCCGGAAGTTGTCGCTAAAGGTTGAAGCAGTGGTCTTGGACCAGCGAGAGATTTTGGGGAAGATCGACGAGCTGTTCGACTTGTGCTTCCGTGACTTGTCAGCTGCTTGGGGAGTTGTCTCAGTGCTTCGAACACCAGAGGCCACTGGCTTGCGAGGAGGTGTGGCAAGTGCCAGTGGCAAAGATCCAGCTCTCTCATGACGAGCTGGTTCCTGTACAGGAAGATGCTCAGTCATGTAGACGTCGTCGTCATCAAGCTCAACATCCTCGTCGTCCGCCTGATGAACAGGACTAACCCGGTCCGAGTCTCTGCGCTGTCCATTGGCTGGTCGAGGGGTATTGGGCAAATAGGCAGCGGGGCTTTTTGTTGGAGTTGTCGCGCCAGGACCGGTGGGCTCATAGTAGTCCTGGTCAAGACCTGCCAAGCCAGCAGCACCATTGCGAGGGCTCAGGCCTTGCTCTGCCCGCAGCATCTCGACCTCCTCCAGTAGCTGTTCGAGCATCCCCTCAATCTTGGTCAAGTCATTGCCCGACTTGAGACTCAGTCCTTTGAGCGCACGCTTGAAGACATTCTTGCGCTTCGACTGCGCATCTTCGCCATCTTCCATGTTGAGCCCACGGGGCCTGGACCCACTGGGAGGCAAAGGCCGAGGTCCACCGAGTGCCTTTTGAGTACGTTCGTGTTGCTTGTCGCTGGATTCCATGATGAGATCATCCTGCTGAGCAATGAATTTCTTCATCTGCTCAAAGGAAGTGCGCATTTCCGCTGCACTTCGGACCAGAGTGACAAGGATTTCGGTGTCCCTGGCATTGCGCTGCGCGTCACGAACGGTGAGCTGGAAGAGTGTGTTAGCACTTTCAAAACAATGAAGCGGGAAAAGTCAACTTACATGGTCCATAAGAGCAACGATGTCCTGAGACTGGATTCTCTCGATGCCACGGCCGGTTGCGCTATCATAAAGAGGCAAGCCAACACCATGGGAGAAACCGCTCAGGTGTCTCTGGTGACCGGGCACAAAAGGATCATCTGCTGAAGCAGGGCTGTCAAATGCGTCCATACCCGCAGCATCCAGGCCGCCAACGCCTCTAGTGCCTTGCTTGGGAGTGCCAATGCTTGGAGACATAGGATTGGCAGCCGACACATAGCCCTCGTCCTTAGCTCCCGGTGGCGTACCAAACAACTGTCGAGCTGCAGCACGGTCATCTGGCCCATAAACATCATCGTCACCAAAAATGTCCCTGGCGGTCTGGTAGTATTCCGCATCGAGTCCTCGCTGCTGTTCGGAGCTCAGCTTCTTGAGTCCAGTGGCCTGGGCAGCAGCAGATTCGTAGTAAGGAACTCGATCGGGTGACCGAGAGTCGTACGCCCAGTGGTCTCTGCTTCCCTGGGTGGCGCCGCCAATGGGTCCCTGGATGATTGAGGGGTTGGTGTTGATTTCAGACTCGGAGTCTAGGCTGCGAGCTCCATCTCCAACTGGACTCTCCATTCCACGGGCAGCAAGAGCTGCACCGGCTGCACCGGCACCAAGGAGAGCTGCCTCATCAAGTTCTTCGATAGATTGGGTAACACTTTGCGGGGGTGAGGTGGCTCCAATACGTCGTGGGAAGGAAGTATCATCGGGACTGGAAGCATCCTGGCGTTGCTTCAGAGGACTGCTACGATATCCCTCGCTGGCTGGCTTCTCCGGGCTGCGACTGACTCCTCGCTCTACCAGGTCGCTCTGCGAACGATTGCCAGATTGGGTCGATTGCGATTCCAGGACGGAAGGGTCCATCAAGGAGGCAACGGCTGATTCGATTCCCACCGGATGAACAAACTCAGGGTTGGCTGCGGCACCGTCGGCGACATGTTGGCCCTCTTTGATCTTGTCAAGATAGTTAACGTCGCTGTCGGCGTCTGTGAGCATCGAGTGTCTGGCGTCATCGTCAGGGCCGTACATGTCATCTTCCGAAGCTCGGCGTGATCGTTCAAAAGGGAATGCAGGGCCCGCCTGTCCATCTTTCTGCGTGGAACGCGCCAGGTTGGTACTGGGTGCCGAAGAAAGGGAGCCGATGGAAAGCCGGGGCTCAATATCTCGCGGGCCTTCGTAGCCAGCCTGCTTCTCGTACTGAGCTTGATGATGCGTAGCATGCGTCTCTGTCTGGTCACTAGCAACACTCTGGATTGGGCTCAAAGCTCGGCCAGCGCCCTCGTCAAAATATTTGCCCTCTGGCGTGTGATCTCCCGGCTGGGCAGCATCGAGGAGGTTGGCCGCCGCGGCTGCAGCAATGGCCCAGTCATCAGCGTCAGTGCCGGGGGACCCGCTCTTCGCAGGCAAGTCACGGTCAGAGCCACTGTGTGTCGAGATGTGGTGAGACGACTGGTTGTTGTGGCGCATACCCAGAGTATTGAGAGGTGCCCGGGTCGGAGTGCGGGATTTCGGAGACACTGAAAGCTGTCTTGGCGAACCTCGAAGGACCTCCTCCACCTGTGATTTCTTCTTCCGAGGAGTAGGGCTTTCAGTACGCTGGGAGAGGAGGGAGTCGCGGGTCAATTCCGAATCGATCTCGCTGCGCATCGGCATGGGAGGCACTTTGTGTTTCTGGAAGACGAGCTCGGTCTCGTTGAAGCTTCCACTACTCTTCCGAGAACCACTCTTCTTCCTCCGGCGTTCCTTCTTGTCGAGACTGGATTTGGAGTCGTGATGGTTCAATGCAGCTGCCGTCAGGGCCGTACCCACGAGCCCAGCAGCATGAGCATCACGAAGACCTTTGCTCCGCTGTCGTCGAATTTTGTCGCTCTCGGTGAGCTCGGGCCGATTGGCCATCTTCAGAAATGCCGGATCGGAAGTCTCGCTGCTTTTGCTCGACTTGCGATCCTTGCTTCGGGTAGAGTCGCCCGCGAGGATGATGCCTTCGTCTTTGCTGTCCCTGTTCAAGACAACCTTGGGTTTCATGACATCTGGTGCGCTCGCATGTTTGGAGAGGCGTCGGCCCAACTCATCTCTGGAACTGGTAGACGAATAGGATGTTGTCATATCGCGGTCAAACTTGGACTTATTCGACATGACCTTCTGATCTTTTTTGAGCTCCTTGAGCTCGGGCAGAATCAATCTTCGGATTGCATCCTCGACCGTTTCGAGCAGCTTCGGGTTGTTGATGGAGGACTTGGAGGCACCGGATCGAATCGAGTACTGGTCAGATCTGCGGTTTGAGGAGACCGCAGATGTGCTCAAAAGGCTCGACTCAACACTGGGGACGACGTCTTCATCCTTGTGTGCATGGCGTCGTCGACGGGATGGCTTCGATTCGGCTTCCAAGTAATCCTTGCTGCCGCTCTTGGTTCGGTGCTTGCCGCTGGAGGCCTCTTGAGGCGATCCGCTGAGCTTTTCTGCTGCGAGGTGCGCAATTCGCTCCGTGCTCAGGCTGCGGCTTCTTTGTCGAGATGGCGTCTTTAGGAATCCCTTGTCTTCGCGGGCCGAGCCTCTCTCGAGGCTCTGGCTGCGTTTCCGCCGCGGACCGGCCGACGAGGTGCCTTCCACCATGCTGTCTGGAGGCATGGACGAAACGTCAGATGCGACAGGCATGTATCTGGTGTCACGCGAAACAGTGGAAAGCTCGCTTCCCTGGTCTCGATTGTTGACAAATTCGATCTCGACTGGCGGACGCCGAGGGGAGGACTGATCGCCCTCTTCCACAGCAGAATTGGAGGAGCTGACGCTCTGGTCATCCGCCTCGGACAGCTTCTTCTGCTTGGACGATGGCGTCAGCGAGATGCGCCGCGTGTATGACGGTTTGCGACTGGAGCCGGACTCGGTGATCTGGATGTGCTCTCGTCGGTCCTTGGACTTCCTAGCGGATGAGGGTGTGACCCGAACTCGCACACTGGGACGGGAGACCACGGCGCCTGATCCTTTGCCGCCCTCGAAGTACTCGATCAGCAGAGAGGTCTGCGAGTCCCGGTGCGAACGAGACAGCTTGGAGTCGTCGCGGTCCCGATGGCGACGAGTGGAGACCGTAACTGGGCTGCCGTCGTCTGGGATAGAGTACGACGTCTTGTCTGTGCGGCGAGAAAGGTCAGTTGCTAGATCTGTGCCCTCAGCGCTGTCGCCGGTATCGATAATGGATTCCGTGGGAGCGGGTAGGATCGGTTTGCGGGTGTCGACCCCCATGATGGAGACGGCGTCTTCAGGCCCGCAATCGCATGCTCTGTTGCAGCCGATAGAGGAGGGGGATGCAGGAGGGCTGGTCCCGGACTGATGTGTAATCGTGCTTGTCGACACGAGGTGTGTGGTGTTGGGGGAGGAGGGAGGGAGAAGACGGGTTGAGAGGATTCCCGGGGGATATTGGTATTTGACAGGAGTTGAGGCGTACCAGCGCAAGCACCTGAATGGTGTAGAGAAGAGATGAAAATGGCAGATAGGGGAGAGGCGAGAGGGAAAAGCAACGTCGGTCTGGGAGGGGACGAACGAGCAGGTGCGCCGATCCCTCACATTCAATGAGACCAGACGATTGGGCTGGGGCTGGGGGGGGGGAAGGAGGGAAGAAAGAAAGAAAAGAGACGCGAGGGATAGAGAGACAGAGAGAGAAGGAGGGATGGATGAATGCATGAAAGCTCTCAAGAGGGACAAACTACGACCCAGCCTCCAGGCAGGGAAAAGAAGATGGCTGGATGCGCTGGCACCCGAGGTACCGGGTAGGTCACTGGGGGCGGGGCCCACCCTACAAAGAGTACCTGAACAGTACTTGTGATAGTAAACAAACGGGATCTGCTGCGGTTCCGTGGTTCGCTGGCCGTCGTTTAGGTCTTCTCACTCCGTCCTATTTGGCTCTGCCACTATGTATGATACACTCCCACGATACCTCCACAGACACAGCCCGTCACACCGCATCTCCCCCGTCCGACCCGCACCAACCAAGAACCGGTTCGTCACGGTCGCCCTGACGACGCCGAGATCCATCATTGGCCCCAGCGTCTGCCAACTCATCACATTGAAGATTTGGGGCTGGAACGTGTCACGTGGGAGATATCCTCGTGTCCACATGGTTTTATTCTACGAAGTATGCATGGAGGCAGGAATGTACATATCCATCGGGCACGGATAACCACAGAGGTTGTACAGACTTCATTATATTCAAGTATCCACGGAACGCCACAAAGAAAATGCTTTTGGAGACTCAATCGTCATGCTTCCGCTTGAACTTCAGCCCCTTGTTGTTCGGCTGGCTGCCGTACGTGCGCCGACCCTGCTGCTGCTGCTTCTTGTCCCGGCTCAGGCCAGCACCCAGCTGGATGTCGATCCGCGGCGGCGTAGAGAATCCAAAGCCCTTGGCCACCTTGACCAAGTCCAGCTTGTGCACATCGAACACCGACCGCAGCGAGTGCGAGGCGTACGCCTGGAGGTACGACCGGTATCCTTCCTTGGCCGACTAGATGGAGTGGATTAGTATTGAAAATAGCCAAGACAAATCAAAACGTACCTTGTTGAGATAGTAGTTCTGCCCGATCAGCTTCTCCAGTTGAGACTGCACGTTGACAATCTTCGACGCCGGGAACTCAAACTCGACGACGGGCACGCGGGCTTCCTTCAGGTGCTTCAGGAACCCAACCTCCGATGGCTGCAGGAACATCAGGCTGCGGCCCTTGCCGTCGGCACCGCGGGCGGTTCGTCCGACACGGTGGATGTAGTCACGGGGATCATCGGGGGGATCGAACTGGATGATCCAGTCGACGGCGGGAATCTATCATCAGGAAATGAGCAGGGGTTCAAAAACAGAAAGGGGGAAGCGGGAAACGAACATCCAAGCCACGAGCGGCGACGTCGGTACAAATCAGAGTGCCTTGTTTGGCGTTGCAGAATTCGAAAAAGGTGTTGGTGCGCTTCTGCTGCTTCTGTTTCCCGTGCAACTCCAGGACGGGCAGGTCGATGTAGTTCAGGAGCTCGGCGTGGTACTTGACACAGTTGCAGCTCGAGAAGAATACAATGATCTTCTTCTTCAAATTACGCTTGAGGAAGGAAAACAGGAGCAAAAAGCGCTTGTCGGCCTCGCAGACCACGTATCCTTGCTCCAAGCCTTCCACGGTGCTGTGTTCCTTGCGGTGGTCGACGTTGATGTACAGCGGACCGGGTCGCAGGGATATCCGTGCCAGATCCTCGACCTTGGTGGTCTGAGTGGCAGAGAACAGCATGGTCTGGCGTTCCTCCGACGGTAGAATCTTCACGATCTGTCGCATCTCATCCTCGAATCCGACCTCCAGAATCCGATCCGCCTCATCGATAACCAGGGTCTTGAGGTTCTTGAACACGAATCCCTGTGTGTTTTGCAGGTGATCAAGAAGACGGCCGGGCGTGGCAATGATAAGGTTGACACCCTTGACCAACTTGTCCGCCTCAGCCCGTCGGTTGGCACCCCCGATGACAATTCCATACGTTTGCGAGTGGTGCGCCATGAGTTCTCGGGCGACTCCAAAGATCTGTAGCGCCAGTTCACGGGTAGGAGACACGACAATGACACCAGTACCATTCCGAGGCTTGAATCGTAGTGCGCTCAGCATCTCCACGGCAGGAATCAAGAACGACAGCGTCTTTCCAGAGCCCGTCTTGGCAGCACCAAGAACATCCCGGCCTGCCAGCAGTGGAGGAATGGTACGCTGCTGGATCTCGGTCATCGTCTCAAAGCCCATATCGTTGATCGCCTGCATGGTCTTCTCCGAGAGATTCAGCTCCGTGAACTTCTGCAGCTCGGCGCCCGTCTGGGGAAGGGTAACGTCGTCCATGGCAGGAAGATCCGTAGCAGCGCCATTTCCGTTCGCTGAAACCTCCTCCTCCTCTTCCTCCTCCTCATCGGCGTGCTCGTCTGCGTCGCTTTCGTCGTCACTTGGCGATTGGCTCACTTTGCGCTTCTTAGTCGACTTGTCAACCGCAGTCTTTGTAGCAGGTGCAGTAGCTTTCTTCACCGTTGCGGGCGAGCGTGCATCTGTCTCGGTCGCCGGCTTCGGGGCATTGTCTGTCGCCGGTTTTACGGCGTGCTTTCTCTTCCGCTTCTTGGAGATCGACTGTGCGTCGACAGGGCCGGCCATTGTGGAATTTGGTCCGGCAATGGGGTAGTATGATTGAGCGAACCAGGTGATAATGCAAAAGGTCGGGTGTGTGGAGGAAATAGCCTCGCTCGAGTCAATCACGAGTCAAAAGTCCAGGCGGAACAACTTTTTTTTTTCGCTGGCAAAACTCCACATCACGTGCTGATAGGACGATTGTATGTGGTGCCTGATTTTGGGGGTGTCAAATCTGGGACTTTTACGATGTATTAAATTAGGGTATACATCAAAGTATGATCGCGATTAAACGGAGATTCGGTGGTTCTCATTTTATACCATTGTTTACACTCAGGAGTCCCCTATTCTGTAGTAAACGGTTTCCAACACAAAAATTCGTCTGCCTGATCCACCCTATACAATGGAACGTTGGATGAAGAGGTCCAAAGCACCGGTGTTGAAAACTATTACTGAAGGTGTTTATATGGATGAAATGGTTTATCCTTGGTGGGGTTAAACATGCTGATTTTGGGTCGCAACAATACATATATATCTTAGCAATGTGGATATGTATACCGCTCACTTACCACGCTCACATCCACTTTACAATACAAACCAATCAGCCTGCATAGGACACAGAGTAGTCAACAAGTCATTGATTTGGAAATTGACCCTCATTAAGAACATCCTATATCCAACATGGGAGGGGCAAGTTGGGGAGATCGCAGAGAGAAAGCTTCATGCTGTCGACACTACTACTCTATGAGGTGGGGCGGTGTCCACCCAGAAAACAATCCTCCTTAAGACAATAAATGCCGAATTAGGCATTCCCCTCCAGAGATCTATTTTGCTCAGCCACAGATGTTCTTCTAGGAGCATCAAATGATTAATTCTGCCCGGGGGAGGTGGCCCAAGTTGATCCGGGCCGAGCCAGGGGTACAGTCAGCGACACCGAATTTTCAGAGCCAAAAATAACCCGGTGAGTACCCATGGGTCAGATGCCGCAGTCCGTCCCCTGATCCATGCCCCGATCATGCGACCATGTAGTGACTGCTATACCCGAAGACACCATCACGATCCTGTTCTGCGTGTGCAGACCCCCTACATATGGGGATGGCGTTGCTGTCCGACCACCGACCCGACGTCATGCCGCGCACTCTCCGCCGCAGATCAGCGCTCCTCGTAAATTAGGCGTGTAAATCGGTGTTCTCTACGCATGGAGAATCGTGTCTCTAGAAAGGTGGAATGGTTGAGACATTTCGTCTCACAATGGCATTCCCCTGAATCATGCTTAGAGCATCGTCGCAGCCTGGACTTCTCGGCAGTAGGTCTCGTTGCAATCGCCAAGGAGGCTGTGCAAGTCCCGTGGTAAATTAGATTGCGACGCCCCTGCACCACCAGGTCCACTGCGACTACTGGCGGTGGCCGGGCACGTATTTCCGTTTGGACAGCCTGAGTATTTATGCAGTTCGTTTACATCAAGAGCGATGTGCTCAAATAATATCCTAACCAATTCACCCATTCGACGATCTAGACTCAATGTGTCCCCCCGGGTAGTCTAACGACTAGCCTCTGTGGCTAGTAGTCCCGTCGGTCGGCTCGATCTGCTTCGAATACGGATACGTAGTTAATTACTCTAGCCCGGTCAGCATCGGTACATCTCCGCTTTCTTTGAACGAGTTGAAGGATCCATCGCTCGCTCTCCGTAGGAAGTAATTACGCCAACCGCGCGGAAGAGCAGGCAGAAGAAATACCAGGTGGAGACCATGTCAAAAAAGAGGACCGCGAACGGTCCTGAAGGGGACTGACCCACCACCACAGTTCCTCTGGTACCGCTGAGATAATCCCCAGTCTCTGCAAATCTCAAGGCGTCACTGACCCGCTGGAGCCCGCCACGCTCCATCGTCCGCTTCCGGGGTCCAGTCCTGAACGCGCGTATCCCAGACCGTCGTGCAGGAGTTGGTAGTTCATTGGGAGCAGAAGGATGATTCCGTGAGAGAGAGGAATTAAACTCTATGAGACCGATAGATACAATGAAGAAAACGGACCAGGATCACGAAAGTGGCTGACTCGTGCAGCCGCTGCAATACGGCACCGCTCCACGCTGATTGGCCGAGGGATGGGCGCCTCGGTAAAAATACGGGTCAGCAATACACATTCCTGTCCCCTGCAGTGACAATCTGCTGCTGCAATCCAACTCTCGCTCGTTCCCTCACTTTTGCCCCAAAACAAAAATCTAAACAACGCCCCTTCTCCTTCGATCGATCCCCTCGCTCGCCTTTCTCTCTTTCGTTTCTTCTCCTGATCGACACTCCTGGGGAATACTCGTCGTTGTCAACTCTCCCGAACCTCCCTGCTCCCTCCCCCCTTGATCACCCGCCGCTCTTGCGACCTCCCATCCCTTCCCGGACGGACCGTCGCCATTCACTCGCTTTCACTACCGGCTTCGAGAAAGGCCCGCATCCTCCCTCGCTCATCCTGGGACCTCTAGCGTCCGACTACTCTCGTTCTATACTCTGCGCCCGTTGGTCGCCTGGCGATCTTTGTTCGACTGAAGCCGTTCGATGACGCCGTAAAGGGTGACCACCACACCCCGCGATAATCCTCGACTTGAAAGGAAAGAAAGAGACACCCCAGATTCGTGGTGTGATCAGCCCGGATATCGTTCGCATCGGGTCACACTGGCAGAGCCCATCACTTCCTGAGACTTCCGCATCCGGCCGTCCGCAACGTGGTACTGGAGTACCCGGCACCCGGCTGTCATATTCTTCGCTCACCCTTTCTCCCCCTCCTCCTCGTCCCTCCCACCGGTGACTCAACTCTTAATCACAAACCGCCATCATGCGGTTAATATCGCTTCTCACCTACTTCGTCGCCTTCCTGGCGCCGCTGGCATCAGCGGTCGACTTCATCGAGTCCGATGCGCTCAGTGTGTGCATGGAGAGCAGCAACTTTACCGCAACCTACTTCCATGTGATGTTCTATCCCGGAAACAAAACCTTGGAGCTTGATTTCAAGGGTGTGTCAGCAGTCAAGGGCAAGATCCTGGCTGAGATCACCCTCACTGCCTATGGCTACACGGTAGTGCAGAAGAGCATCGATCCTTGCTCCTTCCAGGACCAGGGTGTGAAATTGTGTCCGATGCCCGCAGGTGCCATCGATCCTCCCCCCATTCATATCCCGATTCCCGAGTCGACAATTGAAGGCATTCCCAGTAAGTCATGCAGTCTTGCTCCTGAAAATTCCAATATGCTGACGAATGACATTTGCAAGGTATCGCATACACTGTTCCCGATCTCGATGCGAACGTCCAGGTCGTCCTTCTTAGTAAGGACACCAGAGAGAAGATTGCGTGTGTACAAGCTTCGCTTTCCAACGGCAAAACTGTCTACCAAGAATCAGTCGCTTGGGTTACTGCGATTATCTCCGGTCTAGGCTTGGCAGCCTCCGCTATCACTTCTGGACTAGGACATTCCAACACGGCGGCCCACGTTGCTGCCAATGCCCTCTCCCTCTTCGGATTCATGCAGGGCCAAGCAATGATGGGCATGACTTCAGTTCACATGCCCCCGATCGTGGAAGCATGGACCCAGAACTTCCAATGGAGTATGGGAATCATCCATGTGGACTTTCTCGAAACCATTTGTACCTGGTATCAACGATCCACCGGTGGAACTCCCACGACTCTACTATCCAAACTTTCGACTACGTCAGTCGAGGTTCTCAAGCGTCGCAAGCGTGATGTGATTGACCCGATGATGGATACTATGGTTTCGTTCGCTAAAAGAGGGGCCCCGGCCTCGATGGTGTCGCTCGCTAAGAGGGGGGCCTCGTTTCTAATGAGGAGGGACAACTCGGGCAACCAACAACTCGTCGTTGTACGGGGTATTGGTCGTGTTGGATTCAAGGCGAACATCGAAGAAACCAATGTCTTCCTGACCGGTCTCATCTTCTTTGTGGTCTTCGTCGTCCTCGTCATGATTATCGTTACGTCATTCAAGGGGATCTGCGAATTGCTTGTTAAGCATGGCAAGATGCAGAGCGACAAGTTCCAAGACTTCCGGAATGGCTGGAAGGTCGTCCTTCGTGGCATTCTTTTCCGAATGGCGCTGATTGGCTTCCCCCAAATGTGTGTTCTTTGCATGTGGGAATTCACTCAGCGGGACTCGCCCGCCGAAGTCGTCCTAGCGGTGGTCATGATCCTCTCCTTGCTAATTGTGCTTGGTTGGGCGGCGCAAAAGGTCATCCGGCTAGCTAAACGCTCGGTGATGCTTCACAAAAACCCGGCCTATATCCTATACTCGGATCCTACCGCCCTCAACAAATGGGGTTTCCTCTACGTGCAGTACCGTGCGACAGCATACTACTTTGTTGTGCCAGTTCTATTTTACATCCTCGTCAAGGGAATGTTCATTGGTCTCAGCCAGCCCGCTCCCGTCGTTCAGACCGTCGCTCTAGTCATTCTCGAGGCAGGCATGCTAGTCGGTGTCTCCGTTCTCCGCCCATGGATGGATAAGAAGACCAACGTCTTCAATATCTCGATTGCGGCAGTCAATTTCCTCAACGCGATCTTCCTTCTCGTCTTTTCCGACGTGTTTAACCCGCCAGGCATGGTCATGGGTGTTATGGGCGTCATTTTCTTCGTCTACAACGCGGTCTTTGCTCTAGTTCTTCTAGTCCTTGTTCTGATCTCTGCGGGCTATGCCGTCTTTTCGAAGAACCCGGATACGCGGTACCAGCCGATGCGGGATGACCGTGGCTCCTTCATCAAGTCGCAAACTCAACTAAACACCGAGTTGGATGCCTTAGGTGCGACTGCCCGCAACGAGCCCAAGGGAGGATACCAGCACAACCCGTTCGAGGATGACCATGCGTCCATCTCCAGTGGAAATGGCGCCAGCGTTCATCCCCACGATGCTCGCCAGCCTCCGGCATCGCCCGTGGACCCATCGGTGCCGCTCTTCCCTAGCAGCCGTGGTCCTCCTCCCGGCTACGACCAGTACCGGACCGCTTCGCCCTCGCCTTACGATGGCCCCGTGGGCGCCTCGGCCTTGACGACAACCTACAGGGCTCAAAACAACTCAAGCCCATGGCAACGAGGAGCTGGGTACGACCACTAAAACTGTGGTCTCAGGTCTCCTTGTGTCGTGGTGGTGATCTCCCAAATCCTCTTAGATGAAGATATGTGTTGTTTTTAGCGCGAGACTGGGGTGGACTGAATCTTTTCATTCGCCATCCTCTCTCTGGGTCCGGTTTTGTCGTTCTTCCTTTCTGTCTTTTGTGTCGTGTTCTCGGGTGTACTGATACCGACTTGTTTGAATTCACTTTCCGCTTTCCTTTCTACCTGGCCCGCCATTTTTGGTGTCAGCCATATCTTTTCAAACACTTTTTACGCCTGACCTTCCTTTTTTTTTTCCTTTGCCTTTCCTGCCTTGACTTTTTCCTCGCTCGTGCGGTCCTCGTGGCCCCTGTACTTCTCTGTCTCTACTACCTACAACTCGGCGTTCCTGTTGCATTTTGGGATATGGATATCGGCCTTGGTTGTTTTGTGGACTTACAGTTATCAGTGAAATAAGAAATTTCATCTTCCAACTTTGTTCAATCATGAGTATGGCATCTCAGTGCCGGTTAGTGGATTTGTAGCAGTATTTTTACGCAGTGTAGTGTTCCGAGTCCCGGTTCCAGAGTTGACTGATGATCAAAATCGAGCATTAAGCTATTAATTATCGTACATATTATATGGTTCATAACGTAACAACAGTTGAAAGCAAACTCCATGCTCCTTCCTGAGTTGAGTTGATCTATTAGCGAGACTATACATGTCCAACCACTCTATACCGAGGAATACGCCCATTCCATTCTTGAAAAGAAACCAGACCCTTCTAAGCCGGTGGTGCAGCCTCCGTCTTCTTGCTCTTGACACTCTTCCACTCCATACCAGCCGCACCAAACAGACAGAGACAGCTCATAATAAGCGCAACTTGGAACGCCTTCATGAGAGCATCATTATAAACAACCTGGACCGTATGCAAAACACCCGGGTCCTTGATCAAGGATCCAATTTGGGTGGCGCCCATACGGACCACGGCCTTGGGGTCGATGCCACGAATCCCCTCCAGTCCCGAGACGAGGTTATTCGTGAAGGTGTTCTCCGCAACGCTGACGAACAGCGCGCCGCCGAACATCTGCGCGAACACGATGAGCGCCGTTCCCGTTGGCACATCTGCCAAAGGCAGCACTGTCTGTGCCGCGACCAGCGTCTGCTGTAGACCCATGCCTATCCCCCAGCCGTAGAGAATCTGGTATCCGATCCACTTGCCGGACGAGGTGTCGGTTGTCCACGTCGTGATCAGACCCGCGCCGATGGATCCCACCACGACAAACGCAAACATGAACGGTGTGTAGTACCCCATCATCGAGACAGTCCCGCCGGCGAAGATGCTAGCCAGGGTGACTGCGATCAGCATGGGCAGGGTGTCGATACCGGAGTGCATGGCCGACGCGCCGCGAATAGCCTGGAACCAGATCGGGACGTAGTACACCATGATGAAGAAGGAAGCGCCAATGCAGACGGCAAACAAACAGCCAAAGGCGATGCTGCGCTGTTTCGCGATGCGGAGCGGGACTGTGGCGTTGTCGCCGGCCCAGAATTGGACTCCGATGAATGCAAACATGAGGATGCCGAAGACGACGAAGAGCGCGATGATCCGCCCGTCGCTCCATGGGTATGTCGTGCCGCCCCATTGCAGCGCGAGGAGCAGACAGATGATGCAGGGTAGGAACAGGACTGTGCCGACCGGGTCGAAGATGGCGATGGTCTCGCGCCAGGTCCGGGTCACCTTGGGTCCTTGAGGGGGTGAGTTGAGGAAGAAGAGTAGCGCAACGGCTGTGACGCCGCCGAGAGGCAGGTTGATATAGAAGCACCAGCGCCAGGTGACGTGGTCAGTGAACACGCCGCCGAGAAGCGGGCCGACCACACTCGCGATGCCGTACACGGCGGTGATGATGCCGGTGTAGAGGGGGCGTTTTTCGAGAGGGGTGTTGTGTGCGAGGATGATCAAGGCGCCTGAGAAAAGACCCGAGGCGCCTAGGCCGGCGATGGCGCGGCCGACGATGAGAACCGTGGAGCTTGGAGCGACGCCGCAGATTAAGGAGCCAATTTCAAATATGAACAGGGCGAGCAGGAAGATCCACTTGATGTTGAAGATGGTGTACAGGCGGCCAAAGAAGAGCTGGAAGGCCGAGACGGTGAGGAGATATGCTGATCCGTACCAACCCACGTCGTTGAGAGCATGGAAGTCGTCTGAGATGCGTGGGATAGCAGTCGCGATGATTGTGTTGTCGAGGGCGACGCATAGCACGGCCAGCTCCAGACCGATGATGATGATGGCCAGCTTCAGACCTGTTGGATATTCCTTTCCAGCTTCGTTACTCCGGCGCTGTTGGCTGATGGTCTGCTCGATTGGGGCGACATCACTACGGCCTTCCTTTGAGGCGGTGGTTCTGATATTCTCCAGCTCTGGGCCCGCCTCTGTGGACGAGCGGCGGGATGATGTTGTTGCGGCAGTCTTTTCATTTAGATCATTCTCCGACGGTGCCATGCTAGGCACTTTCGTGGAGGCCGCCTCGCTATCCATGATTGTATGGAAATGAACGAGCCGCTGGAATGAATGTGAGGATGCTGTAGAGGAGAAGTTTTCAAGAAGTGGGGACAACCATGGATTTAATAGCGGTTCCTGATCCCAGAGAGGATAACGGTACTCTTCCTACGCCACCTGATTTGAAAGAAAATTCTCGTCGTTTCCCGACTCCGAGCGGAAATAAAAGGGGCTTAGAGCCTAGCTCCGCCGTTATAGTTGACCGATGCGCCGACCGGAAGGATATTGTCCCGCGCCAAGCCCTAGATCAAGTCTTGAAGATTCAAGAACAACGGATGATTGGCACCACCAGAATAAACGGACAGTCCTGGTCTCCTTCTTTACATAATACGGCCCCAACCAACAGCCAAACGGAATCACGGGCATGTTTTGCTCCGACGTCCTTACTTCGTCGCGATCAGTGACTCACTGGAATACGAGTGATCCATCACTTCCCACGACTTTGGGAAACGCAAGGTAATCCCAGCAGCTGCACATCCCTCTTTCAGCCATGTTTCCGTCACCGAAAATGTGTCTGCAAACCAAGGTAAGGGAAACAGAGGACGATCCAACGAATAGAAGAAATTATCCCAGTGGATAGGGATAATTCGGTTCGGCTGAATAGCCTGGACAACGTGTTCCCAGTACTGCTCTCGGAAATCAGAGGATTGTTTACCCACGGCTCCAATGCCTAGAAAAAGCGTGGGAGATTGAAAACCGCAGAGCTTCCCGGGGACGAAGTTGGCGCTTGGGTGGACAAAGATGCGAGTTGATCCATGTTGAATAAAGAATGAGAAGCATTTGCCGGTTCGAAACTTGGTCATGGAACAAGGCGTTTGCAGAGGCTCTGTGATGTCCCCAGGTGCCACATCGCCGGGGGAATGTATGCCCTCAATGATGGTCACCTGGAAGTTTCCAAAGCCGATTTTTTGCTGGTCTTCACAGACAACGATCTGTTCGTCTGATAGCCCGTGCCCCTTACCGACCTGCTGCGTAGAACTGGATCCGACAAGCTTTGCCCCAGTCATTTTACAAACGGTAGGAGCGTCTAGAACATGATCATAGTGCGAGTGGGCGACAAGGACCGCATGCAGACGCTGATCAATACCCGCTCGCTGGAGACACTCTGATACTTTCTGCTCATTGGGGCTTATGGATCCGAGTAGTGTGGAAAAGTACCAAGGCCGAGTAAAGAATCCGTCGATCAAGATCGAGTCAACTCCATCGTCGAAGAGAATGGTGCTCACGCCCAGGAAAGTAGCTCTCAGGGGCGAAGACTCATCTAAGGCTGTCATTGTTCTCGGTGTTATTCAACGCAGGCTTAGTGTGTTGTCACATAGGCGTCTCGCCAGCTATTGTAGTGGATATGGTGGTTTCTCGGTCCCCGCTTGTCATGTGGACCCGTGTACGGCCGAGGATAGTGATCAATTTGCCAGAGACAATGGAGAGAGTTGTTGCACTTTACCCGAATGTGGCTCGCTCCTGTGCGGGGGCTCCTCCTCCCCGGGTCGCTGACGTTGATCCGTCCGCACCAATTAACTTAAACCAATCATGCAGTTTTATAGGAGTCGGGCTACTTGAATTATCATTCAGTTAGTTCAGAGCTAATACGGAGAGCTAATACATTCTAACACTAGTAGGGAAGTAACAATAAAGTTGCAAGTCTAGTACCGATTGGAATCTCGATCTTACTGCAACTGCATTTTGAACAGCCAAATTGCACTGCGAGTAGACGCGCTCTAAATATTTTCCATTTCGTAGTCAAGGGACGATCGTAAGTATTATACAACAGTGATCGAGGGATCACCACCTTAGGTATAGTGTTTTTCATCTGACACGCTCTCAATTCAACCCTTTCATTTGCAAGAAGTCATGTTTCGATTCCGACTATTCATACCAGACTTCGTCTTTGAGGCAGTCCAGGAGGAAGCTTCACAGTCAGTGCTCTCTCTCCTAGGATTGGCACCGGGGAGAGGAGCGGGTATTCAGTGAAGGCAGAAGTACAAGAAAGGAAAACGAGATAGAGACGAAACCCAAGGAAGAAGGAAAGCAGTAACACCTAGCCCAAGCAGAAAACTCCAAAGAAAGGGACCATCACCACCGGTCTCCAGATCCCGGAGGTGGACCGTATCCTTCTGACCCGCGAGGACCAGTAGGCGGCCCACGAGAGCCAGATGCACCCGGAGGAGGGCCGTGGCCTTGCTGATCCGGCATCTGCGGTGGAGGGTATCCGCCCGGCCCACCAGGAGGGGGAATCTGGAAGTTTGGCGGGAAGCCACCTGGCGGCGGCGGAAATCCTGAACCTGGGGGCATGTTGGGGAAGGGTGGTGGCGGGAAACCCCCAGTAGGAGGAGTGCCGCTGGCATTTGGGGGGAAAGGCGGAGGGAAGGGGAGACCATGGCTACCAGGTGCTATTGAGCGAGTGTCAGACACCAAAATATTCGCGGTGTGGAGAGAGAGAAGACGTACGAGGCAGCATTCCTGGAGCTCCGGGAGCACCTGGAGGAGGGATTCCAAAAGGAGGAGGCACTTGACCTGGTTGACCTGTACGGAAACTGGGTCAGTCTGCTTCCACAAAAAGCAAGGTTGTAGCATCGTACCAGGAAAGCCAAATGGCGGCGGGAATGCTCCCGGTGGAGCGAGGGCGGGATTCGGAGGAAGCTGTCCCTCAGCAGCGTAGGAAGAGGTGATCGAATCGATGACCGACTGTGCCTTTTCCTGGCCGATTTCTGTGAAAGAACTGTCAGCCAAGCTCGAGAAACAACTCTGTCTTCCACCAAAGGAATTGGCGAGTGGCACACTCGAAAGACGTACGCTGATAGTACTCCACGACGTTCCGCAAATGGTTTCGGCCTGAATTATGCGCCTTGCGCACGCTCATCGAGTCGTGCGTGAGGTAGACATCGCAGTAGTCGCCTACATATCCAGGGCACACGTCAGTATTCTGCCAGTTTCACATGGGTTGCTATTGCAGGTTGATTGGTTTCATAGGGGAACTGTCGCGTGGCGCCCTTCGCGGAGGCAGGTTGACACGGCACAGCTCGGTCGTTCGGAGGGAGAAGGAAACCTACAGAAGAGTGCGGCGACGGTCAGCTTGCAGATCCAAGTATTGATGGATTGGGGGGTACTTATATTTCGGCATCTTGTCCGTTTCTCAGCGCGGGTTTGGTGTCGACGCGGGAAGCGGAAAATTCCCGTTTGGGAGTAGCGGCGATTTTTCGGGGGCGCAGTCAGGAAGGGCGGTGCGATGGTAATGGTGTCCGTTAGGATATCGTTCCAGCTCAGAATTGAAGCGAAACACGACTGTGGAAGCTGCAGCAGGAGAAGGGGCAAGACTCGCCGGTCGTCAACGGTCGAACGTTGCTGAGGCGGTGGGGCACGGCAGAATCGACCTGCTACATTCGTCCCACCAAGCTCGACATCTATATAGTCAAGAAAAGGATTAAAGTCATTCTCAAGCCCCGTATCAGCGGGTTACAATTAAGTAGTGTGGCCTATAGGGCCAGTACAAGGTTAATAGATAACAACAACAATGTTACCCTAACTCCTCGACACATTCACTCAGGCCAGATCGGGTGAATATTGCTTGTTGCAACCATTCTTCACCCGCTGTCTCGTCCTGAACACCTCCTCGTAGCGCTGGTGTTTACCTCAGTATGACACTGTTCCCGTTCCCACATCGATGTAATTCGGCATGGACTGTGTTGCTCCCTAGGTGACAAGATCCGCTAATCCATATATGGTTACTTCCGTAGTCAAGTCACGTTCCAAGCTCGACTGGCTCACTAAAATCTCGGGCGAAGCCTGAATGCTATTTTCCATAATCTCATAGACTTGTATCAACCCAAAATTTGTCTTGCCACTTGATCTTCTATAATGAAGGAACTCCCAGTTGAGATTATTCTTCTAATCCTGGACCATCTTGGTCCTGAGGACTTATTGTCTTGCATTCGTTCCTTCCCACATTTCGTCCCATTGTTATCAGCTCAACATACCAAATGTGAAGATGATAGCAGAAACACGATCTTACATCTGCTCGTGATAGAAAATGACAACGACTTGCTATACACGCTACTCTGCCATAACAAGAATGTTGATGTCAATTCAAAGTCTTCATGGGAGCAAACACCACTGGCCTTAGCAGCGGAGGCTGGACATTCTACGACAGTGAAGCTCTTGCTAAAGAGTAATGGAGTTAGGGTGGATGAGACGGATAGAACAGGATCTACACCCCTTGCGATAGCTGCTTCATACGGAAATTATGAAATAGCTGAGTTGCTACTAGACCACGGTGCATCTATCAGAAGCCGTAATTTATATGGGCTAACGCCACTGTCATGTGCAGCTACTGATGGTCCCACGCATTTGGTGAATTTGCTCCTACGCCAGACTGGGGTTGAAGTGGACCATAAAGAAACTAAATTCCAGCGAACACCATTGGCACTAGCAGCACGATTTGGGCAACCTGAGGTTGTAAAGCTACTAGTGGGAAGAGATGATGTGGATGCCAATTCAAGGGATGCCTACGGCAAGACGCCGCTTGCATTAGCAGCGTCAACTAATGATGACGCGTCAGCATCTTTGGAGATTGCCAAAGTTCTCCTCGGCCGGCGGGATGTGGAAGCTGATTCGAGGGATCACCATGGACGGACGCCTTTATCACACGCTACCGCACGAGGTGCTATTGCCTTAGTAAGGCTACTTCTAGAGCGAGATGATGTTGACCCACAATCGAGAGACGACGAAGGAAACACGGTACTCGACTGGGCGGGCAAGGGCATGGTTAGGGGAGTGGCGTGGCTCCTGATGAAAAGGACAGGGGTTGAAACTGTCTGGTGGGATCGCCCAAACGGCCACGGCTTTGACGTGCGACTACGTTCGCTTGCACGATGTAACTGCGAAATTGAATGTATGTGCCCTGACTTTGAGGGCTAGTGTTGACGTACGTTTGGTGATTGATCCTATTTGAGAAGCACTTAGGCTCGTTCGAGAAGCCATGCTTTTGCCTTGCATATCAGGATTTAGAGAGCATTAATTTCGCTTTTTCAGAGTACAGAGTGGCAGACAAGTTTATGGAGATGATGAACCCTGCTTGTTGAAATTAATTTAACGGAGCTATATAGTTAGACTGGAGATAATTTTATGAGACGTTTCTTTTATTTTATTGGCAGATAGGAAATTCATTTAAACCCGTTATTCAATTTGCATATCCATAATTATCTGCATTATCCTTCTACTGCTGCTGTTACATTTCCATCCTCACATGCAGGAATCATATGGAAACGGATGTACTGATATATCGTAATTTTAGTAATGTACCAGTTGCGACTACTTCAAGACGTTGCGAGAGGGAAACTGGACCATTCCTTCCACCAATGGCGCCCTGCAGAGTTCTGAGTCTCTCTCTCCCTCTTTTCCGTCCTACTCCCAATCAACCATTTTGATAAAACTTTTTCCTTTTGCCATTGCAAACTGCTCTGCCAGGGCTCATCTTTAATAGGCCATATTTTTCGAAAAATGATCTCTTGCCATAGCGGCAGCGGCATTCTTCTTCTCTGACGAATTTCATCTGTGAGCTCAGCTTCGTGGGCGAAAAGCTCCTTGCAACCGTCTCGCATGCGCCCAACTTGCCAGCAATGAGCAAAAATGCGATTTTTCTCTGGCTCGTCTATGCGAATATTAATTCCTTCCAGAGGTAGAGTGTCTGGACTTTGGTTCTTGCTTGAAGAAACGACTCTGAAGATTGCACAGGCGAGACTTTCATCCACAGCACTGTTGATCATGAACCGACGAAGGTGGCCATTGCGGCTGCGAAAGTATCCGCCCAGGTCGTGGGAGGAGACCCGGTTGTCGAATCTATCCCAAGAATTGTGTGTTGAGGACACAGGATGAGAGGGGTCCCCCCATCCTCCCCATATTGGGGAAGAATTTATCACTTCTGTCTCTTCACCCCCGTTTAACGAGGGATCGTATGCGGCAAGATACAAGGTCAAGTATTTCAGGCGATTGATAGTACCCAACGCTCGGTAGGAAGCGACCTCCGAGGCATCTCCTTGGGATCTCTGGATTTTGCAAGCTAGCTCTTCAAGGAGCGGGCAGGCTCTGGCAATTGTTTTTATTTCAGTCCCTGTGAGACAGCGTTGGTGATGGCGGTGCTCGTAGAGGAGAGCTAGTCTTCGCAGTCGAGGTCCGTGATGCTCCACAATAGATTCCACGGAAAGAAGCGAGTGCCATCCTTCAATCTCAAGCTCTTCCAATGGCGGAAGAGTACAAAGAAACTGTCTCGCCAAGTCGTAAAAATCAAATGGCTGCTCACGTTGCTTCATGCAAATTACTAGCCTGCGGAGCGACGGAAATGAACATTCACAAGACCAGAGGCTAAGTGCTCTCTTGTTTACCCCTGCTTCTACCACCAGACTTTCGAGGACAGAAAAATCTGTATGGTCTTTCCACGCTCCTAGGGTTGACCATAAATCGATAATTTGAAGATGCGTCAATTCACACACGTTAGTTGGAGGTGGGTTAAGTTCAGACTTTGGGGGCCATGGAAGGCTGATGGGTGGTCCCGCACTTGTTCCGGTGATCCAGGGCTGGGTATTGCCAGCATTGTATACCTCTTTTAGATTTGGGGCCAGTCGTAGCCAAAGCAGAAAACAGTAGTCGGTGTCCGCAGCTTCCATATCAAACCCTGCCGAGAGGCGATACCAACTAGTGACCTGCCGTATGAGCACGACACTGTACAACAAAGGGGTCGTTAAGATTTGAAGAACAGGGTAATGATAGAGAGTGTCCAGTCGGAGTGAATGAAGCCGAAGCCTACACCTAGGCTGGCATTCCTCTAACGTCTCAAGCAGACAGCGGGGTAATCGTTCAGCACATAACCATACCAAATCCTTCAGCTGGGTCAACTTCTGGATCAATGTAGCAACCGGCTCCCAGATCGATGGATCAGAGCTGGTAACTGTTTGTGGCGGATTGGAAGAGCGACGGAGACACTCTCCATCACACCACACAGGCCGGTATCGGCGATCGTGTTGATAAGACAAGTTTTCGTAGAATGGCACGTATGGCTGGCCAGGCATGTCGCATCTCAAACCCTCTACAGAATGCAAATTCGAGAAAGTATTATTTGCGCATATATCGCAGCAATAATCGTCGATCACCAGTCGACGAACGTACGCCATAGCGCCTTTCTCTTCGAGCTTTCGAATATAGCTGTTGGCTTTTTCAGTGAATTCACGGCTGCCTTGGACCGAATCCGCCGGGGTGATGCTGATATGTGCGTCATGGAAGAGGAGAGTGTTCACCAAGGGCTTGCACCAACGAAAAAACGCCTTGTTGACGAGGGCGAGGCTTACGAGGCTCCGTGGATCGTACGTCGCGAGGTGTGTTGTCACCAGCTCCAGTATCTCTGCTGGAAGAGCTTCGATCGACATTTTGCTTCGCTGTAGTTTGGTCTCCGATATGGAACTTGCGAGTGAGATTCAAGGTGTGATGGTGGAGATGGGTGTGAAGTCCACCTTTGGGCCCCCATTCTACAACACAACGTTCTCGGACAAAAAAATCCCAGTGTATGTGGGGGCTAAACGCAACTGTTATATCGGAACTTAGACCGTCTTTTGTGGTCCATCTTTTGACCAAATGGAAAAGAAACAGCCTCCCATTTCTACCACGACGGATATGGTTGGTACTGGCCCCACGAGCTCAGTGGGTCACCCCATACTCTATTGCGGGGACGTCCTTCTGTCATGTTCTGACTTCCGTCGGTTGAATCGTGCCTTGGCTGAGAGAGCTGCCCGTCATGCCAGCTAAGTGGAGGACCAAGTCGGGCTGTCTTACGTGTTAGCAAAATGTGATCCTGAAACCTGCCTCGGTTCCTTTGTATGTTGATTGTCGCCTAGGCCGCATGAGACGGAAGAAATGCGACGAGGAATCCCCGGCTTGTCGAGCGTGTTGCCGGAATCACCTCACCTGCATTTGGGCGTCGAAAACGACGACTGCAAACAGTCAGCGCGACACCCTCACCGGCCCTAATGTCGATGATACTCGCGTTCCTTCCTTCGATCCTCCTTTCCCGTTCGAGAATCCTTCCAGAGAGTCCCGGTTCCGGTGCTATGTGTCAGCCATGTTGCCGCAGTTGCTGATTCCTGGAACCCCCTGGGCCTCGGGAAACGATCTGATTGCTCTGGGAGCGCAGTACCCTAGTGTCAGGGACTCGTTTCTAGCTTGTGCGACCTTGCTCCTATCCAACAGCGGTCCGCCTGTTCCTCCGGACGCTGTCGCATACTATTCAGATGCCGTTCGTGCCACCAGACGCATGATTCAAGAGTCCCGGGTCAAGGGCACAGAAGATTGGCTGCTCCTGCAAGCCTTATTACTGTGTATCTTCGAGGTAAGTGCAGCAACAACTTCGAAACCTGATATTAACCGGAGCTAAAGAGAGTTGCAACATAACAGCGTGCTCAATCCGGCCCATCCTGTGGAGCCATGGCTCACTTGCTCGGTGCGTCGCACATTATGGCGCTGATAGTGAGAAACCTCCCATCCCCGTCGACCGGGGCCAGTCCCTTCCAGCAGATGTGTGCTTCCTCATTGCTCTACCATGCCGCGACAACTGCATTTCTGAATCCAGACATCTCGTGGCTACCGGAGAGTGCGACGTGGAAACAGTTCGAACAGTTCCTTGAACCTAGTTATAACACCCTCTTTGCCATACCGCCAACCTTGTGCCGACTCATTCTTGAGACATCTCGCCTTGCTCGTCGCACGCCTCTAAGTGATCGGGACAGCCAGCTTGCCAATGATCTGCGCAATCAGTTACGTCCATACCTGCCCCTCCAACCCGCTTCGGAAGGCGTCTACAGCGAAGAAGGGCTCGATGAGCGAGCGGAACAGATTAAAAAAGCAGCCGAGCTGTACGCGCTAGCCGCTGACATTCTGCTACTAAAGGCCATGCAGCCTGACCTTACGGCCAAGGACAGCCGGGTCCAGAGTCAAGTCAAGCAGATCATGAATGCCCTGCAATCTGATGTGCAGGGAATTTTCTGGAACCAGCATTACTCGTGGCCATTTGCCATCCTCGGCTGTGTCGTGCAGCGCGAGACGGAGATGTTGTTCTTGCTGGGGCGACTGGAAAAGCTGTGGGAGAGATCTCACTGGGGCGACATTCAACGGACTACCAACCTCTTTCGAACGATGCTGGAGTACCGACGACGGAATGGCCAGCTTGCGTCACTACGGGATGCGCGGTCTTCTAATTGCCCTGACCTGTTTGATTTCTTGCTTCATGGCGATTGGCTGCCGCAGTTCATGGTTGATGGATGACGTTTCATGCCATGGGTTAAATAAGCCCAAGAGGTTTATTGTCTCTACACATTGGCGGCCGCAGTTGTGAAGCAATAGAGGATTCGACACGCTGTGCTCAAATCCACCTACATCCGCAAAGACCCCTTCAACTGCGAACGTACCTCTGACGGGGGTCAAACTGGTTGGAGTCTACTTCCTGGGCAAATGTGGGATGAGGTGTCCTCGATTCCACAAGAGGCGATAGTGAACGGCACATATGATTCGGTGCCTAGTATCGGCGCTACACCTTATCAAGTTGAAGTGAGTCACTAGACGTTGCTTCTGATCGGCTTAGACGGCAGACATGCTCTTGTATGAGAATGCACGTTGCAGACTATGTGCGATTGGTTGCATACATAGAGTATGCCTACTAACATGACCGGCACCACTTCCGTTTCCTCAAAGCTTTGCCATATTGAGAAGTACTGTTTTGGCCTGAAGGTATTCCATCAAAGCCGTCTGACCTCCTTCGTAGCCGCCATTCCCACTCTGCTTCCATCCTCCCAAGGGGACGTCAAACTCGGGCTGGTGGTTAGAATTGATGGCGACTCCAGCGGCCTGCAGGCGCTTGGCCGCGCGCAAGGCGCGGGGGATATCTCGAGTGTAGACACAGGAGGACAGACCATACTTGGATGCATTGGCCAGCTCAATGGCCTCGTCTTCGGTATCAAACGCGCGAATACAGAGGACGGGCCCGAAGATTTCCTGAGTCCAAGCATCAGAATCCAGAGGTGGATTCTTCAAGATGGTTGGAGTCACGAAATTCCCTTTGGACGATGCTCCTCCAGTCAACAGGACGTCTCCTCGCGTGTCCTGTGACCCTTTCACCAGCGACAAAATGCGGTCCCTCTGGCCTTCGTCGACCACTGGGCCGAGGAATGTGGTCTCACTTTCCGGATTGCCAGATGCCTGCGCTAGCATTTCGAATCTGGCCTTCAATTTG
Organism: Penicillium riverlandense; assembly: GCF_028828495.1. Taxonomy (NCBI): domain Eukaryota; kingdom Fungi; phylum Ascomycota; class Eurotiomycetes; order Eurotiales; family Aspergillaceae; genus Penicillium; species Penicillium riverlandense. Next base: position 845,023 of record NW_026643197.1, on the reverse strand, counting down.
TCGACGAATTGCTCGAAGATTGAGCTGTGGACTAGGAGTCGGGACGCAGCCACACAGATCTGCCCCGAGTGGACGAGGAAGCTCTGTGACGCGTGCTGGAGGGCATTGTCTATATCTGCATCGTCAAAGACGATCGACGGAGACTTTCCCCCCAGTTCCAGCGTCACCCTTTTGAGATTACTCTGGGCGGCAGCTATCTGTATCTTCTTTCCCGTCTCGAGCGAGCCGGTGAACCCGATTTTCTGAATATCCATGTGCGAAGCGAGAAGCGTCCCGGTCGAGCCGTCGCCACTCAGAAGATTGATTACTCCCGGCGGAAATCCGGCTCGAACAACCAGCTCGCCAAGCTGGATAGCGCCGAGGGGGGACTTCTCAGAGGACTTGAAGATAAAGGTGTTACCGGCAGCGATGGCCGGGGCGGCTTTCATGGACAAGAAGAAGAGACTCGCATTCCATGCCCCAATGCCAGCGCAGACTCCGAATGGATCATACCGGACAATCTTGTAAACGCGGTCGTCTCCCTCGGGGATAAATTCCCCGGGCAACTTGTCGCAGAATCCAGCGTAATAGCGCCAGATGGCGCCCAGCGCGTTAGCTAAGCTGCGTGAAATGGCAATAGGCAGCCCGATCGAGAGCGTTTCGAGGTGGGATAGCTCGGCCGCGCGCGCGTCCAGGAGGTCCGCAAGCGCCAGCATGCATTTCGCTCTCTCTTGTCCGGACATCTGTCCCCATGCGCCTCTGTACGCGCACAGTGCAGCGGTCACCGCGTCATCGACGTCTTCTTTGCCGGCGCAATGGACCTTGTCGCTCACAACTGTGTTGTTGTAAGGGTTGCGTACGGTGCAGTGTGTCCCGGACTTGGCGGGCACATACTACAGCATGTCAGTTGAGATTTCAGGTTGTTTTCTTTGTAATTACTATACCTGGTTGTTTATAAACAGTTTGGTCTGGAAACTTCGCGGAGTGTCCATTGTACTTGAGGCGAGCTGACAGTAGAGCTATTGAATGTCGTAGTCTAACCTCTTTTAAGCGGGTTGAATTGTATGATACCCTCGGTCTGATGGTTGAGAGAGATATGACTTCTCTTTATGAAATCAGCAAATTGCTCGGACATGAATCATTTCCTTTGCGGAGGCGCGGAATGACTTCTCATTGGCATGGCTTTTCCAATCTGAGCGATGGCGGAGGGGAAGCCCTAGAGCGCGCAATGCATCGTGATTGGTCCGACGGGCATGGACCACAGCAAAGAGAAAGCAGTAGATACAAGAAGCGACAAACATAAATATCACCCTGTAGCGACGTTTTGCAGACTTCAATCGCACCTGTCTGCATTGCATTCTCTGAATTTCTCGCATTTCATTCAACGCCCATCATGGCAGCCATAGCTACTAACAATTCCGGGGGTGCAATCTGCTCTCTGGAAGAATTCCTCCGAGTTTCCTACGACTACATTATCATCGGCGGTGGCACAGCTGGTCTGGCAGTGGCTGCAGGGCTCAGTGAAGACCCGAGCGTAAACGTGGGCGTGATTGAGGCCGGGAAAGATCAGACAAAGAATGAGCTTGTTCAAACCCCGGCTCTTTTCCCCCAAATGCTGGGCATACCAGAGTATGACTGGATGCTGTTTACGGTACCTCAGGTACGATCATGATTCCAGCTTGCCTTGTCCAACCCCTGTCACGATATTAACGCCGTCAAGAAAGCAAACCGTGACAAAGTGCATGCTCTGACTCGTGGGAAAATGCTGGGAGGCTCGAGTGCCACAAATGGTGTCAGTGTTCCCTGTTCCAAATAATTAATATGCAGATTGCTCAAATTCGATTCGCAGATGATGTACGTCCGCGGCTCAAAGCGAGACTACGATGACTGGTCCGCCTTTGGAAGAGGATGGTCCTGGCCGTCCATGGCGCCGTATTTTCGACGGCACGAAACCTTCGACGATACCCGCACCGGTCTTCCGTCCGACGCCAATATTACCAACTATAACGCGGGAAGTCATGGAAGGTCTGGAGCGATTCAGACCAGCTTCAACAACTGGAGGACCCCACTCGAGCGGAGCTTCATTGACGCCGGGAAAGAGGCTTCCGGGATTATGGAAAGTCCACGAGATCCATGGGGCGGAGATCACCTGGGCTTCTTCTCATCCTTGGCTACAGTCGACCGAAAAACACGGAAGGGGACCCGCAGCTACGCAGCGAGCGCTTACTTGTTGCCCAATATACGGCGTCCAAATCTTCGGATACTCACCGATGCTCTGGCTATGAAGGTGATCTTGCAGGGCACAGTGGCGTGTGGCGTTCGCATTCATTGTTCCGGGCAGACACACGACATAAGCGCTGCAAGAGAAGTCGTGCTGAGCTGCGGCACGTACAAGTCTCCACAGATCCTGGAGCTCTCAGGAATTGGCGATCCGAATATCCTCGCCCAGGCAGGAGTTTCATGCAAAGTGCCCCTGCCGGGCGTGGGTGCAAATCTACAGGATCACATCGTCACCGCTGCCGTATATGAGTTGAAAGACGGCACCTCTTCCTTCGACGCGTTGCGCGACCCGCGCATCATGCAAGAACACCTAGACATGTACAGCAAGGATTCTCAGGGCATTCTAGCTTATGCTACCAGTGGCATGGGCTTTCTGCCTTACTCGAAGATAGTCTGTTCTGCTGAGTTGGAGCAGACATGCCAAAAGATCCTGAGATCTCCAGCAAAGACGCCTTTCCAGCGGAAACAACAAGAACAGATCGTCGAGCAGTTGAGAAGCCACTCGTCAGGCAATATCCAGTTTATCTTGACGCAGGGAACGCTAAACGTTGAGGAGGTCATCGGTAACCAGGGCAAGTTCGCGAAAACCCTCGCTGAGGGCGACCGGGACGGGTTTACAATCGTAGCTTGTCTCCAGTATCCCGCATCCAGAGGCACCGTCCATATCACTAGCACCGAACCGGCCAAGAACCCTGCTGTTGATCCTGCATTCCTGACTCATCCCGCGGATGTTGACGTCCTCGCTGCTGGTCTGGGCTTCTGTGACAAGATTGCCCAGTCCTCTGCGTTGAAGGATAAGGTTCACCGGCGCGCATATCCTCCGGAGAATGTCAATTTGCATGATCGAGCCGCTGCTTCCGAGGCCGTGAAAGACTTCTGCATGACCGAGTATCATCCTTGCGGGACGTGCGCCATAGAGCAGGTGGTGGACGAGAAGCTCAAAGTTTATGGCGTACAAAGATTGAGAGTGGTCGACGCCAGTGTATTCCCGGGAAACGTGAGCGGGAATATCCTGTCAACTGTGTATGCTGTGGCGGAGAAAGCGGTGGACTTGATCAAGGAGGATTCGCTCCAGGTTCGGTCATCTTTGTGAGATAGCGGAGCTTATACGTCAATATATAGTATTTGTTTGCTTCAGTAATTGCTGATACTGGAAGTTATAGAATCATATGAACTTTGCTCTTGACTACTTCTAGTTACCGCTTGCCATGGTGAAGATCTTCGGCTTACAACTGCTGGACTTTAAATTAGTTATACGACCGCGATAGTAATGCGCCATTGAGTCTTCGGAATATTGCCCAAATGCTGCAGACGGAAGACAATATACGACTTGCCGTGTTTACCATCCTGTATATGCCGAATTTATGAGCCGAGCTCGGAGATGTCTTGCTCAATGCATGGATGGAAAGGAGAAATGGCAGATCCCCATTATCCGGGGTCACTTTGATCACACGGGAACGGCTACCCCAGTCTGACAATTAGCTTCGCTCATGGTCTGGTTTAGAGTTTGGAGAGCCCGAGCTTAAAAATCTGCGCGCAATGAAATTCTATTGGTCACAGATGAAGCTAATCCTAACGAAGGCTCGGCTTGTCGAATCTAACCGAAGCGCGCAACGGAATTTCATTTGTCCCCTGTAAGGGCTTATCTTGAGCTTCACTGGTCGAGAACGTAGTGGCGTTTACGATATCAATACCTTGGACTGATTGTATTCAAATACACGCGACCGTCTGTCTCCTTTTTGATGGTTGAAGGGCAAACAAAAGGTTGTAGCTTATGTTACCATATTTTCACTATATATTAGACTGAATTCCTTCCTTTTGTCGTTGATAAGCTCGTTCATACAATTCAAACTACTTCCTCAAGATAACTGTGTCAGAAACGCCGCAATGGAAGGGTCGAATACTGCCATCCCAGGCACCGTCACCTTGGTGGATGTCAACCACGATATTGCTGCTCGTCATCTTGAGCATGGCGACACCGATATTATTCTAGTCCCCACACCCTCTTCGGATCCCAATGACCCTCTGAACTGGTCCCCGCGCCGGAAACTTTTAGCTACAGTTTGTGTGAGCTTGTATGCATTGCATTGAAGAGCTTAAGCGCTATCTTGATCTCCTCAGATACAGGGACCAAGTCGCAGCTGACGGTCCCCAAAGGATGTGCTGACTCGAGTACAGATATACTTTCTTTGTCGGCCTGGCCGGGTCGATGTTATACGCGGTGCTGGTTCCGCTGTCTGAAGAACGCGGAATATCAATCGCAACGCTAAACCAGGGTACTGGCTACATGTTTCTTCTTGCTGGCTGGGGTCTACTGTTCTGGCAACCTTTTGCCCATCAGTATGGGAAACGCTTGACATACCTTATATCAGTCCTGGGGGGGATCGTAAGTCTGCACACCGTGTCTTCCTCCTTTGTCTTGTCTTCCGAGGACTAGACTGATCTGATTGACTCTGGTTAGGCAGTGACGATGTGGGGGTGAGTAGCCCCGGGTTCTGCGGGCTGAATCCCAGGGTCGCTGTTCCTTGTCATTATTTCCTTGATAATGACCAGCTAATCGCTATCAGACCATATTGTTCGACTAACGCCCAGTGGATTGGCCGCTGCATCCTGCTCGGTTTTTTTGCAGCACCTACCGAAGCTCTCCCAGAGATCTCCATCACTGACCTGGTGAGCCCTCAAGATTCTTCTTCAGCTCTGACAACTTGGTTGCCGGCTTGCACTCACACAATACCCGCTTGCTTGCTTAGTATTTTACCCACCAACGAGGAACATACATGAGCCTGTACGCCCTCGCTGTCTCTGGAAGTAACTATTTCGCGCCGGTCATCAGTGGGTTCATTGCCCAATACCAGAGCTGGCAATGGGTGTTCTATTACCCAAGCATCTTCATGGCGGTTATGTTCGTCTTCCTGTTTTTCTTCTTGGAGGAAACGAACTACGACAGAAAATTGAATAGTATAGCCGACAGCAGCGACCAAAACACTTTAGATCCTGCTGCGTCCGAGAAGGAAGCCGGCCAGAATAACACCAATACATCTATCGAAAGCGTGGAGGCTCGCGATGTCACCACGCCCACGTTCCTGTACAAAAAGAAGCCGTACTGGAGGAAACTGTCGCTATTGAACGTGAGCAAGGGTCAAAACGTAATCTTGCTCCGGCTGTGGCAATCGCTCTACTTGTTGAGCTGGCCGATTATTCTTTACTGCGGGTACGTCTGCTTACCTATCTGCTTACCTATCCCAAACTCTTATGGTGAAGCCACCAAAGTCATTGATTAATCCTTTTCCTTTTTGGGATAGGTTCTCATACGGCTCCTATATTATCTGGTTTAGTGTCCTCAACGGGACCGCATCAATTATCCTGGGGTCCCCTCCTTACAACTTCAAGTACGTCCACGCATATTCCAGAGACCGAGTTTTAAAATCTAATCTAGTATCAGGTCCTCATGGGTTGGTCTGAGCTACTTGTCTAGTTGTCTGGGAGTGGTGGCAGCGTGAGTGAGATCCTCAGATTTGTCGGTGGGCATGACAACTAAATGGCATAATATCGGCAGTGTCTTCATCGTTGGCCCCTTCAGCGATTGGCTCAATCTCAAACTTGCTCGACGCAATCATGGCGTTCTGGAAGCCGAGTATCGATTGTGGCCCTTTACAATCTGCCTGTTCCTGGTGCCGGGAGGCCTGCTCTTGTGGGGCGTTGGTGCGGCGCACCATGTCCATTGGTTCGGCCTCATAGTAGCCGAGTTTATTATGGCGTTCTGTGTTGTATGTGGAGTGACGCTGAGTATCAACTACATGATAGACAGCTACCGTGAGCTCAGTGGCATTGCCATTTGCGGTGTCATTTTTGTTCGGAACACCATGGTGTTCGCTATGGGTTATGGGTAAGTCAGGGCTCGCGTTTCCTTTCTGCTTGCTCTCCTTTGCTATTTCCTTTCTGGGTTATTCAAGCCGGCCAAATACACGTCACTGATTGTTTATAGGATTACTCCATGGGTCACGGATCTGGGGTATCAGAACTGCTTCATTTCCGCCGCCTTTGTTGGCATGGCTTGTGCATCGTTGTATCTGGTCATGATCAAGTTCGGCAAGAGGTGCCGGATTCGCTCGCGAGAGAGATATTGGAAACTGCTGGCCAAGAATAAAGAGCAAGGAGTGCAGCCGACGGAGCATTAAGTCGTCGTATCACAAACCCCGGTATATCTTTCCCTTTCCGTCCTGCCAAGGGCAGGGGCCAAGGTTAGAGCCATTGTAATGGGTTACCGTGCTTTTTAAAGAGGTAATGAGAAAGAATCCATGAAAGTAAATTGGTGAAACTGATTTCGATCCATCCTGTACAGACATAGCTGTCTGGCGACGTAGCGCCTGCAGAAACGGCTGACGAAGACCATATGAGTAGGTTCGAAAGACTTCTCTATGTTCGGCACGGACGGCAATAATGGTCGGCACTGTATAGACATGAGCTTGATCTTTTCGATATGGTATGTGTGATGCACCTGGCCGCATCTGCGACATCGAATCCGGTCCCAGACCTCTCAATGCTACACGTACGTCCTACAGCTTCGGCAATGGCCGTGCTAAGCCGATCACGCCATTGACATACACCCGAAATGATTGTCTCAAGCACCCTTGCATCATCAAATCAAGAATGATAGGCTGTGCTTTGACTACTCGGACTACATATGAGCCGTTTTGCTGAACCGTCTCCTTCCCGGTAGCCGTGCCGGTGGTCTCGACCAGCACCGCACCGATAATCATGTGTCATGCTGGGTCGCGGTGCAGACGCGCTATTATCTAATAATTGGCCAAGTTAGTTCCTGGGCGCCCGGCTCCACCAGTTTGCATCGGTGAAGGCGTGTGATGACGCTGGAAATGCAGGTGGGAGGGATGCAGAGTGCGGATTCTTGGTCCTAGACACGTTGTTGGAGCGTCAGTGCACTGCACTCGTGTTTCGCCTCAGTGCAAGGGTCGGTCACCAGGTTCAGCACCGGATTGCCGGGAATGGGGCGGATTGGAACGCACCCAAAACGACAAAAAATAAAGGATGCCGAGACTGGGGCTGAGGAGAGAGACGATTCGCAACACGTAGTCCAGAATGTTTGATATTCGTCACCTGAGCGGAAGTTCCTCGGCTACAATTCCAGGACGAGAGAATGCGGCGACCGGCGACTGGGGAAGGGACATTCTCACCCAAAGCGAGTCGGCAGTCCGGGGAAGAAAGAAAATCTGGGGAAGGAGACCACCGAGCAGACGGCGTGATTGGATGGCCACCCCGGCCACGGACCTCTTGGCCACTCAGCACGCGTGAGCGGCAGAATTTTTTCTCGACATTTCCAGGGTTGGACTGTGCGGGACCACCACCCCTTGTCGTCATCGCCTCTCCTGGACACGGCAGGTCACTCCTCGGCTGGTGCATTATTACTGATCGGCCAGGTACCGTGTGGGACTAGCGAGAGCCCTAGACCGGATCGACTGAGAGGAGGGGGGGATGAATGGGTCCGCAGGATGCGACAATGGGGTCATTGTGCAGACCCCAATCCCTCGTTCGCTCGCCGTGTACACCATCTGAGTCGCAATTGATGTAGAGGACTCTGTTCGTCGTCGCCATCTCTCTCGACATGTAATCGACACCTGACGTGCTCGGACAGAGCCGAGCAATGTAATGAAGCAGCTGGCCAGATGTTTCCCAGATGATGCAAGAGTGGATGCGGTGAGTGGTTTTTGTGGTTTTCTGGGGGTAATGGAAATGCTGGTTGGTGGGGTCGAGGTTTCTGTTACGTACGCGGGATCAGATGACCGTGGGCCAGGCAGTCGGCGTGGGTGGTTTATAGACAGGAAGGGCCAGTGAGGGCCCAGTGAGGGCCCAGACTGCCCTCACCAGCCCATGTATAACAACAGACAGACTAAACCCCACCGGGTCGGTCTCCTGACTTTATTACTCGATGAAAAATACGCAGGGAAAATCCACACCCACTCCACCGCGTGTGACCCGTGGGTGTCCCTGGCCGGCGAAACAAGAACTATATAACCCGGACCCGCCGTGTGTCATGGCAACAGATTTTTAACTGTCAAGTTGGATTCTATTCTTTGCAACACACTCCCTGCCTCACATGGCCTGGATATTATAGCCTGTGCTGAACTAGCAGTCCCGACTGTCTCTCATTATCATCATGCCAACTAAAACGTACCGCGTCATTGAGCCGCACCCCTCGGTGCCGCACACCACACGCCCCGCCGTCTACGCTGGCCGCGGGGGCGCAGGCAACGTCGTCAGCCTGAAGAACACCAAGACGACCAATTCGCAGACCGCCACGGGTCCGGCCTCGCTGACCCGTCTGGACTCGCGCGCCCCATCCACCTTCATCACGGGCCGTGGAGGCGCCGGCAACGTCCACAGCAGTGGCGAGCGCGCCATCTTCAGCTTCGACGAGGAGCTCGAACGTGACCTCCGCCGTGCCGCGCCGGTCTACCACGTCGGCCGTGGCGGCGCGGGAAATATGATCTTCGACGATTCCAGCAGCAGCAGCCTGAGCCGCAAGTTCTCCGCTGGCAGCGCTACCACTGCTAGCAGTAGTGGCTCCACGGCTGATCGCGCTGCCCAGAAGGCCCGAAGAGGTCTGGAGAAGGGCTGGGGCAAGCTCAAGGGCATGGCCTAGATTGCTTTTCGACCGCGATCACGATCTCTTGGGATTCGTCCCATTTTTCATGATGACTACGACATACATAACGACCCCCCATAAAAGTTCGTGTTCTTTTCAACCTTTTTCGATTTTCTCGACGACGTTTTTCTCTCCTCTCTTTGTTTCTTTGTCCTCGCCTCCGCACCGTGTGGGAGCCACTCCCATTCCGGGCCGAACAAAGACACAAAACAAAGAGGATAGGTTGAGAGCAGCCGAAGACCTATCACCGGCCATTCTACGCCTCGTCTGTTTACCGCGTGTGTCGCCTAATTACCCCTGTTCTTGGCGACCATGTCTTCAACAAGAACAAGATCAACGTTGCTTGCAACTGAGTCCTTGACTCGTCGATTTTTCTGCTACTTTTCCTCTTTTAATCCTGCTTTGCTTTTATTGGACATTGAAATCTCCTCACTCCAATCAACCATCATGTCATGGGAACCCGGCGTTTTTCTCTTCCATCTCGGAACAACACCAACACTCGCGCAGCTTGCCTGTCGAGTGCTTCACGTTCTCAGGGTATCGGGTGGTTTCGCATTTTCCCGCTGGATCGCTTGCGCCACGACTACAAGTGCTAGACCCTTGCTCTTGGTTTTCTGAACGCATCATCTCTCGGAGTCTCCTTGTATCATGTTCATGTTTTCTTTTTGGATGATGTCCTCTGTTATTACATATTCCCCCGATATCGCGCCATTAGCTACTACTTTCTAGCTTCTGGTTTCTCATCCTAATGGATTATTGCATGCTGCCTATTCGGTGGCTGTAACTGCTGAACGTGCAAACTCTTATTGTGTCTCGTAAAGAATAAGCAAGACAATGTGCTGGCGTAAACGTGACGTGGCTGAACCGATGGCGACTGGCGACAATACTGGCTTTTGCGGATGGCACGGTCGTAGCCGTGGGTATGCGACAGCAGCCGTGCCAAGCCGATCAGTGTCTTGGGTGATCTTTTTGCGCTAAAACCGCAAGTCATGTACGTAGGTGGTCGCTTTTTGTTACAGTGCGCCCCGCGACCGCCTACAGTAGCGACCGTTATTGCCTTCCATGTTAGGAACATAGAGATGTTTTTTCAAACCCTAATCACATGATAAGCTAATCTCGATAAGGATATTTATGTATTTAAAGATCAGTACTGAGGTTGAATAGTTTAATACTATGCGCCTGAAATCATGAAATAAGCTATATGTTCATGTTTTGCAATAGGCCCCCAAAAAAACCCCACGCCTACCTACTGTCCTTCTAACTCAAGCGTACCACCAGGTCAACCCGCCAACAGCGCCCAAATCCGTTGCAAAATGGCACAAAACCGCGATCCCTAGCAGCGTAAGATGATCGTCCATATGATACGCAGCAAGGACAAACTCACTACATTACAAATGGCCAAGCTAGCGAAGTATAGTGAGCGTTCTATCACTATCATACGCAAGAACATGCGGATGTTCAATGGTCTCAGATCTCCCCCAATCCCTCCCGGCCCGCCACCGAGCATAACTCCTGTGATACTACACGCCCTCTATGACCACGTCACTGAAAACCCCGGCCTATATGTCGAAGAGATTGGCTGTCTTTCTATGGAACGAGTTCAACATATTACTATCATTATCTAGCATCAAACGTGCTCTTTCCTAGGCTAGCTAGAAGAAAAAGAAAGCCTAGCAGAAAGCCAAAGAATAGAACCCTCAACAACGAGATTTCTACTAGTATAAACTATTCGAGTTTCGTTCGTATCATCTAGTTTTAATTGATGAATCCGGATGTGATGAAAGGGGTGGGATATAGGCAGAGTAGTTCTTTACTACTCGGCGTGAACTCTGCAAATAATGCCACTTACAATTCCTAGCAATTAATATGCGTAGAATAACCAATACTACCTGAGAGCAGGCCTGAAGACTCACTTGCGAGTTGTGCAACCATTTCGGGATCGGGTTGAGAGTACCTGTCTCGACCATTCCTGTTTGAACATAACATCTCGGGAAGGCAATCAGCTTTTCATTCCAAAACTTTGCACGAGTAGGCCGTTCCACGGCAGACAATTTCAAGGTAGCTTGCAGGCCAAGGGAAACCGTTTGATTGTTCAGCTGAGGGGCAATGCAATCGAGACCTAATCATCTTTTGACTAGCGTACCCGAGGATACGAACGTTGGTGGCGCAAAAGCCACGGCAAGGAGAGCCTTAAAGATGGTTGGTTGAAGAACTAGCCCCTAATCCCAATTTTAGCTGTTCCATGCAGCCAAGGCTGCTGCGGCCAGTGTACAAAAAACTTCCTTTAGGTTGGCTTTATGCGGTAGGACCAGTCATCACCGGAGATGATTCTTTCTACCGCCCACCGAGTTTATTGTTTGGGGCTGGGGGCTTAGGATCTCCAGGAATAGGACACATTTTGAGCGATCCAGTCTAGAAACAACTGACGCCGGCGAAATGCCAGTCACCAAGGCATAGCCCGGAAAGTTGGTATTGAGTCTGCCTAGCGCTAGCAGCATGAATATAACCTGCAATAGACTCCTCGCATTCTAACCATTAAATTCAGAGTCACCATTCAATTACTGTGCAGTATTAAGTTACTATTACTCGCTCCAGATGTTTACAGACATACAGCAATTGGTGCTTCTTGCTACCCTTGGGCTTGCTCCTTTATGCGCTTGTTCACCAATTGCTTCTTTCAATTATATTCCTTCCCGAGTCAACTTAATCCATCGCTCAAACCTAGGGGTCAATCTGGTCCGTCGGAATAAATATGACGTTGAACAGATCTCAGAATCAGCTGTATTCAGCCCTCATAGAATTCCGAGCCCTATTACTAACTGTTACTACAGGGCTTCTGGTTCGGAAACTTTGACATTGGAAATTCGAAGAACCTAAGTATGTTAATCGACACCGGTTCATCTGATGTAATTATCAATCCCGGTCTTTACAAAACTGGCCCAAAGTCAACCAATCTCCATATGCGTTTTGAGAACTCTTATGGTACTACAAAGAGTGATGGCTCGGGAACGGGCTCCGTATGTAACCTCCCAATTCTTTGATACTGTAGATAATTGGCAAACAGCTAATAGAGTATTTGTTCTTATAAAGGTCATTGGTACCCTGTACAATGATACCGTCTCTTTTGGGTCCCTGGGTGCTACTCAAACTATTGGCTCCGCGAAGGGTGCTGCCCAAATCCCTAGTGACGGAATTGTTGGATTTGCTGGAGCAGCAGTGGCTCAATTCCCTAATGGCGCTGCCCCTTGGTTCCATACGCTTTGCAATGAGGGTAAAGTTGCTTCCTGTAGATTTGGTGTTGCATTGGGATATAATGGAAACGGCATTCAGGTGCTTGGAGAGCTCGACAAATCTCTTTTCGAGGGAGACCTCACCACCACATCTATCGTCCAGGAATGGGCTATATTTGCTGATCTTGCAATTGGTGGAAAAATTATCAAAACTGATGTCCCGGTGGAGCTGGACACTGGAACAGCAACAATAACTGGGTAAGTACTCTCCCGTTCTTCGCCTACAAATTGGCATAGCTAAGACATGATAGTCCTGTAAATGATGTTCTGTCAATCTTCAATGCTACATCCATTCAGTCAGTGGTACACAATACTACAGATGGTGTGACTGTGACGGGGTATTTCCCCTGTGATAAGCCGCCGACTATCGGGTTCAGCATTCCGTCTCGGGCAAATGTGTCTACAGCTGTGAACGCGAACTCAGGAAGTATCAGCCACAAGAGTGCAATTTTCGACATTGCACCAGAGCAGTGGATTGCAGCCGACAATGGAAACAATAATTGCACTGCCGTTCTCTCTGGTGCTACTGTTCCTTTATATCCCACCTTATGGGTTGTGGGTCAGCGTAAGTCTGCTCAAATATCTCCGGTGTTCTCGCAGTTAATAGACTATAGCATTTTTCCATGGCCTCTATATCGACCACAATGTCCAGGATGGGAGCATGGGATTTGCAAAAGTTAGGAACCAATCAACGCAGAATGGGACTCAAACATCGACCACGCTGAGCTCATCAGCCACGCCGACCAATATGGGAATCTCTTCCACGCAGATTAACGGTTTCTGGTCATTTGTCGTGTTCGGTGTTGCAGCTTTTATGTTTTAATTCTGGAATGTTCGTCGTGCTTTCGTCGTGACTTTCGTGCTATGTGTCGTACTCTTTTACTTCCTCGAGATGTTGGAACCGAAAGAGGACAATGGTCGTCCTCTATTTGTATTGAATCGACGCGATAAGTTCGAGATCATGAGGTGACAACAGTCGATAGCACTCGCTTAGTTATCCAGAGGCATTTGCAGCTTGGCTTAACAGGCCATCACAATAACGAAGTTAACTAGTATTGTGGGGCGGTAATGAAATGTCCGGCTGAATAATGAGGCAATAGACTGGCTGACTGCCTGGAGCGCTAGTATACAATGTGTATAGATGGGTACACACACACACACACACACACACACACACACACACACAGAGAAGAGAGAGAGAGAGGGTAGTCTGCTTTGTTGTTTTGAAAAGTCAGCGTATACTCGGACTCGATTCAAATAGTAAATCGGACCCACGAACAATCATTACAAGGACCATGTGGCTCCCGCCCTCTATTACCGCTAACAGAGCCATTTTGTGCTTCTCTATACGTCGGGCATGTATCTGATGTAACCAAGCCGTCCTTTCCTGCCGTGTCGGAATTCAATGACTCTTTGTCAAATTCTTTCGGGTTCATAGTGGTCGATTAATTCGGAAGGCTAGTATTGAATGACAGCGAATATTGCGTTTCACTAGGTGAACCAGAGGTCGCAAATTGAAGATTATAGGCATGCTCTTGTAGATAACGAGAATATACGGGGAGTGGCAAATTAAACAACCTAAGGTATAGAGGAACCTGATCGGCTAGGTAGAATGTGTCTAAACCGAAGAAAAACTTCTAGTGCTTCCTCCTCGTCATCGCTCAGTTCCCTAGACGAGAACGAAGTCCTCAATGAAGATCTAAATCGACATGAAAAGAGCCGAGCGAGCGACTGGGTATATTGGAAACAATTCTGAGGTTGTGTGGATGCAACGCTTGGAATCTGAGGCTACATGGCAAGTATTATTACCGAGTACGTACAAAACTGGTCATTTACGTATAATTCACATCAGGTTTATTGTATCACATGATTAGGGTTTGAAAGAGCGTCTCTATGTTTCCGACATGGAAGGCAATAACGGTCGCGACTGTTCACTTTAGCAATGCCACTGCACTCTTACGATTGATTCTCTCAGCCCCCAACACCAAGACACACTAGTCTAATCTGGGAGTTTTCCGGAGTACCCCTACAGCTGCTTGACAATAGTTATAGTTATCAATAGTTATAGGAGTTTATTATATCAGCACCAGGGCTTGGTACTTGATATCTGAATCCGCACCTTCAGTCGTCAGGTTGAAGAACAGTTTTACCGTAGACCTTGGTGGGGGGTGGGGTTTAGAGAAATACATGGACTTAGAGCGAAGTTAGGGAATATAAGGATGTTTGGCAAATCAACTCCTGTGCACACCCTGCCTTTCTATTCATGGCCCTCTGCTTTCCACTGTAGAGAGATTATGCCAGCGTATCAGGGAGCGCCAAACGGTGAGGCAAATCAACCCTTAAAGGAATTCACTGGCCCTATAGTGCGTTTAACAACATACAAATGGCCCCCAAGCCCCCTTCCCGACTTGTTGGGGCTAGTACAGTAGTGTGGGATACAAGACCCCTATTATGGAAGAATATCACGTCAAGTCCCTGTAGGGTCCAGCTGCCGGAGGATTTAAATTTGTCCATGAATAGGCTTGTCTCGCTCATCCCAAGCTCCAAATTCTACCGAGGAGCCACGTCAATATTTTGAGCCCCCCATAGTATCTATGATAAACATATTGCAAGATGCGAAAACCAGAGCTACGTCAGGTTCTGGCTTTATCGGGGATTTTGGGGCTACTCAGCCTATACTGTCTGTTTGCCCTCGTTGAACCTATGCATCCCAGCATTTGTATAGCAGTGTTCGCTGACCGAAATCATAGCTTTGCTGAATAAATCTCAACCTATGCCCCTCGCACCGACGACAACGCCCCAGCCAACGATCGGCAAAGTTTCAATGATACTTGGTGGTCACACGATCTACGATAGAGGCACGATTTATGACATGGCGCTAGCATCACACGA
The DNA here is from genome assembly GCF_028828495.1 of Penicillium riverlandense. Taxonomy (NCBI): domain Eukaryota; kingdom Fungi; phylum Ascomycota; class Eurotiomycetes; order Eurotiales; family Aspergillaceae; genus Penicillium; species Penicillium riverlandense. The sequence goes on along the minus strand of NW_026643197.1, from coordinate 829,921 downwards.
AGAGCATAGCCGCCGGCACAATTATCCAATGTTCATCCTTTACGAGCCAATCATTGACGGCCTATGGAACAAACCCCTTATCATTCTATCCACGATACTTCGGGAATTGGAGAAGCCCGTAGGTCAGCGACTACAGTGGCTTTTGTGAGTTCGCGACCCCGGGCATTATATATTGACCCTGAACTAATGAATATAAATATTGATCTAGTTGGTTTGATAGTGACACAGTACTTATGAATCTGAACCTGCCACTAGAGACCTTCATACCTCCTTCGAATCTCTCAAATTTCCATATCTTACTCTCCAAGGATCAGAATGGATTAAATAATGGGAATTTTTTTATCCGCGTGCATCCATGGTCCGTCGAGTTGCTCAATTCCGTGATTGCATACCCCTTCCTGAACCCAGGTTTTGATCCGCTTTGGGGTGACCAATCCGCCTTGGTGAACATTCTCGATGAAAGTGACTATTTTGCCCGATCTACCGTATATTGTCCGTCGCGATGGTTCAATCCCTACAGGAGGTCTGAGAATGGGGAATTACCAACAACTGAACCCTTACCCGATGACATGCTAGTACATCCTGGAGATCTCCTTGTTCACTTCCCGGGGACAGAGAATCTAGGTGCACATATTTATCCATATATTACTATATCCAAAGAGGAACGACCGGATTGGAGCATGCCTTTGAAGGATACGGGATATATAGAAAAGACGGCTTTGTTTTGGGAGAAATTCAGCCTTTTGCCCATTGAGGATGAATAGATACGACAAGGTTTCGTCCGTCAGTCCTTTCCAAACCTATGTTCTGATACTACAGATAAACGATTGCAAGACTATCCTTCGCTGCAAGTTCTGCTATCAAAGTTGGGTTACCAAATAAAGTTAACCATGAACAACTTAAATACCGACTCTATAGCTGGATCTGACCATTCTGGATCTTGATGTACTCTTCACGTGTGAATGGAACGTAGTTGGCTTTGTTGGGAGGCAGCCAATACAGTTTATCCCCTGAAGCCTCGGCCTTTTCAATGTCACAGCCCTCCTGCCTCAGCTTACCTTTCTGTAATTTCATGGTACTAGTATACCCCAAAGCGGACGTGAGTCTCAAGAAAACGGGTGCTGCGTACCGGGGCATCAGCGCCAAGGCATGTTCCGCCAGCCCTTTAAAGTCAAACTTATCCTCCGACAGACCCTCCGAAAGCACAATTGCTGCACACCCAGCTCTCCCGTCTGCATTGGGGACCAGAACGCCATAGACATTGCACTCCGCGATTCCTGGGAACTGGCCTAGAAGATCGGAAACTTCATTTGTAGAGACGTTCTCCGACTTCCATCGAAAGGTGTCGCCGAGACGATCTGCGAAATAGACGCAACCTGTCTCTTCCTGTCGCATCATATCGCCAGACCGAAACCACATGTCATCCTTTTGGAAAACATCACGAATGAAGCGTTTTCGGGTCGCCTCTTCATTCTTATAGTAGCCCTGGAAGTGAACCTTTGCCAGCGGAGCTGCCGGGTCAATCCAATGAATGGTTTCCCCTGCCTCTCCTCGGGGGCATTCCGTTGCAAATCCTGTTTTTGGGTCGCGAAGTATCTCCTGTGTGTCCACATCTATTCTCACGATCTTCTCCCGGGGGCCATTGATCATGTTCCAAAGAAGGCCCCTAACACCAATGGCATGCCGGCTAAACTCGCCCTTGTTTAGATTAAACATCGAACCCATCCCGTCGGTGGCAGCGTAGAGTTCGTGGATGATAGGGATTCCAAACCGCTGTCGGAAGGGCTCCCAAACATCAGGCCTCATGCCATTGCCCCAGGCCATCTTCAGGTTATGCTGTCGATCAAGCGGGCTCGGTTTGCCATTGAGAAGATATCGGCATAGCTCCCCGACATATTGCATAATATCCGCTTTGTGTGTGACAACTTCCGGCCAAAAGGTCGAATGGGAGAATTTAGTTCTACATATATTGTCAGAACCCGCCTCAGAAGAAGAGATATGTCGTAAGCCATAGTGGATAGGAGAATAGTTACCCCAGAATGAGAGTGCACCCGGCATGTAAAACAGCGGTAAGGCACAATGTATGCGCCGCGCCATGGAATAGTGGCAAGCAGGTATAAAAGCGCGTCGTAGGCTTCAGCCCCAGGTAAAGAGCAGTTCTGAGGCCACTGTAGACTTCGTAAGATGTAGCCTTGACGAGTGCCTTAGGCAACCCAGTGGTGCCACTGGTAAACATCAGTAATCTGGGCGAAGTTGGATCTATATTGCTGCGTTGTTCTGGAGGCGGCGGGGTTGCGTCAAAGGGCAGTGATGAGAGGTATTGCTTCGAGTAATACACCATGGTGCATGATTCGAGCTTCGGTGCGACTGGCTCAGCCAGATGTCTAATTTCCTCATCCACTAAACAGTATCTAGCCTCACACAGCTAAAGAGAACAAGTCAACGTTCTGAATCCCTTTGAACAAAATTATTGTTGTAACTTGACAACGTACGTACCTTGATACAATGTTCGAGGGACTGGCTCGTCAGGTTGTAGTTAATAAAACATGGAACTGCTCCGACCGAGTCTATCGCAAACGACATGATCAGATACTCGGGGCTGTTGGGTCCATCGAGGGCGACCATCTCCCCCTTTCGCACTCCCAGCTCCTCGAACAGCCAGTTGCCGGCCTTATTGACATCTGCTAGAAATTGCTTATATGTCCAGGTCCTACCATCGGTGGGGAATATCAGGAACAAGTTGTTGGCAATTGCGGGGTTTGCGGCATGGTCTTCCAGAACATGGTACAAGAGCAGCCGGTCCTCTTTGACTTTCTGAGCAACATATTTTTGTCCGGCACTGGGGTTGTTGCTCAAGAAAAGGGCCTTGATATCGTTGCGAATGTGAAATTTGGCATCTAGATACCCAGCGAGAGTGAGAGATCCCAGTGCTGTGGCGGCGATTGTTCCTGTATGGGCCAAGAAGATCAGTTATATCTTAATCACTAGTTAGTAGTGCTTCTGTTTGCCTACCTGCCATGATAATTCTTTTCAAATATATTTTACCTTTTCTAGCGGTTCGTTCTTCTTACAGAGGAGAGTATTTAAGGAAATTAGAGTCTGGTAATAGTAACCCCTCTTTTTTGCGGAGAACGGCACACGAAACTGGGACTTGCGATCTCCAATGATCAAAAGACTGCGCGGGGACAGCTCCCACATTTCCTCGGGCCGAGCAACCATGCTCATACCAATGCAGCGCCAATAGTGTGGTGAATAATGAAATGCCTTTCTTTCACGGGTGAGGCCTGCTGAAATCCATATAATTCATCCTATGGAATCGCCACTAATTACGAAACAGCGACGAGATATACTATACCGGAAATACGTAGTTGTGATACATGATGTTGTGGTGGGGAAATCAAATAATCCGGGGTACACTCCACAACAGAAAATGTCTTTGCCTCCGGCGATGGGAATATTTAGACCCGCATAAGTTTCTATTGCTCTCTTTTTACAGACATCTACACTGCGACGCCTCAACTCAGGTTCATTACGATGACAATGACGCTGGTTATCCGCCGGCGGCAAATATCCGCTTCTTATTTTGGTCTCCTAAAAAGACCCTTGGTGATTGAAAGCGAAGCGAAGAATGACTTGCAAGAAAGACCGAGGAAAGGCCGAAATCTGACTAAATGCATAGCTTAAGCATTCACAACCACATTGTAAGAAGTCCAAGAGCCAGCATCAGTACAACCGCCATTAAACACCCCACTACTCTCGTGCATTCCAGGTACGTCACTATTGACTTCACAGGAAGCACTCTCAAAGAAGATCGCCTTCCACCAAGTCGGAGAATATGAGGATTCAGCCTCAACATAGCAGTAATCATAGGTCCCGCCGAGGCTGGTGCATGCGCCTTGAGCATCCGAGCCGGATGCAACGAGTGTACCGCCGGAGCACTACGTGGTAAGTCAGTACCCATCAGTCAATAATTTCTGATTGTAGGATAACTGTAAGATTCAATCAAACGTACGGAATTGCCGCAGTAGAGAGACCAGTCGGCGGTGGCCACGGAGGCGAGGGCGAGAACCAAAGTAGTGTAGTATTTCATTTTGAGTCCGGCCTAGATTAGTTCTAGTCAGTATTTATTTCCTGGCCATATCATTGAGGGGTAGAAAAGTACTTAATAATCTTTGAAGTGAGAATATTCGGGTTGTATGGGTATGTTCCAAGGTCGTTAGTCCTCGGGAGATCATTCAGATTATATAGGCGAATATCATTCTTTTCATTCATCCTTTGCCAAGCCCTTCATAGCGTGGTCAATAATACCGAAACATGCTAAAGATATGCAGGATCGTGCAAGCCGTGAATTATGGCCCCTTTCAGCTTCAGTTTATGCATGTTGGGGGCATGTTGGTGGCTACGTATGACTCGTAAACCCCTGAACTTTTTCATGTCTACCACCGATCAGGCAAATGGACCTGTACTACTACCCTAAGGCGCCTGTACCATAGTAAGTTAGTGACAACGCCGGGCCCCGTCAGAGAACCATCCGTGAAAGAGATACCCTTGCCAATATGCCACCCATTTTATGGCTTCAATTACTGGAATTTTTAAGATAATCTTCTTTCTTTAATAGAAGTATATTTAGACGCTGTTAATTGTTCAAGGCCAGAGTTTTTCATGCCTACGGAAGAGATACCTCAGACTATGTAGTCTTTTGGCGACGCAGCCTTATGGTTGCAGTGTGGCGAGTGGATGTTGTCTGTCAGACGATTAAAGATGGTAAACTCTTAAGAATTACCGAATTACCCTATCATAGAAGTTCGGCAAATAAGTGACCGATGATTGGATGTACTAGCCTCGAGAATATCCAATGGGATCTATGTGCAACCTGCAATGTCATTGTCATTGTATAAAAAAGTCCAAATTCCACCAAACATGAAATAAAAGAAAGTATTTGCACAGATTTTCAATTCATAAGACCAAGAGTAAAATATATCGTTTAATAAGACATGGAAGAGCCGGAGTGGGAAGGGCGAGGACAGAGAGAGAGAAGAAAGACGATGGGTATCAAAAGTCGCGGGTGGGCAAGCGACTCGGACAGCATTGGGGATGGCGTGATGGTCCTCAATGCTGCGATGATGCTGTATGCAATGATGCATGAGGTGGTGGGTGTAGGTAGTGAGAAGAGGTTGGGGCGTGTCGCCATTCCGCAACGACGCGATGGCATGTGATGATTATGGAAAAAAATATGGTTCCAATCATTCGCCGTCGGCGAGCCTTAAGCAAATCGCTTGAAGATGATCTCAGGATCTTCATGCCATTCGTCCGCACTCACCCACATCTGTTCCTGGATTAGCACAATGCGACAGAAATGGACGATGCGAACATACCTTTCTGAACGTGCTGAGGCCGGCGAGAATGCTGCCGCCAATCCACGTGGTGTATTTCCGCTCCGCAGGTGCAGAGATTCGGATCTTCATATCCTCAACGGCTAGTCGTTTGATCTCGCGCATCAACCGGTCGGGGAAGTTCTTGCACAGTGTCGAGCCGCCCGAGAGCACAATGTTGAGGTATAGTGACTTGCGCAGGTCAAGGTCTGTGCGGGCAATGGCGTCCTGGACAATCTGGTGCACGCCGGGGTACTCGAGGCCGATGAGTTCTGGATCGAACAGGATCTCGGGGGCACGGTAGCGTTCTTGGCCGATCTATAATGCAAATCATGAGTATGTTTATCTTGAACGATTCGAATAAGACCGACCTTGATCTTGTGTCCATCGGGCAAGACGTAGTCAACCGCTTTGGCATCCGATTTGTGGTAGCTGCTTATCCACTCCTTCTCTTCGCGTTTCGGGTCCAGCGAGACGTAGCACACCTTCTCCTTGATCATGCGGACCACTTCCTTCTCGGCGCTGGTGTGCAGCACATGGCCGGCCTTCCGCAGCAGCACCTGCAGCTGTTCCGTGACATCGCGACCGGCGACATCGATCCTCCGAATGCTGTTAGGGATTGCGAATCCCTCAAACACGGGCACGGCGTGGGAGACACCATCGCCTGAATCCAGAACCACACCGGTCGTACGACCCGACGCGTAAAGCGACAGTACGGCCTGAATCGACATGTACAGGGCGGGTACATTGAATGCCTCGAACATGAGCTGGGCAGCGATATCGCGGTTGGCGCGTGGGTTGAGCGGCGGCTCGGTCAGGAGCACGGGGTGTTCTTCGGGCAGGGTTTTCAGCTCGTTCTCGTAGACGTAGTGCCAGATAGACTCCATATCCTCCCAGTTAGTGACGATCCCATGTTCCAGCGGGTATCGGATCTTCAGCAGACCGCGGAGATCCTGTGCGCGCTGGCCGATGAACGAGTCTCCTTCCAGGCCGCCGGCCATCACCCGCGGGTGTTTAGGACGGCCGACGAATGAGGGGAAGTAACACGACGGAATCTCCTCGCCTGCGAACCCGGCTCGGATCGTTCCGCTGCCATTGTCGATGACGATGGGCACATTGTGCAGGGTTGCCTCAGCCATTGCGCGGGGAGAGGGGGGTGTGGGTGAGCGAGGTGCGCGGAGTGTGTGGTGGCCACTCGGCCTAGAATGGGGCGCTGAGTATCACAGGGGCGATTGGGCGAGGATTATTGGAACATGGACGGTGGTGTTCGGTGGGCGGTGATGGGCGTCGATGCAGTTCAGGAGTTGGTTTTCGTCGCGCTCGGGTGTCAACAAGGAGCTTGGGCCAATGGGGGTGGCCCATTGTGCTGCTCCGGTTGTATACTCTACACACTACTTTTGTTTATGATGTGTCAATTGCTGTACTTGAGGGAAAATGCATTCTTTCGGGAGGAAAGAAGTCAAGTAGAATCCCAAATTGTTAAATTGTACCGCTAGAACGAACCCCTGTTATGCCAATGCGTTATTTCGTAACGTCATCAAGTCATCGAAATAAATAAAAGGAAAAACGCCTTGCTTGAAAAAATCATCTTGCGTAGAGAAGCCATCCTTTAGAGAAACTACCCCGTTTAGTCCAAGAATCCCAACTCGTCGTTCAAGGATTCGCGAATAAAAGGGCGCGGACTACGGCCATTTTCAACCGGTGGCCAGCCAGGGCGGCGAAGTCGGAGAGCCTCGGCCTTGCGGACAGCTGGGCACAATTCCCTGTCGCGTGGTTAGATCAAGTATTCGCAGCATGGAATAACAGGGCAACTTACTCGGCAGCAGTAGCAACGACATACCCCTGTCGGTGCATCTCATGGGCCAGTTCCATCTGGTGGTTGTCCTGGAGGTCTGGGTTTGGAACAACCACCAGAGGCACACCCAGTCGCAGGGCTTCGAGGATGCTGCCAGTACCTTTTATAATCATCAGCTTGGGGCAATAGTAGCAAGAGTGCTCGTCCGTACCAGCGTGCGTCAAAATCATTCCACCGACTCGGTTCTCAGCAGGGCAAGGTTTGGCCATGCTCATGTCCTGAGACAGGCCCTCCGTTTTGAAATCGAAGCCGTTGACTTGGATGACCCCATTGCTTGCAGTGTCTGTCTGGTGGCGATCAATGAAATCGGCGACGTAAGCCAGGTCCGGACCATACTGGATGGTCAGGTGGGTATAGTTGTGCTGTCGCAGGGCCTCGAGGAAGTCTTCAGTCGCAACATGGGTTAACAGTTGCGTGAACGAGGCGGTCGCTCCAACAGTGACAAAGCAGTGCTTGGCCAAGTTAGGCATCCGGTCGTGGTCCATTTCATCCATGATGCGGAAAAAGAGGAAGAAGTAGAAGAAGCGACAAGTGCAGCCAGTCACAGGTTGATAAAGTCTATCCTAAAAGCGGTTAGCGCAAAGTGCACATTCACGTGACCATATTCCCGAAAAACATCAGTCACTGGTCGTTCTTTCCTTCACGCAGACAATGGCCTTACCACTGCGGTCAATGGGCCGCCCGGCTCGCCTGCTGGCCTGCAGAGGCCCAGCCATTACCGCTACACGCTACTTTTCAGCCTCTCCCTTCCGCTACATGCCCGAAGACCCGGTCATGCCACCTCCACCCCCAGACCCTCAAGCCGAAGATTTCCCTTCAATGCCCGAGTACTCGCCCGATCGGCTCTCCAAAGCGGAGCGGTCTATGTATGACATGATGTCGCCCGAAGACCGGGCAGCCTTTGATGAGCAGAACCGCCACATGGTGGCAGAGTTCAACGACGTGAACAAGCGGAAGGCCATGTTTGCGGAGCTAGACAAGAAAGTCCGCGACATTGACAAGGAAGAGGATCTGCGGTTTGAGGATATTCGGACCAAGCAGCGTGGATTCTGGGCCAAGTACGACGATGACGAGTTCGCCCAGGTGGAGGACGGCGACGAGGAGATTCACGATGACGAAATCACCTCGATGGCCCATGCGGAATTGGAACTGCACCGCGAGATGCGAGAATATGCCCGCATCACGGCATGGGATATGCCAATGCTGAGCAGTAAGACGAGTTGCCCTTTTCCATTCCAGCGGCAATCGGCTAACCCGAACAGAACTCGCAAAACCTTTTACTCTGCCTCCTAACACCCACATCCTCCGCTTCCGCTACACCACATACCTGGGCGAGCAACATCCCGCCGAGCCCAAGGTCGTTGTGGAACTCGCCTCCCAGGACCTGACACCCAAGTACCTCACCGAGGCCCAGCGCCAGACCTTCCTGAAGCTAGTGGGTCCGCGGTACAACCCGCAGACGGACATTGTGAAAATGTCCTGCGAGAAATTCGGGTCGCGCGCACAGAATAAGCGGTATCTGGCCGATGTGGTCAACGTGCTTATCAAGGAGGCCAAGGAAGGGGACTCCTTCGCAGACGTGCCACTCGATCTGCGCCACCACAAGCCCAAGGTCCGGCCACAGTTCCCAGAGTCGTGGAAGATGACCGAAGAGCGCCGGAAACAGCTGGCGGCACGGCGCGCGGAGCGATTGAGTCTGGAGCAGGAGCAGCAGGCCATTGTCGATGGCCAAGCTGTTCTCCAAGAGGCTGTCCGGACCCTTCCGTCTTTGAATCCTGCTTTGAAGGCCAAGGCTGATGCGGAGCGGGAGAAGGTCGCGGTCAAGGTTGGTGGATCTCGTGCACAGCGACCGGTTCGCCGGTGAGAGCTGTAGGTGATGTACGGGGCTGTGTATTTGATAGCTGGTTTTTAGACATTTGCGGCTGGCGCATATCTCAGGAAGTCTATCCGCTTCATTTAAATGTACTATACTCATTATTTCATTCAATCATACCTATCCATGTTTATCGGAAGTGTGCATAAATGCTGTTATATTTGGATAACCTTGAACCCAAACATATGCGAGTACATAGGCCTCGGTGGAATCAAGGTTGCATGGAGTCCAGGTCTCCGATGCATCTACAGTCTACTAGCAAGATTAATCTAATGGGGATAAGAAGCACAATTAATAAAGAAGAACAAAGCGTCGGGTTGTTAACCCAAGTCCCGGCCAAGCCAGCAGTCAATAGGAAAGATGTATCAAGGAAGGGTCCCAATCAAGACCTCAAGGTCAATCGAGTCCCAAACAACACATCTATCCCTTTGCCAGTGGCAGCCAGTTAAGTAGCTCATGCACTATCTCAGAACTGTAGAGTGACATCCTATCTCCCTGTGAACAAGAAGCACCTGGACAAGTCCCTTCTCCATCTTGAGGCATGTGAATGGTCGTCAAAACATAGAGGAAACAACATGAGAAGAACAAAAAGGCAAGGCGAAACAAAACAACGGGGGCAGCGGGAGCCATAGAAAAGCAGAAGATACAGGGGGGAAAAAAAAGGCAAGAAGATCAAAAGAAGAAAAATTCAAAGATCCGTCACTCAAAAAATCAAGAAAAGCGTTCTTTCACAAGTGCCGTCCATGTTCCATATCAACTCCATTTTCCGTATCAACTCCAGGTTCATCATCCATGTGAAAATTCCACGCCATGCACCAGTAGATCGTTGTTGTATTGGGTGGGTCCTCGTTGAGTATTACCAGCTTTGATAGAGAGGGTCGGTATACTAATTTTTTCTTTAATTAGCTGGCACATACCAACCCGGTTCCATGTCGAAAGAGAAGAAAGCCATGTCCCGACATGGAAACAAAAGATGACAAAAGCAAAAAGCGGAATCAGGAGATCCACCCAGTTGTGTTGTGATATTGTTCAGGTCCGCCTACTGAGAGGCGGTAGAACCATTCACGAGGCAGTAGCCTGAAGCCCCAGCCTTTACCGTGGCATTGCTATCGTGCTTCAAGTGCTGGCGACGAGAACCGATCAAACCCCAGTGGTGCAACACCTCATTCTGGTCAAGGGGCTCGCTATCGGCAACTAGCTCGCTGATGGGGGAGCTGAGATGCTCCAGAGGCTCGGGAGAGCCAATGGACCCAGCGCCGTCAATGGAAGCGCCAACCTTGCGGTGGCGGTGGTAGTAGGGGCGAGATCGGAACGGGTCGAAGGGACGAGTATCCTTGATCTGCACACCACCGTTGGAAGAGTTGGTCTCGTTGTCCCACAGACGGCGAGCCCTGCCGCGCCAGTTGCGCTTCTCCCAATGCTTGGGCTGAGAGGCGGTGGGGGTGTAGTGATCTGTGTATGTTAGTGTCTAGGAAATTTTACGTTAGAAAATGGACGAGGCATACCGTCATTGTTAAAGAAACGGGTGTTCGACGCATTAGCGCCACCAGGGTAACCGCCATAGTTGCTGTGACCAGGGCCATGTTCGTAAGTGGTTGTGTGCACCTCCTCATCAAGGTCTGTAAGCAGATCAAACTTGTCCAAGTGGTCAACGTTAGGATAGGAAACATCAGGATACGTCTGACAAGGACCGGCCGCCGAGCTGGCGAATGCAGGTCCACTCACGGCACGCTGTCCAGTGTGGACATAGAGGGGCCCATGGTGTTGGTTGGAGTCAACAGCGGCAACAGGAGCAATAGGAGCAACTGGAGCAATGGGAGGAGCAATGGAAACCTGCACCATTCCAGCGCCGAGATCAGGCTGAGGATTGGTAATTTTCTGAACACTAGTAACGGCCCGGGCAACGATATCCCCAGTGATAACATGCGCGGCGGTCTGAGGCGGGCTCTGAGGGGCGTTCTGCGGGTTGTACTCGATCGCCTTGACATTGCTTTGCTGCTCGTTGGTCAGGCTCGGAACACGAGAGCCACCCTGGCCCAGGAGACTGTGGACATTGAACTTCTCGCGATACCAACGTGGGATGTCGCGAAGACCCAGACGCTCTAGCATGGCCAGGTCGGTGGGCATCTCATGCTTGTAGAGGCAACCTACCGGGCTGGGTGTTAGTTTGAAAGAGAGCAAAGAGTGTGTATGTATACGTACCCTGCTGCTGGTAGTCGCACTCGCCGTGGCGGATCCAGTACGAACAGTACTCCTTCTTGCTGTTGTGCTGTAGTACCAAAGTCAGATAGGTAATATATCCGGATACCGGGCTGTTTGAGACTTACGTGCTTGCCATTTCCACTTCCACTGCCAGTGGCACTGCCGCTACCATTTCCACCATTTGCATCGTTGGACTGAGCAACAGGAGCGTTGGACAGGGCCACAACCATGTTGTTGCCGTTGGGAATACCCTCGATGGGGATGGTCGGGTCAATACCGCGGTAAATGAAGCTCTGGGCAGCAGCACGCAGGTTCGGGGTGGTGTTTGGGTCAGTAATCATAATGTTGAGCAGACGCTGGAGCTCAATAAGGGATTCCTGGGTGATGTAGGTACGATTCGCAAGGATATTGAGGTCTTCAATGATCCAGGCCTCATTTCGAGCCATGGAAACACCACAGCTGGTCATGCCATGGGTCTCCGCGACAGTGATGGTACGCGGGACGCCATGAATGTGGACATGATCGGGCAGGTCGTCCATCGCAATGAGCGGAGTCAAGGTGCCGGTAGGGCGGGTGCAGAAGTACATAGGACGGTTTGAAGTGCTCATCATGAGTAGAGGCTTGTCTTCTGATCGGACAAGGAAGTCGGATACGTGACCAAGAGGTAAGTATAGATCGGTAGGGATACAGAGAGGTAAAGATATGAAGAGTGGAGAGGGTCGGAAGGAAGAAGTGCTGTTGTGGGAAATTGAAGAGGAAAGGCAAAGAAGAAAGAGAAGAAGAGGGAAGATAAGCGAGAGTGAACTTGCGCAAGTAGAGACAACTATCCCATTTCCTGGAGTGAATATCTACGCTCTTTATTGTCTCTCATGCATCAAAGCGGAACTTGCCAGAACGCCGTTCACTAGTTAGAAATAATAGAGGCATTCATGCAGGAAACCTATTCATTGTAGAGGGCATCTACCAACATCTAGGCGGCGACATCATGATGGTAGTGAATTCCGGATGGTTAGATTTGAAGTGCTCCAGGTTTGTTGATATAGACTGATCCGGACCCAGTCACTCCACAGCAAGATTTGTGTGCACTGTCACATGCAAGAGAGCTGCAGGGACGTCTGCCTGCAGGAAAGAAAGCCAATATGACAACCTTCCATGAGTTTGCGAATCTTGGGCCTCTGCTCTAAGCGGGACGGGTATAACATCTGCTGCACGGGTACCTGCAGAAGCCATCTTAAGATGTTTTTTTCTTCTATGCCGCGTATATGCTATACATCTACTCCATGACTGCCTTACATACCTTCCTTTGATGTTTCCAGGACTAGGCGAGCAACCTGGAAAGTTTGTTTACACAAAAAAATTGTATTAATGTTTTTTAGATTAAAATTTCACCCCAGAAAAGTGTACAAATTAGAAGAATTCAACTAAAATAAAGCTTTCAGTAGAGATATATAATTTGGTTACAAAGTAGATCTGTTTGGTTGTGAAAGGTTTGCGAAACGAAAACTTACGACTTTTATCAAAAATGTGGAATATTATCATCATGATGGATTTTCATACATAGCATATATATATGAAGCTTATTATTGTCAAAAAGTTGCTGTAAACAAGCCCTTCACCCCATACTCTAGATGCCTTGACGTCGTCGGCACTGGTCAAGTGACCTGGCTTGACCTAATTGCTTGCCGCGCCGAATATACCCCCGCACCATCATTGAGCAAAGAATAGTGGAAAGTCCAACCCGAAAGCTAAAAGAAAGTAATTTCATAAATTATATATTGAGAAATAAATTAATCAATTCGGATTCGCTCTGCAACTTGGTCGGAAGAATGTGTTACTTGCTGCCAACTCACCCATCTTCAAAACGTGCAAACTTGTAGACAAAGTACTCGACCAGGACTATTTGTTATGTGCTTTCGTCATGTCTACATGGCATATTGGATAGAATTTTGAATGTATTTGTAAACTACATGTAGTTAAAACATAGAAACACAGGGGTATTTGTGATCATCAGTCATGAAGAGAGACCGAGGACGCCGGGAACACCCCTATCTCGCTCTTAAATTTGTACAACCAGGAAAACGAAAATGAAAGTGAAAAATCACGCAATCGCGCAATCCATTTCGGAAGAAAACATCTTCGTCGGTCGATCACCAGCTACCGTACCACGCGGAGTCTCAGTCACCGCTTCGCAATTTCCGACAAGTTATGAGAACCGTTGGAAATATTCAAACCTCCTCAGCGGGGTGAGAAGGCAGAGGTCTGTGAAGAATTGAAGCAGGCGCCTGGCGGGCTGGGGCAAAATATGGTGAAGTGTAAGTTTCATGCGGCCGATCCTGCTTCGCGGTCGTCAAGCCAGTAGCGATGGGTTGGAAGACGGATGATTGAGAAGCGAGAAATCGAGCAGCGAATGAACCTTCAGGTATGGGGTTCTGGGAGGTTTGATGATGAGTGGGTTGGGCAGCCACAGCGAGAGCCGGCTTCCGTTCAAGTGCGTTCAAGTGACCGACAACACCGCGCAGATACTTCTGCGCCAAGACGATGTGTACTGGGTTCTCGGTGCTCTTTGACAATGCGGCTATCATTCGACGGATCTGGGTTAGAGACTGTAAGTGTGGGCAAGAGCGATGCTTGCCGAAATGCGCTAGACCGCAAAGCGGACAGTGCTCGACGCCAGCCAACTTCAGTGGACATCCACCACTTGGATGATTTTGGCCGCAGACGACGCACGCACGCCGAAGTGTGGTGTTGATGTTGTTGGGAGTAGGAATTGGTAGTTTAGGAGAAGAGTTGGGTAGTTTGGGAGACTGGACTGGAACGAATGGACGAGCTGGAAAGGAGGTTTGTCGGTCAGTAAAGAGAAACCCGGGCAATGACACGGCCAGACAGGCGGAAGGTGACGACCTTACGTTTGACTTGAAGCGGAGGCGGCTCACTCTCCGTTAAATCGATGATTTCCGGCGCTGCCTCGATTTCACTCGACTCCGATTCGTCAGCCTCATCGTCAGCCTCATCGTCATCCTCTGCTGGCTCGAACTCTTGATCAGTGTTGCCCATCTTCGGCTGTTTCACAGGCGGGAGCTCAATTGATTCGTCCTTGGTACGGTAGTTGACTGCTGCTCGCTTGCGCTTGCCACGACCAAGACCCTCCGCTTTTTCCTGGGCCTCTTTTGCAGCTGCGAGCTCACGTTCTCGGAGGATCCGATCCCAAAGCGTTCCATCCACAGGCGTAATTTCACCTTCGGTTACGTCCTCGAGAGTTCCATGGTCATTCTGCCACACGCGCGCAAAGTTGAATTGAGACTGGTCGGTAGTGGTTGTGTCCTGCACAATTTTAATTGCCTGCTCCGCTTGGCTTCGGTCCAACAGTCTGTCAATTGACTCGGGGGTGTATGTGATAACTGCAGAATCATCGTCAAATAGTGCTTCAGCGCCGTGTCGGAGGATAGATTCCAAATCCTCTTCGTCTTCATCCTCTATGCGTTCGATAAGCACGTGGTCCAATGCCAATTTTTTCTTGCCCTTTTCCATAATCCGTTCTTCCACGGTATCTCGGGTAACCAGGTGGAATACAAGAACTGTGTTTTTCTGACCAATTCGATGTGCACGGGAAAGTGCTTGCATATCCTGCTTCGGGTTGAAATCTGGGTCCATAATGATGACGGTATCTGCACTTGCAAGGTTAATGCCGACGCCGCCGGAGCGGGTAGACAATAGGAACGCGAAATAAGGAGAATCGGAAGCATTGAAGTCGTCGATCTGTGCCTGCTTCTCTAACGACGTCAAACTACCATCCAGGCGACGGTATCTGTATTCGATTCCAAGGTCATCAAGGAAGTCCTCAACGATGTTCAGATTCTCCAGAAACTGGCTGAAGATCAAGACTCGGTGTCCGCGTTCCCGCAATCTCGGCAGCATTAGGCCAAGTAGCTGAAGCTTTCCAGACGCCCCTACCAAGTGCTGGTGTGAAACAGCCGCATCATAGTGAAGTGTCCGTTCTTCGATATTGCGACTGTAAACGAAGGGGTGACAGAGACACTTTCGGAGCTGCATCAACATATTATTCAAGTTCTGCCGCTCGGATTTCTTCAATTGGCCTTTCTGACAAATTGCCTTGATCAGCTCTGGGCTTTTGCTGAGTATTGACTTGTAGAGCTTCTTCTGCACAGTAGACATAGAGACGGGAACGATTATCTGTACCATCGGCGGCAAGAACGGTAGAACTTCGGCCTTGGTGCGGCGTAAGAAAAAAGGCCGGATCATGTCGTGCAAGGCCCGAATATTGTCCGAAGTAAGGTCTCCATACTGCTGTTCTAATTGCGCCGCATCTCTGCTTGCATCAAGAAACTGAACCAAATTGAGCAGCTCCCGGATATTGTTCTGAAGAGGTGTGCCTGTAAGCAGGGCTCGGAAACCGAGCTTCGGGTGCATGTGGTGAAGACGCTTGTAGAGTAGAGACTTGTCGTTCTTGAGGCGTTGTCCCTCATCAACCACCAAGCCTGCCCATTTGATCTTGTCAATCTTAGTCCAGTCGTGGACGATGCTCTCGTAGGAGGCGATCACGACGTGGCATCGGAGGTCTTTGCCGTCGGGGAACATCTCATAGTCCCAGGCCATCTGACGAGCGAGCGAAGAACCATAGTATGTGACTACCCGGATCTTAGGTGCCCAAGCCTTGATCTCGCGACGCCAATTCTGACAAGTTGAGTTAGGAGCGACCACTAGAAACGGCCAGCAGCCGTGCTCTATGAGAGTCGCAAATAGGCCAATGGCTTGAATGGTTTTTCCAAGGCCCATATCGTCAGCAAGAATGCAATTTTTCTGCTGTAGAAACTTGTAATAGAGCCAATTGACGCCATCCAGCTGATATTCCATGAGAACGCCAACCCCCGTCATCAGCTCTGGCTGTGAGTTCAATACAAGGCTTGTCTCAAAATTTTGCGTTCGAAGCTGCGAGAGACGGTCTTCCATGTCAGGCGGAGGGCGAATACTATCCTGATATGCCCAGTCATTGAAAGCGGATTTGAAATCGTCCCATTGAGCCTCGAAGGGGAGCGGGGGCGATTCCCACACCGAGTCTTCATACGGTAAGCCTTTGTACTTGACATAGGCGCGTTCGACCATCTCAGGATCCGTTTTGTCGTCTGGCATAGTCGCAGCCTCTGAGTACACAACGTCGAATAAAATATCAACTCGAAGAAATTCCTCGGGAATAGCTTCTTCGGCATTTGAAATAGGTTTTGGAGCCTTGTTGAAGAATTTTTGACGCATCGTGTGGAGAGTGACACCCCAGAGCCAGTCACCACGGACCCAAGTGACACGGAAGTAGGACATTTTCTTCCATTTGACCAGATATTCTTTGTCGATCTCTGGAACAAGCTCAACCAGGCGGCCGGTCAGGGCTTTTTTGGCTTCAGGGTTGGCTGGTCGCCAGGCGACGATAGTTTCCACATCTCCAGGGGCATCAGAGCAATTCTTGCACTGCCAGTGCAGGCTAAACTGAGCGAATAATGCCTCGATATGACTCTGTTCTGCCACAGAATCTCCTTCTCCCAGCAAATGACGTAGATGAAAACCTCGATGGCAATCGACGCAACGGAAAAGAATACCGTCCATGTTTTTGCGGTTGACTGTGGACATATCCACAGGAGCAACTGGACCTATGCCTCCATTTTCAATTTGCAGCTGCTGTTCTTCATGGGATGTAAGACGCTCTCGCAGAGGTGTTGACATCGGGCCTTCTTGCTTGCATCCCGCACAGTAGCCCAAATGAGGGCATACATCGTGCCGTTCGTTGTCAACTCCCAAGCAGTTATGGCACTGGAGAATAAATCCATCCTGGATTTTCGTGACTAGATGCTTTCGAGCGCTTCGCAAACCTAGGCAAGATTGATGGTATGAAGATGTGCACCCCTGGCAGAACACCAAAGGCCCCTTCTCGGGATGATCATCGTAGCTCTTGCAGACGGAGCAATACAGGCAGTGCCACTCTCTAAACTCGTCGCCAGGTGGACGCTGGTAGAAGAACTCCCGCGCCCCGGCGAATTTCTGTTGTCGCTGTGCCTTGGCCACGGGCTCATAATCGGAAAGGTCATCCTCCAATCGCTCTCGTAGGTTTTTCCGCAGAGATTTCCTTTGTCGACTCGACGTACGGGTAGGGGTTGACCTCTTTCTCCTCAACCGGCGCAGACCATACGCGGGTTTAACATCATCGTTGTCTGAATCTTCAAAGTCTATGGGGTGAGTGTATCGGGCTGCAGTTGCGCGGCGCGGTGGGCGCCGAGTGCTAGGAAATCTCGGCGATTGCATTTCGGATCCATTCTCAGATGCTGCGCCGTCGGTGAATAGAAATGCATATCGCGAGAAACGACGTGTTCCAACGGCTTGACTTTCATCGTCACTCGAGTCTGATTCCTCATTGGGCTCTGATCCTTCCGTGAACTCGCCCAGCGACTGCAGTCCGTTGTCCATGTTTGATAGCTGAGAGTATGACATCTACGCGAGGTATGAGCGATCAGCAAGGGACGGGGACTGAGAATGGCCTAATTTACTGTCTCGCGCTCGCCACTTTGGAGTTTGACGGTGTATGTAGACCCACGGTCGGTCAAATTCACTTCCAAGACACGGTCAATGGCAAAATGACCGGGCAGGAACTCGTACTCCTCGGAGTTGTCAACTGCTGGAATATGAATAGCGATCCCTGTCTCCACCTGGACATCTTTGGAGGCAAGCCAGGTGGGGTGGGACTCAGCTGAAGTGGAGAACATTGTGAGAGATTTTGTGGTGTTTTGAAAGTGACAAGACAATCGGCATTGATGGTAGGGAACGCATGTGCGGTTCCCTATCAGGAAGTGATACCAGACACGAAGGTAGATGAGAGGAGGTGTGTTCAATGGGGCTGGGTTGGGGATACTTGAGGGCCAGACGCAACCAGAAGGTTCATTCCAGCAGCCAGCAAATGAGAGAGAGAGAAGGAGAAGGAGAAGAGTCAAGGCAAAGAAGTAAATATATTGACTAAAGAGTATACAGAAACACACGCCGCGGTGGATCAAGGATAGTCCGGGCTTATCTTATCGGAGCAGTGAAGTCTGAAAGATGCTGGAGAGCACATCCCGTTTGAATGAAAGGAACAACCCTCAGCCGGAATATGGCTTGGGCAACTCCTAGGATAGGTCTTCGCGGCTCTCCACTTCTCATCAACTCGCTGTCTTGGACCCCCATTCGACATGCTTCGTTAACCTCCGCCATCGAACGCGGCATTCGCAAGTCGCAAAATCTCCGAGGCTCGCCCTCCAGATTCCCAGAGCCCGCGAGATCATCACCAAGCAGACCCCGTTTCCAAAAGCCCGCCAGGAACAGCTTTTCCAAGTTTGACGAGGACGAATTCGTCAGGACGGGCAGCTTCCATGGTCTGCCTCGCGAACACCGAGATGTCCGGCCACCAAAACCAGAGCGCGTCAAGCTGCACAAAAGGAAGAGGGGACAGGATGTTCATCACCCCACAGACGCTGTTCCCGAGCGTGTGAAGTCCGAAGTGAAGATCCCAACGTCAATACCCTACACCACGCCAGCATCGGAGTTCATCTACGGTACGGGCGCGGTGGAGGCGGCACTGCGCTGCAGCCGGCGGCAGCTCTACAAGCTATATCTCTACCAGGGGGCAGACGAGGAACTAAGTCCGGCGAAAATCAAAATCCGAAAGCTGGCTCTGGCCAAGGATATCAAGATCAAGATGGCCTTTGCGAAATGGGTGCAGCTGATGGATCAGATGAGTGCTGGCCGTGCGCATAACGGCTGCATTCTAGAGGTCTCCCCTCTGCCTAAACTTCCCGTGCAGTCCTTGCGATCAGTTTCTGCCATTACCGACACTCATTTCCGGGCAGAGCTGGCACCGCAGACGCGGGAGGAGGCGGCGGTAAATGGCACGAGCGATCTCATTCCCATCCTTCACCCGGCTCCATCTACGCCTGAGGAGCAACCACGACATCGATTCCCAGTGATGTTGCTTCTCGACGGAGTCGTCGACTCTGGTAACGTGGGTGCTATCATTCGGTCGGCGTATTATTTGGGCATCGACGGAATTGTCTTTGCTGGTCGCAACTCGGCTCCTCTATCGCCTGTGACGATCAAGGCTTCCGCCGGTGCGGCTGAAAATATGACTATGCTCTACGCAAGAAACGAGGTCGAATTCATTCAACGGTCCAAAGAAAATGGGTGGCGGTTCTATGCGGCCGACGCACCGACCCCAGGCGTTCCCATAACGCACGTGGACCGCCTCTCGATGGACGGGAGTCAGGACAGCAATGGGCATCCGTTGGCGGGAGCGCCTAGCGTGCTCATGATGGGGAGTGAGTCGTCCGGCTTGAGCGCTCACATCAAGTCGCATGCTGATGCGACTGTCACTATCCCTGGTGCCCGGCACAGTGTCTATCTGGGCGTTGAGTCCGATCCGGCCCGTATCGACAGTCTCAATGTGAGCGTGGCTGCCGCATTGCTTATGGATATGTTCTTGCAAACTCGACTTGCAGTGTCTGGGCCAGTGAAGAAGCAAAAGATGTGGTAATACGTTCTTCATTTACTGTAATATACTTGAGCGTGTACAACGCACGACTCTTGCATGCGTGGCGAACGGTGTTTATTCCGCTGGACATAGATTCAACCGCTTCAAAATTACAAATCTCCTTCATTATTCAATTCGAAGTACTCAGTAATACTAGAACATCGACGGTTCCGTGCTGGCAAAGTTCCTCCGCATATAGATGTGGGGCGGGCGTCTTCCGAATTGCCGCAGTGCTATCTCCCGAATCTTCTCCCGTGGGTGTGGGGTACTGGCCTCTGCGGGGAGAGGTCGGAGGATCCCTAAGAACATAAAGGCACTTCATCTCCACGCCCAGTTTTGAAAGCAACCCGTCTCAGTTCTGATTGCAACTGTCCCCAATCTACTCGGACGGAAGAAGATTGGTTACACCTTTAATTGAACACGAGTCCCGCAACCATGATTCCAGAGAAACAGATCCTCACCAGGGCATTTGTTGTCGAGGAACCGGGGGCACCGTTTGTTCTGCAAGATGTTGTTTTGGACGAAGTCCGGGATAATGAGGTCCTGGTGGAAATGAAGTACACAGGATTGTGCCACACGGTAAGTACTCGTGCTCACCGAAGCCCTTCAGCAGGATCAACCCGCAGCATCGACAATATCACGCTAACACCATAAATCAATAGGACATAGCCGTCCAACATGGCGCCATCCCCGTGGGCGCCTACCCAGCGGTTCTAGGTCACGAAGGCGCTGGCATCGTCCGCCGAATCGGCAGGAACGTGAAAAACAAGTCCCTACGCGAGGGCGACATGGTCTTCTTGAGCTTCAGTTCCTGCCAGGAAGCGAACTGCTCTCCCTGCCAAGAGGGTCGATGCGGATTCTGTCCGCGAATAACAGATATCAACTTCGGCGGAGCGCGCGGTATGGATCCTGCAGAGTCGCCTATTTCTTTTCCGGACAAGCAGCGCCCGCCCATTCGGGGACAGTTCTTTGGGCAGTCTTCCCTGAGTAAATTGGCAGTAGTTAAGGAGACCTCTGTCGTCAAGTGTCCATCCGGTGCCGGGTCTGGTGCCTCTGCGCTCACTGTTGATGATATGGCATTCCTTGCGCCGCTAGGTTGTGGGTATCTCACTGGTGCAGGCACGGTATTCAATGTTCTGAAACCGAAGACCACGAGCCGATTTGCCATTCTCGGAATGGGTGCTGTGGGACTAGCAGCTATGTTCGCAGCTCGAGTGTTGGGCGTTGAGAATGTTATCGCAGTTGATATCGTCGACGCGAAGCTTGAGCTAGCTGCGTCTCTAGGTGCATCGCACACTCTAAACACAAAAACTGTCCTAGACCTCGTTCAGGGACTTCGAGGTATGTTCCCGGACGGTGTCGATCATATCCTCGACACAACGGGCGTGGTGCCTCTGCAGGAGGCCTCGGTCAAGGCCCTGGGTCATGAAGGAACTCTGGCTATTGTTGGTGTCGCTCCTAAAGATGCCGAGCTCAAGATCAGTCCGTTGGAGTTTATGATGGACTGTAAACGGGTCCTGGGTGTTATTGAGGGGTGTTCGAATCCTGCTACGGTGAGTCGCGCGAAACTGGGGACCTTGTGTGCAGCAAACTGATATGAAGTGGTGTTAGCTCATTCCCAAACTGGTCGATCTTTATCAACAAGGGAAGTTTCCTGTTGATAAGCTATCTAAGGTGTATGACACGGATTCAATCGAACAGGCATTGCAGGACCTACATTCGGGAAAGGTACGCTTGTGGTTTACAGCAGAATCCTGAGAGGAATGCTAACATATCTGTGCAGGTCATCAAGCCTGTAATTAAGTGGGCAGATCTATAGTTACATATGAAGAGAAATTCTTTTTACTTTAGTCAATGTTAGCGTATTCCTTCTGGTTTGGTGCTGACGAGAAGTCCCGTTTTCTATACCATATGGTCGTACAGTTATAGTTCAAGATTCTGCATAGCAAATCATGATCGAAAGTGTCCGTGTCGAAGCTGACCCGGCACTTAATATCCCATCTTGGTTGTACGCCAATTTTGCTCCCCACAATCTAGACCCCCGGTATCACTGTAGAGGAATTCAGAGGTCAAGAAATGTAGGACTCAATTCAGTTGGTGAACAGGATTGCGACATTAAATAAAGACTTTAAAGGGTTGCCTCCGTCCATTATCCCGCAAACCTCCAATGATAGATGGGTTTACGAGTAAACATTTTGCTTCCACGGCTGGGCAGAGACATGCTTTAGCCAATTCCCACGCTGTAAGTAGAAGCTTTATAAAGCCCCCGCCAGCAGCGACAGTGTGCTCGTACGCCTCCTGGAGTCCATTAAACAACATCAAGTCGGTTCCTGCGCCCTCGTGTACATGGCCAAATACATGCAGTCTAGGTCGAATTCTCCGTAGCGTCTGTAGTAGATGAGGACAACCCAACTTGAGTAAGTCAAGATGAGCAAGGGGTGGTCCATGAGTAATGAGCACATCAATCCCATCTGGTACTAAACTAGCCCATATATCTTGATCTCGGGGATATTGAAAGGCCCAGTTACCGTGGCGGGTAGAGTGAGGACTCCTGTAGACCCTAAGCCAACGACCATTCGGGCAGGAAATTGTTACTTCCTCATTTTCTAGGTAGATGACATCGCCCCAGTCGAGCTGAGCTCGCTCAGAGGCTGCTCGACCTGATGGATCATCCCACGCTGAATCAAGTAATAGCTCATGATTACCAGCAATCACGATTTTGATGGGATGAGGCAGGGTGCGTAGCCAGGCGAGCGAGTCCTGGAGTTCCTGACATGATCCAGATTGAGTGAGATCACCAGCATGGATAAGGATATCTCCATCTGGAACGCAAATTTGGGTGTTATGAGTATCGGAGATACAGACAATCGCAACAGGACTTGTGTGAGGCATAGCTAGAATAGGTTTATGCCAACCATAAAGCATTCGTGCAAGGAAAACACAAGGCTGGGACCGGAACTTTTGCCACGGTCCTGGTCGCTGTCGATGAAGAAGTTCGTGAAGACTGGACGTGGTTGGAGATTCGAGACCCAGGAACTTATCAGCAGTGACAAGCGAGAACGTGAAACAGTGGCCTGTTTAGAATCAACGATGTCAGGATCTTGCGTCGGTTTTCCAGACCTCAGGCTATGTCGCTAGAGTTGACCTCGCCGTTATGTTATATAATCCTTCCTTTGCACCAAAATTACGATATCGATTAGCTCATGCTGCCGACACTGCTGCTGCTGCTGCTGCTGCAAAAAAAAAAAAAAAAAAAAAAAAAAAAAGTGTCACTCTCTAAAGTATAATGCATCGAGTTGTATTGTATATCATCCAAAAGGATGAGCAATAGGATATCAAATTAACTATACTTATACTCATCAAAGAATACACAATGCCCCATCTCTCACTGAGTCTGGGGAGGCGGAGTAAGGTTCTGATGGAGTTCCTTGCGCTGCACAGCTCCAAAACGAGTATTACCCACGTCGAAGACCTAGTAAAAAACAAATAAATCAGCCCAAGTCACACTCCCTCGAAAGACATAAAACTTACAGCGTAGATCCCCTTCAGGAACGTATCGCCAAGGATATCAAATGTCATGGTACCACGGCTCTGGATCCCACCATAGACATACCCAGCCTTGGCCTCGGCGAATCCTAGATCCTCCTTCTGTACAGCAAACTGCTTACCGCCCACCGCAAAAGAAACAACGGGCAACTTATCCACTGTCGTGTCGGAGGGATAGATGTATCCCTGCGTAGTGGAATCATAGTACGCACCCGGAATAGCATCGTAGATAGCCTGGCAGGTATTATCATCAACCAGGGCCAACGTGGTACCTGTGTCAGCGATAGCGCTGTTCCCAGCACGGGCAATTGTCTTCCCGTTCACAGTCGCCGAGGCGGACTCGAACATCCAGAATCCCTGGCTCTTGTCCACGGGCGCGTAGTACACATCCTCGCCGGAGGCCTTGATGGTGTCCTGGTCGATGAACCCGAAGGTGTAGAACGACGCACCTTGGTCCGGTTCGTTCTTGTCACGCCAGGAACCTAGCTTTGCGGTGAATAGCTCCGCCGTCTTGGGGATGTCGTCCTGCGAGATCATGTTCTCGACGGGTGTCTGTACGGCCGTAGGCTTCACCGTGTTGATGCTGCCGAATGCAAGACCCAGCAACCCATCGCCGGCCCCACTGGCAAACTGCGTGGACATGGTGTCTGCAAGCTCGACGGCTTGGCCTTTGACGACGAGACCGCCGAGGTTGACATTGTCGTTGCCGACGGTGCCTGAGGCGGAGGATCCATCGCCGTAGGAGATCTTCCAGGTTGAGCCCTCTTTGTTTTGGAAGGTACTCGACTTGGTCGGGTCAAAGACAGTGTGATTCTTGTGCTGGGACAAGGTCGCCGATGGCAATTTAGTCGACCAGACCTTTTTATCTGTGGTCAGCCACTATATATTTTGCATAATAAATCATCACCACTTACCCACAGATCCGCAGACCCGGTATCAAAATCCAATTTCAGCGTCTGCGCGGGCGTCCCAATGCCCACCTGTGCCAGGTACATGGAGTCATTCTGGACATCCGACGCGCCGACCTCGCCGACCTGGCCGTCCGCGCCGGTCTTCTGCAGCACCTGGCGAATATGCGCGCGGCCGCCAATGGGCTTGTCAGTATACTGCCTTCCGACCTGGTGCAGCGTGCTGCCCATGGCATAGGGCCCTTCCTTGGTCGCGTTGAAGCCATACTTGCGCATCAGGTGCACGTACGACTTCGTGCCTGATTTCTGGTACTGCGGGTTCGGGATGATTTTGATCTTGGTCGTCATGGCGGATGATGGAGACTTGCGGCTGCGGCACAGCTTTGCTTTCAGGGACTTGATGATAGACATGTTGATTAGTAGGTGGGGCCTTGAGTGGGTTGAAGGCTGGATAGTAGGACTGGGGGCATAGTTACTTCTCGTGGAATGTACGATGGTTTATAACTTCAAACCGCTGGGGGAGGAATGAAGGTCATCCAGGCTGTCGTCATTGCAGATGACTCGTCAGGGCGCGTGGCAAAGGGCGGGCAGCCTAGTGACGACGATCGGCGGGTTTATCACATCAGGTGGAAGGAACATTCCTTGTTTGAATCGTCGCATTACACAAATAACTATATCTTATCTGCCAACGCCAACTCCGATAGAATGGAACACCAAAGTACAGAGCACACCCCACCTTCCCGCATAATCAGCAACACCGGGGCAACGTACACACACTACACGAAACTTGGTGGTCACTTTTACCTCTTCCGGCTCTTAGACTTGGGCGCCGTGGACACACTCGCCGCGCGCGAGGTCGCGGTCGAGGTGGCTTTGCTGCCGCCCTTCCCGGCTTTAGCCTTGGCCTGCTACAAAAAGCAAATAGTTAGTCAGGGTGGTGTTCCCAACAGATACTAGTGTCCAGGCGCGCAGGCGCCACGTACCGTAGTTCCGTTCTTAGCCTTCTTCTTCGCAGGCGCCACCTCCTCATCCTCATCCTCGTCGCGGTCTCGCCCACGACCCTTGCCCGTGTCACCGTTGGGCTCAAACTCCTTCGCCACCGTGTTTAGTAGCGTAGTGCACCGACGGCCGATCTCAACAGGGGTGCGGCTGAGGAAGAACCAGTCGAAGCGGAAGAGCGGCGACTCGCGGACCTCGTCCCGGATCTTGTCGTAGAGGGTGTCGCCCTCGACGCCGTACTTGTCCAGCATGACCAGCAGGAATCGGTCCTCCTCCTCGGTGTAGACCTTCTTGTTCGTCGTCGACACGGTGTAGTTGATCTTGAGCTGCTGAAGCGGCACGCGGTACATATCCATCTTCTTCCGGAGCATCTTGCGCTGGTGGTTCATCTTGCGCAGCTTCTCCTCCCCCTGATCGATCACCCGCAGGTATTTCGAATAATCCTGGATCTCAGTGTACCGGCGCCAGAACACCTCGGCGTATTCCCGAACTTCTTCGGGATCCTTACTATCTACTTCCGTGGCGATGCCCTCGTAGTCCGTACGTCCAAACTTGGCCGATCCATTGACGAACTGTTGAAAGTCACGGCGGTTCCAGTTGGAGAACCCATCTTCGGACATGCGAGCCTTTTCGGCCTGTTCTTCTTCTGTGAGTGGCACGGCGTTATCAATCTCCTTCTGCTCGAGATCCCGCTCGGCCTCGCGTTCGCTGAGCTCCTCCTCAGGCCCCTCGGGCAAGGGTGCCTTGTAGCCGATCTCCTTGTGGAAGTTGGCGGTCTCCTTGTCCTGCAACTCCTGCAAGCCAGGTGGGAAGAATTGCCAGTCGTGCACGGCGACCTGCTTGGGGGCTCGGGGAACCTTGGGTTTCGGGTCGGCAGTCCGGCCTCCGGTGGAAAGAGCCTGGCGGTAGTACTTGTCGATGGAGTAAAACTGTTCCTTGCGCTCACGCTTGGCGGGATTAATCCAGCTGACGCCGATGTCTTTCTTGCGGTCGGTAAAATCCTGACCGTTCCATTCATATGCGCTCTCAGAGCTGAATTTCTGGAGATCGTCGATGCCAAGGCTTTCATACTTCTTGTTGAGCTCAGCAGTCCGCTCCTCACCTCGGCGCAAAATGGCCTCGATATCGTCATCGGACATCTCGGTGGAAGTCGTAGAAACGCCCTTTGTATTGAAGACATTGGCGGCACCATGCTGGATCATGCCCAGCAACTCGTCCTTCGAAGCGGCGTTTTTGTTCTGCTGCTGGGCGCGACCTTGCTGAATGACCAGCTGATCGAGACGCAACTTTTGCGCTGCACGCTCCAAGACCTTCTCCTCAATAGCGTTTTCCGTGATGAATCGGAACACCACGACCTGCTTGGTCTGGCCAATGCGGTGAGCGCGATCCATGGCTTGAAGGTCGGCCTGCGGGTTCCAGTCACTATCAAAGAGCACGACGATATCGGCCGTGGTCAAGTTGATACCCAAACCACCTGCGCGCGTAGTGAGAAGGAAGATGAACTTTTCCGATCCTGGCTTGTTGTACTCGTCGATGGCCGCAATGCGATCCTCATGTGCCGTCGTACCATCAATCCGGCAGTACTGGTATTCGCGGAACACACAGTAATCTTCGAGGATGTCCAGAACACGGCTCATCTGGGAGAAAATAAGGACACGGCTGCCCTGGGCTTGCATGCGCTTCAGAAGCTTGTCCAGGATAGCCATCTTGCCGGAGTTGTACACAAGGTGCTCATCGGTCGTGTACGGAGGACCAGGTTCGGCTCCCTCGAAGAGGTATGGGTGGTTGCAACACTTGCGCAGTTGCATGACGATGTTCAACAAACGGGTCTTCGATTCACGTTTTCCCGCAGCACCATTCACCGCGTCGATGTCCTTCTCCAGGATCTTCTGATACCACTTCACCTGCATTTCGGACATGGGAACGTACAGGTTCATTTCCTTCTTGGGAAGCAGACTCTTTTCAACATCACTCTTCACTCGACGGAGCAGGAAAGGGCGCAGGACTCGGTGAAGTTGCTGCACCACAGTGTCTTGGTCAGAATCCTGGCTGGAGAACCATTGGTCAAAAGCCTCAGCGTCGCCAAAGACATCCGGCAGCAGGAAATTGAGCAAGGCCCACAGTTCGTGCAAGTTGTTTTGCAGCGGTGTTCCGGTGATCAGCAAGCGGTTACGAGAGTTGAAAAGACGGATGATTTGCGACAAGGAAGACTCCTCGTTCTTGATGCGATGGGCCTCGTCAATGATGATGTACTCCCAGGCGAACTTCTTGAGGTGTGACTTCTCGCGCAAAATCATCTCGTAACTCGTAATGCAGACATCGAAATTTTCATCAACCAAGCGCTCCTGGATCAACCGTCCTCTCTCGTCTTTATCACCCTGGAGAACAAAAACGTCGATGTCCGGTATCCATCTGGCGAATTCACGTTTCCAGTTGTCGAGTGTCGACTTGGGCACGGCAATTAGATGGGGACCGGTAATATCGCAGAGGTAGCGCAGATAGCCCAAGAACGAGATGGTCTGCAAGGTCTTTCCTAGACCCATCTCATCGGCCAAAATGCCGGAGATACCGTTCTCATGCAGTGAAGCCAGCCAGTTCAATCCCGCGATCTGGTAATCGCGCATCTCACCATGGATGAACGTCGGAGACTCTCGGAAGACGGTGGTGGTCTCGCCGCCACGCTTCTCATCCTTCAGAAGCTCAGCATCTTCCTCCTGCTCCGTTCGACGGCGCCGGTCCCCGCCAGCACCACCGGAACGTGCGGACCCCTTGCGCGCCTTGGCCTCTTTCTCTGCATTTTGTCGGTCTATCTCTTCCATGATCTCTTTGATTCGGGGGTTGGGATTCGTCTCGATGAAATGGCGGAAGAGGTCGGTCAGGCCAAGGAGGTATCGGAATCGACGAATCGAGTCATCTTCCTGTTGAACGCAAGAATCGTCAGTAAGTTAGACCTGGCAAATTCGAGAGATAGCCCTCCCCACCTTCGATTCATCCAAGCGGCTTTGCTTTTTGCCCAAAATGCTCTTTCTCAGCTGGAAGGCCTCCGATCGACGTCGCCGGGCATCCTGCGGAGCCACATCGCCCGCAACGCTGCTCGCGGTGGTGTTGGGGTTGGTGTCTGAGTCCTGTGGGGGAATATGTTAGTTGATATCGCGAATGCCTCTGGCGCGTCATGAAGGATGTTCGTACCGTATAATCGGGGGTATCTTGGTAGCCCTTGAGTAACAAAAGAGTCAGCATTCTCTGGCATGCACAAATTGGCATGCGCGCAAATCGATGCCACGATTGCGGTGCAGGGTCAAGTGGTGAGCAAAAGAATCACGTACCATCATCAGGCCGTCCGTAGGGGCATCGACAGGGACTGACGGAACGACATCATCGTTGGCATCTGTCATAGGGGTGTCTGCCTGAGAAGGCGAGCCAGATGTGGGTGCCGGTGCCATCTTCCTCCTTCAGCGCACCGAGCGCAGGCGTGGATATAGTCGAACACGTATTTTGCAAGAATTCCAACGATCAGACCGAGACCGACAAAATCAGGATCACGCGAGGATGATGTCGGAATTGGCCAGCGAAGAAGGGATGGATGGCGAATATAACGGAAGAAGAGGGAAGTGAATGAGTCTCGCGGGCAAGACAATTGAGGGAGCGAAAACGCCTCCTAGTCGCGCCGAACCAGCACAAATGAGCGAGCGCGCGCCCACGCATGACATAAGCATTATTGAGTCAGCCACTCACGTGACCTCCGCCCGATCAGGTCAGGTGGTGTGGTGGGTTCGGAAGGAGCAAAAAGAGAGGAGCATGACCTGCATTCCTATCACATCATCGACTACTGTGACTATTGCCCCGTGGACTAAGCGGACAGGCAACACTGGCCCAGAGGAGTCCGTCTTGGATAGACCGTGTGCTGGCGATCTCCCAGTCCGATCTTCTCTTTCTTTCTTTGTTTTTCCTTTCGCCTTTTTGCCCCGTCCCAACTTCGACCTCGCCTGAACGCCGCCTTTGCCTCAACAGCTTCCACAAGTGCCCAGCCGCTATATCATAGGTCTCTCATGGTAGTCTGGTGAACCTATCATCTCCAACCATGGATTCCATGAGGTCGTTAAACACCTCCTTGCCCAGCTCAACACCCCGCCCTCAACCTCCCGAGCAACTCTTGCAGTCATTCAAGGCGGCTGCCTTATCTGTCACCAACCTCTATAAGAATGCTGTCTGTGAGCAGGCCCAGGCGAAACAGTCCGGCTACCAAGAAGCCGTGGAGGATCTACTTCATTTCCTGGACCGCGAGAACCTCGGCCTCACCGATGGGGAAGGGTGGAAGGTTCGGCAGTGGGCAACGGAGAAATGTGATGGAATCACATCCCAGAACAGCGACGACGATGAACGGGGGGATGCGGATAAGGGTGATCGAAGCACCACTCCCGCTGCTTCTCACAAAGAGCAACCCCAATCCGCCTCTGAATCCCCCGCCCGACTGCCACCCACTACCACCTCGGCATCAACACCGAAACTCGATCCGACGACTACCACATCTACACCATCAACAGACACAGCCCAGCAAGCTCACGAGACAGACCCCCTTGGAAGATCGACGGTCTTTACCTTCTCCGCGGGGCCAACACTCTCCCAGTGCCAGGAACTGGATATGGACATGCAGTCCTCTGACGCCTCCACCACGTCCACGCAAGATGAGAGCCCCGTCAACGTCTCGGTGATGCCCCGACCTTCTCGCCAACACCACCGCCACAACAACCACGCCCGTCCGAATGCCCGTTCATCGACACGAGAATCCCCCGCCGCCGTGGGGTCGAAGCGGAAATTCACCTTCCCGGACTTCTTCGACCTATCCGGTCTGAACAACGGCCGCGACATGTTCGGAGGCGGAAAGCGCGGCCGCTTTACCTAGCACCCTTGATCGAGCATACGAAGTCGACGAAATGACGAATATCCTATTTCGATGTTCAGAGGGGGTGCTTTCCGGGTGCATTATAGAGGTGCTTTTCCATGGTGTCGGTGTGTGTTTTTTTACTGGCTGTTTGCATTTTGTTATATAGCATATAGAGGACATCCGCAGAGATGATACCCGGTGCCCGGTGTGGCGGCTTTTCACGAGTGGTGATGGCATACAAATCAATATCAATATCGTACATGAAATTTCCGTCTCCGTAGAATACTATTATCCCTTTCTCCTTCTCCAACCATCCCGATTAATTAAAAGCTCGGTACAGTCCCATGCCCACGAGCGTGGCCGAAATAGTCGCAATCCCCAACTGCCGTGAGCCCATTCGATACTTTGATGGACCAGTCATGATGGCCTTTTCCTGCCTCCGTAGATTCTGCATGCCCGTGTAGTAGCTGTACACTCCGAGACCTATGAACGCGGCAGATCCTGCACTTTGATATTAGCATATTGATCACAAGAGGACAGTTGCGAAAGGTACCGGTCACTCGGCAGGACAGGCAGTCGTCGTACTTGTCCTCCGCCAGTGCCTGCTTGGCGTCTTTTGGCGGGACGTCCAAAGCGGGATTCTGGGGAGAGGGCGCCATTGAAGATAGGGAGTTTGTATACACAATTTAGTATGTATCAAAGTAGAACGAAGCAAAAGGGAAAGCGACAGACCGAAGGCGGGGATCGGCGGCAGAAAGGCCCGCTCGTGACCTGTATACAAACGAGACGATGGACACTTTCCAGTGGAACGTTCCACGCTGGCCACGATGAGCGGCGAGATCGATGCCGTCTACATATATGACGAGCACAAGTACGTCCCGTGCTCTCCTTGATAATCAATCTGCACTGACCCTCCTCCAGCAACCCCCTCGTCGAGCATGTATATCGCTCCCGGCCGCCCTCCGCCACCGCCATCCTGCCCCTCTACCTTGCCCATGCCGCCCCGCGCCCTTCCCTCCTATACATCCCCAATGCCTCACCGCCGGTGACGGTATTTTCAACCGTCCAGTCGAACCTGCTGTTCCTAGCGCTGACCGAGGTGGACACCGAGCCGCTTGTGGTGTTGGAATTCCTGCATCGGGTCGTCGATGTGCTGGAGGATTTTGTGGGCCCGCCCTTGCTCTCGAGCAGGATCGAGTCCAACTATGATGTTGTTGCGCAGCTCTTGACTGAAATGTGTGATGCTGGTGTGGTGTGTAATACTGAACCCAATGCGCTGCAAGAAGTTGTTGAGGTACCGGGGTGGATGGGGAAGCTATTGGGGGGGATCGGAGTGCCTGGGTGAGTGACATCACCTTCAGCAATTTCTGTTACAAGTAAAGATTAGGCTGATTTTGTCTAGAACATCGACACCCACTATGGGAACTGCCAATCCCTTGAAGCAATCATTGGCCGCCGCGAGTTCGGCCCAAGGCCCTGCGATTCCCTGGCGCCGGCCCGGGGTACGGCACACATCCAACGAGTTATATGTCGACATCATTGAGTCTCTATCTGTGACAATGGCTCCATCAGGGCGATTGCTCTCTGCATTAGTGTCTGGAACTATTGCGTTCACGGCAAAGCTCTCCGGAGTCCCAGATTTGCTATTAAACCTAACAACACCCGGGGGACAACAAGGTATCTCTCGCAAGATAGAGCTGCCTGTTTTTCACCCATGTGTCCGACTGGCGCGGTGGAGGGAACGACCGGGCGAGCTTAGCTTTATACCGCCAGACGGCCGGTTCATTTTGGCCGGGTATGAAGTTGATCTCCTCCCAATAGATTCGGACCTCGACGAACCGCCAAGCCACATGGAGAAGCTTTTCCTTCCTGCCATAGTGGAGATTCGCAAATCACTCGGGCCCTCCGGCGCCGACTTCGAGGTGCGATTGACTCTGAACACAGACTTCCCGGGTCAGCCTTCATCTGCCCGGCCGGGGCCCGCGCGGAATGGATCCGGCACCTCGACTCCATCATTCCTGGGCAACGTAGGTGGTGGAGGCAGTAATACCACCGGACCGGTGCTTGAGGACGTTGTTGTCAGCGTCCCGATTTCCAAATCTGTACGACACATCACGGACATGCAGGCCAGCCGAGGTGACGCTCAGTTCTTGCCGGGCAGCGGTCTTCTCGAGTGGCGGGTTCCAACGGGCCGCGAAGCCGGCACGATCTCTGGAACTGCAACTCTGCGGTGCTCCGTCGCGGGCTACCCGTTGGCGGACGAAGATCTAGACGAAAGCCCAGATGAGGATGCCAATGCAAATCTCCTGCAAGGCTACTACGAGGCTCCGACTTCCTACCATGACCAGGACAACAGCATCGGCACTAAGACACGATCGGGTGACCCAGCTAAGCGGAAGAAGAAGAAAAAGAAGTCCACCAAAAAATCGTCCCGCTCTGCTGTTGCTGGCACCACCACCGCCACCACCGTCCCCGAAGATACAGGCAACGGCCCGACTGAAGTACCCGCGGAAAGCTCAGCAAAGCTCTCAACTCCCTCCCCAGATCCATCCAAACCACGAACACCAACGCCTCCCTCCCAATCCCAAACACAATCACAATCACACTCGCAGCCTCAACCTCAACCCTGTCTCCCCGCCTTCTTCTCCCCCTCCACATCCGCACGCCCTACACCGCGCCGAACGAAAGCGCAACTCAACGCAAGCCTCATGCCCAATTCCGCTTCTGTCTCCTTCTCCGTGCGCGGCTGGCTTCCGTCGGGTATCAGAGTTGATAGTCTGAACATCGATCAGCGCCGCAGTCGCGGTCTGGGGGAGAGTGTCAAACCGTACAAGGGGGTGAAGTATTTGTGTGTGAGTAAGCGTGGTGTTGAGAGACGATGTTGATTTAGTGGCGTGTCTGCTGCAGACAGCGTGGAAGATATGTAGACGGATATTCAGTATGAAGTGACTGATTCCTGATCTGACGGCATGAGCTACGATATATCTGAGAGAGAAATACAATCTTTTTTCATCGTCCCAATCCTACAATCGTACACGATGAATGCCTTGCGCAGACAGAGTACATTACATACAAATTTGCTAAATAGAGTAAATACACAAGGACATCCCTGATCTTCAGCGCCGAAAGCGGCCTATCACAAACTCAAACACAATAGTACTATTGCCACTAGCTGAACCAACTCTTTCCCGAATCTCACAATTTCGAAGATCGGCGCTCGAGGATGTACATGGCGAAGTAGGCAACTAGAATACGTGCCCGCGATTAGTTAAGGAATGACAAAGAGGTAAATTCATTGATATCCGACAAATTAAAAGGATACATAGCTCTTTGTCTCTCTTCTTGCCTGGACGAGTTGGGGGTATCCGACAATGCAAGTAAAAGCAGAGAAAGTGGTGGTAGAGAATCAAAACAAAGTCCAGACACAATGGGCATATAAAGATGGGATATGATGGGTATAAGGAGATCAATCTTCTCAACAGACAGGGTGGAGGCCTTAGCACGCAGGTGACTGAGGTCCTCTATTTGTCTTTGCCTTCATCTCCAGGGTCTGAGGGGAGTAGAATAACCGTGAGAAGATCGCAGTGGCAGATATATGCAGAAAAGCAAATGAAAGGAAAGTGCACAAGAAGAAGATGGGGTAAAAAAAGAAAGGTATTACTCACTGGCAGCAACAACAGCAGCCCGACCAGCACCAGCTTTGGCAGTTCCACCACCCAGCGTCAAGATAAAGCGCAACCAGCCGAAATGCACCTTGCCGTTGCGGTCAAAGTCCGGGGCGAGCGCGCTGCTAGCCTTGAATGTCTTCAGCTTACCCTCGTATGGAGGATAGCGGATGCTGAGGAGAGATTCGAGCCAACCAGGGCTGGAGGTGATGGGGCGGCGGTGGACCCAGACGTCAAAGCTGGAGCGGCCGCGGTAGGCGCCGTAGCCACTCTCGCCGACACCGCCGAAGGGGAGGGTCGGGATATGCAGCGCGGCGTCGTTGCAGGAGACACCACCAGAGCGGGTGGAGGACAGGACTAAACTGGGCATTAACAAATGATATTGAGTAGAGGGGGCAAAATAGCAGCTTACCCTTCGCGACATCGGCCTTGGAGCCGAATGGGTACAGACCGAGGGGGGTGCTCTGCACGCCGTTGGCCAGGTTGATGGCCTCGTCTAGGTTCTCAACGGGGAGGATGGGAATGAACGGCCCAAAGCTCTCTTGGTTGCACAGCGAGTCTTCCACGGAGTCCACCTGCACGAGGGTGGGCTCGATGAACCGCTCCTTCTCGTCCATGGTGCCGCCCATGAGGATCTTACCCTTGCTGTTATCGATCATGGACTTGAGACGCTGGTAGTGGCCATCATTGATGATGCGGGCATAGTCAGGCGAGTCCTTGGCGCCCTTCGGGAAGAACTCCTTGTAGGCCTTCTTGAATTCCTCCACCACCTTGGGCACGAGCGACTTGTCGACGAGCAGGTAGTTTTGCGATGTGCACACCTGGCCCGCATTCATGGTCTTGCCCCACAGCATACGCCGCGCCACGAGTCGCGGGTTGGCGTTCTTGCTGACAATGGCCGGGTTGATACCGCCAAGCTCCAGCACCACGGGGGTGAGATGCGGCGCCGCGGCCTTGGCGATAATCCGCCCGACGTTGGCACCACCGGTGAAGAAGATCTTGTCCCACCGCTCTGCGAGCAGGGCCTGTGTCTCGGTGACGCCTCCCTGGATGATCTGATAGCAGGAGGGGTCGAGCGAGGCCTCGATGATCTTCTGCATGACGGCGGCACTGCGCGGCGCATTCTCGCTGGGCTTGATCACCACGGTGTTACCGGCGGCGATGGCACCGATGGCCGGGCCCAAGGTCAGCTGGAAGGGGAAGTTGAAAGCACTAGAGATTGAGCAACGGTTAGCTCCATTGGCACATTTCCGCGAGTTTGTTCAGCGCAGTAGCACGTACCCGATCACCAATACGGTGCCCAGCGGGTCCTTGCGGATCTTGGGGTTCATAAACTTGAAGGTGAGGTCGATATCGGGGGCCTTCTCATCCTTGACCCATTTGTGCAGGTTGCGCGTCGTGAAGACGATGTCGTTGAGGATCCATTGGCTCTCGGCGATCTCGGTCTCGAACCTCGGCTTGTTCAGGTCCTGGGCACAGGCCTCGACGATGTCCTCCTCATAGTCCTTGATGCTGGAATGGTTCAGCTCCAAGTCAGTTTGATGTTTCCTCGGTGGGACTGTGGTATGTGGGGTGGGGGACTCACGCCCAGTAGAGCTTGCGGAGCTGCACGAGACGGAACTCGACATCGCGGGTCTTGTGCTCGAGGAAAGTCTTGCGGGCGATGGAGATGCGCGAAGAGATCTCCTCTGTGGGAGTGAACTTCAGCTCAGGGAGGCCCATGATGATAGGTGTAGGGGTGTGGGAGAGAGAGGAAAAAGTGATCGACCACTGAAGGTGATGGGCCGAGCCGGTTCTTAAGCTGCTGGCGGGCCTCCGCATCCACATGCGCTCGGCTGGTCGATCGCACCGAGTGCGCATAGAGTTCGACGAGGAGGATTATGATTACTCTTACAACCTAATTCTACAAAAAGGCTAGAATCGATCATTCAGGCGTCTCTGTTGGCAAAAACATCATACTATATCTTCTGTCGCACCGATGGTTACTATGGTCCTGCGCATGTGACCTCCTACTTCTGCCTTTTCGTGATTTGGCCCTCTCCAACAAACCCGTTCAGACGGCTCCAGATCTTCGGAACTACCTCACTATCGCCACCGTTGGGCTCTTCCTCGGACAGGATCCAGTCCAGTGGCCATGACGCGACCCTTCCCGATCGGAGCCGCGGCAAACCCCCTGATTCCAGAGTCCCCGCTTTGTGGGGATCAGTGCGCCTCTCGCAAGCTTTCCTCGTTCGGTTCCGCAGGGAGTGACGGAGAAACAATCTATCCGAGTGGATCATAATATGAATCGTGTAGGGCTCATTATTCAGAATGCAAACAATCTCGAAGCAGTGAGGGCTTCAGATCACGATATACAGCCAAAAGGGGCAAACGCCACATCCTCGAGAAAACAGGAACATCAAAAGAGTATACAGGTCATCTCGCCGCGACTGTTTTATTTGAACTGGTCCTCCGTCACACCCTTACCCATGGCAGCAGTGCTGCTCACACCGCCAGACACCATCTTCAACAGGTTGTCAACGTAGTTGGCACCACTCCATTTCTGGTGCGTGACGACGTCGACGCCCTGCTCCATCTCGGGCTCCTGGACAAGCTCGCCGTACGCGCGCATCCCCTGCTGGGAGTATGCCTTGGCGAACTGGTGCGAGATGAGCGCGGTGGTGTGCAGACCGGCCAGGGTGATGAACTGCCAAGAGTAGCCGAGCTGGCCCAACCGCTTAATGTAGGTCTCTTGCTCGTCGCGCGGCATGGCCTTCTTCCAATTGAACGAAGGCGACAGGTTGTACGCCAGCTTCTGCTCGGGCCACACGGCGTGCACGCCGTCGGCAAACTCCTTGGCTTGCTTGTAATCGGGCAGCTTGCTCTCCATCCAGATCAGGTCCGCGAAGGGCCCATAGGCCACGGCGCGGTTCACGGCGCACTGTGTGCCACCCTGGTAGCGGTAGTAGCCCTCGCGGGTGCGCGGCGCATCCCAGTCCCAGTAGATGTCGGCACCGGTAATGCCCTTGGCGATGGCGCGGGCTTCGTTGTTGCTCTTGCCCTTGACGGCGTTCAAGTACTGATCGATCAGTCCCTTCTTGTTGACATGCACCCCGGCGTTGATCGCGTCGATGACGGCTTCGTTGAACAGCTTGAGCCCGGCCTGCGCCATCCACTGGTCCTCAATGGCCTGTAGCTCGGCCCCGTTCTTGCCTGCCTGCTCGGCAGCAACCATCAGGTCATTAAGAGGCTGCAGGCCCGGGTTGGTCGAGCCCACAACGAAGGCATGGTCACGGTGGTCAATCGTCGAGGTGATGAGAGTGGCCGCCTCGGAGTCAGTGCGGGCGATGGCCAGTAGATCAGTTCCTGAAATTGCCGTTAGATGCTTCGCGAGACTTTGGCTTTCAGTGATTCACATACCCATGATATCAGCCTGGGCACGAATGGCAACCAGGCGGTTGATGTGCTCGCTGATGGGGACCAGCACCTTGCCAGCCATGTGGCCGCACTTCTTCGTACCGGGAGCTTGGTCCTCGATGTGGATACCAGCAGCACCGCGCTCGACAAACAGCTTGGTCAGCTTCATGACGGCCGTCAGACCGCCGTGGCCGGTATCCGCATCGGCAATGATGGGCCGGAGGTAGTCGACGTTGGCCACCTTGGCGCGCTGGTCCTTGGGGGTGGTGAGGCGCTCCTCGCGCTGTTTCCGGTCGTGGAAGAGCTGTGCCATGAACAGCTGGTTGACCTTGCGGGGAACCGTGTCCATCGGGTAATCCGCCAGATCGGGCGAAGGCTCATCGGTCGACGAAGCCGTTGACGAGCTCTGCCAGCCCGAAACGTAGATCGTGTCGAGGAATTTGCACATCTGGGTGATCATCGTCGGCTCCAGACAGCCGTAGGTGAAGCTAGCCTGCTTGTTCTGTGCGGCGCAATGTGTCAGTAGTCTCCTCTGCAATAGAATATATTCGAACGCACCTGGAAGTTGTTCTCCACGATCCCCCAGAGCTTCTTAGCCTGCACATTGGACGGATAGTCGATTTTCAGGTTGCCACGCTTGGCCACGATCTGCTCCGCCGTGAAAGGCCGCTTGGTGTAGCGCCACCGCGAGTCCTTCCACCAGTTCTTGACGGCCTGGACATCCTCCAGGTACTTCCGATCCTCGTCCTCGAACTGCCCCATGGTTGCTGTAATTTCAATGTTGGTATTTCTGTATATAGGCAGTGATAGATGCAAAGCAAAATGTGGCAAGAGAAGAAAGGGAAGGAAAGCAAAGTATTGAAACTCTAACAAAAAATCGGATCACAAGCAAGTGGGACACGCGGCGGTACTTATTCTTGTCAGAAAGACAAAATGCGTCACCACCGAAGGGGGTCGGTCGGTAATCTCTCGGCTCACCGGAGTTCAGCTTGTTTCATTTGCCTAGGCATACAGTGCTGTTCTTCTGGACCGCCGAAAGGCGGAATGCGGGTGCGGTTCGGAAGACAGGATCCAGACTCTCTAGATCCTCGGTCGAATGGACCTTACACTCGGCGATTTTGGGATTATGCTTGCTACAGCTCCTACTCGGGGGTTTCAGCATTCAAAGACAGAATAACTATCGGTATCCCCCATCGCCTATATTCTCATCTAGGCTTCTCTTGTCTTTAATTGTGCAAACGAGAGTGAGGAAAGTGCCGCAGATCGGATGACGTCGACAAAAAGCATGTGGCCGGGTGACAGTCCATAACAACTTTTGCCTTTCACGTGCGAGTGGAAAGTCGACGAAGATAGTGTGTAGCATTGCACTCAGACCCTACTATGGCTTTGTATGACATTTCTAGGGAAATATGTACATGATAGTAGCCCCCTAGTTTGATTATTCGATCTCTTTTGAGACTCTTCTCGAGCAAAAAGGCGCGAGAGAAAATTGATTGATGCCTGAGTCATCAATACGGTCTGTCATGCCCCGGTATTCATCGTCCCTACCGCGTCCGAATTGGTTGGGTATTTTAGTCGATCTATCAGAGCAGATGCGGCATCTATTTGTATCAAATGAATAGTAGATACATTTCTGTAGTCATTATCATCCATAGAGTCCAGTACAGATAAACTAGAGGGTGCATGGGATATAAACTATGCATCTATAGCGACTATGCCCAGTCCTGCTTCTTTTTTTTTTTTTTTTTTTTTTAACAGAGAAGACTGTACAACCCGCGAAATTTCCCGGAGAACCTGACGCCATCAGGGACACGGCACATGCAGTCAACTAGCTCTAGACGATCACGCCCCGATAGGTGGTCAGGCCCTAAAATGACTCAAAGTCGCACAGCTCGTTGGACCTCGGCTTAACAACGTGCTGACTCATCCGTCTCTACAGCTTGTCTGAGAGTGTCCGCAAAGCTCTGGTGGCAGAAAGGGAAGCTCCGGTATGAGCAGGAGGTTTTAAACATAGGGTTGTGACAAACCACCGCCCTGTCACCCCAAACAGCATTCCAGATAGGATATAGAGGTCGGGTCAGAACGCAGGCTTTTGAATTTGGCTCCTCCAGTCCTGAAGTCAATAGTTCTAACTACCCCACCCAGTAATCATGTAAGAACACATTATTGCAGAGCAAAAGTGGTGGCTGTACCAGCCACGAGAACAGGCCTCGGGAGAACCAGGGTCCTCCGCTCCCCAACACCCGTGTTATTGTCGACGGCTGTCACTCTGCGTCGGTGGCCCCTTGCTCTGGCGGCTCCGACACTCGGCATCCCTAGTCTTGAGTTTTCGGATCTTGACCGAGCCGCTTTGACGCTCGGAGCTTTGGGGCCGGGTTATTTTCGCTGTGCTGGGGGATTGTGATGGGGATATGCGGGGAATGGTCGAATGGAAATAGTTCAATGAGCTTACGAAATATCTCGCTAGTAGTATGTGCCTTGTATTTCTTTAATGATTAATATAGAAATACATGTTAACCCGTAGGCAAAATCATTCAGCCGGCTGGCTTTCTCGCGTTCCGGAAGGAGCATCAACTTAAGTTTCTGGTACTTGCAAACATGGCTCGGGATCTTTCTACAGTATTCCGGCGACTAGCGCTAGTGTTGAACGGCTGTTTAACTCTACTTGAGGTGTCTGCCACTTCTGTCGTGAGTCACTGGATTGCCCCACAACAGCAGTTCATCACACAATTTTCAAAGCAACAGACGTCGACGGTGTTGTTGAGTATTATATCGCCATCTGGAGGCAAGTCATATATCAGCTATTTGGATTCGAAGAATACAAAGATAAATAAACTTACCTGCTAGCCCACGATTCTCCAGGAGTGTGGACCCAGGCAGGCCATGGTAAGCAAGTCGAAGGTAGAAAAAAGTATATTGGATCAGTATTTTCCGCTTTTCTTTTGTTGGGGATTGAGAGGCATGGGACCAAGACAATCGTTCTGTTTTCACTGTTGCGGGAGATAGAAAGGCATTGAAGTAGGGATTGAAGAAAAGCGACGAAGCCACATCCTTGCAATTAGCTATACTTCACGCTCAAAGGCTAGAAATCGTTAGCCTCTGCTCTAATCTGACCGTTCTTTAGCTTTGTTACTTCATGCTTAATGACTCCCATGTCCCTGATGAGTTTATCTAATACTAAATTCTGGTCACTGCAGCATATGCTCAGCTGGGTAGAAACGTGGGTCAGGTAGGTTTTGGTTCTGGTGCTAGCAACACCCACTCAAGCACTTCCGCCTCAGAAATTATTTCGGTGGCCTTGACTCACGGCTTGATTTGCACGGATTAGGGGGAAAATTTAACGTGGAAGGAGTATAATATACCCGAGATTGCTGGCTTCCTGTGAGTGAACCAATTTCTCCATTCTGAATTGGCTCATTTGGTGCTAACCCCATAAATACTCTTTCCTACCTTCCACACTTATATTATACTTTTTTTACGTCATGTACCACGGAGAGTCAGCGAAAAGCAATACACTGTCATGAATAATTGACGTGAAGGAAAAACATGCATTGACATTACTGAGTGTAGTTTCACTTATGACGACTCGCCAACGTCATCCGCGTTTGCACACAGCAAGGAACTACGAAGCCCCCGTCATGTATAAATAAACTCGCATTTCAGCTACAAAGACTATTTCCGTATCCAGAATTATTCAACTCTAGCCAGCAATATTCACAATGCCACCCAAGAAGATCCTCATCGTCCTCAGTGACGCACACTCCATTCGCCTCAAAAAAACCAGCGGGTCCGACCAAAACAAGATAGTTGAGCAACCCTCCGGCTTCTTCCTCCAAGAACTCGCAAAGCCTCTCCAAAAGCTCCTCGATTCAGGACATGAGGTGACTTTTGCTTCGCCGAAGGGCCAACAGCCAACACCGGATCCGAACAGTGAATCACTCCTTGCATACGCAGGAAACTTTTACGAACGCCGACGAGAGGAGGAACTGATTGACCGGATGAAGCGCGAGAACGGGTTCAACCGTCCGCGCCCATTCAGTACCATCAGTGACGATGAACTAGCCACTTTTGCAGGCGTGTTCATTCCCGGTGGGCACGCGCCGCTAGAGGATCTGGGAGCGGACCCAGAACTTGGACGGATTCTGAGGTACTTCCACCAGGAGAATAAGCCCACTGCAGCAATCTGTCATGGGCCATATGCACTTCTGAGTACTAAGGCAGCGGGCAACGGATCGTTTGTTTATGATGGGTATCAGATTACCTGTTGGAGTGATGCGGAAGAAAAGATGATGGAGACTTTATGGGGCGGGGAGGTCGAGAAGGTCGAGTCTGCGTTGAGAGATTCCGGCGCTGTCATGGTAGAGGGCGCACGGGAGAAGATTGGGGGTACGACTCTGCATCGGGAGTTAATCACTGGAGGAAACCCTTTGGCGGCGAATGAACTTGGGGACCGGTTTTTGGCAATGATTAGTGTTTAAGTAGTTGCTCTGTAATCCGTCTAATGATGCGGTTGCAAGTGTGACTAGTTAACGAAAATGTCAGTTCGGTTTCTATTAATCCTCACCCGCTCGGCTGTCTTGTTTACTTGCCATATCATGTGCCTCAAATTTCAGATACCAGGGACTGTTTCACAGACAGATGGACAGCGTTGTCTTATTAAGGGGATACGTCGGTTGCTACAGTTGAAGGAGTTATAACTGCTAAATTGAAGTTCTTTGTCCTCATCCACATCACTTGGATGTATCAAGCTTCTGGTCTACGAGAAGAACGAAAAATAGTTATCAAGACCAGTCATATCTTCCATACCGCCAATCCAAGCGACGTGTTGATCCGGACGACATAGAATAAGGCAACCATCACCTTGCCCATCAATACCGTAGCCTGAGTACGCTTGACCACTGTCATCGGCAAAGAGTTTCCAGTAATCCCAACCCATGACCTCATCAAATGGATGGAAAATTGATGGTGAGTCCAACAACTTGACTGTGTTCCGGGAACTTGAGTGTATCAGGAGAACATCGATCATAGGCTTGCAGCTCTTCAAATCTTCTTTCTTTCGCAGATGTGCCAGATGCGACTTGTTGGTAAAGAAATCTGCGAAATTTGCCAGTGTCTCCATTTTATTCGGTTGACCTAGGTCAGCTGCAAATACCAAGAGCTTCCACGATCCGTCACTAGTAAGTCTCTGTGCCAAATGAGTAGAGACGCCATCGCATTGGTAAGTGACCGGATATGAAGGTAGACGCATACCCAGCTTGATATTTTGCGCCAGAGCCGGGTTTCCATACGCAGGACCATCGGCAACCAAGACGCTCGGGCTGTAAGTCACCTCCACCCCTGCCATGAAGCCAGCATACTTTTCGCGGACCTCGTACACTCCGGTGCTTTCTCCATTCTGTCTGTCCTCATATGCTTCCACAAGACAAGCATCTAAATCCATCAACTCCTTAGCAACAGAACGGCGTTCAGAGTCGTAGGTTTCTAAAATAACAGGATCCGCGCCTTCAGTGAGGACTGCTCCCAGTTTCCAGACAAGGTTGTATGTGTCCTGGATCGAAACATTCATGCCTTGCCCTCCTTTTGGGGAGTGAGTATGGGCTGCATCACCGGCAAGGAAAATGCTAGAAGAAGTTATTCAATGCCTTATACTCTCAAAGGGTTTCGTTTACCGCTTATGTGGTCTGAAGTTTTGAGCAACCCGACGTGCAGACTTGATTTGCGTCACCTTTATCAGTAAACCCTAGGCCTTTAAAAATCGCTATTTGCACTTACCGAATAGTATGACCACCAATCACAATGTTTGTACGTCAGTTTATACGGGCTCATCGTCCGCGAGGCCATTTCAACCAAAGCCCTTGGGGGATCACTGGAGTAGGGCGAGTTGTCTTCTTTAAGCCCGTTCTGGAGCTGAATGTAGAAACGCACCAGTTTGTTCTCTCGTGGTACTGTCATAATGCTTCCATGTGGCTCAGATTGAACTGAACAGGCTTGGCGGATATCGGCTAGGGAAGATTGTTAGACGAGGGACACAGTGAGACTAATTACGGCAAAATGGGAGACTATACGAAAGTCGGTGATAGGGACAATGTCTAGGACACCCCAGTCCGTGCTCTTATCACTTCCATCAGTCGAAACGTTGAGCTTGTGTCTGGTCCAGCTGTGGGCACCATCACATGCGATCAGATAACGTGCACGGATCATTTGCGAAGCATCAGGGGAGATGTGACTCGCCTGGTTCGGTGAATCAGTTCCAATCTGCTTAACAGAAAGCAACTTCTAAGCTTCGAATTACATACCATGCCCATCCAGACAAGCCACTCCCACGGCTACTGGGAATGCTTCTCTATCTTCGTCGGATGCCATCAATTGTAAGAACTCAGCTCTTCTATTCCACTCAACGCGGATATCACTTGTCGCACATAAGTGATCAATGAAATTCTGTTCAACATAACCCTGGTTGAGCAATGTTTGCCCAAATCTGGACATCCGCCCAATTTCCGCTTCGTCTATCCCACGGCGTTCAACATTCCCTGTCTTAGGGTTCATTGCCTGTAGTTTTGTAAGTAGCTTATTTTGTACTTTCAACTTATTGTGTAGACAAACCCAATAGCACATGTCGACTTCTGGAGCCCCTTGTTTCAAGATTGGGTCGACAATACCAAAGCTTTCTAGGATTTCTAGTGTCCGGCTTTGTAGCCCATCGGCATGGCCAGTCTTTGTCCGACCACTTTTCTGGTCAATTATTTGTATTGACAGATTGTACCGAGCTGCCCAACACGCCGCCGCGAGCCCTGCTGGGCCAGCACCGATGATTAAAAGATCGACATAGGAAGTTGCACACCACATTTCAAAGATGTACTTTTGAGCAGTACTGGGAACGGCTCTAGACAAAACCTTCCACGAAGATTACCATTGACTTGACAATCGTAGATATACAAAGGATCTTGTTCCATGATTGTACTGTAAACAGGTGTTCGCGATGAAGTGGCCGTGACGTCATGTTGAATCTCAAGTCAAAGTAAAGCACGTTTTGTTGAAGTCGGCCAAGGACGGCTTGATCTCTTTTAAGTTCAGGAAAGTCGTCATTTGTTTCCATAATACTATCCGCACCTCTGACTGGCAACTGCACACAGCTACCAAGGGACAACATGAAAAACCCAAGAGACACCGAACTCAACGTCGCCTTCGTTTATGACCCGAAGGCCTATTATCTTGAACGAGGCTACGCGGAGACCGACTGTGCTGATTTGGCCGATGAGGTGACAATCAACGCTGTCGCCAATGCCCTTGGCAAGCTTGGACACCGTGTAGTCCACATTCCCGGCATCAAACACCTCGTCGGCCATCTGGCAGCGGGTGAAGAGAAGAATTGGGACTTGGTGTTTAACTTTAGTGAGGGGCTTCGTGGTTCTGCACGCGAATCTCAAGTACCAGCACTACTTGAAGCTTATGAGGTTCTCTACACGTTTTCAGACGCAGCCACGCTTTCACTATGTAATGACAAGGCGAAGACTAAGGTACGATAA
The DNA here is from genome assembly GCF_028828495.1 of Penicillium riverlandense. NCBI lineage: Eukaryota > Fungi > Ascomycota > Eurotiomycetes > Eurotiales > Aspergillaceae > Penicillium > Penicillium riverlandense. The sequence goes on along the minus strand of NW_026643197.1, from coordinate 785,137 downwards.
GCATATACGCATTGAGGATACCCTACATTTTTTACATATTTAATACTGATGAATATCTGCAGATGCTTCTGGAGCATTATCGGATACCAACGAGCCCGTTCGCATTAATCCCCAAATTTGGCCTCAAGGCCGATTATGCCTCACTGGCCAAAGAACTATCATATCCACTCTTTGCAAAGCCAGTTGCTGCATCTACCTCAAATGGGATTCTACCCTCGAACAAGATCTACCGACATGAAGACCTTGATACAACCATTGAAAATCTCCGAGGTCAATTTAAAGGCCAGGAAATCATGCTAGAGGAATTCCTTGGCGGGAGAGAATTCACAGTGGCTATCCTTGGAACTAACAGCTCAGCCACTGTGCTAGGTGTATTAGAAGTGACATGGTACAATCCAGAGGGACATGAAAATGACAATTCGTCGGTTGACTTCGCCACAAGCTTCTCCAAAGCTGGCCGTGGACCAGGCCAAGATATGGGACATGCCCATGCGGACCTGGCAGATCCGCTAGTGAAGAAGGTCGCCAATGTTGCTCTATCGGCGTATCAAGTATTGGGGTGCCGAGATGGAGCTCGTGTCGATATACGTCTAACTTCTCAAATGAACGGTTCTGTTCCAAACGTGATAGAGGTACGTTCAATTTTCCCTCAGAAAAGGCAGAACTCGACGATGGAATTTCTGTTATATTTAGTGCTCAGGTCTAACTGGAATCAGGTAAACCCGCTATTCGGGCTTCGAGACGACTTTTCTCTGTTTACTTGCATCGCGCGAAATAACGGGATGGAGTACCATGAACTTATAGCTGAAGTCATCACTAGCGCCCTTCAAAGACGGAATCAAGAAAGTGATGGGTCAATCGGATAGAGGGAAGTGACGCAGCGGCACTAATTCATTGAAGATTCATTATGCAATTAGAATAATGTCCGCTCAATGAATACTAACATGGACGGCGTCATATTATCAATGAAACGCAAGGAAGTTCACTCATTCTGGATACGGATATATACACTCATTCGTTAAAGGAATCTATCCCGTTCGCTCGATCCTCCACGAAGCCGCTCAAAGTAATCTTTACCCGTCACCTTTCGGCTACTGGCGAGATAGCATAGATATCGAACATCTACGCAATAACCAGCCTATAACTAGAAACTAATATATGACGGGAGAGACCACCCGCTACATGGCAACGCGCAATCGATTTTAAACACTGACCACAGCTCCAGATTGTTGAATCATGCAGTTTGTTTTTAGTAAACTAGAACCCCGGGCAAGCAAACGCCACCCGGTAGTAGTTACACTGGTATCCTGTCTCACTGCATGAACCCCAGACTCCTCCAGACGGATTTCCGAACCCATACGTCCCGTCACTATACCCGATCTGATACTTGATATTACAAGAAGGCCCACCAGTTATAAGCAACACGTCCACAGTATATGGCAATTCCGAGTCAATGGCTGTATCAGTTGCGAAATTTTCCGTGTAGCCGATCTGGTTACATTCGTGGTCATAAATGTATGCTGCGTTCTTCTGCAGGTCTTCGCACGTGTCTGTTGGCTGCAATTGATACGCTGCAAATTGACAGCTGCCTTCGCCTTGAGGTACGCATAGTTCTGCACCCGCAGGCACACTTTCGGATTGAGCAAGACCAACCGCTATGAATGCGCTTAACAATTGCTTGTAAGGTCTCATAATGAGCGGGAGACAGAAAGCTTATTAAATGAGTTGGTCCGTCAATGTATAGGCTGGTTGATGCTGATGGCGGTGGCAGTGGTGGTGGTGGTGGAGCAAATACCGCTATAAGTATGTCTGTTGAGGTAGGACACTAGCGGTATATAAACAGAGAAGAGAGCGATTTTGTGTAAAGTCACGCTGCGGCCAGTTGTACAGGGAGGTAGAGCCTGATAAAGACAGTATCGATATTGACCGGTCTCATTGAACCAAAAGAAAAAGCTGAGGAACTACATGCATACAGCGGACCTTGCTATTTATCACTCGCAGGCTACGGCTTTAGCCCGGAAGTGATCGAATCAGGCATTGCGAACCAACAGAGGGACCAAAATTGAAACCAACATCAGTTAACGCGGGCTAATGTTGATTCGACCACAGCCTAATGCTCTATGGAGCTTAGCAATTGTAACGGTCGTGGAAATGCGCTAGTTAACTAATCGCTTGCGACGTTATATTATTCTGACAGACCCCACAGTGGGATCAAAAATGCGGAGCCCCATCGTGGGGGCCTGTATTAAGGGGTTTCCACATAGGGTTCGCGCTATGTGCAGTCTTCTAAGTTTGCGTATTCCTTTCAATGGTACAATAAGGAATCGAATCTCCGTCTATCAGATTCTTAACCCCTATATGGCTGGCTGCAGTGTAACAGAGTAGATGCGCTTAGACCTAACCGCGGCGGATGCATTGCGAATCAATACTTCTGGCCCCCTGCGGATCTAAACTTAGCCGCTAGATATGGAAGCCATCTTTTTGGAACTAATTTTGGACCCAAGGCCCATTCATTTTTGACAACATGGATACGTAAATGATCGTAATTTAGGTTTCATCCGTATGCTAGGATGTACTGTGTAGTATTCAGATCCTGGAAATGTTTCAGCTTGTGAAGAGTGTCAATTATCTCCGAACAAAGGATGATCGTCGTCTCTCATCCGAGTATAGGCACTCAGGGCGAGACCATAGGACCACGGCCTAAAGTGGATTCAATTTATCCAAGAGCATGAACCAGTGCACAGCCCGTTCACGCTATTTCGAGAAGCCTTTGCTCAAAGTCCCTCATTGCTCAAAATCCCTCACTTTGACGTAGATTGCGAAGGAAGGTGCGGGCTGGTACGTTAGAACCCACCTTGATTGTGTAACATCGCTTCGTCATCTCTATCCACTGATTATAGGCTCCTGGTAACTATAGCTAGTTAGGTAATGGGGGCGAAAAGCAACCGGAGATATGTAGTAGTAGAGAAAAACGACCTTACCTACGATGGTTAGAAGTGGCTAGTGTTACGAATTTTCCTTGCTGCTGATCTATATCTGGCCCGCACAATCATAGACGGAGGGCTAATTGGGGCCGTTGGTCGCTAGGCCCAAAATTAGTGGAGATCTATCTCATCCTCATTTCCGGTCAGGATCAACCACCACTTCGGGCATCATGTTACCTTTGTTGCTGGTACTTCTCAGTGTCGAATTGCATTTCTGAAAGACAAGAAGGATAAAACGTGGTACCACGATACCTCATGTGACCAAGGCTCACTATATACTATTTTGCTTGGGTTTCCAGAGGGCACTCTTGTTCAGAGATTTTTGACGAACCCCGGAATGGCTCAAGTTTGCGGATACAGAACCAAAGGCTACTTCTATCCTCGGGCGAGCAAATGATGCTCACATATCACAAGAAGAATGAAGAGGGGTACCTAGGCCTGAGGACGCGTGGTTTCTTTTCCTTTTGTCCCTGATCCAACCGACATTTCCAAGTGGAACGATGTATACAAGCCTTTCTCATCGGATAATGCAAATTCGAAATGTCTTCCAGTCGGCAATCCAAGAATTGAAGTGATATCTATCCATATAAAGGAAGATTTTTTTTATGGAAACCTCTTAGTCCGGTGTGTGATTAGATCCGAAATTTAATCTTTCAATATGAATGTCCGCAAGCTATTCTGCGTCATGTGCTGCAAATTATTTAGGTTGCTACTGTATAGCTTTATGAAAATCCAGAGTCTTCACTTCACTGCGCTCTAGGACAGATGCCTTGTTTTACATATTGTATGTTGTATTCGTAACCAAATCGAACTAAAGCTCTAGGATGGAAGTGAAGGGCAACACGACGCTTACATTCCGGGAACTATACCGAAAACTACTTCTATGCCTCGAATCTGAGGGTAAGTATGGTGTTGTGCTTTTATTTAGGCTGATTGCTCACAAGCAAAACTGTGCAGGAGGTAATAGATCTAAACACTGTAGAAGGTACCTAGCGTTTTTCACGACCTGAATTGTTCTGGATATACCATTATTGCCGACAATCGAGTAACCAGATTTGGAATATGATGTCTAGGTAGCCTAATTGCTGCGCGCAGAAGCAGCATCATAGAGACCCTGAATGTCTGCCTGCCATTGCTTCTCATCGACACGCTTAAGGCGGCGGTCATATGTCATCAGGCCGTTGACTTCACCCTCAACATCCGTCGTCTGAGTCCAGATCCCGCCGTTGCAGGAGAATCGGCGAACTTGATCCTGCAGCTCGCTAAGCAGGAGGTGAGACCGATAATTCCAGGCATCGAGGGTTTGGTCAATCTCGTAAGTTTGGTTGATGGTGTTGATGGACGCTTGGTTGTTCCAGAGACTGAGGATTATCTTATCAATAAAGAGTTTCTTCTCATATGTTCAAAAAAACTCACTGTTCAATGGAGACGTTGCTTCCAAGACCACCGAATTCGCCCTGGAAGCCGATGCGGGTGGGATCGAAGGGGCTAGAGTTAATGGAGTAGAATGGAGTACCGCATTGTGGGTTCGCGTAGTGGTGGTTATCCTAGAATATGTTAGTCACCTCACCAATCTCTTTCCCCTGCATAACTTACGCTGAAGTCACCAGCACCGTGGTCGTACCAACCAGTGGTGGTATCCACAAGACGGGTCGGGTCCAGCTCCCGAACTAGATCGGTCAGACCGAACTCTGGGTAATAGCTAGTTATCTGGCCCCAGCCCTCGTTATAGATTACCTAGTAGATATTTTCAGTCAAGGGGGAAAAGAGCGTATACAGCTGAGCACATCTCTTACCCAAGTCACAATGCTAGTGAAGCTCTTGTGCTGATTGACAAGCAGCTCCAGTTGGCGTTGAAACTCTGCTTGCTGCGCAGCATTAGGCAGAGAAAGCATGGCAGGCATGTCTTGGATAACAAGGATTCCCAGCTCATCGCATGCCTGGTAGAATAGTTCGTTTTCGACTTTGATCTGCCATGTGTGAGTCAATCCACTGCGTCTCAGACTCCTCACTGGATTATACACTAACATGCTTGCGAACCGCGTTGAATCCCAAGTTTTTCAACAATTTCAGATCATACACCATGGCCTCCTTAGTTGGCGGAGTGTAGATGCCATCTGGCCAGAAACCCTGATCCAGGGTGCCGAACATGAAGATAGACTTGCCGTTCAATAGCGGTCGGACAACGCCATTGACAGTACCCTTGGAGATAGTTCGGAATCCAGTATAGCTCTGGACTACGTCTTTGCCCAGTTTGACGGTCACCTTATAAAGCTTTGGTGAGTCCGGAGACCAGAGATCCGGCGAATCAACATTGAACTGGAATGGCTGGTTGGATGGTCCACTGTGGGTTTTGATCGTCTTTCCGTTGTCATGGACAATAACTTGGACATTGCTAGTGGTGTTTGCAACCGATGTATGCACAGTCATGTTGACTAAATATATTAAGATTAACTGAAGTTCCAGAGAAATGTTAGGATGTTAGCTTACCTATACCGTGCATGTTAGCATCGAGGTCCAATCTAGTGATATGGTTCTCCGGGGCACTCTCGAGCCAGACCGGCTGCCAGATGCCACTGCAGGGAGTATAGAAGATGTGACTCGGATGGAGAGTCTGCTTCCCGATGGGGATCACATAGCCCTCAGAATCAGTGGGATCGTGCACAAAGACAAGCCTGGAAGGAGTGTATTAGTAAATCATATTTGACACGGAAAGTTCTTGGAAAGGGGCCCCACAATTCATTTTCATGGCCAGCCTTCACAAATCGGGTAACATCCATAGTGAATCTGAAGTACCCTCCACGATGGAATCCGACCTTCTTTCCATTGACAAATACAGTGGCTTCGTAGTCAACAGCTTCAAAGTTCAAAAGAATTTGCTGCCCTGCCCAATCTGTAGGGACTTTGAATGAGTTGGAATACCATGAGTATAGATTGTACTCCCCTTGGATACCTATAGAAAACTTAATAAGAGCCAAAATATACAGACAAGTAATACTGACCGGACAGGCCACTCTCAAGGCACGATGGAACCAATACTTCCTGTCCCAGGTTCTGTCCAAATGGTGGGTTCTCCACATCATTAAGGCTTGAGGCATTCTGATACTGCCAAATGCCATTGAGATTCTTCCATTGAGAGCGTTGCATTTGGGGGCGCGGATACTCGGGCCACGGGTCCGTACCCACATCATCCGTCCATGGGGTTGTCAGTGGAGGTTGCTTCATGGCATATCCGGAGCCACGGGCCTGCTTGACTGCATGGTCCTTTCCACTATGGCGGCTAGGGTTGGCTAGAGCAGTACCTGCTAGCAGCGAGAGCGCAAGTCCCCGCAGCAAATGCATGATTTAAGACTAAGAGAGCCGGAATATATCCAACCTTAGAAGAAAAGGAGAGCTTCGGATATGAGCATTCGTGTAAAGATTCAAAAGGAGCTAATTAGCGCATGCTCTTGCTTTATATGCACCATCGGACCTAACAAGGCCGAGAGCACCGGAGTATAACCTCATTTTTGCCGGGCCTAACAAGGAATAGCGCTCCTTTGAGAGCTCTAGGACGCTTGAAACTACCCTCTACTCGGACTAGTATCTTACCCCGTGCTACTGTGCCGCACGGCGGAATGTCCCCACTTGGAACGAGCCAACCCCGCATGAGAGCGAGCATCCAATTCCCATACAGGCAAAATTGATGATAAACACACCGTCAAAGCCAATATAATGGAGCATCGGACAATTCGCAGCCGCTACTTGGCGGAGTTGGTGGTGGAGTGGGTGTCTAGGGACTGGAGCTCAATCAGAATAAGTTTACTAGTGACACTTTACAATGGGTTCGGTTGAGACGCTATATTGAGCATTCCAAACCTCTTCCTCTGAAGGAAGCTAAACCTAGGAATGAGTACAAATGAGTTTTTGAAGGGTTCAATGAGATCAGGAATGTTCAGTCCTACCTCCAAAAAACTAACGAGTCACTCCATTATCAGATTTAGGATCTAGGCGCCAGCGGGGTCGGCAATGTGGACCAATCATCAGTCAGGTACTCGTTTATTTAACGAGGAAAGGCTCCGCGGCTCCGTGTATCTTGGTCTCAGCATACTGAGGAAAGATCGATAAACCGAAAGAATGAACGAGAACTAAATCCAAAAAAGACCATCCGATTTGCCGGCTTAGTGTAAATTGCTCAAAATTCCACTAAAATTGTCCCCGCGTTCGAGGGTGCCAAGGAAATAAAATTACCCAAGGGCCCGACCACTTTTCATCTCCTCTCGGCCCTCCACCTGGCATGTCTGACTCCTATTGTCCCATTGGTAGGCATTTACTGATCTTTTTTACTCCGCTGCTATGTATGTATTTCATTATGGACCATGGTCCCAGCGTAAGATGGGATTGTGATGATTCCCTTTTCGGCCAAATTTTCGTGCCTCCATACTTTTCTTGCCTTTCACGGTGTAAGATAGTACTCGTTTTGAAGATTGATCTGTTCTCTGGCGGCTTATATTCTAAGGTTGGCAAGTGTGAAGACCTGCTAGATGCGGGGAAATTGAAAGTGCTGGGCAGTAGTGCTAGGTAGTGTAGTTTGCAACCTGTGCCACTGCACTAAACTATTTTGAGTATATAAAATGTGTCATTCTATATTTTGGTTATTCTTTTCCACTACGCAAACTACTCATGCGCTCCTTACTAGTTATTATCACAAAACGTATAGGCAAAGAACTCGACAGCTAATATTGCGGCGGAACTATAGCGTGCTAACGGCTATAACTAGGGTAGGAAGGCAGATGTCTCATATGCGAGTTAGTCGAGACATCCTCCATCGAATTAATAGGAGTGTCTATCGTGATTGAAATCATAATCCTAATAGTGGCTAGCTATCACCGCGGTATTACAGATTGGACTTATTACGCAGCTATTGAGGATTGATATCACGTGCTAGTACATGTGTTTACCCCGCCCGCTTTGATTAAATATGAACCCGTTGTAGTTGGATCCTAATTCTGCTAAGAATCAGTATGTTTTTGTCTTGCACTGGATCACCTCTATTTCGATACCTTTCCGACAGCGTATCAAAACCCTCTCGGAGCATCATTCTTCACCTGACTAGCAGGTGCCTACCCTGACAAGTAGTTCTTTTACAATAGTCCGGGTCGCGGTCCAGGTCATTAAAAGCGCATCACTTTAAGTTCTTTACGGTGGTACAGATCGGCGGAAACACTCTTCAGTACTAGTAACCACTGCAGAGTGCCAGTTTTGGCAGGCTGCTATTGAATCGTCACAAAAGCAGCTATCTCAAGGTACAGTACTACGGCGCCTTACAGAGATCAGCCAGTGAGTCTCCGAAATTGAACAATAGAAACAGGGGGTCGGATCGGGCCTGATACAAACAGAGCAAATCATCAACTGAATCCGACGGCCCTCCCACTCTGCGGGCCTAGTGAGTGCCGTGCCAAGCCGCGCCATCCATGTTTGTGTACTGACTGTGACCGTAAACTGATGTAGTATCGACGCGGCACTTCCGAATGGGATTGAACGCCACTTAGGAGTTGGCTAAGTTTCGTGTTCTGACCCGTACTCGTACAAGTACGAACACAGGAGGCGCGGATCTCGCCAAGAGCTAAGGCCCCCCAAAGAATTGGGTAGTATTCGAGATACTGAAGAACATTCCCGCTTCAGACTACTGTTGCGAGTGATATTGTAGATTCTAACTAACTATTAAGGATGCTTTCGCCATCCGTTTCTGGGGCCCATTCTGCTGTGGTTTTTGACTTGGCTTAGGACATTTACTGCTCCGGCTGCGGGACAATGCCACCAGTCCGCACGAGGCTCTGGGTTGGATTTTATTTTATTCTCAGTTTACCAAATTAAATGCTCCCGAGGCCTTAACGAGCTGGGTTTGTATGAACAGTTGTCGATACGAGTCTGGTGGACACTGCCTGCCTTTAAGTGGCCCGGGCGTCCTCCATTTGTGGATCTGCAGCCTTGTCTCGCGGGGCTGTTCTGCTAGTATGCCATCTCAAGGGTATCTGCCTTGCTAATTTTGGGATCAAGCGTACCATTGATCCTTGTAGTAATGTAATAAACTCACGGTCCAAAAAAAACAAAACTCTCTCAAAAAAGGACATGACTCGATCCTCCTGAGGCTCGACGTGCCTTACATTTTCTTTCTTTCTGGTTCATCTTTTCCTTTCAAGCCGAGGGACACACCCACACCGTCGTCAACATGCGCCCTCTCGTATATCTATCAGGACTACTCCTGTCCTCTCTCGGCGGCCTTGCCTTTCATGGTGGACCAGACTGGCCAGCCCAACACTTTGAGACAGGAACATGGTCCCCTCCTCACCTTATGCTTGGCAAGACGGGGAATTACAACCCGGACAGCATCTTCATCAATGTCCGAACTAATATTGAGACGGAGACAGGTCAAGCCCCGACCATATACGACAACGATGGCGAGATGATATGGCAAGGGGTCCAGAGAAAGACCATGGATTTCAAGATGCAGAAGCTGTTCGGCGAGGATGTCATTACATACTGGGATGGCGAGACCAACATGCTAGGATATGGGTATGGTCGCGTTCACATCCTCGACACTTCGTACAAGGAGATCTATGTCATCACTCTACCAGACCAAGGATTCGTGACGAAAGATGGGAAGAAGCGAGATACCTATGTCGACGTCCATGAGCATCTCATTACCCCCGAAGGCAATATAATCGTCTCTGCTATCAACATCACGCAGGCCGACACTAGCATGCGACCAGAGGGCTACCCGGGCGCTTGGATTATCGACTGTCTATTCTATGAAATCGACATCAAGACCAACGAGATCCTATTCGGCTGGAGCGCATACGACCACCGGGAATTCCTCCCCTTAGGAAAATCTAAATTAGACATGGGGCCAAATGGTGAACACGGCGAGTCGCAGATGAAGCCCTGGGACCCCTACCACATCAACTCCATTCAGTACACCAACCACGGCTACCTGGTCTCCGTTCGCTACTTCTTCTCCGCGCTGTATCTAAACCGCGACGGAACCAAGCGCTGGATGCTTTCGGTAAGTCATCTTTCTCTAATCAACTACGTTGCTAACCGCCTTAAAGGGCGCCAATGGCAATGAAGGTGATATCCCCAACGACGCCCACTTCGCTTGGCAGCACGACATGCGCGCGTATAACGAGACCGACGACAGCATGGTAATTACGTTATTCGACAACGACGTCCCTGTTAGAGACTTGACCGCGACACACGAGTCAACCGGTATCGCCATCCACGTCGACCTAAAAAATATGAAGGGGACTACTTTCCGCCACGTTAATTCGCACGACCATGACCGTGCCGAAGCTAAGACTCAAGGCAGTCTACAGCTCCTAGACTACAACAACACAGCCCACATGCTTGCAAGCTATGGCTCTTTCCCTAAATTCAGAGAATTCGACGGTGATGGGAACATCGTGATGACGGGCCAGTTTGGCTACGCTGGCCATGCGCAGGCTTACCGCACACTCAAATATCCCTGGCATGCAATTCCGCACTACCCTCCCGTCGCTGTGGCCAAATATCTTTCCAAATACACGAGCGATATATCCGTGTACATGAGCTGGAATGGATGCACCGAGTACGACAACTGGAACATCTACTCCGTGCCTGATTTCGAGTCTAGTATCGAACAGGGGACTCTGCTGAATAACCACCGCCGGAACGGTTTTGAAACGAGTGCGGATCTACGTGATCCGAATGCCAAGTTCCTGATTGTGGAGGCCTTGCAGGGCGACAAGTCCCTCGGGGTCTCGGACGTCATTGAGGTCCCTGCGGGATTTAAGGGCGATAATGAAAAGTCATCGAGGTCCCTCCGGCAATCACTAAGGAGAATGAACTGAAATTTTGGGCAACGCTACTCCTAGATTTGGCTTGCATATTGGCGTTTACCGGATGTGGGATATATTACTTTGGGTTGGCGGTTGTACATATAAACATGTCATTTAGAGCGTCGTGATATAAAAATTCCCTCGATTCTCCAATTTTTCTTACTGCTACTCCAGTCCTTACTCTCGGGGCACCTCATGCACGGCGGAAGTCAGGTGTGGTGCTATCAATACAGCGTGTCAAGGCCCTCAATGAATATTCCTCGTGGGAGTCGAAGTGACCACAAAAGAAGGTACAAAAGCGAAGAATACGGAAGGAAATGAACACATGAGACTTTACCAATAATGAATTACCCTTAGACAAAAGCCTTAGAATAATGATTTCTAATCAACTTCAAGGCCTTGCTGCAGGTCTCAAGTCTATTTCTAATTTTATATTTGGCCCCACTTCCATCATGGCAGTGCTATAAAGCCAAAAAAAAAGGACTGAGGTGAGGTGCTGTCTCAGTTGGTTAATATATTATTGTTGCTTTTTCACCTAATACCTGGCTCCACTGTAGTTAATTTGAATGAGGCCGAGGGGATAACTTTGGACAAGTTTGCCAAGGTAAAAGCTTCGCTCCCCATAGGAGCCTTGATCCAATTGGCTAGGCCCAGAGGAGTAGCTGACACTGCTTGAGAGCGAGATGTATTTTGCGTGTACAGTAGTTTTCGAGATCAGCTATATCTCTACGCTCTAATTACTCAATTTATGGAAGGTAAGTCCGAATGGCATTAACGCTCAATCAGTCACTCGGGAGATGGCCATGCTTCAAGAAATATAAGTTGATGCAAGGCCAAACAACACCCAAGTTTTAGTTTCATACAGCACTGTATCTATAGAATGACACACGCGTCATTCCCAGTATCAAAACCACTTTCTTTCAAACAACAATATCATTCGTGCAACGCCAGTAGTATCTAGGCCCCCACGAAATAAGAACAAAACGACCCAAATTCTCCAACCTCTAGGCTATCTTGATGCAAGCATCCAATGTATTTCTTTTGTAAAGCACGTTCAAGTAGAGTCAATCTCTACTTTCAAGGCTACAGCAAGCCGTCTTTCAATAACTAACAACCAAAAGCACCAAACCAAAAACAATCGGTCAATACGCTTCATCTTGCACGGCATATGCTTCGTCTTGCGCGGTGACTGCCTTGCGATATGTCTCGTAAGGCGTGATCGCTCCCAGCGCGCGCCGCATGTGCGCGTTCAGGATCTCGAGACCATAGACGTAGCTGGCGTTGACCCATCCGAAGCTATGATGTATTCGTCAGTCAATCCCCCCAAAAATATAATGCCCAGGAAAAAAAAAAAAAAAAAAAAGGAGGAAAGGAAAAAGACTTACCCTTCACGCGGCGCACCCTTGAAATCCACCCCCTGGTTCCCATACTCGGCATTAACGCGGTGCGGATCAATCGGGCGCGTAACGTCATATTTCTCCACGACCACGCCGTTGAAATCCACAAACGCCTTCGTGATCATGTACAACCACTTGTAGGCCAGTCGCTCAGCCTCCTCCTGGTATCCATAGCGCAGAAAACCAGTCCACGCCAGCATCTGCTGCGGCGCCCAGCCGTACGGATAATCCCACTGGCGATTGGGACGCTCCAGGCTCACTGCACCGCGCGACTCCTCTGTTCCCGAAACGAGTCCGCCATACGCCTCGAATCGGGGGAGGGCCATCTCGACCATCTTTGCTGCTTGGCCTGGGGTCGCAAGTCCCGCCCACATCGCCCAGAAGGTCGTGGCCGACTCGTAGTCTGTACGCTCGCGCTTGACTGTGTCATAGTCGAAGTACATTCCCTTCTCCTCGGACCAGAGGAGCTTGTCCATGGCTTGCTTGCGTCGGCGGGCGCGCCGGTCCCAGGTGGATGAGGACTCGGTTTCGATGTTTTGTGTTGTCGCGGTGCGGAATTCCTGGGGGATCTCGAGGCGGTCTTTGAAGTGGATACGGATGATTCGGGCAATGTCGACTTCGTACTTGTATAGCAGGGAGTTGAGGTCCACGGTGGCGAGGTTTGCGCACACACGTTCCAGTCGGTAACTGGTGTCGTGGCCAGACTCGCGCACGGCTCGGTCGTGCAGGAAATACTCGTCCAGCTCCGGCTCCTTCACTGCACCGGTGTTGTATGCTCGGACAAATACCTTGAATGCCATGCCGTGTTTTTCCGCATAAGGTGTGAGGATGTGCGTGAAATGAGTCGGCTCCGTCTCAGGGGGCACGCCAAAGCCCTCCGGGCGATATCGCGAGAGACCGGAAGCCGGGTCCAAGCGAGGTTCTGAAACCCAGACACTGTGGTATTCTTTGATAGCGGCGAGAACTGCATTGCGGAGGAACTCCTTCGCATCGGGCTCGTTCTTGATCCTCTCGTATACCCGCAACGCCATGTCGGTGAGGAAAGGCGGCTGGGAACGGGTGAGATAGTAGGAGCGGTTGGCGTTGAGAATCTTGCCGTAGTGCTTGATGCAGAAGCAAAAGTTGATCACCATGCCCTTGGCCAGGTCGACGCGGTCGCTGACCAGCAAGCCCAGGGACTCCATGTAACTGTCCCAACCATACAATTCGTTAAACCGACCACCAGGCACCACGAAGGGCACACCGATCAAGTCCGTTTCCGTGGTGGCATCGTTGTCTTTCTTCTGCATAGCCAGCGCCAGCAGACCCGGCTTATCGTTCAGATGTGCCACATACTGAGGAGTGATAACAGCTTCCAGCATCTGCACATCCAGCCGCAGCTCCGGGTGCTCCTTGGCGATGCGCGTGTAGTATTCAAACTGCATCGGAGCACCAGGCGGGATGTAGATCCGGGGCCGGGGATCATCGGTCCAGTCCTTGGGATCCCGACCAGCCACTTCGATATTGGAGCCGTCGATGCGCCGAGTGAGCGCTACCCAGAAGGAGTTCTTGATCAGTCGGTTGAGCCGCGCGACGGGGTTCTCGTTCAGCCGGGCCTCGTCGAGGACGATGTGCTTCCGGCCGTAGTCTTTGGCGATGGTCAATTCCTGCAGCAGATTCGACAACATGTACGTGCCCCGCACGTCGAAGCGGTTGATCCCAGACGAGGCGGCGGTTCCGACCGACAGGACCTTGGGCCCGAGATCTTCAATGGTGATCTGCATGTTCTGATCGGTGTCTTCCTGCTGCAGCAAAGTCTGCAGTGTCTCCTCGACCTCGATCAAGAACTTGCGGGGGCGACCGGACGATACATCTGCGCACCGTCGCTGTCAGCGCTGCTCCGAAAAGCCCAAGAAAGGACAAAGAACAAAACATACCGTGGCTACCGCGCCTCGACGGAATAAAGAGTTCCTGGACATCCTCGCGATTGTAGTCGTTCAAGCTCTAGAACACGACAAGAGTAAATGAGTTTTCCGCTGCCGACCAAACAAGAAAGGGTGACTACTTACCGCCGAGAGAGTGCGCCTGCGGTCGCTGAGTTTGGCAATGGATGCCTCGTTTCCGTAATAGATGTCCGGGTGGGAGAAGGGGTCGATGGACGATTGGCGGTGCGGCTCGCGTGACGAGCTCATGGTCTGACAGGCAAAAGACGGTGGTGCGAGCGACACGGGGGTCAGTGTAGCTCCAGAAGTGAGGTTGTGTGCGTAACGTAGGGTTGACAGCCGTGGGAGGGTTCGGTATCTGGCGCCCGACGGAGATGACTGAGGGAAATTGTTCTCTTTAAGGGAGGTGTAAGCAAATACACCGATCGGGTTTAGTTGTTAGGGTCGGTGAGGATCCTTGTTCGTCGGAATGAGACAGGTCTAGTTTCGGTCCGAATCGGTGAAGAGTGCAGAGTGAGTGAAGTGGGATGGAGTGGAATGGATAGGAATGGAAAAGGGTGGGTGGATGGCAATGATCTCATTCTTTGCCTCCACGGCTGCTTATCGCTGATAATGAGAATCTCCCCGAATATCTTCCCGATTCAGTCTATGTACTTGCTGAAGCTATTTCTAGAATTCTCGAGACCGCTCTTTCGCAGCAAACGCCACATACAGATCGGGTTAGTGGCACTCTAGGCAACTCACACACTGTTGGCATTTACATCGAACTATATGATTCATATATATACCCCGTCTAAATCTTGGCCGCAATGGCACTCCCGCCATCCACCGCAATGGTCGCGCCATTCACATACGCTCCAGCGCGACTACTCAGGAACAGACAGGCACCCGCGACATCCTGCGGAGTCCCGATCCGGCCCAGTGGTACACCTGCCTTGATCGACTCGCCGAACGTCTTGAGCGTGGCGGCCATCATCTTGCTTTCAAAGGGCCCACAGGCCAGTGTGTTCGACCTGATATGATACACTTAGTAAGGTAAGACAGGATCGAGAACAAAGAGAACACCCACGTAATGTTGCGCTTGCCCAGATGGTTCGCCAGCGTCCGGCTGAGGTGGTGCAAGCCAGCCTTGCTGGAACTGTAGGCAAAGGTCTCGAGCGAGGGCACGCGCAGCCCGTCAATGCTGCCGATATTGATGATGCGCGCCGGGTCATTGGGCGCGGACGCTTTTTCCAACAGGGGTGTCACCAACTGGGTCAGGTCGAAGACGCGGTGCAAGTTGAGGGTGAGCACCCTTGTGAAAGCTGCGGTGGGATACTCATCGTAGGGCGCGCCCCAGTTGGAGCCGGAGTTGTTCACGAGCACGTGCAGTTCTGCGATATTTAGCAATTATCCTTTATGGTTCGAGACAGAGGTTACCTACTGCTCTCGCGCTTGCCCAGCTCCTCGGCCAGCTTCTTCACGTCTTCGTACTTGTAGAAATCGGCGGGGATGGCGTGGGCTTTACCCTTGCCCAGGGCATTGAGCTCTTGCACTGCCTGGTCACAGGCTTTGGCGTCACGCGAGGAAATGTACACCGTCGCTCCGTTGGTGACGAATCCCTCCGAGATCATGCGCCCGATGCCTTTGGCACCGCCAGTGACCAGCACGACTTTGCCCTGGTGAAGGTGGTTAGTACGGGCAGGAAATCAATGTCGAGCGATGAAATATATACCTGCACGTTGAACAAACTTGACGAATCCATGGTGAATAAGATGTGATCTCAATCGAGTCGAAGAATCTCCCACCATTTAAGACATAGTTGCACTTACCCGACGACCGAGCTCCCCGGTTCGTCTGGGCCGAGGCTCAGGGAATATCATTGATCCGGGGCTATGCCCGTTCGGGGCTCCATTTAGGGCTGCGGGACCGGGGTTTCGCGACGGTCCATTCTTCGATTGTTGTGTTCACAAACCAACCATGGAGGAACTACAAGCAAAACACCGGAAGGAGCAAAAAGACCTCCAGGGGCGCATCACGCAGAAGAAAAAGTCCGCCACCAAAAAGACCCGCAAAGGCATCAATGACGAGTGCGAGCGCCTGCAACGCGAGCTCTCCGAGCGACAACAGGCCGAGATTGCAGAACTCAATGGCGAGACAGTTGAGCCCAGCGAGGCCCTCGAAGATCTCAGTCTAGAAGACAGGCCAGCCGAGGAACCACCCACGGAAACCACCCCATCCACCGAACCAGCCACTTCAGAAGAACCACCTTCCTCCGCAGCAACACGCAGCACCAAGAAACCCAACCGCCACAAAGCCCGCCTTGCTCGCCGCGCAGCCGAGCAGGAAGCCCTCTCCGCGGCAGCAGCAGAAGAAGCAGCGACCCAAACAAACTACCGCGGCAACGAGCAAGAAATTATGGAGAAAGTATTCAAGCGGCTCGGCCTCAAAGAAATCGAAGTGACCCCCGACGGGCACTGCCTCTACTCCGCTGTCGCGAAACAGCTCGACGACTACGGGATAGGCCTGCGTCCGGACCCGAGCCGGATCATCCTCAAACCAACCACCCAGTCCCGCATCGAGACTGTCGTCTCGCCGCAGCATGATGGGTATAGAGCCGTGCGCGCGGTGACGGCGGATTTTATCGAGGAGCACAAAGAGGACTTTGAGCCGTTTATGGAGGAGCCGCTGGATGCGTATACGAGGAAAATCAAGTTGACGGCTGAATGGGGGGGACAATTAGAATTGCAGGCCATTGCGAGGGCTTATGGGGTCGAGATTAATGTGGTGCAGAGCGATGGGCGCATGGAGAAGATTGAGTCTGGGGATGATGGGGATAGTCTGGATGAAGAGGAGAAGCGGAGGCGGGTGGTTTGGTTGGCATATTACCGGCACTCTTACGGGCTGGGCGAGCATTATAATGCGCTGGTGAAGCAGTCTTGATGGGAAAGCTTCTTCCAATAAAGCTTCTCTATCTTTTGAGTGGATATAAATAGAACCACATAGATCTAGATCTAGTTCAACGACGACGCCAAATAGACACTCGGTCATAGATCACTCCATTCTCTCCCTGACCCACCACATGCGTGCGCTCCGGCTGCCAGTAGGCTACGCGCTCAAGGCCGCCCGGGCTCGGCTCGCGCAGCGGGTCATGTTTGACCACGCCCTTGGCATCGTAGGGGATGTCTTCACCCGGGTGGCTCAGGTGAGCCACGTATGCCTCCGAAGGCGAGGGAAAGGGCGGGCCTGACTCCTGCGGATCCTTGTGGCGGGGAAACTCGAGACAGATCAGGTTGCCGGCGGGCGAGGGCGCCAGCAGCTGGGTGTGTCGGTGCGCCCATTTGGGGCGCATTGACGGGTTCAGGGCACAGAAGAACTATATCAAGGGTCAGGCTAAACCCCTAGACGCAGAGAGGAAGTATACATACCGTATAGTCATAGACCAGATCAAACCCATTCAACGGCACGCCAATCTCCTTCAACCAAGCGTCGTCAAAGAAGTCACCCTGAACAAATGTAACTCTGCCACGGCCAACCTTCTCATCACGAACCCGGTACCAGCTCCCATTCTCAGCCTCTTCCTTCTTGCACGCCTCAATCGCACCGGAGCTATACTCTAGGCCGTAGGCATCATACCCAAAGCTAGCAAGCAGAAGCACATCGACGCCTCGCCCGCAACCGGGGACCAGGGCCTTGCGACGACAGGTCTGGCCCTGGGCATCCTGGGTGACGGGGCCGCCAATGGTGCCCTGGCGGTGGGTGAGGGTGTCCTCCAGGGCTGGGTTGGGGAACCCCCGGTCCCACGGCAGACTGTCGCCTTTGCTCCACAGAGCGGCCCAGCCGTCGACGTAGCGGTCGCCTTGGTACTCGGCCAGTACAGCCTGGACCTGCTTGGGGTTCAGGCCGGCTGAGGCAGTTGTGGCGGTCATCTTGCAGTAGGTATGTAGTGTTCTCAGTGGTCAACGGGAGGAAATGATAGAAAGGAAGACAGTCAGTCTCTCTCTCTGTTTATTTCATTCCTCAGGGCTTATTAAGCACAACCTCCTTGCTGCGATTTCTTCGTTCAAGTCGTGCACGATGATCTCCTTGCTCGTGTGCCATGAGATCATCACGATTATCCCTGTAAGAAAAGGAAAGAAACACCAGCCAAGATGAGGTTAATCGCATAAGCTTATCCGTCCCATTACACAATGAACCACACGCCCAGCACAAAGTGGAGAACGGTACCAATCCTCTCTTTTGCCGACGGAAGACCGGCACGCCGTTGCTGGTCGATGACTGGTTGACCAGCTTGTCGTCAACCCCTCTCGCCGCAATAGCGGATTTTTATCCACATGGGAGATACTACTAATACCGATCATGATGGCATCGGTCGTTGTCGGCGATTTGATTTGCAGCTGCTCACAATCTTTCATCATCTGTCGGAACAAAAGGAGAAAAGAAAATTCTGAACCGGAGCATGGCACTCTAAACCCACCATCTTCTAGTACATAACTACTCGGAAAATTCCCACTGTCCGTCAATCTCTGGGCCGAACCGCCTCGGTTTCCCTGCGCAAACTCGCGCCTGCCCTGGATTTCTTTCCGTCACATCTGCGTCGCTCGCAATTCTGACTATTAACCATCGCGCTTTGCGTTCAATGTATCGCTTTATTTGTACAGAAATTGATACCACCCATTGCGGATATCGCCATTGATCAGTGGCAAGTCTTGATTGATCGCATCACGGCAAGCCGATCCGCCAAGATGCGCGCCGAAGATCCAGAAAAAGACAGCGCCATTTCCTCTGCTTCGCCCACGCCAGCAGCGGAGATAGTTGATCACGCCAAAGACGAAGAAAAAGAGGAAGTCGACCATGACGGGCAATCGCGATCAAATGCTTCCAGCGTGGCGGACGACGAGGGCAAAGATGGCCCTGATGAGGAACAACCGCGGATCACACGGCAGTTGACCGAACTCGGGCCGCCGATCAAGGTTTCGCGATTGAAGCGGAGAGGCTTGTTTGGGCAGTTAGCCTTGTTGGCTGAAGTGGAGAACCCGAAGACATACACGCGCAGGAAGAAGTGGTTTATCACTTTTGTTGTCGCTTGGGCTGGTGTGACGGCGCCGATGGGGAGCTCGATCTTCTTTCGTGAGTGGTGATATCTTGACGTTGCGGTATATATTCAACTAACTCCAGACAGCTTCGCTCTCCCAAGTATCCCATGATCTGAACACAACCACCACCATAACCAACCTGTCAATCTCCCTGTACATGCTCAGCATGTCAATCTTTCCGCTATGGTGGTCCTCCTTCAGCGAGCGACTCGGTCGACGGACGATCTACTTGGTCTCGTTCGTGCTCTTCACGATCTTCAACTGCATCTGCGCCATCTCCAGCTCTATCGCAATGCTCATCGTCCTCCGGATGCTAAGTGGTGGCGCCTCGGCCTCAGTCCAGGCCGTCGGTGCCGGGACAATCGCCGATCTGTGGGAGCCCCGGGAAAGAGGACGAGCAATGGGTATTTTCTATCTCGGTCCGCTGTGCGGACCCCTGCTGGCTCCGATCTTTGGTGGTGCGTTGGCCCAGAGATGGGGCTGGAGGAGTACGATGTGGTTCCTGGCTGCCTACGGAGCTCTTACGGTTGTTTTTATCCTCTTCGCTCTCCCGGAAACACTGGCAGTGCAGAAGCCCGTTCTCCCCGAAGTTACCAACGAAGAGGAAGGCGCGCCCGTTATCCGGTCCGTCAGTCGCGTCTCATCCGCCAAGGCTGTCCGGTCTGCGACACGGTGGTTGAAGCTGTTGAAGATCATATTCCTCGATCCGCTGAAGATCGTCCTTTATCTGCAGTATATTCCCGTGCTCTTGACAGTATACTACGCCAGTATCACCTTCGGCTCGCTCTATGTCTTGAACGTCAGCGTGCAGGATACATTTGAGAAGTCACCGTACGGGTACTCGACTATTATTGTCGGCTGTCTATATATCCCCAACTCGTTGGGCTACATGGTCACCAGTATCTTTGGCGGGAGATGGATGGACAACATCATGCAACGAGAAGCCAAGAAGGCGAACCGGTATGACGAGTACGGGAAGCTGATATATCGGCCGGAGGACCGTATGCGTGAGAATGCATGGCTCGGCGCCTTTCTATATCCCGCCGCGCTCATCTGGTACGGCTGGACGGCGGATAAGGGTGTGATCTGGATTGTCCCGGTATGTTTCAGTGCACAATACCTCCAAATCATGTCACTACTAACAACGTATCTCCCAGATGATTGCCAACTTCTTCTTCGGCATGGGCTCCATGCTCATCTTCGCTATGGTAACAACCATGCTAACGGAATTCATGCCGAAAAAGTCCTCCGAGGGCGTGGCGCTGAACAACTTCATGCGCAACATCTTCTCCTGCGTGGGCTCGTTCGTCACGGCCCCGATCATCAGTGCCATCGGTAACGGTTGGCTGTTCACCATTCTGGGAATTGTGAGCTTCGTCAGTTCGTCCGTTATTCTCGCAATGAGGATCTACGGGCCCCGCTGGCGGCAGACAATGGAGGAACGCATGCGTTGATTTTGATTTTTTTCCCTCTTCTTGTTTCTGTTTCTGTTTCATGCTCATACCCTTTGAAATACCTGCAATCGTGCAGGCGTATGCATCATTTTTTGGCGTTGGTTGTCATGTCATGCTGGCGCGATATTCTCTCTGTCAGAGGATTAAGGGTGTCGAGCACAAATATCCATATCAGGCTGCACGCGGCATTCATTTTGGGGTTTCTGGAGCGAGTAGGTTTTTACTTCACTCGGCTCGTTGTGTCCTGTCTTGCATTATTCTGCATCTTTTGCTCGAAGAAGACTGTTCTTGACATGCTCGTCGAGGATGACACCTATTATAAATAGCATCATTATTTTTTTCTTTCTCTTTTATGAACGTACGAATGACAGCAGACAGGTGGCTATGCGGCTGAAGAGGGCTTGTTGGGTAGCATTCATCCTCGGCCGCTGTTACATATCCCAGACCATTTAGCGCCCTACCCTACTCGATAAGGCAGCCATGCACAATAGGGCATCCCAGAACCAACCAAACTCCGGACTAGAGCACACTAAGCCTGTAAAAATAGTTCTCCATCCCATATCAAGTTATCTACGCATGGCTTTCCATGCATGATGAGATATCCATGTTTTAAGATTTACGCGCCTGACCCCTCCGCTTACATACGCCATCAGCACCCTGCTCTCGAATTTATATGTTCTCTACTTCAAGCTCCAATCTTTGCTTTGGCCATACATCTTACCCAAGTCCCGTCTTTAAATCCCTTTACAGAATGGGCCACGTTACAGTTATCCCACCTTCTTCCCAGGTAGTCGGATACGGAGGTGTTGATTGGCATCTCTCAGCCGACATAGAGTCGGACATCACAACCCTAGCCGCTATATGCCAAGTCAACCAACCACAGCGTACTCCCCTTGGTGCAGGAAAAGAAGAAAAAATCCACGACGATTACAGCGGAGGGGACGAACGAGCGTCCATCCGTGATGGCTCTTCGACCAACGTTAACGCTTGTTTGACAGGGGACGATACCAAGTCTATTAAGATGGTATTTCTCGATCGACTGGCTGAGCTACTATGCTATAAAAAACATGCACACTATGTGACTTGCACCTCCTTGCTCGAAGGACAAGACGAAATTACTATTTTTGCGGCACGAAATGCAACCTGGGAAGAGAAGGATCGTGAACTCCTAGAGAGCTTGGCGAATATGCTGGAACTGATTGCCACAGGACTTCAAAATGGATTCATCCCAGACGCAGACGAAGACAACTGGATATTCCTTGGCTTCTGTACAGCTCGAAACAATGATGAAGTGCGACAGATAGTATATCTGTACCGAGCGCTCCTCGGGAAGTGTGAATTTGAAGAGTTTTGGATGGCCATGGAAGGGTCTAGCATGGTCGACCTATTCAAGAAAAACGGACTTGGCCATGCAGTCACCGGGCTGCGTAATTTCGAAGCCCTCATGAGTATCGTCAGCAAGTGGTACCAGAGTGTCTGGGAATTGAAGCGGTTTACTCGTCTGCAACCTCGAGATCCTATGCGAGTTGTCGTCGAAGACTATGGGTTCTGTAACTGCCAAACGCCACAGGAGCGAATAGAACTCCAACGAATATACACGAAGTTCTTCGCTCAGGGGGGAGATGCAATGGCCCTCCACGAGGCCTGTATTAAGGGCCAGTTGAAACAATTCTTGGAGTCGGAACTGGGGGATCTTCCCTTTCCGGCTGAGTTAGTGTCGAATCCTTATCCTTTAAAACGGTGTGAATACATGGGTATGGTTGTTGGGACTGCGCTTCTTTGTGCGGAGTCAATGTACGAAAAAGTGATGAGCTTGCAGAAGGAGACAGTGGGAAAGGGAATGATATTGACTTTCCCTGATGAGTATGATGAGAGTTTTCGCGAGGGTTTCAAAAAACGAGCGGAGTTCTTGAGACAAGGTCTAACAATCCGAACAACTAGTGTTCAGGGAGAGAATATAATAAGCATATCTGGGCTGTAGGTGGTTCGATGTTACCATGAATTCAACATTGTGATAATTCCGCGGTTCCTATAAGAATTGATCTAGAACTGAAAAGATTTCAAATCACATCACTTAGGGAGGGCAAGTATTACGTCAAGAGTTTGTCTTCTTCAAGGTTGAGGGTAATTATATGCTGTAGAAAGGCCGTCATATTTGACACAATCGGAGCAATCGCAAAACTAAAATATCCGTAAAAATCATGATCCGACATTTCAAATCATTTCACTATCATCAAAGCGAGCCCATCGAGTTCATCATTTCCTTGAGTAAGGGTAGTGCCTCTGTAGCAAGTGACCCAATTTCCTTTATGACTTCCGGTTTGAGAAGTGGTTTGAGCTCAGGAACCAAGGGGTAGAGCTTAGGAATTAGGGGAGTCACTTCATCAAGAAGGCCGCCAAGGTTCTTCGTAAGCTCAGGCGTAAGAAGGTCGTTTGCATCGCTGACCAGAGTAGACGTATGGTTGACAAAGTCGGCACTGAGCAAAGTGTAGCCATTCATCAACATCATCCCCAAATCATCCATAGTAGCCGGTGAGATGAAAGGCAGGGCCTTAGGAAGCAGCTTTTGAATCTGCGGGATGAAAGGCTTGATCTCTGGGATCAACGGTTTGAGCTCGGGAATTAGAGGAGCCATTTCCTCGAGGAGGCCACTGAGGCCGCTCACAATTTCGGGCGTGAGGAGGTCGCCGGCATTGTTGATCAAGGTGGATGTCTGGTTTACAAAACCAGGGCTGAGCAAGGTGTTGGCGTTGGTCAATAGAGACCCAATCTCACGAATGTATTTCTTTGTCAACAATTGTTTGATTTCAGGCATCAATTCCCTTAGGTCAGGTACCATGGGAAGGATATCCCCAAGTAATTGTTTGAGTGCATTCGATAGAGCCGGTGTGAGGAGATCACTAGCTTCCCCGATGAGGTTCGAAGTTTGCTTAATAAAGCTAGGTGTGAGAAGACCACTGGCGTCACCGATGAGACCCGAAGTTTGCTTAATAAAGCTAGGTGAGAGCAGATCATTGGCGTGGGTGACAAGAGGGCCGGCGTCTTTGATCAAGCCGTTTGTGGTATCAACGAATCCAGGAGTCAGCAGATTGTTGGCGTTATTGACAAGGCTCTCGATGGCCTTTGTAACCTGGGTGGTCAACAAGCCATTGGCGTTATTGACAAGGCTTTCGATGGCCTTTGTACCCTGGTCGCTCAACAAGGTATTGGCATTATCAATAAGAGAATCAACCTTCTTATTGAACTGGACAGTCAAAAGGTTGTTTGCATTTTGAACCAGAGCATCCACATTTCTGCTGAACTGATCGGTCAAAAGGTTGCTGGCGTTGTCAATCAGACCATCAATCTTCTTAGTGAATTGGGCCGTCAAGAGAGCGCTTGCTTGATCAATCAGTCCGTCGATCTTTTGGACGAATTGGTTGGTCAAAAGCTCGTTAGCATTGTCGATGAGTGTGTTGACTTTGTCAATAAACTCATCAGTCATAAGTTTGTTCGCGTTGATCACGAGTGGCCTGATCTGGTGATCCACTGGAGGTGCCAACCCGGTTGAAATGAATTTGAAGGTATCTGTTACTTGGCTCAGGAGCTCAGGATTCAGCAGGCTGCGAACGCCCGTGAGCAGCTCTTCGAGATCCTTAATAGCGTTTCCGAGATCTTCGATACTGCCACCGGTGGAGCCTGTCGAAGAGCCCTGCCCTAGCGACGAAAGTATACCGGATGGGTCGGAGTCAGCGGTATTTCCGGATGAGTTGGAGTCCGCAGTATTCCCGGACGAGGAGTCAGTTGGTGACGATGCATCATGGTGAGTTGTCCCTGCAGCTGGTGATGTTTCGACATGCGATGGTCCCGATGGGATTGAGGTCGTTGTGGTCGTTGTGGTTGTTGAGGTTGACTCGTCATCCAATTGAGTAGTGGTAGTAGTCAACTTCGGCTCGTCTTTGGGGCGAACGCTTGCAGCGTTATGTAGTATGTCATGATTTGGTATCTGAGGTGGTACTGAATCATCCAAAGCCGTAGACTTTGCAGGAGATGCTTCTGAGCCTCCTACAGCTAGCAAGCAGGCAATGATAAATGGTGAAAACAACATGATAGCTGGCAAGCTACTACCTTCGCTCACGTCGAATCAGGTTTTATTCTCAACGACAATTGCATGGCTAGAGCGCAGCCTTTATGTTAAGAGTGTAATAGGGATCTTCTAGTTGTGTAGTCCGGCAGCTCTTAGACCGAGACAATAGGTATAGCGCGCACGGAACTTACCCCGCATTATACATCTGGGTTTACCGTTTTGGGAAGACTGCTCCGGCCGAGATGAGCGCCTACTACAGATAAAGGGATATGAGATGACCACCCTAATAGCCTAAGACTGTCGTCGGCCACGGCAGAGACTAGCCAGCTTGTGCTTTAAAAGGGCTACAAGGCGAGTAGAAAGGTATAAAATGCTCCACTCTAGTGCCTCTATATGCTTGATTCTCTTTAGAAAATGGTAGGGGGATACGAGATTCCTCGCAAAGCGATTAATCTCCACATAATCCTACCTGCATACAAGTTGACATAGCTCGGTACAAGCTAGGGCGGAACTAGGCCCGGCATTGCACTCGGTTAAAACCCCACCCCAAGGGTCCAAGCCGCACTAGTGAGGTACTAGCGAGAGATCGACAGGTTGATCCCGTTCATGGAGCTCGTTTACATCCTATGGCGGCCAGTTAGATCACTGCGTTATACTTAGTCTCCGGTTGTCACACCGCCAAACATCCTTCCCCCGCATTTTGAGCATGCTACAAAACTGGTTCTGGGTTTTGTTGGTGGCCATGATTCAATTTTTCGGGCTAGACCAAACGAACCCCTCTTAGTATGCAGATGACCGAACTAACTAGACCTAAGGAGTAGTGAACGGCCCGAGGTATGGGCAAGCGGCTTGCATTAGAACACCCTTGTGATGGATGCCCCAGGAATTCAGATATGACGTAAAGGGCGTGAGAGCCAGAGATCGTACACACAGGAAGACAGAAAAGGTATGGTGAAAAAAAGATCTTCGCATGATGGATTTTCTTTGTCCGAAATTGCTATGACTATCTGCCCAACCCATACGAGATCCAATATGTCAAGTTTATAAGTTGAAGAGTATCTGATAGCGGTTTATAATATCAATGATCCAAGTCGCCTGTCGGTCCTCAAAAGCCACTGGTAACTTAGACCAAGTCAGAAAAGAAATAAATCACATAAAATAGTAGGTAGAGTTGACAATTCGGCCTGCAGACACAACATAGTCAGTGGCCCGAGTCAAAGCTTAGCTACATTCTACTAGCGAAGTAGCACAAATTATGATATAGATGCGAAATATTATAGTAAGTTGCAGTTATCAGCAAGCAACTACCTATGAATGAAGCTTAATTCTCACTCACTGTCCTCGCCAATTCCTTCAAGCCCTGCCCGTTGCTTATCATCCAATCCTAGTTTCCAGCATGCGTTAGTTAGTGGACAGTCAAATAATGAACCTCTGGGGAAAGCTAGAAACTCACCAGTAACCAGGTGGGGCACCACCTAGGCACGAATCTGATAATGGTACTGTAGGGTCCTTTCCAGATCAGCCCGCGCCTATGGCTGGCGCCCACGATCATATTAACCACCGATTCCGCGAACTCCTCCGCCGAGCAGCCCTTAGGCCCAGCCCGACCCGTCGCCCAATTCGAGATTGTCTCTCTAATCGCCACATACCGCGACGAAGGAGGCAAGATGACCTCCGGCTCATTGGCATGGAAGAAAGTCGTGATCGTGCCAACCATCAGACATACTACGTCCACTCCCAGGGGTCCCAATTCCAGCCGTAATGTCTCAGAAAGCTGCGTAATGGCGGACTTGGAAGACGAGTACACCCCTGTTCACTCCAATTAGCTTCAGTTCATCTCCGGAATAGAATAGACGCTCACTCACCAATCCAAGGCGTGTTCACCGCGGCTCCTACGCTGCTTACATTGACCACCGTACCCCGACTCCGAATGAGTAGGTCAGCAAACTCCTGCACGACTCGCAGTGGGCCCCAGACGTTAGCCTCATAGACCTGTCGGGCGAGGTCCAGATCGGCATCCAGTAAGGGAATAGTGTAACCCGCGCCCGCATTGTTGATCAGCACGTCTAATCCTTGGCCGTGAGCCGTTACCGCCCGGACCGCGGCAGAGATTGCGGTAGGGTCTGTGACGTCCAGCGGCACCACCGTCACGTTCGAGAGCGAAGTCAGCGTCGAGGGGATTTTACTGGGCGAGCGTGCGGTGGCGAAGATATGATGGCCCCGTTTGGCCAGGGAATGGGCCAGCGCGGCGCCGATGCCGTGGGCCGAGCAGCCTGTGATCAGGATCGTTTGGGTTTTCATTTGGGCTTATTGGTATAGATAATACGCCGTAGATTATAGAAATTATTATAATGATGTACGGAAATAATACTATTAGTAGCGGGTGGTTCTTTTTATTAGCGGTGGTCAATTGCCCCGTGATCCCGGCAACATGTTAGCAAACAATAACAAACACAAGACAGCTGAACGTAAGCTGAACTTGAGCTGAATTCTTTCCCCCAACCCATATAGATCCACATCGCCCATGCCTTTAAACCTTTTTGCATTATCCATTGCCTTTCTGCACGGCTTCATGTAACTGCTGCAGAATGCAATGATATATAAGAGCCAAATATAACGCTACCAGCCAAGAAGCCAAAATATTCAGCCTGCTCTCTCGTAGTTCAAGGTCTGTATCAGGAAATGACCTCATTGTCGGCTTTGTAAAGAAAAGGGTAAAGAAAAGGGTGGGGCACTGAATAAGGTAGCTAAGAGGTTTCAAGCTTCGCCAGTGCAGGGACGGGTAATCGGGTAAGCTCATTGGCAGTGAGAACCAGGTCCTCATACAAGACCGATTCTGCAAGCCTGTGCCACCATTTGCAGACGAGAAGTCAGCAGGCTTCTTGCTTTTGAAGTTGTGGGCCGACGAAACGAAAGATCATGGTGAGAAGCTCGACTGGAAGGTCTTGGAGTGGCATTTTCGGTGGAGGCACAACTACCAATGTTGTGACATCCATGCGCAAGGCTCGGGAAAGGCTGATAGGGCTGTGGCCACCGTGCTTGAGAAGAGGTACCCAGAGAGACTGGAGGGGGAGAGAAGAGCGACAGGTGGAAGACAAAAGGAGGCCTGTCAAGACCAGACAAAGGGCATGCACGAGAGAAAGACACCCCAGGCCACCAGGCACCCAGGCACCTTCCCTCCTTCACAACACCACCCAGTCAGCCATGATCCTGCAGTAAAGTACTGAGAGGTAGGAGAACAGGAGAATATATCCTCGAGAAATATCGTCTGTGGAACACGATTGACCAAACATATGTCATGGAAACGGGGCCACCAATCACCGCACCGTTTTATAGTTCGAACACCTTTCGTATACTCACTGGCGGTTGGCGGCATCGGGGAAAATGGTTGGTGCAACCAGTGAGTTCCGGGTGAGGCGATCGGGCATGGATGCTCGGCCCGCTGCATGACTGGTTGGGATCCCTTGTCTGGATCACCATCTCGACTGTTCTCTCCTCCAGTCGGGATGCTGGACTGTTGCAAGAGGATGCACCTTCTCCACAGGGACTCTGTCTTGTTCCTAATCGAAAATAATCATCGACCATCCTGTCCCTCCCCCTTTGCCGCCGTTGCCGGGGACGTTGGGCAGGAATGCGTCTGGCGTCTATCTCCTGGGAAGTGGAGCATGGCAGCATGAGTGTACAGCCCGAACAGAAACAGTGCAATAAGAATCAATTGTTCGGTGGCACCATCCACTCTCGCCCGGCCTGCACGTCCCAATTGCCAATCCCAGTTCACCCTCGCTGCTGCCGACCTTCCTGCAAGTGGAGAATACTTCCACCGGGCCTCATGACGCATCTATCGTCAATGCTGGTCAACCACAGCATGACGGAGTCCGACGACGTGGCCCAATGGGCAGCCAATACCATCGGGTCCCTCCCCGGTGCCGTCCAGGACCTAATCCCTAGCCCGATATCGCCCTGTCCGACCGGGTGATGGGCGACGAAATATTATACGCTGCCTCACAATGGCCGGACATAAAGCAGGCATATGCTTCTTTCCCTTTTCGTCTCCGAATACATGAGCGCCCGGCTCGGCGTTGCATTCATCAACCTTCCATTACTTTACTGTCCCAGAGAAAGGCTTCCCTTGCCTCCAGGCCGACGGCTAGCTTGTCACCCTCCCATTGCTCCGATATCGTCCCATCATCGCGCGCCATCTGGCATTCGTGCACCCTCGATATATGATACGTCATTCATTCGAGGGATATGCCTGCCAAAGGAAAAAGAAGAAGAATAAGAACAGCAGCAATAACAACCACCGGTTCCCCCTCAGCGCTGTACCAACCCAGACCACCAACCCTGCTGCCGACGACTTCGCCTTCAACCCGACGGGAGTAGTGGGAGAAGATGAAGCAGAAGGAGCCTTTCCAGTATGCAAAGCTCCCTACCTATCAATATCAGACATTCGAGCGTCAATACCAGAAGTTTGATCGAGACACTCTGAGATTTGCCTATTACCCCGTCCTCCATTCCAATTCTGATCATCTGACACCGGGCAAGGAGCAGGAGAACGATGGCGCTGCGGAACCGGAGAAGAGTCCTGTTGCTGATGATGCTCCGGTAGAGGGACCGAGTGCCTCTCCAACGGAGGACCCAAGCCCGGATTCTGCAGGTAAGTGCTAATTTATCATCGATACTCGACGCTTTATGTTTACGTTATTCGCCTAATATAGGACCCTCGGAGGCAACGCCTCCCGCCCAAGACGCTGGCGATTCTCGAGAGGCGGAAGCTAAAGAGCCAAGCGAGAAAGCGCCTGCTAGTGATGACCCGCCGATGGCTGCAGAGGGTGAAGCTAGCAACGAAGAAGCTCCACCAAACTCCCCTGCTGAAGAATCGGCCGAGAATACTACATCCGTCGATGAGGAAAATACAACCGCAGCAGCAGAGGAAAGCCCTGATAAGAAGGATGATGACAATAGCAACAATGGTAAGTCCCCAAATTCATATTTTATTGTCTCTTGATTGACCACTGATACAGATGATGGCTTCCCAGAGTGTGACCCCGAGGCAGGGCTTGACAAAGTAGAAGCGGAGAAACGGGAAGCCGCGAAACAAGCAGCCGAAGACGCCGAAGCCGGGGAAGGAGTGGTTTCACCGACGGCCGACGACACAGCCGCCCCGGCCAGTGACGATAAGAACGACGCGGCACCAGATTACCGCGCTGAAAGCTATGATGGACCTGCAGAGTCAACTAAGGGTGACGCAGAAGCAAGTCCACCGGTCAGTGAGGAGCAGTCGACTCGAGAGCAGGCAGATGATACGGAGCAAGCAGCCTCAGAAAGAAAAGGGCCTCGTGCTTGCAAGGTGACTTTTGACGTACCAGAAGACGAGAAAGAGGAGGAAAAGTCCAAGAAAAAAAGGCAAGAGTGCAAAGAAAGAGAAGAAGAAAGAAAAGAAGGGCAAGAAGGGCAAAAATGTGAAAGCAGCCAAACCTGTTGAGACCCCGTCAGAGCCTGAGCCTGCGTCCACTCCAGAACCTGCAGCAGAACCGTCACCGGAGCCAGAGTCGAAGACAGAGGAAACCAAGGAGCCTGAAACTGCCGAAGTTGCGGCTCCGGATGAAAATACACAAAGCTCACCAGAACCGACTGAAGCGGCAAGCGAGGAGGTTGCAGAGCCTAACGACGACGCTGGAAATCCGGCAGAAAGTGCGACAGCCAGCGAACCTAAGGATATCAAGCCTGCAACTGAGGAGGAAAAGCCCCTCGAAGAACCTGTTCAGGAGTCTGGGGCCTCTTCAGCTGAAGAACCCTCTGTGCCCGAGGCTGTGAACGAGCCCGCGGTGGAGACCGACAAGACCGAGCCTGTGAGGGTTGTTTCGAAGATGTCTACAGAAGAGGTCGCAATGGCAGAGGGGGCAGAGGCCGAAACAGAGTCCAGGTCTGAGCCTGAAGCCGACTCACTGGCTGCTGAGGAGGTGGGTGTGGAAGAAGTCAAAACACCTGTCGAGGATCCTGCCGAAATGGCAGCTGCAGATGAGCCTGTCAACGAACAACCAGCTGAAGCGACTCCAGCTGACGAGCCGACTGCTACTCACGACGAAGATGTTGATAAGACGGCCGATGCTGGGGAAACATCGGCAGCTGAACCGGCAGCTCCCAAAATTGCATCGGAGAGTCCTGTTGCCGATGATCCTGCTGCTGGAGCACCATCGGAAGCTGAGCCTGTTGAAGGGACTGCCACTCAAACATTGGCCGTGGAAGAGTCTCCAGTTGAGGAGACAGCCGAACCAGTTCCTCTGGGCTCTCTTCCTGAGGCAGCAGCTGCTGAAGAATTCCCCGTCGACAAGGAAAAGTCTGCGGAAACAGAGCCAATTGCTACCGCTCCCGAAGAAGGGACATCTGAGAGTGTACCAGATGTCTCTGCTGAAGAGCCCGGCGCGGAGCCATCTCCCGGAGAAACTGCCGATGCTCCTGAGATCCCTGAGCCTCCTATTGTTGAAAAAGGCAGTGCTTCTCAAAGTGCATCTGATGTCGCTGCGGAGGTCTCTTCGGAAATAGCGCCACTTGAAGAAGCATCTGCAGACGTCCCAGCCGCGGAGACGCCAGCTGAAGAACCTCCGGTAGCAGAAACCACAGCGGCAGAGGAACCAACTGAAGTCCCATCCGCTGAAGAAGTGCCTGTGGTCGTTGAGGAAACCCCTGAAGAAGCTCTAGAGCCGGAGCCGATACCACCTGAGGATTCAATAGTTACTGAGGCCCCTCCTGCCAAGGCTGAAGAGCCCCTTCTGGAAAGCTCTTTGCTCGAGAATGCCGCGGATAACGCAAAAGATATTCCTATAGAAAATCTCCCAGCCGAAGAGACAAGTCTTATCGAAGCCTCCGCTGAAGGCGTTGCCCCCGAAGAAGCACCACTGCCTGCTGACGCTGCAACTGAAGAGACTGTGAAAGCACAGCCATTCCCAGATGAGCCCGTTGAGGAGCCCGCTCCGCCTCCAGCAGACGGACAAGGTACCACCAAACGACGCAAGAAGCGCTCCACACCTGCTCAACGCGGCCGACGATACTCTAAGACTTCATCTGAAGAACGGGACCAGCTGCAGCGCCAGAAAGCCAAACGAGGCCTCTTCACCAACAGCTGGGCACAAGCTCTCGAGGAAGCTCGGCGGCAGCGCGAAGAGAAAGGTCGAGCTGAAACGAAGAAGCGTGCGTTAGTTGCAGACCGCGAACGCAGCGGTGTCGCCGTCGAAACGGTTCGACGTCCCTCGAAAGATACAGGCAAGGAGGTGGTTCTTGTCGAGGCCCAGCCTAGACGTCGCCCGTCTGATTACACCGGCGATGACCCGGTGCGTAAGAAATCTCGGTCAGCGGCTAAATCGACCTCTTCGAAACTATCTTCCGAGCCTGCCAGGCCTCGTGCCTTCTTGCGATACATGACCGAGGGCCAGTCGGATATACACAAGCCACTACTGCGCATCAACAGCAGCAAAGCAGTTGCTTCAGCCTCGGACAAGCCACGCCGCTCATCAACAGGACAGAGCAGCAGTCTATGTCATGGCCGAGTGTCACCTGAAGTGAGACGATCCAGTGGACAGTCGAGCGGCTCGCGTTCCCGGCGTGAGGATGACGGCTCACGGCAACGTGAAATGAAGACGTCATCCCGTAAAGAGTCTGATAAACCTGGCCCTCGCAAGCCTCGAGACCGAGATGGAGAGCGAGAGCGAAAGTCCGAGAGCTCACGCCAGCACCAGAGCAGTCGCAATCCACGTTCTCACCACCGCCGCCAGAGGAGAGAGGAGTCTCCCCCGCCCAAGGAATCAAAGCTGAAAGGCCTTTTGAAGGCAATTGCTGCCTACTGAGCATCTTGCGTATTCTTTCTTTCTTTTTCTGCTTCAATCTTGTCTTTCATATATATTTGTCGTTTGCTGAGTGTGATGATAATGTGAAGATCTATATGATGCACGGTTCTTTTTCAAGATTGTTTCCAAGATTGTCGCAAGGAAGAGCGACGCATTACAGGAGCAGCTGATTTCTTTTTCCTCTTCATTTATGTCCTTAACAACATTATTTCTAGTTTATATGATTCCTTTTTACAACTTAAGAATATTGGGGAATAATACACGGAGATGGGGAAGATGGTGTCCAAACTAAGTGGTAAAAGTCCATGTCATATACTTATCATTGCTCTTGATGAAATAAATATACTGGTATCCAAAGTGAAGAAGTCATGGCCAATATTAAAAGGCAAACTGCCCTAGTCCATGCAATTACCGCTCGAGGAAGCAGATCGGTCAAATAGAAGGAGCTTCGTTCTTCGCAGGAATCACCCGCGAGCACCAACCACACCATGAGCGATGCGACCCGCTCTCTTCGCGAAGGAGATAACGCCCCGTTTCGCGCTCATCCTCGTATTCGACGACGCAGGCACCCACCATAACCCGCTTCTTGGCTTTGTGCTTGACCACGCCACCTAGCCCGATTATCTCCTGCCGGAAATAGCCCGGTTCTTCTTCGTCGTGGCTGTCTGTCGACAAGATATCATGATGATGATTCAACGGATGCCATTGTGTAGGAGGACTGTTTCCTGTACTGTTGGTATCGCTGCCGGAGCCTTCGTCGGCCTCGCAGTCGACCTCAAGTTCGATCTCTTGCGCCGCCAGACACCCCTCGCCCCTCCCACATTTGACGCCCTGGCAGCCCTCGCCAATGCCTGTTCCCAGTCCGCCCCCAAGGTAGGTACTGTACCGTGTGCGCCAGGCCCACACGCGCCGATAGGTTGTATCGCCGCTGCGTAGGCTCTGCCCGCATTGGTTACACAGCCAGACGGCTTCTTCGCAGGTGCAGTAGTTGCCAGCGAAGGTTGATATCCCAACGGTTTCAAGGTCCTCCTTGTCAGTCGGAGGTGTGAGGGAGAGATGGTGAGAGAGCGGTGCGGTTCCGCAGATTCGGCATAGACGGCGAATGCGGTTCTTCAGAGTTGTTTGGGAAGGCGGCTTGATCGTGCAGTTCTAATGCAATAAGGTTCTTAATTAGGTTCTTATTTCCCAGAACATGCCAGGCGCAAGCTTACTCGACAGACGATCTTTGCGCAGCGTCGACACTCGCCCACCATGTCGCGCGCGCATTTGCCCACTTTACCACGGGTCATGCGGCTCGGGTCACCACTGCCCTGACTCAAAAGGCGTAGCACAGACTTGACGCTGTCGGGCAAGACGGCACCGCCGTCCAGCATCTCCGCCACTGTCTCAATGTACTCATTTTCGCAGCGCAAAGTCTCGCGAACTAGCTGCTGGCGGAACGGAGCCAAGTTCACGTGGAACTGGCGACAGGTTCGAGATAGGGCATGGAGGGTATTGAGGTCGATCGCGCGGGCGATTTCCTTCACGATCCTGAGGCCAGTTAGCGGGTACTAGACCCGCGCGTGCGGGGAAAATGAACCACTCACGGATAACAACTCAACGCTGCTGAGAACGCGTTCCAGTTGGGGTGCGCGGGGAGATTTTGCGTCTTATCCGGCAAAATGCCGTCTTCTTGCCCGGAGTTACGGGAGGAAATGGACGGGGCCGGGGAGATTGGAATGTCGGCTTGGTCCGCCACGGGAGCCACCACGTTCACCTTCGTGGGGTAGGACAACGCCGATCTGTCATTGTCAAGGATGTCCTGGTCCAGGTCGACGAAGACCACCATTTTGCAGCTGCCATCAGGGTCGACAGTCTGTGATCTGATAAGGGATCGCACGTATTTATAGGATGTCAGACTGGGTCGGGGATGGGGGAGGTGGACTTGAGTGGGATGATGCCGGAAAAGAGATGCTTCTCCGCTGTCGGCCCGTCAGCCTGGGCGGTGAGCGGGTTTGTACAGTGGACGAGCCCTAAATCGCCGACACTACTTTAATTGCTAGCTAGTCGATATAGGAAGGTCATTCCTTAAATAATACTCTTGGCCATAGCGTCAGGCCACCCTCACGCGATAAGAGCCTACCCCAACAGCGTGGCGGGGTAAGTTGGAGCTCCCGGTCTATTTAACAACTCTCCTCTGCCCACCTTTTCGTCGTACCCCACCGCTACCCCCACGATGCCTCTCAACGCCAGAGCAGTGTACGCCAAGCAGGACGCTGACTTCGTCCCCTTCGCCAGCCGGCGCAGCACCGTCCACAGCACAAATGGCATTGTGTCGTGCACTCAGCCACTGGCGGCAGCGGCCGGCCACCGGATTCTGAGCCAGGGCGGAAATGCAGCGGTAGGGAAAGGAGATCCAAGAAAAAAAAAGCACACAAAGACTAACCTGGATTTTGCCTATCTCAGGATGCAGCCGTCGCCGTTGGTATGTCTATCTAGACGGATTTGAAGTGAAACACAAATGCAAAGGTCAACAAACTGACTGGATATGCTTTTTCCCCACAGCCGCGGCGCTCAATATGACGGAGCCTGGGTCCACTGGCATCGGAGGCGACATGTTCTGCCTCTTTTACAATGCCCAGACCAAGAAGGTGCACGCCCTGAACGGCTCGGGTCGCTACCCTGCAAATGGCTCTTTGGATCAAGTGCGCAAGGATCTGAAGCTTACTCCCGGTGAGGTTGGCAGCATTCCCTTTCCCAGTGCTCTAGCTGCAACCACACCCGGCGCGGCAGCCGGATGGGTCGACACGATCGAGAAGTTTGGCAGTGGGAAGCTGTCTCTCGCGCAGATCCTACAGCCGGCCATCGAGCTGGGCGAGGAAGGATTTCCCGTGTCGGAGCTCTCGGCACACTCTGTCAGTATATTTCCCTCGTGAAGGAGCCAATACTAACTGCAAACAGTGGGCCGCAAGCGAAGATCTCATTCGAAATGCATCGCCAAACTTCCGCGAGATGCTGAAGGACGATGCCTCCGCCAAGGATGGTGCGCGTCCTCCCCAGGCCGGCGAAATTATGAAGAATCCCACCCTGGCCAAGACATTCCGCGCGCTAGCTGCAGAGGGCAAGTCCGGGTTCTACAAGGGCCGCATCGCACAGGAAGTGGTCAAGGTGATCCAGGATCTCGGCGGATACATGACGCTGGAGGATCTGGCATATCACGCGGAGACGGGCAGCCAGGAGGTTGACGCGATCTCGCTCAAATTTACCGGCCAGGATATAAAGTCCAAGCAGACACCTGGGACGGACGGCGGACCTAACGAGGGTGTGGAGGTCTGGGAACACCCACCAAACGGCCAGGGTATCGTGGCGTTGATGGCGCTGGGTATCCTGGAGGAACTCGAGAAGGCGGGCAAGATCCCCAAGTTCAGCGCCGAGCAGCACAACTCGGCTGAGTACCTGCATGCTGTGATTGAGAGTCTGCGCATCGCCTTCGCCGACGCCGCATGGTTTGTGACGGACCCTGACGTAGAAAAGGTGCCGTCACAGGGCCTGCTGGACCGCGACTACCTAGCAGAGCGAGCAAAACTCTTCTCGCCAGACCGCGCATCTGACATCCTGGACCACGGCAGTCCCGCGCACAATCACTGCGACACCGTCTACTTTGCCGTAACAGATCGCTACGGTAACGGGATGTCATTCATCAACAGCAACTATGCCGGCTTCGGCACAGCCATCATCCCCGCCGGCTGCGGTTTCACGCTTCAGAACCGCGGAGCCAACTTCTCCCTGCAGCCAGGCCATCCCAATGCGCTGGCTCCGCACAAGCGACCTTACCACACTATCATCCCGGCGTTAATCACCAACATCGCAGACGGATCGCTCCATTCCGTCTACGGTGTCATGGGCGGTTTCATGCAGCCCCAGGGCCACGTGCAGGTCCTGCTCAACATGCTGGCTTTCGGTTATCACCCACAAGCGGCCCTAGATGCCCCGCGCATTTGTATCGCTGCTGTTACGTCTGATAGCACGGACCGCACCGTCCATGTGGAGGAAGGGATTAGTGATGCTGCCGTCGAGGGTCTGCGCCGGCTCGGCCACAAGATTGAGGTCCTGAAGGGCTGGCAGCGTTCGCAGTTTGGTCGTGGTCAGCTCATCCGTATGCACTATGACGAGGGGAAGCTGGTTCACAGTGCTGGTAGCGATCCGAGAGGCGATGGAAATGCCTTCCCTTTGATTTAGATGTATATAATTTGTGTAGCCTCAGAATGAAATCGGTTCATCTTCTACTGCCCGCGTTTTTGGCTAGAACAATCTGATCTGATAACGTTATTGCCTTCTGGGCTTGCGTTGGAACAAAGACGGTTTCGTAGAGTCCCCAGTTTTAATTTCCCTCAGCTGAGCAGCAAAGAGCAATATAGCGGATCACGAGGTGGATCTTGTGCCGAGGTTACATATGCTGAAGAGCATAGATCATCTGATTAGATAGGGCTTCAGCCCTGGCCCAGGTAGAGTCCATTCTGAGCACAGTAGCATTGATTGAGCGCTGCCCCGCCTGAGATTTCGCTTAACTGTTGGGAGTAGTGGATATGATCCGAGGGCGGCCAGAGAGTGCCCGAGCCAAAGAAAATTCTTTGGACCTGGAATCCAAAAGATGGACGGAAAAGTTATCTGATCGGATCCTTTTTCAGTGTGGGTCCAGGATGCGTAGACTAATACCAGTGGATCCGTTCGGAATTACCCGACATTGCCATGAATACGATGCATACTAGCGCTATGTTTCCTGACGCTGTTATACAATGGTGGTATGGAATGGTCTTCCTTGGCATTGTCCTTTCATAAGAGCATGACATGAAATATATGCTGATAGATTTCTATACAAAATGATCTTGAACTACTGATCAAAAGCTTGCGGCCGGCCCCGAGTAACCCTCATATGGCTTCACAGCTTCGAATTCACCCATTTAACTGGTCTCTTCTCCACGAACGCTTGGATTCCTTCAGCAAAGTTGGAGCCAGCAACCAGGCGGGGATACCACTCATTAGCTAGAGTAGATACAGCATCCTCCACACTACCTGCTTCCCAGCTTAACCGGATTCCTTGCCGGCCAACAATCAGTGCATCGGGACTATTTTTGCACATCTCCTGAGCAAGTTGAACTGCAGCAGAGGAAACCTCATCGGCGGACTCGACAAGCCGAGAGACAAGGCCCCATTCATAGAGCGTCTTCGCATCCACATTTCTCCCTGTGAGAACGAGATCTGTGGTGCGTTGTAATCCCAGGATACCGGTCAGCCGCGGCAGACATCCCGCCACGGGGACGATGCCCCGCTTCACTTCAGGTAGGGAGAAGATGGCTGAGGATGAAGCGACTACGAGGTCGCAATTAGCCACCATCTCGAAGCCGCCACCCATACAGATGCCATTCACAGCAGCGATAATAGGCTTCTTGCCATTGCGACGGGGTAGCCCAGCAAGTCCCGGAGCAGACATATCATTGACCACACCAGCCTTGTTCATCTCATTCCATTCTATATTTTCCTGTGTTAAGTCTGAAAAATGTGGAAGAAGCACACACACATACCATGGAGATCGGCACCGGTACAAAAGGCTCTTCCAGAACCGGTGATAATGCCAACCCATAGGCTTTCATCTTGGTCAAAACGCTCCCAAATGCTTTGGATCTCCCGGCTAGTTGCGTTGTCGATGCAATTCAGTCTTTCAGGCCTATTTAGTGTGACCTGGACAATGCGCCCGTGTGGGAAAGAGACATTGAAATGCCGAAACTGTAGAGACCCCGATCTCAAAGACATTGTTATTATTGTTGGATGTGAATAGTTGCTCCGCCAGGATGGAGGGAAGATGCGCGATATTTTATTATTGCTATTGTGAGCAGTTTTGCCCCTCTTAACTTCATACGCAGTGTCCATACCATTCATTCTGTAAGAAAACATGTATCCTCTGGGGCATGGTAAAGAAACCAGGGCCCACCCCACGTCATTAGCGGGTTCGGTTGCAGAACACTTCTCCATCTAGGATTAATTCTCGGAGACTCTGTTTTCGAAATGCCATGCGATGTCGGTGCCGTCGGTGCTTGGCCCCGGATCGGCTGTGCCCACGGATGCCCTCGCTGACAATAAGCTCGAGCCATTATTGGTCTTGACACTGAAATTATCGTAAAAGCCCCAGTCAAATAGCTGGGCACATCGCTTGCTGCGCGATTTCATCCCTTCCTCGGCTCTATCTCCGCACCGCCAGAGACATCTTTTTTCTTCTTGTCTGCCACATTGCTCAATCCCGTCGCTACCTTGTGAGATTGCGAACCGCCAAATTCCAACAAGATGGCATCCAAATATCCACCAGTGAAACTCCCACACCCTTTTTTAACTGCATACCGAGTGCAAACGGTTGCCGAATCTACGCCGGCCAGACTCAGCTTGAAATTAGATAGCCAGCCCTCGAATGGTCGACCTGTGCCGCAACCGCTACACAACGACTCCCTCTCATGGCTCGAATTGTCTTTCCCATCCGAAAAGGAATGCCCACCTGAGTCCGATAACAGTCCCTGGGCACGAGCGAGTCGGAGTCCATCGACCGTCTTCGAATGGGCAGAAAGCAATACTCCATCTCTGGGTCAGATCTGGAATGTGATCCATGCGATATACCTTGCGCATTCGACTTGCGAATATTTCAGGCTTACTCTGCATGGCGCAGGGAAGGAAGTCATCGAGCAAGAGCTTCTTACCACCGGCTTGGGAATACAACATCCGAGACCATGGAGCGCGAACGGAACCTCCACTATGCAAATTGAAGATTTGCTGATTCTCCGGAGTGCTTTCTGGCAAGGCGCCGCTTCGCCAATGGGCCCTCGTCCCATTTGGGCCGTGGGAGATGGCATTGATGGTCCTCTGAGAAAGCCAGTGGCTCAGTACCCCGTCATGCCCGAGCAATATCAAATTACAAACAAGTTTCCAACGGAGCCTGTCTATACTCGGCATCCGACACGTCGACCCAAGCCCCACCCGGGATCGATCGCCTACAGTCGCTACATCCCCGAGCTTGACGAGCACTTTTCCTTGGAAGTGGTCGATTGGGCAAATGAGGAGCACCTGAAGCTCTTCAACACGTGGCAGAATGATCCCCGGGTAGCAAAGGGCTGGAACGAGACTGGGACTCTCGAGCAACAT
This sequence comes from Penicillium riverlandense, assembly GCF_028828495.1. NCBI lineage: Eukaryota > Fungi > Ascomycota > Eurotiomycetes > Eurotiales > Aspergillaceae > Penicillium > Penicillium riverlandense. Next base: position 745,378 of record NW_026643197.1, on the reverse strand, counting down.
CGGGAGTATCTGCGCAAACTGCACTTTGATCCTCACGTCTTGTGCTTGTTTGGTCGATTTAATGATACCCGCTTCTCCTATTATGAGCTGTATTGGGCAAAAGTATGCTCTTCAATCTCCTACTTGTTTCCTAGAATCCGCGATGCTGACGATTCATCCCCTAGGAGGATCATTATGGCGCCCACTACGACGCCGGAGACTACGATCGTGGACGCCACTCTCTTGTTGGCGATGCCTCCTTCCGTGGCTCTCATCGAGTCAACGCATGGTATTCCAGCTGCATTCATTACTGTTTCTTGGATGACCCCCGGACTGTGAATGTCGTGGGCGAGCCGAAAGCCACAGGGGCAACTATCTTGTCTTACGAGAATGCACAGGGTCTTACCATCGGCAAATACGTCGATTTGGCCCACAAGAGGTCGGTTCACTCAATCTGTAGCCGCGAGAAGTGGTTCCAGTTGTGCCCCCTTTTTTGGGATGGAAGAGAGAAACCGTTGGAATCTGCTGATCGCGCAGCATGGAATGCCAAACTATAGAGTTGGGCGTTATAATCAAAATGCGAGATTTAGTGTCTAGTTCAGCTCATTTATCGCTTGTCTATAAACCAATTAACTTCTAGCTATCGAGTCCATAGGTACCCACGGGTATGGAAGCCAAGGCATGCGCTACTCGCAGAGAAGCCCTCACCAGTCGTCGACAAAATTCCCCGTTTGGCCCTAGCGCTGTATCCAGTAATTCATGTAACATTTACCTGTTTCTGTATAATACGAGATTATCTCGGGTACTATTGGACCCACTTAGGATCAGATAATGGTGGGCTCCTGAATTTCTTTCTTCACGAGAGTTTGGTGGGTTGCATTTGCGTCGCAAGTCCAAGAGGCCAAGACCGATGTCGGCTAGTCGTTGAAATCGTTTTTGAACGTCTCCAACAGCTCCTGACCGAATTTTTACGGAACCCGAGATGGCCATCTTGCCAACGTTGAGCTAATAACAACCGATGCGACCATCCAAGGCGGCCTCTGGAGCGATCGACATTCTATCAGATCGTTGAAACTTTTTTCTCGTGGTGACCAAACTGCTGTCTCCGGACTGAACGGTATCGACTGGCTTGTCACAGAGCTTTAATCAACCCGAACTCGACCCAAACACACGGTAGAGAGAATAGCAAAGGTGCAAGCCGACATCACCAAAATCGAGCCGCCATGCCGTTCGTGCAGAAGCTTGCGGGCTATCCCCGCCTACTTCTTGCTGCCAATCCTTCGAAAAGCGACCTGGGAATGTTATTATCGGGAATAATATGCGCAATCGCATCTGGAGTTCCATTTCCATTGATTGGTGTTGTGTTTGGTGAACTCCTGAACGACTTTAACGCCGTGACATGCGATACAGACGAAACCTCTGGCGATGCAGCCCACTATCAAAACAGCATCAACGGCAAAATTCTCCTGATCGTGTATCTGGCCATTGCCCAGTTCATCTTGATTTATGCCCACCTCACATGCTGGACTCTGTACGGCGCCCGATTGGCGCAGAGGCTGCGCGAAAGCTATTTGCGGAACTTGCTCCGACAGGAACCATCACACTTTGACAGTCTACCCACGGGAGAAATCGCGTCTCGACTCAGCAGCGACATCCAGACAATTCGTTCAGGCACATCTGAAAAAGCTGGAATTGTGCTTGCGAGTCTGTCCTTTTTTGTCACCGCATACATTGTGGCTTTTATCAAAGACGATATAATCGCAGGAATGTTAGTCTCGTTGGTTCCAGCCTATTTCCTCATGTCGTTCATTGGGAGTCACTATATCGAAAAATACTCAGGGCGTATGTCGGACTATGCCGCAACTGCATCATCGATTGCTTCCGAGGCTCTCAACAACATTGTCGTGGTCCAAGCTTTTGGCGCAAATGCTCGACTGGAAAACAAGTTCTCTAAAGCTCTGAAATCCTCTGAGCGAGAAGGGTTGAAGAAAGCTACGGCTGTTGGCACACAATCCGGCTTCTTATATTTTATCGCTTATGGCGCGAACGGCTTAGCATTTTGGGAGGGAAGTCGACGCATCGCCAATTCTGTGAGCGGGAACTCTGCAGGCACAACTGTGGGTGCCACTTTTACAGTTATTTTCATTCTTGTCGAAGGTTAGTTAGGCTCCTAATTTCGTTACACCATTGTACTGACTCAAATATCAGCCACTTTGCTCTTGAGTCAAGTTGCTCCGTTTCTCCACCTCTTTGTAGCAGCCGTCGCCTCGTTTCAAAAACTGCGTGAAGACATTGACCGCGAGCCACTCATTGATAGTACTATGTCTTCAGGCCTTCGTCTCTCGGAAGCAGAAGGCGGCTTTGAGTTCAAGGACGTTTCATTCACCTATCCCTCCCGGCCAGAGATTACTGTTCTGGATCATATCAACATTCGCCTACCCGCCAATAAGCATACTGCAATTGTCGGTCTTTCGGGAAGCGGCAAGTCCACTATCGCGGGTCTTGTGACAAGATTGTATGATCCCATTGAGGGACAAGTCCTCTTTGACGGTCACGACCTACGCGATCTCAATGTCCGTGACTTGAGAAGTTTCCTCAGTCTGGTACAACAGGAACCCTCTCTCCTCGACCGCTCCCTGTTGGAAAATATCGCCCATGGCTTGATTAACTCAAGCAATCCGCGCCACTCACATCTGAAAACAGCACTTCTTGCTCCCGACCTCGCTGATCTATCAAGTGAAATCCGAGAGGGCCAGGATATCATGGCTGCGGCAGAGAAACGGGGATCAGACATTGTTGAAATTGTTACCCTGGTTCAGAATGCTGCAAGGCTTGCTGATGCGGACGATTTCATTTCTAAATTGCAATATGGATACGGCACAATCGCGGGCTCGAGTGGCCGGCTGATCAGTGGTGGGCAGAAACAGAGAGTTTCACTTGCTCGGGCTCTTGTCAAGGATCCTGCTGTTCTCATCTTAGACGAGGCCACAGCTTCTCTCGATTCAAGAAGCGAGCAGCGGATCCAGCACGCAATCTCAAACATCGCTACGGGAAGAACCGTGATTACGATTGCTCATCGTCTCTCGACAATCACCGGTGCGGACAATATCATCGTGATGCACAAAGGGCGTCTTGTGGAGCAAGGAAACCATTCCGAATTGATGTCTCAGAATGGAGCTTACGCCGATCTGGTCAATTTGCAAACCCTTGGATCTGCATCTGGGAAGAACGAAACAGCCAGCAGCAAGGGCAGCATCAGCAAGTCTGATCAAGCCTCTTTGGCAGACACCGATGTTGAGAAGAGCAGCCAATCCCATGGTCTTGACAAAGCTGAGGAAACTCAGGTATCAACCAGTGAAGAGCCAGTCACCGACTCTGCAGAAGAAGAGGAAGAGCCTGAGACACCATCCAAGTCTTTGTGGGCCCTAATGCGCGGGTATGCTCCAGCCTTGAGACCTCACCTTCTCATTGTTGTCATGGCACTCCTTGGCGCCAGCATTGTCGGGGGAGCCTTCTCTGCCGAAGCAGTCATTTTTGGTAACACCGTTGGGAGTTTGAATCCCTGCAAGAGCGCCTCGTATATTCGATCCCGCGGTGACTTCTATGGGCTGATGTTTTTTGTCCTTGCCATTATTGAGTTCTTCGCAAACCTGGTCAGCTGGTCAGGATTCGGCTGGGTGTCTGAGAAAATCGTTTACTCGGTTAGAGTCTTGTCATTTCGCTCGTTGTTCGAGCAAGATCTCCAGTGGCACCAGTCTCAAGGTCGAACTCCTGCCTTGCTGCTCTCCTATATTACAAGGGACGGCAATGCTCTAGCGGGATTGAGCGGCTCTGTCGTTGGCTCTCTGTTTTCGATTACCATCAACCTCATCGCAGCTATTATTCTGACCCATATCATTGCTTGGAAGATTGCATTGGTCTGCTTGTCTTTGGTGCCACTTCTACTAGGGGCTGGTCTGATGGAGCTCCGAGTGCTTGGTAAATTCGAGGAACGTCACGAAAACGCATATACCAAGTCTGTCGACATTGGCACTGAAGCAATCGCCTCCATTAAAACCATTGCATCCCTTTCTCTTGAAGAGGCAACCCTCAAGAGCTACCGACGCTCCTTGAAAGGACCTCGTCAGGAAACATTTCGAGTCACTATCCAAGCAAGTCTCTGGCAGGCGATTACCTACTTCCTCGGCAATTGTGTGAACGCACTTGCATACTGGTGGGGTGCCAAACAAATCATCAATGGCGACTACACTCAAACTCAGTTCCTGATTGTTGTTTTCTCCCTCCTTGTCAGTGCATTGCTCTGGAGTCAAATGTTTGCTCTCGCACCGGAGCTTTCCAGCGCCCGAGCAGCAATGGCTCGCATCTTGAGCTTGATCGAAATTGGAAAGGACAAAATGAACGGACATGTAGAGAGCCATTTGCTCTCGGACTCTTCGGCAGAGAAAGACCTCGAGGCGTCGACTGAGCCCAAATTTCCTCATCTGTCTGACACAATGGCCTCCAGCGTTCAATTCCGCGATGTCCATTTTTCATACCCAGCTCGGCCTGACATGAAAGTGCTGAACGGCTTGAGCATTGACATTCAGCCAGGAAGACTCTGTGCCCTTGTTGGGCCGAGTGGTGCTGGAAAATCGACCATAATCTCCCTAGTCGAGCGACTGTACACGCCGCAGTCCGGTTCGATCTTGATTGATGGCGTTGACGTGACAGGGCACCGCGACATCGCTTTCCGCGACACGATTTCCTTGGTGCCGCAAGAAAGTGTGCTCTTCGAGGGAACCATCGAGTTCAACATTGGCCTTGGAGCAAGACCCGGACATGAAGCGACCATGGAGGAAATCCAAGAGGCATGCAAGCTTGCCAATATCCACGACATCATTGAAGGGCTGCCGGATGGCTACCAAACCCTGTGCGGACCTAATGGCAGTCAGTTCTCTGGCGGTCAGAAGCAAAGATTATCGATTGCTCGAGCACTGGTTAGAAAGCCCAAGCTGTTGATTCTTGACGAATCCACCAGTGCGTTGGACGCTGAGTCAGAGAAACTCCTGCAAGATGGACTGGAGAAGGCCGCTAATGGAATAACTGTTATTGCAATTGCTCATCGTCTTCACACTATCAGAAAGGCAGATACCATTTTCTTGATCGAAGCAGGGCAATGCGTGGTCAGTGGGTCGCATGAAGAATTGCTTGAGAGATCGGAGAGCTATCGAGCGAACGTTATGCATCAAACAGTAGCGACTTGAAAGGAGATTTTGGGGCGGAGTTTTGTTAATACGTTGTAATATAGAATTTAGATTGACAGACATATCTCATAATACTCTCCTTGTTTCATTGAGAGGCAATTCTACTTTTGTTTGTGCAAAGAAGAAACAGTAGTATAGAAAGTGAATAGAATGAAGTAAGATACAAATAGAGCTCCACAAAGGAAAGATATCACTGGCTATACTCTATCTGTACTTAAAGGCAAGTACCATTACCAATCAACTCAGAAAACTTGTCCATCAAGAAACAGGCGCTTAGGGCCATGAGTTGCGAGCTCTTGGACAGTCACCACCAACTCATCCAGGCTTGAGTGTACAAAATTCGCGTCCCTTTCGCTTCCAACCACGCCAACGTGCATCTGTCCACCGCGGACAAACGATACAGCCTTGAACGGATAAGGAGCATCGCCATGTGGATTCGAAATGTCCACTTTACAAGTACCTCCAGCAAAAGGCATAGTGTCGAAATCGTCAAAGTCCTGGTGATGGACGATAGAGTCAAAGAATCGTGCTTCACACGACCATTCAGTACATTGCTGGGAGATCCTTTCGAACCCAAGGAAGTCGTTGGCAGCGGACTCAGCGCTTTGCTTCTGAACGAAATGTAAGAGGTCCGTAGCTGTCCAATGGGATTTGAACGGTACTCGGACTGGAGTGAGCTGATAGCATGGGCCCATGATATTCTCCACATTTGTGAGGTCAATGCCCCGTCCCGAGGTGACGCTGCCGAATGTCACGTCAGGTTTTTGCAGACGGCGAGCCAACAGCAGTGCCCACGCTGCGGTGAGCAGATTTGCCGTGGTGATATCCTCAGGAGGTTGGAGGATAGAGACCGACTTTTCTTGGAATAGACCTTTATCACCGGGTTGCGTGGATGTACCATGCAGAATGGATAGGGATGAGCCCTTCAAAAGATTGCTCCAGTAGCTAACTGCTTTGGTTTGGACGCTCTTGTCGCAAATTCGAGCCATGTATGATGAGAATGGCTCAAATTCAGCCACTCTCTTTCCAATGTACAATGTCCCCAAATCCTGAAGTAATCTAGGCAGAGACAAGCCATCGTACAGCGCATGTGATAGGCCAATGATGAGACAATGTTCTCCATTTTTGCCATCGACATGGAAAAACTTGACGAAAGGTGACCCAAGTTGAAAGTCGGATTCAATGTGTGTCTTGCAGAGGTCACTTACATATTGCTGAATATCCCCGACAGCCCCATTGGTCGGCACAGGGATATCCAGTTTATCCAAGACAACTTGATAGAGAGTGGATTCGTGTTTGATGAACACAGTCCGCAGAATTTCGTGGGTCTTGATCAGGTCATTGCAGGCACGGAACAGTTGTTTTCTATCAATGCCCTTTTCAAAGTAAAGCATGTTGTATTGTATAGAGGTTCGCGGTGTCTGAATGGTTGATTTGATGTCGAGTGCTTGGGAGTCTGTCACGGGAGATACATCCCGAATAGACCAGTTTGAATTGGCAAGTTTTGGACGGACATCTTGAGACAAGAAAGGCTCGACTTCCAAGAAGTTCAGCGTTGAAAAAGGCTTGTAAGGCTGAACCTTTGCTTTCGATGCTTGATCCACCTTCAAAACTTTAGCCGCATCACCAAGGCGCATGTGCTGGAATATATCGGCAACAGTCAAACTATGTCCATCGGCACGGAGACTTGAGGCCAACTTCATGGCCAGCACGGAATCACCACCAAGGCGGAAAAAATTGTCCTCGACATCGATCTGCTCCTCATTGATTCCAAGTATCTTTGCCCAGGCAGACCGCAAGATGGTCTCCGTGGCTGTCAGGTTTGTTTGGCATGATGATTTCTTCCATGAATGAAAGCCTTCACGAAGCTGATCAAGGGTGTGTTGAGGAATCCGTGAGGCAACCTGATTGAGCAAATTGCGGTCAACCTGTTCTGTGGCGGTAGACATCTTATCGACCACGACGTAGGCAAAGGGTATCATGTGTGATGGGAGGGAGTCTTGGATGAACTTGTCGAGTCTCTTTAGCGCAACGGCAAGGTTGACTGGAACCGTGGCACAGATAGTCATCTTGAACTTTTGTTGGCTAGGCATGTCCAAAGTAATGGCGTGTTCGGATGACATGAGTTCAACATGGTCTTCTCCAAAAGCTTGCCGCTCAACGAAGGCTATTAATTGTGGCTCATTCTTCTGTTGAGGGTCGCTCATTGATGATGGTTGAATGATAGCTGCAGCTGCGCGAATGGATGAAGGAAGATGTCGTGTGAAGTAAGACTCAACATCTGCGATGTCCACTGCATGTCCTTGAACGGGGACGACATTCTCCTTTCGGCCAACAAACGTCAAGCTTCCGTCGTCCCGCAACCGAACCATATCACCAGTGGGTTGTACTCTTCCGGTTCGGCCAGCACATGCAGAGCTTCCAGTCACAAGCCAGGCTGGAGATTCAACAATGCTACCTGAAAGGTAAGTTCCTTCAAGCCACAGCTCGCCAGCACAGCCGATTGGAGACAGTAGAGATGGGTTCCGCGGATCACACACCCAAGGAACCACTGCCGGAGGGTATATTGATCCTTGCTTGATGGTGACATCTGCTCGAAGCGTTCCCGATGCCTTGTCCAATGGTAGTGGGGGGACGTGGTTCCACTGCCAAATCTGATTCAATTCAGCATCGGGAAGGCAAGATATTTGGCCAAGTCTTCTGGAAAAGTCTTTTGCCAGCTGTATGCAGGCGATCTCCAGCTGACCAAGAACGCGCTTCATTTGTTCGATTTCAACCAAGTTGGTATCAAAACTAGCACAGACTCTGAAGCCTCCCTTCTGAATTCCACAAGCAATCATTAGGGGGTATGGATTGAAATGGAGTGCTTCACGGACGACATCTCCTTTGTCAAAGCCGAGGTTATTGCCCTCGTACTCTGGTTCTGGTTGAATGACCAAGCCTGTGCCAGCTTCACACGCATGCTGCGCATCTCGGCTAACCTTTCTGATGTTTTGCATTCCCATGTGCTGGTATGGGGTACGGGCCAAGATCGATTGCTGAACAGTCTGTAGATAGGACTCCACAGAGCTCGCTCGGTTGACATGAACTCGGATAGGCAGTGTTGCTATCAATGGGCCAACAATGTTTTCGACTCCCGATAACGAAATGTCTCGACCTGTGAGGGTTTCGCCAAACACGACATCGTCACTTCGCGTATATTGTGATGCCACGAGTGCCCATGCACCACGGATCAACGTTGCCAATGTGAAAGGGGATCCCGCGTTTGTCACAAAAGGAATCTGACGCTCAATAAAGCCGTCTGGGGAGGGCAGGTAATCTCTGTAGGGCAGACGCGGAAACTGAGGTCCGACAGCACCGTTCAACTCGCATCGCCAAAAGTTCTGCATAGCGACTTCGTCCGTGTCGCGCACGTATTTGACAAAGTCCCTCATGTGTGTCTGCCTGTCAATGTTCTGAGCTTGTAAAGAATTTTGGACTTGCTCAAGAACTAGTGGCTCTGACCAACCATCGTAGAGAACGTGGTGAATCGTCCACACCATGTACCGCTTTCCATCCGTCAAATCGTCAACAATGGCGTATCGAGCAAGGCTTTGTCCAAGATGCATCTTCTCGTTGCGGTCGCTATCGAGATACTCGGCCAGTTTATTCGAATATTTCCAGGAAATGCTTTCCTTCAGGACCACTTGCTGAAGGCCAGGGTCTTGAAGCTGGACCAACCGAGTACGCAAAATAGGGCTTGCCGCAACAACGTCCTCCCATGCGTTTTTCCAGGCTTCGAGACTGATATTAGACGGAATACAGGCGACTCTCTGAGCAACGTACGCCTTGGTCGATTTGAGTGAGAACGTAAATAGTGACTCCTGCGTGGGCGTGGATAGATAGATGTCTTCAATGTCATCTGGACTTGCTTCGCAAGCTTGTGCCGCTTCGAGACAGGCACTCTCGAGTGGTTGTGATACCATAGAAAATGCGGGGATTCCCTTGCGTACTTGTATCTCGCAACTCTGAACAATCTCAGCCATTGCTGAGAGTGTCGGGTGGCCAAACGTCCCAGTGACAGTAAGTTCAAGCCCTTGGTCCCTGCAAGCAGAAACAAGCTTCATTGCCGCCAGAGAATCACCACCGAGTGCGAAGAAGTTGTCGCCTGGTCGAATGGTCTCTCCATCGAGCTTTAGAATAAGACTCCAAGCCTGTCGCAGACGCTTCTCGAGGTCACTCAGCTCCCGAGTAGCGGTAGTCGCGGTCTCTTGATCTAGCTTCCGCAAGTCGAGTGTGGCACCAAATTGCTTGAGTCTCTTTCGGTCGGTCTTTCCCGAAATCAGGGTTGGGATGTAATTCACGGGTATATATGCATTCGGCACCATGTACCGCGGCAGAACTTTCGCCAGATCCGCGTCAGCTTTGGACAGCGTGCTGCGCAGCTCGCCAGAGGGTGGAGGGGAGCTTAAATCCGTACTCTCCTGTCCCTTCGAAGATTTGGATGCCAGAAATGCCACCAAAGTAGGCTGACCTCTAGATCCCTGGGGCACAATCACTTCGACAATAACAGTGGTTTCTGCGGGCAGTCTGTCCCTGAGCTGGCTTTCAATCTCTCCAAGCTCGACACGTTGCCCACGTAACTTCACTTGTGTATCCTTTCTTCCGGCAAAGACAATACCGCCAGAGCCGTCGGGATCCCATTTTCCAAGATCACCTGTCTTATATAGACGGCCCCTTCGACCAGCGTAACCGTTGTGGCCGGCAAGAAGCCACGATGGATCGTTGATGAAAGCGGCTGCAGTCTTCTCCGGGTCGTTCAAGTAGCCTTGTCCGACAATTGGCCCCTCAACGAGCAACTCGCCCACAGCGCCAACCGGCATGAGCGATTCGTGGTCATTTGGATCAACAATCCACATAACCGCTCCATTTCCTGGTCCAATGGAGATATAGTCTCTGCCTGTAGCTGCGCTGCTGTTGACCGTGCATCCAATCGTGCATTCGCAAGGGCCATAGCCGATGATGATTCTGGTGTCTTGACCCCAGATGGTAGCGTCTCTCGCCGAGACGGCTTCTCCACCAAGCCCAAGACCACTGAGTGATGATATAACATCAGAATCCAAGATTCGGGCCACCGAAGGGGTAAGACCGGCGTAATTAATCTGCATTTTTCTGATCGCTCCGTTGATGTCGTTCAGTCGATCTTCATCGGAAGGAATGCAAAGACAGCCACCATTACCCAGAGTTAAGAGCATACTGTCGATGCTAACGTCGAAAGCATAGGAGGCGAAATCAAGAACCCTCGAATCCTCCGTATAGCCAACTGCCTTTGCTCGGGGTATCGCACTGCTGGTGTAGGTCTGGTGGGAAATTTTGACTCCTTTTGGTGTGCCCGTGCTCCCGGATGTGAAGATAATATACATCAAAGCAGATGGTGGTACAGTCGGCAGCTTTGGAACATCTTGAGAATTCGAGGAGTGAGTGAATATTTTCGCTTCAACGACGAAATAACTTCCGCTTGGAATAATCGTTGTTGACAGCTCGTGCTGTTGCCGCGATGACAGAATTGTTTTTGCATTGACTTGTTTCGCCATGTTCTGGAGCCGGGCAAGTGGAAGGGATGGGTCCATCATCACAAGCGTTGCTCCTGCTTTCATCACCGCAAGCACGGCAACAATTGTCCATTTTGACTTTTCAAAGCACACGGGTAAGAAATCGTGCAACTTGACACCCATTTCCTTGAGTGAACATGCCACAAGCGTGGAATACCGGTCGACTTGGAAGTAAGTCAGGCTCCCATCCCAGGATGAGATTGCCTCTTTGTCACCATGTTTTTGAGCCTGTTGGGAGATCATTTCGTGCATACAGAAGTCGTATGTGGGAGGCAGCTGATGATTCCATCTCCAAACCTGATCCAGATCATGGTTGGTCGGCCGAAGACAGTCTTCAATAGACGCGTTTGGGTCTGAAATGCACATTTTGATGGTGTCTGCCAGTGTTTCAATGTACCGAGTCACTGTGAATGGCAGCATATTCTCAGTGTACCACACTGGGTGGACTTTGAGGTATCCATCATTCAAAAGTACTTCGAGATGAAGCGCACCCTGTGCTCATTGTGGTTAGCCAAAATGTACAATCAATATGGGCGATTCACTCACTTCATCTTTTGCTTTTTCGGATCTGGACAGAAAACTAGTGCTGAGGAGAATTGGCACAGGGCTGGATATGCGTTTTGTAGTCGTTTCCTTGATGTGGCGAGAGACTGCTGCTGCACTCTGCCCGACAGTGCTTTGCAAATCTGTCATTACATCTGTTGAAAGATATTGGCTCACTCCCTCATGCTCAACAGCATTATCTCGAGTGCCGTAGGCCCACTCATAAGAGACTTGGCCGCCTTCCTGGGTGCGCAGGAGTACGATCAACCAGGATAGAAGTAAAGCCTCTTCTCGCATGCCTGTCGGAGTGGAGGTTCCATCAGATTCGAGACGGACGATCTTGAAAGATCTTGGGCCACCACTATTCGACTGCGTATCAGCGAGGTGCAAGAAACCCATGTTGGCGAACACTCGAGCTTTCGTGGTGATATCGGGAGGAGGATTGGGACGCGACTACCTGTACAACTAGCTCCCGCTTGACACTAACTTGAAATCGCACCGGGTGCTATTATATAACTGTTACGACCGTCCACGTTATGTGGGCGTATTTCGTCCCGCGTGCGAGCCGCGAAGCCAGGAGAATTACTGCGTATCGATACTTGTGCATAGTTTCACCGAGATCGGCCTAGGAATTACCAGTACTCTTCAGATTCAACAGAGTTGAAACAGCACGGGCCACGCAACGCCAAGGCACTAGCCGAGCGACCCTCAATTGAGCTCTTTCCTCCCAATCCCGACCATGTCCACCATGACAAGCAAACTAGACTCGGTATCTTCATAGCGACCTCCGGCTGTTCGGCAGCGTCTTCAAAGAGCAGAAACTGGCAGTACTAAAATGTCCTGGTCCATCGATGCCATCGACGTTGACACATCGGAACTTACCGGCGATCAGACATTTCGAAGTGGGGTGTAGCTAGGTCTTTGAATCTGCAGGCAGAATCACCCATTTTTCCTGCCCTGGTCCATGTGTTCTCATGTGCTACATTCGTCGGTCTAAGCGAGATCGCACGGTGCGTTCTCCTGCTTGCCAAGTATTGGTGGTCACAGCCATTGGTGGTCGAAATTTTTTAATTTTTGTTTTGGGTTTATCAGATCCGCTCTGTTCTAATCAGATCCGCTGTAAATTACTAGTCGAGACTGGTGTCCTGTGACTGTATTACATCCTTGAACAGTATTTCCGTATTCCATGGATACCATATCCAGGCCATAATTCTGGAAGGGTTCTTTTTTCCGTATTTATTGATTGTATTTTGTGAGATTAAGAGAGTCCGGTGGGTATGTCTTGCGGATTTCAGGCTTGTAGGGTCTGCCCACCCAGGAACGCCCACATCTAGCCGACCTCGGAGATTGATAACGGGCCCGCTCTACGGACATTAAGTCATAGGTCAATTCCGCACTTTTCTCCAATTACTCTGGCCACTTTCACAACTTCCCCGAAAATCGCGAATCCAATATGTACTCCAAATTCTGGCCCAAGGGAGGTCTCCCTGGCATTCTGCATCATTATGTACGTCTACTTCTAAATTGGTAGGAGGAATTAATCGAGTCTAACCCATGCGCAATATAGACGGAATCTCTCGTCACATTCGAATATGCTTCCAGCAGTGTTCGCCAGCCTCACAGTCTTCTCTTTATCGGCGGGTTAGGAGATGGCATGGCAACAACATCTTACATGTCAGATCTTGTCCGCGCGATGCAACCCACGGAATGGTCTCTTTTCACGGTCAACCTCACATCTTCCTATCAAGCATGGGGCCTAGGGCATCTTGACAGAGACACAACTGAGATTGCCCAATGCGTGGAATACATCAAAGACTACAAGACATCCAAATTCGGGAATGGCAAGGTCGTTCTTATGGGACATTCCACTGGCAGCCAATGCGTGCTACATTATTTATCCCGACCAAACCCACACCCAAGTATTCCTAGCTTTGATTCTGAGCTCGAAAATATCAAGCGTCCTGAAATTGATGGAGCCATCATGCAAGCACCAGTGTCTGACCGGGAGGCAATTGCCTTGTGCATGAAATATGGATTTAAAGGCAGGTCCTCAAGCGAGATTCAAGAGCTATGGAAGAAATTGAAAGATATGGCAAAGGAAGCTATTCATCAGGAGGAATCTTACGACACTCTGCTACCTTTGTGGATGACCAGTTCGATCTATCCGTCCAATACTCCTATTAGCGCTCGCAGACTTTGGAGCCTCCTCAGTCCAGAAAGTCCCAAATCGCCGTCAGAGGACGACTTGTTCAGCTCAGATCTGAGCGACGAGCATTTCCAGAAGACGTTTGGCATGGTTCAAAGGCGGGGACTGTTGAAACACAAGTTGATGGTCTTGATTTCGGGCGCGGATCAGGCAGTCCCAGACTGGGTTGATAAGGAGAACTTGCTACGGAGGTGGAAAAATGCTACTGATCACACCGGATCCCAGATCTGGGATCAAGACCATAGTGCAGTGGTACCTGGTGCTTCGCATGCGTTGAGTAATGATGATCAGGCAGAGCCGCGGAAGTTTCTTGTTGAGAAGGTTCTAGGGTATTTGCAGGCAGCAGAGAAGATATAAACCAATCCTCTCATGTCTATTAACTCAGTTGATCGTCCTACGGAGCAAATTGTTGGGCTTGAGGTTCCCTTTTGCAGAGTGAAAAGTTACATAAAACCTCCGGCCAATAATTGTGGACAAGCGATATTCGGACTGAATAAAACAAAATCGCAACATAGACTGCTGACATCTCCATCGAAGAACATACTGTAGAGCTCTTGCTGTCTAGTCTCGTCTCGGCCGCGAACGCACCGGCAGGTTTTGTCGTCGGGTAAGGGACCTTTGGGAACTTCTCATCAACTCAGTTTAGAAAAAGGATCTCGCGGTCCGGAAGACGAATCCTCATCCACTGACTTGAGGGGGAGGTTTTCTTGATCAAATTTTGGCGAAGGGGCGACATACTTGGGGCTCACGGCTGGTGCAGCCTCTGCATCCTCGTCTTCACTGTAGAATTCGTATTCGGTGCCATCCTTGGGGTCGCAGGCAAAGAAACGCAGAAATAGGTTCCAGGGTCCCTCGGCCGCGGTGAGGAAGCTGTAGATGGGAGAGGCTCTTATCTTTAGGATACCAGACTTGGAAAATCTGGCTTGGAGAAGACGACCATGGCGAGGTCCAAAGAGAGAAACGACCAGAACCTATTAATATTAGTATATAAAGTCATGTGGCTTTCAACAGCATACTGGAAAAAGGGAAGTTTTTTCAAACTCCTTCTGGTCGAGGCGATTTCGAAGCGCTTGTACGATCGGTCCTAGCTCTCCAAAAAGTAATTCGCCATCCTTGGCTGTGGTTCCAGTGCAGGTCACGAGCAGAATATGTGGAGCAATCGTGTCCATATCGTCACAATCGTCCTGCCACTCGTTACAGGTTTCAACACTCCACTCTTGGTGTCTCATACCCCAGCACGAAAATAGTCCCTCTCCGCCATCGATGAATGAACTTTCCGCCCTAAGTCATTAAGATGATATGTTAGTATAGTAAGGTTAGTAGAAAGAGCTTGACCGAACTTACGTGACGTGGTTCCACCCATAGATGTAATTGAATGTGTTCCAATCGCGACCGTCCTTCCGCCCCAGGTGTTGGCAGAAGGATTTTAGACGGATGAAGATCTGATACGCTCTCATCCTCATAGAGTAGGTCTCGGAGGGTGGTGTTTTGTTCCAAGTCCAATCAACTTCCCACGTCTCGTTGAATTCTTGATCAGTCTCATACAAGCCTTTACGCGCGGTAGGCTCGTCGAGAGAGAACTCTTCAAGTGCCTTCTCTGGCACAAGCTTGAAGAGACACGCGTGAGACTCGAGAAACTCTACATCCCCAGGGTCGAATGTCTGGAGCTGAATCCCAAGATTTTCGAGTTGACCTTCAGAGAAGTCCGCCCGTGGGTCCGTTTTCAGCGCATCGAGCAGCTTGGATACAGCTGAACGGTATCGAACTCTCAGGAGTTTTCGATTCTCCTCCTGGTCTGCTAGGATGGACGCCATGATGCAAGGTAATAGATGGTATTGAGGGAGTAAGGGGAAGATAATGAGGATGGAGTGGGCGATGGAAAGGAAAGAAGCGCAAGCAGTAGTTAGATGAAGTAAACTAAGGTTATGCAAGGTTACAGAGTACAAACGTCAATCATTCACGCTAGTCGGTTTTGGGATTAGCGCTCTTCCTCTTCTGCCGTTGCCCGAATTGCCAGAGCCAACAACACCTTAGCGAAATGATCGACCTCTTTTCGCACCCTGGTATCCCACGGCCCGTACCGAAATACCTCCAGGAAATCCTCTTTCTTGGCCTTTTTCTTGTTTCCAAGTATGTAATCTTTCCACCCGTCGGGGAAGAGCGCATTGGAGATGTAGAAATTCCTCCCATCTTGGGAGACTAGTATGATCCTTTCCTTGCCAAGACCCTTAGGAGGATCTTCGACAATGGCGGTGACAATCTCACCGGCCTCTTGGTAAGAGACATATGGTTCGTGGATATCTCGCTCGTTGGCCTTCGCTTCCAGGATGATGTGCTTGTTGTGGGTAGATCGCAGATGCCCGTCAATCTGGCAGACCAGCTTAGTGCTTTTGAAGGTGGCCACCTGCTCGGCCCGATGAGCAGTCCAGAGGGCATTAACCTTCTGACTTTCAAGACAGATGGCAGTGAGAAATGAGATGAGAGAGGAGTTGACAATCTCCTCATTAATAGGATGGTGTGTATGCTTGACATTCTTCAGCATATCGTCAACTTGGTACTGCTGGGAGTAAGGGATACCGAAGATGCCCAGGTCCGGAGCTCCAGGTAGAGCTTTTGTGTCGATGCTCTTCAAGTAGAGTTGGAAGGTTTTCGACTCCGCGAGGCATTCGCAGACTTGTTGCATGTATGACTGGACTTTGAGCTCTGGAACAATTCGACTAGCTTTGGCCTCATGTAGAAGCGTCCGGAGCAAGAGAAACTCTTTTATGGTGAGACCTGAACCAGAGTTAAACGTAGTTTGTGCGTGTATGTTGGTCCGATCCACCCCAAAGGATCTTGCGTATGTTGACCAGCTAGCCCAGCTAGCTGGAGGATCTCTCTTTCTTTGTTTTGCGGGCATGGCGCGACTCGCAATCGAGAGGTTGTCGGTGGTTGAAGGAGAAATGGTAACCGAAAAAGTAAACAGGTGGTTGAAAGAGAGATGGTAAACGAGAAATAACCAGTGCGAGGTATCTGCAAGCGCAGAAACTTCCCTTCCACTTCAGTATCAGGACATTAGCAAACTCCACCACTTGTTTGGCTGCAGATAGTTATTTACTTGGGGATAATACTTGCTAGCATTTGTAAGAATAACAGAGACATTCATACATTACCCTCAGCAGTTCATATATCGAGATTTCGTCCGTTGCCCAAGACCAAAAATTTCCCAGGCCTGCAGATAATAATCCACCCGATTTCTTTACAACAGAGTGACCCTGACTGGTCAAAATACCCGACAGAGATTCTTTAGATCGAGCAAATAAACCCGAATCTGTCTAAAGGTACTTCAATCGGCCTAGTCGGTGTGTGAGGTGTCTATACTTATAGTGTCGACACAATAACATTTATCATTATATCAGTACATTATGAATTAGTCAGTTCTTGGAGCTTTCAACAGCGTATTTCATGCGACGAGGCATGGTTTCCTGTGTTCGGAATTGTGTAGGACCTGCATACATAAGGAATGTTAGCGAACATCTAACAAGGTGTGGGACCAGTTCTTCCAAAGGAGAAAGATGGGCCTTCAACAGCATCAAATTTCGGTTTTGACGACGATTTGATAGCAGAGGTATCGAATTGAACGCTGTCAAGTGACTCCGAGAGGAAGCTGGCCAGATGCAGATGAGGAAATGGAAGGAGAGAAGAGAGATGCGAAGTATAAACTATGCTTATATAGGCAGGCGCGGAGTGTGGACACCTTAGGCAGGTCCTTGCAGACATGTTGCATATGGCGGTGATCTCCATCGGCATTCACTTCTGTACGACTGCCTACTTAGAGTGAGGGATTCCTGCCTACTAGGGGTCAAAAGACTTCAACATTTGGCCCGACTTTCAACCGTCCAGCATGTTGAGCATGCTATCCCTTAGTTAATGTTGGGCTCTCAAGTAAGCTCACTCGATGGATTGATTAGGGGCGCGAATATGAGTGGAGTCCACTAGCAGCAAAGACGTACGAAGGATCGAAAGAGTGCGCGAGTATGAGACTCTGATAGGGGCGAAGAGAAAAGCGAAATAAGTAAAATAAATTAAAGTCACAAGGGCGTGCGAAAAAGTGTGGATCGATAGTTAGTAGCAACCCATCTATCCTCTCTGCTGGGACGCGCCAAGCGGAGGGGACGAGAAACAAGACACCCGAGGGAGGGTCCCGGAGAAGCTCGGCATGGTGTACTGAAGCCGTAGATTGGAGGATAAAATCGATGATATAAAAAGAAACGGAAAAAAGGTTCAGCCAGGTAGAGGTACTGATGCAAGGCAAAAGATAAAGCGAGAGAAGCACGTAAGGTTAAGCGACCTACGCGATGTTCCGAGGAAAGTAAATTGTCGGGTGTCTCGGATAGGCCCGAGAATGGGTGAGTAGTGACAAGTCCGTCTTGGCTATCCATGGATGGGAACAAATACTAACGGGGATAAAAGATGGAAATAATTGCATACGGAAGAATACTCCGTAGATTTCATTCCAAATGTTGCCAAAGTTTAAGCGATTTGAAATACATAATGGCGATCGCGTTGTCGGTCCGTGGTGGGTGGTCGATCAAGGGAACCACGGCTGGCGGTGTGGGGAGAGGAGACAAGAGAAAAGTCTGGAATCGAATAATCAAATAAAAATCATGTATGCATTGTGTACAAGGTATCGTATCCGAAGAGTGCAGGAAGCTTGTATATTCACAGTAAACCGGAGTAGCGCAGGAGGAAAAGGGGTATAGAGGTACATAGAACACGGCCAGCAAAAACAAAGAGATACATCGCGCAGGTAAAATCATCATCGTGTCATCGGAATCAATCGCAGACAAAACAGCCAAAATCAATGGGAAAACATAGAAACATCAAAACACGTCTATCGCTGGGGGCATTGCCAACCCCCATTCTAGGATACAAGAGAGGGAAAAAAACGCGGCAAAAATAAAAACTCAGTAGAAAGGGAGCTACTCGCACATCTCTCCTCGCGCGGTTTTGGTTTGGGTCCAGCCCGAAGCGACCGGTGGAGACCTTGTCCAAAGCTCTCCACCAGGCGGGGAGAGAGGCCGGGGCCTCCGCCGGCCGCGGCGGACGACCCCGAGCGACGAATTCGAGTTCGGCTGGCGAGGCCGCTCGTCATTTGTTCACAACGAATGTAATGGTAGGATTTGGGTATTGTTCCCAGAGCCAGGTTGTCCCATCGTCCACGCGATGGTGGGTACCGGGCTTTTCACCATGGCTGTCGGGTCAAGCCGGTAATGCTTTGAGGGTGCTGCCGGGCCACGGCGCGCCGATAAGCGAGTGTCAAAAAGGGTAACGATTGAGTCATCATCATCGTCGGAGACTCCGTGCTCAACACGGTGTGTCCGATCTGTCCCCTGAGTGCTTCACAGGGTCCACGACTGTTTCCAGCCCACAGTCTGCGCCTGGGGGTAGTGGTGGCTCATGTGGTCCTCATAGGGCAGGCAGTCGGTGCCGGACCACGAGGGAGACGGGTAGTGGCAGTGGACGGGCGGCTGGATCATGCTCTCCTCAAGCGAAATGGGGACAAGCTGCGAGGGGGGCAGGCCCGCATCAGAGCCGTCCCAGACGCGAAGGGGAGAGTGCATCTGCAGCGGAGACGAAGTAACATCGGTCTTCAGCATGCCCTTGTTATGGTATTGGTCAATGACGGAGACGGAGGTAGATGAGATGGAGGAGCTGGAGTGAGGAGGGACAGAGAAAGCCGCGTCGGACAATGGCGAGGGGCAGGTCTCAGCTGGCGAAGAGTAGAAGGGGCTGTCGTCCGCGGATTCGGGAAGGTGGTGCTGGAACATGTTGACAGGGCGAGGCTGCAGCGGAAGCTCCATGCCGCTCCACATCAGAGAGCAGTCGTTTGCAAGGTCCGGGTGAATTCCGGGGGCAACGATGGATCCAATAGACATAGCGTGAGCCTGAGAAGAGGGAGCCAGGAGCGAACCATTGCCGGCATCGACGGAAACGACGGGCGCGGGCGCTTGGCTGGGGGGTGCCCATTGGGCGCTGGAGTGCTCGGTCTGGGATTCGAGTTCACTGCGCGCATCCGTCAGTATACTAATGTTTGGTTCGGGGACCGGTGCAACTCACTGTCGCTCCATGTGGCGAGCAAGCAAGTCGGGGCGGTGGAAGGCCTTCTTGCAGCCCTGCTGCGTACACCGGTACGAGGCCTCGGGGTTGTGGTTCAATTCATGTCGGCGGCGGTGCTCGGCTCTGGTGAAGACCTAGAGTGGGTTCAGCGCTGAATAAATAGAAAGTCCTATCAGTAGAAACTCACCTTGGAGCAGCCAGGAAACTCGCAGGCGTGGACACGCTTGCCCTTCTTGGCTTTGCTGATGCGGTGGGTGGTGGGTGTATAGGTGACGGGCATGGGGACCTCGGATTGAGGGCTAGGGCGGCGCATGGCGTTGTTCTTCTTACCCACCATGGTGGACTGACGGGCAACGCGATGACGGGGTTCGGGAGAAGGCGAGGTGGAAGCCGAAGGGGTGTTTAGCAATGACACAATGTGGCTGTTGGATAGAGTGTTGGATAGATGCTTGCGTTCATTCGAAACTCTCCGGGCCATTGCTTGGGGGGGTTGGTTGGAGAGAGGTGAAGCTGGATGGGAGGAGGGAGGGGATCTATATAGACAACGGATGGCTGTGAAGTGATGTAATGGCTGAAGGGCCGTTTCAAAGGTGAAGAAACAGTCGCTGCAGACGAGCTGGAGAAGAAGAGGTGAGGGCGGGATGGGGGTGGATTGATATAGTAGCAGGAACAATATGCTGTTCCTCCCAGATCTACGGATGATTAGACTTTGATTTCTGAATTAAATCAATTAATTAACCCTTTTAATTAATAAATTACAAAAATCGATTCCAAAAATACGTGGGGATGATCGCTCGGGATGATCAAAACTAAAAATTACCACGTTCGAGGCTGAGGAACGAGGCGTGCAAGGCACACCAACGGTTGACCGGGTGGGTAGTGCTCGCGGCGATCAGGATTGGGTCGTGTTGGTCCGATGTGAGTGGTCGACGGGCCAGCCGTGGTGTTGGTGCTAGTCGAACGACCGACATCATCCAATCCAGGGCACTCGGTTTTGGCCGGAGCATACTACAATCGATCGTGTAGGCAGGCAACCGAGTGCGAAGCTACTCAAATAGGGGGATACACTATACTCCGTGCTTGCCCTCACTCCTTTTTTTTTTTTCTCTGACTTCGAAGCCCAGGATCACACTAAAGCAAATGGAGGCTCGGGATAACGCAGCTGCGATTGGCTACCGTGAGGCTGGATCAGCGTCGCTCGATAAGGCATCCCGGAGGCTGTGGACGAGACTAGGATTCATCGCTCGACTGCATCATGCATTCTATAAACAGAAAGAAAAAAAAAAACAGGTTTATCCGCAGCGCTGCTTTTTCCTTTCTTTCTCCAGTGATTATTATCTCGCATCTCTATACAGATCGGATCACCTGGTCCCACAACCGGTTCGGCCAACACAAATCAGCCCAGTGGATCAACCCACAGGACGGCGTGTGGTCCGGCCACCCCGGCGGCTTGGCCCGGCTCCGTCCAACCTGCGGCCGCTTGTTTCAGGGCGCCGATCCTTTACTCCATGGAGGGAATGAACAAAAGCCCTAGCACTGTCTTTTTTCGCCAAACCCCCGCTGCGATCGTCAACGTCACTGGGTGTTCGGTCGCTCTGGGGATACTGGATGGAGATGGCGATCGCTTGTACCTCAATAATGCATGCATGCGATATAAACTGTATAGGAGGCGTAGACACACCCAGCTCATTCTCGGCGGCATTTACACCGTCAAAAGGCTTGCGATGTACGCCCAGCGCGCCCAGAACTATACCCAATTCTATGCAAGGTGGATCTGTAGGATGCTATCCGGAGAATAGCTCCCTGCCACCTCGTGGCTTGCTTGCCTGGGAGGAGCACCATCCCAGTCCGGCCAACTAGGTGGCAATCTCCTGAAACCGTAGTTGCGCATATCCTGTCCCAAAGCCTTCTGGAAGCACTTCTGCACGTCCTCCACACCATCAGGATGATCCTGACAGGGATGGCTGGACTATTGTATGTAAGAGATAGGGGGAGGTATATTTATGCGACGCGACGCGATCGTCGGGCGCAACTTCATTAGCTACACTTGTATCTAGTGCGTACACCGTGTAGGAGATTGTTTTGGTGTAGATACACACTGCGTCAACGGGGAGATTTTGGAAATTCTATTATTACTCTACTGATCATCTCGCAATACTTTCTACTGTTGGTTTCAAGCCACATCGACATCATTCTTCATCACTGACAAACCAGGGTGCGTTTGATCGCCTTCTCGTCTTTTTGCTCTCTCGCGTGGTGGGATCAGCACGATGACGACCAAGTGTTCCCCTATAGGGTTAGTGGTATTTTATGACATTCCATATCTTCCGGTGCTTGCTTCTCCACACCTCCCTATCTCTCCTAATGCTCGCCCCGCTCACTTGGAGGGATATGATCCTCCTTTTATGGCTTCTTTTCCTTCATTAATTATTGTGGATCATTTTCACAACGACCACTAGCAAGCTTCGCAAGGGACACCAGTTGGTTAGTGACAATGTTGGGATCGGCTATCGGCACATCACTTATGCGACTGACTGATGACGCTCGGGTCACTTGGTCGACCGTTGGTGGGGAAAAAGGAACAGGAACGCCCACCCCCAAAGTATCGTCTATTGCCCCGGTATACATAAGAGTGCACCTGCAAAATGCGTGTTTATATGTGTGCTTAATGAGCCCTATCCCATTGCTAGGTGACTTCCTGTCAACACAAAAATATGGAGTAGACCTGAGGAAGTAGGTAGTCTGTAAGGCCAGCAACTTAAAACTAACCATCGTCATCGGTGTTTGCTGCAGAAAAAGGCGTGCAGAGAGCTTCGCGAGTCAGTCAGTGACCTTTTTTTAGCAGACGGGAGCGAGGGAAGGGATGGGGGGCGCACTAGTATGGGGCTAACAGTACGGAGCGTACAGTGGTGTATTGTCCAGCGCCGATCTGGCCTCGACCTGCAACAAACAACAGCCAGGATTCGCTTCCGGCGCATCGGGAAAAGAGAGGGCAGATCACCATACAATCCTTTCGACAGGCGCCCAAGAAAGCATGGGCTCAACAGTCAGTAGAAAGATCCGCCGTTATTTTTTGGTTCGTGCTGGCAGCTTCGGATCGACAGGGTGAGAATGAGATTCAGTTAACCACCACCGAATGTTGTATTCAAAAATAGCCCTGACAGCCGGGCACGGGCGGGTATGTACGATCAAGCCACAACTGACAAATTGCGCCCTAATTCAAATTCACTGCAGCATGTAATTGCCGCAACTGTGATGTGCTGGCCCGAGTGCCCACGCCAGTAGTGATTTCTTCGGAGAAATTTGTTATTAGGTGTCTCCTCCAATGTTTACCTTTTCCGAGCCCACCCCCGGATGGGCTGATCGAGCTCTCGACCCACACACGCACAATGAGCCAAAGGCCCGTGCAGCCAGCTTTTTGGACGTGGTGGATATACCCTTGACCCAGTAGCTTTGACAGCAAACCACCAAAAAACCGGTCTCCCAGGTGGCTCTCCTGCCGCCGTAGCGCCTATAGTTTGTCCCGAGAGTCGGGACCGAGCCATATGGGCTCTGGTTAGACCCATACCCGAAGATGCAGAAATTGCACAGTTCGGAGACGGTCGGAGGTGTGCGATTGCGCCCGACGGCATTTACGGTGTTTGTACGGAGCAGAGCGCAGCAGTTGGAAGGTGAGGCGGCCCCATTCGGGTACCTGGACCAACCAGCGTTGTTTGATCACCAATCACTTCAAGCTAGTAGTACACTGCACTAAGTACGGGACACAGCGCGACAGCCAAACTATTTCTACATACGCTTCAGCCAATCAACTAGCAACTTAGTTACACAATTGATGATGATGTCGATTTCTCCCGTTCCTGTAATAATAATGTTGCTCCGCCGCCTGGCTTGCCTTGCGCAGGACTACATTATCCGATCGAGGTTTAGCGTATGGATGGCCTGTCCCACTAGCCCCAACCCGGTATTTCTTGTCCAAAGAGATTAGCAGTGTCAATCTCCACTGAGTGGCTGGTCATTTGATCGCGCTGAAATTGCGATTGACTCCACCCGCTGTCAATTGGGTTGTTGCCTTACCGTAGTTCCTAAACACTCTCCCACACTAGGATTGCACTGCACTGCACACTGGGTCGACACCACTACATGGCTCGAGGTAGTTACACAGCACCCAAGGATCAGCCCCGTGGCTTGATCCTGGCGCTGATCGACAACAATAATGTCAATGCTCGGGTGCGCTGAATGGCATTCTACGTGTAATGCTACGAGGCTTTGTCAAACAATTCGAACTGTTTGATTGTTCGCAGAAAATAGTGTTATAGCGGGCAAAAATAGTACGGCCATTGGGAGAAGGGTTCGACGTGATGGTCATGAGGTCATCGTTCCTAGCGAGCCTGGCCTGTTGATGGGCCGTGTTTTCGACAAACGAGCATGCGCTCGAGGCTGTCGGACTCCGGGGTACATGCGCTCAGTGGTGGCGACTGTCACTGTCGAAACAGACGACAGCAGAACCAATCCCGGCCCGCATGTATTGCGAATAACATACTGGACCGTGTGGCAGGTCGGGCGGGTTGGTTTGTTGGATATGCTGCCGTGCTGTGTGTAGTCTCATGCAGGTCCTCAGATTAAGCAGAGTTGGGGCCTGTTTTAGATCTGTGTGCCGCTGATCTTCGGGCGTGCCATGTGGTGAGGGATGAAGACGAACATCATTTTCCGAGGCAGATTATGGTGGCTTGTCTGCTGCAGATTATTGCAGGAGACCGGCTGTACCTGACACGCCGAGTTTTACATGGCTTCTGATTGCAGGGAGGTTCTTGAACTAAGCAAAACAAGAACGCCTAGGCGCATATCGCCATTTGTCTAGAGCATATCACCATATCACCTAGGAGACAATAGTCTATCGCCAAGACGATCATCTTAATCTTCCGGCGTGTGTCCAACGGCCGAAGGATGAAATGAACAGGATCAACATCCTAGCAACCATGTGGTCGAAGGATCAGGGACATCTGTACCCATAGTACGCACACGTCCCTGTTAGGTATGTACTTGCCCACCCTGACTAACCCGAATCGGGATTATGGGGAATTACTAGCGCGTTACCATGAAAATAAATAATGAAAGAGTGGCCCATGCGAACTTATGTATGGCGTGTTTCAGGTTGCTACACACGTGGCCGGGACTGCTATTTTTATCCCCCCTAGATCGGCGGTACAGATTTGCGCATTTGGAGCATGCGAAGAACGCCAGCGGGACATAGCACTGTTTCAGGAGATGAGGGAGGAGGTTAAGATGATGTTGAGGTTACTCTTGTGCCTGTAGCTCTATCTCGGTCTCGGCTTTTAGTGCCAGAACTGTCGAACACGGTCTGGACTGTCATGGTGTCCATCTGCTCATTTCCCAGCGCCCATGGATGCAACCCTACACTACAAGGAGCCTCCTCAGGAGAAGTAGAGTGTCTCCTAACTACTACTATAGGAAAGTGTAGGTCACTATACTTCTTTCACCCTCGGTACACTACGTTCTCCCAGCGATCACATCGGACGGAGGATCTCGCATTTCCCCAAGTGCAAATCTCTAGGAGCCGTGGTTTCAAGTTAGACGCGTGCACCAATCAATACGGTCGCACAGCCCCATCGGCCACATGGGAACTATGTTTTCGTTGCAGATCAGTCGTGTTCCATATTTGGCTCATCGCTAACTGCTTTTGTGCACTGTATGCATATAACTACATTTTTAAGATCAGTGAGGGCAGTGCTCGTCACGGCTGTGCCATGAGAAGAAATGAGGAAGGCGGGAAAAGCTGAAGGCTAGGCCCAGCCTCGTTCTATTATAGTCAACTATTGTGGTAAAGCCATCGAGGAATTCATTGTGTCTTGTTGCAAATTCCGTAGACCAACCTGGACCCGGGAGGCTGGGTTGTGGTTTCCCTTTTTCCGAATTTGGTGCATCAAGCCGCCGCGAAAGATAGACATGGGTGATCCCCGGGTTTCAAAATGTTAGGACCCCGATGGATGCTGTCAAACCAACAAACTCCCCACAAGATGCCAATCGCTAGCGATCAGCTGTCTGCCGTGTTTGTGTCCAAGAATAGAACGACAACATCTCACTGTTACAGATCCAGTGGGCCTGCGGGAGCGGTGATGATCGCCACCAACGCCATGACATCATTTAACTGGTCGAGTTCAGCCGGGGACCATCGACCATTGGAACGGCAGTATCCGCTGCGCCTACCGTTCTCAACTGACGGTGGTCCAGGCGCATGGTCAGGTCCATTCCGCTGACCTGCCGGCGGTGCGAGAGCTGGCAATCGGTTGTGTCAGATGCGCTTCGGAGAATAACATCGAGGCGGTGTTGGTTTGACCCTCAATTCGTGTCTATCATCGCCATTACCATCGGTTTCAAGGCCCAAACAGACAGCAGTTGACAGTTCGCCACCTCCTTCTGTTGGTAACTAACCAGGCCGGTACTATGTATGACGAAAAGCGTGCCGGGTACCTGGTTGGACCTGGCGCGAGTCAGCTCCTTTCTTTTTGCCTGTCTCCCCTTCGGCTGGTGCATATCGGAGTTGGTGAGAATGATCTCATGCGACCGGCTGTGGCGGGGATTAGGGTAAAAGAGCACGAACCATCCCTCGACCTCGCTCCCCCCCACCTGCCTTTCGCTCTCAACTGCAGGCCTAGACTGTAGACCAGTGTGTTTTCAAGCATGTGGCTGAATTGATTGGAGTGCTGCTAGCGATCGTGTTTTCCCTCCGTGGCCCATGCATTACTGCTGCCGATCACTGTTGGCTCGAAATCCCAGAGCTGATTGGGATACAATCACAAGATGTGACAATGACCTCAGCGGCTTCTGCAGACTGACTCGGTCGGCAATAATCCAACACACTTGATGTCATGGCGAAATGGATGACGAGAGAGGCATTCGAGATGTGACGTGCAAATACAGAGTGCAATGAAGGCTTCTGAGATGAAAGGAGGCCTTCGGACGGCGTGCGGAGAGGTGCGCGAGCAGAGGTGAGATTCCTCAGGCAGCCTTGGAGAGATTCGGAGCTGTAGCTGGACTTGGCGGCAGCTCAGTGCCACTCTGCTGTAGCCTTAGCAAACTCATTAGCAATGCTCTCGACTGGCTGGGTGCTCACCGAAATGAATTGAAGAGTACATCAACGAGAGCCTCAGTGGAGTCCACAACCACGAATATCCTCTGAGTCCATTTGACATCCATATAGTGTTTTACTACTATCAGACCTACAAACCTTGTATTCGTCATACTTGCCAGTTGTCTTTGGTAGTAGATTGAACAAAAAGCGGTTTGTAAGCCTGATGGTAGTAAAAGCCACTAGTTGATGGCTCCATGAGATACTCAATCCTGAAACTCCTTCCATTTGGTCATCCTCTCCTGCAGATCCAACACCTCGCCGTCAACAACAAATGTCCCATCCCCGCGATGATGGAACATCCGTGCCTGTCCCTTCAACTGCGGATTCAACCAAGCACGCACAGCCTTGAGCACCCACATACTGTACTTGGAGACCATGCGGCGGTCGACAACAACACACTCGATATTAGCGATGACTCCTGGGCCACCAACAAGCGGTGCCTGCACTGTCTCTGCAGCCACAGCGTCCAGCTTGAAGGTGGACCACTTGTCGACCTCATCACCGGAGCAATTGCCGATATCGATGACTTTCTCTGCGATGCTGACATCCGGGACAGCCAGGACGCACTCGCCGTGGCTTTTCAGCGACTCGAAACTTGCGTCCCAGGGTCCGATGCATGCGCCGATTAGCGCAGGTGAGTCGTGCTGGAGCATGGTGTGGAAGCCGATCGTCATGATGTTGTGGGTTTTTGATGTGAGTGAGCCAGTTGAGACGAGCAGGACTGGGCCTGGCTCGATGAGCCTGTATACTTTCGATGCCGGGTAGGGTTCCATCGTGTGAGCCTGCGAGGTTTCGCTCCTGGGCTCTTTTGATGGTGGCGCATCCTCGGTGGACTCTTCTGTCTTTGAGTCGGTCACTGAGATAGATGCTTTGCGCTTGCGAGGCATGATGCGGGCGCGCTATTTGTACCAAGGATGCGCGCCCGGTACAGTATTTTGATATCTGGTTCTGGTGAATATCAAATGCCGAGATCGAAGTCCCGTGCCATAACACTAAACAACAGCGCAGAACAGATAGTTCTAAGCACACGGTCGAGATAGTTGAAGGGGGGAGAATTATGAGAACTTTGGATGTCAGATAAACCTCGCCACCGTCCAAGGTATCATCAGGCGGTGGAGATCGTTGCCACCATCCCCGCATTCCACGATCGACTTAACAACCTGCTCTATAGAGAAACCCTGTCTTGCGCATAATCAGGCGATGTCTCAGGTTCTCGACATGAGGTTGAGTACGACGCACGTCGGCGTACAGTTCGGCGGGCATGAGTTATTAATCTCGAGAGGACGGATATCAAATCGCACATCCTAATTTCTGCCGTACAAGTAGAGGGCTACATAAGGCCTGTTTCGATATGCGTCAAAGCATTGGCCCTGAATCCACTACTTATTACTTCAAGGATTTAAGGTCATGTCTCTAACTGATGCGGATCGTTTAATCATTATATTCAGCAAGCCTGGTCAAACTGGCGGAATCCAAAAATGCCGCTCAAATACCAGCATGCATTTTACCTGCCTGGGAGGTGGTTAGAATTCCACCAACTCTCTGCTGCTGTTATATACGCCCACAGTCTGGTGAACGTATCCGTGCGACTCCTTGCAACCTAGCAGGAATGAACCTGGACTGGGAGGCGTTTGTTGCATCGATCTGCACTCTCAGGGTGATCGAAGAACATATCTCTGGCGAATCAGACGCTGCCATCGTAGCTGATCTCGAGAACAAATTGCCTGACATCGAGCGAGAGTCTCGTTGATCGTAGAATGTCCCGCCTCACTCCCTCCAGTCAAACGATTGCTTTTCAGGGCTCCGCGGAAGAGGCTCTAGAGGATAACGGCAGCCACAGGTGTTGCACGCTGATCATAGAAAATGGCCACGGTTTGTGTAATCAGCCCGCTATAACTACGGTTGATGCTATCCTTCAGTGACTTCCTTTCTGGTTCGGATTAACACTAGGCGAGCACCAATTGTGGCGCATTATTAATGTCCTTTCCTCTTCTATTGACCTGTACATCACATTCCAACTGTCTGGCGGGGCTAACTTCCTACATTCGGGTTATCTGTCGAATTGCATGGCTGCATATTTGCACCCTGAGCAACTCCGTCCTTGCCGTAGCAAGTGATGGAGCTGTTCACAAGTTTGATGGCGAGAAAGAGCCAAAGATACCAATGCATGGTTACTGGAATGATGGATGAAACCAAGAGGGAAAAGAATTATTATTCATACCCCTGGGGAGCATTAAAGTGCTAAGAAAATCGGGAACACATTTTCTGGTTCCCTGGAACCAGCTTATTCACTCTCGGGAGCAGCCGCAGTAGCTGCAAGATATACATCGCCCAATTCTAATGTATGGGGAAGCAGCGCGACCAGTCGTTTACAAGAATCGACATAACATGGAGCCTGTGGAATAAGGGATACACATACGTCAGTGGACACGATATTGGCTGTTGCGTGACCGCCTCTATAGAACGCCACGAAGGGCCAACCAGGAGAGAGTGGATCCTGAGACGCCGTCAGTTGTGCTCAAATCTTCACTTGACTAAGCTTTGCTAGAGCAACGTTAGCAAACTAACTAGTTATGTAGTGATGAAGGTCTGACAGATATTCTCAGCTCACATGTAGCTAAATATCTCTATCTCTACTATTCAGACTAGAATCCGATGCGGGATCAGGTAACGTTTGAACATGACCGATATTAAACCCTAAGGGTTACCATAATCATGTAGGAATTCACCATTTAATGACAGTAATACGAAACAGGAAGGTATCTCAACATGAAGCAATCTTGAAGATATCAAGCTCTCGAAATCCATCAAGTATGGCAGTGAGAGCAGTACTCAGCGTTACCTTGATGTACCAGGTGTGTATGAACCATTCGTTCATGGCTGCGTAAATGATCTTTCCGATTGAAGGACCGGTTGCACTGCAGTTCATGGCACTTGTACATTTTTCCAGGAATATGTTTTGTTCGGATGTATCGTAGGAGGGACGACTCGCGCGAAAATGGACGAGTGTATCTACAGCCTTGCCAGCCGCATACCATCGAATCAGAGCGGTGCCTAACAATTGCATTTATATTAGATGTTGAACAACATTGTTATGAATGGAAACCCTTGGGACATACTCGGGATTGGCTGCTTGCCGTTGGCCAGGGCACATTTGGTCCTCGGTAGCAGGGATACGTCTGACCCTGTTGACAGGTAGCTCCTCCGTTGAGTTGGGGGTAAGGAAACCTGACGGGATATCGTTGGTTGCCGGTGATATCTCAGATTTTGGTCGTCCCAACTCTTAGGTGTTACCCGCCGTCGCAATGCAACGGTTCAAATAGTTGTCGTTCATCATCAGAATATTGGACTCTTTAGTCAATACACAAGGGGCTATGGTGCTGGATCCCCATAGCTCTGGTGGTAATTGACTATATCCATTGTATGGATGGCCATCCATTGCAAGGAAAGAAAAAGACGTATGCATAGGGGAACTGTGGCTCTGCATGTAAGGTCTCGTGTCCTGGCGGGTTTGATCGCGCCATAAACCCATATCATGCAAGTCAATGTTGGTGGTTGATGAAGGCGGAGAAGCCATCGTATAGGGAGAGGAGTATAACAAAGAAGAGTCACTTTGGTATGGGGATTTAAGAGAAATTGCAGAAGAAAGATTATTGATTGAGTTGCAATTCATTATGATGGAAAGTGAGCAAAATTGACCCTCTTATGCTATCGATGGCTTTTAAGGTTTCCACTCGGCCTTGTAGTGTGGGAAACGACTACTAGAGATGAGGGGGCGCTTTTAAACGGGGAGGCAACGGTCCAACGAGCTAAGAGACCCGGGAGATGGGAGTCCGTGTGATGTGCCAGGGGGGCTATCCTCATGCTTACTAGTACCTTACAATCCGTGTGGACGAAAGAATACTAGGTGCAGACCGCTGCTAATACACTCTTTCGCATGTTGCGTGTATGACTCAAGGGCAGGATTATAGTAGGAAGATGGCTCGTTAATTGTTCTTAAACGCGGACAGGCGGGAAACGATCGTTCACCCGAAATCGAGGATTGCATGCCCTGTCTCGTTTCTGGCCCAGAGTCTCGAGAGCTTAGCTCCACTGGCCAGCCGTATCTGACAAAGTTGTCCCGGGTTTCAAAGGTTTGGGTGATAAAGCATGGATTCAGCGAAGATCAACGAGAATGTATAATGAGGCGCAGTAGGCCTGGATCAGAGGGTGGCGCAATCAACTCCTTGTGCGTAGCAGGGACTAAGAGGGGGAAAATCGAAAATGTTGGAAAAGAAAACAAAAAGAAAAGAAATTCGAAATAAATTCGAAGAAAACCCCCAAAGCCCCGTGTAGCAGGGATTGAAGAAAGGTACGTATACCGAGGCACCCACCTCAAGACACGAAGCCCTGTGGTTGCCCAAATAACTCTCTGTGTAGTTCGAGAAGCCAGCTACGCCTAAACTGAAAACAGCCACAGATCTCGGAATGAGGTGCATATCCATTCGCGCATTAAGTAACTACAGGCTAAATCTTTCCTACATACAGACCGCCGATCCCAGGGCCTAGCCAGCTGGACAGCTAGTATAGCAGATATGTCATGGTACAAGGGACGCGGCGGTAGGGGAAATTCTGTCCAGGAATGGGAGGCACGAGAGAGAAAAGAGACAAGATGAGAGAGATAGAGAGAACAAAAAAAGAAATCGTGTAAGTGAAAAAGGAGCGGGTCGCTCATAAGGAGAGGATTCGAGCATATCGAAAGAGCCGAAATAATGAAGAAGAGAGGGAGAAACGCCTTTTCCGATACGAGATGGTGGATCCCGTTATAATCCCACGACACTGGAGGGCACGAACGAGGTTCGGGTACTCTGGACAGGACGAACCGGCATGCTCCCCCAAAGACTGAGTCCGGAGAAACGCGCCAGTTCAGCCAAAGGCCAAGACGGCGGTCACTCAGGACACAGCCAGAAAAGAAATCAGCAAAATATGGACACTGACTCGGGCCAAGTCAAATGTCGCTCGATATCAAAACGCCGCGAATAACCCGAGGAAAATATGGAAACAGAATGCTCATCAAACGGTAAGGCGGTCGAAGGTGGATCGATGTGGTCCGACGGAAAGGAGACGAGGAGTAGAGGTGCGGTAATGAGAAGAGGCCTTCTTCTGGCCTGCAGGATACCTAGTAGTGGTCAGGGTTGGAAACCTGCAAGATCCGGCGAGAGAAGTCATGGTTCTCATCGATGCTGCCATTGCTTTGGCGGCGTTGCGCCATAGAGGTTCCGTCAAAGCGAGAATCAGTCATGGGCGGCGCCCGAGTATCATAGTCGCCTATGCCGTTGCCGAATTCAGCTTCCTCCTTGTTTTTCTTGTGGCGGTAGAAGAAGAATGCTGCGCCGATAAGCGCGGCAAGTCCAACCACACCAACTACCACCCCGGCCGCGATGGCCGCTGTGTTGTGGCTGCTTGAGCTGTTGGTTGGACCGTCCGTTTGTGCGGGGGCTGATTGTGTCACAGTCACCTCCTCCGGTTGTGAAGAGGAGGTCGCAGATTGGTCGGTTTCCTGGGTCGAGCTACCGGATTTTGTGGTTGTTGCGCCTTCGCTAGGGACGTGACTCTCGAGGCCCGTCAGCCAAACAGACCAGACGCCGGGGCCGCCACCTAAATTGTGTTTGTTAGCGAGAGGCTTGACTAGATTGGAAGGCTTCAAGGCATACACATAACGGAAGGCCAGCCATCACACTTGGTGTTGCACCTGCTGTCCGAAACTTTTCCTGACTCGGGAGGCAGTTCATCTCCACACAAGCAGTCGGATCCGCCTGTCATGGCGAACACTGCAGCGTTCGTTTTCATGCAGTAGGTTTGGCACCATCCTTGGCTTTGGTAATTATACGAGGTCTCGTTGGTGAGGCCCTCATTGTTATCATAGCAGGCGACATATTGACTATCCGCTGCTGCCGCTAGAAAGAGAGTCGAGGCCGTCAGGGCCATCCGCATGGTGAAGCCCATTGTGGTTTGCCGAAAGGAAACAAGAAGAAAGAATACCGGACACAGTCACAGTGATCAAAGGCTCAGGAAACGACCCGCGTAACCTGTCGGGGAAAAAGGTGTATGTTGAGAAACCGCGTTTTAACTTGGGGGGCTCAAAGTCGACCCATTCGTCGCGTGTTTGAAAGGTTACGAGGTCAGATGTTCGGGTCGGTGTTGGGAGGAGTGCCAGTCGAGTTGCGAACTGGGTCGAGCGGATCGAAATAAAAAGGAGTGACAAAATCAGAGGGTCGCGGCGAGGGACGATCAAGCCAAAAACGAGTGTGTGGGTATGCTGGTGGTGGTGACGATGATGAAGGAAAGAATGAGAATCGAATTTCGGCCGGGCAGGGGAAAGGAGACTGACTCTAGGGGCTAGTGGAAGAAGGGGTCCGTTCTCCCCAGAGGTAGCCGGTACCTGACTGACAGGCGGTGGATCCGCAGTTCCAGAGGTACCGGATACTTGGGCGCCTTTGTTTTCTAGCCCTCACACAGCATCATCCGAGGGTGGGCCAATCGCCAATGCTTATGCGCCTGACTCATCAGGGGCGGCCAGACGATCGCTTTTCCTCTTTGGAGCAAGCGCGCGACACTACGGCATGCGCTAGGCCGGTCGTGGTGCTGCTGTGGCTCCGGAGTGGCGTGCGCTGGCCCATAATTTCTTCAGGTTGCCACGCGAGGAATCCTGCGAGGACTAATACGGAGAGGATTCGTTGGCCTACCTGACAGTTTCTTTACACTCGGCGTCGAACATTATGAAGACTCTTTGAGATCTTTCTCCCACTAACGAATCCCTGAGCGTAATAAGGATCGCTAGTGGATGGAGCCCATTTCCCGTGTCCGGGGTTGGTCGAAACAGCACTAACGGACTCGCTTGCCGGACGCCAAGCAGGGCTATGTGCTTGGAATTGGAAGTACGAAGTCCGGTGGCAGATAGATTGTCCAACAACAGTTATTATTGCTCCTCTTTATCTACTTGTAGAGCATCAACAAACATCTTTGTGCACCCTCGGTCACTCTGTCTGTACCATGGATCAGCGCTCGGCCCTCCCGCTCCTTTCCAGGGAAAGACTGGCCATCCCGCATTCACATGCGTATGACGATACAATGGACACGGGTGGCAATAATTAATGTAGAAATAACCTATAATTTGCCTTTGTATAGGGACGGTGTGGGCCATGTTAAGATGTTGGTTAAATTTTCAAGTCAGCCAATAATGGAGCTGAGGACGGAACCCGGCCAGATCAGAAGGAATCGGTTCAGGATTACACTGGTAAAATCACGGGTTACGAGAGGTAACGTTGGAACTAAATAACAATAATAAGACAAGTGGTTAGGGTACCACGTTATGTTCCCTCTGAGTCGAGTGTAGCCTTGATATGTAGCACCAAATATATATATCACTAGCTGTGCCTTGCAGCTTCCACCCCTTGCACGTCATGCAGGCCGACTCGTCAGATTGTCCATAGCGACCAGATAGGATCTACAGCTAGGATAGATATCAAGGTAGAATAGACCTTGATAGCTTAGTCTTTATGACACCTCACTGAAACGCTTCGACAGTATAACCAAGTGCGGACAGTGACTCCGAAGATGCGTTGCACACTCCCATGCATCAATCCAGACTACATATTCCCACCCCGCCCGAGATAGACGGTGAAAAATAGCATTCCCGCTAGGTCATCATGCTATCTAGATTTGTCGAGAAGAGAACCTTTCGAAGGGTCTTGTCTCACTGCGCACCCGTTGGTGGCGTAGGCTAGAACGCTCCCACATCTCCACCGGTGGAAAGGAAACCACCCCCCCTGCGACAAAAAAACTAGAAAAACTGGGCCGAAGGATTTTTTTTTTGCTGCGCACATCAAGGCAAAAGTTCCCATCCGGGTCTGGACACGCTAGTGCTTCTGCTGACTCGAGATGATCGACCGACGACATCTTCTAGAAGACCTTTATGGTTTTTGTTGGAATATGCGTAATATCCAGCCTAGGAACTATCCGGGCCTTCCGAGCATTCATTCCCATCGAGGATAGACAGCTCGTAGGTCATTTACTTCCATTGAAAACGGAGACGGAAATACAGAGAGAGCCACAAGAAGCCATACTTATCCACATACATAAAGGACCAACAAAAAGCCTCTCTATAAAACACAGCAATTGTCACTTCTCTCCCCTCCTCAAATATAATTATGCTTAGTAGCAGTCGGAATCCTCTTCTGGGCAACAACAACCTGCTTCCCATTCTGATCCAGCGCCTCTTCATCAAACCAACAGCGCCCATGCTCGCACACAAAGTGAAGACTGCCAGGACTGCGTGCCTGGTTCCCAGCGACTTGTCGCCGGCTAGGCCAGCCGCATAAGCATAGCGGGTTTGGAACGCTGCATCCGCGAGCATCCAGCCAGCACTGGAAGTTCCCGCATGCTTCGCAGCGCAGATAGAGTCTTCCGGCGTTGCCGTTATGATTATCCCCGCTGGCGATGTTTTCGATGAGGTGTTCGCTTTCGCAGTGGAAACATTGGCGGGCGGAGGAATTGGTAGAGTTTTGGTAGGTGATCGTCTCCTGGATCTCCTGGGTCTCCTTGCAAAAAATAGTCATGGTGGTTATGATCTGGTTTGTGGCTGTGCTGTTTAGTTTAGTGTTTACCTTTATCTCATGAGTCTGTAAATACTTCTTGCCTTGGCTTGAGACGACCCCGGATATACAGACAGTAACACTCGAGAGGAAAGAGTGACAGGAACACCCGGAGGATGAAGGGCATATGTGAAAAGCATGACGCTATCCATCCATCACCACGATGTGCTTGTCAATATTGCATACATCTACTAACCCTAAAGGATGCCCTGGAGTACCAGACTTTGCACACTACGCCTACCATGGAACTAGTGGAAGAAACCACGAAACGGGTAGCTGTTGAGGCTGATAATGGCAGGGCCCAATAAATTAATTGCCCGTCGTTTCTGTATATTGAAGATCTCGTGTCCCGGCTTGCTACTTCTCTCACTGATCTATTTTCATCGTGTATCATCCACGTAAGAGACGGGCAACAGATCCAGACAATTAAGATATCCTCCTACCCTTGCCTGTCCTCCCAAAAGAAAAGAAAAATCAGGGCTTGGGGATGTGTATCGTCTTGCTAAGCATCAGACAACCATGCAGGACAAACATGAGGGCCACCGGGTGAAATTCAAAAACGGAGCCTTCAGCAATAAGACCGAAGGGAATGTTCTCGTGAGTCCAGCTTTGCGATACCCAGTACGCCATGAGCGAGGAAATAGCCAGAGTCGTCGGGATGGGCGTGCCTTCAAAGTACTTGGATTTGCCACTGCTGTCCTTGGGCACCACGGCAACCGTGACGTTGAACCGAGCCAGGCGGGTCAGACCGCAGAGAACAAAGAAGGCCAGGAGGAGATGGTCGAGCGGGGTGCGGATGCCGAGTGCGAATGCTGCAGAGGCAGGAGCGAGGCCGAAGGAGATCTAAACAAGAAGACCCAGAACGTAAGTACCATGTCAATAATGTTCTGGGATCAAGCCCACATACGAGATCTGCCAGCGAGTCAAGTTCCTGGCCCATCAATGACGACTTCTTGCGCCACCGTGCAATCTTTCCATCCATGAAATCGAAGAACAGACCGAACGGCATGAACGCAAGAGCAGCCCATAGAGAGCTGTAGTCGGACGGGTCACCGAGACAGTAGCGCATCGACGAGAAAACGGACATGACTGGATCGGCGGTTAGCAAGGCTGCTCCGCGCGGGGAGAGAGCGAGGGTCAAAAAAAAAGAGGAAAAAGGAAAGAAACGGGGTACTTGCCTCCGCAGAAACCTATGAAATGTCAATCAATTGTCCAGTCAAAGGCTGATGGGATATCATACCATTAAGTTCCGTCACCAGATCCGCCAGGTGGAGAGCTCTGCAGAGAAAGAATCAAGTCAGCCCAGTCACTCGAGGCTAGGCAGCCTCGAAATCGAGAAGACCCAACAACAGGAAGGACACTCACTTCACCAAACTGAAATGCCCTTTCTCCGACGAAAGAAGCATCTTTTGCTTTTCCTGACCTGCAAACTGTGAGCCATGGCCGGGTGAAAACAAGGAATTGGCGAGCCGACCTCCGTCGCCCGCAGGCGGGACACCACTGGTCGAAGGATCGCTGCGTGCCATGGCGGATGTCCGGCGTGACATGCTCGAGTGGATAGGAATAGAGAGATCAATAGAGGCCACCGGAGGTCTACGAGGGGAGAAAGAAGTGGTCTGTTGTGGAGTGTTGACGGACGCACAATTAAGCGGTCAACGTCATTCCGAAGGGCAGCAGGTTTGGAAAGCGGTGGTGCCCTGCGCCACACACAGCCACGAATGGACAGACTACGAGGGCAGGCGTATAGTAATACTTATTGAATGATATTGAACAACCATTGATTTTTTTGTGACTGGATATATTCTACAGTCCCTGCAGCCACGGAACAGCAAAGTTGTGTCAGGATGCACAAGAAGAACGATATTCCTGGAAAAGCTCCCGAGTCCCCCAAACGCCAAAAGAAGACAGTGTGCTGGTGAATCCCTCTCTACCGGCCACCACGGAAACCACCACCGCGCGAACCACCCCGAGGACCACCACGAGAGAAGCCACCGCCGCCGCCGCGAGAGAAGCCACCACGCGAGCCGCCACGGGAGAATCCACCACCGCCGCCACGAGAGAAACCACCGCCGCCGCGAGAGAAACCACCACCGCCGCCGCGAGAGAAGCCACCGCGGCCACCACGGCCACCGCGAGGAGCACCGCCGCGGGCACCGCCAGCACGCTTGGGCTTGGCACCGCCTGGAGCCTTGGGCTTGGGGAGGAACCTGGATTGCGAACGTCAGTACGGGCATGGCAAGAACCGGCGAGGAATATCATACTTCTCCAGAGGAAGCAGCTTATCACCGCCAATAAACACCTTGTCGCCGGGCTTGAACGAAGTTGCGACAATGCCTTCCTGGGGCTTGATGGTGAAGAACAGCTGGTTGATCGGACCCAGAACCTCGTCGACCTTGCCGATGGGAGTCTAGTATGAACTGATTAGCGCAACAGTTCGATCTCAAGTGCCTGGCCGGGGCGCACCTTGTTCTCGAGGTAGATCGGAGCGTTGAAGTAGGGGATCTTCGGGTTGATCGATTCGCAGACCATTTCGCCTTCGCAAGCGTGCATGACCGTTCCCATCTCTGCCGGAATGTCAGCATTAGATCCAAAAATCACGTAGAATTCGTATATAATTACCGAGAACTTGCGCGGGCGGACCGAACGACTGCTGGAAGCCTCCGCGACCTGGAGAAAAAAAATTTCGTTAGCTCTCGCCGACCTCCCACAACTCGACGCCGGGGCGCGATTGCATACCTCCACGGCCGCCAAAACCACCGCGGCCGCCACCGGCAGCACCACGGCCTCCACGGAATGACATGATTAATTTGGCGTTGGGGTGAGGAATGGGGTGAATTGAAGTTTTCCTGGTGCAAATCTCGAACGGGTAAAGTGTCGCTAGTCAGCCAGGGCAGTGGGCCATCACATGACTCACCGCCCCGTCCCTCATTTTGGTTTTGGATTTGCCCTGTCGATTGTATACCTGAGTCACCTCTCTTCGATTTTCCCCCAGACCTCCTGCTCAGTCGCTGAGGCACTAACATCATGGCTCCTGAGGATCCCAAGGATCTCCCTGTCCGGCCCGCCGCCGCCAAGGGTGCAAATGCTGCTGCTGAGCCCACCGCTGCCCCGCCAAACAAGAAGAACGCCGCGCCGTGCGCCGACACCCTCCCCGATTTCATTGTCGAGCGGAACAAGCTGTTTGAGGAACTGTGGCAGCAACACCTCGAGGATCTCAAAGCCTGCCCGAAGCCCGAAATCAATGTCACCCTGGACATTGGCGACGGCAACCCTTCGCCCGTCCCTGCCAAAGCCTTCGAGACCACCCCGGGGTCTTTCCTGCGAGATGTGCCCAAGGATGTGAGCGCCAATGTGGTGATTGCCAAGGTGGATGGAGAGTTGTGGGATCTGAACCGTCCCTTGGAGCGCGATTGCAAGGTCGTTCTCATTCCTTTCACCAACCCCGAGGGCAGGGAGGTCTTCTGGCACTCCAGTGCCCACTGTCTGGGGGAGGCCTGCGAATGCGAATACCATTGTCTGCTTTCCCACGGTCCCCCGACTGCCCAAGGTTTCTTCTATGATATGGCTATTCCGGAAGGGTGAGTCACACTCAGCAGGGGTTACGAATTGTTACTAAATGGTCACAGGCGTGTGGTTCGAGAGGCCGACTGGTCGTCGCTCGATAGCCGAGCATCGCGGGTATTCAAGGAGAAGCAGAGCTTCGACCGGTTGGAGGTCACCAAGGAGAATCTCAGGAAGATGTTCTCGTACAGCAAGTACAAGCTGCACTACATCGACAAGCTGGTCACCGGGGAGAAGAGTACGGTCTACCGTTGCGGCACCCTGGTCGACCTTTGCCGAGGGCCGCACATCCAGAACACTGGCAAGATCAAGGCCTTCAAGATCACGCAGGTAAGGCGACCCAGCCATGAAAAAGCAGGTCCAATATTCTAAAATCTTGGCATAGAACTCGTCGGCCTATTTCCTGGGCGACCAGAGCAACGACTCTCTGCAGCGAATCCGTGGTGTCGCATTCCCGGACAAGAAGTCAATGTCCGAGCACCTGAAGTTCCTGGAAGAGGCCGAGAAGCGCAACCACCAGAAGATTGGGAAGGAGCAGGAGCTGTTTTTCTTCGATGAAGCCTCCCCCGGATGCCCTTTCCTGCTCCCCAACGGAACCAAGATTTTCAACGCCCTCCAGTCGCTTCTGCGGTCCGAGTACCGCAAGCGAGGCTATCAAGAAGTGCAGACACCGAACATGTACGATGTGGGTATCTGGAAGACCTCGGGCCACTGGCAACACTACGCGGATGATATGTTCAAGCTGGACGTTGAGAAGCGGCAGTGGGCTCTAAAGCCCATGAACTGCCCCGGCCACTTTGTTCTCTTTGGCCACCGTGACCGGAGTTACCGTGAGCTTCCTATGAGAATCGCAGACTTTGGTGTTTTGCACCGCAACGAGGCTTCTGGTGCCCTGAGTGGTTTAACCAGGGTTCGTCGCTTTCAGCAGGATGACTCGCATATCATATGTACACAGCCGCAGATTTCGTCGGAGATTGAAGGCCTCTTTGATTTCTTGCAGTCCATCTACGGCCTGTTTGGCTTCACCTTCAAGTTGAAGCTCTCTACCCGCCCTGAGAAGTATCTCGGTGAGAAGGAGACATGGGACCATGCCGAGGAGCAGCTGAAGGCGGCCATGACCAAATTCAAGGGCAACGACTGGTTCATCGATGAGGGCGACGGTGCGTTCTACGGCCCGAAGATCGACATCACCATCGCCGATGCCCTCAAGCGCGAGTTCCAGTGCGCCACCATCCAGCTGGATTACCAGGCTCCCATCAACTTCAAGCTGGAGTACATGACCAACGAGAAGTCCGAGACCAAGGAGGGCGAGACCAAGGAGGGTGAGACCAGCGCGAACGAGCCCGGCCCCGGCCGTGCCCGCCCCGTGGTCATCCACCGAGCCATCATCGGCAGTTTCGAGCGGTTCCTGGGCATCCTGATCGAGCACTTTGGCGGCAAGTGGCCATTCTGGATCAGTCCTCGCCAGATTATGATCGTGCCCGTCATGCCCGCTGTCAACGATTACGTTGAGGAGCTGCAACAGATCCTTCAGGGCGACAAGCTGAACGTCGACATCGACATCAGCGGCAATACCATGCCCAAGAAAATTCGGTCAGCGCAAGTCTCACAATATAACTTCATCTTCGTGGTGGGTGCCCAGGAGAAGGAGGCACGCACCGTTAATATTCGCAACCGTGATGACCCTGACACCCAGAAACATGGTGTCATGGTCCCTCTGGACGAGGTGCGGGCCAAGCTCCGGGCATTGCGCAAGGAGCGTAGGTTGGCGAACGCACTGTAGGGGAGATATGTGTTAGCGATTTACGAAAAGTGAAATGAAGTACATGCGGATTTTCTACTGTATTCCAGTAAATATAACCCATACATAACTAATGTAGTAGAGTAATCAGGGTCTGGATTGAGCCACGGAACGCGGTACCCTTAAGCGAAAACACCTTGGGTAGGTAGACATCTTCCTGACTTTAATCACGGGAGTATGCGAAGTTTAACCTACTTAGTGATCTCCCCATATTAACAGAAGTTCAAGCCTTTCGCCCTTGATTCACTAACCTTTTCCAGATTTCTGCTCTTTTGGTTCTGATGATCAGCAGCATGATTATGATAAGTGGATTGGTAGACACCTCCCCTGCCTGATCCATGTGGTAAATAGAACTTCCTATTTAAGTAATAATTGTCTGATTTGCTCATCCTATCGAAAAGCCCATGATTCTGCCGGGGTTTCTGCCGTTTCACCTACCTTAAATCAGCATCTGGTTTTGCTTTTACTGAATTTTGAACGTTTCAGTGCTCTCTGACTGCTTTGAACTATCAAAATCTGGTTCAAGGCAAGATGAAATGCTATCTCCTCCACCTCTGGCACCTCCGCAACCCCTGAGCAACCCCGTGGGCGATATTGAGTCCTCAGTAGAAGTCTCTGACTACCACACATATTCTGGACTGTCTCGTCGTCGTTGGGCTGTCGTTGGCTCTGGCGTACAGCAATATCTCTTCCTTCTCCTCCCTGACCTCCACGTCCACGTCCGCGTTCTCGTCCTTGACCGTGCGTACTAGAACCTGGATTATCTCCGCGGCTTGCAAGTTATTCGAGCGTAAGCTGGAATAGTTCTGGATATTGTTACGTCGACCTACTTGTCGACCACGTCGTCGAAACGTACAAGGCTTCTTGCACTTGCAGCAGAGCGGGAATTCGAGGAGATATACCAAGGTGATAAAGATGCCATTGGGGCGGAACTGGGTTAGAGAAAGGTGGCCTTGGGGGACCTGATCAAGGCGTTCTTTGATGATATGGATACAAGGATATCCCACTGTCTCACGGGAGTTACAGTTGCAAATAGCCGGTATTGATGTCTTAAAATCTCCTGGTGGGAAAGAGGCATCATAGACGTTCTCAACAGACCTAATAACCTTTGTCGATGCTAGGTAAACTAGATTTTTGCAGTAAATTAGTGGTTTAAATTGGCTTTTCCATATTATTGCGTTCAGTTTCAGTACGGTCGTCCCTGTGTTGGCGATTGAGGATATCTTTGATGTTGCAAAGAATCCTTCAAAGACGCCTACTTGAGACATGTAGTTCTTGCTTGAGCATCCAGGGCACCCTCAGTCCGGGAGGTGGATGCTTCGCCTAGATGAAGATATTTAGTCCCTAAGTAGCCTAAAATGTCTTTCTCATAATCCAATCATTTAATACAGCGGAGCGTTCCTAGATTTGAGCCCGAAAGAATGAAAGCTTTAGGATCCTTTCGGTGGTGAATACAACGATGACATTATGTCTGACTACAGGTAAGAACAGGCACCATCCTCTGATTCTTCAATTTTCTTTAATCATTATACCAAAGGATCAAGACATTCTCAGGTAAGACATACAAGACATTGCTGCCTCATATCTTTGATCTATTCAGAGTAGGCCTTGCGAGTTATGGGAATATGGCATCGGGCCTCCCTTTCACTTTGTCGTTTGCTTATACCCTCCTCTATCGTAGCACATAGTTAGTCGCTCATCTTCCTCATCTTGATTCCTCATCTTGCTTCCTCATCTTGCTTCCTCATCTTGCTTCCTCACTTGCTTCCTCATCTTGCTTCCTCACTTGCTTCCTCATCTTGCTTCCTCATCTTGCTTCCTCGTCATCAACCTGATTGATCACACACACTACGTTCCTACGATTCATCCAGATAACATCGAACCCCGGTTCTCTTATGGACCGAAAGCGCGTCCCATGCCCACGGGCAGAAGAGCTTGGATGTGGCAAGACGTTTGCCTGGACATCGAGTGCAAATCAGCATGCTAAGCATGTACACGACAAAGTCAGACATCCCTGCCCGCGCGCAAAGGACCTCAACTGTGACCGGACGTTTCCTTCTAAAGCGCATGCAAATGAGCATGCTGAGCAGGTACACGACAAAGTCAGATATGCCTGCCCGCGCGCAAAGGACCTCAACTGTGACCAGACGTTTTCCTCGAAACAGAATGCGAAGCAGCATGCGAAGAGAGCTCATGGTGAAAAGTTAACTCAGAAAGAAATTCTCGACAAAGTCAGATATCCCTGCCCGCGCGCAAAGGACCTCAATTGTGACCAGACGTTTACCTCGAAAGCGGGTGCAAAGCAGCATGCTAAGAGAGCTCATGGTGACAAGTCAACTAAGAAAGGAATTCCTTGCCCATGCGCAGAGGAATTCAATTGTAGCAAGACGTTTTCCTCTGAACCGAATGCAAAGAGGCATGCTAAGGAGGTGCACAATCACAACGAAGCCAAATGTCCCTGTCCCTTCGCAGAAAAGGAGCAATGTACTTTGGAATTTTCTTCCAAATCCGCTGCCAAAAAGCACGCAAAGAGAGCTCATGGTGATACGTCAACTCGGGAAAACTTTCCTTGCCCACACGCAGAGAAATTCGATTGCGACCTGACGTTTTCGACACCATCGAATGCAAAACAACATGCTGAGAAAAAACATGGCAGAATTGAGCCGGATGAAACATTTATTGCGGCGTGGCCCGGGATATCATCAAGTATTCCCCTCATGGACGAGTCCGGTGAAAAAATACCTGGATGAGACAAGCTGCCAAACCCGTCCGTTCTGGACGGCAGGTTCACATGTCCACACCCAGGTTGCAGCACAACAAGCTCAGCCAACCATGCGATAAAATACCATTACTTGGCCAAGCACATGAGGGCTCGTTGGCCCTGTAAGTACGCGGCTATATTTGGTTGTGACAAGACTTTCTCGTCAAGGTCCAGTGCCGAGAACCACTCACAGGCGCACATTTACAGGTTGATATGCCAGTACGTTCGATGCCTTTCTCATATGCAAGGTAGGAAGTCGACAACATCGGCCTCCATTGCGCATTATAACTGGCATATTCAACAAGGACACTTTCAAGAGGGGGAATACCCCCCTTTAAAGGTACGTAACAATGAAAGAACAAATGAACATCGCTTAATGGGAATAATAGGTCCTGATTCCGCACCCCGGTGTGAATATTGAAGACGAGCATGAACCGTTAGCAATGGCTGAAGCCATACACGGCAATAGGGGCAGTGAAGCCGGGGACAACGAAGTGGAGGATTCTGAGGATGAAGAAGATGGAGACCGAGGAGATTGGGGGAGTGAGTCCGAGGACGAAGTAGTTGAGAATTCTGAGGATGTCGAATATGATCCGGCTACGGAGTTGGCAGCTGCGTGGCTGGACCGTTTCCCAAAGG
Source organism: Penicillium riverlandense (assembly GCF_028828495.1). Taxonomy (NCBI): domain Eukaryota; kingdom Fungi; phylum Ascomycota; class Eurotiomycetes; order Eurotiales; family Aspergillaceae; genus Penicillium; species Penicillium riverlandense. The sequence continues at coordinate 701,172 of NW_026643197.1, read as the reverse complement.
ACCAAAACATCCTCAAAAAAGGTAAGACATAAGATATTGCTGCCTCATACCCCATTGCTAATCCTGTCATCTAGTTGCTCGGCCTGAAGGCTCACGACACTATGGGCTCAAGTGCCCAGGCCCCGGAAGGGTCGCTGACGGACTAGTGCTGGGTACGCAGGTGTGCCCAAATAGAGCGACAATCTCATTCGAGACAGGTGTTGTTGTCAAACGAAAAGAGAGTCAGCATATTGGGCTCAAAACCCGATGCGCATCCTGCCACGGGCGGTTTATGTTCAACGAGTTTCTGAGGACTCATTTTCTGGAAGCAGATCCTGATCAGGAAGCGTGCAGCCATAAGGGGTGCCTCAAGCCTGCGTGGGAGGGCTCAAAACTCTGCCATAATCACTTCCTTTCCTGGACGCCAGACCTCCTCAGCAAAGACAAAGTCGCGATGGATGAGCTCAGAAATTTGTTCGAGAAAGCGGCTTTCGATCAGTGGTTCCCCGCGACAACGATAATGGCCAGAGTCCTAGAGAGGATGGAATCCGACAGCAAGACCAATATTCCGGCTTCCGAGATAGTTAATATCGACCTGGAAACTGCCTTTTTTTCCCGGAAGGTGCTCCAGATCGGCCTCGCCAATCTTCAAGGAGAGAAAGCACTCGATTGTCTTACGAAGTATGGTGAGGGAATCATCGCGCCTTCCAAATCGGGCTTGTCTGCACAGGCAACTCAGCGGCAAAAGGACTATGAAAAGAAGGTCCGAACCTATTATTCGCAAGACGGGACCCTTGATGCAAACAGGGTCGTAGGAAAACTCCGAGAAATCGGTATTTCTAAGAAAACCATTTTCCTGTCTTGGGCGACGTGGTGCTTCGACCTGTCTTTCTTGAGAGACTGGCTGGGGGCTGAAGGTTTTCACGACGTTCTCCCCGGGGATGAGAATGTCTGTTTGCTTCTCAAGGAGTTCCGTTTGAACGTGAGCAGGGTGATTGGTAGGACCTGCTACCGAGGCGGGGGGGTTCCTCTATCTCTGCCTGTGCTGTTTCTTCTACTTTTCGGAGAGAACCACCGCCTCTCGGGGCGCAATCACCATGCACTGGTGGACGCCCAGCAGTTATCCATGATAGCAGAGGTGTTCGTCGACCTTTGTAAACCTCCTGACAAGCGGGTTCTCTGGCGGCGATCGGAAATCACGTTGGGCCCAGGGAAGAGGCAACGACCATTGGAAGTGTATTCCCCTCGGTCAAATAAAAAGGCAAAGCTTTAGTGAGAGGGTTTTGGATGAGATTGTTTCGTTCTTTGCGCATGGCGGGGGGTATCATGGGCCAAGCTGCAAGCGCTGCGCAAGGAGCGGCGGCCTGGAGAATCCCTTGTAAGAGGGCTGACCGTTAACCACAAGTGAAATCAATGCACCGTTGGGATCCACAGCCCTAATTCCGCGATCCATGGACCGGACCTTCTTCGTAGGGCTGGATCGGCGAAGGCCAGATCGCGATCGGGGAATGAATCTGTAGGTTATATTCTGTAGCAGTGACGGAGTTTCCCTTGTAGTCGTGAAGACTCGCGAGTGTTTTGTTTCAGCCGTGGTCGAGGCTGGCCCACGTTCTGCCTCCACTAATTCTGCCCCTCGGACAAAGCCCCTCTTGACTTGTTTTCATTCACTTGGATCGTGGTGTGGCCTCTTTTGTCCTGGGACTCCAGCTGCTTCTTCTCACTTCTTGTTCTTCTCTTCTTCCTCTTATTCTTCTTCTTCTTTTACTCCCTCTTCACTACTCATCTCCCTTCACACCCCCCACCAACCTTCACTACCACCACCAGCTCACCCCTCTCCTCCCCTCCCTCCACGTCATCAGGTTCGATTGAGCCTCATTTCTGTCGCTTCCAGACCCCAATCCTTCCAGAATATTCAAATCCTCTGCTGTCCCCCCGTGCAGTAGCCTGCGCCCGAAGCGAACCCTCCCCTGTTCGATCTCCCGCGCGACACTGCGGGGCTTGGAATCCCATCACACTCGCTTCGAGCTCCCCCTTTCTCTCGATTCACACCTCCTACACCCCGATCACACTCGACACCATGGCGGATTTGCAAGGTCGCAAGGTCTTCAAGGTCTTCAACCAGGACTTTATCGTCAACGACAACTACAATGTCACCAAGGAGTTGGGCCAGGGCGCATACGGTATTGTCTGGTGGGGTTTCCCAGTCACAGAGCCACAGTGATGATAATAGTATTAACACTCGCTGTGAACAGTGCTGCGACCAACATCCAGACCGGCGAAGGCGTCGCCGTCAAGAAGGTCACCAATGTGTTCAGCAAGAAGATCCTGGCCAAGCGGGCTCTGCGCGAGATCAAGCTGCTCCAGCATTTCCGCGGCCACCGCAATGTATGTGGTTTGTCTTTCTCGGGGATAGACTGAAACTGACCGGTGCTAGATCACTTGTCTATACGACATGGACATTCCCCGACCGGATAACTTCAACGAAACATATCTCTACGAAGGTAGGCAGTGCGCCCTATTTCATACGCATGCTCTCTCTCTAATGCCATCACAGAACTGATGGAATGTGACTTGGCGGCTATCATTCGCTCGGGACAGCCATTGACCGACGCACACTTTCAATCCTTCATCTACCAGATCCTCTGCGGGCTCAAGTATATCCATTCCGCCAATGTGCTGCACCGGGACTTGAAGCCCGGCAACCTGCTGGTCAATGCGGACTGCGAGCTCAAGATCTGTGACTTTGGTCTGGCGCGTGGCTTTTCCATCGACCCGGAGGAGAACGCCGGTTACATGACCGAGTACGTGGCGACGAGGTGGTACCGCGCGCCCGAGATCATGCTGAGCTTCCAGAGCTACACCAAAGCCAGTACGTTGTCTCCCCGCTCTTTCTGGCCATATCCTTGTTAACACCACTTCCTAGTTGATGTGTGGTCAGTGGGCTGCATCCTGGCTGAGCTGCTAGGCGGCCGACCCTTCTTCAAGGGCCGCGACTACGTCGATCAGTTGAACCAGATCCTGCACTACCTGGGCACACCGAACGAAGAGACCCTGTCGCGCATCGGTTCCCCCCGTGCCCAAGAGTACGTGCGCAACCTTCCCTTCATGCCCAAGGTTGCCTTCCAGCGGCTGTTCCCGAACGCCAACCCAGACGCCTTGGATCTGCTAGACCGCATGCTGGCCTTTGATCCATCGTCGCGCGTCTCTGTGGAAGAAGCCCTCGAGCACCCCTACCTACACATCTGGCACGATGCCTCCGACGAGCCCACCTGCCCTTCAACCTTTGACTTCCAGTTCGAAGTCGTCGACGACGTCCCGGAGATGCGCCGCATGATTCTCGACGAAGTCGTCCGCTTCCGCGCTACTGTTCGCCAGCAGTCTCAAGCTCAGGCCGCCCAGCAGCAGCAGATGGCTCAGCAGACTAATATCCCTATCCCGGATAACCAGCAGCACGCCTGGAAGACTGAGGAGCCCAAGCCCCAGGAGGCCGTTCTCGGCGGCGGGCCCCCGAACGATCTGGAGGCCTCGCTGCAGCGCGGCATGGATGTGCAGCATTGATTTTTCTTCCTGTGTGTTTGATCTTCTGCTTAGTATATCTGCTGGCGAATATATTCTCTTTTATTTTGCGCTTGCCTTTGCCCTTTGCCCTACCCCTCTGCGCATATCTATATTCATGCTTGTCACGTCGTGCCGTTTGGCCTCTGTCCCGGTTTCTGCTCCATCTGTTCGTCATCAAACAAAGCGCACACAGTGTTCCCTATGGTCTGCTTGCCGATATAATGAATTAGCCACAAGAGATGATTGATTGATACTACCTACTTGCCTCTGAGAGAAAAAAGACCGGATAACAATTGCATTTTCCTCGTGTGTTTCTCCTTCTTTCTGCGTTCTTTGATTATTATTATTATTGTCTTCCCCAATGCTTCGACTTGTTCTTGCTGGTTCATGTATATGTCTTGTCTTGTCGGTCTATGTCTCTGTGTATCTACGTCGGATGGTGCCAAGTCGAGCACGGCTTTTTTGTCATTTGCATGTCTACAGGATAAGTCGCAGGATTAGATAAAGACGGAAAGAGCGAAGAAGTTGGAGCAGAGGAATGAATTGAATTGAGCAAAAGTTCAACTGTTGAATTGAAACAGAACAGAGTCTGGGAAATAACCAACTCTCCTGAACACTAGTTAACTAACTGCCTGGTAGATGCTAAAGCAAAAGTTCGCTCAAAATAAGGCGATGATGAAAATGCAAGCAAGTAATTGCCTAAATAAAAGCGCCTCTTTCCATGCTAATGCCAATATCAACGCCAATGCAATCCCCAAACTTCGATTTCACCCATCCACCATCCATATGGATGGATCAATAATAATACCCCCGCCACCAAACAGCCATACAAGCCGCAACCACCAAATCCAGCATCTTGATCCCCTCATCCTCAACAACAAGTTTGCCCAACTTCGCGCTCTTCCCACGCATCCCACCACCAGCAGGCTCGCGCGCAAGAGACAAATCGAGACGGTCCTCGTCGGAGTCGGGCCCGCCGCTGCTCGTGCTGATACTGCGATGATGTTGATGTTGATGTGGGTTCGAATGAGAGGACGGGGATTGGAATTGGTTCTGGCGTGGAAAGCGGTGTGTTCTTAGGGATGTGCGGCGGGGGAGGATAGGGAGATGGCCCTTGTTGTTGGTATCTGCAGACCCAGATGTTCCCGACTGGGCGCGTGGGCGGGTGTAGGTGTTTGGGTTGAGGAGTTGGGAGATGGAGTTGCGTTTTGAGTGGGTGGTTGGTGAGATGGCGGTGTCTGCGGTTGTTAAGTCGGTGTGCTGGCTCTGTGAGAAGACCGAGGTATGGTGTGGATGTGTTTTGTGGGAGGCGTGGCTGATGTGGGTGTGTAGATTTGCTGCCTGGAAGGGCGTGTTGAAGCGGAGCTCGGCGACTGTCACGGCTGGAGGCGAGTCGGCGTCTCCAAAGGCTGGTGTATTCCCACCAGGGCCGGATATCATGTGCTTGCATTTGAGACTGCGGCCGTTGACACTGCTGGAGAAGGTGCAGGTGCCGTTCCACGGCGAGGAGAAGACATAGTAGCCGCTTTTCAGCCTGGATGACATTGCCGAGCTATCTGCGTAGTCGGTGCCGTGCGCGGTAGATTCATCGTAGGGTTTCGAGACGCAGAGCTGGCGGTGGAATTTGCGGGGCGCTGACGGTTGCGCACTTGCATGGGTTGCTGGGGGAGGCATATTTGAAGAGGATCCCGGACGGCCGGAGGCAGTGGGTAGATTGGCTGCCACATCGGCGAGAGAAAGCGGCTCATTTGAGCCAATGAATCGGTTATAACCTGGCGTAGAGATCTCGATATCAACGGCATTGCGGTTCATCCGCGGCGTGGAGATCGTTGCCACGTTCCATTGAGTCCCAGTTGCGGGATCGCGTCTGATGAGCGTGATGTGGAAGCCTGCTGGGACATGGCTGTCCTGACATCTTTGATGTCGAGTAGGCGACTGCCCGGGGCTTCTCTGTGCTGAACTAGGACGGCCGTGGGAGTGCCGGGGTGGTAAAGGTGGTCTGTGAGAGTCCAAACTGTGACGGCCTGCTACCGGCCCTTCGTGGTTCTCCCTCAGACCGTGCATATGTCCGGCGAATGTGCTCCACCGATTGGCTTGCTTGGACGGGTCGCCAGTCGTCGGAGCACCAGACCATGGCTCTTCACTGTTCGGTGGACGAGGCAGAGGTCGCCGCGGTATCGGCTGTTCCACAGTTTGTGCAGTCGTAACTGGCGTCCCTGGGAATGACACATTCTCCGCCGAGACCACGGGCATCGGAGCAGGTCGCCGGGGTAGAGGAGGAGGCGCTTGCTCCTCCAGAGACAGCGACAGCTCTTGATGCTGCGGCGGTTCCGGTGCATCCCCCTCTACCTTCCCCACAGGCTTCCGGCGCACATTATTCAACCGTGCAAACTCTCGGTGCCCAGGATCATCTATGTCACCTCCAGCCTCGAGCGCCTCCTTCCTTAGCTGTGTCTGCTCCTCGCGCTCGCGCTCCACTTGCTGTAGCAGCGCATCGTCATCCGGCGTCGCGACGTGGAGATAGTAAAGGGATGCATTGATAGCTTCGGCCGAAATGCTAGATTTGGTGGGTGGTTTGAGAGGGGAGAGGAAGATGTCTGTTGTTTTCGTCAGGGCAGTCGTTAGCTTGGTTCTTGATAAGACGGACAGACGGGTTCACTCCCTGGACATTACGACACTTCAAGCATTACAATGTCACAGCTGAGCTATGTAGCTTACCTTTGCTCCCCGGAACTCGCACGATATACAGCACCAGTGGGTCGAGCTTCTTCTGTGTCGGATTCCGCGGGTAGGCGGGGGGTTGGATGCGATGGCCGTTACGGCCGACAGCGAGCGTGCCTCGACAGGCCCCTGGGCGGTAGTGGCAGCAGCAGCGGTCGACATGGGACACTGGCCGCGATCCAGTTGGGGTCCTTTGGGGGGGAAAGAGAGAGAGAGAGAGAGAGCGTGTGTGTGTGGAAGGGATAGACAATGGAGACAAGGGCCGAGCTTGCGAGGGGTGGAACAGGTACGTCAGTCCGTCAACAATGAGAGAAATCAAACCCTTTTTCGGGTCTCCCTGGCTTGCGTGGCCACACAGAATTAGGAAAGAGGAAAGGAAAGAAGGTTGCCTACGGGTGGCGCAGTACGCGTCGTTGGTCGAGGTCAAGGCTGGGCATCCCCGCGATCGGGCAGAAGAGAAGGTATATGTATTCGCTCATGGTATCTCCCAAGTAGTTACAGGGACAACAAGATGGCTGAAACCAAAGAAGAAGAAAATAGAAATGCAGAAAGGAGAGTCCGGTGATGTCGGTACACGAACTCCATCCCTCCAACGCCTGCGACTGATGATGCCGCCCAAAGAATTCCCAGGTCCAATGTTCCGTGTGTGCCCCAAAAAATAAGTAACCTCGTATGTAAGGAAAACAGCAATGCTCTAGACAACGGTCTCGGACCGCTCACCCTCTGCGATCACCGGTACTCCCAGTCCACGGTCGGGACTCTGCAATACTAGCTGCTCGTGCCGCCGGGCGCGAAGGAAGTCGCTGACGGCGCGAATGAGAATAAACCAGCCGACAATCATCAGGACGTACGAGATCCACTCGCTGGTGCTGATGGCAGTTATGGAGCCCCCATCACCACCGCCGCCGCCCGAGGTCTCGCCAACGGTGTTCGGATCGAAGCTGTGGCTGTTGGGATCGGGTGGCGTGCTTCCATACTGGCCCGTGCCTCCGCCGTCGGAATCGGGCTCACTGCTGCTCCTCATATAGAAGCCATATTGGACAAGCGTGAGACCGAGGCCCGCTCGGCTGCCGTTCTTTGCGGCGTGGGTGGTGTGCAGGAGATAGGTCAACAGGAAACCGACCAGCTGGAATGACATGGAAATCATCGCATTCCACACAAAAGAGAACACAGATCCGACAGGTAGTCCATCGACGTAGACTTCGTCGGATGAGATACCGGGCGCAAGGATCGTGGTCTCCCAATATGGGGGCGTCGCATCGGCAGCGGCTTCTTCATATGACTAGACACCAAAAACGTCAGCAACCCCGACTTTTCACCACAATGACCTCAACTTACTGGAGGAAGATCCTCATTCTTCTCGCCCCGTTCAGGTTTAGCGGACAGATTGGCAAAGACACCATCATTCGAGGCCGTAATCGACCGACTATTTCCAGACGCAGGCGTACTAAAAGACGGCAATATCGTCGGCCGCCGTATAATGCCAGGAGCCCGGGTCTGATCCTGCTGCCCGCCCATAGACTCGGACGAGGATGACGCAGCGCCGGGACCGTTATTATTATCATCGACTGAGCGGAAGTTCGGGTTTGCTCGCATTAACCGCTGCCTATCGTCGGGTTCATTATCGTCGTCGGATCCATCGTCATCGTCAAAGGCATCGGCCAGCGTCTGCTCCTCGTCGTTCCGGAGCGGATCGTCGCCGTGTAGCAGACGTCTCGAGGACGGCGAGGATGAACGAGATCGGAATGAGGGAGGCGGAGAAGAGGGGGTGAGATCGGATCGGGCTGGGTTCAACGGGTAGGAATGTGGCCCTTCTTCTTCATCTCGGGCGTTGACCTGATGATTGTATTCTTGTTAGTTTCTCTAGTTCTCTCTCTCTTGAGCTGATGGGGATCAGCGGAGGGGCCTGGATTGGTGGTCGTACCCGTTGATAGCGCTGCGAGCTCATGATGAGCTGAGCGGCGGAGCGACCGGCAAAGACCAGAAGGGAAAGAAAACAAAGGAGAAAGCAAACAATTATAGGATTAGGAGAAGGAAAGAAGGGAGGAGAAACGAGGGCGTGATGGAGGTGAGGCGTTAGGGATGAGGGAGAAGAGAAGATGAGAGTCGAGAAGGCAAGCAGGGCGTTGCAATCACCGGAGGGGGGCGGTGAAAGGCCTAAGGCCCCAGGCATTCATCCAGACGGGCCGGAAAGATCAGCCGGCGCAGCTTCGTCTGTCGTCCTTTGCCATCCACTCAACTGCCACCATGTCGAAACCGACGGTATGTCTACACAGTAGCCAATTCGATCTCAATGAAAATCTAACAACTGTCCAGACCCTCCCATCTCGTCTCACCCACCTTCTCAAACACTGGCCCGTCGATAAGGTCCGCCCGGCCTCCGTCTCCATCCAGTCCTACCTGCAGTCGCGCCTCGACAAGCCAACTGCACTCCCCGACTCCTCTGTGAACGCCCTCTCCTCCCTCCTAGATGACCGCTACGCGCGCCGGTACCCGCTCTCCCCGAAACTGCGGCGTCCAGCAAGCAACCCTGACCACTACGATGATCTCATCCGCGAATTCGACGAAGCGCCCAACCGGGATTGGTTTGGGCGGTTACGGAAGCGTGTGGGTGGAATTCTTCGGTTGAGGTGATGGATGGTGTATGATCTATGTTTTTTGTTTTCCCTTGTGTTCCTTCTTCCCTCTCGCAGGCAATGGGATTTGGCGGGTTGCATCACTTGTATCGATTATTCCTTTGTATTTTGTACTATTACACCACTTCTGTCTTTACTTGATACCAGACGAACGAAACAAAATTTGAAGATGAAGTCCAATGAAAATAAACCAACTCCCACCCCTCAAAATCGAGGGAGTGTAAATAATTCGCTATATACAGTGGTACAGTCGTAAACTGTAGTCCATGCGCAGGTCAAGCAACATGACATGAATCCAAAAAGAGCCAACCCCGAATGCACGCTTCAACAATTTTAGAATCACATTTACAGCATGGGCTTCAGGTCCTCGGCCACCTTGAAGGGCGCCTCAGTCTTGGCCTTGACCTCCTCGACGGTAACGCCGTCCGCGATCTCAATCAGGGTCAGGCCGTTGGTGAAATCCACGTCGAAGACGCAGAGGTCGGTGATGATGCGGCTGACGCAAGCCGGGCCGGTCAGCGGGAACTCGCACTGCTTGACGATCTTGGGGTTGCCCTTCTTGTCGGTGTGCTCCATGGTCACGACAACCTTGGTGGCGGCCGGGTTGGAGACCAGATCCATGGCGCCACCGAAGCCCTTGATCTTGCCAGGGAGCATCCCTGAAAGAATATAAGTTAGAAGAGAGTGCATTGTAAAGAACGAGAAGAAGAAACTTACAGTTGGCCAGGTCGCCCTTGGCGCTGACTTGCATAGCACCCAGGATGGTCAGGTCGATACGGCCAGAGCGGATCATGCCGAAGGACTCGTCGCTGCCGAAGCAGGACGCGCCAGGCTTGAGAGTGACGGTCTCCTTGCCTGCGTTGATCAGGTCGGCATCCTCCTCGCCCTTCTTGGGGTACGGGCCCAGGCCGAGAATACCGTTCTCGGACTGCAGAGTGACCTCGACGGAAGAATCAACGAAGTTGGGAGCCAGCATGGGCATGCCGATGCCCAGGTTGGCATACATGCCGTTCTTGAACTCCTTGGCTGCGCGGCGGACGATGCGCTCGCGCTTGTTGGCGGTGTCACCGGAGCCCAACGCGGAGGTGTCGGCGCCCTCCTCCTTGGCGAAGGTGAACTTCTCAATCTTCTTCTCGGTGGTGCTCTGGATGACGCGCTTGACGTAGATACCGGGCAGGTGGATGGCGGCAGGCTCAATCTCGCCGGGCTCGACGATGTGCTCCGCTTCGACGATGGTCATCTTGGCGTTGCGGCCCATGGCGCCGTTGAAGTTGGCCGCCGCATACCGGAACTGGCAGTTGCCCAGCTTGTCGGCCTTATAGGCCTTGACGAAGGCGTAGTCGCCCTTGATCGACTCCTCCATGACATAGCTCTTGCCGTCGAACACCTTGGTGTCCTTGGCCTTGCTGTACAGCTGCACGGTGCCGTCGCTGTTGTGTCGGAGCGGCAGGTCGCCCGTCTGCACGACCGTGCCAAAAGCGGCCGGGGTGTAGAAAGCCGGGATACCGGCGCCACCGGAGCGACAGCGCTCAGCGAGGGTACCTTGCGGCGTGAGTTCTAGCTCAATCTCGCCGGTGAGGTACATGCGCTCGAAGGTCTTGTTCTCGCCGACATAGCTGGCAATCATCTTCTTGATCTGCTTCGACTGCAGCAGCAGACCCAGTCCGGAGCCGTCCACACCGGCATTGTTGCTCGCCACCGTCAGGCCGGTGATGGACGGGTTGGCCCGCACGGCGTTGATCAGCGTGTCCGGCACGCCGGATAGTCCGAATCCACCGGCCAGCAGGGTCGAATTGGACTTCATGTCCTTGGTCGCCGCCTCCGCGGACGGGAACACCTTGTTGATCTCGCATCGGCGCACGCTGCTGGAGAAGGTGCGCGCGAGGAAGCGCTGGTGCTTGGCCGGCTCGGCGGAGAACTGCCGCGCAATGCGCAGGCATGTTGCCACTTGGGAAGGCATGGTAGGTGAGTTGGAAAGGAAGGGGAATTGGGGAGTGAATCCTGGGAAAGTGGCTGACCCGGCAATATAAAGATGCGCGCTCGGCAGTGCGTTCTTCCCTGCTATCCGACCGGCGGGTGGGAACGGGACTACCCCGGATTCTTGAAGATGAGCATACGACCACGCTTTTCTATATTTTTTGTTAATAAAATAGCTGAGTTTTGATCTTTAGATGCTCTAGACACCATCCCTGAGATTTCTGACCTACAAATATTCCCTGTCCGTCCATTGACAGCTATTCTACCTGTTTCCTCTTTCGGACCTGATGACTAAGCTTCCGATGGTTCGGCACGGGGTGCGGCAAGCAGGCGGGCAGGCGGGCCGCCGCAGACTCAGTACGGAGTAGATTCTGCCTGTAGTGTAGGGATCGGCCGACAGAACTCGAACATGGTTGGTATCTTCAACATAGGGATGTATGTATACAGTCATAATCATAGACAAAAAATAGGCATGTGGAAATCGCTCCGATGCAAACTCTGAACACAGAAAAACAAGTCCGGGGTCAACATGAATCAATCATGCAAGAGGTCCATCCACCGCATCAACACTCTTGCGCTTGCGGGGGTTACTGTGGTTGTCACCGGAATCTACCAGTATTGGCCATTGTCAGCCATATGGCGCTGCCATTGGGACTTGGATTGGGCATGCGCGTCTGCTTCCATACCTGGTGCGCTGGGGTCCGACGATGTTTCATCATACGACGGCGGGTCGAGATCCATCAGGTCTTCCGGGGGCTTGGAGGCATGCACGCCCTGCATAGCAGTTGTCGTGGGAGGAGTCGTATCCATCATTTCGGGCATGGACTCGACGACTTCGCGACAGACGGGGTCGACGAGACGGTCTTTCATGTTCTTGTTGATGTACACGAGGAAGTAGGGCGTGGGCGGGTTGTGGTCCTGGTCGTTTTTGAAGATCTCGTCCAGGTTCTGTACCTCGGTCACATACTCGTCATTGTACTTGCGCCAGATGCCCTTCTGGAAGTCGTAGATGTAGATATAGTAGTGGCCGAAACTGACGGAGCCATGGTGCACGAAGACGGCATACAGGCAGTACGCGAGGTTGCGGTAGTCGGCGAATTGGCTGGAGATCATGGTTTGCGTGTCTTTGATCTCTTGCTCGACGGCTATAACGAGTCAGCTTTGCCTCTTTTTTTGAGGGGGTGGGTGGCACTTACCGCAGAGCTCTTCCTTCGCGGTCCCAGAGACCTGCTCAAGTTCATTAGGCAAAGTCGACTGAACCTCCTCCGAGGGACCGTCAGAGTCAGCGTCCTGATTGAGTTCCTGGAGGGCAGATTGGGTGTTCCAGAATAGCTGCTCCATGCTTGTTTCTCTACCATTCTGTGCAGTTGAGGGAACATCCTTCCGCAGCAGCTCGGCGCGACGAGCCTCGAGCGACTTCACGGCACGCTTCCATTCCCAGCACTGACGCCGCCGGTTCACGATCTCCGGCTTCTGGGTGTCCATGTAACGGTCCAGATAGATGGTCTCGAGCAACTCCAGGTGGTTAGTCGACTTGAAGGAACTTTTCCTCACCGCATCAAACTGAACTCGCTGGACTTGGATCTGAAGAACAGGAGGCAGCCGGCTTATAGACCCAAACTGCTCCGCCTCGGCATTTTCAACGTTGATCTTCTGGGCATCGAAGGCTCCGTCAATGGCAGCATAGATGTCTCGCGAGCCGCTGGCCACATCGACTTTGATATCAGCCCACCACTCTTCTTTAGATCGGGTACCACTTTCAGTGGAGATGTAGGATCGAGTGCGCCCGTAGAATAAACTATACGCGTGTTAGAACAGACTTTATGGTCCAAGATCACCCTTACTCTTTGATCTGGTCGAGCTGCTCGCCATCCTTGGCGACATCTCGAGGCTTGATAGCGCACTGGCTTTGGAAGAGAACATTATTAATCACCTCCGTCACATCCTGTTGGGCACCGATCTCCACTTCCTCGATCAGCTGCTTCTGTCGGTCAACCTCTGGAGAAGATCGCGGAGGCAGCTGGGGCTTCGCATCATCGGTGCCGGGCTTCGAGCCGCTTTCAGATTCGGGCGCCGCATTTTCGTGTCCCTCTGGCGGCGCCGCCGGGTCCTTGGTGTTTTCGGAAACCAAGGTCGCGTCACTGTCCACGTCGCTAACCATCGGGTCTTTTGCGGGTTCAGATTGACCCTGTACGGGCTGTGGAGGGCCAAGCGGTCCGAAAATGGGCGCTCCACCGATGTCGCCGAGACCCTGCGACATTCCCGCAGAAATGGTCGATCTGCGGCGAATGGCTGCTTCGTTACTAGGACTGATCAAAGTCAACCGAGCGAGCTCCTGGCCAGGCGTGACCGAAGACTGCGGAGAGGTAATCATATCATTGAACAGGGTACGGAGTTGCTGGAGGAATCGCAGCGACCGTTCGACCTCTTTCTTCATAACCTTGCGAGATCCCACCTGTTTGTGGTCCAGGCTGGCTTGGTCACTCAGGTCCATCTGGAAGGTCTCAAAATCCAGCACCATTTCCCGGAAGGGGCGGATCGAGAAGTAAAATTGGAGAAGACTGTTGAGATAACATGTGTTCCCGATGTTCTGCAGACCAACCGGCCACTCCGCCAAGTTGCGACTGGACTCGGTAGATATGCCAGCCATATTCTTGAGCAATGGGCTGTCCATATCCTTGGCAATGATGCTCAGGGCGTAGTTGTATTTCTCGGCGTTCTCGGGGTTGTCGTCCACGCAGATTGTGTAGGCTGCGACAATTGCACCTTCATCAGCGGTCCGGTCTGGAATCTGGAGTAAGCGATAAGCATCGCCAACGTCCATTTCACCCGCGACTGTTTCACCAGTGTCAACGAAATGCTTCAGTGCCACCGAATTTCTGGATTCAGCAATGAGCTTGACGGCGCGATTCGCCAATTCTCGGCTAGTCGGGTTGTCGTTGACCTTTTTCATACAGTTAGATTAGCATACAACATGACCCACAAAAGAACATACCTTCGCCGTGTACATGGTGATAATAAAGTCATCCGGGGTTTGATCGTCGACTCCAAGGTAAACCTGTGCTTGCTCGGCATTGGATACGCCTGGGTAAAATCGTCAGCGAATGCGCGAAAGGTGATGGTGGGTTGACTCACGATCTTCAGATGCAGACTGGATGCGCTCGCTCCGTCTGCTGTGACCGATTCGCCACAGCTGTTGGCGCGCCTCGGTTTCTTGGACTTGGGCCGTGGAGCCGATGAACATGTAGAAGGTTCTAATGATGATGTCCTCGGTGAGATTGGGATCATCACCGTTAAGCCCAAAGTACTTGTATGCATCCGCAACATCCTCGTCTGTGTATTTGCCTTCTGAGTAGGCAAGTTGAACAGCCTGGTCGATGATTTCCCAGTCCGCGCCACCTCGAAGGGTGGCAATCGACTTGAGGCATCGGAGATACAATGGTGCTCTGGCAGGATCGACCGACACCTGGCGGTTGAACGCTTCCACAATCATGGATGAAGCCATGTCTTCCACGGCTCCTAAGTCTTCATAGAATCTGTGGAGCGTAGTTAGAATTAGCTCGCCTTAAGAGGGGTGGAAAACAAACGGGGCAGGCGGCATATCAAACTCATTGACCCTGAGTGATTTGGGATCTGCAACACAGTCAGCCATGAAATCTGGCATTTAAGATTAGTATACACAAACAGTCAAGAGCCTCCACTGCATAAAGCATGTCGTTCGTTGCGGAGACAGACCGAGGGAGGGGATCAAATCCTTTCTTTTCCGAAGACGGTCGGCTGTCTATCAAAGACAGCAGTTCCTGAACAATGTTGTCGAGAAAGATACAGTCTGTGTCTTGGTAGGGTGACTCTGTTTTCGCACTGGTGGCCGGCTGAGGAGGCTGCCAGGTATTGTTCTCCTGATATGATATTAGTAAAGAAGTCCCCAGATAAGGAGGGGCTAAGGTCATACCTGTTGGTAGGTGAAATTGAGAAACTCAAACAGTTTCTGACAAGGCATCCCATCAACACCAAAGCTGAGCATAAACCTCTTGTTGGTTGCGGTAATGGACTTGCTAGGCTGGTCAGGTTTGAGAGTATTGCTGACATACATACGCAGGTTGTCGAGGACAGTGGCCGAGCTCGGGCAGGCCATGCCCTCTAGGCGCTCAGGCTGAGCAGCCATTGCCTCTTGAGCCCGTTTGCGAATCACATCCTGATCAGTCAACAGGTGCACTAGTTCAGGGTTTAAAAGAGGAGAAAGGATTCGCAGGGAGACAATGGCCGGACATGAAAGGTTGGAGCACTGATAATGGAATGTCTCTGCTAGCTGGCCTTTGGGAGTGACCTCTGCACTTGAACTTCCACCCGCTTGTCTTCCTGACTTGTAGACAAGGTGATGGATATGGCCCTCCAGATTCTGAGAGAAGGTGTTCATGCCATTTGTATAGTTCACCACAACCTGGATATGGCAACGGCATTTGGTGCACATTGCATGCACCTTGGATGTGCAGCCCGGACGTCGTTTCTGGTCTTCCTGGGTGTGGAAGGTCTGTTTGGGTTTGGTCACATAGTTGTGGCGACAGGCTGAGGGTGATATGAAATCCAGTGCTCCATTGTAGCGTTCGGAGTAGACGGGGGGAACTTCGGAGAGGAGGTTACGGCCGGTGCTTGAAGGGTGTGCGGGATCGTAGAGTAGGATGTCCTGCACGAGACGAGGCGCCGTCTTTCCTATATTGGTGGTAATTCTCATATTAGCCATTTTCTGGGCCGGTGGTAGTCACCCCTCCATCAGGCAACGTACCTGCTCGCTGAGGAACAGCCATTTGTCAGGTTGATCTATTGGAGAAACCACGAGCTCCTGTCCAACGTGAGCCTAGCAGTCCTGATAAGCGAGGGGTAATAGGGTGCACACTATGATTTGGAAGGTGAGAAGCGAAGCGTGCAGTCCACCCACCCGCGATGAACGAGCTCCGGAGCAACAGGTGCAGCGGGGAGCCCGTGGACACCGGACGAGCAAGGTGGTGGGAGGTCAACGTCGCGTACAGCACTTGTAGGGCATTGAGTAGGAGAATAAGAACAGCAGGGCCAACAAATAAAGCAGAAGATGCGTGAGAAATGAAGAGGAAAAGCACAGCAACAGCAGCACACGGTATACCTGGAGCTCGCTCCATTAAGCCCTCAGCGGTGGACAAGGCGGTGAGGGCCAGCAGAACCGGGCCAAATTCCACACCCAACGACATCTCAGTCCATCCCTGCTACGTCTCTGCCCCCCCACAGTCATGGCTCACCACGAGGAAGACCACAGCTACCATCCCAAGGATGCCATCTCGGGGGCATTGAAGGCCACGATGCTCACTGGCAGTGCAGGTCTTTTTGCCTCGGCTGTCCAGAACACCCTGACCAAAAGGAACGTCGGCCCGCTGGGCGTGTTTATGCGCAGTGGCGGCACCATCGGAATCTTCGGTATGAATAATGGCTGGGATAGCGCGGCTGGTCAATACTGACGCAGATCTCTAGCGGCGATGGGCGGTACCTATGAATTTGTCAAGACAGCCTCGGCCAACTTGCGGGAGAAGGAGGATCCTTACAACGTTGCTCTGGGTGGCTTCTTTTCGGGTGCTCTTCTGGGGCTGCGAGGTATGTTGTTTGTCACTGCGGATGAAAGCACTGCGGGGAAAGGGTGTCGTGGAGCATTGAAGGTCTTTTGGCTGATACGCGTCTAGTCCGCACCTTCCCCGCCCTGTTGGGCTATGGCGTCGCGCTGTCGACTGCCATGACCGCCTTCGAGTACACCGGAGGTAGCCTGTTTGGATACAAGAAGAACACAGAGGTGGATGAATTCGACCGCCGACAGCAGCTGCGGACGAACTACCGGACTCCGGCTGAGCAGACATTTGCCGAATTGGGCGAAGGACGGGGTATGTTGCTCGCATATAGTGGCCCCAATTTGATCCGCAACTGAGCTGACTCGATCTCCGGCAGGTATCTACGGCCCCAACTACGAGGAGCGACGCCGGGAGCGGCTGAAAGAGGCGTACGGCATTGAAGTCCCCACAACGCCGGCTGCCGCATCATAAAGTGGTTTCTTTCTTTTGTGTCGCTTTGTAAATTACCCCGTCGCCTCTAGCATGCCGGATACGACAATCCGATTTTTCTTCTGTTTTCATTTTCTCTGATGGGTGGTGTGGAGAGACGTAGCTGGTTCAGGTGATGGAGATGGTCACAATTACCTATTTCAGTGGGAATTAAGTGGAGGATTTCATATCCTTCAGTGAGAGCTCTAGCCACTGTATGACGGGTATACGGTGATGTAAATGAGAATAATATTTACCTTTTATCCCCGGACGTCGAGATAGGGCATCGCCCAATCACGACGGCCAACCGAATTCCCACGGCGGCGCAAAACGTGCCAGGGCCTTTCCCCAGGCTGCCCACGGTCAGTTTCTTGGGCAGCGGCACTCTGCCCAGATACACTAATCGCTAGGGGATGTGAGTTAAGAACTCTTGTTCCTCCGAACGTCACGATCATCGCGACGATCAGGGGTGTCCTAAATAGCGGCCACCCACGTGAATCAGCCACTAGGCAGATAAATATTACCTGAGTATTGTCCTAAGTGATGATGCTTCTATTCAATATGATGCTAGGTACAGCCCGGCCATTACTTCCGATCCATACGTCAACGCTCCCCCTCTCCGGCCTTCCCGGCTTGTCATCACGACTCCAGCTTCGAAGACGTCATCTATCTCACGTTCCCCCTCTTACCCGGAGCTACGAAGGTACGAACTCTTTGGTTTTTTCCTTCCAATCTCCCCCTTTCTGGCATTTTACCTCTGCTCACCGGACTATTAGTTACTAAACCCCGTTCGCCAGGTAACCAGCCCCGCGCCATACTAGTGACCGGCTTGTCCTGAACTATTCCCTATCTCCCTCTCTCTCTCTCTTTCTTTTCTCCACCTCCTTTTTGATTCTTTCCCGATCCTTATCCTCCGCGCTCCCCCCTTGCGTCACCCACGTTTCTTCCTGGCATGGCTGGGCCCCAGACGCCCGTGCAGGACTATCCGCCGCAAGAGTCGATGCGCGGCTTCTCCCGATCCTCGAGACCCAGTTCCTACGTGGGCAGCAATTCAATGCCCGACCAACCCCAGATGGCCCACAACCCGCGCTTCCGGGAGGACTTCGACGCAGCCAGCCGGCGCAGCTCCCTCATGCTGGACGGCGCGGGAATGCAGCGGTCTGCGTCGCAAATGTCCCGGGCCCGATCGCCGGGGCCCTCCCGATCGAGCACCCTGAAAAAGAAGCCCTCTCTCAGCCGCAAGGGCAGTCTGCGGCGCAATGGCAGCCGCCGCAGTATGCGCGCCGGCAGCGTGAGGAGTCTGAGCTTGGGCGACCGTGAGAAATACGGCGATGGCACCGAGGACCCTAACAGCGCGTTCACCATTCCGATTCCCACCTCCGGCAACCCGACCGAGGTGCTGTCCAACCGCTTCCAAGGTGTGTCGCGTTGTTCCGATTAATTTCACTCTTGTTAACTTGCTTCCTAGCCTGGCGCAAGGTCCTCAAAGACTTGATTATCTTCTTCAAAGAAGTCCAAAAATCCTACGAGACCAGGTCCAAGCTGTTCTTATCCGCCTCTCATGTTATCGGCAACCAGGCGATCCCACCCGCATTCCTGCAAACCGGTGGGCTGGCCGATGCGACCGAGATCCTCCGAGACTTCCACCGCCAAGGGTACACGGAGGCCAACAAGGCCGTCCAAGTCGAGATGGAGGTGATCAGCCAATTGACGGGTCTGCGCAACGACCTACAGAAGAAGACCAAGGAGATCAAGAGTCTGTCGGGGGATTTTAAGAATTCGGTCGAGAAGGAGCTGGAGGGCACGCGCAAGTCGGTCCGCCACTTGCAGGAGTCCCTCGGCCTCGTGGATACTGATCCGTCTGCGACATCGGGCAAAGGCGATCCATTCATCATGAGACTCAGTGTCGAACGGCAGGTTGAGAAGCAGATTGAGGAGGAGAACTATTTGCATCGGGTTGGTCCGCCCGCTTCATGTGACCTCACATATAGCTAACAACCCTTTTAGGCGTACCTGAACCTCGAGAACTCGGGCCGGGATCTCGAGTCCATTGTGGTTAGCGAGATCCAGAAGGCCTACAATGCCTATGCCAGCATCCTCCGACGCGAGGCCGATGAGGCCTATGACACCATCGAGAAGCTGCGAGTGGGCCCGATCTCGATTCCCCCGGACTACGAGTGGAACTCGTTTGTCGCCGCGACCGACGAACTGGTCGACCCTCGCATCCCACTGCGAAATGTGGAGAATATCGCCTACCCCGGCAGAGACCATCCCGCGGCTGCAGAGGTCCGGGCTGGGATGCTGGAGCGCAAGAGCAAGTATCTCAAGAGCTATACTCCTGGCTGGTGAGTAATCTCCCTTTTGATCCAAATTCCCTTCCACTAAGCCATATCAGGTATGTCTTGTCGCCGACTCACCTCCATGAGTTCAAGTCGGCCGATCGCGTGGCATGGCAAACTCCGGTGATGTCATTGTACCTGCCAGAGCAGAAGCTCAGCTCGCACTCGCAGCCGGACTCGAGCTCGCACAAGTTCATGCTGAAGGGTCGCCAGACCGGTGCGATGCACCGGGGTCACTCGTGGGTGTTCCGGGCCGAGTCGCACGAGACCATGATGTCGTGGTATGAGGACATTGAGAGCCTGATCAACAAGACGGGCGAGGCTCGCAATGCCTTTGTCCGGCGCCACGTCCGAAGCGTGAGCGGCATGTCCTACAGTAGTGATGGAGGAGCAATGGAAGAAGACGAAGCCGACCGCACTCCGTACTCCGGATCGGTGGTTTTGGCGGGTGAGCGACCAACCTCTGCTCCCCGTCAGCCCGGCGGTGCCTTCCCCAGCGATGTCCAAATTGATCGACACATGCAGGCACCTTTGTCGCCCTCTAGCGGTGATGGTTCTGTTGACAAGGAGGGGTTGGCCGCCGCTGGTGGGGTTCCAGACGGGTCTGCAGCTCTGGCAAGCTCTACTTCCCAACGAGGAGTCAAACTCAATGCGGCCGATGGTGTTTCTCCAGCTGCTGCCAACGGAGGTGAATCCTCACGGGCCCCCGTGGAGAGACACGACAGCTACTACGGTGACTGGATCGGCCCGGCTGCCATTGCGGCCAAACAGCGGAAGCACAACCCGGCTGACTCCACAGTTGATGACCGGGAGATTCGATCGGATGGAGGCCAGGCCTCCCTGATGGCTGCCGGCATGGTTGATCGGCCTGGACGGCGTGAGAACTCGGCTCCGCCACAGGTTCGCCGCGAGAGCGTATCGACCGTACCGACCAACACGAACGTGACCGACTACACGAACAACACCATGGCCACCTCGGTGGACGAGGAACCGTCCCTGGCCCACAAATCCATGGGCCTGGAAGACAGCGCGCTCCCCTTGCGTCAAAAGACCGACAGCATGGCCACCATGGACATGAAGATCCCCGGCCGCTTCCCGCCGACCAACGTGGCAGCATAATTTGAGTCTTCTCTTTCACTTCTCTGTTCCTGTTCCTTTTTATTCTCGTGCGCATCTTGTGTATACCTATTGTGCCTTCTACAATCCGGCCTAGCTTGCTTTTAGGCGTTTTGGTCCCCTCGTTTCCTCCCATCCTAGGCCCTTGTCGCCGGCGTTCGTTTCAGGGTGGGCGTGTGTTTGTGTTAGGTACTTCTTTTCCCTTGATTCCCTCGACGGGTGTTGCACGCCCGGTCTTTCGTTTCTGTTGTCTACTTAGTTGGAGGGATGAAATGAACACGGTTCCCTCGGACGATTGGCACTTGATGGAGTAACGGAAATATGGTGATAGAACTTAGCTGCCTGTAATAATGCCTCGGTCGACATACTCTATAGATCGGCCGTGGAGATACATTCACCCGCCGATCGCATGGCCGGTTGTGCCTCAACTCCCTCTTCTCTACCAACTCCCACGAAATAACAACACGGTTGTTTCTTCTGGTGACCTTCTCCGCCTTTCCTTTCTGCTCTCTCTTTCTCTCTCCACCACCACCACCACTTGTTCTTTTCCTTTCCTCTCCTCCTCCCTGTCTCCCCATCATCCGCCATCCTCACAACTCTACTCTGTGCCACCTTCCTTACCTTACCTCCACGCTCCCTCGATCAATCATGGGTGGGTTGTCCCCTGTTTCACGCATTACCTTCGTATTTACTTGTTTTTGGTCCTCCCCTTGGTACATTCCCAGCTCCCCTCCTTTCATCCAATCATCCAATCACCGTGTTTCCCCCCAACCTTGACGCCTTAATCCTTTCATCTCCTTTCTTTCCCCCCTCCCTCCCCGCCTTCCCACCTTTTCCTTCTTCTTCCTTTCCCCCTTATCGTCGTCGTTTTACTATATTATCCTCACGCTGACTGCCCTGTTCAGCCGACGTCTATCGACCACATCAAGTAAGTCCGCTTTTCTTTTCCTTGGTTTCGTCTGCACTTTATTATTCTACACTCCCCCTGTCTCCCTTCCGATGCGCACTCGTGGATACGATGGGCTATCGCGAGCTCTGGGATGGTCAGTGCGCGGGCGGACCAGCAATGGGGCCTTCGATCAGATATGCGCCCGATCATGTTGATGATGCTGGGAAGGGGATAGGGGTTTCTTGACATCGGCGCATTCCTTACGGCACACAAACCCCCCTGTTCCGTCCCCTTCCATCGCACCCCCTCTCCGCTCAGCCCAGACTGACTCCCGGGGTCCTTGTACTCCCGGGTTCCCTCGAGTGGAGCATCACCTGACCTGGAGGACCCGCCCCGAGCCTGCGACATCCCAGAATCCACGTCTGCGCCTCGTTTGCCCTTTGCCCGTTTGATTTTCATCTTTCTTTGTTTGTTTGTCGCATCGTCGTGTCCAGATCAAAATGTCTGCATATCCCGACTCTGACCACTACCAGCGTGAGAGGTCCCGTTCGCCCCGTCGTCGTTCTTCTCGCAGTCCCCGTCGCAGCCGTCGCTCCTACACGCCGCGCAGCCGCTCTCGCAGCCGTGACGATTACCGTCGCAGTGATCGCCGTTCGCGATCTCCTTTGAGTGCTTCCGGTGCTGGTGGACAGCCAGGCTCTCCCTACGGTGGACGCAGTGGTTACGCGCCGGGCAGAACGTTCGAGGATCGTGCCGATCGTGTCGCCGCGAAAGAAAACATGATGCAATCCGTCCGCGATTCGTCCCAGCAAGACCGTCGGGTCTATGTGGGCAATTTGAGCTACGATGTCAAGTGGCATCACCTCAAAGATTTTATGCGACAGGGTAGGACCGCCAGGAAAATGTGGTGTACCAATCACTAACCGGCTTATAGCTGGAGAGGTTCTCTTTGCCGATGTATTACTACTTCCGAATGGAATGTCGAAGGTGGGCGCCAATGCGTAGAGTGGCTGGTTCCTTTTCTACCTCCCTGATTTTTCGTTCTGGCTTCTTGTTGGTTATCTTGCATGGACTGTTGGGTTGACGGGCTGGGCCTGGCCGTCCGGATATTGTAGGGATGCGGGTAAGCATTGTCTGAAGGTCCCTGAAAACACAATTGCTAATCACTCTACAGGATTGTGGAATACGCAACCAGGGAGCAAGCACAGAACGCAGTCAACACGCTTAGCAACCAAGACCTGATGGGACGCCTTGTCTACGTCCGCGAAGTAAGTCATGGCCTTTTTTGGTGTCGTTCAGATCTGACCGTTTGTAGGATCGTGAAGCCGAGCCCCGTTTCATCGGTGGACCTCCCCGGGGTGAGTTCGGGGGTGGCCGCGGTGGTTTCGGCGGTGGCTATGGCGGTGGCCCCAGTGGCCCCCCCCGGCGGTGGTGGTGGCCGACAGCTCTACGTGTCGAACGTTTGTTTCCCCTCATCTCCCGTGCGCCAAACTTCATGGGTTGTTTATTGACATGTTGTAGCTCCCCTTCAACGTTGGCTGGCAAGACCTGAAGGATCTTTTCCGCCAAGCGGGTAAGTACACGATGACTGTAGCACCTTACACTTCTATCCATTCCCTGCGCTGAAGTATTAACCCCCACTTTCTTTCTTATAGCTCAGCAGGGTGCCGTCATCCGTGCCGATGTGCATACCGACCCCACCGGCCGTCCCAAGGGCTCTGGTATCGTTGCCTTCGAGTCTCCCGACGATGCGCGCAATGCCATCGCCCAGTTTAACGGATTCGAGTGGCAGGGCCGTCCGCTGGAGGTCCGTGAGGATCGTTTCGCCGGCCCCGGCCCCGGCTTTGGTGGCCGCGGCGGCTATGGTGGTGGATTCGGTGGTCGTGGCGGGTTCGGAGGCCGCGGAGGCTTTGGTGGTGGCCGCGGAGGATTCGGCGGCGGCTTCGGTGGCCGTGGTGGTTTCGGTGGTCCTCCCGGTGGTGGGCCCCCCGGTGGCTTTGGTCATGGCGGTCCTGGCGGTCCTGGTGGTGGCTTTGACAACGCGGCTGCCCCTCCAGCGGCTCCGAACCCCTTCACTGATTACGCTACCTCGGGCGGCGAAAAGAGCGCCGTCATCTACGTGCGCAACCTGCCCTGGTCCACCTGCAACGAGGACCTGATCGATCTGTTCTCGACTATCGGCAAGGTCGAGCGTGCTGAGATTCAGTACGAGCCCAACGGACGCTCGCGCGGCACTGGTGTCGTGCAGTTCGACAGCGCAGACACTGCGGAGACAGCGATCTGTATGTTTTCTTTTCGTCCTATCCCAGGCCTTACTAATACTCTTGCAGCTAAATTCACCGGCTACCAGTACGGTGGTCGTCCTCTCGGCATCACTTTCGTCAAGTACCTGAACGCAAACCCAGGTCCCGGAGACGTGATGGAGGATGCTGAGCCCCCGGCCGGCCCCACCCAGGATCAGATCATGTAGTTATCTTCTTGTCCGAAAAGTTTTGGTGCATTATTCCGCTATGCCCAGACCTGTCGTGGCTTTATCGCTTTTGTCTTGTTGCTCTCTTTCGTCGATGATTCCCTTATTCCCACCATGTTGTTTTGTGTGTGTCTGAGTACTATCAAATTGTGTTTTTGTGTGGGGGATCTGCAGACTGTAGTAGATCGAGCCTCGAATTACAATGAATTGCGTTGATGCTCTATTGTGGTGGTTGGTTAGTTAGACCTGTAGATCTAGAGCTAGCACGTGCACCGCTCTCCATCGCGGTTTTTGTCCTTTACAAACCACCTTGGACTGAACGACCAACCCCCTCAACCATGGCTTATTGTCCGAGCTTCGCTCCCTCAACAGGGAGATCTATACGCTCTCTCATCTCAATTCCACTTCGGCAATTCCACCACCAATCCATCCTCCCAACAACCCGCCTCGTCCGCTCAGCACCAACACCCTCACAATCCACCACCCTCCTCCCAAAAAGAAGAACCAGAAGCTACCACTCAACCCACCACCCCCGGCCCCCATCACACACCTACACAAATAGCCAAAGCACAATCCTCACCGCCGCCCTCCCCCACATCCCCAGTCACGGCTTCTCTCTCAAATCCCTCACCCTCGGCGCGCGCGACGCGGGCTTCCTCGACGTCTCGGTACAGCTCCTCCCGCGCGGCGAGTTCGACTTGATTCTCTTCTGGCTCGCTAGTCGGCGCGGCCTGCTGCGCGCTAAGGTTGAGGAGGGGGGCCTGTTGCAGCGCATTGCGGCTGAGAGGGGGGTGTCTGACTTGGGGGTGGACGAGAGGGTGGAAGCGCTGGTGCTTGAAAGGCTTAGGATGAATGTTGATGTTAAGGGGGTTTGGCAGGATGTGAGTTTTCTTGTTTCTATTTCATTTCCCGTTGTTTGCGACGCTGCTCCCCTTTTCTTTCTTTTGTCTCCTGCTATATCTATACCATTGATCTAAATTGAGACTAACCCAACCCGAAAAGGCCCTAGCACAGATGTCCCTCCTCTCGAACATCCCCCTCTCCCTAAACGAGCTACACGCGCTATCCTCCGACATCCTCTCGCTAGCGGGTGACACTTCCGTGGACTCGGCATGGTACACGCGCCGTCTAGCCGTTGCAGCCGTGTACGCCAGCGCAGACGTGGTGATGACCCGCGACCCGACCCCGGATCTGGCAGAGACGACGGCGTTTGTGCACAGGCGGTTTGAAGATCGTGATGCCCTGGCCGCGAAGATGCAGGGCATTGGGGAGTGTGTTGGCATTTGGGGGAGTACAGCCGTTGGAGTTGGGAGAAGCTGGGGGTTGAAGATTTAATCTGTCAGACGGATAGATGGAGAGGTAGTTAGTTGGTAGTGGTGATGATGATGGGGCTGTGTATTTCTATTCTATTATTCATCTCGCATGTCTTTTTCATTTGATTCAGTCCCTGGATTAGTGGCTGGGGACAGTGACAGAATGTACAATCCTGTGTATACTACAGTTTGCATTGCTCGATTTACGTTCTACACACCATTTTCTTGCTTATATCAAGTCAAGGCAGGGAATGTATGCATTAAACAATGCTCACGCTAAGCTCAAAATAATCCAATCACAAATCAGAGGCCACGCTCAATGCTCTGCTTCCTTTCCCAGGCATTGGTTAGCCAGGATTGCTACTTCCCTTCCCCTTTGGCGAGAATATATCATAGCCATTCAGAATTCTCTGCCCTGATTCACTCGAGCAAGTCACGAACGGCCTATCTCACTGCAGTGATACTTTCTGCACCGCTTCCTCAACGCTCACAGGTGGTGCAGCGCCGTCTTGACTATGCGCGTGATCCGCACTATTCTCAGCCGGTGATATCAACAAGGTCGGCGAGGTAGGATGGGACGGATCCGAAAACTCAATCCCCTCTTTTTCGGGGGACTGTCCAGTGCCAGAACCTTGTTGGGTAGCAGCACACGTAGAAGCAGAAGCTATGGCGTGCGCCTCATTCGGAACACTAGCGCTGCGCCCACCAGTCTCACCCGAGTCCGTGGGCGTAGTCAGTGTCTTCGCTCGTCCGGCGCGCCGGGTCTTAGGTGGAGGCGGTGCGGGACGGTGATGGCTTGGTGACGGGGTATGTTGCGCAGATCGACGGGGTGGGGGGACAGCGGGGGGAGGGTTCGACGCAGAGCGCCGAGCGTGCTCGGGGACGGGAGGGACGAGGTTCGATGTTGTAGTTGAGTTGCGCCGCACGCCGGGTTGAGAGGATGAGGATGGGGTTGTTGGTGTGAGCGTAACCGTAGGATTGACCTCCACCCCCTCGGGGATCGTGTTGCGGTCACTGCTTGTCCCGGCAGAGCGAGGCTCCTGCTCGTCATCATCAACGGCGAGGCGACGGCCCCGCCACCGGCGGGATTTAGGTGGCTCTGGCTTGATTTTGGGGGCGCGGATGGTGGGGACATTTGCATCCGTGGCTGCGTGGGCAGCGTCTTTGCGGCTAGGTGTGATGATGCCTGGTTTCTCGCGATGCGTTGCTACGGCTTGCACACTTAATGAGGATGACCTTGCGGACTCGAGGTTCATGCCGAGGCGCTGCGCGACGCTCAATTTGCGTTCGTGCCCTGGAGGAGCGGATGAGCCTCGCGAGTCCATCCGCGTTGGTGAGACAGTGTCTGGTGAACTGGCGGTGGTGCTTGTGCGCGAGAGCGTCCGGGCTACTTCCAGC
Organism: Penicillium riverlandense; assembly: GCF_028828495.1. Lineage (NCBI taxonomy): Eukaryota > Fungi > Ascomycota > Eurotiomycetes > Eurotiales > Aspergillaceae > Penicillium > Penicillium riverlandense. Next base: position 674,720 of record NW_026643197.1, on the reverse strand, counting down.
GACTCGCCAATATCAGTTGGTGTTTCGACCTCAGCAGTCTGGACGGCCTCGTCAAGCACTGCATCGATTGTAGACGGTTGGCCGGAGAGCTCCTGAGCATTGTCATGCGACTCCACGTTGCGAAGCCATTCGACCGTTGCACATCGAGAAACGAGTCGCCGAGTGGTATCATCGACATCTTCAAAGTGAAGAATCCTCTCGTGCTCCGCTTCGTTACCATCCGAGTTCTGGCTGCGGCCGAGAATGCTCAGCAGTCTTCGAAGTTCCTCGCGCTTATAATGCGGTGGTTGGCGCAGCTGTGTATGCGCTAGGAGCGGGTACAGAACGCGCAGATAGGTATGTCGCAGCGCAGCGGCCTCTTCGGGCAGATCAAGTAGGTTCCGGATTAGAATATCGACCAAGACATGAAGGTCATTAGTGAAGAAGTATTCGTAGGTGCTGGGAGTGGTGAAAATGAGGTAAAGGAGCTTCAACGTAAGCAGCTGCAGTGACGTCTCCGCTGCATGTATTACTTAGTGTTCAGCTCTTCACTTGACAAGGCGGACATACCTTCTCGGTTGATCAAGAGAATGATATTCTCCCCGAAAGTCTTGTACATCCCGCCATACACGGAGAGAATCTTGATCACCTTGTTGGTCAACTGATTCGAGGTCTGCTCATTGTCCGCCGGATTGTGCGCCGAGATCATAAACTGCTCATTCAGGACCAGCTACCGCAAAATATCAGCCACGTTCACCGGTCCCCAGCTAATCGAACGACTCACCAGAACCCGGATGACAGGATAATGATATGGATCGGAAACGTCGTAGGAAAGATTCTCGATGAGATCAAACAAACAGCGAATAAAGTCGTCGTCCACGAGAACTGCTCCCCCAAAAAGTGTGTCAATATCACATTTCTCCGGCCACCCCGACTCAAATTGGGAAACCTACCCAAATCCTCAATCTTCACCCTCTGAATCCTCGACATCTCATACAACAAATCCATTAGCAGCCGGTGAAGACCCGCTCCACCGTCCATCTCATCCCTGCGCAGCGCCTGGATCAGCTCGAGGAGACGCGCGAACACGCCCTCCTCGTTCATCATCTGGAAGGCCAGTTCATTTTGTCGACCGTCGAAGAGAAGGAACGACGCAATTAGGTGTAGGATGTTCGAGTCATCTTCCTAAAGCAGAGCAACATGAATGAGTGAGAGTCATTTGCGACAGAATGCCGAAGTGTGTGTTTACCTGTAGGAGGCCGTAGATAATCTGGCGGCGGACATAATCGGCGTGCGCGGCGAAGATGCTCGATGCGAAGAGCTTGTAGGAGCAGCGCGAGATATTATACTCTGAATTAAGGTATTCATCTTCGCCGTCTTCGAGTCAGTCTCTGTGCCATCCCACATGCGGGTAAAAGGCAAGGAAGCGAAGGGGGGCCACCTACCTTTATACTGCGTCGTAAGACCCAAATAAGCGCGCAGAGCGTCATCAATAAGATCCTCTGTGCCGCACGGTTTGGAGACTATCGCTTGGAGTTCTGGACGTTGGTCAATTCAGTGAGTGCGGTTCCAGCGACGGGTGGTGTGGACAAGGCAGACTCACCATCCCAGAACTGCTGCTCGGTCTCCAGCGAGACCTCAGATTCCATTTCCCGCCGGGCTCGATCTGCGACTGAGGACGTGACGGGTACGAGCAGTCATCCCGTCCTGGCGGCCCGGTTGAGGGAGAGAGTTTAGGAGGCGTGAGGGTGGTCGTTGGAGTTGAGAGCGGAGGAAGAAGCGGGAAGAGGTGAAGGCGGGGAAGAATGGACCTACACTTCAAACCCTTAATATGGAACAAAATATACATTGCGATTTTCCTGGTATGACTATGCAGTACATGACGTATATATAATAAATAAAGGAAAGACGGATTAAAGAAAATATTACGAGATCGGGCGTTGGAAGGGATGCGCCTCGGTGTTTCTGCAATCACAGTTAGTTTAGGATGGAAACTGTGTGAAAAAGCCGAACTCACAGAACATATTGGTCCAGATCCACAACACTCGGATCGCTAAAGAGCAGATAGAAATACTTCAGCGTCTCAGCCAGCCAGAACGACTCCATCGTATCCTTGAGCACGGGCTCCTCGGACGTAACGTCGTTGATAGCCGCGTTGGCCAAGTCAGTCCGCGTATATCTCTGGATCGCCTCAAACATCTTCCAGCCCTTGCGGCGCCAGTAGTCGTCACCGGTCGTGCGGTACATGATGAACACAGACTCGATCGCCTCGGGACGCAGGAAGTACTGCGGCGACGAGATCCGCAGCATGCCCGCGGGCCGGCGGTCGTTTTCAGCCTGCGCTTGTGAGGAGACGACTTGCGGGTTGCGACTGCTGTCGGGGGTTTTGTCGCGGGAGGTGTCGCGAAATGTGTCTCGGTCATCGAGAGACGGGTCAATATCGTGACTGTCGGAGGGATTTTGTCGGCCCGTTGCGAACACGTCGCGTTTGTACACATGGTCGAGGTCGTCGTGGGGATTCACTGATCCGGGCATGGGCATGGGGACGGCCATGCCGCCCTCTCCAGTACGCTCCACACCGCTCTCCTCGTTCAATTTCACTCGCTGTCCGTATTCGCTCTCCGCGCTACGAAACTGCGCCTGAGCGTGCGAGTCCTGAGTAGTCCCCCACTTTTGCACGCCCGACTGGAAGCGGCTCTCGTCCCATGTGCAAGCCACATCCTTCTCACAGGGCAGCAGGCGGAACTGCTCAGGCATGATCCCCGTCTTGGTCGACTCGTACGCCCACACGCAGCCATCGGTCAGTTTACCGGCGAGCTCCAGGTCGCCCTGGATCTCGAAGGCTTTGGCACCGAGAGCCATCATGCCGCCAGCAAAGCAGGACAGGTGACTGCCCTCATAAACGAGATCTGCTGAACGGGGGATCGCTTTCTTCGTGGGGTCCAGGCCGATAGTGGAGGCAAAGAAGCGGAGGTCACGCCCGTCCTTGACCATCGGCTTAAAGAGCAAATAGTTCCGGGCGGCGCTCATCGCCTTCTTGTACATCTTCTCGTACTGCACGTTCACGCCGCCCAACAACAAGAACTCCTTGGGCAGGTATTCGTAGGTCGAGTCGTACGCCCCTCCCAGACCGTAGCTGTTATCGCGCGTGGTTTGGGGCATGAGCAATCCGTCCTTGCATTCAGCCTCAGATGATTGGGTTTGGCTGGTCGCGGCTTTTGTATCAACCTTGGGATCGACGAGAGTATTGGCAGCATTGGCACCGACGGCCCGTTCGGCATCTTCGATAACGACATCTCGAGAGTAGAGAGAGCCAGAGTTGCCGGATCCCACGTCGCTCCCAGAGTAGCTAGAACCAGAACTACTGGAGCCGGAGTTGCTGGAGCCGGAGTTGCTGGAGTCGGAGTTGCTGTTACTCTTTGGCTGAGAGGAGGATGACTGGTCATTCGACTGGCTGAGCGCGGAACCAACATGGCTGGAAGACGACGGGATCTTATAGTTGGCACATCCCTGTGCATTGAGATGCTGGGGCCACAGGCCGGGAATGGTGGTGGAGTCCTGGATCTTCTCCAGCTCATTGGTGATCCGTGCAATCGCATCATAATACCTGTCGTCCCTGGTAAGTTGCGCCAACCGAGTAAACTCGAGAGACAGCGACCCAATCTCAGCGAGGACAGCGTGGGCATTGGCCCGATGGCGCTTGGAGACATGCTCCGGAGCCCAGCGGTAATAGAGAACAGGCATGCGATTCGGCGTGTCGAATGCACCAATGAGAACCTCCGCGAGCTCCTTGGCCTTGTCGAGAAGGATCTCATAATGCTGGCCCGAGATATCATAGGCACCCAGCAAGCCACCCAGATATCGAATGACGGTCTCAAACACGGGGATATCGTCTCTCGGAGACCGGGTGAAATCAATCCTCTTCACAGCATCCACTGCCTCATGGAACTCGTCCTTCATGTCCATAATCCACAACGTATCCAGAGAATCGACCAGCGTCGCACCCCATCCATTAAACGGATCGTGAATAGTTTCTGACAAGGGCCCGACTTCGTCATGGCGCATAGCCACTTTCTTGTATCCGCTCCAGGCATGCTGGAAGGCAGCTCTGACGGAGCCGAGCTGCTCCAGGCGCTCCTGCTGGGCAGAACTGGACTCGTCCTTGAATGAGGCCTGCAGTTTGGGCAGCTTCTTGGGGATGTCTTTCGGTAGCTTGATGATCTGGCTCGCGGGGACGGGGTAGTCCTCTGGGAGGGACTGCCATTGTGACTTGGGCAGTTCCTTGCCCGGTTTGATCGTCACCTCCTTTCTGCCGGAACCACCGTTGTCGATTTCCTCGCCCAGTGCGTCGCTACCGATTCCTGTCCCGGCTAAGGATGATGAGGTTGAGGACGACGAAGATGGCAGCTTGTCACCAAATCCAGGTGCCTTCTCCGCTGCTAGTGAGCTGCTATCCGAACTTGACGATTTGCCCGACGTCCCTGATGTACCGCTGTCTGATGTTGACCCACCACCATTCGCCAGCTTAGGAGCAGGCTCGGCGTCCAGCGTCGAGTCCTGCGTCGTTGAGCCGCCGGTTGAGCCAAAAGTAGAATCTCCTGTAGAGCCGCCGGTTGAGCCCCCGGTTGAGGCCCCAGACGATCCGCCAGTAGAACCACCGGTTGAGCCAAAAGTGGAACCGCTTGTCGAACCACTTGTTGAGCCACCAGCCGAGCTCCCCGTCGAACCCCCGGTTTTCTCAATCGGAGAAGACACCCGCTCATTATCCACCGCATTCGCAGCCCCCAAATTCGAGGTCGGCGGCACGTAAGGAATACTATTATCGACAACAGCCGGCACGCCCTGCACCGAGGAAGCCTCCGGCCATTCGCGCGACCTTGAAAAATGCCAGAACGCGAAGACAAAGGTTGCGGCGAAGATCAGGAGGACTCGGTAGCGGCGCGCGCGGAACATGGCGGAGGGCACCCCGTCAGGGGGAGGGTTGAGGGACGGGTCGTATGGAGGAATGAAAGGAAGGAAGGGATGAGGGAGAGGAAGAGGAAGAGGGCGAGATAAAACGAAAGGATAGAGGTGGGATGGAAAGATGGACGGATGGTGATGACAGGACAGGAGAACAGGTTGGTCAGTTATTATTAGGTCAAGACTGGTCCCCTCCTCGCAGAGAATCGCCCCAAGACTCGTCGGGGCCAAGCCAGAGCTACGCTAGGAGCGGTGTCGCTGCCAGCTCGGGCGGTGGAGACGGGGTTAGTCATGATGGTTGTTTATTATTCGTGAACGAGTATTATTATTGGATCGCACTGTCTAGTAGAGATGAACTATCATGATGGTTTGCAAGGCACCAGATCAGCGATGATCAGCAAGGCTGCGGCGATCCGATCATTTAGAAAGCACCATTGAGGCCCTGATCCGACTACGACGAGTGCGACAGACCCTGCAGCCGGTGGCGTCTGCCCTAACTCATTCCAGGTCGTACAGTCACGGAGCAAAACGCCGCACCGATCCCACAGTAACACACCGGACTGAACAGAAAGACACGTCGATCTATATTCCCACCGCCGTCCGTCGGCCGTCGTTGTTAGCTTTCTGGAACTGCTGAATTAGGCCCAGCACGCCCGCGCCGCCAGCCAGGGCATCGATGTTCTCGCCTTCGTCGTCTCCCTCCTTGCCAAGAGGATTCATGCGCCACGAATCCCCCAGGTTACTCTCGTCGGTCCCGACCCCGCCACTAGAAGCCCCTACTGCACCGGCCGACGGCCGCGTGCTGGAATCGTGCGCTTCTTGTGACGACGGCGTCTCGTCATCTTCAATAGGATCTGCCACGGGATGTTGCGATCGTGACAAGCGAGAGCGCTGGTAGGGCGCGGAACGGCCCGCGGGGCGGAATCCAGAGGCTGATGGCTGGTGGTGTGGATCTAGGAGCAGAGACGGTGCGGGAGAGCGATGGTCGCCTGTCGTCGCTGCTGGCCGCAGTCTCGGGGCACCGACGATCGACTGCGGACCGAAGGGGCCGCCTGCCAACGGTCGCTCGAATCGATCTGGAGTGCCGCCCATCTCAGCGCCAGAGGGTGACCCGAGGGCAGGGAGCGTGGGCGGCGGATGGAAAAGTCGCCGAGCAGCGGAGGGTGGATGATTGGTGCCGTAGTGATCCAAGAAGCCATAGTAGGAAGCGAGCATCTTGCCATCCTTGGTCGAAAAATAGTCTGCACGCAGGTCCTGTTTACCAGAGTCGCGCCGACCCTGCGACATCACGTTCGTGCCTTTTTTGAAGTCGAAAACGGCAAACGAACAGAGATATCCCACCCCGTCGACGTGCACGGTGAACTCCCGGAAGAAGTCAATCAGACGGTCGCTGCATTTAGGCAGGCTGAACCACAGCACGAACGGCGTAAAGATCATGCTCAGAATCTCTTCTAGGAAGATGACAATCTTCACTTGATATAAGGTAGCAAAGTCCTTACGCACCTCATCGCTGTGCAGGCGGCCCTTCCAGCTCGACGGGAAGTAATGTGTAAAGTCGATCAGTTCCAAGAGTGCAAACTCGGGATCAAAGACGTCGTTTTCTTCGGGGGCCAATCCCCGGGCAAAAGCCCAGATAGAACCGAAGACACCAAGATAGAAGAGGACGGTCCGGTCAGGAGAGATCTCGAACCCAAGGAATAGTTCCGGATCCACAATCGAGGCGAGTGCAAGCACCGAGGCCAATGCACCAGAGACAAAGGCAACGAAGCGCGCAACCTGAACCGTTTTATCCTTGGGAAACTGATCAACGTAGCGGCTGGCGAACGGATATGACATGTTAATCCGCCGCTCGAATAGATGCCACAGCTCGTTGAACTCGCGAAACTTCCACTCTGCCAGCGGCGTGTATTGGCGCGAGCCGATTTCGGCTGGGTTCTTCTTGAACTCGTTGAAATATCGGAAAAAGTAGTGCATCATGAAGTAGACAACGATAAAGGGAGCCACAAAGATATTCATAATGCCAGCGAAAATAAAGCGTCGTCGCAGTCCATCGCTCAATGCTCGTCGGTGGGTATCTTTGAGAAACAGCGTCCGCACCTGGCCTTGCTCGTTAAACACATAGTCCATGATGCACAGGTTGAGATTCCACTCCAAAGTTCGGGAGAATAACTGTCGGTTCCTGAGAAATGGGATTGGTAATGTGAGATCCAAGATGTTCTTATTAACCAAAGCAATCATGTAGTTCTCCTTGCGCATCAGACGGTTGGCAATATCATGGGCATCCATTCGTTGCTTCGACTGGCTTCCCAAGAATCTTCGGTGTTTGGCAGAGACAGCACCTGCGGTGGCCGGGTTGGCGTCTCTCAGCGTCATCAAGCGGCTGACTACTTCCTGCCATGAGATGGTCTGAATTTCCGCATCGGAAATCCCGAGAAGATAAAAGTAAAAGTCGTGCATGTGCTTCAACCGACGAATATCCAGCAGGTACTGGAAGGTCTTTCCCATCCAGAAGAAGCTGAACAGCCACAATAGGAACGTGGACGTCCCGGACATCTTGGCTGTACATCTCGGCACGAGAATATCGTCCAAGGTTTTGCTCCCTCGGACGTTCTGGTAGTCGATACAGTTAGAGAGAAATGTTGTGAAACCCACTACGAAAGCAAAGGTCCTAGATTTTGCTGTCAGCCACTCAAATCCTCCGGGGGGGAAAAGGGAGAAAAAAGGAAACATACAAAAGATTCAGGGCTCGACCCAGGAAGATGGACCAGATTCCATTTCCCAAAAAGTAAATATAGACATCCTTGATAAAGTTGTCCAGATCCTCGACATTGGCCCACCGCCACATTGCCTTCTCTTTGGGGTCAGCATTGGCCAGACTTGGGTGTTGCGCGGTAGACCATCTCCCCGGCGGACGACTACTTTCAAGATCGGGTGGTTGACGAGGTCCTCGTGTTTCCCAGGGGGACCGGCGGGGTTGCGGCGATGGTCTCGGGTTTGGAGATGTGGAGGCGTCGGAGAGATCATGGGATGGAGGTGGAGGAAGGTTTAACTGCTGGTCCTCGTCAAGGGGTCCTTCCACCAGCAGCGACTGGGGGACATCCTCATCCTGCTCGTCCAGCTCGTATCCGGTCGATGATTCACGCGTCATCCAGCGGGGACGGGAAGGCTTGCGCCAGCGGGATCGAGGGGCGGATGTAGGGCTCTCTTCGGGTGCCTTGCCTTTGCGCGAGCGCTGTTGGCCGAGCAGAGCATCGTTGGGACTGGCGATCTCGCTGTCCCTCGCATCGGCCAACGCATCTTCCAGCTCCCCGTCACTGAAATGGTCCTGTTGATCGACCATCCCTGCGCGTTCTTCGACATCGGAGGAGTCCGAACCGACGTCGTGCTGGCGGATAGTCTCGTAGACCGAGGGGGAACCCGTCGGAGGCAAGAAGCGGGAGAGTACATTGGAGGACATCATCTTGAGTTGTTGTTCGGGGCAGTACTCATCGCAGCGGCTGGGCAGCCGAAGCGGTGGAGTGGATTAGTCAAGGGCCATGCGAGAGGGATGGTGCAGGAGCAGAGTTGAATTCCTCCAGCAGTTACAAGGAAGGAAGGGTGGTGAGTGAGCACGACAGGTGACCGAAGTGTATGGACCTTGTGATTGATGGGTCGGTGATCCATGACATAAACAGATGCCTAAGGCATGTCGCATTACCTAAGTCCGCTGAGCTGACCGCCTCCCCGCCAGTGGTGATCGTCAACGATCCACCCACTGATTCATGTATGCCTTTTTCCTGATAGGATTATTCCTGAGCTCGGTCTATGATGCCAGATACAGATAGTCCCAGCCCATGCTCATCATCATTCTGCGTCCCTCGTCTAGCGCGCTGTCGGGCAAAAAGAGGGTCCGATCGACAATGCTAATCATGGCCTAGTCGGAGGACGAGCGACCGCGCCGCATGATTCAGTGGGCGCCCTTTGTCCGTGTCCCCGAACTAGCTCCACCCAACCGGGGCAGAGGGACTCACGCCAGTCGCACTATGGCCAGACTGGTGGGATATTAAGAGGAGGATGATGATGATTTATGATTATGGACAGAAAAGGGGGACCGCAAGCCGGCCCTGCCGCTAGCGACGACTAACGGCTGGGGAGGCATCATAGCGCAGTGGTCTGCAGAGTCAGTCCAGTCCGTCACTTTTAGGGTGCCACGCCGGCCGATTGGCGTCGGCAGTTTCGGTAAAGGCAGCATGAAGAGAGGTTCTCCCTGCGCGTCGGGTCGTTTGTACCTTACAGCCAGGCTAACTTGGGTTAACTACTTTGACCTACTACCACGTATGAGGGAGAGGGAGGGACGGACCAGGATCGGGCTAGATGTTGCTAATAATATAATATGTAATGATCCCTGCGCATCATCATTAGTTAGCTCGCGGCAAAGGGCTCCCTATTATTTATGATTGTTGCAATGATCCCGTAGTGGTGGTGGTGGAAGTGGTAGGAGTGAATGCTTAATCCACTTCCCCCTCCTCTGCATCTTTCCACTTCTTCCGCTCACTCACGCACCTTACTCCCTCCCCCTCTTCACTTCCTTCTCGCAACATCGCCCGGCCAACTTCTTCCCAACCACTTTCCCACTCGACTCACCCCATTCTCACCCTGGCTCGCCTCATCCACACCCCCCGAATCCGGGTCTGAGGAGGGGCATCACTTGCCGGGGGATCTGCAAAGCACACTTCCCCAGCACACACAAACAACATCTTCTTTTCACCCCATAATCAACTCAACCCCCAATTTCAAAAGAGACTGATGAAGGTGCGTTTGTTGTGGTCTCCCTCCTCTCTCGTTCTCCACCCTTCTCTTCAGTATCCATCCATCCACCCCCGACCATTAATGATATCACCCTGCCCTCCTGAGCCTGCTCCCTCAGACCCCGACTGACTCTCACCTCGTCCAGCGGCATCAGCGCTATCGGCTAGCCGACGGATTGGACTCTCAACGCTAGCTCCTGCATCTCCCGCACATACGAAACGGTGACCTGCATCTCCCTTCGTATCTCTCGCCCCTCGCCTCCCTGCCCCGCGACCGAATGTGCGACTCCAATCCCCATATTTTCGCCCGACTCCATGCGTACTCCTAGCCGCCTTTTAGACAAAAACGACTCTCAATCGTGGAAATATATCAGCGCAGCACTCTCTGGGTCTCAGGGGGTACATCCATCATCCCACCGACTGTTTTGAGGGAGGTTGTGTTGGGTGTGTTTTGGAGCGTCCTTCCTTCCTTTCTCTTTGTTGACTGGCCCACGCTCGTGCTTGCCCACGTTGTCTCACTCTTACATCGCCGTTTGAGGAGTCTTGGCCCGAGCAAGAATGGAGCCAGAGAAGGAGAACCAGGGCGGATTCAAGCGGAGCTCCTTGCATCAAGGAGCATATAGCCGCCCCATAGAACGACGACCCAGCAAAAAGTCATCCTCGAGGGATCGACACGGCATAGTCTATCCTGATAGCTTTCGAGAAGCCAGCATTCGAACCGTCACGCCCGAAGCGTCGCACTCCGATCCGGGCAACCATTCCCCCATATCCGACGCGGAGTACTTCACGGGCAGCGGTGCACCCTCACCACGCAGCACGATCCGGTCGAGGGCCGTCAATAACTACTATAACATGCAGAGCGAAGATGATACCCCGGGGCCAGGCAAGAACCAGCGCGCTCGGTCGCGAACCACCAATTTGGAGGAACAACGAAGCGACATCTCTCCCCACGCGTTCAAACCCCGGGCGCGACTCGGATCGGTCAATACGGCAAGTTCTTCTCAGCCCAAGACACCGGAGGATTCGTCCATCGGTTTCCCGTCGATACAGGCGTCGAGCTATGAGAGTGTCATGCGGCAGCGACTGAGCAGATCTCCCACGACCGGCGTGGCACACAATCAAACTGCCTTCTCCTCCCCCCTCTCAAGTGCGGATGCCGCGAAGATCCTCCAGCTCATGAAGACTACGTGTGGAAGGATGCATGGAATCCTCTCCTTTCGGATAGCCTCGACGAGCTCCTGGACTTCTGGATACTGTGCCATAAACGTCGCTACTGGAAGCTTGATCTATCAGGCAAAGGGGGAACCAGCTTTGGCAAAAACACTGATTCCCGATCTTCGGGGTTGCAAGGTGCGAACGTTATTTGACCCCGAACTTCAGACCACCTACCTGAGCGTCCATACCTTCACGTCGGGACTCGGAATTCAGCTACGACCCCATATCAATGAGACATTCGACTCCTGGCTTGCTGCTCTCCTTTGCTGGCAGCCCATTCGGCCCAAGGGTGTTCAGAACAAGATGACCAAGCCCCAAGCGGTCCACATCGGGGACCGTCGTGTGCCCGACCGTCGTCGTAACTCGGAGAGCTCTGCGACTAAGGAGGCGGCCATCATCAAGGTCGGCAAGATGCTCCTGTGGGACAAGCCCTCCACCTCCGGAGCACGACCAGCATCTTTGCGGCGCGTGTCCACCTATCGGCAGCAAAGAGCACTATCCCAGTCATGGCAGAAGGTCAGCTGCACGCTGCAAGAGAATGGTTATTTCAAACTTTACACGGAGTCAGATGTCTCTCTTGTGGCATGCATTCAGCTGTCGCAATTATCGCGCTGTGCCATCCAACAGCTGGATGCGTCGGTCCTCGAAGATGAATTCTGCATTGCGATGTATCCTCAATACGCTGCCCATCCCGTGACCGATTCATCAATGCGCCCGATATACCTCGCTTTAGAGAGTCGTGTCCTTTTCGAGGTCTGGTTTGTGCTTTTGCGTGCATTCACGATCCCCGAGCTCTACGGCCCAGAATCCCCGGCCCGAGTCGAGGAAGACCCAGAAAAGACACCAGAAGCCGAGACTCCCGAAAAGCCGCCGCCTGCGGATATGTTCCGAATCGAGAGGGTTCTTACCTTGAGACTTACGGAAGCGAAGTTGTTTCGGTTTCAAGAGGATGACCCTCCCCGGAGTCGGAAGCAATCGCGATCTCACAGCCATCCATCTCCAGCCCCTGTGATCAACGACTATTATACAGAGGTTCTTCTCGATGGAGAGATCAGAGCCAAAACCGCTGTCAAATATCGCACGATGAACCCCTTCTGGCGAGAAGATTTTCTATTCAATGATCTGCCACCCGTGTTATCCCAGGCTTCGATTTTGGTCAAGACCCTCAATCCAACACAGAAAGACTGGAATCTCATCGCACATGGCTCCTACTCATCTAGTCATGAAGTTAACGCGGTACGCTTGGATGACATTGAGATTTCCACCAACGACTCCACGTTTGGAAGGGTCGATCTACGACTGGAAGACTTGGAGGCCGGCGTGGACACCGAGAAGTGGTGGCCAATTCTGAATGATCATGATCAGGCCGTGGGAGAGATGTTCATGAAGGCCCGGGTCGAGGAGACGGTTGTTCTGATGTCCAGCGAATACGCCCCGATGTCCGAGTTGCTGCATGCTTTCACGAACGGCCTCACAATCAACATGGCGCAGATGATGTCACAGGAGCTCAACCAACTGTCCGAGATGCTCTTGAACATCTTCCAGGTTTCCGGTCGGACAGTGGAATGGATCTCGGCATTGATCGAAGACGAGATTGATGGTGTTCAGAAGGAATCCACCGCCAACCGCCTGAGGTATACGACAAGAATACACTCCAACGACTCTCGGGAGGGCTGCTCAGACCGTGAGGTCCTGGTGAGAGATATGGGGAGAACGGCCACCGTCGAGGCCAATCTTCTTTTCCGTGGAAACTCGCTTCTAACCAAGGCGTTGGATCTGCACATGCGGCGACTGGGCAAGGAATATCTGGAAGAGACGATCGGAGAGCGGCTGCGCGATATTGACGAAAGTGACCCGGAGTGCGAAGTCGACCCAGCCCGAGTGCCTCGCAGCGAGGATCTTGACCGCAACTGGCGAAATCTGATAGCGCTCACCACAAGCGTTTGGAAATCCATTGCGGCCTCTACATCTCGGTGCCCTCCGGAGCTGAGACTCATCTTCCGACATGTGAGGGCATGCGCAGAGGATCGTTACGGTGACTTCCTGCGAACGGTCACTTACAGCAGTGTTTCTGGCTTCCTCTTTCTACGGTTTTTCTGCCCGGCTATTCTCAACCCAAAACTTTTCGGGCTTCTCAAAGGTATGCGTAACTGGCTTGTTAATTCTATCCACGCACTAAAATTCGTTTACAGATCACCCCCGTCCTCGTGCCCAACGTTCTCTTACCCTGGTTGCCAAGGCCTTGCAAGGATTGGCCAATATGACCACGTTCGGCAATAAAGAGCCATGGATGGAGCCCATGAATAAGTTCTTGTCTGGCAGTCGCTCTGAGTTCAAGCATTTCGTCGATCAGATCTGCGCCATTCCCGCGGACCGGCCAACTCCTATGGTCACGCCGTCCTACACCACCCCCGTTCAGATCCTGGGACGGTTGCCGCCCACCTCTCGCGAGGGATTCCCCAGTCTTCCATTCCTGATCGACCATGCCCGAAGCTTCGCAAACTTGGTCCGTGTCTGGCTCGAAGTGGTCCCAAACACGGTTTCTCAGCTCGAAGGGGTCGATCCCACCCTTCGCAAGTTCCATGAAATGGCCTTGGAACTACATCAACGCACGAAGGAGTGCCTGAGCCACGCCGAGCAAGCAGAGCGGCCAAGCGGAAACCTCGAGATCAAGTGGGAAGAGCTCGTGGATTCCATGGAGCGCGCAGCCACATTCTACGATGAATCAAACAGCAAGCCAACCACCCCACCCGCAGAACCCGCAGTCGCCGGATCAGCAGTTTCCGGGTCGGGCTCTGTATCGGGAAGTGGCCACCGCAACTCAACTGGCTACTTCGCTACTCGACCTGCAATGCCCCGTCGATCAACCGATTACGCAGAAGAGGACACACCTCCGAGCTCATCGTCCGCAACCTGGGATCAAAACCGTATGCCCTTCGCCATCCCGCGGCTCGATGCGCGCGATTCCACGGGCAGCTCCAAGAATTCATCGACATATTCCCTCGAGTATCATGAGGCCTCCAAGCACCGCAGATCCAGCGTGACGAAGGAGACGTCGTCAGCCAAGCATCGGTTCTTCGACTTCGTGCCTGCTCCGTCGAGACGCAAGGCCAAGGAGCGAGATCAGTCTCAGCATTCGCATGAGGACTTGCGCAATGAGTTCTGATTTTCCTTCCTTCATCGTCATCTTGCCCATGGAACATCTCCTGTCTCCTTTCTTCTCTTCTCTTCTCTTCTCCTCTATCCAATGTGTCCATGAGTTGTACGTATATGCTCCACAATTTCATCCCACCGAATCCTTCCTATCATACCATCATAACTGACAGTTGTTGAAGTTTCTTTTTTGGTTCTTTTTCCTTTCTTATCTTTCTGTGAAAGCATGTGTCACGGTGTTGATACCCTTCTCCAATTCCCTTCTTTTGTTCCTGCTCTTGTTCCTGCGTCATGGTTTTCGCCGTTTCTCTTTCTCTTATACACTTCCCCGCTGGGAAACAAAATCGAAAAGTCCAAGAAATCAATATGAAATAACGGATTGGAATTGGAATCTTGTAAGGAGCTAGGAAAAAGAGTCGGTTTCTCTTTTTCTGTGTCATGTGGGCTCTTTTCTGCATTGGTGAGATGTTGTGAGTGTTGTAGCTTGTAAAATGTTCCCTTTATCTATGCTTCTCTTGGATAGATTGGATGGATTGGTGTCCTCCGTCGAAACCAGTATTATTTGAAATAGTAAAGTACCGGAGCTAACAAATCTCTTCGTTCGCTGTACATTATTGTCGCAAACCATGGTGAAATCAAGACAAAAAAATCCAGCCAAACTCCCGCAGTATATCGATTGCAAGCAACGCCAAACCCTAAACCAAGCATGAGAAAGAAGCTCAACCAGACGGAGATCACTTCAGGACACATGAGGCTGCTCCTAGCAGAGATAACACCGCCTCCTGACAAGACGAATAGTATCATGCAATTGTCCAACCACCTACATCCACAGACACACCTTACCGCTCGCCGTACCGCCAACAACCCAGTTCTGGCTTCGGTGGAAGACCGCAACGGCCGGGACGGCGGTGATGCCGTCGCCACCCAGCTGAGCGAGCTGGTCGCCGGACGCGCTGTAGATATCCACGAAACGGTTCATGTTTCCGATGCAGAAGCGTTGGATGTGCGATTGCGGGTTGAGTTGCCATTGGGGCCGAAGACTGGACACGCACACAAAGTTAGGGCTGGGTGGAATCACAACGTTAGGTAGGGAGGGAAATAGGGACTGTACATACATTGTTACCCAGCGGCCGGTCTGGCAGTTGTGTTTCACGACGGTGTCTGGGCGGAAATTGTCTGCGAGTGTGTGACCTTGCGCCCAGGATGATATGCCTTTGGCGCCGAGATCGTAGATCTTCAGTGTGTCGTCGTACGACGAGGTTGCGATTTGGCCCGCGCCGTTGAATGCTGCATGCGACACGGACAACCGGTTCTCATGCACGGCGAGGGGCGATGGTTCATCCGTCGACAGGTTGCGCAGATCCCACACCCGCATGGTCCGGTCTAGACTGGCTGTTGCGAGGTAGTGCGGGTTCGAGGGGTAGAGAGTGAACCCGCCGATTTTCTTCTCTGAGAGGGACCACAGAGTCACAGTGTTGTCGCTCAGAGGGGTTCGAGTGTCGTAGCGCCCGAAAATGCCTTCCAGGGTGGTCCAGTACAAGGTGTTTGGGTCATCGGGAGCCATGTCGATGCCGGAAAGAGCCTCGTCGATCTTGGTTGACTTCGGCCCGTACTTTTCCACCGATTCTGTCTTATTCAGATCCATCTCGCGGATCGAACTGTCGTAGCTCGCTGTGTAGAGGCATGTAGGCTTTAAGGGATGGATCATCATCGAACTGATCGTTCGAGTGTGCGGTTTGATGGTCATCAAGACGGGATCCGGGTCGTCGTCCGCTTCATCTTCATCATCCTCGACCTTGACCCCAGAAACTGGCTTCTCTTGCGACGCATCCAGAATCCCCAGATGGCCCAGCTTGTCCCCGGCGAAGATGAGAGGCTTCCCCTCGGTGGGGTGGAAAGTCATGGAGTAAACTCTTTCGGGCGTGATTTTGATTCCTGTAGTACGGGGTCCTTGTCAGTAATCGTAACTTCTCATGAATATAGAACGCCAGTACGCACTTTGCGGATCCCAAGCCTCCCACAGCTTCAGGCCACTCATCTCCTCTCTCAAAGCCTTGAGGTCCTTGTCCGTAGTCTTCGAAATGTCGTCGGCGCAAAAAGTCCTCTTGTATGGCGTTGCAACTGGCTTGGTGAGCATGTCCACTCCGATGAGACTGTCACCGGTCAACTTCTGGCCAGCCACGAACATATCGCTCATTGTAAATGAGTCCGTCCTGCGAATCTTCTTGGCACGTTCAACTTCCTTTGCAACTTCGTACTCCTCTTCGGCCTTCCGTTTGGCCACTTCACTGTCGGCCTTGAGGCCCCGGATACGCGAGGACTTGCGCACCGGTAGGGGGCTCTCCTCCTCCGTCTTCACGCGCTTCGGCGCCGGCTTCCTCTTCACTTTAACAGCATCTTTGCTGGGGGTCGGGAAGAGACCAGAAGACTGCGCCTCCAGGTTCAATTGTCTGAGCAGAGCATCGCGTTCGGCGATGTTCGCCAGCCTCTGTTTCTCAAAATCTGAGAGACCCTCCATGTTATGGTTGAGTAACTAACGTTATGCCGAAGGAAAACAGGATGTGTAAACCCACTGAAGTCGCGCCCATCTCAAAACGCGCGAGGCCTGGCCGCGCGTTGGCACGTGACCTTCATTTTTCAATTCCGCATCACTCCAGCTTCTTTGTTGTCTGCATTTTCCACAAACGCCTGGCACTCGCGGCCATGAGCGTCTCTCGCAGGATTTGGATATCTGCCACTGTCAACTCCCCTGCTTCGTTTCTCTACCAGACCCGCACGCTGACGACATCGCTATCACCTTCGTATCAGCAGCCGCTCGGTCGGCGACTTCATCGTCCTTACTCAACACGCGACGGGGCCTCCGAGAAGAACAATGATCCAGATACCGATCCCTCGGTGACCAAGGATGGTCAGAGCCAAGATGCTGCCGAGAATTCTCCAGCCCCGAGGCGAAAGAGCTACATCCACCAGCGCGCTGCTGCACTCTCACCCGGACTGCCGAGACGCCGAAAGGAGTCAGCTGGACCGAGGCCACTGAAGGCTATGACTCCTCAAGAAAGAGAGACATTTGGGAAACTGCTGGGGCAGCTTGGTGTTACACCAAGTGCGGGCGAGACAGACCAAAAGAAGCGGCCGCAAAAGAACGCGAAGTCAAGCGAAGAAGGCCCTGGTGATCTCTCAAACCTCAGTGTGATGTTTGAGTCCGTACTCAGTGACCGCCGGCTGATGAAGAAGTTTGAAGCAAAACCAAAGAAGACAACCGAGTCAGAGGAGCCCCGACGCTCCTGGGGCGAGGAAATGTCCTCGTCTGAGACATCAGAGCAGCCGGAGGAGGACTTGGAGCCCATGCTGGACGGTCTGACGTACAGTGACCTCGGCTTCGCTGACCCAGCGACGGGCAATAGTGCAGATATCATGCTCTCGGTGAAAGACGCCATTGAGATGGTTGTGAAGCGGGAGGCAGCCAAGATCGAAACGGCTCTTTTCCTGGCCATTGAGGAGGGCAAAGGCGACATGGGGGTTTGGGATGTTTGCAAAGAGCGCATTTTCACGATGCTGGGTCATCTAGGCGACGATGCGCCGGCAACACCATCCGCCGGCAGCGACTCGCATGACGGAGCTAGGACAACGTCTTCCAACCGCTCATCCGGGCCGCTTGACATCCCTGACCCGGTCCCAGCAGGACCAGTCGTGGCAGCGCTATACCCCAGAACTCTCCTCATAGCCTTTCGCCTTCTAAATACCCACTTCCCTTCATCGCCACTGGTCAGTCAATTCCGATCCACTATCAAAGCACAAGGCCGCACCTCTGCCGTCCTCGGCTCCTCCACCGACCTGCATGACGAAATGATCTCCTTCCACTGGAACGACTGCAGCGATCTCCCTGCCGTGGTCTCGCTTCTGCGTGAAATGGATCTCATGGGTCTCAAGCCCAGCCAAAAGACCCGCCATCTACTGCACGGAATTCTCCACCAGCGCAAGCGGGATCTGGCTAAGACCGGCAAGGATTCTTGGTGGCGCATACCCCAGAACCAAAAGGCTTTTCAGGAACTCGCTGGGCGGGATGGTTGGATGAGGAAGCTGAAGGTGTGATCTTGTCTTTCCTCTGCATATAAGATTCATGTACTATTATTTTCATCTCACTGTACTATACGAAATACCTCTAATAGATCTATTCGTGCTGTCTTAGCTGTGGTTCAATTTGGAATCAAACACTAACTAGCTTATGCTCATTGATACGTATACTATCTGTTCTGGGAACCGTGTTGAAAGGGAGAAGAAAAACCTATCTACACCACTTAGTAACCATGGAGAGAAAACACGATGACCACCAGCCCTAATACTCCTTGTCGTCTTTGCCATCTTCTTACGAAGCCCCTTCCTACCTAGACAATCCCCCAAAATTTCTCCGCATTGAAAGTCCACTGGTTATCATCCTTCCAAAGATCATCAAAGGCAGTAAACAGCACCAGATCTTCAGGCTGGTGCGCGAAACTGCGCCTCAGACTACCGACAGCGACGCGTTGGTTATGAGGTGAAGGGATAGCGGCACCGTTAGGGCTTCCAGCATGAGGCCAACCAGACTCAGTGATCATCGTGCGCTTCCCACCAGCAGCGGCCGAAACGCTGTGCATCTGCGTGAGTACATAAGCGCCCGCATCGGACGGGTGCTGCGTCGCATCGAAGAAAGCATGGCAGTTCGCGGCGCAGTAGTCTGACGCGATGCATAACTCCGGATGCTCCAGTAGCACGGAGAATGTGTCGACGGTGACGACGGGGCCATGGTATCCCTGCTTCCGCAAGATTGACCGCGCCTTATGCACTGCACTCACGACGTCAGCGGGGGAATTACGGCCGCCGTTGACGAGCTCGTTGCCGATGGCTATCGTGTGGAATATCGACCAGTCCTTCTTCCCGTTCGGGAGAGTTGCTGCTTTGGTTATAGGGTCCAGGCTGTGTGGAAAGTCCGTCAGATCGTAGAGTCCTGCGAAGACGCGCATGTGGTGTAGTCGTGCAGCGGTAGTTACTGTCTTCGTTTGGTCGCAGTCTGTGCCGTAAATGCGAACGAATGAGTAGTGCGATAGTCGGCCGAGGTCCTTGTTCACATCCTCTTGGGTCTTGCAGCTTCGATCGGCTCTGTAGGGTGAGTAGGAAATCCCGAATTGACGATGCTGCTGAGGAGGACGAGGATGGCCGCGTGCATGCGGGTGTTGGTGAGGAGGATGTGGCGGTCTTCGGCGTGCATCCTGATGCAATTCTGCGGACGGCTTATCCGTATGAGTAGGAGCAGCACGGTCGGCCGTATCTATATCATCTTGCGCGGCTGGACCAAGTGGCTTGGAGATATCGGAGTCGGGATTTGACATTCGCGGCACTGATGGGACAATTGCAGCCGGCTTTGAAGATCAAAATCAACAGTCATTCAGAAAAGTATTTCAATCCTCTACTAACATTTCCTTGCTGTCCCGCTGCCAGAGACTCAGCAGCGTAGTGCTTCTTTTCTATGCCGATGCGGTCTCCATTCTGATCTACCCAGACAACCACCTCGCGGACGGTGTTCAGATGTGCATTGTGCTGCAGTCTCCCCTCGCACTGGTCACTAGCTATAGATAGGTTAGTCAACTAAACAGAAACAACAGTGCACCTCTTACCATCAGACTCTCCTCGCACGCTCCAAGCAAGCAACAAGGTAATGAGGGCCTGCGGGAGATGCCTCATTGCAGCAGAGGGAGAGAATCGCTCAATCCCTTCCAAAAAACATCCGCAACTGAATCAGAATCGGCACAATCCTAGAGGGGAGAAGTGACCGTGAAGTCATTCATTCCCTTGACGAAGCAACCTCGAATGCAGATCCCGAGCATTAATATTATAAAGTCCATTCCCTGATCATGGGCCCACAAAACGCCACCTAGCTGCGTGTGAAACCGTAGCGTTGGTGGTAAACAAGGGTGATCGATTCGCGAACATAGCTGTGCAACCCGATCTGAAGTGAGATGTGGAATGAAAGTAAGGTGGCTGGCCAAGATGGAGGTGCGCCCCCTCCCCTCCCCCTTGAGACCTTCAACGTTGAGAACACCATGGCCCTTGTTCGCGCTGCTAGGAAGGGAAAGCAATTTGTTTCAGGTGTTAATTAGTGTACGTCGGGTCGAGGCCGAGGAATGTTGGCTAGTGTTATGTAGGTGGATGGTATGGCTCATTCCTGGCTAGTCACCGGGAAACCAACTAGCCTATCGGGTAGAATGCTGGTGATAGGGCGATGCAATTCTTCCGTGACGAGTATCGGATGGGGAAGTATGCAAAGGACCAAGAAAGTGGGTGTGAACTGCACTTTCTGGATCGAAGGCTTGCATGGAATGGTCTCCCTTGCAAATGAAAACATAGGTGGACCTGCCCGCAATAGGAATTCGCACTCGCTGTATGTGACAGAAGGGGGACCAAGGCTTGGATGAAAAAGGGACAAAGATTCAATAGTCCGTGTCTCGTGCGAGGGAAAGCCAGCTAAATGAAGAGAAATAGCTATCCCTTGGATCGAGCCAAGGAAGCAAAGAATAGTATTAAACAATCTAAGGCCAAGCACAGGTATAGCCGCTCACGAAAAAACGGAGCAGTGCTGTGTACAAAGCATGCTATGGGAATGTATATCGACAACAAAGAACAATAAGGATACACAGGTTGAAGGAGGAGTATTAGGGCATAGGTCTGGAGGGTTGGAGCGCTGGGATCATAGATAAGAGCGTGAAACAGTCATCAAAGGCCAATCGATGGCCAAAGAAGAATTCACTTCCTCTTGGTCATGACTTTAGTAATAGCATGCCGAATAATCGTGCCGGCCTTTTCAATCTCTTTCTTGGTAAGGCCGGTCGTCACGCAGACCTTCAGTGCGGGAGGGACGATCTGCTTCGGCTGGACGTTGTCATGGAGCATCTTCAGACGGGAGATGAGAATACCATTCGCGAGGCACTCGTCAACGACATCTTGAAGCAAGAATTGCTGGTCGTCCTCCGACAGTCTCTTGGCAGCCACTACCTCGGGCTTGATGACCAAGATCACCAGCGGGTTCTCTGGAGAGCTGGTGCAGTACACCCAGTCACTCCGGGGGTCCAGCTGAGCCCGCATCGCCTTGACAAGATCCCGCAGTTGGGAGATGAGCTCCGGGCTGTTTTGCAGGATGTTGATGGTGGCACTGGCAGTGGTCGAGAGCAAGGCTGGAAGTGCCGCAGAGAACGTGTATGCCGCAGCGGAAATGCGTTGGTGGTGGACAATCTCCTCGGAGCCAGCACAGAAGCCTCCGCCAGCAACGAGAGGTCCAGCCAACGAGCCAACGATCATATCAACTTCGGCTGCATCGACGTTCTGATGCTCCGTTATGCCACGGCCGGTGCGGCCCAGGACCCCGAAGGACCACGTCTCATCCAGGATGAGGCGGAACTTGTACTTGAGCTTCAATTCAATCTGTCCAAAAAAGGTCAGCGTTCACCCATCAACCACTACCACAGAATTACGGCATCACATACAATCTTGGGCAGATCCACCTTATCACCATATGACTCGAAAAGACCCTCCGTAATAATGAATCTCCGCGTAAGAGGCTTCCGCGCCTGTTCCTTAGTGACCTTGGCAAGCACGCGCTCCAGGTCCTCCATATCATTATGCTCGTACCAACGGACCATACTCCGTGAGATCTGGATACCCTTCCGAATAGCAAAGTTGACCCCTTTATCGGCGACGATAATATCACCCCGCTTTGAGAACGAGGGGATCACGCTGGAGATGGTCGAGAAAGCCTGGGAGTAGATGATGCATGCCGCAGTGCCGAGGTGCGACGCCACATCTGCCTCCGTCTTCATATGGACGTCCTGATTACCGTAGAAACCGCGGGGACCGCAGGCGCCCACGCCGTAGTTCCGTAGAGTCTGGATTGCTTTTTCCTTGAGGGCTTCGTTCGTGTTGAAGTTGTAGAAATTGAAGGACCCGAGATTGGTCACGGTTCGGCCATTAGACAGCTTGGATTTGGGTCCGACGGGGCTGCAAATCCGGTGTTAGCAAACGTTTCCGTCTAGCGAGTGTCAGAAAGAACTGCTTACCCCACAATAACCACGCGTTTCTCAACCTCCATCTCATCTAGGGCCGTTGGTTCGCCGACCAAGGGCTCCGGGGCCCAGTCGTCCACCAGGTCGTCAATCTCATCATCGGACAAGGGCACGACGCCAGGCTTGGTGGAGTATTTCGGGGCCAGCAGATAGCGGACGGCGAAGAGAAACAGGAACAATTCCACGGCTGACCGAATTGGATCATCCTGGTAGCTGGATTTCACGTAGCGGAGGAAGATGGCAGACCCGGGAACGCGGTGGAAGAGGTTGGCGAGTTCCTGCAGGTACTCGGAAAGGAGACGCTGGGTCTCGTGTAGGTCCATGGCGGATGAGGGTTAGGCGCATGCGGCGCAACTGTACGCTCCAGAATCCGTCCACACAAGTGTCGAGAAGGTCGAATGGGGGAGGAATCGACCAGTAGGGAGTGCGGGAAGACGAGGTGTTGGAGATGGGTGATCCGGTCGAGATGCAATGGGTGGTGTCACGTGACGAAGGATCTGATCACTATGCACCTACTAGTTAACTACGTAACTGTAGTTAGTGTTAACCAAGGGAATAAGGGTCGCTACGAAAGAAGAACGATGTTGTTGACATGTATAAAAGCAATGCGATTTGAATTCTGGTAGGTCTGGAGTAAAGAAAAAACAAGCCAAATGAAACATGAAACGAAGGTGAGAGAGGATGATGGCAACACGCGGCCACTCCGCGCATACAGTTATTCCACACAAAACCAGAGAGAAGCCATTCATTAAGATCAACATGTTGGGCGCCGGGAACTGGAAGGGATGCAGCAGACTTAAAAAACAGAAAAACTTTGTACAGAACATTCCGCGTGAGGTGCACGGGAATGCGAAGTGCATCATGATCACACACGCAAGACGCCGTACGGATCGCTAGGCAATGTTGGCGACGGAAGGTGAGTCGAATGGAACCCTGGCGGAAGGCCGCTGCCGGTGTACCAATGACCGGTGTCATTTTTTGCGGCGTCAAGGGGCTGCAGGAGCCCCATTCTGGTACCGGACATAAAGCCAGGTGCCTCCATGCCAACGGCTTTCCGCAGTGTCTGGAGGAAGCCGTTGCTCACGGTGGGCATGCGGCCCAAGACAAGAGGGGCCACAATGACAACGAGGAACACGAAGAGCATCACGAAGTAGAGAATGGCAAAACGGATGACCCGTCTCTTGCGAAGCTTGGACTGCTTGAGGGAATAGATAGGGGGGCGGATTTGGCGGCTAGGAACCGAGTTAGCAAGGCTGAATGAAGAAGAGCCCGGGGGGGGAGGCAGATTCTTACCTTGGACGCAGCCAGAACAGAAGGACGGAGTGGAACTTGTCGACGTAAGGAATGCACAGAGCCGGCAGCATGAAGAACAGGAGGACGTGGCCCAAGACGAAATCGAGAGAGAAGTAGCCCATCTCGGTGATCTTGCAAAGGAACTCACGGCCGGGCTGGGACAGAGAGTGCCAACCCATGTTGTACCATTTGCCAGTCCACCAAGCAATGTTCGCCTGATCGTGCTTGAATTCTCGGGTCAAGGCGAGAGAAACGATCAATTTGTAGATGAAACGCTGGATGGCGGCCGCAGCAATCATGCCAGACAGGCACCGTGCCCACGAGAAGGATTCGAGGACAAACATGACCTCGAAGACGACGAGCAGGAGGATCACAGCGATGGCGTGCGCAATGGCAGCAAGCACGGAGCCGAATTTCTTGCAGCACATACTGAAGATAGGACCCATGCAGCAAGCCAGGCCGAAGAAAACGCCGGCCGTACCAGCATTGACGGCAACAGGGGCAAGAGCAACGATTAAAATGCGGGCGATGGCGTCCGTAGCATATTTTTTGTCGTTCGAGAACATGGTCCGAGAGTTGATGAACAAGTACGGAATCAAGGTCACCGCCACGAGGATAAGGGGCACGATGACTTCACTGAAGAAGATGTTCGTGATGTGAGCGCGGGGGACGTCACCAGAGCCTTTCTCCGAGGGAACGCCTAGCACTTTGCGCTTGTAACCCGTAATTCGGGTGCGAGACAAGCGGCAGAATCCAATCCAGGAAGAGGCATGGGAACGAGAGTTGCCACGAGAGAGCCACCGAAGGTAATCCCGATAGTCAATGAAGAAGTCGTGCCAGGCAAACTGGTGGGGGTTGAAAAGGAAAGGCGAGATACACAAGGCCAGCAGAGAGACCCAGAACCAAATCAGGGCTGGAGTCCACACGGTTGAGGTAGCGAACAGCAGCATCAGAAGAAGGCGGGCACCGGCATAGATCGATGGACCAGCGAATCGGGAGTACAAAACGCCGAACGGAATACGGGCAGTCGCAAACCCACGACCAGTGCCGATGTAGCGGGCGCCACCAAAGGACAAGTTCTGGTGCACAGCATGAGCATAAATCTGGCACACGAACACTTCAAACATGAAAGAGAAGGAGCCAAAGTGCTTGGCCAAGCGAGTAGCCATGCGCCACACTCCTCTCTCGGTCAATTCTTGAACACCCAGAGGTACGAACGAGATGAAGAACACGATGAAGATGGAGATAACACAACGATTCACCCAGTTGATAACCGGCACAAGATCAGCGCAAAGAGTGGGCAGGAGAGGATCGGTGATCGGCTTGTCGGGGTTGAAGTTGCAAGTAATGGTTTCGTGCTTCAGAGCGCCCAAGTTGATAAGAACGATCATGAACATCTTCACGGAAAGCATGATGAACATGTTGTTGATGTGGAAGCCAGGGTGAGCATAGTAGAACGACAGGAAACGATCAAGGGGCAGTTGGGTGCCAAGGTAGTAATACTCTCGGGACAACATCTGCTCACCCATACCGGTGCCGATCTTGGTTGTGAAGTTCAGGATAGATCCAAACCCAAGATCACGACCCTTACCGCACTGGAAGTACTCGCAGTGCTTGATGCGGCCTCCACGCAGGAGGGCGTTCATACCAGCGTAGATATCCTCGTTCAGGTGCAATCCCTTCTGGGCCTTGGAAACACCGCCTCGGGTGGTCATGAAAACACCGTTCAGGAAATCAGGATGTCCGTAGTGCAGCTTGCCACCAATCTGAGCCAGAGTACGCGCGAACAGAGTACCGAACGTTTGTTCTTTTCCGGCCGCAACATCACCGAGAACGCCAACGTTCTCAGAGAAAATGTACTCACGCGCACCGAGAATGGCCACTGGATGGGAGTCAGGAGTAGGGATACCGGGCGTGTAAGGCGACACATTGTCTGTGGTCAACTCCTCGAACTCGGCCAGGACGCTGCGAATCTTCAAGCATTCTTCAAGGTAGTTGTCCTGGTTGGCGTCGATCAACTGGATGTATTCACCGCGGTAGAAGATGATTGAGTGATTCTGGTTGTCCGACTTGCCGTCTCCCAGAATAGGATTGCCGGAGAGCTGGATCCTAAACTTGGGCTTCCGCATACCGTTGTCGAGAAGTTCACAGTGACCATCAATGAGGGCTGAGTACAGGCGAGGCTCCTCTTCTTCGGTCATTGGGGGCTCCTCGTCCAGGTAGGCAATCTGCAGATCGGGATACGCGCGCAGGAGGAACTCCGTGTTCTCGTGCTCTTCCTTGTTGAACTTGGCGTAGCGCTGCATGGAAACGCAGATGCGGAATTTGCGACGGGCCATCCGCTCCAGCTCACGTTCGAGCTTCTCGGAGTTACCACCAAACATCTGAACGACTTCCGGGTTCTCAACCCGGTAAAGCAACTTGATGGCACGGCTGTAGTTCATGAAACCGGAAATAGTCCTGTACAGGGTCTGGGAGCGAAGCGAAGCCCAGATACGGGTACGCAGGGTGTACTCTGGTGCTGCGGACTTGAAACCAATGCAGTAAAAGGGCAGATCGTCGATCTTGCTCTTGGCGGCATCCTTCTCGGTTTTCTCGTATTCACCATTGAATTGCGAAGTTTCGTCGGCGAGAATCTTAGTATCCTTGACGAAGCAATCCCACTCATGAGGGTGGAGCTGCTTCAGGTATTCTAGAAGAGTGACCCGAGAATATGGCTCGTCCTCGCGGATGATTTCACGGAGAGACAGCAAAATCTTCTCGCTATAATGCGGAATGAGGACGCTGAAGGTGGGCATGTTATCAACCGGGAGAGGCTCGGGCATAGGGGTAGAAAGCGACTGAGCAAAGAACGAAATTCGGCGCTCCGCTTCACTGCCCGCCGGGAAGAACTCGGTCTTGAAGGACTGGTCTTCCTGGGAAACAAAGAATGTCGGCGCACGAAGAGTTCGCTTGCCTTCTTGCTCGGAAGGAACCTGGTGGTAAAGAAGCTTCTGGACATGATCAATCGCCAACAAGTGCTCCCGGTACATGGAGATGATGATTGCGTTCCAGACCTGCGAAATCAGGACTTTGGGCTTGTACTTGATTTCCATGTCAGTCGTCGCCAGCACCTTGGAGTAGATACGCTTGGGAAGACGAGAGAAGATGTTGCGCCATGGGGACCAGATCGAAACGCCCAGGTAGAATGATCGGGCAACGGAGAAAATCGTGTTGCAGATAATGTACCAGAGATAGCTGTCGAGGAAGAAGAGGGTCAAGTCCATGAAGAACATGAGAGCAAGCAGAATCTGCGGCTGCTTGTGGCAGAGCGTATTCCCGATGAACTGCACACCGGTACAGGCGTGGATCTGCATAGGTGACAAAATGCGAATTGGGTCCTTGAATGACAGAGTCAAGAAAAAGTACGACTCCGCCAGTTTGGCGCCAAACACACACACCCATAATCCGTATGACATCCACATGTCGTTACCGTTCAGCCGGGGGAAACTGGCAGTGAACGTCTGACTGGCGACATACTGGCGGCCGTTCTTCTTCATGTAACTACCGAACAGGGCACCCAATGGCTGGACCGAGAAGAAGGCAAAGGTAAACAGTGCGAGGACAAAGTGAACGATACCGACAGCGAGGCCGACCGGCTTTTCGATCTGCGGGTTTTTCAACAGCGAGAGAAATCCGAAAATGAACACGCCGGGAGCAAGATTGGCAACGAAGACAGCGAGCAAGAACATGAAACGCTTGCGCAGATGCTGGGCACCCGCCCACCGTCGTGGGACATAGAGCCACTCACAGATCGTGGCGAGCAGCTGAATAAAGGACACGAGGGCACCACCAAATCCGACAGCCGCCAGGAACTTGTAGGACTCTGGCTGGTTGTTCATCTGCTGGGAGTAGTTGCCGACATATAGAGTGGGGGAGTTGTAGGCCGTGAAGAACCAAAAGGCACCCAGATGGATGACCCAGATACGATTGAAGTTGGTGATCAGGTGGAACCAGGAACGAGTCTCCTTGTAGGTCTTAAAGAAAGCTTTCTTCCAGTCCACGTCCTTCAGCTTCAGCCATCGTTCGGCAGGGGGAACGTCAACGAGACGAGTCTTGTCTTCGAAGCTGATGCGCTCGATACCCTCGGGATACCAGAAGAGCTGGTTCATGTCGTCGTAACCAATGACCTTGTTGTGATCGCGCTCACGACGCACGTACTTGCCATCCATGATCTCGTATCCCTGGTCACGGCAATACTGGTAGAGCGGGGTGATGATCTGGTTCAGGTAGGTGAACTCTTCGACCGGCTCCACTCGGTTCTGGCACTCGGGGGTCGTATAGTAGTCGTCGGCGCAC
Source organism: Penicillium riverlandense (assembly GCF_028828495.1). Taxonomy (NCBI): domain Eukaryota; kingdom Fungi; phylum Ascomycota; class Eurotiomycetes; order Eurotiales; family Aspergillaceae; genus Penicillium; species Penicillium riverlandense. The sequence continues at coordinate 646,906 of NW_026643197.1, read as the reverse complement.
TTGAAGATGAAACATAGGCACTCTGGCAGGAATCGCACCTGGTTAGCCTCGCCCCAGATCATCAGGTAGAGAGCCAATTGGCGAGCGCGATCATGCTGAGACATCCGGTTCATGCGCGACTTCCAGCGGTACTCGGCCGCCTCCAAACTGTTGTCGCCCTCAAGGGCCTCCAGTGTTTCCTCTTCATTTTCCGGATTTCGTTGAGCAGCCTTCTTAGCGGCCCGACGCGCCTTCCTCGTTTTCCGATCCGCCTTGCCGAGTTTCATGTTGGCAAATCCAATGGCGTCGTCGAGGTCCAGGTGCGCGGCGAAATACCACCGTCGGTAGTTGGCGTTCTCTCCGCCGATGTAGTCGGCATGGAGGGAGAGCAAAGCCTGGTTCGGAGTCATGCGAGAGGCCCGCGAGTCCAGCAGGGTCATGAAATGGTCGTACATGTTGCGCATGCTGTCACGCTGGAAACCAAACTTGTTCACCAGGTCCAGGAAGATATCCTCGATCTCCTCCTTGGACAGCGGAATCTGGGCGTCCGAGGTCCACGCTGGGTAAGGCTCGCGCGAACGCTGACCGGCAGGAAGAGCGTTGCCGTACTCCATTCCGTAGATGGGAGTCGACGCGCCAGAAGATCGATTGGCACCATAGGAGATCTGAGATGAGGGCGGACGGTAGCCATAGCCACCGTACTGGCTGTCTGCGTAGCCGTAGCTGTTGTACCGTTCATCTCCACGGCCATAGTAGTCCATACCGGCGGCACGGGCCGTGTCCGATCTCATGGTGAAGTCGCTGAAGGTCTCGGAATCCTCCTCCGAGTCGTGTCCGCGCCGGCCCTGGGTGTGTCCGCCCTGGTCGTATCCGGCTTGGTCATAGTACTGGTCGCCGTAGTAGGCATCCTGATGACCTGCTCCTCCTTCGTAGTATCCACCATCGGCATACCCTTGATCGGCGTAGCCACTGCGTGCTGTCAGCAATTTGGAGCTTGCCCCGGTGTGCTCTGGGTCATACCCTGCGTCATAATAGCCATCGCCATAGTCGTTATGGTCGTAATACGCCTGTCCATGTTCATCACCGTAGTAGGCGTCACCCTGAGGATGGCCGTAGCCATCATCATAGTGGCCTCCTGCGTAGCCCGACATGGCGGAGGAATCGCAATCAAGTCGCTGGTAAGAACTCTAGAAACGAGTTGAGGGTCAGTCCAGCTCTTCCACCCCACCAGATGTCTCGCTTCGCCGGCAGCTCACGAATCTTACCTCAAGCGCGACCCATTCAAGAAATTATCGTCGTCCAGGCACGTCGGGAAATCAGATCATCGACACCGACTGCAGGGGTGAAGATTCTTTCTCGTAACGAAACGAACGCGAGGCGACGAAAAAGTCCCTGGAGGAGTATTGTTGGGGGCGGAGGGAGAGAGTGAGTGTGCTGGAGAGGGAAGGTAACGAGTGGAAGAAGAACGAGGCAATCGCGACTTGTGCGACTTGCACCAGACAAACAAAATCCTCCAGCAACGAAACCACAAAAACGAGAGTAGTCTGAAAAAAGAGAAGGATGGGAAGAAGGGGGAAAGTGAAATTGCGGTTATTTTGGGATCAGGACACGCTAATTTACGGTCAGGCCCATACCATACGCCATACCGAATGCCACACCTTCCTGTCTGTTCCTCCTCTACACTGCCTCATCGTCTCCCACGACCAACTACACGGCCCTGTCTCTCTCGACAGCGGCATTTCCTCTCCGTCCAGCCGTTGCGGTTCATCGATCCGTGCTGCCGTCCTCGCTGCGTCGGTCTGTGTAGCCATTGCTGCTTCCCCTGAAACGAGCCCCACCGGTACCATACGCGGTGTTTTGGTGTTGTTATTCTTCGGAAACAAGTATGCAGGGATGGTTGCGCTGGTTATCGATTGTTTTTCATTCCTCGCCCGCTGGCCATCGCTACTGTACTACGAACGGCGAGAGTATTGATTGTACTACTGTGTTGTCGTGCCCACTGTCCACTCTCAACGAAAAGCACCATCGGGTGGTTCTTCCACCCTCGACCCATGGCTCCCCCTCAGGAACCAGAAAACGATGGGCTGTTCTTTTCTTATCCATGCGATCGACACCTTTCCTTGCTCTTGTTGCTTCTAAATTCGCCACAAAGTAATACACTGCTGGTGCGCTAGTGCGCACACCACTAGTGGGCACTGCCCAGTGTCTCGCCCACTCACTGCCTCCCATTCGCCAGCTTACACTTTGGATCTGTCTGCTCGGGTGGCTGACTGGTTGCGATCCCACAAAGTGTCTCTGGTACAGCCTCTGTACTAGTTCGGTGTATCAACACTGGTAATAATCAAGCCTCGCCAGGGGATCTCCACCCGTTGGGTCCGGTCGTTGCCGGTGGATATCTGGCGATGGTTTTTTTCCCTTCTCTTGTGTTCGAGAAGCCTCGACCCCTCGACCAGTCCAGCTGATTGTGGATCGTCTACGTACGCGCACTCAGGCACAAACGAGCGTGCCTTTTTTTTTTTCGGCAGCCCGACGTGCAGGCGCAGGAACGATATATCAGATACAGGAACAGGGGCGAGAGAGACAGTAGGCGTCCTTTCTCATCTCATCTCAGGCAGCAACCAGACTAGAGGCTGATGGGCCAAAAATAAACCTGCTCGGAGGGTCTCGAGTCGTCTGGGCTAGCCCTAGCGTAGCAGGTTTATTGGGCTAGCCCGCCACATTTTTCAATACCCGGTAACTAACCAACCCCGATCGGCCCTGGCTCCCACAAACTGTGGCTGAACCGTTTGAACTTACTATCCCTCCGCGTCGTTGGCGCGGCCACGTCGGCCACTATTACCGCCATGGCACGGATGCCGAAGCCATGTCATCATCTACCTGCACACGAGCGCGGCGTACCTTGAATTTACGCTGGACTACATAAACCTGATTTCCACCGTCAAAGCATTATTGCGCTTAATCTCCACCGACCTGATGGTCACTAAGCCTCGGCGCACTCCTGTGCAGATCCAACTCCTTCGGGGGTTCAGGCTTGCCCGGCTTGAGGACTTAGGGGGATTGTGGGCCGTGGGGCAAGGGGGTGGGGGAGGAGGATATTCACTGTTGCAACTGAAGACCGACTCACATTTTTTGACTCGGGTCCTGCGCTTAGTACTGTAGTAACCTCTGCCAACACAAGGCACAACATGGCATGTGAAAGTGGAACTCCCGTGTGAAGCATCACGGTCATCTCAGAGTCCGCATGTGCTATGTATATGTCAAACTGCTATGTACATATGCGTCTTCCGTCCCTGACAGGTAAAAGGTGCAGCACCACCCCTATATGCAGCGGGAGGCAAGGGGACCGTCGATCCAGGCGGCATGGCGACGGAATGATCAGCCCTCCACCATTTCCACACAACACAATTGAGGACGCCGAGCCTCAATCCGAGGCCGATGGGGGCTTGGGGGGTTCTATTCAAGTCGCATTCTTCGGAGGTGGCCATTCCGTTGGGATCCAATGCTATCATTGCGTGGCTGCGGGTCGGCTCTTCGGCGAGATTGCGTGCACGAGCTATGCCTCTCGTTCGTATGATGATGATATGTATCTAGAGTGCGGATCTATCATCTCCTTGTTGCATCAGGTGTCCCTTAAACAGTGGCGGTATCGGAGTGAAGTATAAGAGTGAATTGAGGTCAGTCCGTCAGGGCATCCATCCACTTTCCACCAGCTTTATGGGAACGAACACCTGAGCGGTCAACTATATGACTATGTACTCTCGTAGAATATACGTGTATGTACTTTGCATGTGTATAACACCCAACGTGTGTACCTGCCAACATGCAACGGCTCATGTCAGATACCAAGAACTTTCGTCACTGCAACACCGTCACCCTAGCCCCGAGCTAGGTAAAAGACAAGCTTCTTCGTTCCGAGTACTCGTGCACTGTGGGACTAGATTGCGTCAGTGTTTAGTGATAATCTGTTTCCAGAATGCTGATATTTACTACGCTGATCAAAAGGCGTCACTGGATGGGCTGCCGTGGTGTATGTCCAATGATGTGTGGAGGTTGTCGTTGCGTTCTACTTGTATTTTTCATGATGCAAGCTGGTTGTTAGATCATGTCGTGGTCGCTGGTAGTTAACTTTCCTGATTATGTTCGTATACATACTGTGGGTAGTTCCGTAGTAATTGCACCACACTTAAGCTAGAATCTTGGTGCGGAGTCATAGTAGGCTCTGACTGCGAAGAGGTTTTAGTGGCTATTTTGACTACTTTCGAGTGTTCGGGTTTCTTGCGTTTTGATTAATCTATCCAAGTTCAATCTGGCTCGGATAGTTACTTCGTGATATTGTTGCTACATACCACGAGCTCGATATATATAGGGAGCGTCTACACAGACTTGTCAACCACACAAATACAAGCACTCAATCATTCAATGTTCAAAAGGCTAGCTATGTAAGCTAGTTCTGAATGGTCATTAAGCTCAATAACCCTACATGAACTGCCCGGGTGGGTTGTAGTATGATTTGGGCTTCGGGTAGCCAAACTCCTAGGCACCCACCCGAAGTCCACCTTTCCTTTTTTTTTTGCGAGTTTCATCCTCTTTGCATAATAAATACACTAAAGCTAAATTACAAGCGAAGGGAGAAATTAAACATGCTTGTCTACAACTTTTTTGTGTAGGTTTCTTACACGAGGAAATTATGTGGGTGAATATTTACGGGTGAAGATCAATATATATCAAAACAAAAACACGATTGGGATTATTTGTTACTACAATTTCTACTCTGCTTTTCCATTGTTGACTCCACTGATATCACTTTTTCTATCAATTCATTATCTTCCTATGCTGGGTTGCTTGAACAGAATTAGGGGTTCGTACGCGGTGGTTGCCCTGCCAACAGCCCGGCGTTGACAGTTCCCCACGCCAACGATAACGAAATGCCGTCAGGGACAGAAACTCTGCCTTCCAAGCATAAGCTTACTTCATATTACTCGTTCCAGCCGACAATTAACTACCAGGGCCAACCTGCATCATCTTCCCTCGCGGGGACCAAGACAACAACAACAGCCTGAAAGATGGCGAGACTCAACACAGCAAAAGCCCAAACGAGCAACGACTCCAAAAGGAGATCAGCCCTGACGGAGCGGACATCTCTTGCGTCGGACGATAGCCTCACTTCCCAAAAGCGAGGTGCCACCAAGCGAGCCGATGCCAAAGACAGCATCCCCCGTCGATCACAAACCGTGTCGTCCAGAAGACAAAACACCAGTTCCAGCAGCGAATTCGATATCTTCACAGATAGTGACCGGGTGGGCGAGAGCGGACGCGACGAAAGCTCGCCAACAAAACGAACCAAGGCGCGCACCCTCAAGACTGCACAGGTCAATTCGCTGCTGCTCCCCCTGACACAGAGACCGCGCCAGAGGCAGTCAGACAAAGTGGACACAGACGACTACGACAAGGAGAATGACCTCACAGAGAATGAACCGTCACCCATTCCACGGCGACGAAATACAGGGCGGACACCAGCAAGGAATATCCTGTCCCCCAGAGAACAACCGCACACAGAAAGCAAAGCAGAGGAAGAGGATGCTGGAGACACCAGCTCCAACTCGCTAGATGATTTCGTTGTCAGCGACAACGACGAAATCAGCTACCATGAGACGTCCGACTCTGAGACAGACGAAGATGAGAGGACGCCATCGCCGCCACCCTCTCCGGCACCCCAAAGCACACGGAAGAGACTCATGCGAGGGCGAAGACCTGATCCAGACACCGAGCTCCCCAAGTCTCTCAGCAAGCCTTCTTCGCTGCGGCTGGAGCCCTCCCCCCAAGAACCTATCAAAACACCCTCCAAACCTGCCGCCAAACCCAAGCGCCTGTTTCACAAGGACTCCGGCATCTCCACAGAGCTGAACCAGCTGAGCTTGGATGGGAACAATGACCCTGTCTCTCAGCTTGATTCCGAGCTATGCGGGTATGAGAACCGTCAACGCCCCTCCAGCCATCGCTCAATGCTAACCCCGACCAGATCAGGATCCGAACGTGAAGCTTCATCGCAGTCTCAAACTGCCAAACCGCAGACACCCCCAGCCACGCCACCACGAGGCCGTCTGCGTTCCCCAACCAAAGACAAGATCCGTATCCCGCCAACTCCCCACCGCGAGAGTGTCGACGCCTTCTGGAACCAGGAGGAAACCAACGATTGGATCGACCAGCACTCTCCGCACAAGGAGAAATTCTCCGGATGCTCCGTCATAGAGCTGCTGCAGGAGTTCGAAGAGTCCGAATGTGAAGACGAGGACAACTCCAAAAACTCCAGCATCATCAGCGTCGAGCCAGAGACCGTGTCGCCCATCAAGGCCACCAAGACGCCCAGCAAGTCCGCATTAAAGAAAGCGGAAGCCGAGCGGAAACGAGAGCTGCGCGCACGCCGGATGTCATTTGATGCGAAGAAAGGTGGGCTGGCGGAGAACTTCCTCCGCGTGCTGGACGACGCAGCTGCTGATGGCGGAGTCCGTCGACTGGCCGAGTCGACTGGCGGGGTGAAGATCGTCTGGAGCAAAACACTCAAGACAACCGCTGGCCGCGCGCACTGGAAGGGCGAGCGCATGCGTCCCTCCTCGTCCTCATCTTCAGAGTCAGATGGTCCACGATACAGACATCACGCCATGATCGAGCTCGCCGAGCGCATCATCGACAATGAGGATCGGCTGCTCAACACTCTCGCGCACGAGTACTGCCATCTGGCCAACTACATGATCTCGAACGTGCACAAGAACCCGCACGGACCGAGCTTCAAGCAATGGGGCCGCAAGTGCTCGGATGTCATGTCGGACCACCCCATCTATGGGGGTAGGATCACCGTCACGACAAAGCACAACTACAAGATTGATTGGAAGTATGTCTGGGCTTGTGAGGGCTGCGCGGTTACCTATGGTCGGCATTCGAAGAGTATCGATACCACTCGCTCGCGCTGCGGTGCCTGTGCTGGTCACTTGGTGCAGATTAAGCCGAAGCCGCGGAATATGTCGCCGCGGAAGAACAATGGTTCTACCTCTCCGCAGAAGAAGGGTATGGATGATGTGATTAGGGAGCTGGGACAGGTGACTCTATAGTTGCCTGGGAGAGACCGTGACATAATATCTGTACATAATGGGAAGATCTGACCGAGCTTGTGAAATATACTGTTGATTTGATTCTGGTTATATTATTCGTTACCTAGTAGATCTATCTCGAGTTGTTTAGTTAAGCACGCTCCAATCCCTTTTCCCATCCTTGTTTCCCGTTCCAGCCAAGCCCATTCAGTATCCCAAGATAGTTCACTACGGATCCAACCTAAACGAAAAGCCCCCAATCACAAACCTCCAGCTTCTGCACCAGCGTCTCAATCAACTCCTCAGCAACAACCTCCTCCTTCGACAATCCCCTAGGATCACCACTCTGATCAAACTCCTCATGCGGCACATTCAAGAAAACGACCAGATCCGTAGCCTGCGGCTCCAGCCGCACAACCAGATAGTGGCAGGTCAGCCTTGACGTCTGCGGCACACCCTCCATCTCGCCACTGAGAGACGCGCCGCTCACCGCAGCCGACGGCGCAATAGAGGTGGATGCCGCGACGCCGTCCACAGAGCTCGGGACGCGGCCGCCGGGTCGTTGGCGCGAGGGTGTCGTGAATGAGACCACGCCTCTGTAGGCGGGGAATGAAGAGGACGGAGAAGAAGAAGGTAACAGACGAGAGAGATGTACCCGCTGCGGCGGGGTGACGACCTGCATCGTGTCGCCCTCTTCACATACGTCGTGGAGATGATACAGCGCAGCGGCTTGGTCGATTGTCTCGGTGGAGGCCGTGTTGGATGTGCTGGAGCCGTGTAGTGGTGGTTGCTGGTGGTCTAGCATGGTGAGGGTGCTCAGGGCCTCGTCGCGCGGGACGCGCTGGTTGATCTCGATGATTAGGGTGGAGAGCGTGGTTGGTGAGAGGAAGAGTTCTTGGTGGTCGGGGACTTCGCGGAGGGTGCTGCGCGGTGTTAGTATAGGTTTGTTATTTGGAAGAGCTGGGGATAGGTATGAATGGCTTGATTACCATGGTATACTGACCTGCCATCGATCCAGCCCTGCGGCACCACGCCGCGAATCGCCCCGCCGAAGAAGTCCTGGTCTGCGAACTGCGCCATAGTCGCGAACGATTGTATATCCCGGATGCTTAATTGCGTTCCAAATGGAGACTGGATTTCGGCTTTGAGCTCACGGTGACAGCTGTGAGGCCTGCGGAGCTCAGTTCCTCCAAGGTGAGAGATTGCCGCACAGTGAAGAAATGATTTGAGTGGACCTTGCGGACTAAGGTCTTGAATCGAGCTCGAGGACAGTCCAACAAAGGCCGATAGAAAGAATAAATGCAAGTGAGAACAAAAGATGTGGGTGGGAGAGCTGTCGAAATAAATGGGATGGATGTTGGACGATAGAATTGAGGCAGCAGTGGCGGGCGGGTCTCTTCCGCCAATGACGTGGGAGCAACTATAACTGCATTTGCCAGGCAGTTATATAGTTACTTCACAGTCGTTCACTACAGGGCGGCATAGAACAATTGATCAAGTACCGTGAAAGGTATTTACCATCGTAGTTTGAAAAGTGTTCAATAGAGCTTCCGACTAGTCAAAGAGCTCCTCAATATACCCATCCAACTCCACCAGACGAAAGCGACTTCGCCATTTCTCCCGAAACTCTTTCCTTCGATACGCATTGCTAGTGACCTGCGAGAAGCTAACCAGCTCCACGATCCAGCCGCGCTGCAGCGCGCGCTCCACCATACGCATAAAACCACCGGAGAACTCTGCCTCCGCCGCATCGCCCGACGCCAGCACAATCGTCGCCGGCTCGTCCGTGTCCAGCAGGCTCTCCAGGATCTTCAGGTGCAGAATTTCGTCCACGCCTTGCTCAACGCATCGCTCTCCAGAGGTGGTGGCCGTTTCAGGTCCACCGGAGACTACCTTGCGGGGCTTGGACGGGCGGGTGCTTGGGTGCTTGGCCTTGTGGACACGGTTGAGAATGTTGGCTTCGTAGCCGAGGGTTGTGGCCTCGTTGATGGAAGGTAGTCGGTCAGAGCCGACGAGCACTCGTTTGGATACAGGACGGCCCCGTTCCAGGATTAAAGAGAGGTTGACAAAGGACATGTGCACGCGCCGGATGCGACTGGAGATAGGGATATTCCGCGATGCTTTTACCGAATCGTGGAATCCTACCATAATCTTGAGGGGTGTGTTAGCACATGGACAAGAAACGCATGCGGGAAGCTCGAAACGCACATTGGACATGTCGACGAAGACATGGATCGGGCGTGACTGGGGACTTCTCTTGCTGGGGCTTGCAGATCGTCCAACCTGGGACACCAGTTTGGCATAATCGGGAAACTCCTTGAGCAGCTTCGTCATCAGCCCGACCCTCCGTTCCGTCGTCGATTTGTATGCAGCGGGTCGAACTCGGATTGTTCCCGAAGAGTCAAAATTCCAAGACGAGTCTGGGTCATCGTATGAAGAGGGGGGTGTATCGGAGGCCGTGTGATTTGCGTCCAGTGTGCCCACCTGAGCCGGGACAAACGCCAGGACTCCGGGCTTCTTGGTGAGAGTGCGGTCGAAAATGATGGTGCTAGAGTCCGAATCTACTTCGGCACTGCTTTCTGAGGATATAATTTCATTGGCCTTTGTGGTGTTGGTCGCTTGCCTACCGGCTCTTGTCTTCGACTTGACTTTCGGGGTGTCGTCGTCAGAGCCAGCACGAGGGATCGCTTTCGGAGGAGTTCGCGGAGGGTGTGATGTCACAGAGGCATTATGTTTGGTGGGCTTGCTGTCGGAAGCCCGCTTTAAAATAGTGATCGCTTCAGACCGGGTGGCTGAATGTAACGAGGAACCAGAGACGGTGTCCTTGGAGACTCGAGGCTTTGACGCCTTGGAGACGGGAAGAGATCGGGAGGATGGCTTTGCGTGGGAGTCATCGCCGGAGGCATGGTTGTTGGAAGAGCGTTTGAGGATGGTGACAGCAGGAGAAGGACCCTGCTCATCGCGATTCGGTTGGGTGGTGGAACCGGTCTGATTCAAAAAGTCCCAGACGGTACCCAAGTCACCAAGTTTTGGGTAGCTCCGCTGAGGCTTGACGGCCGTGGGTTGACTAACATCATGGCCAGACTGGCCCTCAGGGAATGACGAGAATCCCGGGGAATCGGAATGCCGAGCCGGGGCCGAGCAGCCAGTGTAGGCGGGTGAGTTCAGCAACTCCAACACCGCCGAGAAGTCCCAGTTGGAGATTGTTTCAGTGGGGTCAGGTGCCGGCATTGACGGTGACGGAGGCGATTAGGCGAGAAAACCCGTCATAGAGACGGTGAGACAGTGAGGAGGGCGAGATGGAACCGCATGGTGGTGAGGTGTGTCCGGACAGGGAGCGACGCCTCGACGGGTTGGCCCAGGTCATGTGACTGGACTCAACAGTAGAGCCACACCGATTGGTCTGCAACTGTGAACGAGACCCATTGTAGTATAGGCTAGCTGAGCCCATATGCTACTATAAGAAGTGCGTGGCAGCAATTGGTCCTGGCATCATCCCCGTGGATTCGCTCCTACATGCCTGGTGGAGCTTTCCAGCTCGAAACGCCACAGGATGGCGGTGCTGAGGTCTCGAGCAATGTTTCAGGCATTCGCTCGAACTTGTTTCTCCGCGTGGCAAAGCACCTTCTTTTCTTTTTCCATGCAGCATGATCGTCATCGGACCAGCTAAGGTATGTTGACCGCGGATCAGGCTGATACTCCACGATTCCCCGATACAGTCTAGCGTGACGGATGCAGGTCATCTCCACGTCATGGCCGTCATGGTAGCCGCCACAGCCCATGAGTGGTGTGGCTTCACCCAAGGTTAATCGGAATGTTGAAGTATACACGCTAAAACTTGTTCCTCACGACTATCACGTCATGTCGGGATACGTCCTATATAAAGGTGTTGTTTGCTAACCATTTCTCTTCTCTCTCAACCATCTTCATCCATCAACTCTTCCAACTTCCAACTTCCAACTTCAAGCAACTTTTCCACTTCACTATCAATCAACATGTCTGACGCCGGACGCAAGGATTTCAGCACTAGTATGTCAATACATTCATCTTCTGATAGTGCTCAGTACTAACCACGCAACTCACAGAGGCTAAGGAGGAGATCACCCCCGACTCTTCCAAGTCCACCACCGACAAGGTCAAGGAGGCTGTCACCGACACCACCGACCGCTTCACCCGTGGTGCCCAGACCGACGACAGCAAGGGTGGTACCCAGGAGCTCTTCGACAAGACCCAGCGCTCCCACGACAACGAGGCCCACGGCGGTGCCACCGGTTCTGTGTACGTTTGATAGATCTACATCCTTTGTGGCAGTAACTAACTTCTCTCTGCAGTGGTGACAAGGTCAAGAATGCTCTCGGCATGGACAAATAAGCTCTCCAATTCTTCTGTTTCTGTCGCACCATCCTGATTCACGAATGAGTCTACGATACCATGCCTCTTTTTTCTTTTTTATGATTCCATACCTGTAGTACTGAATGAAACACTCAATCCGAACTTGCCTTTCGTAAGGTATATATGGTAGATCCCTCGTAAGAACATGATCAATCATCGCCGCTCAACAAGGCTGCCAAACATCGAATCGCGCTGTCGCATCAACTGCCCCAGCTCGCGCTCCAGCTGCTTATACCGCGCCCGCGCGCCGGGTACATCCTTGGGCAAGTCATGAAACGCACGTACGCGGCCCTCCAACGCCTTGACCGTCTCGTGGAGACTAATGACTCCTTCCTCGTCGACCATCACCTCATCAATCGTCGGGCCCTGCGGCTGGGTCCGCTCCAGCGACGCAATGCGGTCCTGGTACTCGCCCACCTTGGTCGTCAGCATTTTCGTGCCTCGTGCCCAATCCGCAGTCATTCCCTGGATATCTGGTGGGGCTTCGTATACTGAGTCGGTGCGCAGCTCATCCAATTCCTGGCGGAGACGCGCGAGTTCTCGCTCGAGGTATTTGTGTAGTGTTTCGACCTTGGCGAGCTGGGTTTGGGCTTCGAATTCCTCGGCGGTGAGCTCGGCGATCGACTGGCCCACATCCTCCGGTGCTGGGTCTAATGTATTTCCCAGGATTGTAGCTGAGTCGGCGAGATCGTCCAGATCACGTTGGCCCTTGTCGTTGAGACACAGTTCCACCTCGTCGAGGAGGGCATTCTTTTGCTGCTCGTGCGGGTCTTTCTTGTCTGCCTCTTCCTGGGCCCGGAATGCGTTCACGACTTCTTCGCGTGCCCGGTGCTGGAGAGTGGCTTCCTCGTCGGCCGCGTCATTCGCGGCGGCCAGGGCTAACAGGACGCGGAGGGTGTCTGCGTTGCGCTCGAATTGGGGGACCGGCTTGGGCGCATATTGGCGGCCCAGCCAAGAATTCACATAGGCCCAGTCCTTGGCCTGGATAGCCGCTTGACGTGCTTTGGCGGGCGAGACGAGCGGGCTGTCCATGATGATGTTGTTTTGTTGAAGATAAGATAGAAGATAAATAATGCCAAGTTTCTCCGACCAAGCGTTGATCAACTGTCCTTTCTTTCTCTCTCCCCCACCTCCCCCGTCGAAAACAATGACCAGCTATTTCCCTCCCTCCACAGCAACCAATGGCACCGGAACGCCTCCCCCGTCGTTGGACGTGTCGTCGCCATTGTCGCCGCCCTCTCAACGATCGACGGCGCTGTCCAATCGGTTGACGAGCGTGCTGTCGGCCTCGTACGCGGACTCCGATATCCGCGACGCCCTCGAGACCCTGAGTTTACGGGGCGTACATAACACCGCGGAGACCAGACGCCAGCTGCGACTAGATGTGCAGAAGGAGGTGGTCGATTGCAATGCAGAGATCGTTCGCGACTTTGGCAAAGTGGCCGAGGTGAGAGAGACAAGCCCCAAGCCACTGGGCCGAACTGACTGGCAGCTTCCCAACAGCAATTGAGTCGGATCGGAGCGGTGATTTCGACGCTGAATCAAACATGCGACGAGATGCGCAGACACATCGGCCGGGCCAAGCAGGATACTACCCCCGTGCTCGAAGAAGCCTCCGTCCTGACGACGCAAAAGAGAGAGACCGAAACTAAACAGCAGCTGCTCGACGCCTTTTCGAAACACTTCATCGTCTCAGAAGAAGATCTTTTCGTTTTGAATTCTGCCGAGGAGCCAGTCGACGACCGATTCTTCGATGTGCTTTCCCGCGTCAAGCAGGTGCACCACGATTGTGAGCACCTCCTCGGCGGCGAAAACCAGCGATTAGGTCTGGAGCTGATGGAGCTGAGCACGCGAAATCTCAACTCGGCCTACCAGAAGCTCTATAAGTGGATCCAGAAGGAGTTCCGGTCGCTGAACCTTGAGGATCCCCGGATTAGCAGCTCGATCCGCCGTGCGCTACGGGTGCTGGCGGAGCGGCCAAGTTTGTTCCATAGCTGTCTGGATTTCTTTGCCGAAGCCCGCGACTATGTCTTGTCCGATGCATTCCACTACGCCCTGACAGATGCCATGTCGGGAGCTAACGGGGCAGGCTCTGGTGATCGCAGCGTCAAGCCAATCGAGTTCTCCGCGCACGATCCACTGCGGTATATTGGAGATATGCTGGCATGGGTGCATTCTACCACCGTATCGGAGCGCGAAGCCCTGGAGGCATTGTTCGTCGCGGATGGCGAGGAACTTGCTCGCGGCATCCAGGCCGGCTTGAGCAGTGAGCCCTGGTCTCGGATTGATGAAGGGGAAGAAGTGGTGTTCGATGGCCACAAGGCTCTCAGCGATCTGGTCAACCGTGACCTCACGGGCGTATCCCGGTCCCTGCGACAGAGAATCGAGCTGGTGATTCAGGGCCACGATGATCCCGTAACCTGCTACAAGGTGATGAACCTACTATCATTCTACCGCACGACTTTTGCGAAACTGGTCGGCTCGCAATCAAACCTCGTTGATCTGATCCAGAGCCTGGAGAAGTTCACTCTCAACCACTTCGAGAGTCTGATGAAGGACCAGGTCAACACCCTATCCAACGACGCCATCGCAGTAACCCCGCCAAACGACCTATCTGTGCCCCAGTTCCTGCTAGATGCCCTCGAGGTCCTGACCTCCCTCATGAAGACATATGAAGCATCCGTCGGACCCGACGACCCAGCCGCAGACGACCCAACTAGCGAGAACCGATTCACACCGGTTCTCCGTGCCGCGTTCGACCCTTTCCTGACCCTAGCGCGGTCCTCGTCCGACGAGCTCCCCAACACCACCGCGCAGGCCATCTTTCGCACCAACCTCCTCCTCGCCGCGCGCGCCACCATCTCAGCCTTCCCCTTCGCCAGCGCCACGCACCTAGCCCCACTCTCCAATGCCCTTTCCACTCTCCGCACAGATTTATTGGATATCCAACACCAATTCCTCCTCAACGCATCGGGTCTGCACGCCCTTCTTCTTGCATTGGAACCTTTCTCCCAAAAGGAACAAGACTCCCAGCTAGACACAGATAAAGAGTCAGATCAATCCCCAGAGACGCAGGAGAAGGCCACGACAAAACCACACCTCACAGATCTTACGTCTCTCCTAGCCTTCCAACCAGAAGCTCTAGTTGCCTCCAGCCAACAACTCGACGATTTCCTGCCTTCAGCTCTCATGGACGCAACAGACCACCTTAAGCGCGTCCAGAGCGCCTCCCTCGTGCAGAGCGTCACTGAAGATGCCGTTGAAGCTTTCTGTCGTGACTTTGAGTTTGTTGAAGGCATGATCATCGCCGCCGATGAGGCGAGGGGGACCCTCGACGTGGGTATCCCTGGCACTGGTGCAAGCGTGCTGAGCGGTAGATCGGGTAGCAAGGCCGGTGTGAGTGAGAAGGGGGAGCAAGAGGAAGACAAGGACGAGGAAGATCGGTGGAGTCTGCGCTCGTTGTTCCCGCGCACGACGGGCGAGATTCGGGTGTTGTTGAGTTGAGTGATATCTTCTGTGAAATATATAGAACGACGAGCATGTACATAGTATATATGCATGCATTGACTTCGAAACTGTCTACCTACTCTGCAGCCAACACTCTCTCCAACAGTTCTTGACCCTTTAAATCCAAATCCGGATACTTTCTCAACTGGCGCAAATCCGTCCAGAAATGCTTCGCATCACCATGCCCATCGCCATGCGCATCGAAGCGCTCCTGTAGCAGCTTTTTCCACGCGGCATCCTCCTCAGTCCACCCCCAAGATGCTGAAACATATTCGTACCATATAGGGTAATAAGCCGCATATTCCCAATCAAGAAGTCCAACAACTTCTCCATCTTTGACTATGATATTCCCTAGATTGAGATCACAATGAGTAAGGACGTAGGGTGCGCATTTAGGCAGACGTTCCTTCAGATTCTCCAAGGCTCGTTGCGGTAGCGAATTTGGAAGGGTCAAGCTGAGAGCATCCCAGAGCTCGAGGTCAGAGTGAAAAGACCGGTGAGGGTTAAAGCCAGAGAAAAGTAAAGCCGGGTAAGCAGGACTTCCATCAACGCACTGTATAGACGGTGACGTGATAGATCGTAGTCGCTTGCGAAGTTCAACAAGTTGATCCGCTATGTCCGTTCGCTGGGTTCCGGATAAAGAAGACCAAGCCTGCTCCAGCGTCTGGCCATGTATCCGCTCTGAAAGTACAAAATATGTCCCTGCGCCATCGACCCAGTCACGCAAGATCCGGGGAGCGGGAATATCGGGGTGGTGGGTTGCAAGGTGGTTTAGTGTTGTCACTTCTGTCTTTGGGGTTTCGTCGTCTGGGCGTTCTTTCAAGATCACATCGGATCCGATTGACCATACGCCCCGCTTGCTTGCGCCGTAGAAGAGCTTGACGTGGCTGGAATAGTGGCAATTCCGTTGTTGTGCGGCCGTCCATCCGCAGGCGATGCATGCTTTGGGTGATTCTAAGGTCATGATGGGGAAGAGAAGATGAGAGTCTTGAAGGTTACGGAATGGGGGTGGGTGTTTACTGGGATTTGTAGCAAGGATACGAGTTATTCACCGCTCCTTGGAAAAAAAGGCACTGCACGGCCAATAGGAGACGATGGTAGCAGTAGGTCACCCTGGCCGTGGTTGTACGGCGAATTGGGTGTATTAACTGGGATATAATTGTATGGTTGATGTGGTATCAGAACTATTTACACAACATTCATTCGGACTCTCTCCACCAACATTCAAGACTTGACATCCGCCCCTTTAAGAAGCGCGAGGACCTCCCTCCGTCTAGAAGAAAGCTTCAAGCTCCTCATCTTCGCCGGACTACACTGCGCCCCCGCCTTGCTGAGCAGACTAATCGTCTTCAGCAGGGGCGGGATGTTATACGGTAGGGTATTCGGATCCAGCGCCATTTTGATAGCATACCGCAGCAGTGAATTAGTACCTTCCGGGCCATTATCATCATCTGGACCCGTTACCGGCGCACCGGCTTCTAGCAGGGCTTTCACCATCTCTGGTTTGGGCGGAATGGCTTGCTGGACTGCGTTCGATAGGTGCGAGTACCCGACTCGCCCACCAACTCGTAATAATGGCTCCAGACTCCAGACTGCGCCCATCGTAACGGCGTAGTCAACGCCTACAGCTGCGAAGATGGAGTTCTTCGAGAGTAGATATTCAAGGAGTGGTTGTCGGCGGTGATCAATCGTCTCGCGGATTGCGCGCCGGAAGACATGCGACTCCTCTGTCACCAGTACTTCGACTAGATCTCTCCAATCCTTCGCGATGGCGAACACGACGGGCCCATCTCTGTCCAGTGAGAGGGGGTTTTGGTCCCACTCATCGGTTTCCTGGCCCCATCCGTACTTGTAGTAGACGCGCTGAGCACCGTGCTCTAGTAAGAGGGTTGTCATTGTGAGGTTCTTGGTCTGCACTGCTTTCATGAGGACACGCTGCGGACTTCCGTCTGGGAGACGAAAGTCGGGAGAGGCGCCTTTATTAAGGAGGAGCTCGGCCATTTTGATATCAGATATGTCAACTGCTTTCCACAGTATGGTCTTTTCAGAGTCCGGGTTGGGATAGATCGTGTTGGCATCAGCTCCGTATTCCAAGAGAAGAGCCACCATGTCATAATCGTGCGCTGTAATAGCCTGCACGATATACTTCGAGTCAAGATCTGCTGCCCCGGTGCGATTCGGCGTGCTCTCAAGTAACAGCTGAACAATATGCCGATGTCCAAAGTCAAACGCACATTCAAAAGCAGTGGTTTCCTCCCCTTCACCTTCACCCAACGGAATAGGACGAGTAAACGAAGTCCCCCGACTCAGCATCAGCTGCACGAAGAAACTGTTCCCCGCCCCAGCCACAACAGCAGAAACGACCGAGTCGGAGAAGTCATCGTGCAGGGGCAGTTTCTTGAGAAGCTCGCGGTATCGGTTGAGCGGGTCGTTGTCGTAGAGCAGACATGCCCATACCAAGACGAACTCCACGCACGCGCTCAGAGACTGTTTCTGGAGTAATGCCTTGAAGTCATTCCGGATCTTGACTCGTTGTGCAGGATCCGGAATCTCGCGCAGCGAGTTCGCCTCGTCGACGTCGCCTGCCTGTTCGTATAGCTCGGCGAGGAGAAGCACGCCCTCTTTGTAGGATGGGTCATTCACACCAGATGCAAACTCGGAGTCGTGGATCACCTCTCGACACAGCGATTTGGCTGATTCGACGCGTCCTCTGCTGGATAGATCGCGCGCGGTTTGGAGCTTTGTCTGATAATCTGAGAGTTCGGGGTCTTGATCGGTGACTTGTGTTGTTGGCTCAGTGCCTCTGAGCATGCTGGAACTCTCATCATCACAAGACTCGGCATCGCTCATGTTCGTATTCGACGCGGGAACCTCCCACTTCTCGCTATCGGTCATCCATCGCGCAATCTTCTCCTCTGGTGCTTGTGTCATCGCCCCGAGAACGGACTGCATATCGTCGACGGCCGTGCTAGCAGAGGTATCGAGCGCAACAGCCGAGTCGAGACACTTCTGCACCGAGCCAGGGAGCGTGCAGCTCTCGTCATTGTCCGGCCTCTGCTTCTGCGCGAGGCGCGTCAATCGCTTGATCTGTCTCTGCAGCTGGCCAATCCCATCCAGCACATCCTCCTGCTTACTTTCACTGCTTGCTTGGATGTGCAGGGCAAGACAGACGTGGATCATCTGCAGACTCATATTCATCGCGGTGTGGAAGGAAATCACCCTCCCGCGTAGGAGAGCCAGTTCCTGCGCCTTGTCGCTGAGCTTGAGGTGCGTTGCTACTCGACGCATAGACTGCCCTACGGGTCCGTGGGTTTGTGCTTTTGTAAGAATCTCATTGATTCCCTCGACTGTCTCTCCGCAGTCTTGTATACTGCACTCCATTATTGTCATGACAATAATCTACAGCCAAGGGAAAACAGACGTACCACCCCTCCAGAGAATCAAACAACTTCACATCATCCCCCAAGCTAGCAGCTAGCTCCTTGCCATGGTCACTTAGCGCATCATGCACGCTGTCCAGCGCACGGGAAAGAGTGCGCAGGTCTTTTCCGAATAGCGCGATGACATTGTCGACTTCTTTCACCTCCTCCACGTAGGCATGGAGGAGTCTGGCGATTTTGAAACAGGAGGCGCTTATCCCCGCTGCTGCGGAGGCGATGGAGATTGGATCCATGGGAGCATGGATTCAGTGGCTCCCTAGGGAGTGGCGGGCGAGAAGGCGAAGAGAAATATATGTGGTAACTACTAGTCGCGCCTAGCTCGTGTCTTGGATCGGCATGGTGGGGGTTTGTTTATTGGGTCCGAGGACTAGGAGTAAGAACGTACTGGAGAGATGTCAGCTCAATTGCCGTGCGCGGGATAAATTGAAGGAACAAGCTGTGAAAGGGCTATTAATATGCTCCAAACTATGGCTGAAGTGACCTATTTGGATAATCCTAATTCATTTCATTCCACTCCTATCATCACAATGTACAGATTCAATGCCCGTAGAAAAAGAAAGAGTATCAAAACTAAGAGAATTAGAGCAAGTACCCCCTCTAATAAGAGACCCAAACTATGCATGCTATGCCCATAGCACCATCATTGATTGCCCGTCCGGGCTCCGGAATCAGAACCAGACCAGACACCGGAAAGAAAACGGTCCATAAGACAATAGAACGTGAAACAATAAGAGAGAGACACACACGCACAGAAACCGGACCGGCCGTATCTCGATACCTATCCACCTCGTTCACCAAACTCCCGCGCCCACTCTTCATACCTCCGCAATCCATCCGGAGACACGCTGGGCCGGATAGAGTAGAGACTCGCTTCGAAGTCCTGGAACTTAATTGGCCGGATCTGGTCCATGGGTGTGTGTAGGAGGGCCTCGCCTAAATTCCGGAGGGGGCCCATGGCGGCGTCTTTGGCGAGGGCTGTGATGTCAGAGCCGGAGAAGCCTGTGACATGAATTGTAAGAAAAAAGCAACAGAAAAAGAGAAACGAGAACATACCGTCAGTAACCTGGACCAGCACCTGGATATCATCGTCGCTTAGCTCCTGGTGCTGGTGACCTAGAAGCTTGCGCAGCTGCTGCTCGCGGACGTGTTGCTCCGGCAGTGGGATGTACTGTCTCCGCACGAAACGGCGGCGGGCTGCCTCGTCGATGTCCCATGGCATATTGGTCGCAGCCAGTACCAGGACACGACTGGCGTCGCCTTCTTTCTTCTCGCGGGCGGATTGCTCGCGACCTGCTGCGGCGCGTTGGAGGTCGGACCATTGAATCAGAAACTCGGTCTTAGAGCGGCGGGATGCTTCATGCTCGGAACCGGATGACCGTGCAGACAGCAAGGAATCAATCTCGTCGACGAAGATGATGGATGGGGCAAGGACTTTGGCGAGGCCGAAGAGTGCACGCACGAGCTTTTCGCTTTCGCCGTGCCATTTCGATGTGAGGGTTGATGAGGAGACGGAAAAGAAGGTTGATTTGGACTCGGTGGCTACGGCACGCGCAAGCATGGTCTTGCCGGTCCCGGGAGGACCGAAGAGTAGCATACCCCGAGCGGGCTCGCGAAGACCCGAGAAGAGATCGGGTCGAAGGAATGGGTAGACGACTGCCTCTTTGAGGGCCTTTTTGGCACCCTCCAGGCCGGCAATATCGTCCCAGTGCACTTCGTCTCCGCGCACAACGATGTCGTTCAGGATCTGCCGTGCGGATGGCAGGTCGACACCTTTGGGTAGTTTCTGAACGATCTTCGTGATATCGTTGTTCTCGTCTTCATCCTCTCCGTCCTCTGCCTCACTCTCCGACGACCGCTTGGCCCATGAATCTTGGTCGCTGGACGACGGTGTCTCACGACGCTTGATTGGAGGTGGCTTGCGCCGAGGCACGCCGTTGCCATTCCCAGTCGAAACCGTCATGCGCTCAACTCCCCGCCGAAGGTCATCCCCGCTGCCCGATGAGTGTGAGGGATGCGCTGATTGACCGACATTAGCAGACCGAGGTGCGGATTTCGTCCGTGGCTGGCTGCTCGAAAGATTGGCCTCGCGATCCAGTCGAGGCGTCAAGGGCCGAGAATTGCTCTCAGACCTAGAGGTCTGTGCTACTGCGCCCGGTGGTGGAAGTGAAGTCCTCAACCCTACAGGTTTCGGTTTCACAGAAGGTCTCGGTGGCCCTGCGGAGGAGTTGGGGGGAGTGAAATCATCTGGGTTTGGCATTGACAAAGAGGATGCATGAGGGGGAGGAGGAGGAGGAGGTCTGCGGGCAGAAGACTGAACCTGGGGTCTGCGAGGAGATGACTGAACAGGCTGCCGGCGTGGCGACGATGTCAGGCCAGGCGAAGAACGAGGTTCTCGCCAATTAGCAGCCGGGATACGGTCGGTCGCCGAAGCCACAGGCACAGTCTTGTGGGATGAGTGGGAAAGTTCATCTGCCGAACTGTACTTTGGATCTGCCTCGCGGCGGAAACTGGGGCTTTGTGCGGCGCTCCGTCGTGACGAAGCCAACGCCGCATCACTAACAGTTTTCTCACTCGAGGCGGGCCGATAGATATGGCCCCAAGCCAGCCCCGCCGCTTTCGAAGCAGCCTGTCTCGTTTCCTTGCGTCTGGGTGTCTTCTTCGCACTTTTCTTGCCGTCGCCACTGCGCAGCGTCGTCAGCATGCGCCGCTCGGGACTGGAGCCGCGCGATTTGGATTTGCCGGACGAATTGGAGTTCATCCGTAGTGCGGGTGAGCTACCGGACGGCATTGCTGTCGGAGGAGGGGTGTCTTCGTCGGGGGTGGGCTGTTTCGGCCACGGGTGGCCAGGAATAGCGGCCGGTTTGGAGAGATCGGTGTAGCCGACGGCGGGGATGGTACCGTCGCCGATCCAGCCGGGGTTGTTGTGGTTGGAGAAAGAGGGAGAAGGGCTCACGGTGGACTTTTTCAACTGAGCGGACCCTGATTCTTTGTTGGAGTTGTTGTTGGGTGCTTCTTTTCTGCTTTCGCGAAGGGCGCCGAGCAGATCGACTCGTTCTCGGCATTGGATCTCTAGTTTGCGAATAGAGTCTTGCAGGGCTTTTTCAGTCTCGGACTTGGGGGTGTAGGTCGTCGACACACGGCGCGCATTGTGATGGTAGATGGTCTCGAGAGCGGCTCGCCACGATCGCAGCGCTTCCTCTTCGTTGTTCTGCGGGGAGGATCCGATTAGTGAGTGACGGGGACACTTTTTTCCACAACACGACAGGCACTCACCTGGCCCTCAAAGTAGACCGCGGTTGAACACGATAGATAACACTCGTCGTATGTCTTCTGCAGCGAAGACGAGGGCTTGGGGCGCATCATTCAGCTCGTCGCGGAGAGAAGAGGAGGGAAAGGATGATCGGCCGGGCGGGTTTGGGCGTGACGTCGTTGTCTGCATGCGGTAAGTGCCGGTGTGGGCAGAAGGACCACCACTCCGGGCTAGTCGTAGGATAGGTAGGAGATGGTCATAGGAAATAGGACACTCCAGGATTATCAAGCCATTCATCTATCCGCGGATCTATGGGTACATGCACACTCCAAACCAGGTATATCGATGGTCGAGAGGAAAGAAAGAAGAAACCAAAGAAAAGCCCAAGCCCGCCCAAGGATTCATTTCGCGTGGCAACGCCGGTGAAACGGTATACGAGACACATCGCACGGGGATAAGAACAAGAGGCGCATCAACACCCGCCCAACAGCAGAAACACAGAAATATGCCCAGATTTGATTTCCCCCCAAACTATACATTGCCAGATTCGCTTTTTGGTGGTTGGATCGAGGCGGAGGCCAAAACATGCAAGGAGACTCCGCAGGATTTGGCTGATTCGGTCACTGCTCAAGTGGCATCGGAGATGCTTTTGTTTTGCACATGTGGGACAGGGGAGAGCTCCCTCCCTGTCGCATTGAGAGGTCGGATGAAGAGAAGAAAAAAAAGGCGTGGCGTTTACAAAGCAGGATATCTATCGAAACATGTGGACAGGAAAGGGTGACTTCATCTGCCGACGGGTTGCTTTCCAGTCAGCGAGCAGTGGTGATGTGCCGGTCATTTTAGTCAAGATGGCGCTTGAAATACGCCTTGGCCATCTCATAGGATGTCCTACACAGTGTTAGCAACGGGACTGCAATGTGACCAACCAGACAACAAAACATACCAACAGATCGCCGTACTCGGCATGGTGGAAATAATCCGGGGCCGCATGCCCCGCAAGAAGCCCGTCCACCCAAATTGGCGCTTGATGATGGCCGCAGCGTTGAAGAGACCACGGGCGGAGCGAACCTCTTCGCTCTGCGCCAGGCCGCGGGTCTGAAGGAGCGTCTTGACGACGTCTAGAGGAGTGGTGATTCCAGCGGCAAAGGCACCGGCCAGACCACCGGCGATGCAGTGGGTAAAAGGGTCGTATTCCATCTTGGGGTTCATCACCTTGGAGATGGACTCGTAGGCGACAAACTGCGTAGCCGTGAAGGGCACGGTCATGCAGAGCGTGGTAGGGTAGGAGACGTAGAAAGCCTGGACGCCCTCGGTGCGATAGAGCGTTCGGGCGCATTGGAGAAGGCTCTTGTGGATCGAGCCGTGGACCTGCATGCGCTGCTTGATCACTGTAGAGGAATTAGCAATGCCCTCCGAAAGTAAACAAGGGAAGAACTCACCATCAAATGGATTCATCAATGCATCGCTGGCAATCGTGGCTGCAGCGCCGCTGGTCGCTGCAGCTAAAGGGTGATGCCCTTCGTCGACATTGCCACCAGCCATATCCTTGACGAGCTCGTACGTACCGAAATACACCGCGTGTGCCGGACCTAGTGTTCGCCTCGAATCAGCCTCCTGTTCTTCTTGTGGATATTGAGCACCGCGTACCTGCACCAACAATCACACTCGAGACACCCTTCCATAGTGTCCGCCAGCCTTCAATGCGATAGATTGTGGACACCGCATTGGTCAACCCCGTGTAGAGACCTCCGGTCGAAGGGTGCAAGATTTGCATGCGAGTCTAGTGAAGTTTTCGGTCAGTTTCATGCCATGTAGCCAGCAGAAACGCACTCACCTTGAGCAAATCCACCGGGTACATAACTGAGTGTTCCTGTTGAATTCCCGCCGCTGGTCAGTCCACGAGCTCCCATTTCTTCGAGGAATCGAAATCGCCATACCGCTATCCCTGCGAAAGCACCGGCTAACATATTCCGACCGAGGCCATAGTTGGAAGGGAGCGTCTCGTAACTGCAGAAGATAGCGAGCGCACCACGTTAGCCTGGACATCCATCATCACATCACACACAGTCGAACCGGGTCGGAGAACACCAAAACGACAGGGGAGCAGAACGCGCTCGTCAGAAAAACCTCCACAGATGAACTGCGCATGTTCCGAGCAAGGTCCGTCTGCACCGTGTCGCGATGCTCTCCATCGACCGATGACAAAAAAAGAGGTGGCCACCTACTCATATTCCGGATCCGCAATCTGGTCGGGAAGAGCCATGGAGCTCGGCTAGCTCAAGGCGCAGCCGGAGTGAGAGGGAGCGAAATCGAGAAAAGTCGTCGTCGTGATTGGAGATGCTTGTGAAAATGCGCGGATGGCGGTTAGGCTCGTGTAGCCAGGTGTTGGAGGCGTTGGGGTGGGTGTTGGCGGAATGAGCAAGTCGCTTCTCCGAGGAGGAAAAAAAACGGCGGCTCCGTCTGTCCAGGCCCGCCCGTCGATAGGCAAAGAGCGAACAGCGAGGGAGTGAGAAAGGGAGGAATGATAAGGAAAATCGGAGAAGCAACGAAGAATGCGAAGAAGAGAAATCGTAATAAATTTTTTTGGGCCTGAAGGTTTGGAGCACGGGCAGAAAGGGCCGAACTCGCCAAATCCATCAGTGGTGATTCTTCTGGCCGAGGAATTTCCCTAACCCCGAGCATCCTCTACTACGCCTCACTAGATACTATCTTATTTCTCCCTAAATGATATTCCTCCCCTGTCTACTCCTCTTCATCAATTTCACCCTTTTCCCCAGCCTGTTCCGTCATCGGCGCTTAGCTAATCACCACCGTGGTACCTGAGTCCGAGGTACCCTGGCCGCCGTTTGCCAGTCGATTGGTACCTCGGACCTAGGTACCCCTTGTCGGCGGGAAAAAAGTTTTATCTGATTGATAAGACCGGCCGGACACCAATTTGAAGAATCGCTAGTCCGCTTCAGGGGATGCTCCTCGTACGGACTGGCTGTGTGTATTCCGTACATACTAATTAACTTAACTTAGTCCATAGCATTTAGTGGACACCATGCTCACCCAAACTAGATATTACTCATGCCTATCCCCAAGTGCTCGACTGCCGTACCATAGATAGGGTCCTAACGGCGCTCGGGCAGCCGAGGCCCGGGGAGGCTCGACAGGAGTCCGGGCAGAATAACCCGACGGACGCTAGCTGGTTTGCTCGATGCTGGACCCAGGTTATGTGCGTGGACTTACGCTTATGTACTTGCCACAGGAAAGGAAATAATACGCATGTAATAATAATGATAACAGGCTATGGATTGTGGAAGACATACAAAGAATCAAAAAATCAAACCAAAAAAAACACCTCGACGCCGCATTGATGGCCAGGAGGAGGGGGCATGTAGGAACACAGAGAGTCCGTGGACGAACGGGGAAGCGTCTTAAGAGCATGATCGGACTGAGGGAAAGTGGGCGGGTGCATTGCTAACGGAATGTAGATGTGCTCGGGCAAATCATTCACGGTCGTTAAGGGGTCTGGTATGTCTCTCGCCGAGACGAAGGTAAATGTTGGAGTTGAGGGGGTTACCAGGTTACGTTGAATGACCATTCCCCTGGAGATGATGTTAGCAATATGCAAGTCAAAAAGAAAGACGGGAAGACGTACCACTCTTAAGGTTCTCGGCAGTGTCGCTCAACAGGATGATGCGGCGCTTGTTGCAGTAAGCCGTCTTGTCCAGGATGTCGACTTTGAGGTTCGCCAGGTCCGGGACGGGCTTCTCGAACATCTCACTCAAGCTCTCGACCGCCATCTCCAGGTCTTTCTGGTTATCCTCGAAGATCTCGGTCAGGTTGTTGCGCGCGAGGTAGAAGGCAAACGCATACGTCCACTTCAGGGTCTGCCGGCACTGCTGTAGCGCCTGCGAAGCCGTGTCCAGAAACTGTACCTCGATCCACGACAGGCCCGACTGCGACTGCAGGCTAGTCATCTTCTTCTCGGTCTTGAGATAGAGGTCCTTGTCTAGCTTGGCGGACTGTTCGTGGTTTGCATACCGGTTATAGTAGTGTAGGTACCGCTCCAGCGAGGCGCGCGACTTGGCTTGGGCACCGCGGGCGTCGGACCCAGACTTCTCCTCGTATCGATTGCAGTTGTACCAGCTGGTTCCGTGCTCCGACCACAGACCCATGCACATCCAGCAGAACTCATGTTTGCACTTGCGACAGGTCATGTGGTTGCATCCGCCGTTCTTCTCGATCGTCGACTGGCACCGTGGGCATTCCTTGGTGTTGGCCGAGATCCAGTTGGCCGTCTCAGAGTCGTCCTCACACTTCTGCAGCCACATCTTCACCAGGCCACACGGAGTAGGCTGGTGATCGTTAAGGGTGCAGCCGAAACAGAACTCGTGCGAGCAGGCACATTTCACTGTTGGCACAATGCGGCGCAGATCGCGGTTCTTTACATGGCAGTCCACCGCGTACTCGCAGTTAGGCGCCGGGCACCACCGTAGATTCTCTTTGTCGTCCACGTATGTTCGTGTCAGCAGGATCCGATATCTGGATGAATGAAAAGTCAGCCCAAGCCCCCTCTCAAAATACCAGCCAACGTACCGCTCCTTGAGATCATTCGTGACCAGGAGATCAAGCGATCGAGAATCCACGATACGGTGGCAACCTTCACCCGGACACTCGATGCGAGCAGCCTCCCCTTCCTCCTTGATTTTCTGGGCCAAGTAGTGACGATAGCAGTCCACGCAGAAACGGTGGCCACAGCGCATCGCGTACGACTTGAGGCCCTCGCCATCCTCACAACAGATCTCACACATGAACCCCGGGATGGTTTCCATCTTTGCAGCACCTTCAAAGTTTGTCCCCAAGCCCGCATCCTCCAACGTCGTCTCGGGATGGTCCATGTATGACTCAATCAGCTTCTCCCGCTTCCATCGCCCAAACCGGAGCAGGATGGCTGCCGACTCTGGCGGCAGGCCCAGGATGGCGGAGACATCGCTAATCTGGGCTAGCTGTTCTCGTTCGATATCTGCAGGGTTGAGCACCTTGAACTCGACTTCGTAGGGTTTTCGCTTTTGGGTAAGCAGGTCTTTGTCGTCGGAGAATCCGCCGTCGAGATCACCAAAATCTGGAAGAGCAGATCGTTCGTTAATGCTATTCAGTAGGTCTGAAAGAAAAGCTTGTACTCACCCTCTCCTAGACTATCATTGTCGCTGTCCTGGGTGTCCAAAAAGTCATCCTGGCTCGACACGTCAGACATGAAGTCATCATCTGAATCCATGCTGGTCGTGGCGGAGGTGATGAGATCCTTCTTTGCCGAAACAGAGCTCACGGAGCTGCCCCTCGCAGTCAACCCCGTCGTCGCTGTGGCAGGTGTAGGTGTTGGTGTGGGCGGACGCGGTGGTTCCAAGGGCGTGGTGGCGAGGCCGGGGCCGGAAGCAGCCTTGGTGGCGGCTTTGGCTTTAGAGGGGGGCTGGCTGTCCGCAATCGCCTCGGCCGCCTTTCTTTTACGTGTTGAAGGGGCCGTGGTGAAACAAGGGGGAAAGGGGGAAGGCACTGAAATGCCGTTTGGGCGTTGGGGAGAAGGCAGTTGGAGAAGTTTTGTGATCGGTCGAACAACACGTCACAGTCAGGGCGGAGGGGTCGGGCCGGGAACAAGTGGGGAGTCCCGTGATGAGGTATAGTTCCCAGAGCTGTTGCACTCGGCGGTGGATGGACATGGACGACATGGAATATGAACTAACAAAGAAACCTGGGATGCCTGTCTCCATATATGGTATATCCAGCAAACTGACTAATCTTCTTCACTCTCATCCTCTTCTTCCTCACTACTCTCCTCCTCCTCTGCTTCAGCAAGCCAATCCACAAACTGTTGAGCCTGAGCCCGTACAGTCCGCATCTCCTCCGACGCAGTCGATCGCTCATCCCTCCACCACTGCTCATACGCCTCCTCATCCACCAGCTCCAGCTCATACAGCTCCTTTGCCGTAAACAGCAAGACCGTGTCCCCCTTGTGGCGATGGATCAAGTCTTGCTGTAGCAGAAGCAGCAGATCCACCTGGTCCTTCTTCGCTTCCTTGTTGCGGTCAAATAGACAGCAGCGGTCCACGACCTCGCGGTACTTGGAAAAGACGTCGTGGACAGCTTCGCCGGCGCCCTTGCCGCCTTCCATCAATTGCTGGATGTGCTTCATGAAGGAGACCACCACGGCACGTCGCATTGCTTGGTCGGATGCATTGGCGGTCATGCGCATGCTTACCAGCTCTAGCACCACCACGTCTGCGGCGTTGTCATCGCGCAGCATGTCAAATGCACTGGAGGAGGCTTCGTGGTAGAAGTTGTCTTGTTCCTCGTCGCCGCTGGAGAAACTGCTTCGGCCGGACCGTGGCCAGGATCCTTCTGATAATTCCGATGACAGTGTGGAGATCGAGGCAGAAGAAAGAGAGAGATTGGGCATGCGGTAAACTGAAAAGGAGGGTTAGCCGGATAGCCTGCAGTGAGAAAGAAAGACGAAATATACCAAGTCCGGACGAGGCTTCGCTTGCGGCGTCCTCATCTTCATCATCCTCATCACCAGGTACGAACTCATAGCCTTCTCCACCAGCGCCAACAACCTTGGGATCACTGGCAACATCCATGCCATCCCGCGAGGCCTTAGTGATCCGCTGCCCGCTCGGAACAGCCACACCATCTGCAATCTTGACCCCGTATGAGAGCAGCGCGCCAGGCGCAACCGTACACTTCTTACCGACCACGACGCCATCCGCAACAATAGCACCACGGACATCTGACCCGTCCCCAATCACAACGTGATCCCAGATATATGCGCCGTCAAGCTTAACGTTCTTCCCGATCTTGCAGTTGCGGCCCAGAACGGTGTTGTGCACTGTCGTCCGGTCTCCGATACTCGTCCCCGACCCAATCACCGTGCGGCGACCGACCACACAGGACCGCGCGAGCGTCACCCCTTGCTCCTGGTACAAACTGCCCTTGCGCAGATCGTACGTATGCCCAGGAAGCAGGTTAGTGTCCGGGCACAAGGGATATGTCCAGCGGGAGATGATATCCTTGCTCACGGCATCGTATGCCTTCAAGTTCCGCACCCGCGCAGCGTAGTTCTCCCTGATAATGTGCGTATGGAGCGTCTTGCCGTTCAGCTCGTAGTCCTTCAGCACACCATACAAGAAATGTTTCCGGGGGGATTGGTAGTCGAAACTATCCGACCACAGACTCAGCACATCAGGCGTACAGATATCGATACTGCAGTCGATGAGATCCTGACGAATATCCAGCTCCGCATGTGAGAGGATAATATCCGTATCGATATTCAGCCGCGCGGGCTGGTCGTCGTCCGCCCGCTCGTCGATTTCCTCGTAGTGCAGACACCGGTCCTTGGTGGGGTCGATCACAAACACCGGCGAGATCGACGTGGACTTGGTCCGGTGTTTCCGGCCGGCTTCGCGCAGCACCATGGTCATGATGGCGTTCTTGTCGGCTGCGCGACGCGCGCGGTGCTTGGTGAGTGCGCCCTCGATGGGCAGGTTGCTGATCACGTCGCCGGACACGAGGATGAAATCACCTGTGATGAGGTGCTTGCCGTCCAGATCACGCATGACGTCGCCGACGGAGGTGGAGGTGGATTTGAGGAACTTGAGCTGGCTGAAGGGCGACGAGAGGGCTCTCCATTTCGAGGCACTATCCATTCATTCATTGGTTAGGGATTGCCTTCCTTTCAGTATCACGGGGGCCGCGCCAAACATACTTGATGTACTTCTCCAGCTGATCCGAATGAGCCCCGCCGTACAAGAAGACATCTTCCACGCCGGCATTGGCCAGAAACTCCAGCGTATATTCGATCAGAGGGGTATTGGCGAGGGGGAGAAGACACTATCATCGTCCAAGTCAACCATTGTGTACCCCCGAAGCTTTTCTTCCCTGACATACCCGTGGCTTGTCCAGTGTAAATGGCTCGAATCGGGTCTCGAAGGTATCCGCAAGAACCTATACCCTCCGTCAGCATCAATCCGAATCAAGGAATCCAAAAAGAAAAACATACGACAGCCTGCAGCGTCTCCTCCACCTCCTCCGCGGCATTCCCCTTCTGCTTCTGGCCACCGCCTTTTTGCTTGGGACCCATTGCTAGAAAGGCGACTAGCTGGTCTCGGACAGTTGTTGCTGCTAAGATATTCGTTACTCTCGACCAAGAAAGCGACACAAAAAAGGCTGGCGGGGAGTCATTTCAGTTTGCACTGTTTGTCTTCGTGTCCCTCACCTCATCACATGACCACCAAACCCGCCCAGCCACAGCCTTACATAAGGCATTTCACCGCCACAGCTTCCCGGCGCCGCAAAGAGTCCAGAACAACGCGCAAGGTCTGGGCCCGGCCAGGTTCAGGGGGATTGTTTGCCTTGAATCATGGGGGTGTTCTAGACCTCCGCTGCAGGTGTTCTTCGGACTCGGAATCGAGCGTTAAGGGTCCGGCTCGGGTTGTGGAGTGGAGTGGTTGGCTTTGGTTTCTCCGGGTGAAACATCCGCTTGCGTCGACAGAAATAGAAACGCTGTTACAAGGGAATTACCAGGAGGAAGACGGAAAAGACAGCCTACCTTTCCCGAGACGAAAGAAAGGCAACAAACAGTCTGATGAGAGCGCCGTGGGATGACGAGTACACCACGCCCATCGAGATTTTTCTTCGTCCCTACGCAGGGAATGGTTATTGGGGACCGGCTAGACTAGTAATGAAAAACACATTCTTATGTTTTTATCTCAAGTATGTACTAGACGAAAGATCCCTCCATGTATATGAGCGACAGCACTCGCAACACAATTCGCCACCCACATGGGAACCAGCCTCCATATGAACGCCATGACCTGTAGGGAAGAAAGATCAAAAAGAAGAGAAGAAAAAGAATGTACGATCAAGAAGGCCTTAATATAGACAGTGGGAATCGTGAGTGGACAGAAATGGAAAAAAAAAGTTGGTTTAGCTGGGCCGTCCAGCTTGCACGGCCATCATCGGCTG
This sequence comes from Penicillium riverlandense, assembly GCF_028828495.1. NCBI lineage: Eukaryota > Fungi > Ascomycota > Eurotiomycetes > Eurotiales > Aspergillaceae > Penicillium > Penicillium riverlandense. The sequence goes on along the minus strand of NW_026643197.1, from coordinate 616,250 downwards.
CGGTTGTTGGGTGTACATGCGTTGCCGTTTGGCCATGTGCCCGTTGTCTGCGGCTGTGGACATCTCGGACATCTGCCGTCGATGCGGTGGGCGAGCGGGTGTCCCTACCGCAGGGACGGCGACCGGTTGTGTGGCTGGGTACTGAACGCCGTTTTGATCGACAGTGTATGCTGCGGGCGCCGCTGAAACGTATTGTCCTTGGACGGGAGGCATGTTGGGCGGGACGGTCTGCATGCCTTGGAACTGGCCGGGGGACTGCCAGTTGTTCATAGACCCGGCGGGCGACTGGCCGGGAGAGCTGTCTTCTTTGATGGACTGGGATGCCGAAGTCTGAGCAGCCATGGCCATTGCGGCGCCAGGTGGCGCAGCTTCTATGCCTTGCGGCATCGTCTTGAGATGAACCAGATGCTTCTCAAGCATATCAAGAAGACTCTTTCGGGTGAAGGGCTTCGGAAGAACGTCATCCATGCCTGGATACAATGTCAGTCAACAACCTGGATCAACGGTGATACCATACACGTACCGTGTTGGAAGTAGAGTTGGATGTCATCACTGCGAATGTTGGAGGTCATGGCGATGATGGGGGTGCGGTCGGCCTGCCGAATAAGGTGGCACGCCGATACACCGTCTAGATGAGGCATAATGATATCCATAAGAATTAGATCGTACTTCGAGCCTTCCTGGATCTTGTTCACAGCTTCGAGACCATTGAACTAGATGTGGTGTGAGCGATAATATTCGTTGGACGGTGGAGTGGGGAACATACTGCTGTGTCAATCACGCAGTTGAAAGAATAAAGAAATTTCCCACCGATCTGTCGGCAGGTGGCATCGTCCTCCACCAAGAGAATTTGAGGGCTGCGCATCCAGCCTGGATCGACATTGGTGCTCTTTTTCCGGTTGTCAGGGTACTGTCGGCGGGCTTCGGCCGACTCGATCTCTGTCTTGGGTGGCATCGCGTATGGCACATTGTTGACATGCTCGCTGTACATGGGGTCAATCCCATTCGTGGCGCCCACGGGGTAGACCACCGGCTCTATCTCTCCGCTCATCTTGGGATAGACGAGAGCCGGGTTGGGTGCCGCAGAGGTGGACGTGCGAACGCTACCATTCCGCGTACCGGCATCCATCGAAGGTGTCGAGACCACTGCCGGGGCGCCAGCCTTTTGAGGGTCATTCATCGCTTCCAACCCGGTCAGGTTGAATTGGATTTCCGCGTTCATGTCACTCAGCAGCTTGGACGCCTGCTGCAGTGGCGATGATGGCTCGTCGCCGTTCATGGACGAACCGCCCTGCCCCTGGAACGACACGGAGGCTTTACTGTCCCGTCGCTGGCGCGCGTCCACCGACAGCAAGTAGTTCATCACCTGGTGGATGACACTCTCATGGTTCACGACCGTCTTTTGCACACGCAACACCTCCTGCATCATGAGCTGATGGTCCACGGAGAGTTGTGCAAAGCGGTCGGAAATGTGCTGGATCTGCTGCTGTTGCGCAACGATCTGCTGGTTGAGCAGATCGATCTGTTGAGTGGGTACTGATTCTTCGGTGCTTGCGGCCGGCTTGCGCGGCGCAGGGGCTTTGCGACGGATATTATCAAGGGAATCCTTGCTGTTAGCCCGGAACTCCGGGTGCTTGAATTCCCATGCCTGGGTATCGAGGGTCAGTCGAGTTCTTTTGTCTCGAGATGGCGAACCTACATTCTGCCCGTATGGCGACTGGCCACTCTCCTCGTTATTCTGTCGGACTTTGTGAAAATCGTACTTGTTGAGCTGGCGCACAAAACTGGCAAAGTTGCTGTGCTTGAAATGTTTGGGCAGGATGGTCTTGGTGAATTTCTCACACTAAACACCGCGAAGTCAGTCGAGTGCGACCGGGGATTTTCGTGGCTTTTCTGCCTTACCTCCAAGACGACGAAGCTGTCCCCTTCATCTCCCCAGCGCACGATCGAGGAGTACGAGGGGTCCTCCAGCATTCTGAGGTGGTCAGTATTTGGTGGACTCGGTGTGGGTTCGAGGGGTTCATGGCTAGTGTTGAGAGAGGGGGAGGGGAGGCAACGGCAGAGAGCGAGCGAACACTCACTTGTAGAGTTTGCGAACCTATTCCCAGACATGATTAGCATTGATTTCCGCGTAGCTCTAAGCTTGGGACTCACAAAATCGCTGGAGTTGCCCGCGGGGGCGGGATTCGCAGAGGTCTGGCCAGCGTCCATGCTGGGCTAGACGGGTCGCGACCGGTCGAACTGGGCTGCTAGGCTGAACGACCCCCGAACGGGGAATTTAACGGACGGCGAAAAAGAGCAAGAAATAAATAATGGACGTCCTCACGGGATGAAAAGGCTCGACAGGACGAACAGAAGGGGCCAAAAGGGAAAGGAGGAAGGGAAAGCGCAGGAATGAAGAATAACCGACTTGACGAACGGGGGTTCAGAGACTGTGGCTCGCGGTGGGCGGTCGAGCCAAGGACACTCGGTACATACCGTAAGGCCGTATGTCATTTACCAAGTCGGCCAATGGGGAATATGGTTCTTCGCTCTTATTATTTCGATCGAATAATAATTGAATAATCAAATGACGAGTGACGAAGTATTGTATTCCCGGGGATATCGAATGACATGGCGAATCCTTATCCACCGCTGCAGCGGCTCCTCGTGCAGCGCCGTTGTGCTGTCAGTGCGCCGAGATGGAGGGTGAGATTGGAACTAGGATGATGGCCCGAGGGTCCAACAGCAAAAAGAGACCAGGAGGAGTAAATCATGATGGGTCACGATCCAGTCTACGCCCGGGCTGATTGAGGCCGATTGCTAGGATAGTAATATGTATCTATAATCAACCCTACCGGTTATGACGAAATTATCCACCGCGCCCTTCCCTCTCCCACTGCTCTCTCACTCACTCTCCAATCACCACCACCACCTTTCCCTCTCCCATCGACTCAATTGCTGCCCACAATGTTTGCCGCCCGTCGACTCGCCACCCACGTTCCACGCGTCCGCCCCCAGGCCGCGCTCTTCCACAACACCGCGCCTGCCTTCGTGCAAAAGGGCGACACCATCCCCAACCTAGACGTGCTGGTCGAGGACTCCCCCGGCAACAAGGTCAATTTGGCCCAGGAGATCAAGGGCAAGGGCGTCATCATTGGTACCCCCGCTGCCTTCAGTACGTGACACTCCCACCCGACCTCAAAGAAAGCTCCGTCTGTCCAGTGTTGACATTCTTCGTGTTCCTGTCTAGGCCCTGCATGCTCCAGCACCCACGTTCCCGGCTACATCAACCACCCCAAGCTCAAGGAGGCTGGCCAGGTCTTTGTCATCTCCGTCAATGACCCCTTCGTGTAAGCGACACTCGACGGAAAACAGTTGTTGGATATTCGTTGACCGGGCCACTTTCCCAACAGGACTAAGGCATGGGCCGATTCCCTCGACCCGTCGGGCAAGAGCGGTGTATGTACAGATACTTCTATCTGTTTGGATCCAGCGCTGACAATTGCTGCAGGTGCGCTTCCTGGGTGACCCGACCGGCAAGTTCACCGAAGCTCTGGACCTGAGCTTCGACAGCACCTCTATCTTCGGCAACAACCGCAGCAAGCGGTACGCACTGCTGGTGGAAAACGGCAAAGTCAAGGAAGCTTTCGTGGAGCCTGATAACACCGGCGTGAATGGTATGGGTTTTCCTGTGTACTTCCAGAGTTGTTATACTGACGGACTCTCGAATAGTCTCGACTGCCGAGAAGGTGCTCGGTTAAGCCGTGTATTTTGATATCTACTGTACGCATACATAGCATAACCTGAGAAAGAAAATCTATTTCTGTTTGGGTCCGCACGCGGGCCCCAGACGATGACTTGCAATGTACAATGATCCCACCTAGTTCCAACCCAGTCAACGCCAGATCCCATTCCATTATTTTATGGCAACATTTCCCCACATATTCTTGGTCCCTTCCTTCGGGTATCTTTTAATCCTGCCAAGAAGACAGACCTGACTACTGCAGCGCCTGCCACTGCTCCGGAGTGTAGCACTTGGGCGTCCAAGCATGGATAGCAGCGATCTCCGCCTTCAGCACGGAGTTGACCAGCCGGTGGCGCGCGAGCATGTTCTTACTCTCGAACTGGGGGGAGACAATGACGGCCTGGAAGGCCTGTCCGCAACCACCTGTAGCAACCAGAAAATCAGCGTCTCTTTCTCTAGGAAAAGCCAGGAATGATGGTTTCCATACCCGACAAATCCTCAATCTCAACATGCTGTGCCTGCAGCTGCTCCATCAACTTGCTCTTCAGAGATTCGGGCGTGATCCCAGATGTGTCCGCCATGGCTGCGTTGATGGCGGCGGAGGAGCGTGCGGTGACGGAGAAGGATGATGCCCGGGGTAGGGACGGGTGCGGGGTGAGAAGATAGCGGCAGCCTCTGCTCAGGACAGTCAAGGGGCGGACGGCGCGGGAGAACATGAAGGAATTGAGAGGCCGGGAAAGGGAATGGAGGAGTGGGCAGAGTTGTTTGCTGTCGACTGCTGTACTCGGCCGGATTACAAATTCGGGATGGTCACGTGGTATCTGGAAAGGGAATTTTCGTCGTATTCGGGTCTTGTCGTTCAACGGCAGAGTTATATAGTTGGATGACGGGAACGAATACGGTAATAATATCCCTTTGTGATGGAAAAGCACACAGGAGCGCCATGTAGGGCACGGCGGACACACACTAAGTCACGGCTAGGATGTACGAACTGCAAGAAACGGCGAATTAAAGTGAGCATCTGTTCCCTTTATATACTTTCCGTTATTCTAGCATATAACTAATTCTATGCAGTGCGATGAACAGAAGCCAGCATGCACCAACTGCAGAAATCACGATATCGACTGCACCTTCTCAGCAGCTGACACAAGATCCACTGATGGCACACCACCACCAAGAAACTACCGCTTTCGATCCTATGACTTCACGTTCGACAACAAACGCAAACACAAAGCAAAAGCATCTTCCACAACAGATCAACACCGAGACTCCCCCACAGAGACACAACCACAACCACCCGGCGCAATATCCTACCCCGATCTACAACTTTTCCACAACTTCGTGATCGAAACCTACCGCACTCTGGCGGATACCCCCGAAGCGGAAAATGTATGGCAGAGGCATATTGTCCAATGGGGCATTGCCTTCCCCTCTATCTTACATCTGATACTGGCCATATCAGCACTGCATCTGGGCCATGAAAACCCCGCTCTCCGAGACCAGTACGTCCAGCAAGCAGGCGATCATTTCACCTTTGGTGTCCGCTCGGTCACTTCTATATTAAACCAGCTAAACGAAGACAACTGTCAAAAGGTCTACATCTCAGCTGTGTTGATCTGTTTCATCTATTTCGCACGAAGACCTCATGCCGGCGAATACCTGATTTTCAGTGATGATGGCCCTGGCGAATGGCAGGCTCTTATGCATGGAGTGAAGCTCATTGTACAGTCTTATCGGGAAAAGGTGTTTAGTGGGGTCCTGAAGCCTGAGTCTGGGCTTGAAGACGGCACCATCGATTCCGTCTCCCAGAGTGAAATGAACGAGTATACTGTGCATGTCGACGCAGTCCAGAGCCTGGTAGAGAAAGAGATTGCTGAAAGTGACCGCGGAATTTACGACGCAGGGATTCAAGACTTGTTGTCAGTGATGAGGGCGGTTTATATGAAGCGATCATCACAGATTCGAGCCACGGGCTTCATGCAGGTGCTTATTGGATGGCTGTATCGACTCCCTGAGGAGATGGTGAGTCTGCTGGAGCAGAAGGAGCCGGTTGCGCTTATTATCCTTGCTCATTGGGGGATGCTACTGAAGTATATGAGGTCGGTCTGGTTTATGGAGGGCTGGGATGGACATATAGTGTCTGGTGTTCGCTCTGCATTGCCTGCAAACTTGCAGCACTGGATTGAGTGGCTAGAGAAGAAGGTGGAAAAGGAAGAATGAACCTTTACGTAGCTCGACCAATCCACCAAAGTCCTATTAACCTGAAAGAGTCCAACTACCCGGAAGAATGGGATGATCCGCCACATACTATTTATCGCGCCACTGCTCGCGCGGAGGCTGTTAGACAGCGCTTGCAAGACATATCGAAAACCTATAGCTATATTGTTCTTATTACACATCGAGAGTTTATTGCGTTTCTTGTCAAGGGAAGCGGTTTCACATTTGTGAAACACGCTCGTACCGATTTGGTGTGAGTGAGGAGGCAGAGATGGAGTCGTCTAGAATGGATGGTAACGGCGACACAAAGGTACAGCAGCACTTCGGTCCGATGACTCTTGTACCGTGCGATGTTCATACAAAGCCTGTGGAGTGAGTTGATGCATAGGACTGAATCTGCGGGAGTAACCCCTTGGTACGTTGGACTGGATTTAGACGTTCTATATCCGAGTCGACAAGGTTGTCCCCGATCGAGCGATCTGCTATCAACGCAGGATCGATGGTTTCTTCAGGCCATAGTCTCTCTATTATTGGAATATGAATATCTGGTAAATATAACTGTCAATATAGCCATCAATAGCCGTAAAAATGGACGTTGCCTAAGAATATAGTGGATACTCTTTCCTTCGCCCCACTAGTATTCGTATAGAAATTTCCTAAAGCGGCAATTGACGATCCATCGGCATTTGCATCAAATCGGGGTTTTTCCAGAATATAAAAAGGATAGGGACAGAAAGTCTTTCGTATCTTTCTCAAAACAATTCTCTTTACCACATATCAACATGGATATCGTCTACCACAACGGCACGAACGGATCAAGTCCTTATGTGGACTTTTACCCTTATACACCCTCCGCAACAGCGGGATACGCTTTCACGGGGTTATTCGGCGTACTTACTGTCGTCCACTTTGTGACAATGTTTCCATTTCGCGCTGCCTATTTTATTCCCCTGATCCTAGGTGGTGTTTGTAAGCTTGGACTTCTCTTTCCTTCATAGCTACCTGAATCCGAAACTAATAGCCTCACCCTCTACCAGGCGAGACATTTGGCTACTACGGTCGAGCATGGTCCCATCAGTCCCGAACCGAGATCAAATCATGGGCTTTACAAGAGATTCTAATTCTGTGTGCACCCCCGATGATCGCAGCCACCGTCTACATGACTCTAGGGCGGATGATCCGTTCGTTCGACGCAGAGCATCTATCGAGCATGCGGACCAAATACCTCACACTTGTGTTCGTGCTCAATGACATCCTCTGTTTCTGTACACAGATCGGCGGTGCAGGCGTACAAGTCACTGGGAATGTGAAGGTCATGGATATTGGCAAGAAAGTCGTGCTAGCGGGATTGATTTTCTCGCTGGTTATCTTCGCCTTGTTCATATGGATTTCTTTCAAGTTCCAGAGAAGGCTGCAAAATCAACCCACACCCGTCGTGGCCCAGAATCCGGAGCTCAAATGGCGCAGATATATGGTGGCGCTGTATATCGCGTGCTTTGCGTTGATGCTGCGCAACCTCGTACGAACTATTCAGTTTGCTTCTCCACGCACTTCGGCTATCAATATCAAGGAGGCATTTATTTATGTGTTTGATGCGTTCTTGATGTTTTTGACTTTGCTGGTTTTGCTTTTTTATCATCCGGGATTGCTCATCAAGAGAACGCGTCGGCTTGCTAAAGTGGACCAGAGCTATGGACTTCTTACTTCTGGTACCTATTAGACACATGCTTGTTGGACAGGCATGAAACTAGAAGAACGTGATTGATTACAGAGAGGCGATTGAGCAAATATATCAATTCAAACTATCTGCTTGTCCCTGTAAGGCCTAAGACAAAAGTATAATCGAATAAACCAAAAGTCAGTCCACCGAAAAAGGCAAGAATTATAGTACTGAAGCAAAGAGCTGACTGAGATTTGCTGGAGACACTCGAAACCGTGACAGCTTATGTTGTGGTGGATGCCGTGCAATGTCGTGCCTAATGAGATGGTCAGCTTGTTTGACGTACAAGATAAACTCCAAAGATAAAACGTACATTTTATTCGGCAGAAGCCGCAGCAGCGTCGGCAGCATCGAAACGCTTATAGGGAGGGTCGCAGACCGGATCACCGGGCTTGAAATTCCATTTGGGCATGCACGGTGTCGGGGCAGCAGTGGCCACCGTCAAGAAGACAGCGCAGACAGCAAGGATATTATAAAAAGACACCATTTTAGATCGAAATTTGGCTTTGAATCTGATATTTGAATCTGGTGTTTCTTATGACAACTCTATCTCTTTATTTATATTTGCCAAACGAACCTGGCATCCTCGTATCAGGCGATATGTTTATTGAGGTACGTTTCGAGCTTCAAATAACCCTCCGGCCATCCCTCTGATCATCATGAGATAATATTGTTGATTGGATAAAAAGATGTGAGGCTTTCGCCACGCCTTGTTTGAACAAAGAACGCCGCCGCGTGGGAGCCCTAACAAACTGGGGAGTTCCCTAAGCTTCCCATGGACCCACTACTGAAAACAGGACTGAATAGAAAATGATTGAATTCCAATTTCCACTAAGCTAATATCATCTCGGCACATTGGCAGAAATACCATGCGCGAAATTGATTTATGTAGCGTTAAATACACCTCAATTGATCCCCTGGCTAAAGTCATAGGCGTTGCCAAATGCGCTATTCAGATACTGATCCTTGATAGCGGTTTTTGATGCCCATTCCACGGGGATTTCCAAGGACCGCTCATTTTTGATGATGCCCTCTAGATCATCTGCGAGTTGCAATTTCATTTGATTTCGATACCACGGCGCGAAATGAACTGTTGAAAGCCATCAAAATTATATTCAACTCCAACTTCTTGTTGCAGGTTAAACTTACTCATTGCTAGCATAACTCGAACTGTATCCGTTTGATTGCCAACTCCAGCGTGCCAGAGTCGCAGATCACGGATGATGATAGAACCCTTCGGTACAACTGGCTGAATAGGGGGACGGATCACCCGGCGCTTTTCTAGCTCTCCAGTCTTGATCCGACCACTTGCCCGCTCGCCGTGTTGACCTTCTTGAATATACAAGTTTGAATCCTTGTGCGTCCCGAGCCAGACCTCAGTCGAGCCATTTTCCGGTGTCATGGTTATGAGAGGGACGTTGACAACATAGGCAAATGGGTGAGTAGGGTGTTCAAAATCTGCGTCTGAGTGCACCGGCTGAGAGGCCGGGGGGTTTTCGGGTGTCGGCGGCATGGCAGTGTTTCCAGAACAAAAGGTCCATTTGGGGCGTGGACCTAATGCGGTCGATGTGATCTGAGTCGCAATGGGATCTAAAGCATAATTAGAATGAAACGTTTAATAGTTATTCCGTATTGACCTACTTAGGAATATTTCAGACTCGAAGTACTCGCGCATCGGAGGAGGGTCTTGCTGGAGATTGTTGGGGTTGTAGTTGAACGGAGCGCTTTCCTTTCGCGCGTAGAGCTTGTAGGCATCTTGTACCATCTTCTCGTTCAATCGGTCGAGCATATCAGGGGGAACGACATCATTCACAAGGACAAGACCATCGCTATGCAGACTCCGCATGGCAACCTCAAGGTTTTGTGGACTTAGACGCCCATTTTGAATTTCGGTCTTTGATGGACTAATCGCAATGGGAGAACTTCTGGCTGTACTATGAAGCCGCATTGTTTTAGCCAGAGCTGGTGTGGCCCGGCATGGTCTCAAGAGTCTTGAAAGCATTGCGATGAAAGATTGGTAAATTGACCAAGTTGGAAATTATAAAAAACGAACCATCGACGGCAGGACTTTTCCTGCATCTTATAGTTATTCCATGCATCTCGTGTACTACTCTTCGCGTTTCGTTCATGCTTTATCTTTCGTTCCTCGCTTTATCTCTGTCCTGATTGGAGAATCCGGTCACCGTCTGATGTCACACCCCACAATCGCCGCTCAAATGCGAACTCAGCCTTTTTATATACCGAGAGGCTTACAGGAAAAGCGAGTTACAATGCCTCGCAAGTTTCTAAAGAACCGTTAGTGCCATTCTATTCGCTTGATTTTGTGATTTCCCTAATTAGCTCTAGGTTGGTCAGTTTCGAAGCAATCTACCTACTGGTACGATCAGACTAACAGGCAAAAGCCAAGAATGTCGAAGACGGCGTGTGCGATGTAAGTCTACTGAAAACTTAAATGATATCTAAAAAAAATGTGACCATAAGTGAAGGCGATGGAGAGCGGCCTTCATGCTCACCTTGTCAGAAAGGTAGCCGCAGATGCGAGTGGCCTTACTCTACAGCTCCTGCCTCGTCACAGAATGGCCTAACACTTCCACTACAAACCCCATTTGTTTCAACAGAGAGCCCAGAAATAGCACTGCAGGATATCGAGGTATTCCGCTTATTTCGCCATTACACCACTAGCCTCGCTTCGTGGTACGATCTGAATGACCGCCATCGACACTTTCTGGATGTTGTGCCCGTGAGAGCTCGACAGAGCCCACTCCTCTTGAGTGCCATCTTGGCCTTCTCAGCAGTGAGCTTACATAAATCTGATTGCGCAGAGTATATGGATAAAGCGGAATTTTATCACCTCGAAAGTGTGCGAATTCTACTTGAAATAACAAAGAATATCCAGACTGTCGTCTCGAACGGCGAAGTCCTAGCGGCGATTTGTCTGCTGCGCTCGTATGAGATCATATCTCGTAAGTGCCCTTTTATTTCTTTTCCTTTCTCAGAATGCTAATAGAGACTTAGTGAATCTCAGCTCCCAGAGCCACTTGCAGGGCTGTTATTCCATCTTATCCAGCCATCCCATCAAATTGGAATCGGGTTTAGTCCGTGCAGCGTTTTGGAACTACCTCAGAGAAGATATAACAGTTGCCCTGATTGAAAAGCGAAGGCTCATGATCGAACTTTCGGATGAGCACTACCCAAAACTTGAAAACGACGACGACTATGCTAATTACGTGACTGTGCTTCTGGGACAAGTCATCAACCAATGCTTTGGGAATGACGTAGACCCTCTAGAGCTGTCAAGGTGGAATTCACTCGAACAGAACCTTGAGACTTGGAAGAATTGTTTGCCGACTTCATTTGCACCGATTATAGTAAAGCTGCCAAATGAAGTGGGAAGCGCCTTTCCGTTCATAGGAGCCTTGCATCCTTGGCATGGTATGTATACTCCCATATGTTTGGCTTTTCTGACTTGAGATCAGTCGCGGCCTGGCAGTACTATCAAACCGCGATGATAGTTTTGCTCTTAGCAAGGCCACAGCTACAAAACAACACAAAGATGGAAAATATTCGACATCTCTCGGGATTGACTAGAGATCTTGAGAACCGCACATCAGAGATATGTGCGTTAGCTTTGTCAAGTGAATCTCAAGCAGTGTGGATCAACGCCTTTGGACCGATAGCCTTTTGTGGTTGCTGGCTTCGAGACCAGAATCAAGTCTCCGAAGTGGTCCAGGGAGTGCAAGATTGGGGAGTTCAGACCGGATGGCCAGTCAAGAATATTGTACAATCCTTACAAACTGACAAAAGTGTTGCTGACGGCTTTTAACGCATGGGGCGAACTACTGTGTTCTACTACTGTCCATCTATTGATCTATGGAGATGCTACACACAAACTATATACCCTTGTCGTACAATTGTGATGCGCTTTGCGAATTATCGCTGAAGTTCTTCATCAACCACTCATATGCCGCCCACTATATCAAACAATAATCAGTACCAAACTTAGCGAGTAGGAGCGAAAGACCAACCTGGACGGCATTCACGATAAATGCTCTAATACTGCAAACTCCCAGACCGCGATAAAAAGCAGCCACACCTTCCGTGCGGTAAGTTTCCCTAGCAATTTGCATCGTACTCATCGTCCGGCGCTGTGATTGCAGCAGAGCTTGCCCTTCAGCGGCTGTTCCCACGGGTGAGTGGTGGATCGTTTGTGCCTGCAGACGGGTCTTGACCATATCCAAAGGAAACACTGAACCCCAAGTGACAACACCTGCTATTCCTCCACAAAGAAGAACCTTCAAAGCAGCCTGATGTGTGCCATCGTCTTCGGATGTCATGAGCCGCTTGCAAAGTTCGTAAGACCAAAAGCTGTGTTCCGTTAGATGACCGAGGCATTTGATGCATGGATAGGTACGTTGCATACTAAAATCCATAACCAATTGAATCCCTCGCACTAGTAATGCCACCGGCATAGTAAAGCCCCCTCCAGCCACGCGTGCGGTAAATATCCTTGGCGACCTTCCATGAAGATACCTCCGGGCGAGAATCCAGCTGCGCTCGGCACTTGATGAACTCGGTTGGAGACGAGACAGTCCAGCTGGCCAGGCCGCCCGCGGCGCCGGCAATCCATATTTTGTATAATGGGACACCCACTGGATTGGTAGGGTCGGCCACTGAGCTATCCAGAGCAACCAAGGACCTGTTGTATGCCACGAAGAGAAGAGCATTGAGAGCTCCATAGCCAAGGATTGGGGCAGCAGCACCTAGAAACACAGTTAATTACCCTTCAATAATATAAAAGTCATACAAGACGTACCCCGCACCAGAGAGCTGGCTTTCTCAAAACGGCTTAGGTGTGACTGAGAAGATGTGCCATCTACATTGCCGGCCTGCAGTCGGACCTTGATCACATCGAGCGGATTGCCAATGACAATGCCAAGGGCACCGCTGATATATCCCGCCCAGAAATCGGACGACATGTTAGTAATGAGTGAAGAGAGAGACTTCCGTACGTAATTTAAATAGCGGGGATCTCTTCGGTGCCCCTCCAGGCCGGTCGAGAGTCACGTGCCGGCGTGGCACTTTGGTGTTGCCGCCTTCCGCGCCAACACGCGTCTTGACAGTCAACAACTCACCGTTATCATCTTGGAACCACCCCAGTTGGGCTGATCTGTCACGGTCCATGTGAGTTGTTTCCACTTATTAATTTGAATCCCTCTGACCATCTAGGTATCGACCTCGACCAGCCGCGGCCGACGGCGCCGTCCGCGCTCCGTTGCAGCCCAGCAAGTCACTGAACACCCTCGACCGACTTGCAAAGCCCTTCAAGTGCCCCGGTTCGGCGACCTACACTCGAGCGTCAGAGAAGCCTGCCCGGAAAAGGCGCAAGGTAAATTATGCAGGCGCCGACGGAGGCACGGAGGATGATGGAGCGGAGAAGCCATATACGAACGAGGACCGACTGGCTTTGGCAACTCGCGATGTGAATAGATTCCCCGTGTTTAAACCGAAGGATAAGGACGCGGCATTTAGACAGAGATTCTGCATCCCATTGATTAACAAGGCCACGGACGACTACAATGCCGGTCGAGCCGCACCGACACTAGGCATGCGGCAGGGTGCGACTTTCGTGGTCAAGCCGCTTCATGACCCGAGTGGAGAATTTGCGATCGTCCTATATGATCCAACTGTCGATGATGTGCCTTCGCCGTCGCAGGCACAGGGTCCGGAGGCGGCTCCAGAGGAAGATGGCCGACCGAAATTGGATGAACCGTTGATGCACAAGAGCTTGGCAGATATTCTTGGATTGAAGAAGAAGGTGGAAGACCGGCCCAAAGTCCCTGTTGTGATTGATCCACGACTGGCCAAGGTTCTGCGGCCACATCAGATCGAGGGCGTCAAGTTTCTTTACCGATGTACTACAGGGCTGATTGACCCGAACGCACATGGCTGCATCATGGCAGACGGTATGGGTCTCGGTAAAACGGTATGATTTACAACCAAATCAGTTTCGCCAATACTGACTCTAATAGCTTCAATGTATCTCGTTGATGTGGACCCTACTGAAGCAATCGCCGGAGGCTGGGAAAACAACTATCCAAAAATGTGTAATTGCATGTCCGTCCAGTCTGGTTGGGAACTGGGCCAACGAACTTGGTAAGTCGCAGGATATGTCTGCGTGGAGATCTCGCTAACCAGACGCAGTCAAATGGTTAGGAAAGGATGCCACGATTCCCTTTGCAATTGATGGAAAGGCCTCGAAGACAGAGCTCATATCCCAGCTCAAGCAATGGGCGATTGCGTCTGGGCGCAGCATTGTCAGACCGGTGCTCATCGTGTCCTACGAGACGCTGCGCATGTACGCGGACACACTCAAGGATACGCCGATTGGACTGCTTCTATGTGATGAAGGCCACCGACTCAAAAATAAGGAGAGTTTGACATGGACTGCTTTGAACAGCTTGAATGTCAGTCGCCGGGTCATTTTATCTGGAACGCCAATCCAAAACGATCTCTCGGAGTATTTTGCTCTGCTTAACTTTGCCAATCCGGATCTGCTGGGGTCTCAGAACGAGTTCCGTAAAAAGTTCGAACTGCCCATTCTTCGGGGACGGGACGCCGCAGGGACCGAAGAGGATCGGAAAAAGGGCGACGAACGTTTGCTTGAACTCTCTGGTATTGTTAACAAGTTCATCATCCGCCGCACGAACGAGCTCCTATCAAAATACTTGCCAGTCAAATATGAGCATGTCGTGTTTTGCAACATGTCCAAGTTCCAGCTCGATCTATACAACCATTTCATCAGGAGCCCGGACATCAAGAGTCTGCTGCGAGGAAAAGGCAGTCAGCCTCTGAAAGCCATTGGCATTCTGAAGAAGCTCTGCAATCATCCCGATCTTCTCAATCTGACAACTGACCTTCCGGGATGTGAGGACGCATACCCAGAGGACTACGCGCCTCCCGACACTCGGGGACGTGACCGAGACGTCAAGAGCTGGTACTCCGGAAAGATGATGGTGCTTGATCGCATGCTAGCACGTATCCGTCAAGATACCAACGACAAGATCGTGCTCATCAGCAACTATACACAAACCCTGGATCTATTCGAGAAACTCTGCCGGTCGCGCGCATATGGCTGCTTGCGACTCGATGGCACCATGAACGTCAAGAAACGGACGAAGCTGGTGGATAAATTCAACGACCCAGACGGCCCCGAGTTTGTCTTTCTTTTGAGCAGTAAGGCCGGTGGATGCGGTCTGAACCTGATCGGCGCCAATCGTCTGGTACTCTTCGATCCCGACTGGAACCCGGCAGCCGACCAGCAAGCACTGGCTCGAGTTTGGCGGGACGGACAAAAGAAGGACTGCTTCGTCTACCGGTTCATCGCGACGGGTTCGATCGAGGAGAAGATCTTCCAGCGCCAGTCACACAAGCAATCACTTTCTTCATGCGTTGTTGACTCGGCAGAAGATGTTGAGCGCCATTTCTCTCTTGAATCCCTGCGGGAACTGTTCCAGTTCAAGCCCGAGACTTGCAGCGACACTCACGATACGTTCAAGTGCAAGCGGTGCAAGCCGGACGGGACCCAATTCATCAAGGCCCCGGCCATGCTGTACGGGGATACTAGCTCTTGGAACCATTTTGTCAACGACGGCGAGAAGGGGCCACTGGGCAAGATCCAGGATCTGCTGCTGCGGCAGGAGGTGAACGAGAGGGATGTCTCGGCCGTATTCCAGTACATCAGCCATTAGCTACATATGACAACTGATAACTATATGTACCTAGACACAGTGCCTGCAATCATATGCATAATAATTACATGCTTCCTGGACTCCACTCGGAAAAAGGGAATACCGTTGGTAACTTGACTTCTATACATTAGCTACTTTATGGGGGCGCACTAGTAGACCAGAGTTCTCTGTTTCTAACTAGTTCTATTGTATTCGTCTGGGCCAACAGATGCATTGAACATGATCTCTCTAAAGTGTGGCCTAAACGAGCAATGCATAATAGCCTTTCGGTAGTCGGTAGCTCTGCCGAGAGCCGCCGAGAGTTTCTGGTTTGCCGATTCTATCCCCAAAACTCGCTAACAATGAAGGAAGCGGGGATCATGAGCGATGTATTTTGTGTCGAACAGAGAATTCCCTGGGACTTCCATGGAGAGATTGTGTTGGTTCTAGTTCTCTATTTATCCACGTCACTCTGCTTACAGATATTATCAGTTCAGTGTACTCCATCATCTAAACCTAGCATTGCAACAAAATCTTCAAGATGCTTCGCTCAATGCTATTCCAGTTGACGCTCTGTCTACTACCAATTGTTACCGTCAAAGCCACTGCAAATGCCGTGGCCAGAAAACCTAACATCCTCTTCATCCTTACCGATGACCAGGACTGGCATATGGAGTCGTTGGTAGGTCTTTGAGAGATGAGTGGCCATGAGGATTCAGCTAATGAGCAATTCAAGCAAAACATGCCCCTTCTTCAGAAGTATCTTATGAATGAAGGAACGCTGTATGCTAATCACCATTGCACTGTCGCCATCTGCTGTCCTTCGCGTGTAAATTTGTGGACCGGTCGTGCAGCGCACAATACCAATGTGACTGACCTTTTCCCGCCTTACGGTAAGCCAAGGAACTTGTTGCCTATTTCCCAAGAAGTGTTTTCTTGCGCAAAACCCTAACCCGACAATTTCAGGTGGTTATCCCAAGGTGGTTCGGGAAGGGATCAACGAGAACTATCTTCCAGTATGGATGCAACAGGCCGGATATAACACGTACTACTCAGGAAAGCTATGGAATGCTCACAACGTGGATAACTACGATAAGCCATACGTTGGAGGCTTCACGGGTAGCGACTTCCTGGTGGACCCTTACACTTACGAGTACTACAACAGCAGCATGGTTCGGAATGGTGCAGCCCCAGTTAGCTATGAAGGACATTATTCCCCGGATATTGTTGCTCAGAAAGCCTACGACTTTCTCGATGAGGCTACCATGCACAAAGAGCCATGGTTTCTAACCGTCGCTCCTGTTGCTCCTCATTCTAACTGCCACTACAAAGCCTCGGGCGAATTAGAAGTAGATCCTCCCAAATATGCTGAGCGCCATGCTCATCTCTTCAATGATTATATCATCCCGAGAACTGACAACTTCAACCCGGAGAAGGTATGGCGCTGATTTATTCTGAGTGAAGTGATATGTGCTGATAAGTTCACGACGAAGCATAATGGCGTTTCCTGGATGAAGGATCTTCCTCTGTTGAATAGTACTGTCATTGGTTACAATGACGAGTTTCAACGCTCTCGTCTACGAGCACTTCAATCAGTCGATGAAATGATTGCAACATTAATACAGAAGCTAAGCGACAAAGGAGAGCTTGACAACACATATATCTTCTACACAACTGATAACGGCTACCATATTTCTCAACACCGTAAGTAGAATGTGCACCAAGGGCTTCTCATGCTTCTAAACTAATTTTACAGGGCTTCATCCGGGAAAGGAGGGCGGCTATGACACGGACATCCACATACCTCTCATTGTTCGAGGACCAGGGGTAGCAGCAGGCCGGGTCGCAGAACCGATGACTTCCCACACGGACCTAGCGCCAACCATTCTAGGGCTTGCCGGGACGACACGAGATGACTTCGATGGACTTGCCATCCCATTAAGCTCAGAAGAAACGGGCTCGTTGGATAACACTCGGTTTGAACATGTCAATATCGAATTCTGGGGCAAAGCTCTTCCGGAAGGGCGATGGGGCAAGTATGGCGATGTTCCGGACGCGAATCTCGGCATCTCAAACGCCGCTACGAATAACACCTACAAGGGTCTTCGCATCGTGAGTCCTGAATACAATCTTTACTACTCTGTGTGGTGTACCGGTGAGAAGGAATACTACGACGTCAAAGTGAGCATTGGCTCAAAAGAAAAACTTCCAAGCTGACTATCCCCAGCTTGATCCCGGACAACTTGACAATTACTTTCTTGATGCGTCGCTTCTGTCAGACTATTCAATCTCGGGCCGTCCATTTGACCAGATTGTCGCCCGTTTGGACACTCTAATGATGGTTCTGAAATCATGCAAGACGCACGAATGCACGGATCCATGGAGTGTCTTGCATCCAGCTGGTAATGTCAAGACTCTTAAGGCCGCTCTGGAAGAGTCTTACGATGCCTTCTATGAGGAGCAACCCAAGGTGGAGTACAACTCTTGCCAACTCGGCTACATCAAAGAAGAAGAAGGCCCCCAGCAGGCAAATATCTTCGAAGGTCCTCACTTGGATCACGACGGACACCGGCAGACGTTCCGCTACCAAGGGTCTTGGAGCGTTTGGACCTGAACAGTGAGCTAGATCTGCGAATTCCTAGTCGAAAAGAGTCAACCTATCTGTCAATATGCAAAAGTCGACCAAGAGATATTGTCTTTTCTACCTAAATCACATCCAGAGGAATTCTCATAGTCAGATTGAATCTTTAGAGCAAAGTCCATGTAACTCCTTTTTCTTATTCTGTTTCTTTTCTTCACTGCCCTCTTTCTCGCTTCGATAGGCCAACCACGTTCACCCTCCTTTCCCGCTTCCTGTTTAATTCCCTTGTTGATCAACTAGATTATCAAAGTTGCCTAGGCATTATCGGTTACTCGGAAGTTGGCCTAACCTCATACATACCCACTATGGCGCTTTCTATAGATCCACCTCTCCCGCTCCAACATCTTGTGTTTCCGTTTACCCCGCACGTCGGAGCCATCCGAACGCCGCCTAGATCAACGACTCTGTCTCTTGGATGAATCTTTTGACTGGTTAAGTCACTGTCTCTGCATTTAGCTATACAGCATCCCCAAATGGAGCGTATACGCGCTCCAAGGCGACCACTTCGGTCAAGGGCCCGAGTCGTTTGTGAAGCATGCCATTCTCGCAAGGTACGAGTCTGAAACCAAATGAGGGTCTGTACAGCGATGAACATTATTTTCTAGGTCAAGTGTGACCTACAGCAACAGTATGGAGGTACTTGCACCAACTGCCAGCGGCTGGAACAGTCATGTCGGTGAGAACTAGATATCTATTACGACAAATCAATCAAACATTCTGACTGTGATAAACGCAAAACAGTCTTCGGTCTTCAGGACGTCAATTAGTTACAAGAGGCCCCTCCTATGTTTCAGCTAGGCCGCAGTCGTTCTCCCATTGTCGCCATTGGAATCAAGTGTCGGAGGAGTCAAGTGCTCTCCAAGGAAACTCGCCAGCGGAAGTCGAGGATCAACCAAACATCAATGGTGACACCCAGACAAACCTAGCTTATTTAAAAGAGTCTATCGTCCCCTGTGAAACGCCTTCAGTGCCAATTCCACTTTACCAGAGCACAGTGGCGAGAGACATCCAGGCTGAATACCTGAAGCTGAGTGGAGCTTTAGTCTTGCCACCAAAGCTCATGCGAGAAGCGCTGAAGGACAATTACTTTAAGTATATGTATCATCGCTGCCCATTTGTTGAACCTGACCACCTACAAAATCCGTCCGTACTTCTGGCCCAAGCCGTCTCTCTCGCGGGTTCTTCCATGCGGCAGATGAGCCCTGAATACGCATCGTGTTGCGAGCATCTCTATATCAAGGTCAAGACGTTACTTATGACAAATTACGAAAAGGATCTACGGGTCGTCTTACAATCACTATGTCTGATAGCCTGTTGGAATCTGACACCCATGCAAGTGGTCGGCTTGGAAACTGCTTACCATTGGCTCCACACCGCGATCAGGCTTGTATTTCAAGCCGGTCTGCATCGCGAGCAGACCTATGCTACCATTGGTTCGCCGGGAGTTTTTCGTCGGATAGCCTGGTATGTCTTTGTAAGTATCTTGGGCTCATTGATAGTGGTTCGAAGGATTTTCAGGTCCCTAACCACGTTACTAGACTATGGACAAGATGTATACATCGGTGTTAGGGCTTCCTTGTATGACGATGGCCAATGATTTCCAAATTAGGCAGCTCGCCTCTAGCGACTTTGAGACTTTTGATGAGAAGTCCCAATTCTTTATGCATTTTATCAAACTCAATGGTTACCAGGGAAAAATGGTCGACATATCTCGGCGGGAAGGGGGAGATACTTCGCAGGTACGGCAGCTTCAAGATTGGTTCATTCCATTTCGTTAATTGTTTTCACCTTACGAACGAGGTCCATCTCAACCAAGCCCCAGATGACTACTTTGGCTGACTTCCAGACTAACAAACTGCTTCTATAGGCCGCCTATGCCGTCTTACGCGACATGCAAGAATGGATTCAACAACTTCCTAGGTGTCTTCGTCTTTACCAAAACGATGGTCAAAGGAGATACCAGAGGGAGGTTTACGAACTACATGTTAACTACTTTGTCGTTATTACCATGTTCTTTCATTTGTGTGGCCATTTGGTCCATGCGACAATCACTCATCCTACCGCCCTCGTTGCCTCGTCTTGTATGGCGCGGCTCTACGAAGAGATACTTTGTCGCGAAGACATTGTCTACTTGCTTCCGATACATAATTGGTTCATCTCGGTTGGGTGTTTACCACAAATCCACGCCCTGTCTGGAAGATTCTATGCCGATGCGACCTGCCAGGAAGAATTGGACATTTTACTCAAAGCACTGAAGACCATGGGTATCAAATGGCCTCAAGCGAAGAACCTTCGAAACGCTGTGGACCGACTTGTGAAGAAAAGGGTCAGCCGACCGCAAGTGGCCGAGTCCAGGGAAACAGATCGCCCAGAATACCTGGTCGATGGAGGCAGTGCTCATTTAAATGGGTTTGTACGAGAGCTATTCCCTTTCCCTGAGACCATGTGTCCCAGGATTGCTATGCTTGATTCGGTCGACCCTATACCGAATCTCGAGGAAAATATAGGAGAAAGACCTCCTCTATGGGATGAAGATTATCAGTTCAACTGGGTCCTAGACGCCTCTGGCCTCAACCCCCTCAACGAGAGTTTCGAAAACTTTTCGAATCTGTATCCTACTGGAAATGGCTTAAACTTTTGAATCATACACTCAGTTGGCGAAATCATTGTATCCAAATTCTCATAGATTTACTGATAAACATAATCCGCCCCGCCCAATTCCAAGGAGATACATAGTTCAAAATAAAACGGTTATTTATAAATATCGGAGCATTGTTCGATACAGTTGAAATTGCCTAACAAGTCGTGGCGGAGTCGGACTTTTTCATACATGACTCGGCAGCTGCCAGTGGCTTTCTAAGTTCAGCAAACTTTGGGTGGATTGCTGTCACAGCAGTCTCCACCAAGCACCACTTGACAAAAGGCTTCCACACTGAATACGGAGACTTATAAAGACCAGGTTTTCCATTTTATTTCTGATTTTACTTCACAGGGTGTACGTAAATCCAGCCAGTCCTTCAAGCACGATAGCTCCAGTAGCGGCCTTCTTGTTGAGGGCATGCATTCTCAGCATGAGCACTATTGCGATGGCCATACTGATGGCACTTGCCCTAAATTAGGATAAAAAATATCCGTTAAAAACCGAAAAAGCACTTATAGGGGCCAAGGGGGGCACTTGCACAATAGAAGCTTCGATTCCAGGTCGGTAGGTAGGGGCGTCCTGAGAACGAAATACCAAAGAGCCGATGATGCCACCAGTCCCACCACCCATGATAAGCAGGGCACTGCAGAATGAGCGTTCCCATTTTCCGCGGATATTGTTGGCTTGCCAGGCCAAGGCTGTTGGAACATTTGCGTTGCAGCCTGCAGTAACAAGGATCACACCAAAGTATTGCCCTCCAGGAGATGCAACCCAGCCAAGAAGAGATAGGCCAACAATAGACTGAAGGCAGTTCCAGATGACGATGGGCCCACGGATGTGGTATCTATCGCCAATCCAGGCTGTTAAGTACATCCAGATACCTGCCACGAAATATGGGGGAGTTGACAATCCTTGGGCCGCCGTCACTCCGTACTTTAGTTTGGATTCAAGAATAATGGGCAAGAAAAATGAGATGGAGTAGGCCACGCAGGTCGTCAACCTGTTTATTGTTCAGTCAGCACGGAACAGGTCATTCGGTACAAAAAGAAACATACTCACAGGAAAATCATAGGGTAGGTAAAGACTTTCCAATCTTTAGCAGGACGCAAGAAATCACGAAGGTTAAATTTAATGTCTTCAGTGGCATCCGCTCGGTCATCATCGATGCGGCGAATGACGAATGTCTCCTCTTTCTCGGTCAAAAACATCCAGCATTTGTGAGAACCTAGAGGGTAGTCCACAAGCAATAGCCAACCGATAATGGCAACAACGAAAGTGAGGAGCCCTTCCATTATGAAAATGTATCTCCACCCCGCAAGGCCGCTCAGACCATCCATCTGCATGAAGCCGCAAGCTAGAACTGGTCCGAAGGAGGCTAATAGGCAGCTTATAAAATAGCTGACCGAGAACCGCTTATGCACATCGTAACGGGTATACCAAGTGGATAACAAAAGAATAAGTGCTGCAAACAGACTCGATTCAAGAGCCCCGAGTAAGGCCCGAATAATCAGGAGGTGCCACCATTTATTGGCGAATCCCGCACCCTTTACCAGTCAGTGATAAAGCAGAAACGCGTGTGTGCGTCGTCTTACCACCATCAGTACACCCCAACCCAGGGTGACACCACAGGAGAAATGCCTAGGACTGACATTTCGCACAATGACATTAGTCGGCAGTTGCAGGAGTACAAAAGGTATAAAAAAGATCAACAGCACAAGCGACTATAATATCATCAGTATGCGGCCACGATACGAATAAGACCAACCGTACGTATCTGGTGCCAGTCTCTAGGTCTAGATCCTCCAACATCCTTTGAATCAACAGAAAGTCAATTATACGCTATTATAAATAGAATGCAGGTAAAGGGTGCATACCCAGCAATAGCAGTTGAGCCAAGATTTGTTCTGTCCATGAGACACATGCCCATGAGAAGCCCTAAGCCAGTCACAAGTCTGCGGTCGATTTTACGAATGATCTTCTTCTGTTCCTCCTCCGTGAATTCGTCATTTTTGAACTCGACATGGACCGTATCTCCTTGTTCATCAAGGGCGCCATCAATCTTCTCGATGAGTTCTACGACATTCTCCGATTCAATGTCTTCAGTGGTCATGTTGCTCACTCACTCGAAGAAACAGAAAGGATGAAGGTACGAGAGAAGGATCTGTTCAAGAACCCTTCCTTCAAAGAGTTAAGAAGTAGAATTTCGTGGAAGGCGAGAGCGGTAGTGCGATTTGGGCAGCTGTTTAACTTCAAGAGTGTTGATCACTAGAAGTGTTCGGCTATAATTGTTGTCCGTATGTGCAATGAAGACGCCTAGTCACTCCTGGGTCTGCGTGTTTGAACTTCGTTTTTCAACAGGAGACGGAAGGGATGGAGGATACCTGCCCCGAGGAGTCCATGCAGTCTATAAAAATATCGTCGATCCCAGGAACGGGGAGTGGGGTAGTTCCCCAGATGATCTGGAGAAGCTGCCCCCAATATTCACATGACACGTATAGCGGGGCCATCGAATGGTCTAAGACTCTGTATGAACTGAGGAGTAGAGTTGAGGCTTGCCAAGCAGCTCATAGGCTTTCGGTAAGACCTGCCGACTACCGAGAACTAAATTGGACAATGATCAACTTTGGACTTATTCTACGCCGAGAAATTGGTCGGATTGGTTCTTGATATGCGGAGAAGGACATCATCATATTGGTCCTGTTGACTGAAGGGCTGTTGCCGTGGAGAAGCGCTGGTTCAGGGATATATGAGGATTCCCTGGCATAGCATAAATGTCTGGGCTTCATTACGTTGAGCTGAGAAAAACCAGAAACAACCAAGTTATCTTACTAACTTTCACTCAAGGTTCAGCCCAGATCAGTAACTATGAGTAAAGATACTGTTGAGCACCCTTCAATGGCCGATGCAACCTATTCTATCGCGGACGAAGTGACTCCCCTACTTCAATCTTCCTCAGAACAGGAAGTTTATTCAGTAAGATCCTAGAGTTTAATGCACAATTTGTTACTCAAAGGTCTGGCAGGGACTTTGTGATATCGATGAAGTAGACGAGGAAAACCAGCCCAATGAGAATGGGAGCAGGCACAAAGAGGTCAATCGGAAGTCTCTTAACACTTTGATTGCTATCCTACTTATCGGTAAGCCATATCGTGAAGCAGTTGCCAATATGCTAAAATGTTTTTATTTGCTTGTTTCAGGTGTCTTCGTCTCTCAAGCCGACGGAAGTATTGTGCTTGCTACTTATGGACAGATATCCTCGGATTTCAATGACCTCCAATCCGGTAGCTGGCTTATGACAAGCTACATGTTGGCACAGTGTGTTGCACAGCCATTGGTTAGTCGTAAAATTTCTGTTTAACCCCAAAATCATAGAACTCACAAGGTACTAGTATGGAAAGCTGAGTGACATCTTCGGACGGAAACGTTGCCTCCAGGCCTCATACATAATATTTGCAATTGGGACAGTGGGATCAGGTCTGGGACAAAACATGTCTCAGATCATCACAGCTCGGGCTATCCAGGGCTGTGGCGGTGCAGGAATGGTTTGTATGGTGGCCATACTTTTGACTGATCTTGTCCCTGTTCATGAATTGGCGGTGTACCGCTCCTACGTCAACGTCATACAGACTGTAGGTCGGAGCTGTGGGGGCGCATTTGGCGGCTTTCTTGCTCAAACAATTGGTTGGAGATGGTGCGTTAATACTGGCTTGCTGCTTCTCCCAACTAACATCACTTGTAGGGCCTTCTCGGGCCAAGGCCCACTATTACTTGTTGCGTTTTGGCTTGTCGAGAGGTGGCTTCCCAATACCAGAAAGGGATCATCCGACACCCGCAGTACATGGGAGAAATTCAGGCGCATCGACATTGGAGGAGCAATTTCGCTGAGTCTGAACATCGCCTTTGCCTTACTTATCCTCGATATGGGTGGGCAGAAAGTCCCCTGGACTCATCCTCTCATAATCTCCGCGGCTGCAATAGCCCTCGCAAGTGGCATTGTCTTCGTTCTAATCGAGAATTATTGGGCGCAGGAGCCAGTATTTCCTCTCACGTTGATGACGAAATATTCGGTTGTCAATTGCTACACATTAATTGGCTTGCAAAATTTGACACAGACAGCGGTATGAGCTCGACTAGACGGACAAAATAAAGTGGCTAATATTATTCGTAGCTTATGTTCACAGTGCCGTTGTATTGGCAAGTGACAAAGAAAGCAAGTCCAGGAATTGCAGGTCTGTATCTTATTCCCGCGATCGTGGGCAATACACTGGGTGGCCTTCTTACAGGCAGATGGATCATGAAGTCAGTCAACCCCGAATTTCGTTAGAGAGACACCCTAATATTTTCATACTTATATTCAGGCATCGTCGTTACAAGCTGCCTATTGTGCTGGCATCAGTGAACTCAATGCTTGCTTTTGTGTCGCTAATCATCTACTGGCGTGGAGATACGAATCCGCTGCAAAGTTCACTCATCTTTTCTGGTGGATTTGGCACAGGCATTGCTCACTCCGCAGTATTCGTGTCACTTGCGAATGACATGGATGACGAGGATATCGCCATTGCAAGTTCGGGTTTTTATCTTAGCGGGAACATTGGAGGAGTTTTAGGTGTCAGTGCTGCAAGTGCCGTCCAGCAGGTAATACTGCGGCGTAGATTGCTCAGTATCCTCAAAAACCATACCAACAAGCAACATGTGAGTATGTAATTGGTAATCTTCACAGAATGACTGACAAAAGTATAGATCGTACAGAAGGCTTTGGAGGATATCCGATTCGTTCAAAATGTCAGCGAAAAGTTACGAAGACTGATGTTGCCTGCATATATTTCAAGCTTTCAGGCAGTTTTCTGTACGTATCTCACGACTTCTAAATAAGAGATCCAATGCTAACATAAATGAACAAGATTTGGGTCTCGCATGTGCTGGAGTGGCCCTAGTTGCAGCTCTGGTTGTCCGTGAGAAAAGACTCTCTGAGAGATAAAAACGGATCAAAAAAATTGCCGCAGAAACTTGTATCCTGGAAATTACCGAGGGTTAGTGCGGAAGTGGAAGAGTATAATTTCTGAAAGATGGAGAAGCTATTGTTCATTTTCCTTTGCGTTAGTTTAAAGGATATACATTATCAAATTGAGTCTACTGCTTGATTCGCTTGTGAGCTGTGAGTATGGAACATTGCGCATCGCAGTCTCATGTCAAGTACTATGCTAGCATATGGTTCTTTCCAATCTAGTGGCTTTCATGTTATTCTGATTCGAGCATTCCCGAATCACACGCCCCATAAATTGGCTTTGCACGAGTAGGTTCTTATTAACTATATTCTCAGATCAGAATGCTTATATGGCGTTTTCCTTCAAACTGCAGGAGGCAGCTATGAAATGCTGACCTCTGTTGGCAGGTTTTAGAACGCTTGATCGGTCCACCCTGCAGCGAGGAAATCTTTAGCATGGTATCGAGGGGAACAAATGTTGATATACAGATCGACGATGATCACCTGTTTCATTTGGTTCCAGTAAAAGCTTCTTGGCTTATATTAGATAGTATCTAACTTATGAAGCTCGTCATCTACATTCTCCCTCCTTTCTCTTTTCAATGAATCTGTTTGGCGTCACTTGACCACCTTGTCGATCTTTCACATCAGAGAATCACCAAAGCCAATTAGACCCAGTGGCTCCAATGGCCCTCATATTTAAAACTCTGCTCCAAAGCCCCGTGATCTCTCAACTCTAGATGATGAGCTGCAGACTCGAAAATATGCGGGTGCTGCGGGCCCTCGGCCTCGCGAATGTATCCTAGCTCGCAGGATGTGAAGAAGACTTTTGGCTGGGTTCTGTAGAAGCCATCAAACTTATGGTCCAATGCGTCCTTTAGAGTCTCAACGTTCCTGTCTGGATGCAATACGCTCCAAGGCTTATGACAGCTCTCGGCCTTACAGGACTTCAGCACCATCATCAGGGCATCCAGTCGGTCGATGATCTGACTAAATGAACGTCCACTCAGGAAGTATGACAAAGCTTTGTCTTCATCATCGAATAGATTCACAAGCTGTCCTGGATCTTTCTGTATAGCTTGTAAGCGTCTGAAGCAAATTCGAATATGAGAGAAAAGGGTTGATGGCCGAAGGTGATCTTACTATAGAGTCATAGAATTCTCTTTCTCCAGTGCAATGAACAGAGTAATAGAGACTGTAACCGTCTCCAATTAATCGCAGACCTTTGTAAGTATTGTTTCTCACAGCACCCGCGAAACCCCAGTCTGGGTTGTGATCGTCTGAGTACCTGCCCATCGTTCCCTCTGGAACTGCCCGGCCCCAAAATTCGATATTGACATGTTCCCACTTCTGCGTTTCTTGGGCAGTCTCTCCTGCAAAAATCGGAATTGGTTGTCCATCAAAATCTTCCCGTGACAGGCCTCCTGCTAGTTTGAGGATGGTTGGAGATAGGTCAGTGTGCGATGTCACGGCATTGGCCTGTCGTCCGGCAGCTACTCCGGGGCCTCGGATAGCCAGGGGGATATGAATATCTGTATCATAACCGCATTCCTTTCCAGGGTGCAAGCCTGCTTCTTTTAGCCGCAACTTTGTTAAAGGAGGTGCTCAGAGGGGCATGCTTACGATGCTGAGAGATGTGGTATCCGTTATCTGTCGTGTAGAAGATGTATGTATTATCCAGTTGGCCTTTGGCCTCCAGCATCTTGACCAAACCCTCAATCATCTCGTCGACAGACTGCAGAGATCTGAGGCGTGCTCGCTGGTATTCATCGTTGTAAGCAATCACAGTATCGTTCAAAAGAGGCAAGTTTTTGACCCAAGAGACGCCTCCTTGCTGTTTCCCTTGGTCAGCAATCAGGATATCTGCGATTAGATCTCTTGTCTCACCTCGACAGGATTGAAGTTCTTGTCTCGTGGGATTTTGTAGTCTCTGAAGAGATGCGCATGTCGTTCAGCATACTTAGGAGCATCGGAATGCCAGCCACCGATCAAGCGGATATTACCATGGGATGCAACTGGGGCAACAGTCAACATCCACGGCTCTGGGTGCCGAGTCGCTTCGTTCATAAGTTCAAAGGCCTTATCTGCCACAATGTCCGGACTGTACTGTCCTTCATAGCTAACTGGGTCTCCGTAATTCTTTGACATGCGAGCATTGTAATACTCATATGTGTACGGGTCAAGTAGAAAGTCGCTGCCGTTGAAGCCCTTTGCTCGCGGGTTGTCGTAATTATCGACACTGTGGTGATTCCAGAGCTTTCCGGTATAGTACGTGTTGTAGCCTGCATTTTGCATCCATATCGGAAGATAATCTTCATTGATGCCTTCCCTAATGATTTTGGGGTAGCCGCCTTCGGCGTCTCAGTATCAAGACTTAAATACTGTCTTCAGGATAGCAGCCACGTACCGTAAGGAGGGAAAACGTCAGTTACATTCGTATTATGGGCTGTTCTTCCCGTCCAGAGAGTAACCCGTGACGGGCAGCAGAGCGCAACGGTGCAGAAGTGGTTATTGTAGAGAGTGCCTTCATTGATTATATACTTCTGCAAGAAGGGCATATGTTGCTGTTTTCCCAGTTAGTCTATTGAGCTCTTCTTCTTTTATCTCCCTGTATCATACAATGGACTCCATGTGCCAATCTTGGTCATCGGTCAAGATGAAGAGTATGTTAGGTTTTGCTGAAGTTGTGGCAGCAGCGCCCCAAGATGCCGCTAGGGCCAGGAACAATGATTCGATAAAAAGCATTGTGAGAAATATAGTAATTGGACGGAGTACCTCAGGCAAGGCTCTTGTTCAATTTTCCTTCTTCATGAGATATATGGAGTCTGAACCACTTAAGTATACGTAATGTCTTCAAACACAATCATGAAGACTCCTTCAAATACGGAACAGACGGCAACCGGAAAATCTCCACGATATACAAAGCAGAAAACTTTACCGTAGGCTTTTTCAGCATCGTAAGAACAATTCTCAAGCCAATAATGCTTGAGCAAAATAAATGCATTAACTCCATCCCGTCTGGTCC
This sequence comes from Penicillium riverlandense, assembly GCF_028828495.1. Lineage (NCBI taxonomy): Eukaryota > Fungi > Ascomycota > Eurotiomycetes > Eurotiales > Aspergillaceae > Penicillium > Penicillium riverlandense. The sequence continues at coordinate 587,568 of NW_026643197.1, read as the reverse complement.
ATTCGGTGCTTTACCGAATACCGTGCCGAGCTGCCGATGACCGAGCAGCACATCATTTTGTCAGAATATGGATAATAGCCACTTAGGGTCTCTGGTTGATAGTTGATGGTTTTGTTGCACATTTATCCCGCTTCGTCTAAACCTGGTGGGGCTCGGCTCTAGGTTGTTCGATAACCTGTCTGCCGGTCTACGGCAACTGATACCGACGCTTAGGTTAGTCCGGCCTGAAATTTGTATCCGCCCAGACATTAGGCAGTCACTAACAGGCTCTAGCCTCTCTTACGTCTCTAGGTGATTTTCGATCCTCAGAACTGTTCTTGAGGTGGGCTGACTCCTCTCAGAGGGGAGTAGGACCTGATTTCCTTCATCTGATCCGTTCTTGTGTCTTCTTTATCTGTGAAACCTTGCTCAGTGGTTCACTCTTTCTTAGAGCGTTAGTATTTATTCTGATATAGCAAGTGTACTATCTGGAATACCGAGCTAGAGCAGAGATATTCTTTGACTTCTACCATGCTCTAGGTTAATCTGATTGTGCGATACCTATTGTGAGAGATAGTACGAGGATATACGTAATCATATAGCAGTTGAAATAATACGTAGTGAGTGTAGCTACGCCGTGCCTCTGGACATCAACAAACGGCAGTCTAGACCGCCCAAAGCGGGCCCGAGCTTTGCTGACTACGTCACGGTCTCTCCGCGTTGCCAGCGCATCCCCACCAACTTCTTCGCCATGGGCCTTGCTTAACTGGAGCTCCAAATAGCCAGTGTTGTGAGCAGCGATGGATCTTTCAATCCAGCGACTGCTCAACGACAAGCTCTACGACAAGAGGAAACAAGGGGCCCTAGAGTATGTTCTCTTGCCTGCCCAAAAACACAAGTGCTGATCAAACCATTCTCCTTCCAGACTCGAAAAGGTCGTACGCGATGCCGTCTTCGGAGGTGAACACGAGAAGATCCAGAAGATCGTCGAGCAGCTCTGCCATGACTATGCCTACGTCGTCCACCAGCCCCACGCGAGAAACGGCGGTCTGATCGGGCTGGCCGCGGCCTCCATAGCTCTGGGTTCGGTGAGTGTAGCTCGGCTAGGAATGCTGGCGAGTGTCGAACATTGTGCGCTGATATGTTCTGGGTCCTGTTTTCTTAGGAAGGGGTCGCACCATACCTGAAGGAGATTGTGCCGCCGGTTCTGGCCTGCTTTTCGGATCAAGACGCGCGCGTCCGGTATTATGCTTGCGAGAGCATGTATAACATTGCCAAGGTCGCCAAGGGAGAAGTGTTGCTGTTCTTCAACGAAATCTTTGACGCGCTGGCCAAGGTAGGTGCCTATCGCCATTATTCGTGGGAGGGTATTGACAGGCAGTCTAGCTTGCGTCGGACTCTGAGCTCTCGGTCAAGAATGGTGCAGAACTCCTCGACCGCTTAGTTAAGGATATTGTGGCCGAGTCGGCGGCCTCGTATGTGTCGGTTCTACAGGTGTCCGAGAAGGAGGCGGCGGATCCAGACACGGTCGAAGAAACCGAGCTTCCAACGGCATTCTCCCTTGCAAGGTTCATTCCTTTGCTCAAAGATCGCATACATGTTATTGGCCCGTTCACACGAAATTTCTTGGTGTCGTGGTTGACCTTGCTGGACACCATCCCCGATCTGGAGCTGGTGAGCTACTTGCCTGAATTTTTAGACGGATTGATCAAGTTTCTCGGGGGCCCGACGAAAGATGTCAATGTTGCCACCCAAGCTCTTCTGGACCGGTTTCTATCCGAAATCAAAAGGATCACGCGATTGAAGAAAGGGATTGAGGAAAGCCGCAAGAGCGAACGAAGTCGCAGACGCTCGGCAGCAAGTGACACTGCCAGCATCAAGACCGACCAAACCGTTGGAACTCCCGTTATTGAGGAAGCTGCGAAAGATGACATCGCCGTGGATGACTCAGTGTCAGAGTTTGCTGATGATGAAGGAGTTCGAGCGGATGGAGACTGGATCCCAGGGCAAGATGTACAAATCGATTACCCGAAGATTCTGGACATACTTGTTGGGTTTGTCGATACCTCATATGGTAAGTCTGCTTTCCCAATTATCCGTGATCACACTGTTGACCTCGCACAGAGGAGGAGATGCAATTGACCGCTCTCCGTTGGATCGATACCTTCTTCGACATCAGCCCCGAAGATATCCTTCCCTTTGTTCCACGGCTGTTGACTCAGGTACTTCCCGCCATGTCTAGCGGCTCGGATCAAGTGCGGCTAGCAGCAAACAGAGTCAACAAATCCCTCCTTGAGTATATTTTTTCTCTGTCAGACGATACGACGGACGAGGCAGCACAAACGATGCCCTCTAGGGTCCTCTCTAATACGACCAGCAAAGAGAGCGTGGACAAGGCATCAATACCTGGGTCGAAATCATCGGAACTGACAATCCCTGACTCAAGAAGGCAATCCACACTGCCAGAGCCATCCGGGACTATGACACCGCGGAGTGCCGTCTCGGTGCCAGCGCAGCCGGCCGATTTAGACTATGCTGCTGCCGTCAGCTCTCTCACCCTTCAATTCTTGAACGAGAACGAAGCCACCCGGGTAGCGGCCCTCTCATGGCTCATCATGTTACATCGCAAAGCACCAAAAAAGGTAGTTGCGTTCAACGACGGAACTTTCCCAGCTCTTCTCAAGACCCTGTCCGACCCTGCGGAAGCAGTCGTGACCAAGGATCTGCAACTTCTGTCGCAGATCTCGAGGAATAGCGAGGACAGCTACTTCACCTCGTTCATGGTCAATCTGTTGCAGTTGTTCTCCACGGATCGGCATCTACTGGAAGTGCGCGGGAATTTGATCATCAGGCAGCTCTGTCTGAACCTGAGTCCGGAACGTATTTACCGCACTCTGGCAGATTGTCTCGAAAAGGAGGAGGTGAGTCTCGGGACCCGTGTGTGGTAGGATATCAAATGCTTATGCTTCAACCAGGATCTCGAGTTTGCTAGTATTATGGTCCAAAATCTGAACAATAACCTCATCACTGCGCCGGAGCTCTCTGATCTGAGGAAACGATTGAGGAATCTTGATACCAAGGTACGCCCATCCATCCTACTGCATTTACAGGACTTATTTGCTTCTCAAGGATGGCCAAATGTTCTTCGTTGCGCTGTTCAGGTCTTGGTGCCACAACGCAGTCTCGACCTTCTCTCTATGTCTTCTTGCGCAGGCCTATGAACAGGCCTACAACCTTCTCCAAGTCTTGTAAGGAAGTTCGGGCAATATTTACCAACATTTATTAACATCCATCCAGCGCCGAGCTCGAAATGACCGTCAACATGCTGATCCAGATCGACAAACTGGTCCAGCTTTTGGAGTCACCCGTGTTCACCTGTAGGTTATCGTGGGGATCATTTGTCAATTCAGTTACTCACTCCCCATAGATCTCCGCCTTCAACTCCTCGAGCCGGAGAAATACCCCTACCTCTACAAATGCCTCTACGGCGTCCTGATGCTCCTCCCCCAAAGCTCCGCCTTCGCCGCCCTCAAGAACCGCCTCAACAGCGTCAGCAATATCGGCTTCCTACACGGCGGACCACGCAGCACGGCGCAGACCGCGCCGTCCGCCTCCTCGTCGTCTTCCTACGACCGTTCCAGCGGCGCACGCCTCAAAGGACGCGACGAAACCATCCGGTGGGTCGAGCTCCTCGACAAATACAAATCCGTCCAGGAACGCGCCCGGCGCGCCCAGCGCGCAGCGCAGCGCCATCCCCTCGACGCTACCGATACACTCAACGACCCCTCTCTAACGGCTGCCCTCTCCGCCGCCGCGACGGACCACACTCGTGCTCGCGATCGAGCCGGTCTCCCTGATGCGCCGCGGGGCGCTGCCGGGGCTGGTGCAAATGCAGGACTAGCTCCTCTCGGAGGTCGCGGGGGCGCACCTGATGGCGCGGGAGGAAAACCGGCCGGGGCATCGCTTCTGGGGCCCGTGCATAGGCAGAAATCCGGGCTTCCGAACCTAGGCCGGCTGGGTATTGGTGGGAGGAAGTCGAAGAGGTAAAGCTAACGATCTTTGGGTTTGTTTATTTTCCTTGGCAGTGCACGGCAAAAGGGGAAAGCCAAACGCTTGGTGGTCTGTGCGGGTCTGTTTCCAATGGGGGAGTATGTATCATTGATTGAGAATATCGGGGTGGTTGAGGCACGTCTTATTTGATGAATAACAATACCCCAGCGAGCCAGGTAGTTTTATCTCTATAATTACAACCTTGACTGTTGATTGTAGTATAGTTAGGTTGGATTGAAGAGGAATAAAAAGAGTATATTCAATGGTTATATGAACAGCGAAGTTAAGCGGGAATGGTTAGAACATCCCCTAGGAGCAAGGAAACCAGACACGGAAAGTGGGTGGGTGCAAGCACCAAGACATCGAGCAGACATCATAAGGTCTCTTCCCAAAGAGTTAACAAGTCGGAATTTGTCCAAACTTCCAACTGTCATGGTTCTCTCCAGGAAGAACCCATTCATAAGACTGGAGTGACACACACAAACACAGAGAGAGAGAGAGAGAGAGAGACATGGCGACAGAGCAGAGCAAAAGTTTCGAAAATCTCCGCTGGAACGTGTCGCGAAGATGGCGAGACAAGGGTAATTTCAGGCAATGGCGCAAGAAGACGCTGAAATTTTCGAGGGGATGGGTGTATAGGATAGGTCGCTAGAGAACAAGACCAAAAAGACGAGACCGAGAAATCAATCACCGCGGCGATCTAGATCCCGATCCCGATCCCGACGGGCGCCAGCTGCCGGTCGAGTGCTTGGAGACGGGACTTGTGGGCAGGCTGGAACCGTTGGAGGAGTAGATGTATTCGCCATCGACGTACTGCGCGCCCGTGGTGAAGGTGTTGCGGTTCTTGCGGCGGGTGTAGCGCTGCTCGAGGCGGTAGAGCTCGAGTCCTGGGTCGAGGATTAGCAATTAGCTACGGATGACCAAGGGCCGTGGGGGCGGGCTGGCAGGGAGGGAGAGGACATACTGGCTTGGAGTTTATCGATCAGGCCCATTGTTGCGATGTGATGTGACAGGAGTTGGTGTGACGATAATTCTCTGCCGGTGGTCCCTGACGAAAGCTATATATGGAACACACACCCAAGGGTAAGAGTGCCAATCGTTCCCACTTTCAGGAACGGTGGAACGCAACCTTGGTCGCCGACGGTGGATGACAATTTCAAGACGAGGTTGGGCTACAACAATGACATTGGTCAATACAGACGGCATGTGTCTGAATTCCAGGGATTTTTGACTTACTGTGGCACAAGTCAATTGGGCCAGCACGAGGTGTCTGGGGGAACACGAGCGAGGCGGGAGGCTGGAACGCAAGGAATGTGGTGTCGCGTGTGACTGGGAATGCAAGATGCTGCGAGGGGCAGGGGCAACGAGTGGAAGTAGGGGCTGGCCCTAGAAAGAACTAACAAGTGGAATTGGCAGGTTAAAGAGAGTGAGAGTGGAGTGAGAGACAAGTGAGAGTGGGAGAAGATGAGAAAGGGGAAGTGGGGAACAACGTTGGCACTAGCGGGTTGGAGTTAGAGTACACACGACATGCGAGTGTGTGGCTGGTCTAGACTAGTAGTATTCTTACATCTACGCCTCGTCTGAATCCTGCGCCAGCGATAATTCCTGGGCTGCGCATTTGTTAGTGGCGGGGAAAATAATAGAAAATACCAAGACTCACCATTCCACAACTCCGCATAGATCCCATCCAGATCCAACAGCTCGCGGTGCGATCCCATCTCCGCAACCTCCCCATCCTTCAACACAAGGATCTGGTCGCTGTCGTAGATCGTGCGCAGCCGATGAGCCACAAACACACTGGTGCGGCTCTTCTCCTTGAGAATGCTGTTGATATTCTGAAGAAGCGCCTGCTCCGTGTACGTGTCGAGCGCAGAAGTCTATCAAGCATAAGTGAGGGCCCGGCCGGGACAAAAAGAAACCTTACCGCTTCATCGAAGAACAGCAGCTGCGGGTCCTTCAGCAGCAGCCGCGAAATAGCCAGGCGCTGCTTCTCGCCGCCCGAGATCATCATGCCGCGCTCGCCCACCGCCGTGTCGTAGCCCTCGGGTAGGCGCTCGATCAGTTGGTCGATGCGTGCGCGCTCGGCAGCCCGGCGCACCTCTTCGTCGGATGCAGCGATGTTCCCGTATCGGATGTTGTGAGCGATGGTGTCATTAAACAGCGGCGTATCCTGCGGAACGACGCCAATGGCCTTTCGCAGACTGTCGAGGCTCACATCTCGAATGTCTTGCCCGTCAATCAGGATGCGGCCGGACTGGATGTCATAAAACCGGAAAAGGAGACGCAGAATGGTCGATTTGCCGCAGCCGCTAGGGCCAACAATGGCAAATTTCTTCCCGGCTGGAATGGTGAACGTCGCATTCTTTAAGATCGGGCGGTCCGGGTGATAGCCAAAGGTGACGTTCTCAAAGCGAATCGCGCCGCCGTGCTTCAGTTGCAGGGGTTGGGCATTGGGCCGTTCCTGAATCGTCACGTTGACCTTTTGCAGGTTGAAGAGCGTCTCCATATCCAGCAGAGACTGGCGCAGCTCACGATAGACAGAGCCCAGGAAGTTGAGAGGCACGGAGAGCTGGAAAACCAGCTGGTTGACCATAACCAGATCTCCCACGGTCAGTGATCCAGTCGCGACCCCGTCGGCAGCCAAATACATCATTGCGGCCAGCGCAGAAGAGAAGATCATGTTCTGGCCTGAGTTCAAGAATGCCAGGGACGTGGTCACCTTGATGGATGCGTCTTCGTAGTTCTTCAGTGCTTTATCGTAACGCGCCACCTCAAACTTCTCGTTGTTAAAGTACTTGACGGCCTCGTAGTTGATCAGCGAATCCACGGCCACTGTGGCTCCGCGATTATCGGCCGCATTGGCCTGTCTCCGGAACTTTGTGCGCCACGCCGTGGTAGTAATGGTAAATGCGGTATATGCAACCATGGTGGTTGCCGTGATGGCAGCAAACTGGAGACCATATTGGTACGTCAGAATGCCGCACACAAGAGAGATCTCCAGGGCGGTTGGGACCACATGGAAGACCATGGAGGTCAGCAAGAAGCTGATACCCTTGGTTCCACGATCAATGGCCCGGGTGAGGCCGCCGGTCTGGCGAGAGAGATGGAAGTTGAGGTCCAATCGTAAGAGATGGTCGAAGACATTGCGTGCCACTTTCCGAATGGCCTTCTGCGCCACGCTGGCAAACACCGCATTTCGCAGCTCCTGGAATACTGTCGCTCCAATGCGGGTCGCGCCATCTGCCACCGTCAGCCCGGTGTCTTGTCTCCGATATTGGGTCTCTTACAGGCGATGATCATTGTCCCTGCCACGGTATACGCGGTCCCACCGAGAGACGCAAAGTCCACATTCATCGAGTCGACGATGTTTTTGAAGTAGAAAGGTACGTTGACATTCAGAACCTGAGGAAACACGGAAACGTCAGCGCCGATGGCACAGAAACCCATTTGCAGAGGAATTGACCTTGGCTCCAACCAGCAACGACAAGGCCGTTCCAACACGAAGCTTAGTACCCCAGTCACCCTGCCAGACAATATCAGTATATCGTTCATCATGCTCGCGAGATAGTATGCCGGACCTTGGGCCACAAGTACTTCGCCATTTCCTTCATGATCGCCCAGTCGGCCTTCCTCTGTTCTTTCGTACCCACCGCCGACTCATTCAACAAGGGCTTCTTGGTCGCTGGCTTTTCATCGCCCTCCTTCGAGGTCTGGACCAGGTTGGCGGCTGCTAGTTGCGACACCGGCGGTGCAGGTGCGGGACTGCTCTTTGCTGATGGGGCTTTGGAGTCTTTGGCGTCTTTTCGTAGAGGGCCACCATCTGATGTGAATACCCGGAGCTGCTGTGGCCCGTGGCCCAGTCTCGTCCATTGTGTCCGGCCGGGGAAGCTCGAATGTGCGAGTCGTGCGGCCGGCCGCCAGCATGGTGAGCGTGCTGCTCTGAGAAGCATGGCTGGAGATCAAATGTTTTGACTAAGGGTCTAATCAGGCTCAGGGTAACATGGTGAAGCTCAATGAGCGAGCGGCGCGCGCGGCAGGTCTCCGAGAGCTTTGGCCGGAGGGGATTCGTGGGCGCCGGGATCGGAGGAAAGGGATTGGCGTGAGGGCAAAACAGTGAGATAATAATAATGCGATTCAACGGAACTAGTTCAATGTGATTGTCTCCGTCAGACACCGCAGATCCTCGGGGTGTTGCAATGGACGAAGGGCGAATGTAGGGCAGAAAGAAGGCGACCTCGGATCCACGATTTCCCGGCAGGTTTTCCATCGTTGTTTGACGTAGTGGTTCTCTGTCTCCCTTCGTCGTGCCTCCCTCCCCCCGCCACCATGTCAGCCCTGCAGAGAGGTGTCCGGCCTCTGTCCCGGGCGCGAGTGCCTCGTCTGGCCCTGCAGCAATCGCGATGCGTCCAGATTCGCGCAACACCTGCGGAGGAGCCGTCCACCGTCAAGGACTATTTACCTCTGGCCAACACGCCCAGTGCCGCGGAATCACGGGGTATCCTCGATCGCTCATGATTAATGGAAGACTTACTGACATGTCATTCCTGTAGATGCGCGGTTCGAGGTCGTCGGCGCCCCATACTCGCTGTTGTCGGTATCGCTTTCGGCGTCCCAGAACCTGTATACGCGACGGGGAACTCTGGTGGGGTTGAGTGGCAAGGCGGACAATGTATGCAAGTTGGTCGCATGTGGGAATATTAGACTGACATTTTGGTTCAAAGGTGGTTTCGACATTGAGCGTTCTAGAGCCGTTCCGGAGGTCCGTCGTGGGGATACCCTTCCTCTACCAGAAGGTATGAGTGATCCTTGGTCTCAAACACGGACAAGTCATTAATCAAATCCTCAGATCTCTTCGGCCAGTCCCGTTACAGCACTCGTCTCCGTTCGATCCCCTACCACCTCCTTCGCTGTCGTGAATGTCAATGGCTCTGTGGACTGGATGATTACCCAGCGACGAGCCCTGTTAGCATGGACAGGCCGGTCTCTAGCTATCAAGCCGAGAGTCAATACCAATCTGGTTCGTGGGGGTTCTTCTTGTTTTTCTGTGATTATCGGCTAATGTGTGCAGAGCTTGGCTCATTGGGGTAGCTCTGAGGTCACAGGCAGAGGGTTGATGGCGCTAGTTGGCAACGGACAACTCTACTCGATCGAGTTGAAGGCCGGTGAACAGTACATTGCTCATCCTAGGTGTGCCATATCTTCCCTTGTATTTTGGTCTTTGCTAATCCATACCGACGTAGCAATGTGGTCGCCTACACAATGTCTTCGAATCCTCCGCGCCCCTACCGTTTCAAATCCACCACTCTGAACTTCCAGGTCCCCGGCCTGAAGACACTCCCAAGGCTCCTACAGAACAACAAGTTTATCCAGGACATGTCCGATTCAAACACCTGGAAGGCCACGATGCGCTTCCTGCATAAAGTGCGGACCTGGTCTCGCATGACCATCTGGGGCGATAGGGTATGTCTTTTTTATTTCCCTTTCCCTCGTTAGATCACAATAACTAATACGGCATGTCCATCTAGCTCTTCTTGCAATTCGATGGCCCCACGACCATCCTGGTCCAGACGCGCGGTCCTCGTCTGAAGGACGTTCTGGCCCAGCGCGAAGCAAACGAAATCGCCGACGTCGAGCGCGGAGTAACCATCACCGCCACGGAAGCAGCGGAGAAGAATGCCGCCGTCAACACAATACCGGAGCTAGCACGCTCCGTCGAGGATCTAACCCAGGAAATCAAGGGGACGAGCCAGAGCGTAGCAAGGATCCGCAAGGACGGGAAGGTGGATATTGAAGAGGTCGGGCGCACGAATTAGATAGATAGATCCGGGTCTAGCTGTTATGGGAGGAGTTTTTTACTAGCTGCGTTGGCTGGTTAGAGATGGGATGGATTTTGATATCAGGTTTGCATATCTTGGCCTGTACTGTATAGTATTCTTTTTTGTTTCCCTGAGCATCTCGGCTCTCTGCCGCAATCGATTCAGTTTCCTTTTGTGACTTGGTTGTTTCCGATTCGAAGGCCCGATCTGAAACTAAATGATCCATTCACCCATCCACGGCTATGCTGTGTTACGCGGCTCGTTTGTTGTGTAGCCCGGCGAGACCATCCGGGCCGATGTACACGCTGATACACCAACATGGACGGCATTGGACTTGACGTATTGTTCTAGAAGAATAATCCTGAAATGAAACTATATATACAATTTGAGCAATATTCAAAAATAAGTCTTCAACTCATGCCGTCGCGAGATCTTCCACGTCCTCGAAGCAGGCAACTCATACTTCTGCCCGTCGAGCCCAAGCTCCACCGCCGCCTTGATCCGTGGTGATAGTACCTTAAGTTCGTAAGGCTTTCGTAACCTGTCATCATCTCCCTCTGGTAAACCTGCTAGCCAGGGGAATGGGTCGATTTTCCGTTGACGGGCTGCTTTCCGTCGCTTTTTGTGCCGCAGATATAGCCACGATAGGAACCCAGCGAGAATCACCGCTGAGCCGGCGCCGATGCCGATCATTGCTTTTGCAGCCTCTGGTAGATCGTGGCTGTGTGGTGATGAATGTGCTGATTGTGAAGGTAATGTTGTCTGAGTGGTTGTTAATGATGAAATTTCGGTTGGGGTGGTGAGAGATGATGTTGAGGTTGAGGAAGTAGAGGTGGCTATGGCTGTAGTCGTAGTTATTTGTGATATGGTCGAGTAGGAAGATGAAGTATAGCCGGCAATAGAGGAAGTTAGTTTAGAGGTAGAAGGCACGTCGCTGGCTGTTGTTGATTCAACAGACGTTGATCGAGGAGTTGAAGATTTTGACGTTGCTGATGCTGCTGACGTAGCTGGCACCCAATCCTGGTAGGTGACTGTCGACGTTTTGCCGTCTATGATGGTGGTCCGAATGGAAGGGATATGGCTATATCCAAGGTCGCAGTCCGAGCACTCCATCTATACTTTGCAATATCTCGATTGGAAAAATCTAGAAAAGCATCCTGTTGAGTAAAGTGAACATGATAGTAAATCACAAATCAGCCCAAAGGTCTGTATATAGATATCGACTTCAACCGCCACGGAGTTGATAGTCCTTCCTATTGTTATTCCGTGAGAATCCCCAGTCAATACTATGTCTCAAGTTGGATGGCAGGCTATTAATAAGTGTTTCTTTTAACGCCCGATTCTTTGCTGTGAGAAGACGATTGGATCTCTTGGTAATGCCGAGAGATCGGTCGAACTATGAAACAACCTCTTACATTCCAGAGGCTCCATGGACGGACCGAGCCAACCAACCTCGTGTCTAGGAGTGAAATATGGAAGGCTGATGTATGGAAATAAGCAGCGGCTATGGACTGGATGTCTTGAAACCAAGCGTACAATGCCATTCTAGGCTCCGCCAGTTAGATTGAGAAGACGAGGTGAGAGATGGGCTAAGCGCCGGGATTGTCGCGTCGTCCATTTTTATCTTGACGCTAGCGTCATTGGATTGATAAGTCGGATGAGATAATCTGGCTACCTTATCTAGGATAGAGACAATAAAATAATCAAGTCGTTGTCCTGTGTTACTATGGACTCGTGCATGGTAGTCTCGGGAGTACGTAGTTGCACTCAGGATCCCCTAATTAACGCCCTCCGACCCAACGGACATCCGTTTACCCCGTACTCGGTCTGGAACTAAAATCCCAACTGTGGTTGGAAAAATGCAGTAAGCCGGAATTAACCACAATACCGGTAGTATGCTTTAGTTTCCATATCGTTACAGATCCGCTCCAACAGCCGCAGAACGGCGTACATTACTGTGGGAGCACATCCAACAGGGGCTCAGGATTCCCGATCTCAAGACCGACTGACAGCTCTGATATCATCAGGTGAGGATTACTCTGGGCATCTCCAGTTCACGGTTAGTCTGAATCTCAACTTGAGCCAGTCCCAAACAAGGCTGGAGCCGGACCGGGGTTTATTTCCACTTAGGAAATCCCCGAACACCCAGCGTTCTGGCGCTCGGGTTAAATCTGCTTATGTCCGAGAGCGAGTATCAGTCTCTTGTCTAGTGAAATAATCATCCGGCAAAAAAAAGGTCGGAATAATAAAGCTGACAGCTTATAAAACCTTTTTTGAACAAAGGAATTCTTTCCGCACAATCACGAGGGAGAAAGGGGAGATAACCAAAGAAGACCCGGATTTTCGCTGCTCGGCTCGGCCTTCGCCCTCCGAAGACGCGATATCCCCTGGCGCGATAGAGCGAGAGTGGGGCCCCAAGTACTGCTTGGATAAAAAAAAATATTAGCTTGCTCTCTTGCTCCTTTTGGGCCTCATAATTTTCTTTTTTCTTACACGCTCTATATCAGACCGTTGCCGACTCTGTCCTAAAAACGAAAGCAAATTTCGAGACCCGTTCGATTGTGGACGGATGGATGCTGCGTGCCCGTTTGCCACCGTAAGTTGCACCAAATCGTCCCCTGTCCCACCTTGCACAAGCTTGTTTTTTTTGCTTTTTGGGTCTGGATCTATGTCTTCCCTGTCGGTGGGGGATAACAGTATATAATCCGAGTCTGCGCTGTGAGGAATTTCATTCTGATATAGTTGATTATCGACAGACCTTGCGGAAATACCTTTAACCATTACACACTATGGCAGAGAACGAGCAACGGCACGCTTCGCCGTCTATAGACAGTGCCACGACCAACACAGGCCCATCGGAGAGTTCAACTCCACCACTCAGCGCACAAGTGAGCACCGACCCGGAGAAGGGTGCGCGGCCGGAGAAGACCCAGACATCAGAACAAAAGGGACCGGAGGATCCTGAGGCCCAAAAGCAAGATGTGGCCCCGATGTCGACTCCCGCAACGCCGGCGCCAGGTCCTCCACCGGACGGAGGCGCAAAGGCCTGGTTCACTGTGCTCGGCGCGTTCTGCGGATTGTTCGTTAGTTTTGGTTGGATTAACTGTGAGTGTACTTTCGAGCTTTTATAGGGATTGGGCTGATTTGATTTCAGGTATCGGTGTCTTCCAGACATACTATGAGAGCCATCAGTTGAGCGGCATGTCTACCAGCACTGTGACCTGGATCACCTCGCTAGAGACCTTCGTCATGTTCCTGGGTGTAAGTACTGCTTTCTCTGATACTACCTCGATCATGCTAACAACTCATCAGGGACCCGTCTTCGGAACACTTTTCGACAACTTCGGTCCGCGCTGGCTCATCCTAGCTGGCACAATTCTGCACGTCTTCGGCCTGATGATGGCCTCGCTCTCATCAGAGTACTACCAATTCCTCCTCTCGCAAGGAATCTGCAGCCCGCTCGGCGCGAGTGCCGTCTTCTACGCCTGCATCAACTCCGTCAGCACCTGGTTCGCCAAACGCCGCGCCTTTGCCCTGGGCGTCACAGCCGCTGGGTCGAGTCTGGGCGGTGTCATCTTCCCCATCATGGTCACCCAACTGATTCCCAAGGTCGGATTCGCCTGGACGATGCGCATCTGCGCATTCATGATTCTGGCCCTGCTGGGCGTCTCCAATCTCACGGTGCGTTCGAGGCTGCAGCATCGCCGCAAGCCGTTCCATATCCTCAACTTCCTCAAGCCGCTCACCGAGCTGCGGTTCGTGCTCACGGTTGCGGGCGCTTTCTGTGTCTTCTGGGGCATGTTCCTGCCTTTTACCTTTGTGATTACCCAGGCGATGCGGTACGGCATGTCAGAGCATCTGGCCAACTACCTGGTTCCCATTCTGAATGCAGCGAGTATCTTCGGCCGAACAGTCCCGGGCTATATCGCCGACAAAATCGGTCGCTTCAACGTCTTGATTTTAACCACCTTCCTCTCTGCAATCTTGGTGCTGGCGCTCTGGCTGCCCGCGCGCGGCAACGTGCCCGCCATCATCTTCAGCGCCCTGTATGGCTTCAGCTCCGGTGCGTTTGTGTCGCTCGCCCCTGCTGTCGTCGCTCAGATCTCTGACCTGCGCGAGGTGGGTGTTCGCAACGGCACCTTCTTTGCTGTTATCTCTTTTGCGGCGTTGACGGGTACGCCCATTGGTGGTGCGCTCGTTCCCGATGTGCTGCATGGGTCTTATACCAAGCTGCAGATCTTCTGCGGTGTGGTGATTTTCGCGGGTGCGACTTTCTTTGTCGCCGCGAGGACTGTTGTGGGTGGGTTCAAGCTCAATAAGGTGTAAATTGGGAGGATTATTGGCTGCATTATGTTGGTGTTTTTTGTGCTTTTGTTAAATAAAAAGAACTGGGTATGTTGAGCATAATATGATAGACGGGTTAGAACCACCTTTTTGATTCTGTATAACTATAAAATTAGCATCGACGAGAACCCTCGTATTGAAAGTATATAAAACACCAAACGCCCCAGCGCCGTCGCTGAACGATGATGGACAATGAAAAAGTAAAAGCCTGCCCGAGTCTGCATGCCCAAGCCCCGAATGCAACACCGGACCGACAAAGATCAAACCAGCACGCCATTCCGCATATTCTCGACCGTCTTGAGACCAACGCCTTTGAGAGTGCTCAATTCCGCGAGGGTGTTAACCTGGAACTGAGGCTGATCAGAGACGAAGCCGACGTCGGGGGTGTGGTCCATCTCGCAGAGGCAATCGACAATGGCCTCGGCCTTTTTGGCGCCAACACCTTTCAGCAGCTTGATCTGGCTGACGTCGCGAGAGTTGATGATCGATAGCAGATGAATGGTGCGAGGTGAGACAGAGGGGTCTTCGCAGTCCATCGCGTCCAGGTCGGCTTCGCCGCGAGTGAATGACTTTGATGTGGCGCGCTTTTTGTGACGTGGACGAGAGACATTCTCGTCACTGGAGAATCCATCGCCACCAGCATTTTCCTCGTAATCTGCATCAAAGTCCTCCGACTGGCGCTTTCCAAACGTCTTTGGGGACGCTTTCTTGAGAGACAGCATGCTACCGAATCTCCCTTTGCCAGGAGAGGAAACAGCGCCAGTGAAGACCTGTGGCCCCCGTGTCTTGCCTTGGACTCGTTCCTTCAAAGCGGCAATCTTGCCTGCCAGTTTCTCATTGTGTGGGAAATGAGGCAGTGCCAGCTGGTACATCTTCAGTGCAGAGGCGTCTTCACCGCGTGCTTGGTGTTGCTTGGCCATGAGTAGATAGGAGAGACCCTCCGCTCTTGCATCCTCGGTGCCTTCAACACGTTGTTCCAGCATTTCAAGTCGTCGCTGGACCTTCTCGTTCAGCTCGCGAACTTGCGTCTGCCGTGATTGCTCGCTCACGGCACGTACAGCCAAGATTTCTTCCACTTTCTTCTCAACCATCTCCTCAATCTTCGCAGCAGAAAAGTCTGCGTAGTTTGCCGAAGGCTCCGTAACTGGGGCCAGTGTCTGACGGGCAGGCTTCAATATGCGAGAAGTGTGGCCATCAAAAGAAAGGGAGGGCCGCTTGGACACCTCAGGCTTGCGAAGCTGTGACATATGAGGCTTCTGCGGCCGATCCGAATAGACACTGAACATTTTCACAGGCTTCTCATCATCCTTCTTGGCTGGATCTTTTGCAGCAGGTGCTGGCATATTCACGTTGACTGAAGCGGTCAGTGGGCGCAGAGGCTGTCGCGACGCTGCCATCGAAGGCCGGATTGACGGTCTTGCCGGACCTTTGAACATCGGGTCATTCTCCACCTCCCGGACCTCGATCTTCCTTGTCCGACTGGCGACGTTGAGCGAGCTGATCGTGTCCAGGTGGTATGACCGAACCGAGGCAAGATTGAGGATCATGACTGTCAGTCCATTGTTCTGGCCCAGAGACAGGATCCTAGTCATTTTGGATTCGCGGTACGGGATCCGATGTTGCTTCTTGTTGATTGCCTCGACGCACTGAGCCAGCACAAAGAGACTCTTGTTGATGCTAGCCGATTCAATCATTCGCTCCTTGTCATTTTCAGTGCGACGGTTGTCTTCTGAACCCGCCAGGTCGATGGCTGAAGCAGTGCTGACCCGAGTTTGATCGGGAGATATGACAGTAACCTTGACCGCGAGGATCGCGTGGGATCGTGAGGAGTGTGCGTTCAGCTAGAGGAGTCAGTTGTGAGCAACCGTCCTCGAATCTTCAAATCCAGGCAGAGCAGACATACTTTTGTTGCAGAGGTTGACCGATTGGTGTTCGCCTGGTCATAGAGCCCCTCGAACTCCTTCAAGCTCGTGCAGGGCTTCTCCGTCAGCCCAACGACCACGGTCTTGCCACCGTTGTCTCGAAGAGGCAGTCCCGCCAGTGTGCGCTTCTCGGGCGGTTCGAACAGATCGTACACCTTGTCATTGTAGATCTCATAGTAGCTCAAAGAGACCTGTACCTTGGTCTCTCCGTCGCTATCCTTTTCGATCTTCCGACTGCGTCGGTAAATGCCACTAAGCATCCGGGGAATCACGCCCCGGTCAGCAAGGGACTTCCCACCGCGCATCGTGTGCGTTTTGCCGGTCCCGGTAACACCGTATGCGAATATGGTGACATCGAATCCGTTGAACAAGTGCTTGATCGTGGGTGCAACTATAGAGTAGCTTCAATGAGACGGGGTATTCATTCTGGGGGTGGTAGGAAGTACCTTCGGCATCAAACAGCTCCTGCTGCGACGCATCCGAGTCATAGACGGCATTGAACTGGAAGGCATACTCCTCGCCCTCGTTTTTCGGGTTTGGAATCCGCACCAGGTTATCCCGATCCCTCAACGCAGCCAAAGCCGCGCCTTCGCGGGAACTTTTCTTGTCACCAGTCGACTGACGCGTCTTGGAGTCGGCAGTACCAGTTGTAGCACCCGTGCGGAGAATCACGTCGAGCTCCCGCTCGGACTTGAGGAGAGGTCGAACACGCGCAACGACCCGGACACTCATTGTGGCAGTTCCTTCATTCAAATGAAACAAACAAGGAATAAAGGAATGAAATGAACAAATGAAAAGACAGAAAGAAATCCTCCCGAAGAATTGAAAAGCTACCTAACCTACCTGTTGGCTGCAAGACACGGGGATTGTCGACGAGTGTAGGAGCTCGTGTGTTCGCCGAGTTGAAGGTGTGTGTGTCGGTCGTTGGCGGGGCAACGGAGGAACCCCTAGGCTGTGGGGGTAGGGAGGAGAGAATCACACATTCTTGAGATGTGCGTTTTGAATTAGGTAGGATGAAAATCATGAATCGATCTAGGTCTGCAATATATACTTGTTGTGGGAGCGTATGTGTGCATCGATGGTGCCGACTTGTGGTGTGTTGGTGTTGGGAAATATATAGTTGGACCATGCAGCACCCTACCAGAATGAGGTGGCACACCGATACAGATATGGATGCTTATTGGATTTCGCTCCAGAGCGATCGATAAATACCCCTCTATCGCTATTTACAATCTCTGTTCCATCATCTCGATCTATCCTCTCGCCCAGACGACGATAACAGACAGTACGAGCAAGTCACATGCGAGGCCCCTGATTGGCCCAAGCTAAAGGCCACCGTAACTCATCATCACCGCCTCCCACTGGTCGTCCCCGGCTTGTGCGTTTCTGTGTGTCTCTTTTCGGATTTCTCACCAGCTGTTTGTGGCTTGCTGCTAGGCTGACTGACAGTGCTGTCCCCTACATAGGAAGCTGTCACTCCGCGCCCACACGTTAATTCACCCACCTCCGTGACTCCCTCCCTCCTCCCCCCCTCCCCATATCATCGACACCTTGCCAATTGTCCCCGGACCCCACCACAAACCTCCATGGCAGCACCACAGGGGGGTTATCCTCCCCAGGAGGGCTATGCCCAGCCGGGCTATGGCGCCCCCGCTCCCGAGGAACAGCAGTCTCCTGTGCAAGGACATGCCCCTCACGGCCACGCCGCCGGCCGGAAGAAGAGAGCATACGCGGGCCAGGCATACGACTTTGGTGCCGGTGCTAATGCGGCGCTCGGTGGACAGCCCACAGCTGGGGGCGACTATGGGCAATATCCCCCACAGCCGCCAGTTGAGGCATACCAACAACAGCCCATGTATGGCGCAGACCCAAGTCAGATGCAGCCTGCGGCGGCGGGATATGCTCCGCCAGCTGCTCCCGGTATGCAGCAGATGACACAGCAGTTCGGTGCCATGGGCATGGGTGATCCCCATCAGATGGCCCCGCAGCAGCAGCATCCAGTCGCCCAGGCTGCTCGACCTGTCCAGCTCAACCAGCTGTACCCGACAGACCTCCTCTCGCAGCCCTTCAATGTGGCCGAACTGGACTATCCTCCACCTCCTATTACTTTGCCGCCCGGAGTATGTACTTAGACCGTCAACCCCCCGAAAGTCGGATACTGACCGTGTGACAGACGAGCGTTTACCCTTCCCCTGATGCCAATTGCCCCCCGAAGTATATGCGGTCCACGCTGAATGTCGTGCCGACGACCCATAATCTTTTGAAGAAGTCGAAGCTGCCCTTTGCTCTCGTGATCCAGCCATACGGAGCCCTGCACGATTCCGAAGACAACGTTCCTGTCATCCCCGACCAAGTGATCTCTCGGTGTCGACGCTGCCGTTCTTACATCAACCCGTTTGTCACCTTCCTCGACCATGGCCACCGCTGGCGTTGTAATATGTGCAACTTGACCAATGATGTGCCCCAAGCCTTCGACTGGGATTCTACGCTCCAGAAGCCTGCCGATCGGTCACTGCGCGCAGACCTGAACCAAAGCATGGTAGAATTCGTTGCGCCGCAGGAGTATATGGTTCGTCCGCCTCAGCCACTCGTCTATCTCTTCTTGATCGATGTGAGCCACGCCTCCGTGACCAGCGGTCTCTTGGCCACCAGTGCACGATGCATCAAGGAGAGCCTGGACCGCATTCCCAACGCCGACAGACGGACCCGACTGGGATTCATGGCTGTGGATTCGAGCCTGCACTACTTTAGTATTCCACGAGATGGCTCAGAGACTTCGGACCCTCGGATGCTCGTTGTCAGCGACCTGGAAGAGCCCTTCCTGCCCATTCCTGGCGATCTCTTGGTGACTCTGAGCGAATGTCGAGAGAACATTGAGTCCTTCTTGGACAAGCTGCAGGAGATGTTCCAGAACACCGCAAATCTCAGCTGCGCGATGGGATCCGCTTTGCGGGCCGGTTACAAGTTGATCTCTCCCGTGGGTGGTAAGATGACGGTTCTGAGCGCCTCGCTGCCGAATGTGGGCCACGGTGCGCTTACCATGCGCGAGGACAAGAAGGTCCTAGGTACGAGCAAGGAGTCCAGCCTACTCCAAACGGGCAACTCATTCTACAAGAGCTTCGCCGTGGAGTGCTCCAAGGCGCAGGTCTCAGTGGACATGTTCCTTTTCTCGTCCCAGTACCAGGATGTGGCGTCTTTGAGTAATCTGCCCCGCTACACGGGTGGACAGACCTACTTCTACCCAGGTTGGAATGCCGGTCGAAGCGAGGATGCGATCAAGTTTGCGCGCGAGTTCTCTGAGTACCTGTCTTCGGAGATCGGCCTGGAGGCTGTTCTCCGCGTGCGTGCCACTACGGGTCTGCGCATGAGCACGTTCTACGGCAACTTCTTCAACCGGAGCTCAGACTTGTGTGCGTTCCCTGCGTTCCCTCGCGACCAGGCGTACGTGGTTGAGGTGTCCATTGATGAGACCGTGGCAAAACCCGTGGTATGCATGCAGGCGGCGGTCCTTCACACCACCTGCAATGGCGAGCGTCGCATCCGTGTGCTCACTTTGGCCCTTCCTACCACCCAGAACCTGGCCGACATCTATGCGTCGGCAGACCAGCAGGCGATCACCACGTTCTTCAGCCACCGGGCCGTTGAGCGGGTCCTGAGCAGTGGTCTCGAGCCAGCTCGTGAAGCTCTGCAGACCAAGGTCGTGGAGCTCCTGCAGACCTACCGCAAGGAGCTTGCCGGCGGCAGCGTTAGTGGTGGGGGCCTCCAGTTCCCGGCCAACCTTCGAGGATTGCCTGTGCTTTTCCTCGCGCTGATCAAGAACGTAAGTTTTTGTTTCTCCCGTGATTTACTGATACTAATAGAGTCTCGATAGCTTGGTCTGCGGAAATCCGCCCAGATCCCCACGGATATGCGGTCGGCGGCGCTCTGCTTGCTGTCAACCCTGCCTCTGCCGCTCCTCATTCAGTACATGTACCCCAAGATGTACTCGCTGCATGACATGCCCGACAACGCGGGTCTGCCAGACGAGCAGACTGGAGAGATCATCCTGCCGCCAGCCATCAACCTGTCGTCAGAGCGCCTGGCGCCTTACGGGTTATACCTCATTGATGACGGCCAAACCCAATTCCTGTGGGTTGGCCGCGACGCCGTGCCGCAACTCATCACGGACGTGTTCGGCGTGGCGGACAAGTCGCAGCTGCGGGTGGGCAAGCAGACGCTACCGGATATTGACAACGAGTTCAACCAGCGTGTCCGGGCCGTGCTCGAGAAGAGTGCCGACCACCGGTCCAAGGGCGTGGGCAGTATTATTGTACCGCACTTGTACGTGGTGCGCGAGGACGGCGAGCCAGCCCTGCGCCTGTGGGCGCAGTCGATGCTGGTGGAGGACCGCGCCGACCAAGGCATGAGTCTCGCTCAGTGGATGGGAAGTCTGCGAGAAAAGGTACCGTCCTCGCATTATGCATCCTTCAGAAGGTCTCGGAGCTAACCATTTAATTTGCAGGTTGTGCAGTAATTCTGGTTAACGGGAGAGGGTCTCCCTGTACCACTACGGACTTGGGTAGAACGATGTCAAAGAATATAATGCTTTTCCGTTTGGCGATCCTGTCGTATTTAGTTCAAGTGGGCCGTGATGTGACTGGGCGGCAGTAGCGCCGGTGCGAGTGGACGAAACAGTTGGCGCCGTGGCGGAGGAAGGGTGATGCGGTGATTTACATGCCTGAAACACTCGAGAGGGTCGTTTCCCCCTTTCGAAAATGAATGAATGATCAAGGTTTATAGTAGTCGTGCAAAAGCAAAAGATACTCCTCCAAAGTATTTAGTCTGGGCTGCCCCAGGTTGTGTGTACCAACACCACCACCAAAATTAACTACTACTAAGTCCCCGAGCAATTCACCCCACTTCCACTTCCTCCTGTCTCTCTCTCTCCGACACCAACTCAACTCCCTCGCTCACTCACCACACCGATTATTATTGTTCCACATATTATTGCACCTGACACAACACCAACCTGGATCCTCGACTGATACACACCTCTGACACCCGTCTCTCCCAACCTCCTTTTCCCGGTCTTGGTCCCTGGTCTGGCTGCCCGCCCCTCTCGGCTCCGTCATATCAACAAACTCTCCCCGGCTCTCGTTCCTGACCACCTCTTCGCCCTCCCACCTCTCTCCTCCTCCTCCGTTTCTTCACGGGGTCTTGTTCTTAAATCTCCCGCCCGACAAACGC
Source organism: Penicillium riverlandense (assembly GCF_028828495.1). Taxonomy (NCBI): domain Eukaryota; kingdom Fungi; phylum Ascomycota; class Eurotiomycetes; order Eurotiales; family Aspergillaceae; genus Penicillium; species Penicillium riverlandense. Next base: position 566,231 of record NW_026643197.1, on the reverse strand, counting down.
GAGGCGGATACAGACTCAGGACACACCAGACCAATTCCCCCGCAGCGCAAACGAACGTAAGCTCCCCTGTCTCCCGATTTTACCTTCAAGCTGCCCGAGGACCCTTTTTGTCGCTTGTATACACCGTTAAAAGCCCCACTCATTCCCATGGATTGTTTCCTTCGTGCTCTTTTCTGCTTCCCCAGGACTATACCCAGCGCTGACACTCGCCCCCAGACCTCTACACCCGACAACATGGGCCAGCAGAATCCTCCACAGGGAGGATCGAGGAAGATCTCATTCAATGTATCCGATCAATATGAGATTCAGGATGTGATTGGCGAGGGCGCATACGGTGTTGTCTGGTAAGCCAGACCTTGGATTTTGGGGGGCCACTCTGCTGACAGCCTTCAGCTCTGCAATCCACAAGCCTTCGGGCCAGAAAGTCGCCATCAAGAAGATCACCCCGTTTGACCACTCGATGTTTTGCCTGCGCACGTTGCGCGAGATGAAGCTGCTGCGATACTTCAACCACGAGAACATTATCTCGATCCTGGACATCCAACGACCCCGCAATTACGAGGGATTCAACGAGGTCTATCTGATCCAGGAGCTGATGGAGACTGACATGCACCGCGTCATTCGAACACAAGATCTGTCGGATGACCACTGCCAATACTTTATCTACCAGACCCTCCGCGCCCTCAAGGCGATGCACTCGGCCAATGTGCTTCATCGTGACCTGAAGCCGTCGAACTTGCTTCTTAATGCCAACTGCGACCTCAAGGTCTGCGACTTTGGTCTGGCGCGCTCGGCCGCGTCCACCGACGACAACTCCGGCTTCATGACGGAATACGTGGCGACTCGCTGGTATCGTGCGCCGGAGATCATGTTGACTTTCAAGGAATATACCAAGGCCATCGACGTGTGGAGCGTTGGCTGCATATTGGCCGAGATGCTGAGCGGGAAGCCCCTGTTCCCTGGCAAGGACTGTACGTATCACAGCCAGCCACTTTCTGTCGTCCGCTTCTAATGAATATGTTAGACCACCACCAGCTGACCCTCATCCTGGACGTGCTCGGCACCCCAACGATGGAAGATTACTACGGAATCAAATCCCGACGAGCCCGCGAATACATCCGCTCTCTGCCGTTCAAGAAGAAAATCCCCTTCCGAGCTTTGTTCCCCAAGAGCAACGATATGGCCCTGGATCTGCTCGAGAAACTGCTGGCTTTCAACCCGGCCAAGCGCATCTCTGTCGAGGATGCCCTGCGTCACCCGTACCTGGAGCCGTATCACGACCCGGATGATGAGCCCACTGCGCCGCCTATTCCCGAGGGATTCTTTGATTTCGACAAGAACAAGGATGCTCTGAGCAAGGAGCAGTTGAAGAGTATGTTTACCTTATCTTGTGTTTGGATCCGTGCTAATGAGTTGCAGCATTAATCTACGAGGAGATTATGCGGTAGGCTAGGCACGCCTGTGGTATGTGGTGTGCAGAGGATCAGCCATGATTTGAAGTGAAGTGCGACATGAAACGAATCGCACAGTTAGAGATATCAAGGCAGGCAACCGGACCGCCGTACAGAAGTACAGTCAGTACATGATGAGCAAGTAAATGTTGAATTCAGCGCATGCACATTCGTCTTTCTCCGTCGTATGTTCATTTCTTGTAGGTAGTATACACCATCCATCAATTTATATGTACAGAAAAAGGCATCCCGTCTATGTATAACAACCACCAATACCTGTCCCCGATAAATTAACCCCGGCTAGCCATAAACTCCTCAATCGCGGCTCCCACACCCTCGGGACTGGGCTTCGCTGCACAGACATGCGGCTCGAAGCCGAAGTTCTGGCGGAGGTGGTCGCGGGTCGTTGGGCCGATGGTTGCAATGAACACTTCTCTTTCGGAAGGAGTGGTGGTAGAAGCGAATGGACCGAGTCCTAGCACGCGGAGCATTGCCTCGCAGCCCGTGGGTGAGAAGACGACGACCCAGATCGGGTTCTTCTTCTCACTTCCCTCTCCATCTCCACCTCCATCTCCAGTCCCGACAGAAGAGACAACCTCCCCAAAAACGCCCTCAAACCCCTCCCTAACACCAGTCTCGTAAACAATCATCTCCTCAACCACAATCCGCTTCTCCGGCGGCGTATCCTCGCTCTCCATGAGCAGTTTCGGAATAATATCTCTTCGCTGCTCGCCAACCAGAAACAGGAGCGGCGGACGGGTGAAGATGTCTGGGTACAGAGCATTGTAATGATCCAGTATATAGTAGGCTAAGTTCTCGCCGTTTCCTGTTTCTGCGCCGTGGATGCTTGTATTGGGGAGGTAACTTGTTGAGAGCGTGCCCAGGCTGCGGGCTGTGGCGGGGCCGACGGTGTAGAGGGGGATGCTTATTTCTTTCAAGTTGTTGATTTCTTTGGTTTCTTCTTCTCAGCCTTAGTATTCTCAATATGGCCAAAAAGGGATTGTAATTGGTAGTGACCATACCCTTATCCTCACCCTCCGCTTCCAAAATCCCCGCAAAAGCCTCAACAGCCCTCTGACTCGTAAAGATCAAGCCACCGAACTTCCGGCGTCCGGGTCCCCGAATCGGTGTGTTGCGTGTGACATCGCTGAATGCGCGCGCGGCGAGCAATGCGCGGACTTTTCCGAGATTTGGCTCGTGGACGCGGTGCTCGAGCACGGGGACGAAGGTCGGCGTGTAGCCGTGGGCGGAGAAGAAGTCCACGTAGCCGTCTTCGGGTGTGGATTTTGTTTTTAGGAGGAGAATTGGTATTTGTCGTGGCATTGCTTCTGTGTGTGCTGGTTGAAGGGAAGGGAGGGGTGAGGTAGATGGAGAGCTGGTGAGGTGGGATGGATCATGACGCTGCGGGGAGCTCGGAGCTTCGGTATCAAACCAACCATGCCTGATTTACTTGCTACAACACTCTTTTACACTTTGACTGTGAGCACTGGCAAAACAAAAGGAAACTAAATTGTCTAGGACGGCTTATGTACAATTACAAAAACAGACTACTGGTCGTCCAGCACATGCAGGTACTTCTTCTCCTCGCGCTGCTCGCGCTCCGTGGCCGGAGGCAGGTCATAGTACGAGGCACTGCGGTATCCTTGCTGCAGGGGAATTAGCATATCACTTAGCAACAGAACAAGGGTACATACCAAGTAGTGGAAGGTCAGATCGGCCAGGTCGGCAGGCTCCTCAATGCCCAGATCCTTGAAGGTCTTGGCCGTCGAGTCGATCTCCTGGTCAATGAACTCGCGCTCCACCTCGTCAGCCGACATGGTGTGCCACCAGAGGTACTTGTTCAGGTAGTGGGCCATGGGCTTGAGGAGGGCCTTGGGCACGTTGATGTGGCGGCGCCGCTTGATGATTTCTCGGTCGACCAGCTCGGCGATCTCCGCGGTCGAGTAGTTCTTCGGGCCATACAGCTCGAACGTTTGGCCGACGGTCGAGTCGTCGTGCAGCATGCGCTCCAGCGCGGTGCCGACATCGATCGCCTGAACTGGGTGTTAATCGCAGATTCTTAGAGCAAGGTGGATGCCTCTTACGTGGACAGGCCAGAAACGCTCCTGCATGTGGTTGGCCGTGAACAGGTTGGCATTGCTGGCCAGCTTGTGGAGGAGGTTGTCTTCGAACCCGAACATCGGGGCCGGGCGCACAATGGTCGTCTCGGGGTAGATTTGGCGAACGATTTCCTCTCCCCATGCCTAGTTTCGTCAGAATTGTCTCTCCACCCCTCCAAAAATCAACGCACCTTGGTAGCAAAGTACTCGGAGGGCGAGTCCCGGCGGGCATTGTAGGAAGAAACGTGGATGAATCGGTCAACATCGTACTTGGCCACAGCCTCGGCGATGCGCTCGGCACCGTCAACGTGAACGTCCGCGTAGGTGAAGTTCTTCGTAGGGTATTGGCGACCAGTCAGGTTGTAGACGACATCGGAGTGACGGACGCTCTCCTCGATGGACTGGGTGTTGCGCAGGTCGTATTCCTGCGAGGATCCGTTAGGAGAACGATGGACAAAAAAGGAAATTGGGCCATACAATGAAAACAACCCGGCCAAGATCACCCGTCACCTTCAGGTGGCGCTTGGCCATCTCCTCTCGGTAGGGAACGACCACGGTGCATCCCTGGGTAGCTGGATGACATCAGTCGAAGAACCAAAGAAAAGTCCCTGTACTCCCCCACATACCGAGCTTGTTGACAATATAGCGACCAAGGAATCCGGTGGCACCAAAGACCGTCGCGGTGTGACCTAGAATCGGGAGGTGAGCAGATCGAACGGATGCAACCGAGGGCTAAAAAGGATCAGTGTACCTCCAAGAGACGACCTGCAACATCCAAGATTAGCGGAGATCCTCAAATAAAAGGCAATTGAGCCCTTACCGGCCACCCTGGACCTTCAGAAGGGGCTTTCCGGTGCGGGAGATGGCGACATCCTGGAGAGTGCGGCGTTGGAACTGAACGTGCACTCGCGGGACGGGGGCAAAGGCCCGGGAGCCCAAGGCAGAATTGATGGCCCGGGTCTTCTGCATGGCCTCGAATTGGGTGGAGAATCGGGGCTCACGAGACGAGGTGCGACAGAGAGGGTTGAGTGACTGAATGAAGGTGTTTGATGGTGGTGAGGACGGAAGTGCAGCACGGGACTGGGCGCTAGTCCGAATGCGGATAGCCTCTAATGTGCGGCGGTGGATAGGCGGTCATTATTCTCTATACAATTCAATAGGAAGATATGTAGAGTAGGAGTTTTCAGGGAGGGCTATTGCCTTCAGACATGCATTTAAGTATTCCCTTCATACCGGATCTACTGAAGAGTGGGTGTCTGTGCAAGTAAGAGTAGAAATTCCTAATGCACACGCCCGTTTGGCAGACCGTACACGCACACCACCACCACTAAAGGCCCTGCGACCGAGTCAAAATGGCGAAAAAAAGGGAAACGCAATTATTTTCATATCGACAATATACTAAAAGCGAAAAATAAAACAATAAAACGACAGCTATGTCGCGTGTGATGGTCCAAAGATTGAGAAGAGGAGTATAGTGGGCAAACCACGGCCATCTCTGGTAAAAGGCAAGAAATGGGTTCTGCACTAGTCTGTCCCACTCCTCGCAGAAGCGCGGTTTATGTGCTATATAAAGGGGATAGTGGTGGCGGGTTCGATTCGGGGTGCCCCCACAGCCAATTATTATTCTATCGGCATGATAATATGATTTGAAGGAATAGAACAGCGTATCAATCTGATCATGGAATTCAATTCCTATTGCCAGGGTTGAATTAATCTACCAAATGTGCTACTAGGAACCTCCTATACTCGTGCTTAGTCCAACCCCACCTCGGTCATGACTTCACTTACCCCAACAACAACAAACCAAACCACTCCTTCCTCCAGTTCCCCCAGACAACCCAAGAACCAGCTAGGAACCATGTCCTCCGCCGCCTGCCTCTTCTGCAAGATCATCAAGGGTGTGTCGATTATCCTTGTTCCTCCCCCAATGCTCCCCAATTCGGGGATGACAGACGCCTAGCGCTCCTCCACCTCATGCTGTCTCTCACTCACACTCCCACCTGCAGGAGACATCCCCTCGTTGAAGCTCTTCGAGAGCGATAAGGTCTTTGCCTTCCTCGACATCCAGCCACTGAGCCGTGGCCATGCGGTGCGTTCCTCCGGCGTTGTGTATCCTTCCCCGCACCGTGACATGGCGGACCTGGGGTTACAGCACATGTTGTGTTCCGGTGGTCATTCCTCTGTGGCGGATGCAATGAACATAATTAAAAGATAAAGGGAAGAAAGAAGACGGTCACTGACACCTATCCTACCAGCTTGTCATCCCCAAGTTCCATGGCGCCAAGTTGACCGATATCCCTGACGAGGACCTGCTGGAGATTCTGGTAAGTGTATAGTAGAGAGAAAGCCCAATCTTGACAGGAGCTGGATGCTACGGGGCTATAAATGCACTGGCGCCCAACAACCTCCAAGGTCCCCATCTCTACAAAAACTAACACCCCCTTCACTCCCAGCCCGTCGCCAAGAAAATCGCCCTAGCAAGCGGCGCCGTGGACTTCAATGTCCTACAGAACAACGGCCGCATTGCGCACCAGGTGGTTGACCATGTTCATTTCCATATGGTGTGTCCTGTCCTTGCATGTATATTGTGCACACGTGAATCTTACGTTTCTCGATAGATCCCCAAGCCGAACGAGAAGGAGGGTATGTCTATTGGGTGGCCGAGTCAGGAGACCGATATGGATAAGTTGAAGGCGTTGCATGAGGAGATTAAGGCCAAGATGTGATTGGGTTCTCTGGCTTTGTTTGTATCTACGCCGAACCTAAGCTACTATTGATTATTCGGTTCATCCGCGCTCCAAATCAAGTCCAAACCCGTCAAAATATCCAATTCTGTATATACTACAAACAAGATGCATGGAGTGATGCATGGAGGGCAAATCTAAGTAGCCCACAAATCCCGAAATATAATGACCAAAATGTTATGCGGTGACTTCTTCCGCCGCCGTATTTTCCTCGACCGCTTTCTCGTCAGCGCCATTTCCCTTCTCCGCCGGGGGATAGAACTCAATCTTCCCACCGCCCTGAACGATATTCAGCCGGTCATAGAGCGAGCGAGCCCGAATGTGCGGGTCAAGATCCCAGTACTGCTCGCGCAGTTGTTCAACCAGACCCTCGCGCTTCTGCTTAGCAGCGGAAACAGCGTCGGTGTCTTTCTTGCCACTGGCCTTGATCCAATCAATCGTGACATCCTGGATCTCCTTGGCGAGGTTGTGGCGCTTCGTGATCAACTCATCCCTCTTTTCCTTGTCGTCCATCTGGGCATTTTCCCCGGTCTTGATCTCGCTGTACTCGTACTCCCAAGCCTCGTCACCTTCGAGCTCTTTTGGGAGCCGCTCGGGAGCAATGAACTGTTCGAGGTCCTCGCGGTTCTTGGTGAAGTGGATCTTGGCCGCCACGACGGGGTCGAGCCAGCCTTTGATGATACTCCAGATGCTGGAGAAGATCCACGGTGCTTTGTGGATGAGTACACTGCCTAGAGACTCTGGGTAGTTGGCTTCGAAGCACTTGATCATGAACTTGACGGGGGTGTAGTCCATGTTGGCTAGAGTGAAATCCGTCATGTCAAAGATAATGGTCTGTTGCTATTATTAGAGAAATCACAAAGAAATGGAAGGGGGACGGTAGACTTACAGCCGTCTCCACTGGAGGCGCGAGTAACAGGCGCGCAGTCTCAATGGTATACACCGTAAACCGCTCCAGCGTTTCCACAGACTGCTCCGAAGCCCGGTGCAGGCGTACACGGACAACACAAATAGGACGGCCCATGCGATCCACGCCGTGCAGGAAACTCTTGCCCATGCGCATCTGGTACAAGAACTCCTCGCCCTTCTTCTTCTCCGCGGGATCAGAGCTCTGCGACTGCCGCAGAGCCAGTGCCTCGCCATTCATCATGACATCGTCGTCCACATGCACCTCGTGCAGCCGCCACCGCATGGTGGAAATCAGCATGATCAGCGCCTTCTGGACATCCCACTTGCGCGCGCGCAGGAAGCGCAGCAGCAGCGCATCCGGATGGTCATGTTTCACCATATTCCAGAACGCAGTCCGGATTTCCTCCGGCGACATCTCGGCTAGGGCCTTCTGGAACTCCTTCGACTGGCTGTACTTGTCGTCGCCGTCGGTGATCTTGATGGCCGCCAGGCTGGAGCTGATGCCCTGCTCGGAGGATACGCTCTTAGCGTCATCGTCGTCCTCGCCGCTGCGGCCCCAGAGCCCCCATCGGCGCTTGGGTTTCTTCGGCGTCGTGGATTGGTTCTCGTCGGCATTGGCCTTGGTTGCGGGCCCGAGGTCGTCGGGCTTGATGCCGAAGACGTGGAGGACCAGGACCCAGAATTCCTGGAGTTTGGCCTCCTGCTCGGCGGTGAGGGTCGAGACGGTGCCGGGGGCGGGTTCGATGGGCATCTTTTTGAGCGTATCAATGACTCCGAGGAAGGGTTCCTGTGGCGGCGGCCGGGAGGGAGCGGGCGCGGGGTCGTGGGAGTAGTAGTTATGGAGCGCAGCGCCTGATCCAATGGCGAGCAGGGTAAATGTGATCCAAAAAGAGGACGACTCCCTCGGTTCTGGGGATCGAGTGGAGTAGTGTCGCGGGGGTCGGAGGCTGGGGTTGGTCGCGCGAGCAGAGACCGAGACCGAGACAGAGGTGGCCGAGGAATTGAACCAGCAGCGGCGGAAAGGGAGGGCAGGGCGCATATGCAAGTTAGACGAGGGCGAGAGAACTTATCCCTGGGTGTGGCTTGAGCCGGGGTATTTACTAGTCGGGAGGAAGATGAAAGACGGAAGACCGACTCCACGTCACCAATGCGGTGGCGTATCGCATGACGATCTACTGAAGGGATTCTTTCATCTGGCGGGGGCTCGTATTCTTCGTTTCTGATGATGCTTGTCGAGTATTCCATTGTGTACAGTATATCAATTATATCGCAATACCATACCTCTCCTACGATGTCGCACACAGTGAGTACCTGGTCCTCCGTCACCATGATTATTTGTCGCGGGGGATCATCCCCATCCCTGGCCGATCACAACAACCCAACCAACCCACTTGGCCCAATTCCCCTTCGCCTACTACGGAGCTCGCACCACGATCAGATTTTGTCCTCGTATTCCACGACCTTCTAGCCTTGGAAATCTCCACCCTGCCATTTGTCCCTCATTTCTCCCTCGTCACACTCACACAAAATGGACTCGGCTCCTCGATCATCCTCGCGTCCACGCCCATCCTCCCGGCCCACGACACCCCTACGCCCCAGCTCGCGCTCATCCCTCCGCGAAGCCCACGGCTACGCGGGCAGCATCAGCAATGCCGGCTACACACAACCAGCTATCAACGCGCTGGAGCCGCAGTTCGCCGAGCTGGCCGACTCCATGGCCGATCTCGAAGCCAATTTCATGCACCTGCAGCTGATGCACGAGAGTCTGACGCGGTTCAGCGAGAGTTTCGCTAGTTTTCTGTACGGATTGAATATGAACGCGTTCTGTGTGGATTTTCCCGAGGTAGGATCTGGAGATGTGGTGACCAAAACAAGCCTTGCTAACCGACCACCACAGGCCCCGATTGCCGATTCTTTTCGCAGAGCGCAGCAGGCCGAATCGCAGAAAGGTAGGCTACGCGCAGTGGGCGCGAATGATTTGTGCTAATCGCTCAGACGCAGATGATCCGATCCGATCGACAGAAGAGGCGGAGATGACTTTCCTGTGAGTTGCGCGCGCGCTGTGCCAAACGACATTTGAACTGACCAGCGGAATGATTCCATCTGCAGATCGACCGGTACCTCCTTTGTTGAGCATCCGCCAAGCACCGTCTCCTCGAAACAGACCTCCAAACTCTCCGCGCCCTCACGGGGCTCATCGCGCGGTACCACTCGCGGCGCAGCGACGAGCCGGTACGCAACACGCGGTGCCAGCGGGCACCGTGCTCGACCTAGCTCGCTCCCGCGGGGGAGAGGGATGCGGTGAATTGATCTTGGATACATGGACGAAGAGTCGATGTGGTACAGCTGCGACCCTGGTAGACCACTCATGCGCCAGCTGTGTATATTGTCGCATTGCGGAAAACGCACTTTTAGTATTAGCCATAGGACATGCCTTAATGAACGATACCTTGCATAGACATTTGAGTCCATTGATTGTAGTTAGATTATTGTATGTGGTACTGCCAGTTGGCGGCCGAACCACCCGATCGGCGGCAACCCGGACACAGCGAAAAAAAGGACCCGATGGCAACTACGCTCCGCCACCAACTTCCCGTCGAATAGACCCCTTGTGCATCACTTCTCGTTCCTCTGCACATTTGGCGTTTGGTCCCTCGAGGGGTAGGCGGTCGGGACTTGCGCCGAGAGAGAGAGAGAGAAAAGGCAGCCCTTGGAAGAGGTGGCGCGCGGTAGTTATAGCGACGACATTCACTGCGCCCCTCCTGGATAGGTACTTGATTGTTCGTCTACTGCCACCTCTTGACTATACGCCTCAATGCAGAGCAATCGCTGACATCCAATTGTCCAGTGCAATGCTAGCCCGATCCAGGGCTTCTTGAGACTATCCCGCCTGTCCGATGCTGGGGATTCTTTGCCATTCCGGATATCACCATTTTCGTCATTTTTCCATCTTGCATAGATAGAGGTCTGGGACTTCTGCCAGCATTCGCTTGATTGCATCTCTTTCACCTATCAGGTTATCCATTCATCCATCCTCTTCATCTCTTCCATCATTGCATCACCAGCCCCTTCATCTTTCTCCATCATGGCGAGCCTCGATTCCGTCCACCTTCTGTCCGAACCCGAGTTCGGCTGTGGTATGTATTATTTGATACGAAGGTGGCTCCGTCTGACCGTCGCTAGAACATCTTGCCTCAATCATGGGCAAGGAGCAAACTGCTGGCCAGTTCAGGCGCGACTTCACCAAGGTGAATGAGCTGCTGGCACCGCTCTCAAAAACAGATGGCGTCGCTGTTCAGACCACTGGGCTGCGGACCGTGTCGTCGCTGAAACCCAAGTACCACTGTCTGGCTTGTTCGGAAGTGTGTTTAAACACTGAGCGAAAAGCACACACGAAGAAGACGGAGCATGCATTCTGTAAGCCTTGGCTCCTTGATCAAGTATCCAGTTACTAAACCAGATTAGATATGGAGTCTCGTAGTCGCCATATCTTTTGTGAATCGTGTGCGGACTTTGTCTACGACTTTGGCTTAGAGAGACTCCGTGGGCCGAGTGGCAAGTTCAAGCGAGAGCGTAAGTGTTCTCTCTTCGTTCCTTCGGTCATGACTGACTTTTGTGCAAGACAAATCATCCTGGGCGGAGGATCAGGCCGACGAGCTCTATGTCAGAAACAATGCCAACAAGAATCCATGCCGCTCGCGCGGCGCTCGTGGTGTCTGGAATATGGGCCAGACCTGCTACCAGGCCGTTGTCCTGCAGGCCCTCCTTCATGACCCCGTGCTCAACGCCTATTTCCTCTCAAATGGTCACGATATCCACACCTGCCAGATTGAGTTCTGCATGGCCTGTGCCACCACCCACGTCTTCACCGAGTTCAACAGCGGCGAGAACACCGACGCCGTGTCGGCCGCTACTCTTCTCTACCACGGCTGGCAAGCAAGCCGGGAAATGGCCGGATACAGCCAGCAAGACGCACACGAGTACTTCCAATTCCTTGTCAACGGACTCCACTCCTGCACCCCCGGCCACTCGGACGACTATGGCATCAAATGCGACTGCTTCTTCCATAAGATCTTCTACGGCGAGCTGCGCAGCAGCGTCATGTGCCACAAGTGCGGCCAAACGACGCATACTTACGACCCGATGGCAGACCTGAGTCTCGACGTGAAGCTGCAGACCAAACGCCGTAGTCTCAGCCGCACCCCTTCCTCCTCGTCATCCACCACGCCCACCCTAACGGGCTGCCTCGAAAGTTTCACAGCAGTGGAAGACCTCAACGCCGACGCAGCGTACCACTGCGAGAAATGCGGCAATACGCCGCAGCGCGCGTCCAAACGCCTCCAGGTCCACAAGCTGCCCATCATCCTGTGCATGCAGCTGAAGCGCTACGAGCACATCTCCAACTCTGCCAATTCCGAGAAGATGGAGTGCCACATCGACTTCCCCGTCTCGCTCAACATGTACCCCTACACGGTCAAGGATAAGGAGCGCGTCGATACCTCCAGGTATATCTATGACTTGTCCACTGTCGTCGTGCACCAGGGTACCATGGACTCCGGCCACTACTACGCGTACACACGCCTGCCGGGTGATAAGTGGGTGCTCATGGATGACAATAAGGTATCTGTGGCTAGCGTTTCGGATGTGCTGCGTCAGGATGCCTATTTGTTGTTCTACAGTATTCGCTCTGTCGCTTAGGCGTGGTTGCTGTGGTGGTGTGCAAGGATGTGGTCCCCTGGGTTTAAAAATGGGGAGGACGATATCCTTGCTTTTCTTTTTGCTGTGTTTTGGAATAAGTTTGGTTTCTGTTTATCTATACGCAAGCCAGGATTGCGCGGATTGATTCTTCGAGTATACCGTAGGCGTTCGTAGAGCCCAATTGATGCGTGAAGGGAAGTGAGCCAGCAGGTCAAGCTGATGCCTGGCATACGCTACGAATGACAGATCTGATAACGAAGGCTGTAGGCCGGCGAGCAAAGTAGGCATGTCGTCCAAAGCCAGAGCCAGATATGGACATGGACAGGCCGTCCGAGACAGCATACCCATTCAAAGAAAAAGAGAACCCAGAAAGATCCATCGTTAATTGGGTAAGGAATAAGAACGAGGCTCAACATGACAAAATCCTCGTGAGTCTAGAGAACTCTCCCACAACACACCACATCACACAACGCAAACACCCCGGTTATCCGTCCTCGTCACTGGCGAGTCTCCTCCCCCATCATCAACATCACCACCAAGTCATTTTCAGAGAAGTTCGTTCTCTCATAGTCGTCGTCGTCGGGGCACTAGGCGCGAAACGGATGGTAGATGCGAGCGGACCGAGAAGGTGGAAACATGGTATTTTGTTTTGGTTTTTTAACGGTACTAATTTCGAGTATTAGTTGATGGGTTCGAAATGACGATCAAATGGCGAGAGGATCTCCAGGTTGAAGACATATGGTCGGGACAGGTCTGGTCGTGTTTGTTCCCATGCCCTTCTCTTCCATATATCCCACCTCGGGATCCTGTGGTGCGCACTAACCTTGTTGAAGCCGATGTCGGTGGACTTCTCGCGGAAGCACTGACGGCAGATGTTCATCTGTAATGCGGAAGACCCGGTTAGCTTCCAGTTGCATGCACTTGTAGCCGATTTCTCATGACAGCGCCTGCTTGACTTGCGCCCCATGTTTCCTTCCAAAAATACATGCAGATGCGTAGGGAATTGTTCACATACCCCGTACTTGCGGATCAGACCAGCGCGGTGCGTGCAGACACGGCTAAAAAGAACCCAGCATTAGCCATTTGCTCTTCATTCCTCCCTCCCTCTCATCAAAATTTGTTGTTTCCACCACCATCACCACCAGCAGATCATCGCTCTCTCGCAGCAATATGCGTGCATCTGCGTCTTTCCATCGGGAGGATATAGGGGGAAATCGAAGGGGGTACACACCATCCACGGGAGCCCTTGCCGTACCTGATCGCGATCCGTTAGTGACTTGCGAGTGCGAAATCGAAAGGCAAAAAAACTTACTTGCGGGGCCGGCTGTACCAAACGGACTCGTGAGTCATCTTGAGAGGTTGGCGGAGGAGGTTGGAGGGCGTGGGTGTTGGAAGTTGTCGGCGTTGAGGGAGAAAGGGAAGAACCACGAATCTGATCTTAGGGTTTGGGGAAAGTGCGTTGCAGCCCTAACAAGCGAGTGGGTGGTCACGTGGGGGTGCTGGGAGTGTTGATTATGTCAGCATCTACATCGGGGCTGGAGGCTGGAGAATGACAGTCCAGTTGAAGGAACTCGATTTTAGTTTATTGTGTTTAAAGTTGCATTCCGTGTCAAGGTAGAAGTATCGGTATTCATCATCTCGATCGAGGCCTCACTTGCATGTTCGACAATCACTCATCTTTCGGCGAAATTCAGATCTACTTCGAAGGAATGAACCGATTAATTACAAGATTGACTCAGCAGACATAAAGCCTTTTCCTGAAGGATATAGAGGAACCGTGCTGGGTTGCACACTCGATCAAGAAATGACAGACTAGAGATCATGAAGAAGAAACCGCATGGTATAGTTCAAAACTGTCAAGCTGACTCCATCCGCCCCAACTAAACACAAAACAGGCGGTGAGACACTTCGTTTCAAGTAACTACACTCATAATTCCCCAGATTCCTGTCTCATGCAGGGTACGTTCGCGAGCCTTCCTTCACTAAACCCCTGATAAAAAGCGGGGGAATCATCATCGCCATTATCCCTCCCTCATATTTATGCACATTATGTACCTAGTGCATGCACCTGGATAGGCTGATCGCCGAATCCGCGATGCGCTCATTGGGCCAGCCATCAGCCCGTGAAGAGCGTGTAGATCACACGCGATCAATAGTTGGCGAGTGCCGAGTTTCCGCTTAGCGAGCAACCAACCTCCTATACGTAAACACCGGACTGTTTTCCTCAGGTTGGTAATATCGCTTGAGGATCATCAGTGCGGGATGGACGGATGGATGAACATGTCCAGCGTGTCCAGTACCCCTTGTACATATTCATCCAAAGAGCAAGTAAGTTCAAATAGATCTTCATTTCTGCCCCTGTGTTCCATAGAACGGAACGGTCCAAGCACACACACCCTGTTCGAGTCTCCAAACTATTCTATACAAGCAAGTACATTCCACAAGGTTAATCACTCCCGCCCCCCATGCGAGATAACGAGATCAGTCATATGACAGCTCCAGCCTTGCAGCCCTGCAATCCGCCAATAACATTACCCTCATACACCGTCTCGACCGATTCACGGTGCGTGCGCGCAGTGCGTGTCGGTTGGGACTCCGGAAGGGCGCGGATGAGATCATCCCGTTGGCACCGGACCCGGTTCACGGTTCAGTCTTGGCAAAGAACAAGACCTGTAGAAATCGGCGCTTATGTACGGGATGTGCTGTACAGAGCCACACGTACACAGTTTGAGCTTTAGCGGCCTACGTAGCGAATTCTTAATACCCAGGGGGGGCCTGATGATGTAGAAGCAGATTGTTGCACAGCAGCTGCGGTCCCCTGGGCTGGTAGGAATATAACTATAACTATATCCCGTGTGGAACATTCCCGAAATATAACTGAGATCGTTCCTAGCCTGGGCACATCCGGGTTCTACGGAAACAAAACATCCCGTCATCCGCTTCGCTCCGACGATCCTGCCATCCATACTGTAGATCGCCTTGTGCGGAGGGGGTCGGATTTAAAGCACGAGCGAGCCTCCACCGCAACAACTCAAAACAGTATGCGGCTCGGAAGGGGACCGCGCGCGAGGCCGAGACAGGGATCTTGGGACGGAAGATGACAATGCTGGGGTCCGAAAGTCTGTTGACCGCTGGTACGTAGAAAAAGGAGGAGGCTGGCCCTTGGTCACTTTCACTTTACTATAAATGTCTAGGCGCAGAGTGGTGCAACCCCGCCAGGCAAGCAGCTTTGACGCCTTGAGTGAAAGAGGTAGCGATCGGCTACGTCATTGGAATGAAGGACTGGTGGTGCATAGCATTGTACAGACACACCCAGTACGAATCGAGTAGAGGTCGTTACTGGACTATTGCGATGGTGTGGATTCTGGATGCCGGGAAGAACCCACCTATTACTAGATTCAGCATGGCCAAGCACGAACCTGGGCCAGAAGTTCCCGAGACACCCGAAATGATAGCAAGTTAGGCAGCCCGGAAATCAATAATAACGCAGATGACTGCAGATCCACATCGAGATGGAAAACCGGCGGTCTACTGTAACGGATGAATCACCAGAGCACAACCGGTATATGTCGAGGTACAACTCGTATAGGTTAGGAATTCGTCTGCCTGGCTCTATCGCATCAGGTATACTTCGAACCAAAGTTGACAACCACTACTCTCATGCAAGGGAAGAGAATCCCGAGCGGTGCATGACCACGAAAGGTCTAGAGCCCAGGAACAACAATCAGTGAATCATCACTACTGCCACTACCGCCACGCCCGCTCGGCGTCCTTATCCCCGCCTGATCCGAGGGCATTGGAAATCAGTACCGCATGGAAGTAAAGGGAAGTAATAAAAAAAAGAAAACCCTGCGAATATTGAAGCTCCGATGCTGCTTTTCCTATTAATAAGGCATCCCAAGCCAGCCCCGCCGCGCCGAAGAGATCCCGCTCTTATATACCCTTGTCCTTCTCCCCTGCATACCTGGTCCTCTATACTTCCCTCAGCCCTACGGCTTTGTTCAACCTTGCTATCCACCACACCGAACAAGAAACCCCCAGACCTTTTCACTCATCTTTCTCAAGTTCAAGTTTGAGATCACTGATTCGCTGGTCTGGCTCGGAAGTTTTTTTTTCTAAAAAAAAAGGGCTCGCATCCCGGGTCTCACCATCGTTACGTCACGACCTGGTAGAGCTTCGGGAACTCGCACACAGCGCAACCTGAAGCTCTGCACTCTCTCACCCACCTTCGTACTTGCACGCGCAGTCTGCGTAACCTCAGAGTAATCCAGCTAGATTTCCAGGGTTCCTTTTTATTCCACTCCATGCGGCACACGGCGTCTCGCGCTGCTTTCGCAGCGGCCTTCCTGTTCGCGTCGCTTGCGACTGCGCTGCCGCACGGCGATGATGAAGCCATGGACATGGACATGGGGATGAGTATGACCAGCACGGCGCCCACGGCGACCACCACTACCGCCAAGACGCCCAGCGACGTCGCGATGAGCTACTTCGCGTACAGCAAGCACTCTGGCACCATCATTGCGCACATTGCGCTCATGGTCCTGGGCTGGTGCTTTGTTCTTCCTGCTGGTAAGTTGCACCAAAGTGCTTTTGTCAGCCAAAACAGACTTGGGCGAAAGAACTGGAAGCTGATTTATAATAGCTGTCATGCTGAGCATTGCGCGATCGCGCTTTGCGCTTCTTTCGCAGTTCCTGTTCTTGGTGTTTAATGCCTTCGGATTGTTGCTGGGTCTGATATACAACGGCCAGACACCAGACCTGTACGAAAACAACGCGCACCACAAGATTGGCTGGATTGCGACGTGGGTCGTTGGCGTGCAGGCCATCCTGGGCCTGATCTTCGCATACGCCGGCCGAGGCGAGTCGCACGCTGACACGTACGAACGGGCCACCTTCCTGCCTGTGGCCACCGACGAGATGGCCCAGCACGACCACATGTACCCTCATCGCCCTTTGCACGAGTACCGTTGGTCTCGCGACAGCGGCCAGGGCACCGAGAGTAACTCATCTTCCATTCACAGCCCCGACTCTCCGTCTGCCGAATACGACGGTTTCGAAAAGCCCGAGGACGACCTGCCAGCCAAACCCGCCGCTCCGCGCGGCTGGTTCCATAGCACCGTTGTGGATCGGTTTCTGTCGAAGCGCGTACCGGGATTGGTGTCGAGTCGTGTGCTGCGCAGCTTCAACCTGGTGTACAACATTATTGATCGCATCATCCTGCCTTTTGGTTTTGTCGCCATTGCGACTGGTGCTGTGACCTATGGGGGTATCATGCGAGACCACGAGATCTTCAACGGATTAGCGCACTTCATCAAGGGTGGCATTTTCTTCTGGTATGGCATCCTGACGCTCGGACGCTTTGTGGGTTGCTGGGCAGACTTTGGTTGGGCTTGGAACAAGAAGCCCCCTGCCGCAATTGTCGGATCGTGGAAGTCCAAGATCCCGACGGGAGAATTCACCGAGTCCTTTGTCATTTGGCTGTATGGAGCTTCGAACGTCTTCCTAGAGCACCTAGCCCGCTGGGGCCAGGCTTGGTCTCCCACCGACCTCGAGCATGTCTCGATCTCAGTGATGTTCTTCGGCGGTGGCCTGGTAAGTTGGGGATTATCTGTTCTCTGTAGACTGCAGCTAACATGCCTGGCAGTGTGGCATGCTCTTCGAATCCAAGCGGATCCGTGAATGGCTCAACAGCACCCTCCTCCATTCGCCCATGCACGGTAGCCGAGACGAGGCCTGGCAAGTTCCCAAATCGCAGGGGGTCCCGCTGAACCCGATGCCCGCTCTGATCATCCTGCTGCTGGGAATGATGATGGGATCGCACCACCAGGACAGCATGACTTCGACCATGGTGCACAAGCAGTGGGGCAACATGCTGGTTGGCTTTGCTCTGGCCCGGGGCATGACCTATCTGCTGCTGTTCCTCAAGCCGCCCAGCTCATACCTGCCTGCGCGTCCGCCTACTGAGATCGTGGCTGCATTCTGCCTGATTTCTGGTGGCCTTATCTTCATGCTGAGTGTGAGTACTATGACCAAAGGAAATGAGAGTCGGATGCTAATAAGGCGTGATGCAGACCCGCAACGTCATCGAGGCAATGGAGTTCTACGAGGTGGACGCGATGTTCACCTTCACGGTAGGCATGGGCTTCACCGCCTTCGTCATGGCCCTGGAAGTGTTGGTGATTGCCCTCAAGGCCTGGGCAGTAAAGCGCGAGCAGCCCAATGTGAGCTATCGCTTTCCCTGAATTCTTCTTTTTTGAGTATTTCTGTTTGATACCCGGATCTATGAATCCCTGACCCGACCTACTCCTCTCTCCTGAGGTGAAATATAAAGATAATGTGGCGATGATAATGGGGGCAAATCCAGATGTATGCAGACATGAATGAACAATAATTCTACACAGTAGTAGGACATCATTGACTTTTCTCACTTCGAGAAACAATCCCTCTTAACAGTTAACTAAAGACATCTACATCTATTACCCACTCGGAGCTAAACATTTATGTCCGGCGCCAACTGAAGAAAATTGCCGTTCAAGTGGGGCGATATCCTCTGGCTACGGCATTCAAGCATTACCGAGCCGATTAGCCGTGGCTAAGAAATGAAATCTTGAAGATGCGACACAGAACGGTGTCCGGCACATTTGGCGTAGTGGGCTGTCCGGAGAAAGTAGTACGGGTGGAGGACAAGAGGAACAACAGCTGGTGGTACCACATACATACCCTCTTCGGTAGATAGCTGTCAAAGCACTCGTAGTGACCCGGTGGGGAACGACCGGGAGGATTTGAGCACTGTGGACATGCTTTATAAGAGGGGCAGACATGCGCAACCCCTCGCCACTCTTCATACTCCCTGAAACTATCCATCTCCAAGTACTCGATATGGCCTCCAACCCTCCCGCTGCCTGCTGCGCCACTGGCTTCAAGCATGATGGCACTCCTGTCGGCGAAGTGAAGAACATTGACGGAGGTGAGTGCTTCTGCATGAACTTTCAAAGCCAGCCCTGACACAGTAATTCTCCAGTCGAGACCTACATTGTCTCCCCCAAGGACAACAAGAAGCCCGAGAAGGCCGTCATCTTCATCACCGACATCTTTGGTCTCGCTCTCACGAATGCCAAGCTCGTCGCCGATGAGTTTGCCAACAATGGCTACCTGACTGTCATTCCGGACCTGTTCAACGGCGACCCCATCAGCCCCGCCGACATGGACTCCGGCAAGGCCGACATTCCCAACTGGCTCCCCAAGCACACGACTGCTCAGGTCGACCCCATTGTGCAGAAGAGCATCAAGTACGTCCGCGAGACCCTCGGCGTCAAGCAGGTCGGTGCCGTTGGCTACTGCTTCGGTGGCAAGGTATATTCCTTTCTCTCACGTGCGTCCGTGAAGTCTCTGACAGCCTTGTAGTATGTCTGCCGTTTCCTGAAGCCCGGCCAGATCGACGTCGGTTACACCGCGCACCCTTCGTTTGTCACCGACGAGGAATTGGCTGGTATTGCCGGTCCCCTCTCCATTGCCGCTGCTGGTGAGTTTGCACTTTGACGCTTTTATCGAGAGAATGGAGCTGACACCCTTCGCAGAGATCGACCAGATCTTCACCACCGAGCTCCGTCACAAGTCCGAGGACATTCTGATCAAGGGCGGCCGGCCTTGGCAGCTCAACCTCTTCGGTGGCGTCAGCCACGGCTTTGCTGTTCGTGGTGATCCGAACGACCAGAAGCAGAAGTACGCCAAGGAGCAGGCTTTCTGCCAGGCTGTTGGATGGTTCAACCAGCACCTGTAGATAATGCAAATAGTATATACCTAGAAATATAGCGCTGCAGTGAAGTGATGAACGGCGGAAGCATTACATAAAAAGCATAAAACCTAGTAGATAAGCACTATCCCACGTGACCAGTCGCGCCCGAAGAGAAAGAACAGAACAAACACTCCGGATCTTTCCCTTTCCCATCCTCGACCACGCTTGCCCGGGTGGTCTTTTGCACTGTAACCTTGTACCGTGCCTCGTGATTTGTACTCGTTCCCTGGTTGTCATCATCATCTCTCCGTCCCAGTCAAGTCGCGTGCCCATGGTGAGTTTTATCCCTGGGATGGTCTCGGCTCGATTGGCGGCCACGACCCTGAGGATTTTGTACATGAGGAATACTAACATGATCTTATCAACAGTGGTTCACCTGATGATCCATTTCTGACGTTGAAACCTGCCATTTTGGTCCCATCTTGCCCGCTGCAGAACCTCAAACCCCGATATCCGTCCCTCCGTCTTACCTTCATCCCGCCTCGTACCCCGATATACCTCGACCGGGGCGCCTAATTTGACTCTCTGGACGTTTATTCAACCAGCGGAATAAGAAAAGAAACCATGGCTACTCCCGCTGCCTTGCCGCCATTGCCATTCAATCCGGCCCGAGTGCGCACCTACCTCGTCCGACTCCCACTCTTTACGCGTCTGGTTCTCCTGGCCATTGTCGTGTTCTGGCTGCTGGAGTTACAAACGGTCTGGGCTGTGGTGCAATGGGGCTCTCTCATCCCAGATGACGTCTGGCCGACGCAAAGTATGCATATCCCCCTCATAAAAGCCCAATTGTGTTGTCTGACAAATCTCTCTGCTCAAACAGTGTACCGGCTCAACACCTACCCCTTTATCCACGCGGGCTTCTGGCATGTTTTGCTGAATATTTTGGCGCTTACGCCGTTGCTGGAGCGCTTTGAAGCGGAACATGGCACCTTGACTGCGGTGGCCTTGTTTATGGGTCGTGAGTACTCTCTTCATTACTTATATCTTCCGTTCGCTAAGCCGGTGTCTTTCAGCCCTTTCAACCTTCCCTGCGGGGTTGTATATACTTGGTGAGAAAGTTATTCTCCACCAGAATACCCCGGTGGTTGGCTCCAGCGTCTGGGTCTTTCTGCTTTTGGGCTCCGAATCGATCCGGACGTTCAAGTCGAACCCCCATTTCAGCCTCGGCCCGTATAAGATTCCCACCTGGACCTCGCCTTTGCTTGCTTGTGTCGTCGTCTCCATTCTCATGTCCAATGTCAGCTTCCTTGGCCATTTGTGCGCCGTTCTAGTTGGTTATCTCTGTGAGTTCCTCTGTTCCATATCCTAATTGCATCGCTGACCTTTTGTCGTTAGTTGGTCTCGGTTACCTCAAGATTTTTGTTCCACCCGAGAAGGTCCTTCGATGGATCGAGGGTAAGCTGAACCTCCTGGGACGTCTGCCGCACTATATCTCGGTCGATCAGAAGACATACGGCCGCTACGGTGTTCTGCCTTCGTCGAACGCGACCGGCACCACCGAGCGTCCGACGCCGATGAGCTACCTGGGTGGCACGCAACGCCTGGGCTCTTAAGACGATGAATCCCTGTTTTATTTCCTTTGTATATCTTGGCCATATTTGTTTTTTTAGTACACGGAGTATAGCATAGCGTGTTGCATATCAAAGTATACTAGGGTGCGCTTTTGGTCTGTGTCGGCGGGCGTAAAATCCCCATCTCCATCAACAAATGTACTTACATCTTCCGTACACCTCCCTCTTTTCAACTCAATCATTACATCCTCCTGGCGGGCTAGCCGCCACATGTGGTGTCATCCCCAGATGGTGATCGCTCAATGGCGCTGAAATGTAAGTGTTTTCGAGCCTACCACTCCCGTCTACCCGTCCGCACCCTCGGACTGGACACCTGGAGACAACCCCGAACGCTGACAGCTGCGCAATGCTAGCTAAAATCCGCGATCTGCGGAACAATCCTCACCTCCTTTTTGTCCGTCTTCCAAATTTCTTGTCGCTTGCCTGTATCGTCGTCGGCGTCGTTTGGCTCCTACTTCTCCCCCTCAACGAGTACTCCCGACAAACCTACATCTCCGAAAATGCACTTCTCCCCGGCCAAGTCCACGCATATTTTTCGGGTAGCGAGCAGAATATCTTCCGTGGATACAAGAAGGAATTGGAAGGGCTGCTGAATGAGGGACGTGAACAGGGTGTCCCTGAAGCCGAGGCGGGCCAGACTCCAGCGTACGTTCCGGGGACTCCATGCTGGTAAACAATGATCCTAATTATGGACACAGGATCTCCAGCAAAATCCAGTCGATTTTACAAGCTGCTGGATTGAAGGTTGCAACGCAGAAATACGAATATACCTCTGCAGGTATTACGCACGAAGGCGAGAATGTCTACGCTATCATCCACGCGCCGCGCGGCGATGCCACGGAGGCAATTGTTCTGGTCGCGGCGTGGAAGACAGCCAATGATGAGCTAAATTTGAATGGTGTCACCTTAGCCTTGACATTGGCTCGGTACTTCAAACGTGAGTACTATCTGTCTTCTTTTCCTAGGGATATGCTGATGCTTGGGTTAAGGGTGGTCACTATGGTCCAAGGACATCATCTTCGTCATTACACCTGACAGTAAGTCTGGGACACAGGCGTGGATCGATGCGTACCATGACATGCACCCTGCCTCTGTACAACCTCTCCCATTGAAGAGCGGAGCATTGCAGGGCGCTCTGGTAATTGAATACCCCTTCGACCACCGCTTCCAGTCCCTGCACATCGTGTACGATGGCGTGAACGGCCAACTGCCCAATCTCGATCTGTTCAACACGGCCGTCGCCATCGCCAGCAACCAGATGGGCATCGGATCAAGTCTGCAGGAGATGTGGGAGCACGACGACAGCTACCAGGCCCGACTGCAAACCACTCTGCGTGGCATGGCTAAGCAGGGTCTGGGGTATGCCACTGGCGCTCACAGCAGCTTCATGCCTTACCACATCGATGCAATCACCATGCAGACCAAGGGTGAAGGCTGGGAGGACGAGATGGCCCTGGGTCGCACCGTCGAGAGCATCTGCCGCAGTTTGAATAATCTGCTCGAGCACCTGCACCAGAGCTTCTTCTTCTATCTGCTCATGCAGTCGAATCGCTTCGTCAGTATCGGCACGTACCTTCCCAGCGCTATGCTGATTGCTGGTAATTTTACCATCATGGCGATTGCACTGTGGATGCGCACGGGGTACTACACTGGCGCTATCTCGACAACACCAGCAACCGCTGGGGATAAGAAAGAAAAGCCCTCTAGCAAGAAAGTGACCTCGGATAAGCCTGGGGCGGACGTCAAGCTGAAGGAGAGTGGCGTTGCTGAAAGACATCTGGCTCTGCCACTGACGCTGGTGGTCGGACTACACTTGCTGGGCCTTATTCCACTCTGGCTCTTCAATACTCTTTCGCACCAGTATCTCCCCATCAGCGCCTATGCCTTCGTCATCGTCGACTTCGTCCTCCCATTAGTCCTGGCCGCCCTTCTATCTCATGGCCTTGGCCTTTCCGCCCCCATCATCCCCCAGCAATACCACCTGATCAAATCCTTCTCCTTGCTCCTGCTGGGCCTCTCGCTTTCAACTCTGGCGACCCTCAATTTCTCCCTTTCGTTCATGATCGGGCTCCTCTGCGCCCCGCTCAGTTTCATCGAGCGGCTTCAGAGGCCCTCCAAACCTGTGCGCTCCGCTATTTCCGGCATCGGCTTCTTGTGCCTGAATCTTCTGTCCCCGCCTAGTGTTCTGCTGGGCGTGTGCTGGTACACCGGTGTGTCTGTGGAGACCGTTCTAACGCAGGCGGCTTTCGGGTGGGATGTGTGGGGGGTCTGGACGCAGGTGGTTGTCTGGTGTGTCTGGTGGCCGGCGTGGTTGATTGGGTGTGTGCTCTTGGGGGCCTCGATGTTCTGATCGATGAATGACGCTAGTGTGTTGCAAGCATCATAATACAGATGAGATGAATCCACTACAGAATTCAAGTCTACGCCCTACAGAATGGATAAACGCACCACAGTCCCATCATTCATTATAAGATGCCTAGGTACTGTAGACACGTGGTAATTTAACAAGAAAAGCCTCGTCTATGCGGCCCAGACATCCTTGCCAACACCCTCAATCCAATGACCCAGCTGGTTAACACCAGCATCCCAATCCTTGAGACGGTTACGCATGCCATCGATCTGCTTCATATCCAGCACCTTCGGCTGAACCCAATGGATCTGCGCAACCTGCGCAACCTGGTCAATCGAACCCTTCAGCAGCCCCAACGACAAAGCCTTCATAACCAGATGCTCAATCTCATCGGGCTGCACCTTTGTCTCCGACGCGATAACGCCAAACGCAAGCGAGCGGTCATGCGGCGGACGCCGGAAGACCATCTCCGTCAGCGCCGACAGCGAGATCTTCTGATACAGGAACACGCGGTGCTCCTCCAGCAGCTTGTTCTTCGAGATGTTGCCCGCCAGCACGTCGTAGGCGGTCAGGTCGCCCCGGTTGAAGGCGAAGAGCAGGTCGCGCAACCAGTTGTGTGGGGTTTCGGTCAGCGAGTCGAGGATCGGGTGCAGGAGAAGCTCGCCGAAGTTGTAGATCGAGTCGGAGACTAGTGCCGCGACGCTGAGGTTGTAGGCGCGGGACACGCGCTCGGACTCGGGCAGTTCCTCCAGGTTGATGCAGGCTAGGTACAGCAGGGCGTTTTTGTAGAATGAGGCGAACTCTTGCTTGGCCTGCAGTGAACGGACTTGTGTTAGTTTTGAAGATAGCGGATGAGGGTGGGGTGGGGGATGCGTACGTGGTGGTAGTCCGAGTTTACTTTATAGAACGAGGCATGCACCACCGTCTCGACAGAGTCGAACGTATCCAGCACCCGCTGACACGATGCCAGGTCCTTTTGTGCGCCATCCAGATCCTTCAGTCGCAGCTTGACGTTGGCCACGTCCGCCAGCGCATAGACATGTGCGTCTTGTGTCTCAGCTTTGTCGACTCGGTCTGCCAGGGATGTGAGGAAGGCCAGTCGTTCTTGGTCGTCTGTGTGGGAGGGCAGGTCATCAGTGAATGGTCATCATCAAGTGTATTGTTGGATAGCTTACCAGCGCACTCCGTCGCAGCCATCAACCCCAACGCCACAAACTTCAGCTGGTTGATCCGATCGGCGAAGCTGAGCACGAAAGTCTTGAAGATGGCTAACCGCTGCGGCGCGCTCTCTGGCAGACGGAAGAACTCGACCAGCGCATCGGTCAGCTGATGCCATAGCTTCCTCTCCCAGAAGTCTTCGAAGGTGAGGAAGTAGGACTGCGTTTCGGGGGTGCCTTGTTGCTGCTGCTCGGCCAGGAAATCGGGGATCTTGGAGGAGTCCATGGCGGAGAGCTGGTTAGGCGGGAATGGAATGGATGTGATCAGACCCGATAGAGGAGAGCAGGAGAAAAACAGAGAGACAAGGACAGGGGAAGAGAAAGAGCAGGACAGGAAGAATTGGTGTGGGAGATGCGGAATGGCAGATGTGCAAGTGAGCTTGGTGATGGAGTCGGAGCTAGCGGGCGGTGAGAGCTGGGACTATGACACCGGTCTGTCTCAACTTCAACTAGCATCGACATGGACATTCTCTGCTAGGCAGGTACTTCCTCGTTAACCGGCGAGATTTGCGGAGACTTACGCCTCTCTATATTCTCCAGAAATCTTTCCTGCAGTGTCATCCGCAGATCTTTCTTCTCTACGGAAGTGTCCGAGTATGTCTCCGAGCCAACCCTGGAATATAAATATCACGCCTCCCACTAGTTGACCGGACTGTTTTCACACATCAAACTATTTTTGGATCTCATTCACATTAGGTCTTACATACCCAGCCATTATCAACTGGTTCATCAACTCGTTCGTCATGGCCAATTTTACAGAAACCAACCGGAAGTACTTCGAGTAAGTCTTCAACAAGATTCCATCTGGCCACAAACTAACTCTAATTCTATACAGTCAGATGGCTACTTCCTACCAGAATCGGTTTGCCAATGTCCTAAAGATGTTGACCGAGCAGGTCCAACAACGCCGGCTCTGGCTCAGTGACCGCTGGACCGATACAGATGCAGGCAAGGACCAGGAAATCAAAATGCTCGAATATGCCTGCGGGCCTGGAGCAGTGTCAATGGTATGTTCTTGCTCGCGACCTCAAGATGTATAGTCTAGAAACATAGAAACACACTGATAGGTCCTCCAGGCACTTGCTCCGTTCCTGACCAAAGTCATTGGGATAGATCTCAGCGATAACATGGTTGATGAATACAACCGCAATGCCGCTGCAGTTGGTTTCTCCGATAAAGTCACTGGGTACAAGGCCGACCTCCTGGGAGAGTCTGTGGCTGCCCAGTTTTCGGGCTCCGAGTTTATCGATTTCGACGTTCTGACCGTGAGCATGGCACTGCACCATTTCGAGCATCCGGGTCAAGCTCTGAAGCGGCTTGCATCGCGGGTTAAGAAGGATGGTGCATGTTTGATCATTGATCTTGTTCCGCATACTGCACATGAACATGGACACGGACACGGACATGGACACGGTCACGGCCATGGACAGGAGGGCCATGATTTCGGTGATGCTTCTGCCACTGTCATGACACACGGCTTCTCGCGAGAGGACATGCAGAAGTTGTTCGAGGGAGCGGGTCTGAGTGCTCGATTTGACTATGAAATCCTCTCCGAGCCACTCGTCTTTACCAAGGATGACAAAACCATTTCTAAGACGGCTTTTATTGCGCGCGCTCAGCGTGCATAAGCATAGTTTATAATTGTTTTAGCACATGGGACCCGTACAATTTTCTGATTCGAATGTTATCCTCCAAAATGTAGCCAAAATGTAGCAGGGCTATAAATAACCCTTTGGCGAGGACCCGTTGCCACCATCTCAGGGGCGCGCGATTGCGAACTGGATCAGAATCAACCAGAAACTCTGAGACACATCCCCTGCCCTGGATTTTGTTAGAGAACCAATTTTAAAAAGGTTTTTGGTGCCTCTAATCTTGGCGTGGCGCAATAATTGCTCGGGTACTGGCGCTGGTATGGCACAGACCCGACTGACCTATTCGACAGGTCTAGCCCCGGAAAGTTTATAGAAGAAAGGAGACCATATAAGGTAAGGACCCTACCCCTGCCTCTCAAGTGCTCCAATACTTTTCACAAACAAATCTCTACTGACCACCAGTCGCTCGTTACACGTTTACTAGAGAAAATAATGAAGGCCCTCTCCCTCCCTATCATCCTTAGCCTCACCGGCCTCACCACTGCTCGGACCGTCCTATCCGGCTGTGTCTCATCCCTCACTACCGATCAGTACCACGAAGCCAGCATGATCTGGTATGTACCCGGCACCGGCGAGATCTGCGCCTTTCCCGACTGCGGCGGCGGAACCGCACCCCCGAAGACTGACCAGCCGGGCTGCCCGTTGTATACCGGCACGGCAACTCTGACCTCCAGCTACTTGCCTGGCTGGGGGCCCAGTGGCAAGATGGCGGCATCAACATCCACGGCGAAGGAGACTATGTTGACCGGCACGAGAACTGCCACCAGTGCTAGCGATAGCATGATTACTACGGCACCAACTACTTCGGTCCTGGCCTCTTTGACGACTACCACCTTAAAAGACACAACTCTGTCAAGCTCGACATCTGCTGCTCCAAATTCTACGACTACTGGCAATGCTGCTAGCATACATAATTCAAATATTGGGGGTGTTATGGGTATTGTGGCTGCAGTTGTTGGTGTCATGGCTCTATAATCAACACTAGGAATGACTCTGCTGCGGAGATTGACTTGAATTAGTCCAAGATGTTCTGTGTACTAAAACTAATTATGATATCTGTACAAGCCAAGTTCCCATACATTGATCTTAAAATGCACAGTATTTATTGTTCTTATTTGGATGATTTGGAATGTTCTACGTGCTACTGGCTCAAAACAAATCAAGAAACCAACCTGCCAAAGAGGCAGGTCTTTAATCCACGCTGAGGACCAAGTAGTGAGGATAAACTATTGAAGAATAGTTATCCGATTAGTAGAAAACGTCTATACTGAGTGAATTGCTCTATGCGATGGTTGACTCTTCCACATCGGAAGTATTGCCCCCATAGTCTCCGATCTGGGGCCTTGCCCCACAACATCCGTCTTTGCCCATCGATCCGTATATCCGAGTTCTACCTGCTTCTCTGTCCCGCAGCCCCGCATGGAGAAGATGGAAACAAAAAAGCTGTCGGGTTTAATAGTGCTAAATTCCACCCCTGTCATCTTTCGCAGTGATAATTTGTACTGATCATTATTGCCATAACCGACCCTTCATGATGCCGTCCTGGACGCACCTTGTTCGTTTCATCGCTGTCGAGGACAGCCAGGTCCACCTTGGCCAATTGGTTGACCCCACTCGCGATGTTGGTCGCGACAGTGTCAATGGCGTTGAGATTTCTGTCTATGTGATCGAGGGTACGATGTTTGACGGTCGAGTTACGAAGGAAATCATGCATGTCAAGCAGGTAGACACCCAACGAGCTTGTCCTTGAGACGTTGCATACTGATACATGCCCTAGCTACTATCCCCCGTCTCAAGAGAGGACTGCAATTATATCCGCTGCCTGGGCTTGAACTACATGGACCACGCAAAGGTACCGTACCTAATACTCATACGCAATGACATCCAGAGAAGCTCATAACTGTTCAGGAAGCCAACATGGCTCTTCCCAAGGCCCCGATTTTGTTCACGAAGCCACGAACTGCTCTAGCTGGACCATATCCGGCTGCGATCAACATCCCTAAATGTGCTCAGGATGGAACAAGCGACTATGAAGCCGAGTTGTGTCTCGTCATCGGCAAGAGCGGTCGCGATATTCCCGAGGAAGAAGCCCTTGACTATGTTCTCGGATACACCGCCTCGAATGATGTGTCTGCGCGGACAATGCAGATGATTACCACGCAGTGGTCCTTCTCCAAAGGTCTTGATGGAAGCTGTCCTCTCGGTTCGTGTCCTTCTCCAAGGTTCTACAAGAGTATGCACTAATGCGAGATTCATTCCAGGCCCTGTCCTCGTTGCTCCCTCTGTGATTCAAGACCCCCAAACTTTGTCGATCAAGGCTATCCATAATGGAGCAACCGTGCAGGATGGCCACACAAAGGATATGATCTTTTCCATCAAGAAACAGATCTCTTACCTCTCCCAGGGTACGACCTTGGAGGCGGGTACTATCTTCTTGACGGGAACACCGGCAGGTATTGGCTATTTCCGTGATCCCAGAGTGGTTTTAAAGGATGGTGATGAGATCGCGGTGGAGATTGATCAGATTGGAACACTGGTCAACAAGGTTCGGTACGAGAGTCGCTGAATTTGTGTTGAAATGATAGACGCGGAGGATTATCCTGCTCGTCCAATGTGAGATCACAGGTATAAAGGTGGGCGATAGAATTGAAAATGGCATATATTCGGAATTGAAGTAACGAGTAGCTATAGACTCGGATTGATCATCCCAGATAAGAGGCAGAAAAGAATCACTTCATTAAGCCCTTTCAATTTCTTCAACAAGACAAACTCCTAGGTGTCGATACCAATATCAGTCTAGCATGAAAACGAAGACATGACATTAACAGCTGTATCATCCAGACCACTCGCTATTTAGAATAGAAAAAAGTTCACTATGACATTCTAAGTGTTCATGATTTACCAATACAATGCCCTACTGCAAGAACCAAGCAGGCACCTCAGGCCCCCAAACCGCCAACGACTCATCGCCTGCAGGACTATATCCGATAGGAGTTTGATCATTCACAAGATCGCCATCAGCATAGTGCTCGATCATGTTGCCAGTGGTATCCCACCAATAGTCAAAAATTTGTGAGCCCAGGATATGGCGACCAACACCCCAAACAGACTGGTACTCTTTTTTGGCAAGCCACTGGTGACCCAGTGCCTGCGTGTCAAAATCATGCACTTCGAATGAGCAGTGATGGACATGCGAGGTGGCGTTTGTGCTCATGAAGAAGCTGTGATGATCCACGAGGTCCTCGCCGCGATCGATGTGTGCAAAGAGCGCGACATTCTGCTTCTTGCCTTCTTTTTCCACGTAAAGGAAATCCGTAGGGACGAAATTGAACGTGGATGTATAGAAGTCAACAAGGGCTTCAAACTTTTGTGTGCAGATACCGTAGTGGCCGAGCTGATATGAAATTAGTTTCTATTTCTGGCCATTTGCGGAATCACATACCTTGTGAACAGCAGCTGGCCCAGGCTCGAATCGTTGGAATCGCCGCGCACGAGGCTTCTCGTTTTCGTAGTTAATCATGATCTTCTCGGGAAATTCGCCCTTTGCGGCTGGACTCTGTCCGAACATCAGGTTCATGAGAAATCCCTCCGGATCGGTCAGGGAGACCATAAACCCGCCTCCGGGGGCGTCAGCAAGTTCTTGAATTGAGCTGGCGGTATCTAGTTGAGCAGCCCTAATAGAATGTCAGAGCTAAATTAACAATAATAAGAATGGCAGCCCTACTTCTCTAGATCTTGGTAGGTCTCCACAGTAAAGGTACCACCGAGGAACTTCTTCGGCCCTTTTTGCGCGTAGTACACGTACTGGTCGTCCCCATAGCCTCGATACCAGATCTGCTCTTCGGTACGCTTGGCCACGACCATACCAAAGTCTAGATATTTGGATTAGCTTATGAATATCAAAAGTGTGAAGAACTTACCCTGCAGAAAGGTGGTAATCTGATCTAGATCAGGGTGCTGATATCGCATATGTGCCAGTTTAACCAGACGAATCTGACTTTCTTTCTTGACGTTGCATCTCTGGCGCCATGTCTCGATGCTCTCTCGCTCGCTGCCGATAGCATCGATATCAGGAATAGAGGCACCGTGGTTTGCTGGAGTTATCTCTACTTGTGTCTGTGGGGATGCTATTAGCATGTGAATAGGACTACTATGGGAACGAGCCATTTTACCATCTTGGACTTTGCCGTAATGCTTCTGGGTAGTCCTAGCAAAATATCAACTTCATTTATCGCAGCTTATTATTTGACCCCATCTGTTTCCCCACAGGCCCCTCCACCCGGAAGTCCCGCAGACTTGCGTCCCGCAACCCGAGTGGATCGTCGCGGAGAAGTAAACTCCCCACAAGCAATTGTGGAGGGACTCGAACAACCAGACAGCCGAGGACAAAACCCAATTATTCTAAATAGATGTTTATGAGCGCTATTTGAATTAATATATCATTTATCATGGCTGATCTCAACTGCGAAACCACCGACGTGGTGATATGCGGCTGCGGACCCACGGGGGCCATGCTGTCTGCGTATTTGGGTCGGATGAGAATTCGCAATATCGTGCTGGAGAAAGGAGAAAGGATTACAACAGACCCGAGAGGTATCGCGCTTGATGAAGATGGGATTCGTCTGCTGCAGGGTATAGGGCTGTACCCGTCTATCTATAAAGAGATTGGAACCTGTGAGTGTCATTCGGAGAGAAACGCCCATCAAACATAATTGTCTAATCACTTTTAGGTATGCACACTTTCAAGTTCATTGGGGGAACAAATCCCGTTCTGGATAAGAAGGCGTTTATGGAAATGGATTACGGGACGGTAAGAGACGAAGCCTTTAACTATAACTTCAGATCTGACCTCTTGTGGATAGACAGAAGGTGGGACAGGACATGTAGGATTTATCTGCCACAAACAGCCTACACTGGAGAAGAGCCTTCGGCAAGCAATGGCATCATCTTCATCCTGTGAACTACGCTCTGGGTGCACGGTGACCGGCCTATCCGAAGATGAAGATGGTGTAATATGCCAGTATCGCGATCCCCAAGGAATTGAGCACTGCATTCGTTCACGCTTTTTTGTTGGTGCCGATGGAAAGACTGGGTTCACAAGAAAACAATATCTCGAGGCGCGAGGGATAACTATGGACCAGGCTCATAGGTAGGCGTCCCATGTTCTTGTGTCAGCTTCATACTGATAATGGAACAGCGCCTTCTATGAAGAGACGTGGGTAGCTCTAAACTGGAAAATCGATCTCCCCAACGAGAAAACCCACCCCGATTTCCCTCTTTGGAAGATGGGTTACACACCTGAACAGGTGTATGAGCTATTTTTCCCATTAAATTTCCGATTCATCTGCAATCCCAACAGACCTTCTGTTTGTGGACGCTTTGGACTGCCGGCCGATAGGCTGTGGCGCTTTGAGTTTGTGGTTTTGAAAGACGAGGACGGTGACAAGATGGCTGAACCTGAGATGATGAAGAAGGTAGTCTTTCCCTATATCACACATTCGGGAAGTCGATATGGGTAAGTATTCGGCCTCTATTGTACTTTAAGATAGTTACTAACTTCTGAAAGACTTTCATACGATATCGCTTATCCAGAAGACTGCATCACGGTCCTTCGATGCCGCCCATTCCGTTTCTCCGCTCGCAGCTGCAACAGATGGTCTAACGGCCGTGTCATCCTATGTGGCGATTCCGCACACGTATTTCCTCCCTGTAAGTTTACTACCCAAAAATATCCCCAGGTACTTCCAGCTACTGACTAGTCCAATATAGTCGGCGGTCAAGGCATCGCCTCCGGCTTCCGCGACGCAGCCTCCCTAGCCTGGCGCCTCGCCCTCCTCTGTCGTGACACAACTCCATCCAAGAGTTTACTTTCTCACGAGAAAGTCTTGGAAGCATGGTACATGGAACGCAAGCAGCAGCTGGAAAGGTCCCTAGCAAGCACGATCGAAAACGGACGGTTCGTAACAGAAGGCAACCCCGTGAAAATCTTCCTGCGCAATCTATACCTGTGGATCGTGCAACTAGTCCCCAGCTGGAGACACGATCTCCGACTTGGTCGGCGGAAGGAGGGTATGGTGCGGTATAAGCATTTTGATGGAATGCCGTTTCTGCCGGAGCTCAATGGGGGCTTGTCTCTTCCGCAGGTTTATTGCACTGCTGTTAATAAGGCAGATGCTGAGATCCAGTTTACGGATGATGTGATATTTGCAGCGCATAAAGAATGCCTGTTTCAGCTTCTTGTCTATGTCAAAACGTTAGATGAAATGGCGGATGCGAAACAAGTCATTTCTGATATTGATGATATATCGAATGGCGAGATTCGGGCTTCTGAAGCGACATTCCTGGTTGAGGATCTCTTCTCTACCTCCACCGGGATGGATGATGGTGTGTTCCGGCTTGCTACTGGTGATGAGTTTGCGCAGTCCTTGCTATGTGAGGGACGGCCAGCGCCGCAGTTCTATGACCCTTATTCCCTTGGAAAGGAGCTAAATGGGACGCGGTTTGTCATTGTGCGTCCAGATCGATTTATTTTCGCTGCTTGTAATAG
Organism: Penicillium riverlandense; assembly: GCF_028828495.1. Lineage (NCBI taxonomy): Eukaryota > Fungi > Ascomycota > Eurotiomycetes > Eurotiales > Aspergillaceae > Penicillium > Penicillium riverlandense. The sequence continues at coordinate 533,198 of NW_026643197.1, read as the reverse complement.
CAGAGAAGATCTAAGACAATCGGCGAGATGTGTGGTCTCGTTTCTCCAGGGGTAAGAGACGAACAGCGGGCTTTGGTGTCATAGAGGAGTATACCTTAGAATCTAATTTTGCAGTATTGTACATTTCGTAAACCAGGAAATCCAATAAGATACCTAGAATAAAGCTCCCTGAGCTTCCAGCTCCGTATTCCCCTGTAGCACGAAAACTATCTGCTCAGCAAACTTCCTAGAAAGTCCCCAGTGGCCAATCCTCCGCAACAGATCAACCAATCCACAAAGCGTGCTAGATTCCTGTGTCTTGGGCTTCGTAGATTTATAACCATTTGCCTCGAAAAGAAGGGTCTGACTATTAACGTTCAGTCGGACCAGCTCCGGAAAATCCATGCTGGGTGTTGTTGATGTGCCCGTATGGTGTTCATCAACGCCAAACTCCAAGTATGCGTACCACACTGTCCCCGCGCGGTACAGAGCTCGTGGTATGTGGATAGCTGGCTCCATCCCCAAGGTCATGCTCTGGAGCTTCCGCAGGACCAGTGCGCCGTGAAGAGCGCAGCGTCGGCCTTCATGCGATGAAGCCCATTTGTAAACATAATCCCGATGGGATACTGATTCATCATAACCCTCGCGGCCCATCACAAGCTCCAGTCGATTGAAGTCGACGAAAAGAGACATGAACGTTGAATGCCATAATACTTCTAGACAGAAAGGGTCGGTGCCGCTGTCTGTCTTCGATTTGAGATGTTGGTCAAAGAATCGAATCAATTGTTTTTCGAATTCTTGACAGGTTTTGTCGGTCCAAGCAGCCGGGGAAGTTCGCTTTTCCATTATCGAAGCTACTATCCCTTGCAGTTTAGTGTACTGACGGAATCTGCTCGATGATCCCATGTCGAGTCCCGAGCGAGGCTGCTCTGGTGATTGATCTGATATTTCTATCAGAGGGATATCGGCGCGTGCCACGGACTGCTCGCTGTTCATTGTAGCTTTCCATTGCGCGGCAGTTGGAGAAACCCAGAGCTTATTGCTTGCAGTAAGAGGAAGCGTTGATTCCGCATGCTGCATGAACGGATGTGTCATGAAAAGTTCAGAAATCTCAGAATCAAGGATATAGAGGCCGGCAGCGACCCGAATCTGCTCCTCGGCATGTGCCCAGGATTTCCAAACCTCTTCCACTGTATGAGTGAGAGAGTTTACTTGCAGTTGGTCTGTCGCCTGATGAACTTGGAACATCTTGTATCGACGTGCCCAAGTAACCACCGTCCCGTGGAAGGTTTGCACTATGAGCAAGTTTCTCGGCTTACCAGACAGCAATCCGAACGTTTGCCCGATCAAGGCTGCTTGGGTCATTGCGAGGGCTTCGCCCCTCCCCCTTGACAGGTATTTCTCCCATGATGCTAATATGGCCTTGTTGAGCCTCTCAAATATCCTCGAGCCTTGGGCAACGGCGTAGTTGGAACCAACGAAGAGACTTCCCACTGAGCAGATGGATAGAAGCAAAAGCGAGCTTTTCGCAGAGGGGCGGAATGTTGGAGCATGTACTACCGGGAAGATGGGATTGAACCGGGTAAAGTACATTTGAATACAAAGATTCTGTTATTGGTGAGTGGTGAAACGTGAAAATTAACGTTGGTACTAACCAAAAAGTCCGTGGACGGCAAAGGTTCCGTTGGAACGCGTTGCTGAAGCCTCTGAGACAAGTTTTCTCGATACCGCTCGTCCACCTCTGTTTGTTCAGGAACCGCATCTGGGGTAATGTATCCCTGATCATGCGTCCCGATGAATGTAAACCACCTCTGACGAACCTGATCTTCTTTACGATCCATTATTGGGTCATGTGGCGGTTGAACCGCAAAAACGAGAGGATCAATATCGCTCCGCGTATTGAGAGGCGAAAAGTAGGACATGGTGGTTGCCATCACCGAGGAATTCAACGCATTCAAGTCGAAATCCTCGTCAGCCAGCCAGGTCGGCACCTGAGAGTCCAGGTTGATATTCCATTGCATACTGGAATCCTCCTGAAACATGCCGTCGAGAGCACCAAAAGAAGCAGCTTGGGGATTAGCATGCTCATGGCTGCCGAAGTTTGGTGACTGAACGATGGTTTCCAGCCAACCGGGTAGACGGGGCTGGGCGAGTGTGCTGTCACTAGAGGACACAGCACGGTGCTGGGTTGGCGAAAATAGACTGGAGGTTGCTTCATTTGTGGCGGTGCCAAAGGACGATGATCTCCCTGGCAAGTGTGGGAGGGTATCACTCCCAGCACTATAGGAAACCGACGGGATGTTTAGGGCGGAATGATCAGGCCCGGTAGGCGTCTCTGACGAGATACTGGCAGATTGATGCGACCTAGCATGTCGCAACAGAGAATCATGACGACTAAAAGACTTCCCGCATGTCGCACAGCCGAAGGGCTTTTCCTTCGTGTGCGAGCGGATGTGGCGGGCCAGATGCTCCTCTTTGGAGAAGTTCTGTGAGCACCAGGGGCAGATACGCTGCCGCTTGACCCGACTCCGTGTCTGGGGCATGATTGGAGCGAATTCTCCCTATCTGAACATCGTTGATCTTGGGGTCTGTTGGGGTCGAGGTGTGCGGATGCAGATAATAGGTTTCTGCGGGACCTTTTTCACCGACAACGGTTCGGGTGAATGCGTAACGTTGAGGTTTCAACTGACCCAAGACATCGCTGGGAGTTTTGACGATAGCTTTTCGAGGACTGTGCACTTGTATAAAGAGACATTGAATGGGTTAAAGTTGTCTTCACCCGTTATTCATTCGTCGTACCCCAATCTCCAACGTCTCCACAGGTATTAGTTAGTAAATGCGGGGATTCATGGTCGAACGGACTTTCGCCCGCCGACCCCGCTCATGGCTCTACTTGTTCTCTTATCAATTACTCCTCTCCAGCAATTATCCTATAAAGGCACCATGGCGCGCGCTCCCTTGTTGCGCACGGCTTTAACAGCCCGGTCATTTACCGTGAAACCACACTTCACCATCTCCCGGCCCTTTTCCGGATCACAACCTAAGACCATGTTGACCACGCAACTATCTGAGGCCCAGGTGACAGCCCTGAGAGTCAACAAGGAGCGTCTAGCGAAAGACTTGCACCATTCATGTCAATGGGGCTATGGAATCCGGTGGGGAGAGTAAGTTCCTCTGTCATCATAATCCCGTATATCCGAAGCATGAACCCAGCCTAACCACGGGTGTAGCGGGCCAACGGACACTGGCATGCAGCGTCTAGCCCTATCGGAAGAAGACAAGAGTGCTCGTGATTGGTTCATTCAGACGATGAAAGACCTCAAATGTAATATCACGGTCGACGAGATGGGAAATATCTTTGCAGTTCGTCCTGGCCGCAGAAAGGACGTGCCTGCTACCTTCATTGGTAGTCATCTTGACACACAGCCTACCGGGGGAAGATACGATGGGATCCTAGGTGTTTTGTCTGGAGTGGAGGCGCTCAAGACCATGGATGAAATGGGTCTGGAGACGGAGGGTGGAGTCGGAGTCGTGAACTGGACGAAGTATGATATCTAGCCTTTTCTCCTCCCCTCAGCCACAGCGACTGATCTATCTCACAGCGAGGAGGGTGCCCGGTTTCCAATGAGCATGGTCTCATCAGGAGTATGGGCCGAATGCATTCCACTTTCTCGAGCGCACGATCTCAAGGAGGTGCCCACGGTAGCATCACTGCCAACAGCAGGCTCCGCGCCGGAGACGATGAAGACTGCCTTGCAGAAGATCGACTACCTGGGAAGCACTAAATGCTCATACAAGCAGATGCCGATAGCTGCGCATTTCGAGCTGCATATCGAGCAAGGCCCACACTTGGTTTCTGCCGGCCAGCGTATCGGCGTCGTGACAGCCGTGCAGGCATACCGGTGGTTCCGAGTTAATGTGATCGGGCGGGACACACACACGGGGACAACAGCCTTCGAGCACCGAGCGGATGCCCTGTACGCTTTCTCAAACATGATGGTGCGCGCGCGCGAGGTCGCTGCAGCAAAAGGCTGTCTGGCTAGCGTTGGTATCGTTGAAGCTAAGCCTGGCAGCGTCAACACTGTCCCCGGGCTGGTCAGTTTTAGTCTCGACATCCGCGGGCCCGAGACGGAGCTGGTCGCCGAGGTTGAGAAGGAGCTGCGCACGGAATTTGATGCCATTGCTGCTGCCGAGGGCGCCGGGATTGGCAAGCCCTGCCGCGTCGAGTGGACGCTGGACTTTGACTCGCCCGCTGTCAAGTTCCATCCGGACTGCATTGATTGTGTGCAGCAGTCGGCTCTTGCAGTTGTCGCAGATGCGAACACTGCAGACCCCAAGTCCCTGGCGCGGCCTATAATGAGTGGCGCCGGTCATGATAGTGTCTTTACGTCCAAGCGTGTCCCGACCAGTATGATCTTTGTCCCGTGCAAGGACGGACTGAGCCATCATCCGGAGGAATTCTGCTCCGCAGACGATTGTGCCACCGGTGCGTCAGTCATTTTGCAGGCTGTGGTCCGGTATGATCGGAAGAGATTTGCTTAGTTAGTGTAGAGCTCACCGTGAGATCTCCTGGCCAGGGATGGGGCGTATCAGGTGAAACAATGTACATATCAAGATAAAGAATTGCACAGGTCATGAAATTGCCATTGAAACTAGCTACATCATAAAACCAGCGGCATCATATCTAAATTTTTTTGTTTCCCCGTATCCTTCCCAGAAACAAAAGGATCCGTCCAGTGAGTCCATTTCATATCCTCGTATGTCGAGGACCTACTCCGGACCGCACCTCAGAGAAAAACCCCAGGACGACCGAGCAGAGGATGACAGGACACCAAGGTGACTACCCTTAGGAGGGGGAGCGCCACGGCCGCGGCCGAAGCCACCACGGAAAGAAGGAGCGAACTCGCCGGGAGCACCGCCCTCCTTACCACCCTCCTCGCGGCGGCGGTAACCACCCTCACGGCCACCCTCACGGGGAGCACGGGGACGACGCTCACGGTCATCACCGCCGCTCATCATGCCGCGCGGGGGAGCGTGCGAGCGCTGCTGCTTGATGTGGGTGGCGGGCACAACCTCGGCGGGGAGGTGCAGCCACTCGCGGAGGTAGTCGAGACCCTCGGGAGTCAGGGTGTAGTAGTAGTACTGCCACGAGAACTGGGTCTTGACGAAACCGCGCGAGTTCAGGGACTGAAGAGCCTTGATGACCTGTTTGCAAGGCAATTAGCAAGTTGGAGGGTATTTGTTGGGTTGCTGTTCAGGACGCACATAGAGGTTCTTGGTGTCGATGTCATTGTGCTTGGGAAGGTTGAAGTCCTTCTTGGCCACGAGCACACCCTCACGGAAGAGGTACTCGTGGATCTTCTTGCGGTCGGCCTTGGGGATGAGCCTGGCGAAGGGTTAGTTGATGGTTCCTGAGACGCAGAAGAGTCACATACATTGTCGCGAGTTCCTGGCGCAATTCGTGGAATCGCTTTGACAACAGAAATGGATGGGTGATTTGAGAGACGAGCCGAGTGGAGCTGGGCAAAAGTGCGTCGTGCGATTCGGTGATAGTCAGGGTTGCTGCCCTAATCGTGCGCTAGACTGCTTTGGGTGATGGTCATGTGATTTGCTGAGTCATGGGCATGATATCTGAGATCACCATCGGATCGACTTCCATCCTCCAGTTATCCAACACCCCAGAATCTCCATCCGCTACCGCTTGACTCAACTGTCGGTCACTATGGCTCCCGTCAATATCCTCCTCTCGTCCTTCCCCGGACTGTCGCTTCCGTCTACTGTCTCCTTTTCTCTGCCCTCGACATCGACCGTCGCCGACCTCACAGAACGGGTCGCCTTATACCTCCCATCCGCATCTCTACTGCACTCTCTCACCCTTACTACGACCAACAACAAAGAACTCATCCCCTCATCTCAAAACCTTCAGTCCTTCCTATCTATCGACAATGGCGACTCGACCACAACCTCTACGCTCCTCCCGCTCCGACTCACTGTCGCCCTACGCGGCGGCAAGGGTGGATTCGGGTCGCAGCTGCGCGCAGCCGGTGGCCGCATGTCCAGCAAACGCAAGCGCAATCAAGGTGACAACAACAGCTCCAGCCGCAACCTCGACGGTCGACGCCTGCGCACCGTCAACGAAGCCAAAGCGCTGGCGGAGTACCTCGCCGTCAAGCCCGAGATGGACAAGAAGGAGAAAGAGGAACGCCGGCGCAGATGGCAGGCTGTGGTGGAGATGGCAGAGAAGCGTCAGGACGAGCTAAAGAATGGCGGTGGCAAACATAAGATTGATGGGCAGTGGATGGATGATAAAGAGGAAATGAACGAGAAGGCCAGGGAGGCGGTTATGCAGGCTATGAAGGATGGTGCCTGGACGGATAGCCTGCGGGACGCGATTCTGGGTGGGTCGAGCACCAGCGCTAGTGAGGGCAGTGAGCAGTCGACCTCATCCAGTTCGGAGGAGGATGAGGATGAGGATGGCGACGACACTGCAGCCAATCACGGAGAGGGCCCATCTGCGCCCGCTCCAAAGACCGTCCCGCGGAAGTTCATTGGGTTCGATGATGACGATGAATTTATGAGTGACTCTGACCTCGAGGACGAGGTCGATTCATCCGCCGACAAGGGCAAGGGCAAGGCGCGTGCTTAAGATTTAACAACAAAATTGCGGTTTACGATCTACGACGGCGTTCTATTTGGCAGGGGGTTTGAGCGTGATTTACCTGTAAATTAACTATCCATATTAACTATCGTCGAGCGGTCCAATAATATCACGTAACAACAATATTCCTGGTGGCGTTCAGCCGTAGATAAGACCTTCCCAACTCGGGTTTTTTTGCCCTGCCCCAGGATACTCCCAACAGAGGATCGGGAGGGCTGGATTTTCTAGAACAATTGGCGCATGATAAGCTCTCGCGTGTCATCCGCCCCTGATTCGTGGTGGCTGAGAACAGTAGTCAACTAGGTTTGACCCATGTGCTCTTATCTCCCCCGGAAGCACGCCATACACGGGCCCTGTACGGGTGAAAAGCCTGTCTCGGCCGTCAGGGTCAGCTCTAATTTTGAATAGGAAACAAAGAGAGAGAGAGCCTATGGCTAGGAGTGTTGGCGGTCAACTGATTTCTGAAGCAAAGGATCTGTCGTGATAGCAGCAGACTGGGGGGTTAGATAGCCCGACACAGACCGAGCCTCGTATCAAAGCAGGGACACCTAATGGTCCGATAAAGAACAATTACTGGGGCGAAGTCTCAAATCAAGCAGGCAAAGAGCGCCCCGTTCTCGTCGTGATTGGTGCTGATATCTAGATTATAGTTGGACAGAGGCCTTATCTGCCCCGGACGGTCTGATCGCATTCAGTGGCCGGTCCGAGCCCAGTCCCGGTTAGGTTGGAATGGGTGAGAGTTGCGGGTGCCCCGTCGTATCGCCAGCCATGGTATGATTCCTGGGCAACCCCTGCTGCACTTGGTGGCAGGTATATATTGTCAATGTCTCCCGAAAGAACAGGGGTCGGTCTCTCATCCCCTTGTGTACGCATCTCCTGTCACAACCGGTATTCACCAGGAACAACATGACGGTTTCTGAGCAAGACGTTGAGAAGAAGGTGGACCTGGCGGTCAAGCCGGCCTCGGAGGAAAGTGTGCCGCCGCACGATGACTTGGAGCAAGGCGCCATCAATCCCTTGAAGCGGAATCTCCAGGGTCGCCATATGCAAATGATTGCTATCGGTGTGTACCTCATACCTGCCCGGATGTGCAAGGCAAGACTGACAAACCACCCCAAATAGGCGGTGCCATTGGCGCTGGTCTGTTTGTCGGCACTGGGAATGCTCTGCAAGAGGGAGGACCGGGTTCTCTGGTATGTTGACCAGACTAGTTGGCAGACTCAGGAAAAGGCTGACCGAAAGTTCCAGCTCCTCTGCTATCTTATTGTCGGCGCTATGCTCTTGTTGACCATCCATGCGCTTGGAGAGTTGGCTGTCCTATACCCAGAGAATGGAGCTTTCTTCAGTTACTGTGTCCGGTTCATCAATCCATCATGGTCAGTCTTGCGACGAATTGAAAAGAAGAAGGTCGGCGCTAATACCATCACAAACAGGGGATTCGCCGTCGGCTGGGATTATGCTATCCAATGGCTGGTCATTTTGCCCTTTGAGCTCACAGCGGCTAGTATCACTATAAGGTTCTGGCGAGACGATCTAAATGTCGGGATCTGGATCGCAGTATTCCTTGTGGTTCTGAGCGCCATCCAAATCTTCGGTGTCCGAGGATATGGTGAAGGTAAGAAACCCCCCCCCTGTCCTGGCGGGTCATTGCTGATCAAATTATAGTTGAATTCGCCCTCGGAATGATCAAGGTCATTGCACTCATTGGGTTCATCATCTTGGGGATCGTGATCGACTGCGGCGGTGCACCAAAAGGTGGATACATTGGAGCTCACTATTGGCACGTTCCCGGTGCTTTCACGGACTTCAAGGGGTTCTGCTCGGTCTTCGTGACGGCTGCCTTTGCTTTCAGCGGGACTGAGCTGAGTGGCCTGGCCGCGGCAGAGGCTGCAAACCCTGCCAAGTCTCTCCCGAAGGCGACGAAGCAGGTCTTCTGGCGTATCACGCTCTTCTACGTTTTGGGAACATTCATTGTCGGTCTGATCGTGCCGTACAATGCCGACTACCTTCTTGGATCATCGGGCGCCAACACCAAGGCTTCGCCATTCGTTGTTTCCATCCAGAATGCCGGTATTAAGGGTCTGCCATCTGTCATGAACGCAGTTATCACTCTTTCTGTGATCAGCGTGGCCAACTCCGCCACATATGGATCTAGCCGGACCATCCAGGCCCTGGCTGAGAGAGGCATGGCTCCAAAATTCTTTGCGAAAGTCGACAAAGCTGGTCGGCCTGTCTGGTGCCTTGCACTGCAGATTGCCTTCGGATTCCTGGCCTTCATCAATGAGGCGTCGAACACGGGTGGCATCATTTTCGACTGGCTGCTGGCGCTCGCCGGTATCTCCGACTTCTTCGTCTGGGGAAGCATCTGCTTCGCTCACATTCGCTTCCGCAAGGCCTGGGCGCACAACGGGCGCGATATCAAAGAGCTCGCCTATGCTGCCCCGTTCGGTGTCATTGGTAGCTGGATCGGCCTGGCGCTCAATGTGCTGTGTCTGATCGCCGAATTTTATGTGTCAGTTGCATCCATGAGCGCGGAGTCATTCTTTGAGAACTACCTTGCCCTGCCTTTGATCATTCTCCTCTTCGTTTGCTGGCAGATCTATACGCGCATCAACAAGGACCCCAAGCTCGAACGTGGCGGCTGGTTTATAAAGGTGCAGGACATGGATGTCCTCACCAATATTCGAGACAGTGCTTTGGACGTTGACCTGCCACCGAAGGTCGAATATCCGACCTGGGGTGCATGGTTCAAAGCAGCACCCACGAGACTTTTCCGCTCTATATTCTGATCAGGGAGCGCAAGCTGTATTGAAAGCATAGAGTGGTAGTAGGTGTTTGTCAAGGGTGTTTAATAGTAAATGCAGAATGTATATTCAATGCAATGTGTTGTTGCAGTTGTGAAAGTGTTGTCGGCAAAAGTGTAGATCGGCTACGGTAGCCCACGCAGACCAGTCACGTTATCGATAAACAACTTTCTTATCGCGCGAAAAAACGGAGCTTCGTCTTGCATTTGTCCGACATGTCCTGCTCCCGGGCTGCCGTACGAAAAGCCCTTCGATGTGATGTTTGGCGATCAAGCCCAAGGATCTTGCGACTGTCGTCAGCATTTCCGTTGAATGTCGCGCCACCAGGAGGTCGTGGAAACTCTCCACACTTCATCCTCAGATTGCATCGCAACTTTACAACGGCCCCTTTCCGGCAAGAACAGATCTCCGAAAGACAAATCCGTGCAACAGAGGTCCTGCCCGTCTGCTGCCCTGGATGCGGCGCCTTCTCCCAGACCGTTTGGCCGGATGAACCGGGATACTACAATCCGAGCAGAAAGCAGACGCGGAAGCTGTTAGCCGCTCAGAGTCGTCCCCTCGACGGTCAGGATGCAGATGGCCCAGCAGAATATATTCCATCAGAATCCGAGACCAGCGAGGAGCAAGCAGTCCCCACTCCTATTCATGGTAGGACATCGTTGTTTACTCTCAGTCTTGATTCGACGCTAATCAAAAACATAGATGAGATTTTAGTGAACGAAACCGATATTCTGAATGAGACAGATACGTTAAAACGGACTTCCCACATTTGTGACCGGTGCCATGACCTTACGCATCACAACAAGGCGGTCACTACGCCCAAACCATCCATCTTGGCTATTCGAGAGTTCCTAGACGAGTCGCCACATAAGCATAACCGCATCTACCACATTCTTGATGCCGCCGACTTCCCCATGTCACTGGTGCCCCGGATCCATCGGGCACTGGCGGCCCAGGAACAGCGTGGTCTGAACCGACGGGCATCGACCGAAAAGTACCTTCGCGGCAGAAAACTCCCAACGGTCTCATTCATCATTACGCGTTCGGATCTTTTGGCTGCCAAGAAAGAGCAAGTGGACTCGAAGATGCAATATGTTCGCTCAGTGCTTCGCTCGGCTCTGGGTCGGGCGGCAAAGGACGTGCGTTTGGGTAACGTGCATATGATCAGCGCGCACCGAGGCTGGTGGACTAAAGAGGTCAAAGAGGAAATCCGCGAGCATGGCGGAGGAGTCTGGGTGGTTGGGAAGGCCAATGTTGGGAAGAGCAGCTTTATTGAAGCTTGTTTCCCAAAGGATTCGAAGAGTCTTGAGAATATGGATGAGTGGATGGAGCATCACCGAGATGGGGTCTCAACTCAACTCGACTCCGATAGTCTTTTGCCTCCTGTCCCGGCCGAAGATCAATATCCGGTCCTTCCAGTCGTGTCTTCTTTGCCTGGGACTACCGTCTCCCCCATTCGCATCCCGTTTGGTCGAGGCAGAGGAGAAATGATCGACTTGCCTGGCCTGGAGCGTGGTGAACTGGAAGACCATGTTCGCGACGAACATAAACGCGACTTGATCATGACGAAACGCATCAAGCCCGAGCGTTGCACAATTAAGCCTGGCCAATCTCTTCTCCTAGGTGGTGGTCTTGTGCGCCTCACCACGGTTAATCCAGAAGACACCATGTTGGCAGCTTGTTTCGTGCCCATTGAATCGCACATCACCAAGACGGATAAGGCAATTGAGATGCAGACCGAGCAGCGCACCTATCCGGGAACAGTGCTCATGAAAGAAGGCACAGGGTCCTCGATATCCTCGGCTGGAGTCTTTGATCTGGAGTGGGATGTCACAAATTCAAATCTACCCACCACGCTCGCAAAAGCCGTGAAAGACAGAGGTGTCACTCCAGGCCGCTTGCCGTACCGCGTGATGTCAGCCGATATCCTCATTGAGGGATGCGGCTGGATTGAAGTCAGCGTGCAGGTTCGCGCAAAGCCCAACCCAGAGAATGACTCGCAGCCCTTTCCCCAGGTGGAGGTATTCAGTCCCAATGGGCAGAACATTGGAATTCGGCCACCTATGGAATGTTGGGAGTTCATTGCCGAGAAGCACAAGGCAGATAGGCGCAAGAGGCCGCGACTTGTGCGTCGACCTAGCGGAACTCATTAGACGTCCTCTGATTTTCTCTGTATTTTTAGCCCCGATGTACATTATATTTTCTAGCATAGCGACTGGTATTGCCATGGGCAATAGTATATCACAACTCTTGCTTTGTATTTCCCTTTTACACATGCTCCAACACTGGCTTCCTTTGTTCTACAGTGGGTTGTTGAGTGTCTAATTTTATTTGTGGAGATATGGCAAATGCGCCATGTAAGTCACCCGAGGCTGCATTGATCTCACTCCGCTTACATTTACAGAGGTCCCCCATAGCAGAGAAGATAAACCGAAGTTCAAAGACTATTTACATTCAATTTGAAGCTATTCACAAGTGCATTCCGGAAAGCTCGCTTCCGGTGCTCTGGGCCAGTCTGGACTTATCAATTGTACTGGACAGTGACGCTGTTATCAGAAACGGACGAAGACGTGAGAACGGTGCTGTTCTGCTGAATATCCATAATCGAAGCACCTGCAGGCCCAACCGTGGAGCCACCATCAGAGGCCTGAGCATTTGTGAAGGTCACAGTACCGAAGTCCGCAAATGGGACCATGCCACCGCCGGACTCGAAATCTTCGACGATCCACTCCGCGTTATATTCACACAGGTCGCCCTGCACGCCAGAAAAGCTGTGGGACACTGTCTGGCCATTTGAGGTATTCTCGATCGTGGCGTTGCCTGTCGACGTGGAAGAGGCATCCACAGTCACTCGGATCGTATCTCCCGCTGAGATACTGATACCACTGAAGTCATATGCAGCATCTGGGTACCACTCGTACCATGCGTCGTAGCTTACCGAGCCTCCTTGAATACAGAAGTCGACACCGGTTTGCAGAATAGCGGTGGAGCAAGTGTCCCCGTCAATGCCAACCCAGGCAGAGGCGCAGTACTGGGTGCTGGAGTCGCCGCCGGCTGGGGCCTGGGGAGTCGGGACCTGGAACTCAGCAGAGACCGCGGTATATCCGGTTCCAACGAGGACAGCTCCCGCCCAATTGGAATCGTACTGCTCCTGGATGATGTCCTTGTGGCCGTTGCTCGGGTGAAGCAGCTGGCGGGTACCAGGCTTATATGGTGGGTGACTCTGGTGACGTGCCTTGCCATTGTGAAGACGGCGAGCTTGCTCGCGCGCCTGGCGAGACGCCGTCAAAGGTGCCGCAACGGCGGAGGTCGCAAGTAAAGCGGCACTGAGAATAGAGTACTTCATGATGTAGTAGCGTTCCTTGGGAAGCGTTCGTTTGAATAAAAGACAGACTGGGTCAAAAAAGAAAAGACTTGGAATACCAAAGGACAGTAGAGGAATTAGCACTCTTTATATAGTATTTCTATACAGAAACAATGAGACGAAACTTCTTCCATATCGAGTATAAATGTATGCTGCCATACTCAGATCCCATATACAAATCAGCCTCGATGTAACATAAGAGGTAGCATTGAAAGAGTATAATTCCACTAGGCGTGCAATTTGAGACCGACTAGTTGATATACAATACTAGGGTCTGCGGAGGCCGATCGGTGCCTTTCAAATTCGTTGACTGGAAATTGGAAAGATCGATGAAACATGCCCCGCATGCACATGCTTATGTTAGGAAATAAGCCACGAAGAGGGCCTATCAAGATCTTTTGATCGACATCTAACTCCTGTTCACAGCCCGTGCCTTACTCGATCCCAAGCATGCTCCGGAAGGCCTTGGGTGTCCGACGGCTCACGCCCGGTCCTTGGGGTTGATCAACAAGTATACACCGCCAACCAGATTGCTAGGAACATGGATGCAACCGCTGAAAGTTTAGATAAGTCGGAGGTCCGGTTATCTCCAAGGTATCAAAAGATTTGATTTGCATACTGGTTCCTGAAATAATGTCTTAGCTGTTGCTAGGCTCTTCCCGATGGAGTATGTAGCGGCAGGTACGATCGCGTTGAAAAAAAAAAATCTATGTGAGTTGATAAAGCATTGGAAATAGCTTCGACGATACTCTGAACCAAAGGTACATCGAGCTGTGAACATGAATAGTATTTTCACGGATATATCCCGCTGTAACTGGCAGAATGGCATTGCGACAAGGGCGCGTCGAGGGCCCAGTACTAAAATGGAAAGGAAAGCCGTCGACTACTGCATCCGACCCACCCCTCCCGATCTCACTTTACCCAACGAGGGAAGAGCAGGCAAGGCTAAGCTACGGGTATGGTTCCTGCAGCGTTGCCACGTACTGATGAAGGACCCTGTACCAATAATATAGCCGGTCTATACGTGGTATCCACATGCAAGGTCTAGTCAACGTACATTTTGTTTATAGATCCCTATCCTGAAACAGATCTGCATAATTCGGAGGCTACCCTATAACATTTGGCCAAGCCCAGGCCACCATTACAGTTAGTCAATGCACGAGTCACTTCCTTTACCTGAAGATCATGTAAGTATACGGCGACGAATGATGACTTCGGGACATTCGGCACAAAATGGCTAACCGTGGTTCGGTTCTTATTGTTTGTTTATTCACTTTCTCCTGTTCGGAAAGCGAAACTTTATCCTCCGGTTTCAGTCGGGGGTTACGACGATTAGAACGCGGTAGAAAACGAGGAATTCATTGAGAACATATAGCATTCGTTGCAAAGAAGACACTCGTAACTGACAACTGGGTGGACTTTCATGCTGCCTTCTCGATTGACGAGTCGGGCGAAGGACTGGCTTTAGGCGAATAGGTTGGTCAGTGCTCGGCACAGCACCGGTCCAGGTATACAAATTTCATGGCGATCAACCTCACCAGATCTTGCCCTGGTATTCCTAGGATGGGATCGTTCTGTCCCAAGTGTTCTAAGGCTCAAGCGATACTTCGGTTTTGGATGGTTTCATTGAGGAGCGAAATGGCCAGAGCCCAAGTCTGTTCTAGTGATGGATAACGCATATTTCCTTCGCTCTGACTATATATATCAGCATGGCATACCAGTTTGTAGTGTTGGGATTGCGTTGCGGCACTCTTGGTTCCCATAACCAGTGAGCTTATCTCCGTAGGGTACGGTCAAGGAATTCCTAGCATTCGAAGTCCAGAGGGAATATAATTTAAGAGGAAAATATAATCAATGCAGGAGCCACAGATGACCCTTTCTCCTTTTCTTCAGCGAACCTAAGGAGGGTGGGTGGTAACGTTCCTCTATCCACCATGTGAAGTCCATTGGGAGTCGCGGGGAAACAAATGAGGCAAGACTTCCCAACCTGCCAAATTCTGCGCATCGGGAAATCCTCTCCGTCATGCCTATCATTTGAGGGCGAATACTCGTAGAGTCTATGTATGCGGTGTTCTGTTCAAGCAAAACTTGGATTATGATGTCATACGGATGTACTCGTCATATGGTTCCAGCTCAACAATGTTTATATAAGAAGTGCTGATAAATCAACCTACGAGTCACTCTCGAGCAGTATATATTGTGGTTGTTTATGCAGCCGCTTTGGCTTTTTCCGTTCTGCTGAAATTCCAATACGGAGTTCATTAGCCATGAATCACGATATTCAATCCAGTGTTTTCCCTCCCAACTGGAAAAAGCGCAATGCTTGGATCAAAACGTCGAATGACGACGCCCAGTTGGTCCGGATCAGCTACATCGACTGCGAACCGCCATCCACTTCGCTGCCGAAGGGAGTCATACTCCTAATTCACGGATTCCCCCAAACCTCTTACCAATTCCGGCATGTAATACAGCCACTCGCTGATAAAGGTTTCCGTGTAATAGCCCCGGACTACCGCGGGGCTGGACAATCATCGCATCCATCTCACGATTTCAGAAAGTCAACGATGGCTCGAGATCTATTCATTCTCGTTAACGACCATCTTGGAATTGCGTCAGAGATTCATGTGGTCGGCCATGACATTGGTGGCATGATTGCACATGCATATGTTTCGCTGTATCCGCAACATGTGGCGAGTGTTATCTGGGGCGAATGCCCGCTTCCCGGAACTTCCAGCTACGAAGCAAACAAAAAAATGCCGGAGCAGTTCCATTTCATGTTCCATTGCGCACCTGACGACCTGGCACCATCACTTGTCGCTGGGAGGGAGAAAATGTACCTGAATCATTTTTTCTCTAAACAGACTTTTAACGCTAACGCCATATCACTTACTGACCTCGAGTATTACACGTTGCAATATTCGCAACCGGGAGCTCTTCGGTGTGGCTTTGAAGTATATCGAGCGTTTGAAGAGGATGCCAAAGAAAACCTCGAGTCACTGCGTCTGAAAGGCAAGTGTATGCGGCCCGCGCTTATTCTAAGTGGTGCGGAAAGTCGACATGCTTCCGAGGCTAAGGATATGGTGAATGAGGTTTATGGTGGTGATGTGCAGGTTGCGACGGTGGAAAATTCTGCCCATTACATTGCGGAAGAGAATCCCGAGGGCTTTGTGCAGGTAGTCTCGGCATTCGTGTCTAAGTACCTGAAAAAGGTATGAAGAGGGTGTATCGAGAGGGTGCTTTCTAGCTGGTGTTCTGCATTATCGCTTCCTTTGTCTCGCTCTCAACGTGAGAATACAGTCCATGAAACCATTTTGCCTAAACCCCCAGCGCGAGTGACAGCCACCGCTAGTTTGCTGGCGGCGGCGCCGCTCATGGGGGCAGTAACGATGAGTGGAGTTCGAGTCCAAGGGAGGTGGTTTTTGAGCACATTAAGGCGGGCCAAAATTGAAATTCAGTTAATATCATGGAGAAGACGTTCAATTTTATGGTCTTAACGTAGGTCTTTCATGGCATCATGCCAGGCCCTAAGTTCAAATGCCGAGCGACAAATCGTGTAACCCTAAGAATTAGCGGACTTTATTTTCCTGCCCGACGTATAGTTATATCACTTAACGGTCGTTTTAGATTAACAGAGCAAAAGAAAACCAAAGCCGGTTTATATGGGAGATAGGGCACCTTGCCAGAAAACTGTCTGTACTAGCACTATAGCTCGAATTGGTACCTGGTCTTGCAGGAGCAGACACTCCTCTTTTTGCAGGCGCGGCCGAGGTTTTTTGTTTTTAAGAAAACACCAGACTCAGACCCCAGTATCGTATCATCACTTTGAGCCATGATCTCTCAATCCCAGCGTAATCTGAAAAGCGGCCGAGTATGAGCTTTTGATTTCGCGGCCCATTCTCCCAACACCTTCGAAAACGACATCGGGTTCCAAAGACACACTTAGAAGCTCAACCCCATGACGCAGCTCCTCGATTAGCCGTTCAGCATCAGAAGCTTCTGTAGCAGGCTCGGGCTTGTTGAGGAGATGGTAACATGTTCCCAGGCGATCAGTCGCGAGACTTGAACGTAATCTGTGGACGAGCATGAGGAGAGCGTAAGAGCTTTGCATGGCACAGCATGCGAAGTAAGGGATGCTGTGTGGATATTTGTGATATTCTAAGTCTGAAAAAATGCCTTTACTGCTCAGAGGATATCTCTCAGTTGTGTCTCCACCGAAAGCGCTTGGGTGTACCAAGTCGCGGAAACCCTTCGCAACCACGAGAGAAGCCTTCAGACAAATATGAGATGATTCTTGTTCTGTAAACGGGAAATCTTCATCGCGCTCTATTCCTCGAGAGGACGAAGGAGTGGCTGTGTCGTGCGAGAAGCCGTGGCTGTTGATCGAGGTAAGATCACAATATTTGTCTAAGAACAATGGGATATCCATGAAAGCTTTGGAACGATGCAGGCGAATTCGGGCACTGTAAAAGTCAGCAAGTGTAGAATTATGTGATTGAAGATAAATCTCACGTATAGATGAGAATTCGACTGATTCTCCACATATTTTCGGCCACGAGAGCTTCATCTCCTTGGTCAAATCCTGTTCGAAGATAGCGATCTGATTCGCTCATCAAGGACACAACTTGGTTATCCAGATTTCTGATTTCGGTGCTAATATCACGTGGAGGCACTGCCTCGATCACACGCTCTGGCCTTCGAGCCATTTGGTTACACGCATAAAGGGTTTTCTGGACCCTTATAATGAAGCACCAGGGCTTATAGAAGGGTCAGTAAAGGGTGGTCATTACTTTTGAAGATAAGAGGATACCTCTAGATGCATGTCAAACTGAGGGAAGGGGGTCGTGATGCGTTGATCCTCTGCAGTAATCACCGGTGGCTGCGTCGATTGTCAGTGGAAATTCTCATGTAGATCGGGCTAGAATATTTGATCCTACTGCAAGATGAAGATTGGAAGATTGATAAGTCACAAACATCTAATAATTAAGTTAGCAGCAGGGCATACAGCGTTCATGTAAACCCACAATCATCCACCAAGCGCGCCGTTGCGCTTCTGAATATTCTGTTGTAGTCAACCCAAGCTCATGGAGAGACATATCCATAGCCGTAGTCACAGCCTGGTTGATTCGAGCCCTCATTCTGGAGACATTGCCGCGTTGGCAGTATTCATAAATGGTGAGGATCACAAGGGCCAAAATTGGATCAAGCTGGAAAGGCACCATGGGATGCAAATGGCTTCTTTCTTGAGGTAGGGCAACACCCGGACTTGACATGGGCCCAATCCTGTCAATCTCATTTTCCGCACTTGCCAGTGCTGCCTGGGCAAACATATGTGCGTATGACCGTCTTAGCGCAACGTTTGCTTCAGTCATTGGGGTGGAGACTTGAGAAGGCGGTATCAGGACTAGGATCGCAGACAAGGCGAGGCTCAAAGATGACGTTGGCCAATAAGGCAAGTCCGTCTTTTTGGGTTCGATTGATCCTGTCGAAGGTCGAGTTAACCCATATGAATCTCTGTGCTTTGGTTCCGTTGGTGGCGGCAATAATGGGAGATATAAGTGAATATATATGTAGTAAGCATTGACACTGTCTCATAGATATCAGTAAGTTCGACTTTTTTGGGGGGTTCTTGGCGTACATGGCCGCTTCACTTTGATATGCTCTAGCGGTTGGTTGCTCTATATCGGCAGCGGGCACCGAGTTATGGGGGGCTTCAGTACTTGGGGTAAACTGTTCCCAAAATTGTCCGCCTCCGATTGTATCAGACACGCTGTCTGAGGACAAATCAAGGTTGTGAAGACCTGCAAATGGAGAAACCAATCCTATCATCTTATCCAAGGCAGGATCTAGCAAGCAGTCAGAAAAGGACAGATTTTAGAATATAGTGACTTACTTACCAAGGCTCTCGGTAATCTCTGGAGGTGAGGTAGGAGAAAAGGAAGAGGGTAGGTTCTCTGGCTCAAGACGACGACGTTGCTCTTCTGCATATCTTGCACCTCTTCGGACACCACCCCTACGACTGGGCCGGTAGCTACAGTCTCGCCCCCTGCTGGCACACTGACAGATTGATGATGGGTTAGCTTGGTCTTGGACAAATGGAGGTGGGGTGGGCTTACACTACCACATGGCTGTTTGCCGTCGCAGCGAGTTTTCGACGAGCGGCTATATTTTTCTGTCAACCCTATTATGACGGAGTTAACAAGGGGAAAGAGCATCTTGTTTACCATACAAGACATGCAGCCTTTACTACAGGAGGTTTAGCTCGAGTCATGATTTCGGCGCGTTCCTGCTCTGTCTTAGCTCTCTAGGTGAATGGAAAGAACGGCGGGTCGGAGGAAACAAGCGTCGCACCGATCGACATCATCAAAAGAGTCGACTTTTTTTTTCTAAACAGAATCCGTAAATAATGAAATCTGGTTCCGGTAAGCAGAGGGCAAACTTCAAAGTGCATAAGAAATTAGTTAGCATTCTACTCTCGCTTGACGTCGGTTCCGTTCGGCATTTGATTGTGGGCCAAACACCGAAGATCACAATCAAACACCGGAAATGGACCTCTCGTGAGGAGCAAGACACGAGCTAATCTCCTTAAATCTCCACTGGTCATTCATGCGGGCAGCTTGAAGCCCAATAAGCACCTCTTAGTCAGTCGCGCCTGGTAACTATTTGACAGCTCCTCCGAAGGCGCGGGGCTATAGCCATTCCTCCTCGGCCTGTATCCAGCAACGCATTGTTTCCAACCACACCTACCATAATGGTAGACACCTTCTCGTCCGTTCCGAAGGTGGACTTTGACCGACTGAACAACCCAGTTACGAAACAGGAGGAGCTGGCCAAATTGCGCGAGGCTATCTTCCTAGTGGGATTTCTGTACCTGACGAACACCGGACTTGAGGTGATAATAATATTCAATTAGTCTGATTAGCTCGTAGTACTGACTTCTGGCCCAATGATACAGGATCTCATCCACAGCACACATGAGCGGATCCCGGAGCTCTTTGCTTTATCTAAAGAAGTGAAGGAGAAATGTGACATGATAAATTCGCCCTCCTTTTTGGGTTATACACGCCTGGGTGCTGAAACAACTGCTTCAAAGACCGACTTCCGTGAGGTATGCCCTCTAGGGTCATTTCATTATCTTCCGGTGAATGGGTAATAACAATACCTGTTAGCAATTCGATTTTGGCTCTCCTGGTGTAAGGCCGTGGAGAGAAGACGATCCTTTCTGGCAGCAGCTTGAAGGCCCAAACCAAGTAAGTACCAATCTTACACCTGTCTCAATCATTACGCTGATCTTCTCCCCAAGTACCCAGACGCCCCTGGTGCCAAAGAGACCATTGAAGAATACTTCACCAAGGCCGGGAGCCTGGCGCAGAGATTCATGCATTTGGTAGCAGAATGTCTATCGCTACCACCTGCTACCTTTGACCAATTTAAAGGTAACATGGATCGACTCAAGTTTGTCAAATATCCTGCCAGTCCACCTAATTCGCAGGGTGTGGGTCCGCATAAGGACTCGACAGGGCTCTTCACGTTCCTTTCCCAAGATAATACAGGCGGACTACAAGTTCTGAACAAAAACGGACAGTGGATCGATGTGCCGCCTGTGGAGGGAAGCCTTGTTGTCAATATTCAGCAGGGATTTGAGGCTATCACTGGCGGAGTCTGTGCGGCTACCACACACCGCGTGCTAGTCAGTCAAGAACAACTATGGCGGCCCTGGAGAAATGCTAAGCTCATGTTACAGGCCCCTACACAAAGAGCACGGTTCAGCATTCCCTTCTTTCTGGGCGTGAGGCTAGATTTGACCTTAGCCGAGCTCAGGGAGTCCGCAGCGCATATTGTGCAGCACATTCCGGTCTCGGATGATAAGGAGAAACGAGACGTGGATGTCGCAAGCGAGTTCCTGTCGCCCTTATATTCATGTGTATGTTCGACAATGCCCTTTCAAGACTGGAGTCGAGGCTAACTATATCTCATAGTTTGGAGAAGCAACACTCAGGAATCGAGTACTAAGTCACCCTGATGTTGGGAGAAGATGGTACCCGGATTTATACGAAAAGTATTCTCGGCAGGTTCTGAAATGACTTCATCAGGCTCAAACTTGAACTTGGTGCAAGGCTTGCTTGGGCTCGACTTTTGCAGGAACGTCAAAGCTATATAATATTCCTGGATATGACCGAAAGACGGCAAAAACAATATAAAAATTCTTTCTTGTATTTTCTTAACCACATAAACTCATCAAACATAGCTCTTTTTGCAAAACAACGAAATCGTCTACTCATCCACGTTGGTAAACTGGAAAGTCGGCTGCCCAGGTACCGCACTTTCAGCACTCAGGCCCTCCCTCTTCTCACCAGTGCCCACGACCTCACCGGTCTTGCCACCCTCATCAACAGCAATAACCTCAATCTCCTTGTAGCCCGCGGTACGCTTCAGACCACCCAGCATCTCGGAGAGAACAGCGAACTCGTCGAAGGGCAGTTTGCGTTCAAAGACAGTTTCGGGAGCCTCGCGGCCCTGGACCAGGCGGCGCTTCAGGACTTGGACGAAAGGCATGGCCTTCTTCATTTCGCCAAGCTTGCCGACCTTGGCGTTGAGCTCCTTGTCATTAATGGAGACGTTGAGAGCGTCAAAGGCGTCGCGGACGAGGTCGATGTACTTCTCTTGCCAGGTGGGGTATTTCTTGGCCGCGAAGATGGTCAGCTTCTTGGGCTTGCGCGGGTCAAAGGTTGACGCTTTGCCCTTCGACAGCTTCTTGGCGAAGTTTGCCTCCGACGACAGGATGGAAGACGCGGTGCCGCGGACGTACGCTTGTGCGGCGGACAGCTCGGGGGAGGGCTCGGGAACCTCGGGGAACCTGGCGTTGTGGATCGTCTCGGGCTGGTGGGATGTTAGAATAGGGCAGATGGGCAATAGAAATAGAAATACTGACCTTCTTGAGGACTTCTAGCCAAATGTACTCGGCCCAGTGGGGGGCAATGGGTGCCAGCATAAGAGCTTGCATCTCAATGTAACGCAGGACGATATCCCGGTGCATACCCACGCCGGCAGCAGTCGCGGATTCACGGTAGGTGTCGCGCGCACTAGTCAGGTCATACAGACCGGACTTCAGAGCAAGCTTAAAGTCGGTGCTAGGTGGACATTAGCAAACTAGAAGCTGATCAGAGTCAAACAAACTTACTCCTGGAAGTGCTTCCGGGTCTCGCGGACTATGCTGTTAATGTCGTTGTCGAACAGCTTGTCGGCGAAAGCATCAGCGGGGCCGGTACGCAGAGTGTCATCCTTAACAACCTCCTCAATCCACTCCTTCAGGGTGAACAGGCGCAAGATGTTGCTGTTGGCGACAGCCTCCTCGAAGTTAGCATCCTCGATGCTGTCACCAGCATCGGCGAAAGCAATACGGGTCGCGTCAGCACCGAACTTGTCCACTGCATCCTTCAGGGTGAGGAAGTTGCCCGTGCTCTTGCTCATCTTTTCACCATTCAGCAGAAGGTGACCATTGGCACGCACACCACGAGGCCAGAACTCCGGCGGGAAGAGGGCGATGTGGATGTATAGGAAGAAAGTCAAGTGGTTCTGGATCAGATCCTTGCCGGAGACGCGGACGTCCAGTGGGTACCAGTACTCGAACTCACGGCGCATCTGCTGCAGAGCGTCCTTGCTAATACCGCTTTTAGCGATCAGGTCGTCGGAGATCTCGCGTCTTGTGAAGATGTAGTCCCACACTTCGTCGATCATCTGCTCCGCCTTCACGCTCAGCGGGCCGATCTGCTCACCATACCGGTCGCCGTGCAGGAGGTGGGCGATGGTGTAGTAGGCCATGTACACGGTGCTATCACTCAGACTTTCAACCAGGAACTGAGGGTCCCAGGGCAGTTTGGAACCAAGACCGTACGTTCTGGCGCACGCCCAGCGGTTCAGCCAGTCCAGGTTCTTCTCAAATCCGTGTCTGGTCTCGGCACTGTAGGTGTTCAAGGTGTTCACGACGTGATCCAGGGTATCTTGTTGCCACTTGGCATCGTTCTCGCCATAGTTCAGGAACCATTGGCCCAGGTAGGCAACAACACAGTCATCTCCACTGCGGCTGACAACCTTGCCCATGGGGTCGGCAAAGGGGAACGCATCGCCACTATCATACAGAGACTTGCGGATCTTGTCCTTGGCGGTGCTGACGGGCTCGCCCTTGAGCTCGCCCACGAGCATGGTACCCTTGTAGAAGCCCTCCATGTAAGCCAACTCCTTAGCCTTGGCAAGCTGGTTGACATCCTTGGGAGAGTTGATCTTCAGCTGCTTGACCAGGGTAGGAGCGGTCAGGTTGCCATAGGATGGGGTCTCGATCAGCGGGAAGATCTCTAGCTCGGCCCATTCCTTCTGAATGCCGTAGTACTCGGGCTTCTTGGCCAAATCCAGCAGGGTAGCATAGTCGTCAGGGCTGTCAGAGGGGACCGAGGTGACAACACCAGTACCCTTGGCGGCCGAGACGGTGTCCATGGGCAGAATACGGATACCTTCAGTGTGCATGGACAGCGGCGCATTGACCAGAGTACCAACGAAGGCAGATCCTGGCGCTTCGAAGACCAGCGGCAGCTCATCTTGGGCCTTGGGGAAATGACCGTTGTCAAAGAAGTGGCCCTGGAAAGCCATATTCCAAGCAGCGCGCTTGGTCACGACAACATACTCCTTCTCCTTCAGCTTGAAAAGGCCGTAGTTAATCTTGGGCCCAACGAAGCAGCTCGTCTGACCGTACATAGTCTCGGGGCGGAGAGTGGCTGGGACAAAGTAGACCTTGGCATCATCCTCAATCTTGCCCTTGACCAGCTCCTGGAGCTTCGGTGACCATTCCTTCACCTTCAGCTTCAGGGCAGTGTATTCCTGGGGCCCAATTCCCTCACCCTCGGTGCGGTCGTGGTCCATACAAGGTTGGCCGTCCTTGGGAGAGTAGATGGTATACCGGCTGCCGTACATAATCTTGCCCAGCTCGTGGAGACGGTTCATCTGCCAGCGAACAAAGGCGTCGTAGTAAGGGTTGGCATCGGTGGTGACGAACTGTCTCCGCCAGTCGACGCGGGCACCCATGCTGTCGAGATCACGGATGGCAAGGGGAGGGAAGTGCTGCAGCCAGTGCGCAGCATCGGCGAACTTGTGGATATCCTCCAGAGGGACGCCAATGGCCAGCATAATTTGGAACTGGTACTTCATCTTCACAGTCTTGGCCGCAGCCTTGCTCTTCTTGCCCGAGAACTTCTCAGCCTGCTCTTTGACTTCCTGCGTGGGCGCCGGGGCCGCCTTGTCTTTGGCCTGCTCCTCCTCATCCTCTTTGTAGCCCTCGAAGTTCTGCCCGAACATCTTGACCTCGTCGCGCAGCTTATCCGCACATGCCTTGATGGGCATACCGGTGCAGTGGAATCCGAGCGGGAACAGGGCCCTCTTGCCCTCCATACGGGCCACTCCGGTCATGAATTCGACTTTGCTAGCGGTGAAACTGTGGCCGGCGTGTAGGGTACCGTTCATGTAGGGATAAGCCATGGTTCCAAAAAACTTGGGGTACCTTTCACGCAGCTCCGCGGCAGTCATGGCACCTTGAGGAGCCTCCGCAAAGGAGGGAGCGTTGACCTCGAAAACCCCGTTGTCCTTCCATTGGGCCTGGTACTTTTTCTCAATTGCGATCAGGGAGTCACGCTTGTCGGTCTGGGAGCTGTTAGCTATGGTGTGTTCGCAACGAGGGGGAGGGGCAGGGCAACGTTTTCGAGTTTAAGAGTGTTTTTAGTGTCGTTGCTCGGATCGAGCACAGCAGCGGATGCTGCGGCGGTTGCCATGATTCTCGAGTCAAGGTCTTTTGCCTCTTTAGCCCGAGATGCACAGCGTGGAGGGCTGGACTTGAATTGTGGAAAATCGGACTTATCGATTTGTGAGTCCAAAAAGGTAATGAAGGCGCACCACGTGACCCAGCACCGCAACTTCTGCCGCCGCCAGGAACAATTTCCACGACACTCCTATCACGACCACAATTTGGGCAATGCAGAGCCACATCCTCCATTGATTCTCCCTATTCATATAATAACAGTCCTGGAAATTCATTGGCACGAGGGCTAGCCCCTTTGCGACACATTCTGCCATCATGGTGAACCTATTCAGGCGGATGCGGAAGCTCAATGCTGTAAGTCCTCCCGACACATGGGATTACTCTGGAGAAAGAAGACCATTGGCTGACTTGTGGTGTTATTTTACTGTTTACAGAAGGTAAATCACTTCTTTTCCAACAGTCGCGGCAGCGTTGGACCTCAAAATTGCGACGACGATACACCGGAACAAAAAAACTAACCTGGTCCTTAGATCCTCAACATCCGCGCCGGCACCGGAGCCGCCATCCTTCCCAATCTCACATCCGCCACAAAAGAATTCCCTGCCGTAACGCGGCTGCACCTGACATACGCGCAAAAGATCTACCAAGGCCACGCCGGCGCACGACATTTCTGGCGCAAGTGCATGCCACGTCTGAAATACCACAACCCGGGCGTCTCAATGACGGTGCGCCAAACACAAGACCAAGAAGTACCCGCCACATTGACGATCTACTTTGCCGAGCGGACCAGCAGCACGGCCAACGCGCTGGTTGGCTCGACAGCCGTGACCGATGCCCATGCACCGCCGCCTGAAAAAACCGAGAAGACGGCTGTTATGAGCCTCAAGGATCTCTCCTGGACGGATATCTGGACGCGCGTGCAGGCTGCTACGGGCGCGCAGGAGATTGCGACCACGCCTGAGGATGCGGAGGCGTTGAACAAATTGGAGGAGATGCGGATTAAGGGGGAGAAGGATAAGGTGCGCGTGCAGAGTATGCGGCAGGCGAAGAAGGATCAGGAGCGGATGCTTGCTGAGGCGAGGGGTGAGGTTGAGAAGCTGAAGCAGACCTAAGAGGGCACCAATCTGGGTGTGGCTCTATTTCTTTTCGAAGACGAGAGGACCATATTTGTAACTGTAGCATAGCATCTTCTTTTCCTTACGACTATGTATTTCTGGATCATCTTTCTTTTTGACTG
The DNA here is from genome assembly GCF_028828495.1 of Penicillium riverlandense. Classification (NCBI taxonomy): domain Eukaryota; kingdom Fungi; phylum Ascomycota; class Eurotiomycetes; order Eurotiales; family Aspergillaceae; genus Penicillium; species Penicillium riverlandense. The sequence continues at coordinate 507,356 of NW_026643197.1, read as the reverse complement.
CATTCGTTGGAATATATTGATTGTGATTGACCAAAGCACTGGCCTTGGGAGTATAGAACTCTTATACAGCAAATGGCCCTAAATGGGGAAGATTATAATGAGTTTGATGCTTGTGAAATAACCCACGCTCGCTTGCAATTGGTATATAGCGAATTGAACTGAAACTGAAGAGAGGCGTACAGACGCTGCCCACGGACTCGAAGCTAGGAAGCGTGGAAGTGGCAGCACGAACCACAGACTCAGGCGTATAGCCAGATCTGAATTCAAGACAAGCTTGGAATGCACAATATACATCATCAGCCGAGCCAGGCAGGAGGGAGACCCATGCTCGGCGTATGTTCAAATGGCCAATCCCAGAAGTGTAAGGATACGGAATCATGCGTTGTCCGGGGTGTAGCTGGTCTCTCCCAGCATACTCTGTCCCGGGGCGACTTGTGGGGTCGGTGTTGTTGGACGCGGTTGGGCCGGAGCAGAAGGCGCAAGCAATGAGGGGGGTTGGGTTTGGACTCGTCCCACAGCAGCGGCCTGCAATCGCTGATCCAAAGCCTTGAGGGCCAGGGCACGTCGGCGCTCCGCTTCTTCCCGCTTGCCCCGTGACGCTCCGTCACGCTGATGGTTCAGAAGAGTGGGTAGGCCGGCCTCTCCTCGGGCCAGGACTTGCTGGTTCCCCGAGGCAATGTCAGCGGCGGAGAATGGGGTCAATATCCTGACCGTCACGAGCAGCGCGTAGATCTGGTCGGCAACGAAGGCAATCGGGGGCTGCATCACATCGGGGAAAAGACAGGCGAACGCAAAGGTCTCGCTCGCATCTCCCTTGATTCCAAGAGCACTATTTGACGTGCCGGTAAGGTCAGGCTGGTACTTGTAGAACCGCAGATACGTCCAGCTGGTCAGGAGACCGATCCAGGCCAGGATGGTGGCGGTGTCTGTCCCGAAAATGAGGCCGCTGACGGTGTTGAGAAGCAGGAACAGGGCTGGAAAATGCTTCACCCGCATCTTGACCAAACCCTTGAAGAGGGCCACGGTATGTTCGGGGACGAGTTGCTTGAAGGCGACGAGGAAGGAGGCCTGGATGGAGATGCCGCCGCAGATCTGAGTAAGACTATGAATAGTGGTCAGCATAGAAGGTATATGGAGTTCGTGTCAAGGCATACGCTCTGCTTGTGGACCCTCCGGCGGCACCCCAGATCAAGTAGATGGGGATAATCAGCACATTCGGGATGACAGCGATGATCGCGATGAACTTGCTGAACTCGCGCGAACCCCATGCGCGCTCGAGGTATTTCCCGCCATAGAATATGGTGGCCGCATTCAAGAGTACCGTAAAGATATTTTGCTCAACGAAGGTTGCCGTACATAGTGTCCACGGGTAGTAGTAGAAGAGGGAGGGGACGAGAGTCAGGTAGGGCACGATGGGAGACGAGGTGGTGGTGGAGTCGAGCTGGCGCCAGCGGGCGATGTTGTAAAGGAGGGACAGGGTGAGCAGACTGACGAGGAAGATGCGCGTAGCAGGCGGGATGTTGATCCGCAGCGACATGGTGATGCACCCTGGCGGGAAGCAAAGGTGGTGATTGTCTCGGGGGGTGAATGTGAATAAGAAAGTACAGTCAGCCACATGGACACCTCAGGCCGGCCATGTGGAGCAGCAAAGAGACGCATCCGCATCGATGGTTCCTGTTCCTCCATCGCAAGCCACACGCACGCCCGTCTCTCTTTCGCCTGTCGCCCTACAGACTAACTGACTGAGCTCTGGCCCTAAAGCTATGCTCCACTCCCCTTGAATCTTCTCTTCTTCCCTCCACACCACTCTTCCTCTTTCTCTACTCCTCTACACTCTGTCCCCTTGAACGCCCACTGCCAACTACCCTTTCACCCCCCCTCCCGAGAAATCCCATCCTTCAAAGTCTCTAACTCGGCCCCAACCCTGTCCTGTCTGGCCCCCCCTTTTTTGTACCTCGGAATCCCGATCCACCTGTCGCTCCGATCCTCCCAGCACTTACCCACATCCACCGTTGCTTATCCCTCCCCTTCTTCCATCCTCCCCGGAAAGAGCTCGCTCTTCTCGGGCATGCTCGCAGATCTCTCCGACTGGTCGCACATGTAATCCATCATGGCACAGCTTGACCTCACCTCGCATCACGTCAACTATCTAATATGGAGGTAAGTTTTCCTTCCCCCTCGTGTCTCTGCATGCGCGCGCTTAAATGCTCACACCTTGCGATCGCTAGGTATCTCCAGGAGTCAGGTTGGTTTCACCTTTCTGTGATCAGAGTCATGTGCCAGCCACCGTGCTGTCATAGTCTGACTTGATTTGTTTTCTAACCCGGTCCGGCAGGTCACGGCGAGGCCGCCGTCTCTCTGCAGCGCGCGTGGTTTCCTGACCCGCAGAGCCTCCCCTTCGCGCCTTACATCAAAACCCACGCCTTGGTATCGTTGGTCCAAAAGGGTCTACAGTACCGTGAATTAGAGTCCTCTATTGATAAGGTATGTTTCTGACATCGAAAAATCCTCTGCGCGACCAAAAAAAAATCTCATCCCAATTCCACAGGAGGGCAATCCCATTCCCGTCCCGCCAACCGAGTACTTTTTCGGACCGGAGCCCTTTGAACCAACCTCTCTGAAAATCCCCCGTGAGAATGTGGGTCCTGAACGGGCCGTGTCACCGGCCAAAGTTGTGCGCGACCGCAGCGCCGTCAACGGTCATGTGGCCGAGGTCCCCATTCTGGGCAAGAAGGTCCGCATCGAAAGCGATGCCAATGGCGATGAATCGATGGACGTGGATGCATCCCACCAAGCGAGCGAGAGCAAACCCGACACGCCTGTCCCGGAACAAGTTGATGGCGATGGCGACGTGAGCATGGAGGCCGATGAAGTGCCTCCTGAGCCCACCTTCACCCTGACGAGCGGCAGCAGCATCGGCGTCCAGATGACCCCGGCCAAGGCGGCCGACCTGGCCCCGGACACGACGCTGGTCGATGTGGCAGATGATCATGTGACCCGGACCCTGTGGCGGCCGCGCGATCCCACTGTCGTTGTGACTGCCGGCGACACATTCTGCAGCCTGTGGAAGCTATCGCTGTCCTCTGCGCCTGTGCCCAAGAGCTTGATTAACTTCAAAGGCGGCGATTCCTGTGTTTCGGCTGTCGCCTGGGATGCAGTCGGGGAGAAGTTGGCCGTCGCGACGTACAGCGAACTGCGCGGCGCCATCACTATGTACGACGTCAATGGAGATGCTGTGGACTTGTTACCCGAACTGCCACGGATGATCACTGGCTTACATTGGGCCCCCGATGGCTCACAGCTGGTTGTTGTTGCTTCGGACAACAGGACCTCGGAGCTGGCCCTGTGGGACGACACCGATCGACCTGACGTCTACCCGCCGCCGCAGCGCATCAACAGCCCCGTGTACGATCTTGCTTGGTGTGGTCGAAATCAAGTCTTTGCCTGTGGGAATGGCTCTGTCTATCAGTGCGAGATTGACCATAGCATCCGACTGACCGACACCTTCACATCTGGTGCCAGCAATGCCGCCTGGGAATTCGTCCGCTGTGTCCAAACGCCTTCTGCTTCGGTCGCAGTGGCGGCGTGCTCCGAAACCGCCTCGCTTTGGATTCCGACTCATGATATGCACATCGACAAAGCTCACCAGGGAGAGATTACAGCAATCGAGATTCGTCCTCAGGAACAGACCCCGCGACGGAATTCTTCGATTGTTCTCGCCTCCTACTCAACCGACGACAGCGTCAAAGTCTGGCAGGTCGATCTGGAGGCCAAGCAATTCAGGTGCCTTCACCGGCTGTTCTTGGGCCCGTCGACGCCTGCTCTTGCGGGTGGTTTCTCCCCCGATGGATACGCTCTTGGTGCTGTGAGCAAGGATCGTCTGTTCATCTGGAATGTCGAGCGGGGGGTAATGCCATGGCGACTTGGTCAGCGCCGGCCTCGAGCGAAGTCAAGAAAGAGGAAGCCGACCGTGCGATGAATGGACAGAACGGCCACTCTGGAGCCATCAGTGATCGCGCGCTCTCGTGGGATGCTGATGGGAAACGACTTGCCTACGGCTTTGGACATCAGGTCAGTGCATCTCTCTGGTCTAACATAGCAAGGCCCACGCTAATTTCATGTATAGATGGCGATTGTGAATCTGCAACGGTGACCATGAATACACTCGTTTGGATATTCAAGAAAAGTTTCTTCGGGTGATGCATATTTCCCACAAACTTTGTTGGACAAAGATTCCCCTCAATACAACCGCAACATGCAACCCTTCCACACAAAAACTTCGTGGACTACGCACACTCTCGGCGATGTTGCATGAATAAACTCGAGGGGATCGATCCTCATCACACCTCTCTTTCTCCTTCCACTTCCCCACCACCGGCGACGAAAGGAACAAACAAACATACAGGGGTTCATACTATCGAATAATCTATCACTTGGGAATAAGCAGCTCATCCAAACCTGGCGCGCTTCGGCTCAAGCGTACACACCTTCTCGTGCGACCCTTTCATTTCAGTGGACATACAATTGTGATTTAGAAAAAGATGCATTGCGGCATGCCTTGGTTGGGATTGGGACTCGGACGGACACGGCGAACGACATGGATTCACGGCGATGACGGCGGATTGGTTTCGGTTGGGAGGTTGGCACTGCTATTTTCTTGTTTCTAATTCTTGCCCGAAAATCAAGTGCAATCAATACCTACAACTACACTACACTACTTGTCTTGTAGCTTATTCCCTCTCCTCCCCTCCACCTCCCCTGTCTCCATTCTCGCTTCAGTCGTCGTGCTCGTGCCCGGACCTGGAATCCCTCCTCAACATCTCGCCATCCTCGCATCCACGCCGCGATCCCTTCGAGCACCAATCCATCGTCGGGATCACCCAGTTCCTCTTCCTTCCGACTCCCATTCCGTCTACTCCCCTTCTGCCGCGCACGATGATCCAGCCGCTGTACGCGAGTCACTCTCCGCTCTTCTCTTAGCGCATCAATATAGCACTGCAACCCATGCACAGTTCCCTGCATACCCTCTAACTCCACCGCATCTTCTACTAAATCCGCTTGTCTGTGCATTAAACATCAGTATCACTATACTACATATATAGGTATCCCTTCAACACAAAACACTTACAACTCAGCCACCTCACCCTCCAACTCCGCAATCGTCCTCGTCAAACCGCGACATCTCCCCTCCAACAACTCATATATCTCACCTGCTTCTCTGCGCCGGGAATCCAGTTCCTTATTCAAAGCAGTGACTTCACGCAGCAGCGCCGTGAGCTGCGACTGCATTTCTCGATTGGCGCGCGGCTCACCATCATCCGGTACATGTAGCAAGGGAGACTCGACCTCAGACTCGGGCGTCACGGCTGTGAGACCGGAGGTCAGGGATAGAGAGTGTCTGTGCGGGGGTCTGTATTTTGCGATTTCCTGGCCGAGTCCAGGGCGCGGGTCGTGCTGGAGGACCGACGAGATGGTGTCGAGGCATCGGTGGATTATTTGGGCGGAGGCGCTGTCTTCGGGAAAGTACATCCGGGTTGATGCGAGGTGTGAGAGGCGCGCCGGCCAGCGGAGGGAGTCGCGATCCATGTCTGAGTCGCTGGACATGTTGAGGACGTTGTATAGTAACTGCCTTATAGAGTAACTAACTAGTTGAATCCTGACCGAGGATCTCGTTTATCGATTATCGCGATAATCCCCGCGCTAAACTGCTTTAGGGCTTGGCTGCTTTCGTTTCTGGCATGAAGCAGCATTATTGTCCACATTGACATTGGGTCTCGTTGCGCCTTTCCTTTGCTCTTCTTATCTTGTCTTCCTGATTGGGTTGCATCCTAATCATCCCAATCCCGCCGAAGCCGGAAAGAGACCAAGTTCCCTCCCCACACATTTTCCCTTTCCGCCCAACCTTTCTTTCTTGCTTCGACTGGGAATTTCTCGCACCCGGTCACATCCCCGGTTTCCTGGAACAATGGCATCTCCTGTAAGACATGGACATTCCATCATACTGGGACAGGCTAACATAGATCCCTCCGATGACTCAGGTCGCCAATGTCCCGTCGCTCGAGACGGCGCGAGAAGTCATCGCGCAGTCGAGAAACTCCCAATTCCCTCCGAACCTGCTCCCCGTCACGGCCTCCATCTCTGCCGATCTGTTGACCCCGACGCTGGCATATCTCAAGCTTGCGGAGAAGTGAGTGGTTGGTGCACGTGGGGTGGTTGCGACGAATCTGACCGTTCAAGCAGTTCCCGACTGTCGTTCCTGTATGAGAGCGCGGCGACGACAGAGACAATTGGACGCTACAGCTTTGTTGGTGCAGGTGCGTGGTAACTTGGATATGGTCGGGCGGTCGCATGCTGACGACTTTTTTTTCTCTCCCCGCCAGACCCGAAGAAAGTGCTCAAGACCGGCCCCGGCCATGGGCACGTTGGCGATCCCCTCCCGATTCTGGAGGAGGAGCTTTCGCAATTCCGCGTGGCAACGGTCCCTGGTCTGATCCTACCCCCGCTGACCGGTGGAGCGATCGGCTACGTGGGCTACGACTGCGTGCGATACTTTGAGCCCAAGACCGCTCGGCCCATGAAAGACCCGCTGGGCGTGCCGGAGTCCTTCTTCATGCTGTTCGACACCATTGTCGCTTTCGACCACTTCTTCCAGGTCGTCAAGATCGTCACCTACATCCCCATCCCCAACACAGACGCCGAAATCGAAGCCGCCTACCGACAGGGACAGGCCGTTATCCAACGAACAATCGACACGCTGCTGCAGGACCGCACGCCGCTGCCACCGCAGGGTCCGATTATCCCGAACCAGGAATACAAGTCTAATATCGGCCAGGAGGGGTACGAGAACCATGTCAAGCGACTAAAGGAGCACATCTCCAAGGGTGACATCTTCCAAACGGTGCCATCGCAACGACTGTCTCGGCCAACTTCTCTTCACCCGTTCAATCTTTTCAGGCATCTGCGCACCGTCAACCCTTCCCCATACCTGTTCTATATTGATTGTCAAGATTTCCAGCTTGTTGGCGCAAGCCCCGAGCTTCTGGTCAAGGAGGAACGAGGACGAATCATCACGCACCCGATTGCAGGCACGGTGAAACGAGGAAAGACCCTGGAGGAAGACACAGCGCTGGCCGACGAACTCCGCGGCAGTCTCAAGGACAGAGCCGAGCACGTCATGCTGGTTGATCTGGCCCGTAACGACGTGAACCGGGTGTGCGATCCCATCACGACACAGGTCGACCGGCTGATGGTGGTCGAGAAATTCTCGCACGTCCAGCACCTGGTCTCGCAGGTGTCGGGTGTGCTGCGGCCCGAGAAGACGCGATTCGACGCTTTCCGATCCATCTTCCCGGCAGGTACTGTGTCCGGCGCGCCTAAGGTGCGCGCCATGCAGCTCATTGCCGAGCTGGAGGGCGAGAAGCGCGGTGTGTATGCCGGCGCGGTGGGTTACTTTGGGTACAACATCGCCAACGCTAATGGGTCGAGCGAGATGCCGGGCGCTATGGATACGTGCATTGCGCTCCGGACGATGATGCTCAAGGACGGGGTGGCGTATCTCCAGGCCGGTGGGGGTATTGTCTTCGACTCGGATCCCTACGACGAGTACGTCGAGACGCTGAACAAGCTCGGGGCCAATATCCAGTGCATCCGGGGCGCGGAGGCCAAGTATCTCAGCATGGAAGAAAATGCACGCCTGGCTGGAGCCAGATAATAATGACTGCTGGGCGTCTATTGGGATATTTCTCTACGATATATTTCGGCCTGAATTGAAGCTGCATTGTATAGAACTGCATATGACGTAATGTGCCTAGCCTGGGCCGACTTTCTCTCTTCACTCACTTACTGTGTCTCTGTTGTACATAACAACATCTGCAGACGCGTCAGCCGCCGCTCTCGGCCATTGCCAAGGACAGCGGTATACCATACATCGCTGCCTGCTGCCACCCCCGGGTCCTCTTACTTTGTCTGACGCGGCCCAACGTCGCCACTTGTGGCGGTGACAGGCCGAAGAGTAGAGTTTTGTACCGTAAAATCATTAGTAGTAAGACCCTGTAGATCCCCGTTCGCACTGTCTGCCCGAAAGTAGTAGTAAAAGTCGGGCGTAGGTATTATTCTGGGCGCCCGAGTCAGACTAAGCCGGATATGACGGCAGACTAGCGGATGGGGAGAGGAAGAGAATGTGAAGAAGAGGGAATACAATAAGCATAATCGTTCATTTTGGAATACATTAATAATAGATCGTGCTAAGAACTAACTTCACTTCCCGAATCATCATACTTGTTACCAGTGACACTCGCATCATCACCGTGCCAAGGCTCCCGGTCCAGCCACACCCCTCTTACTCTCGCTCATTCTTACTCTTCTCTTCCTCTCTCTGTTAACTCCCTCTCCTTCTTTCTACTCCCAACCTCGTCTTCCTCTCTTACCCACCTTCTCTTCCCTCTCGCCCAGGCAATTCCCTCGGTCTTTGTGCCCCTTGACCCACCCTGACTCTGCTCGTTTCGGAGGAGAGCCGTGCATGAGCAACGACCGCGCCTGACCTCTTCACTCACACTCTCTATCGCAAATCCAACCACAGCGGGCTGTGTATCCTTGCGAACGACAGCATTACCCCTTGTCGGTCCTGTCAAGACGGACTGATTGTCCTGCGATTGCCACTTGCTTCATCCCTGCTGCGACGGTCGCATCCTCATCCTCACCGGCACCATGTCCAAGGTCGTGCGGAGTGTCAAGAACGTGACGAAGGGCTATTCGTCGGTACAAGTCAAGGTTCGAAATGGTACGTGCTCGCCCGCGGCAGGCTTCTAGTGCTGTCGCGCAGCCTTTCTGTTGTTTTGTATCGAGGATGGCCGCCACACTCGTCTTCCCGTTGCCACCTGTTCCCTCCCCTGCCTCCACACCGACGTATAATTCTACGTCCTAACGCCAAGATGCTAATGTTTTACCTCCTCCAGCAACAAGTAACGATCCCTGGGGCCCGACGGGCACGGAAATGTCCGAGATTGCGGCCATGACTTTCGGCAGGTAGGACTGATTGTCTCGAACTGTCTGAACGGAAGGGTCTAACGTGATGTTCCATATACAGTCCGAACGAGTTCTACGAGATCATGGATATGATCGATAAGCGGCTTAACGATAAAGGCAAGAACTGGCGCCACGTGCTCAAGTCATTGAAGGTCTTGGATTACTGTCTGCACGAGGGTTCGGAGCTGTCGGTGACGTGGGCGCGCAAGAATGTCTACATCATCAAAACACTGCGCGAGTTTCAGTACGTCGACGAGGAAGGGAGGGACGTGGGCCAGAATGGTGAGTTGTGTTTTGCGGCTTGTCTTGTCGCATTGCTAATCGGTGTGACTGCAGTTCGCGTGGCGGCCAAGGAATTGACTGCATTGGTACTTGACGAAGATCGACTGCGCAGCGAACGGTCCGATCGCAAGCTTTGGAAATCTCGTGTCAGCGGACTCGACGATGGTATTGGGAACGAACCCCCGCGCAGAGAACGACGTCAACGCCGGCCCGGCGAGGAGGACGATGATGCAGAGTACCGCTTGGCTATCGAAGCGAGCAAGGCAGAAGCAGAGGAGGAGCGCAGGCGACGGGCTAAGGAGTCGGCCGACAACGATGACGAAGATCTGGCCAAGGCGATCAAACTCAGCCGGGAAGAGGAGGAGCTGCGGAAGCGTGAGTTGGAAGAGAGCAACGCGCACGCACTCTTCGACGACACTCCAACTCAGGTCCAGCCCACGGGCTACAACCAGGGATACCAGCAGCAGGGTGCAGTGGACTGGTTTGGCAACCCGATCAACGTGCAACAGCCCATGACAACGGGCTTCCTCAACAACCAGTATGCGCAACAGACCGGATTCCAGAACCAGCCCACCGGCATGGCAAACCCTTACACGAACGGCTTCCAACAGCAATTTGACCAGAACCCTTACGGCCAGCCTCAGAACAACATGATGCTGCAGCCCCAGGCCACCCTTCAACAACAGCAGACCGCATTCAATCCTAACAACCCCTGGGGAACGGATGCCTTCGCACAGCAGCAGCAGCAGCCCCAGGAGAACTATCAAGCAGCCGGAAGCAATAACCCGTGGGCCCAGACCCAGCCCCAACAGCCACAGCCCCAGGCCGATGCCCTCAAGCCGATGCCAACAGGCTCGAACAATCCTTTCGCCGCTCGCACTCAATTTCAACAGCCCGTCAAGTCAACAGGCCCACCTTCGCTCAACACTCTGTCCGAAGACCGCGCAACGAACCAGTTCAACCAGTCGAACAAGCAATTCATCCAGCAGCAGCAACCCCAGCCCAACCCAATCGCCAACTTCCAAGCTCCCCAACCAGCAAATGGCACCCCGCCGCCAGCTGCCCAGGCTCCGTTAGATCCACATCACGCTCGTCTGAACGCTCTGCTGGCCTCAGGCGAGGGTCTGGACACCTTCGGCAATGTCGGCGACTTGCGCATTCCCGCGCAGCACACTGCCCCGGGTACATTCGTCAATTCGGCCGGCCATGGTGCGGACCGTCTCCGCGCTGCCCAAACGGGCAACAACCCGTTCTTTGGTCAGCAGTTTGTGCCGCAGCAGACTGGCTTCGTGCAGCAGCAGCAGCAGCAGCCACAACAGCCGCCGGGTAACAATCCTTGGGGTGCTGGTCAGCAGCAGTCGCAGCATGGGGGTAGTAGTCTGATTGATCTGTGATGTTTTGGTTGAATGGATGGACGGATTTAGTTGAATTCAACTGAGTCGGATGTTTTCTCTCTTCTTTGTCTTTTCTTGCTTCAGTTTCATTCTTGTTCGCCCTTGAACTTGAACTTGAACTTGAACCTCGACTGAACCTAGTCTTGGCCTTGTGTTCTCGCTGGAAGCACAACTCTACCCTCACCTACACTACACACGAACGGATTGCGGATACCACCTGTTTCTTTTGTTGTTCTACCCCCCCCCCCCCCCCCCCCCCCCCTTTTTTCTTCTTTTTTCTTGTCCTTCCTCCGAGGAGAGGATTCTCTCGTCCTCGTCTGTTCACTACGCCTTTTCCTACCTACTATTTTCGTGACCAATACAAGCCAAGTTGCCCTCGGTGCTCGGTCTCTTTTTCTGGTATGCAGATGTCTTGAGTAGATAACTAGTAGTAGTTGGAGGGCTTGCTTTTTATTGTAAGTACCGTAATTTTACTTGTGCACCATCACAAGAATCAATATGGCTAGTCATGATGCCTCTCAAACAGATGGTGAAATATGGCTGACCATGATTCCATACGGATCGCGATCCGCCTCGCTGACAGCAACCTCCACCATCTCGTCCTGATAAACACTTTCGGCGCTAGAAGCAGGCGCCGCACCGCCCTGTTTCGCGCTCTCTGCGACAGACCGCAGTGCGGTCTCCCTATCTTCTTTCCATTGCCGCTTCAGGTCGTCGGTGAGTTTCTGCTGCATGACAGTTCCCAGGTAGCCGCGCTCGGAATTAGAGTGCGACAGTGCAATCACTACAGAGCCGCGCTCTGTCACTGCCAGTGCCTCGTGGTGGCTCATCTCGCCCGTAACCAGCAGATTTGGAAGTTCACTGCCTCCGCCAAGCAGCACCCCCGATCCGGAGCCGGGACAGACCCCTACAGTGTGGACGGTAGCATCACGGGTCGACTTGATAGACTGCGGGAGCGCAATGGCTATCCCGGCTGGGTATCCGATGCCCGCGGAGATGTTATCAATGACGGTTGGGAGACGTTGCGGTGACTCAAAGGTAATCAGACGACCTGCTCCGGCCGACTCGAATCCCTCCGGAATCGGTGGTGGGGACGGATGGATGGTAGTTCGCTTATGGGGCACTGACTTCTCAGTAGACCCGGTGCGGGCGGCGCGTCTGGGTTCGGGGTATGCAGGCTCCGCATAGAACAGCCCGGCTTCGACCTGGCGCTCGGTTGGAGGTGGCTTGGTGGTAGAGAAGGAACCCGTAACAATATCGCAGAGCCAGTCCGCCATTCCGCCGGGGACGGTGTCGACTGCCGTGTGTGGGGAGTAGACGCTGATGCCGTACTGTGCTAGTCGAAGGAGGGACTGTTGTTGGGTGTTTTCGAGGGTAATGGCCTTGAGACCGCGGAAGATGATTGGGTCTGTGCGAGGGATATTTCAGTTTCAACATGGACAGAACATGGAATAAATGGGAACATGGAATAAGTGGCAGCTTACGGTAGGCCACCACGGCAGAGTCCCGTCTTCGGATTGCCTCGTCCGCAACGGCCGTGGTGAGGTCGATCGTCAAGAGCACGGAGTTCCGCTGTCGGCGGGAGGGGTCGAAGGGAGCTTCGAGGAGCACTTTTGGAGCTCTAGTTAGAATCACACTTCCTTATACAAGGGTTGTCGACCTACAGCCGGTATTATCGAAGCTCTTGTCGGCCAATGACTCCGGGTATCTGCCGCAATGTTAACCGCAAGCTCTTCTCAATTGTGGGGTTCGATGCAGTACAGCTTTCGCATCGAGCTCACCACGGCCTTGGTGAATGGTGAACATGATGCTGGCGAAGACATGATCGACTGGCAGGTAGTAGTGCGAAGCCAATTCATGGAGAGACCGCGAAGAGTGCTTTGGGTCAGTCTGGTTCGGATCAACAGAAGAGGATGACGTAAATGTGTCACATGACGGGAGCTATATTGACCAAAAGGGCAGAGCCTTGAGGATCTGGCGAGGCCACTCTCCTCTACAACTTCCGATGTCCAAGTAAGAGTCGAGGGGCTTACTCGGTACCAGACATTGCAAATAGTGACTTACATTACCTTGTCTACCTGCAGACTACCCATGAACCTGCTTATCACACTCCTCAGTCTGTCAGTCACAGCCCTTTACTTTACGCTCTGTAACACCCCTTATTAGAAGCCAACACATAATGATGTTGCTAGACTCCTCGGTGGCATCATCTGCCTTGGGAAGGGGTTTGACTTATACTCCTTTCGACGATGATGATACGTGCCGACGTAAACAGCCTGATCCCTGGGAATGGAGTATGCCGGGCGCAGTGCCTAGCGTTCAGGCACCTGGCGGGGCAGTGCACGACGGGTATATATTCTTTTACCGGCTGGAGACGATTGAGACGGCGAAAGTTGATAAGGTACCACTAAACAAAGAGCAATTCCGACAGGCAATGATCGAAAGGGCTAGTGGAGCCACGCTGGCCCAGCGATATTCGAACTCAGCTACTGTTTACACGGGCGCGATTGAGGATCGTTTATTTGGATAGCGTGCGGCCTAGGAACTAAATCGTGCACCACATGGTAGATTCGGGCATGAATCGAATTTCTAATAATTAGGCACCTGTGTTCTCTACTCGCCCAGCTACCTATCATCTACTGTACCTGCTTAGCCACGGATATTGTTTGCGCCAGGTCATATGGACGCAGCCGTCCCCTCAACGTATTGCATTTCTCTCGATCTACTCTCTATGTCCGTATGTACGTGTAAAAAGCTCAGTTCCTATCATCTTAATGTGTATAAGTTCAGTACGAAGAGGGATTAACTATTCAGTTCTCGATTTGTAAGTCCCTACATGACTCGCCAACAGATCTACCAACGCGGGAATTGAAGTTGACAAGTGTCCTCAACATTCGAGTCATAGTTTAGGAACGAGAGAGTTATAAATAAACAAAAGATATATAGAGGATATCGAAGGATAATATGCCCGCCATAAACACAAAATGGCTCGCCGCAGTCCCATCCAGCTCCATCCCCTTGCGCTCTGTATTTTCTGCGCATCCGTTCTTCCAATAGTGGCCTTGACCGCTAGCGTGCCTCTGGAGAACTACCGCAATGGTTTTCGGACCGAGAACGTACGGGAGGCGCGGAGAGTACCTGGCCATCAATATGAGACCGAACTCTTCAAGGAGCCGTTTTATGCTAATGCGAACGGATCACTGAGAGTGTTCCACCCGAGAAAACTGGCCGTTATCGGTAAGCTTGTACGTCACCCTTTGCATCTACAATACTAATCTATTTATTTAGGGGGCGGCATTGCCGGTGTATCTATCGCACATGCCTTCAGCAACGAAGACGGTGCTCCACCAGAAGTAACCATCTTTGAGCGCGAGCCGCGTCTCGGTGGGCGAATCCACACTGTCTCCCTTTACGACGAAAATGATCTCTTCATCGAGACCGGTGGGGACACATTCTCTCCGCTTCACCGTATAACCGAACAGGCTCGTGATGTGGGAGTTGAAGTTCAAGATGCCTATCTGGGCAAGAATCCTCTGTCCCTCGTTAGTATATGGGATGGGCAGAATTTCACACTCAGTGAGAAAGACGAGGCCCGGGAGAACTATATGGCCCTGCCAAACTATCTGGCCCTAAGGGACTATCTCTCACTAAGTGAGACGGACGAGGTCCGCGTGAACTTTGAGACCCTGTCGGACTATCAGAACCAGCCGAATTATCTACCGTGGAATCTCGACGGAGTCGAAGATAACACAGACCTCGAAGTCCATTTAAAATGGCATATGCGGAAGGGGTCGTGGCCTCACCTAGGTCCTGATAAGGATGTTCTGCGTCAATTTGCCCAGTCCTGGGGATTCCCTGCGGAGCCGCAGGAAGAATTACTCGCCTCCAACCAGCGATTCCTAAGACGAATGGTGCGAATAGCAGACTCCAAGTTGAATCTCAACTCGACCGTGACGCGAATTCAACGACATGAAGATCTCACCTTTGATGTGCATTGGTTGCATGAGGGCTCAACGCATGTCGAAAGCTTCGACGCTGTGGTCATCGCAGCTCCTTTCCACCAGACAAAGATCGAGATCGATCCTCCGCTGCCAGCCGCAGCTATTCCAGACGAAGTCGCGTACAAGTCACTTCATGTCACGCACTTCATATCCCGACGAGGCTTGGATACGGCCACATTCAATCTCTCCTCTCATGGGACAGTTCCTGATAAAATCTGGCATTTCGAACCCCAGGATCCGCAACGAGCTCTCTCTTCTTCTGCTCCACCCTTCGTGTCCCTCAGCCGAGCTGACAGTTACTACATGCATGGCTGCATGCCGAGGAGTGAAAATCTCTACCAAGTCGTCTCCGAGCAGCCATTTTCCGACGATGACATCGCAACACTGTTAAGCCAGAATGGAATCGCGCGGGAGGACATCATATTCCCAGATCAGACCTGCTACCCTGTGAAAATGCATTCTCTGTTAGCTGCGTTGCCGCTTGATATGCGCGACGAGTTCGCCGCCAAGCTCGCTGAAATCGAATCTGCATCCGAGGAGCCAATTGTAGGACACCTTGGTGAGTTGTTGGGCTGCGTAGAGGATGATCCTGATGTGCGGTGGCTTCATCGGCAGCCCTGGCCGAATGCCGTGCCTATCATAGATCAAGCATACAATCCGGGACGTCGTGAGATGGCACCAAGATTGTTTTATGTCTCTGGGTTTGAGGGAGTGGAGGGGGCTTCCATTGCGGGAAGCGTTGACAACGCGATGAAAGTGAAGGATCGCTTGTTCTATGATTACATGTTTGACTAGTGGGGGGATTCCAGAGATTTGGTTTTGGAAAATTCATTCTGTACGTCATTGGAAGAGAAAAGGAACCAATAATAATGAAATAAAAGAAGGAAAAGAAAAGCAACAAGTCAGAAAACATAGCTAGTACGTATAGATTGGACATGATCATCGTCAAATTTGCTGGCATCCTTCCAGCATGGTTAGGAGGACCCTTAAAAGGCCTCAGATGCGGCACGTTGTGTCATCTAAATGGAGTAGTTTATAATATCCTTGAAGAAGTCCGACTCAACTTACGGTTGTGGGTTCGTGAGTGCCCATATAAATGCATCAGTTCTAGATCTCTCTATAATGGACCAGCACCAATCTACCTGAAGACCTCTAAGAGCTCCATACACAGTAGATGCTATCGCCTCGATGAACACATGTACTAACACCGACTCTTGATACAGCCACCAACGGCGTCGCGATGGAGTATATTATTTTGCTGAACTAGTCGTTCTGGTAAATGGTTTCTCATCTTCTTTCCGGGAGTGTTGTTACTGCTACTGCTGCAAGCGCTGGGACAAGCAACTCTGAAAGAGTGCCGACTCTAGGCCGGGTCTCTCTACTGGTGCCAAAATTGCTGTTGGAATCTGTATTCCTTTGGGAATAACCGTGTTCGAGGAGACTACTGGAGCAGGCGGATATCCAATTGAATGTATGATAGACAGGGAATAATCCTGATGCTAAGAGAGCAGTTCATCATATCTGCGGAGACTAACAATGCCGCTTAACGAAAAACAGATTTCGGTCAGACTGCCGCATGCAACAAATTATCCTCAAATCCCGCACAGTATAGCGTAGTGCCGAATATCGGCACTTTCCAACTGTCGGTTTCGGCGCGATGGCTTTATCTCACGTGATCTTAAAATTCAATATCAAAACATGTGAAGGGACAGAGCAGGACAGGATGTAGATGGTTCCGGTCGGGCAAGAAGTGCAGTAAACTTTGTGTCTATGTGGACGCTGGATCATAGCAGCAAGAATATTTTCAACGTGGTCGCATATCTGGGTATAGTTTTGTCTTGTAGCCATCTCCTTCCATCGCAGCTTACTCCTCCATCGCAACCGGCGTATCCTCCGCTCTCTTGCCATTATCGATTATGCCTTGTCCCACGGCCGCCTCGGCAATTTTCTGGGAGTGCGGTTCTTCGCGCAACAGCCGCAGTCTAATGACCACCACCAGCTAGTCAGCGAGGATGCTTCAGTTTGCAACATGCCGCTCTACTTACCTCCGCTTGTGGTTCTTGCCCTTGGTGTGCGCCTTCAGGTTGTACTCGCTCTCAAACCACTTGGAGCACTCGACACAAAAGTGCCGACCGAGGCCAGGGAGATCCTCGGCATCTTTGGTGGCCTTGTACTGCGCCAGGTGCCGGGGGAGTCGAGGTCGGCGCGGACCTGGTCGTAGTCCCTGCTGGAGTGAGTGGGTGTCATAAGAATGTCTGCGACGACAGAGACTTACCTCGTCCGGCGCTTGTTCTTGACTCGTCGCAGTGCACCCATGGTGATAGATGGATAGCTGATCGCAGAGTGAAAATGGATATCACCGATATCCGGAGGAAGACAGTCGCAGCGAAATTTCCGAGTGTGGGGCTTAGAAAAGAGTTGGCCGTGATTGGTCTGGCGGTTGGCCAGCGGCATCCTGGTCGGCACGCTCTCGGCTCAGGCTGGTCACCGGCTTACCGTGGTGTAATTTTGGGTATTAGTTGACCGATGACGTTTGCATGCACTCATGTTGATGTAGCAGTATCTAGGAGGCTCGAGTCTCGTACATAGATGATCGTAGTGAGGAGGATCAATTAAGACTTAGAATATTACACTATGTACAACGCTGATTTTCCTATCTAACAGGGGGCACCTTGGGGTCAGGGTTGAATCTGCCGTTGCTCCGGGCGAGAGGAATTGGCAACTTCGTGATTGGGCGGGCCGTCACATGCTGACTGACTGGCTCTACACCGGATAGATCTCTACAGGAGTGTACAATGGATGGCAGAACATATCATGAATAGGGGATGTTGAATTATAGCTTCTACCAGCTATTGATTAATCTAAAAGGATCCCTTGTAATGGTCGTGGTCGACAATCACCCTGGAATAATGCTGGAATAGTACGCTCCTGTCTCGGCTCGTGACGGTATCGCCCTGGTAACAGCGATGTCCGGTCTTCCCACTTCTCAAAACCACCACGGCCTCTCTTTTCCCCTTCATTCTTCTCTTCTTTCCACTCTCCACTCACTCCCACTCACTCCTCCTCCCCCATAATTTACAGTAGCTGCCACAGGTGAAGGTGGTCGCTGCCTCTCCTTGGATGTGCTATTAGCTTCGAGAGTGTGCTGTCATCATGATCTCCACCCGCCTTGCGCGCATCGGGGCGCTGGTAAGTCCTGCAAACAACCAACAACGCGATCAAATGCTAACTCGGAATGACAACAGGCCCCGAAGTCCCGTCTGGTAAGCAGCGCCCAGCGGTTCCCTCGCGCGGTCATCCGCAGGCAGGACCACAAGACCCCAGTACTAACGGTATTGTCTAGCTCCTCGGGACTCGGGCCTTCGCTACCGTGGGCGATTCCCCCCTCGACAAGAAGGTCGAGATGACCAATGCCGAGAAGGGTAACTACATTAACTACAAGTACGATATCCCTGACATCACGACACCCAACCAGAGCTTGCTGACGCAATCCCACTTATAGGAAGATGTCCGAGAACCTCGACATCGTCCGTGCGCGTCTGCAGCGGCCTCTCACCTACGCCGAGAAGGTCCTGTATTCCCACTTGGACGACCCCCACGGCCAGGACATCGAGCGTGGCGCTTCCTACCTGAAGCTGCGCCCGGACCGCGTGGCTTGCCAGGATGCCACTGCCCAGATGGCTATTCTGCAGTTCATGTCCGCTGGCATGCCCTCGGTCCAGACCCCCACCACCGTCCACTGCGACCACTTGATTGAGGCCCAGATTGGTGGTGACAAGGATCTTGCCCGTGCCAACGAAATCAACAAGGAGGTCTACGACTTCCTGGCCTCCGCCACTGCCAAATACAACATTGGTTTCTGGAAGCCCGGCTCCGGTATCATTCACCAGATCGTCCTGGAGAACTACGCTTTCCCCGGTGGTCTGATGATCGGTACTGACTCGCACACTCCCAACGCTGGTGGTCTCGCCATGGCTGCCATTGGTGTCGGTGGTGCTGATGCCGTGGATGTCATGGCTGGTCTCCCCTGGGAGTTGAAGGCCCCCAACGTCATTGGTGTCCGCCTGACTGGCGAGATGTCTGGCTGGACCACGCCCAAGGATATCATCCTGAAGGTTGCCGGTCTCCTGACCGTCAAGGGTGGCACTGGTGCCATCATTGAGTACCACGGCCCTGGTGTCGAGTCGCTGTCCTGCACTGGTATGGGTACCATTTGCAACATGGGTGCCGAGATCGGTGCTACCACCTCCATGTTCCCCTTCAACGACCGCATGTACGACTACCTGAAGGCCACCAAGCGTCAGCACATTGGTGACTTCTCGCGCGAGTACGCTGCCCAGCTCCGTGAGGACGAGGGTGCCCAGTACGACCAGCTCATCGAAATCAACCTGTCGGAGCTCGAGCCCCACATCAACGGTCCCTTCACCCCCGATCTGGCCACCCCCATCTCCAAGTTCAAGGAGGCTGTTGAGACCAACAAGTGGCCCGAGGAGCTCAAGGTCGGTCTGATCGGTTCGTGCACCAACTCCTCGTACGAGGACATGTCCCGCGCCGCCTCGATCGCCCGTGATGCCCTCGACCACGGCCTCAAGTCCAAGTCTCTGTTCACCGTCACCCCTGGTTCCGAGCAGATTCGCGCCACCATTGAGCGTGACGGTCAGCTCCAGACCCTCGAGGAGTACGGTGGTGTCATCCTGGCCAACGCCTGCGGTCCTTGCATTGGTCAGTGGGACCGCAAGGATGTGAAGAAGGGCGAGGCCAACTCCATCATTTCCTCCTACAACCGTAACTTCACTGGCCGCAACGACGCCAACCCTGCCACCCACGCCTTCGTTGCCTCCCCTGACCTGGTCGTCGCCATGACCGTGGCTGGAACCCTCAAGTTCAACCCCCTGACCGACACCCTCAAGGACAAGGACGGCAAGGACTTCAAGCTCAAGGCCCCCAGTGGTGATGGTCTCCCTGACCGTGGCTACGACCCCGGCCGTGACACCTACCAGGCTCCTCCCGCGGACCGCGCGTCCGTCAGTGTCGCTGTTTCCCCCACCTCGGACCGTCTGCAGGTCCTGGAGGGCTTCCCCGCCTGGAACGGCCAGGATGCCAAGGACATCCCCATCCTGATCAAGTGCCAGGGCAAGACCACCACCGACCACATCTCCATGGCTGGCCCGTGGTTGAAGTACCGTGGCCACCTGGACAACATCTCCAACAACATGCTGATCGGTGCCATCAACGCTGAGAACGGCGAGGCCAACAAGGTCAAGAACGCCTTCACTGGTGAATACGACGCCGTGCCCGCCACTGCCCGTGACTACAAGGCTCGTGGCGTCCAGTGGGTTGTCATCGGTGACTGGAACTACGGTGAGGGTTCGTCGCGTGAGCACGCTGCCCTGGAGCCCCGCCACCTGGGCGGTCTCGCCGTCATCACCCGTTCGTTCGCCCGTATCCACGAGACCAACCTGAAGAAGCAGGGTATGCTGCCCCTGACCTTCTCCAACCCGGCCGACTACGACAAGATCAACCCCGAGGACAAGGTCGACCTCCTGTGCACCCAGCTGGAGGTTGGCAAGCCCGTGACTCTGCGTGTCCACCCCAAGGACGGCAGCAAGACCTTCGACGTCCCTCTCAGCCACACCTTCAACGAGTCGCAGATCGAGTGGTTCCGCGACGGTTCCGCCCTGAACACCATGGCTCGCAATGCGGCCAAATAAGCGCCTCGGCGTCTGTAAACTATATTTCTCTCTCTCCGGTGCGAGTGGGCGGGAACATGCCCGCCGAGTGTGCTGGGGCAGTCTGACGAGTGCGTCCGCACATCCCTTTCGAGGAGTTTGCGCTGGGGGAAAAACTTAAAACCTTTTGACGACTGAATTCTTTTTCGTTTTTTGTCTGCGTTGGATCCCCTCAGTTTTTGGGTGGGCTCAATGGATATAGTTTGTGTGATATTCTCCGTTGTTTTTGTATGTTAGGGATGCATGCATACATCTTTCGTTTGTTCTAAACCTGTGCCTTCAAATTGTAGATCTACAATGTAGTCCTCGTAGTCCTGATTGCAGTGAATGTTGAGCTGATCTAATCGAAGCCGCTCAGCCGAGGTCCGGGTCTTTTGCCCCGCGGAATCCAGACGATTTCACTCGCGAACTCCGATTTATCAATGTCGCCAATGTCGTGATTGTCCAACCGACTCTCGGCCTGACGAACTCTTGACTTTAATCATACCGGAGCCTGCGGATCCAACTGGAAACTTCAGCAATACATTATCTCTCCTCTGTAATATAGTGCTACCTCGTCATAACGACTCAACTCTATTCCCGATATGGCGACACAGCTCGTCCCGCTTCCGGAGGTCGAGCGCCTCAGCGCATCAGTGGTGAGGATTCTGGGCGGGAATCCTGGCAAGGTAGATTTGATTTATCTCAAGATCAGTACAGACTACGTGTGCTAACATTGTGGCCACCAGTTTACACTACAAGGTATAGTATTTGGTACCCACCCAAAATCACGATCCATCCCTGTCTCTGACACCTACCAGGAACAAACACATATCTAATCGGCCGCGGCCACCAGCGGATCCTAATCGACACCGGCGAAGGCAAGCCGTCGTGGGCCACGCACCTCCAGTCCGTGCTGTCCGCCGAAAAAGCCACCGTGCACCAAGCCCTGATCACCCACTGGCATGGCGACCACGTCAATGGCCTCAAGGATCTGCGTGCCATCTGTCCCCAGGCTCAGGTCTTCAAGCACCAGCCTGACGGCGACAGCCAGACGGACATCCAGGACGGACAGGTTTTCCGCGTGGACGGCGCGACTCTGACGGCGTGTCATACGCCGGGACATACGGTTGATCATATGGTTTTTGTCTTGGAGGAGGAAGATGCGATCTTTACGGGTGATAGTAAGTCAATGGTTCTTTATTGTGGGTAATAATTATCAGACTAATTGGATGAACAGATGTCCTGGGCCACGGCACCGCCGTCTTCGAAGACCTGAAAACATATCTCTCAAGTCTGCACCGCATGCGCGACCGCGTCTCCGGACGGGGATATCCCGGGCACGGCGCCGTGCTGGAGAGTGCGACGGCCCGGATAACGGAGTATATCAAGCACCGCCAGCAGCGAGAAGACGAAGTGCTGCGGGTTTTGCGGTATGGAAAGTTGGACATCAAGGAGAATGAACCATCGCCCGAGCGCAGGCAGCCATTCACTCCACTAGAGCTGGTCAAGGTTATCTATCGTGATGTCCCGGAGAATCTGCATCTGCCGGCGTCGCATGGCGTGTTGCAGGTGTTGATGAAGTTGGAGGATGAGGGGAGGACGGTGCATGATCGGGACTCTGGGTTGTGGCGGTTGGGGGAGCGATCGGCGCTCTAGATACTTCTACAACTCGGTCGGTCTTGATAGAATGTATCTATTCCTGGATATACCTGCGGCTACTTTCAAGGTTTCTGTTGTATAGATTACATCAGGGCCCACGTCATGCCATTGAGACAACATGACTGGCTGGCAACGTTTGCCAGCATGCCGGGCTGTCCTTGTTGAGCTGTAGGGGGAATCCGGATAATTATTAACGAGACTGGGATTCTCGGTCTACGACAGCAGTGGTGAATCATGCGGCTGTCATTGTCCATTCACTCGCATAGAAGTATAAAGAAGGGAGAAGATGATTATTTTCACCAGAATTGGAAGTGTTTCTGCTTTAACCAAGGACCATGTAGCGTCCACCCAGCTTCCAGCCCAATTGTGACCTCACTCAACCGCTTTGCCCCGCCGCCCTTGTTCCAACACCTTTTTTCCCGCAACACCCATTTCTTCACCTCCCACGTCTATGCCTGCCGCTCCCCCTATCATAGCTTGACAAGCGGTCTGTCTGCCTGGCTCTTGGCCTCACCAGACCTCGTCGGCTTATCCTCTCAGCTGCAGTCAGCCTGCCTGTCTGTCTGCCCCATAATTGACGAGCCCGGAAGCTCACCGGTCTCAGCGCGACAGGGGTCCTACCACCTTTAATTACCCCAATCCCTTCTCGCCGTTCCTCCCCCATCCCGCCCGGTGCCCCCTCTACCTCCCGCGACCATGCCGTCTCTTGAAGACTCCACCCCTACCGAAGCACGCCTCCTCCTCGTCTCAAATCGCCTGCCCATCACCATCAAGCGCTCGGAGGATGGCAAATATGACTTTTCCATGTCCTCCGGTGGCCTGGTCAGCGGTCTGAGTGGCCTGTCCAAATCAACGACCTTCCAGTGGTACGGCTGGCCTGGTTTGGAGGTGCCCGAGGCGGAGATCCCGGTGGTCACGCAGCGCCTCAAGGACGAATACGGTGCTGTGCCAGTGTTTATCGATGATGAGCTGGCCGATCGACACTACAATGGATTTTCCAGTAAGTCGTGACTTCGTTGGGGGTTAGGGTAACAAACTGACCAGACAGACTCGATCCTCTGGCCCCTCTTTCATTACCACCCCGGTGAAATCACCTTCGACGAGTCCGCCTGGGAGGCATACAAGGAGGCCAATCGGTTGTTCGCGCAGGCAATCGCCAAGGACGTCCAGGATGGAGATCTCATCTGGGTGCATGACTATCACTTGATGCTGCTTCCCGAAATGCTGCGCGAAGAAATCGGCTCTAGCAAGCAGAATGTCAAGATTGGGTTCTTTTTGCACACCCCATTCCCCAGCAGTGAGATCTATCGCATCCTGCCTGTGCGCAATGAGCTGCTCCTAGGTGTCTTGCACTGTGACCTCATTGGGTTCCACACCTACGATTACACCCGGCATTTCTTGAGCAGTTGTTCGCGATTACTGTACGTGCACCGGCATTTGATCGTTTCCAGAGCTAATGGAATACAGGGAACTTGCCACGACTCCCAACGGCATTGAATTCCAGGGCAAGATTATTACCTGCGGCGCCTTCCCCATCGGCATTGACCCGGAGAAGTTCAAAGAGGGCCTGAAAAAGGAGAAGGTGCAGAAACGAATTGCCATGCTGGAACAAAAGTTTCAAGGCGTCAAGCTGATGGTCGGTGTCGACCGGCTCGACTACATCAAGGGCGTGCCTCAGAAGCTGCATGCGCTCGAGGTTTTTCTCAGTGATCATCCCGAATGGGTTGGCAAGGTCGTGCTTGTGCAGGTCGCTGTACCTAGTCGCCAGGATGTGGAGGAGTACCAGAATCTGAGAGCGGTGGTGAACGAACTCGTGGGTCGGATTAACGGCAAGTTTGGTGAGTTTCCATTCTTCTGCCATATTTGACGCATCCTTCTAATCAGCACCAGGGACTATCGAGTTCATGCCCATTCACTTCCTGCATAAATCTGTCAACTTTGACGAGCTCATTGCGCTCTACGCCGTGTCGGATGCTTGCATCGTCTCGTCCACCCGAGACGGCATGAACCTGGTGGCGTACGAGTACATTGCGACGCAACAGAAGCGCCACGGCGTGCTGGTGCTCTCGGAATTCGCCGGCGCAGCACAGTCCCTCAACGGCAGCATGATCGTGAATCCGTGGAACACGGAGGAGCTGGCGGGTGCGTACCAAGAAGCCGTCACGATGAGCGACGAGCAACGAGCGCTGAATTTCAGCAAACTGGACCGATATGTGTCTAAGTATACCAGGTATGTTCACCCCACTACGCAAAACGGAGCAGTTAACTAATTTCTTCAAGTGCATTCTGGGGCCAGTCCTTCGTCGCCGAACTCAGTCGGATATCCGGCCAGGCGGCAGATAAGTTCCAGTCGAAGAAAGTGGCAGCCAACGATTCCACAGATGGTGACGCCACTGCCAACAAGCAAGAGGCGTAGCCTAGACCGTTATTAGAGGCTTGTTTACGAACATGGATGCGGCGAAATGTATTTTCTTGTTTACTTTGTGCTTCTGGGACGGGTGTATGGGGGTTGTTAGGAAATATTATTCTGATTTGATTTAGATTCTAGATAATGGAAGTCTCCGCTCGTTATTGGCAGTACCTCGTAAACTCAGAAACATGTGTTCTATTATTCGCAACTAAAGATGCCTCCATGGATAATACTTGAAGGGTTGTGCCTGGTGGTGGTGGTCTAGAAAGTGCAAACAGTGCAAACACCCTAACCAAGAAATTCTCGGCCAGCCACAACTCCAGCGTCTTCACAGCTCTCCTGCAACAACACCAACCATGGCGCTCCCCGGCCTTCTACGGGCAACTCTGCCCCTGCGCCCGTCCATTGCCTCCTTCATGAGTCCAGCACGGTCTCAAATTCTCCCTCTCCCTTCCATCCTCACACCAACCATCCGATCCGCCTCGACAGTCACCAGCGACCCAACTCCCTCACAAGAAACCACTCCTCCAACACAACCAACCACTCCTTCCACACAATCATCCCAGCTCATCACCCCGGCAGACCTAACGCCACCCTCCCGGCTGCGCACCTACGCCTCCGTCCGCCGCACCGGCACAGTCACCTCGGTCGGCCGGATGGACCGCACCGTCCGCGTCTCCTTCCGCCACCGAGCCTGGGACCGACACATCCGGAAACATTACCCCAAGGAGACGCACTTTCTCGTCTCGGACCCGAACAACTCTCTCCGCGAAGGTGACGTGATTGAATTTTCCTCTGGCGCGCCCAAGTCGCGGCGCGTGCATCACGTCGTCGAGCGCATTATTGCGCCCTTCGGCACGCCCATCGAGGAGCGGCGTCCTGTCCTGTCGCGCGAGGAGAGGGACCAGGTGAGAGAGCGCAAGTGGGCGGCCAAGTATCTGCGCAGGGAAGAGCGGAGGCTTGGTGGTCCCGTTGATTTGGCGGGTATTGCCGGTTTGGAGGGTCAGGCTCAGGCCGAGGGGGTGAGCGATGCGGAGCTGATTCATCGCATTCATGGTGCGAATGAGCGCATTGGGCGGGTTAAACGGTTGGTCCTGGAGAGGACTGCTGCTGCCCAGGCAGCGAGGGTGGAGGCTGAAGCGAAGTCAAAGGCTGATGCGAAGGCTCGGGCTGAAGCTATTGCCAAGGAGGAACCCAAGGAAGAGCAGCTGAAGTTTGAGTGAGATCCATGGGGTCTTTTGTTGGTTAAGAGATCTGTCTGGTATCAGCATATCGGATTCTTTGTACTATACTCTATCTAACTACACATTTCCTTTATTTATCATCTTCCGTGGTCAATTAGGAGGGGACCAGCAAGCCAGCAGTAGAAGAGACCGCATTAAAAACAACCAAAAATGTCTGTTCCCTGCCTTTTTCATACAAAAGTTTAGTTAGCACTTTGAGGTAGTTGCGCCAGACGATTCCCGGCCGCGGGGTCACGCCACAACAACCGCTTGTTTACTCCCGATCCGATTGTCTGTTTATCTTCACTTCTCCTTCCTCAACTCCCCACCCACGCTGCATCGCACACGAGCCTCATAATTCATATCTAACTTGACGCATGGTCTATCCTCCTTCGAGCTTCTTATCCCGCCTATTTTCTCTCCCCCGCGACCGGTCCCTGGGCCAGCACCGTCGTCATGGCTGATGGCCAAGAGGATTTCTCCTCCCTCCCCCTGCCCGACCGGTTCACCCACAAGGTTCGCCCGTCTCTCTGGTGATGCCCGCGCTGCTACTGACCCGGATACACAGAACTGGAAGGTCCGCAAGGAGGGTTACGAAGATGCAAAAGCCCAGTTCGAAAAAACCCCCGACGACTCCCACCCGGTGTTTGTCCCGTTCATCCAAGACCCCGGTCTGTGGAAAGGTGCCGTCGCCGACTCCAACGTCGCGGCGCAGATAGAGGGTCTGGCGGCCTACTGCGCTTTCTTGGAATTCGGAGGCCCCCATGCCTGTACACGGTGCGTTGAGGAGACAGATCTCGTTGCTGTGGGTTGACTGACACTTGTTTATCTAGATCTCGCGGACAGACGCTTGGCGCTATAACCGAAAAGGGTCTCTCGTGTGCACGACCGGCAGGGAAAGCGAGCGCACAGGAAGCCCTGTTATTATGCGTGGAATTGGACAAGGCTGATCCCGTGATTGAAGAGCTTCTCCCAGCGCTCTCACATAAAGTGCCCAAGGTGGTCGCAGCGGCGCTGGCAGCCTTGACTATCCTCTACCATAATTTTGGATGCAAGATTGTCGACCCGAAACCAACCCTAAAAGCCCTGCCCAAGGTCTTCGGACATGCAGATAAGAATGTGCGAGCGGAAGCGCAAGGCCTCACCGTTGAACTCTACCGATGGCTGAGGGAGGCCATCAAGCCGGTCTTTTGGAACGACCTAAAGCCAGTGCAACAGCAGGATCTGGAGAAGCTTTTCGAACAGGTGAAGCAGGATCCTGCACCGAAACAAGAACGCTTCACTCGGGCACAACAGGAGGCGATGGCTGCAGCGAGCGGGGCCCCAGCTGGTGGCGACGAGACAGAACAGGGTGACGAAGAATATGTCGAAGAGGATGCTCCAGAGGCCGAGGTTTTGGATCTCGCCGAGCCCGTGGATGTCCTGCCCAAGGTCCCCAAAGACCTCCAAGATCAACTCGCCTCATCCAAGTGGAAGGACCGAAAGGAAGCGTTGGACGCCCTTTATAACGTCCTGAATGTGCCTCGAATCAAAGAAGGACCGTATGATGAGATTGTGAGGTCGCTCGCCAAGTGTATGAAGGATGCGAACGTCGCCGTTGTCACGATAGCAGCCAACTGCGTCGACGTGCTAGCCAGAGGTCTTCGAAAGGGGTTTGGCAAGTATCGATCTGTCATCATGGTTCCGATGCTGGAACGTCTGAAGGAGAAGAAGCAGATCGTGGCAGATGCCCTGGGCCAGGCGTTGGATGCTGTATTCAGCACAACGACTCTGTCAGACTGCTTGGAAGATATTCTCGAATATCTGAAGCACAAGAATCCGCAAGTCAAGCAGGGGACCGTCAGATTCCTGATTGGGTGCTTACGCACGACAAAGGATGTGCCATCCAAGCCCGAGCAGAAATCCATTGCCGGTGCGGGCACGAAACTGCTCACCGAGTCGACCGAAGCCATTCGTTCTGGAGGTGCCGAGATCCTGGGCACACTCATGAAGATCCTGGGGGAACGTGCCATGAATCCATACCTTGATGGACTCGATGATATCCGGAAGACGAAGGTCAAGGAATACTTCGAGACAGCCGAGGTCAAGGCCAAGGATCGACCCAAGCCAATTGTCGCTCCTAAGGTCACTGCCCCCAGCAAGAAGATTGCTGCTGCAGGAAGGAAGCCGGCCACGGGGCTGAAGAAGCCCGCAGCGGCGGCACCTCCTTCTCCTGCGAAAGAGCCTCCGGCCAAACCTGCTGCCAGAAGCATCCCTTCAAAGATCGGTGGTGTACCTAAACCTGGCGGCTTATCAGGATCTGGCCTTAAGGCCCCTCAACGAAAACTCCCGGCTCCAGGAAGTATTGCATCACCGCAGAGACGGGTCGTATCTCCTCCGGCAGAAGAGGCAGCACCGCCAGCACCCAAGTTCGGTCTTGGACGTGGCCTTGCTGGCCGTCCCATTGCGAAGCCGACGGCGCCCGCTGAACCTGCTGCAGCGCCACCTGCTCCAGCAATGAGTGCCATGTCGGCTGCCGATAAGGCCGAGCTGGAAGAGCTACGACTGGAGAAGGTGAGATTGAGCCGGATTGTCGAGGAAACGAGGTCCGAGCGCTCAAAGCTCAATTCACAAATCAACGAGCTTCAGAACCAGAACGCGCAGCTGATCGAAGACCATACGCGCGACGTCTTGAGCATCAAGGCCAAGGAGACACAGCTGGTCAGGGCACGCAGTGACGCCGAGGCCGCTGAGGAGAATGTCCAGAAACAGCAGCGAGAAATCGAACGGTTAAAGCGCGAGTTGGCCCGAGCACTCCGTGCAACGGCCATGAGCCCGCCAAACGCCACCGCCGACGCTATGGGTATGGCAGACGCGGCCATATACCAAGAACCCGCCAGCAACGGGCATGCTGCGCCGCGCTCTGGTCTACACTCAGCCTCCCGGTTCAATAGTGAACGCCCGCGCAGCTACGCATCCGCCAGTCCCAGCGAGGAAAAGGAGAATAATGGCGGCATGGACTCACCAGGTCTCGGCTCCCGGGATGGAAGTCTGGGCCGGCGCAAGTTGAGCCCGACGTACGGTTATTCCGCCGTGGGCAGCCCGACACGCTCATCAACACGGGGCTCTGGCCATCCCACCGACGAAGAACAGCAGCCTCGGAGTGCAGAGCCGCCGGAGAACTGGAAGCGTGCAGCTGAAGTGACCAGCCAGCTCAAGGCGAGAATCGAACAAATGAAGGTGCGTACCCTCTTTTATTGTTCTGCATTGATTCATTTTCTGACACATGATGTTTAGGCAAGACAAGGACTTCAACGACCTCCTGCCCAACGCTAATGATGCAATGACCACAACCATGCTTATGTTTCTTCCTTTTTCCTCTCCTCGGTCTCTCATGATCTCATCAAGCCAAGGCACCAGCGGTAGTGGCCATTTCTTTTCTTTTAGTTTCTTGTTTCTTCGGAGCATCGGGCTGGGATTTTGGGATTGTGTCGTTCTTTTTCACCTGTAATTTCACACCACACAACTCCTTTTTTTGGGCTGCGAAAGCGTCCTCTTTTTGGTATCTTAGTATTTGCTTTTTGAGGTCCTTTTATCCAGGGATGGTTGTTTCCAGTACACACACCCTCCCACAACGGCTTGTTTGAATCTGATGTATAACCACTTTCGTTATTTAGTATTCGTCTTTTCTCGCGAAGCCCTAGTCCAGTTGTCCAGATGTTACTTGTATGTGTATACTAAGGCATGCGCATTGTTATATCCATACAACATGCATCCTGTCTCAGACAGCCATCACTCCTTATTGTTGGACGTTTCCATCTCAACCCTAGCCAACCTCTCCAACACCATAACCCTCGCTCTCTCCTCATCCCCCCCAGCCCTAGCAATCGCATCCGCCATAACACTCCTGAACTTCCTATTGGTCGAATGAAGCATATCCAAAACGCCCATGGGCCCGAAATTCTCCGTAAACGCAAAATGATGGAAATCATGCTGCAGATTCGACGGCAAGCCGGGAATATTGTAGCCCGAGTGGACGCAGATGGTATTGAACTCCAGAAGCAGGAAGATAAACACCGCCTGCGACCAGTGGTGGCGCACGAGTAACGTGCCCAGTGCGTTGGGGAGGAGGTTCGAGAGGATATGCTCTGTTACGGAGCAGTGCGTTGCCGCCAGCCCGACTGGCGCGGTGAATTCGTGGTGCTGTTTATGGAAGAGCTGATACAGGGACCCGTGGTGGAGGCTGCGGTGGATGTAGTAGAAGCCAATCTCTGTGCAGGCGACGTCGAATAGTAGCGTTGTGATAGTTGTGGTCGGGCTGGGGAGGTATTCTGGTGCCACGGGGTGCAGGGCGTGGCCTAGGTGAGTGCTTAGGAGGAGCATTGGGAAGGCTACGAGGACTTGGTTGCGGAGGGAGACGGCCGCGATGCGCAAGTACGCTGCTCCCGAGACCCGTGTGAAGGGCTGCGTTTTGTATCGGAATAGCCAGCGTGGAGAGCCTGTTAGGTCGGCGAGGGCAAATAGTCCAGCCCATGCCCAGAAGAAGACCGATGTGATGATGAATGTGCCCCATACGTTCATTTTGTAGGCGCCGTACGTGCTGTCGAGGTATGTATAGAATTGGCGCCCGGTAACGGATGCATTAAATGAGATGAATGCACCGATGACCGCCGCATTAGCGGCGACGGAGAGTAGTTTGCCATTTGTGAAGGAGGAGGGCGAATATGCCCAGCGCTGGCTCTGCGGGATGGGTTTGCCGGAGAGGTCTGTTGGCACAGAGCGTGCCAGTGGTTTGGCTGTGGTAGTTGTGGCCGTCGTCATGGCGGTGACTATCTGGAATATATACAAGACACACAACTTCTCTGTTGTGTCCATACGTCTCTATAAGGTTTCTCCTCTGCCATTCTTCAACACGTGATATTGTAACGACCTCGGCAACAGTGCGGTTGCAAAGATGAGTGGAGAACGGGAGCATTAAGCGTGAGCTGTGAATAGAGTAGGTAACCCTAACCTAATTTGGGGGACTACCCTCAAGTATTCTACATGCCAAGCATCATCCAGATCTTACTGCATTCTCATCACTAATAATCGACCATTCTAGATACATAAAATCACTATGTAAGTTTGCTTGTGACCAATCTCAAACCCATCTCCCGGAACTGGAACCTACGTCATGAACATGGCCACCATGAAAGTCAAAACGAACAAGACACTGAGGTCAGCCCACGGTCGCACACCCAGTGCTCCATTTGTGCTGTCAGCGGTCATAGAGGAGGATCTATCATCAAGGCTCCTGGCACCAATAACACCACCCTGGACCTTGGCTGGCACGGTCGAACCCTTTGCTTTCGACGCCGCCTTCTTGAATGCAGCGAGGGTATTCGGGCCGCTGGTACTAAACGCAGGACGGTCAGTCATTTCTTTCTATGGCTTCCACTTGCAGGCACACTTACGGTGGGTTGATCACCCCAACCATTCCGGCCTGGCAGTGCCCAACTTGTCCGCAGTAGAACCAGATGGGTTTGGTATTGTTAACGGTCAGAATGTAGTCGTCAGACTGGTAGCAATGTCAGAGAGGCCTTCAGACTGTGAAATTGAATTGATAAACGTACCGACTTAGGACTAGTACTACCAGGGATGAATCCACTGAAGAAGCTGCTAGAGCTCAAGGGGTGGCATGGGTTGTTATATGCGGCTTCAACCACCGAGTGGTCGCCCGGAAAGAATTGGAACTTGACTTTGTCTCCTGAGGAGACGGTGAGGCTATTCGGGCTAAAGGTGAAGCCGTTTTTGCCAACATTAACAGAGTGGGTGGCGCTCGAGGAGGAACTGCTCTTAGTCGTGGTCGTCATGGTCGTGGTGGCAGCACCACCACCACCTCCACCACCACCACCTCCTCCTCCATACTGAGCCACAGCCAGAGGAAGAAAGAAGGGAACAAGAAAAGATAGAGATGCCCTGACCATTGTTGCAACTGCTTGGACGATTCTGAGACTGTCTGCATAGAAGTACTTGTGTATATATTCCACATCCTCGGAATCAGTCGATGGGCCAACCCTTATATATACCACTTCTACGTAGAAGTATAAGCAATAATAATAGGTGTATAACTCCCACTTACTCTTTTCAGTCGTATTCGTATCCAAAGAACGTAGTTGGAACGTGATATGGAAGAACGACGGCACAGCCACGCTAACCAGAGAAGGCCCCATTCCAAATAACTGACCGTACCAAAAGGGTAAAACAGCTTGCCCCCGGAAAGTTTAAATGGCTCTTTGCTGAAGAGGAAAATGCATATGGACCCTGGATCAGATATCAGACGGGTTCTAGAACTGAACACGGAAAACTAGGCCAGGCAGAAATACCATCACCACTCTGACTGTCGGGATCTGCCTATCACAATTACACAAAAATGATCACTTCACATCGCAGCCTTAGATCCAGGCTCAAGGGTGGCGCAGCGAAGGAGCTGCATGTAAGGTTTGGCGTAAGACACGGGCCGTCATTCCGGAATAGGAAGGGAAAGAAGCTTCCTACTCAGGCTGCCTCCATTGCTAAGCAATATCTAAGCATTCTGGGATGTGAGTGCGATATTCCGTTGAGGGCACTGGATTGAGTATATCGTGAGTTGCCATTCCCAGTCATGTGCGGTATCCCAGGACGTTTAGCAGGGAGAGTCCCTTGAGAGTTTCTTCAAGTTGGAGGATGGATTTCATCCTCGTCCAAACAGGGGCCGCGTAATATAGAAATGACAAATTGTGAGCTGAGGCATTACAAGCTGTCAACTATCGTCCCAATCTACCCTTAAGAGAATCAAGTGTCCTTAGCGAACCAAGTGTATATCGTACATTGTCGGCCTTTGGGTCTTCTCTAATTAAGACCCAGCTACAATCTCTACGCCCGGAAAATGAGGGATATATACCACTTGTAGAAGTATAAGCAATAGGTGTGTGTACGCGTGAACATGCATCTCTCTTACCCTTTTAGGTCGTATTCGTATCCAGCAAACAAAGTTGAAATGGAAGAGCCTGGGCATAGTCCGGCGGGTTGGGACGGACACGTTGAACACGCACGTTTTTGTCGTGCCACTTGTGGGTTTACACTTGAACCCTGGGAGCGGCGCCGTAGTACCCGTAGGGGCCTATCAGCCAACCCCAATGGTGACCATTGTCTAGGAAATCTATTTCAACCTCCACTGAGGCGGTTCACATAGAGGGAAGATACGAGCAGATGGTGAATGCCTACCTATTCTATGCCTACATCTACACAGTAGACAGTTGAAGAGGGTGAAATGCATTCAAGGGTATCTGCGGAGGTTGGTACATGAGGGCCATATGAGGAGTTCGTGAGAAAAAAAAAGTTTTTTTTTCTTGTTGGTTAGAACAGGATCCAAAAAAGGGCCCGCGACTCGTTCCCACCCATCTAAGCTAAACAAGAATTCAACCGTCAACAAGTCATTCGGAGCCGTTGGCTACCTTCCTTTGGTTTCCCATCCGGGAAAAGACAAGGTGCTTTTTTGTAAGGCGTCACACAAGATCAAAGAACAAGCTTAAACCTTGATGGCGGCCTCAGCAGCCTTGCGCTTCTTCTCAGTGCGAGCGTTGGCCTTGGGGCCCATGATACCACCACCCCAGTGGCGGCGGGCCTCCTCGTACTTGTCGGTGTAGCCCTCCTTGACGGCGGACAGGAGCTTGGCGAACTCAGCCTTGTCCTCGGAGCGGACCTCAGTCAGAGCCAGGACGGCGGAGGTCTAGTTGAGAGTTAGAGATAAGTCACTTCGGAGATGGTTGGGGTTACAATGCATACCTTCTTGTGGACAACGGTACCCAGGCGAGCCTTGCCCTTGACGATGGCGTAGGGGACACCCATCTTGCGGCACAGAGCGGGGAGGAAAACAACCAGCTCAATGGGGTCAACGTCGTGGGCGATCAGGACGAAGGAAGCCTTCTTGTTCTCGACCAGGCCGACGACGTGGTTGAGACCGTACTTGACGTTGTAGGGCTTCTTGGAGACATCCTCCTTCTTCTTGCCCTCGGAGACGGCGGTGGCCTCCTGGTGCAGACGCTCCTTCTTCTCGGTCTTGGTCTCAGGGCGGTACTTTGCCAGGAACTTGAAGGTCTGGGCAGCGGTGTTGCGGTCCAGGGTGTTCTGGAACTGCGCAAGGGCCGGGGGGACCTTGAGGCGCATGTTCAGAATCTTCTTCTGGCGCTGCATGCGGACATACTCGGGCCACTTGACGAAGCGCGACAGGTTGCGCTTGGGCTGGATGTCCTGGCCGATGCCGAAGTTGCGGGTGCGCTTCTCAATCAGCGGGTTCTGCGACAGGGATGATTAGCAACTCCTCCTTTTCTCGGGCACTCCCAGTGGAAAGAAACTAACCTTGGCCTGCTTCTTGCTAGCACCAGCCTTACCCTGGGGGTAAGGCATGGCAGCGGCTTTCTTTCCAGACTTGGGAGGCTATCATTGAGAAAAGAAGATCAGCGATCGTGTCCACCAAATGCTGCATCTTCTTTTAACTCTAGAGAGGACATGAGCCAGAGCCGTGTTACGGGCCCTGGTTCATGCCTCCAGCCATATCATCACCAATTGCCCACCATCTCTTTCGAGACGATGTGCAACCGGCGGAATTGCTTCGAGACGACGATCTCAAGCCAGACGAAATGTCTTACGACATATTCGCTGTGTGTAGTCGAAGGCTCGCTAGAGCTGAACGAAGTTGTTCAAGTGCTTACCATTGTTGTCGGTTGTCGGGGTGCGCGGGCTGGGCGGTTGACAGAAGGAAAGAAGAAAAAAAAGAGGAAGCGACGGAAAGAAGGAGTGGTGGTGGTGGGTCGTGCGTCATGTGACTGGATTAGGGTTAGGGGTGTCGAAGTCATGTGATATGTTTTCCCAAACGGGAAATCGTCACTAGTAACTACTAGATAGTGGTTTTCAATTCTAATCATAGAATAAATCGCAAATAGTATGCCAGGAATATGCTATATACAACCATGATGGACCCGCTGAAAGACAATTCTATACTCCAGCAACCCAAACGCCATGCTACAGCCAATATTACCGCCAGGCCCCCAGACCAGGAAGCGCACCCCGTCCCAGACTGGTACTCGCCGCCTGGACAGCCTTCCTCTTCCCCAAAGAGCCCTCTTGGCTGCGCACGCCGGCAACAATCTTCTCGATATTCGTCTCAACAACGACACCGCCAACGATCATCTCGCCCAGAACGGCATGCATAGTCTCATATCCAAAGATCAGATCCAATTCGCAAACATTCTCAAACATGCGGTCCAGCGCCTCGACGAAGACCTGGATCAGATCGATGAGCGCCAGTGGTGATTCGGTCGAGGTGGAGATCATGATGAAGGAGAGGGTCGCATAGGTGCGGTATGTGATCTGGGTTGGGGCATCGGAGGGGCCGTGGGCAGCGGAGGAGCTGGCGCCGCGGGAGAGCAGCGGGGGCAGTGGGAGGAAGTTGCAGGCGCTTGCTGGGCGCTGGGCGACGAGATGGTAGATCTGGGCGATGAGGGATTGTTGCGTTTGGGTGTCCTGTATGGCGGGGTTAGCTGGGTGGAAGAAGAGTGCGCGGAGGGTGACAGACCAGCTGCGTGTAGAACTTGGTCAGGCGCGGCTGGCCAGTGTTATTGAAGACAAGCACGGCATTGATCATGGTGTGCGACGCCAGAGGATAGAGAGAGGCGGGGAGTTGGAGTGGGAGGAGACGGAGGAAGTGACGAGTTGGTTGGTTATCTTATCGTTCACAAGTGATGATCTTCCGCCGCGCAAAACACGATCCTGATTTCCTTGCGCCCCAAGCATGACCAGCATGCTCCTCTCCAGAGCTGCTGCAGCTACAACTCGATTATCTATCTCCACAAGGGCCCTATCCTCATCCTCATCCTCGCTCCCAACATCCACACCACCAGCATCCAACACGCGCGAACTCCAAGACCTCACCCCAACAGACCAATGCTACTACTGGGACACCCTACCGCCACAACCGACCCAACTCGCCTTCGCCGACAAGGTCTTCACACCATCCCGCCACTCGCCGATCAAGCTATGGTCCGCCAGCAAATTCCGCACCACGCCGCTCTCCTCGCTGGAGCCCGAAGTGGCCTTTCTGGGGCGGTCGAACGTTGGCAAGAGCTCCTTGCTGAACGCAATAATGGGCCAGGAAATCTGCTGGACATCTTCGAGACCCGGGCGAACGCGAGAAATGAATGCCTTTGGTATTGGGGGCACGAAGGGCGGAGAGCATAAGGTTGTCCTTTTGGATATGCCTGGTTATGGGAAGGCGAGTCGCTCGGAATGGGGCGCGGAGATTATGAAGTACCTCCAGGGTCGGAAGCAGTGAGTAGTGTTCTATTGAGATCTCGTGTGAGGATTCTAGGGACTGACTGGCTGACTGGATTGCAGACTCCGTCGAGCGTTTCTGCTTATAGACAGCGAACACGGCATCAAGCAAACCGACGCAGATATCCTGGGTCTCTTCCGGCGGTATGCCATTCCGCACCAGATCATTGTGTCCAAGGTAGACAAGGTCCTATCGAAGAAGAAGAAACTCAAGTTTGGTGTGTCGACTGCTGGCATTGAGCGGCTGCAGAGCATGCTCCGTGATCTCAGGCCTGTTGTCCAGCCGGATTTCAGCGTCTCCGAGGGACCCGGTGCCCTCGGTGAGATTATCACCGCTGGCGCTGAGACTTTGACTAGCACGGGTCAGGCGCTGGGTGTTAATGCCGTTCGCTGGGCGATTTTGTCGGCGGCAGGGATTGGGGAGGATATAGTGGCCAAGTGAGCTTGGTGAGTGTGAGATGGGATACGAAAGTCTCATCATCCTCTTTGTACCTCCTGAACCTGGAGAGGGTTATATCTCTTTTACTTGGTTCTTCTCACTGTGAACGAGACTGCACGAAGATAGACCTGCAAAGGCCACTCCTCAATGCCAGGGTTGATTGATAGCCGTGCATTGTACAAAGGTATTGAGCCATTTCGTCCTCTTGCACATGTTGCTGTCTATACTAACTTGAGGATTCCAGTTGTTGCGTTCTCTATTGTACCATATTACCTCGGAGGACTGCTCCTCTCCTACGAGCCGTGAATACTGTTGATGCATCTGGACTGGTGTTTGATATCATGTTTGTCCCAGCAGGACTGGGTCACCCTTTTTTGTACTATATCTACTCCCATACTCGGCATGTAAGACATAGTCTCATCTGGAGACGATATATCCTCCCCATTGGAACCAAGCTTGGTCTATATGACTACCCGGGTCTTGAAAAGACTACGACACCAGAGAAATACAACGGACACAGCAATAAACGCACAATCATTGACAGGTAATCTATTAAGAAGCATAAAACCAGAACAGATGAACAATCCCCAGAACGAATCATCGTCGATCGGACCGAGATTCAAAAGGGGAAAAAATCAGTTGTGCACGAAGAGTAGAGGTCTTGGACAAGATGCAGAAAAGAGGCGGGGACTGGAAAAATTCAGAGGATGGTTTTGCCCGGGGGAATGTTGATAAGAAATCAGAAGCAGTCAATGTCAATGTCAAGTCAAACGCCTGTTTCCCCCATCGTGTTCTGTGTAATGCTGCTTAACCAAACAATGCCGACCGCGCTATGCAAAGGGGTTCCCAATGGAGACAAGAGCCGTAAAGATGGGTATCGTGAATGGGAGCAATGGTTGTCCGTAAGAGAGGTAGAGGGAAAGAAAAAGGAAAATGCAGTAAAGGAGAGAGTTTCCTCCAGCCGGGTGTAGGGCTCAGAAGAAACAGTTAGGATTGTTGGTTTTAGTCGGAATCGTCGTCGATATTGTCGTTGTTCAATAGCTCTCGCCCGCGCCGGTTGACGACTGTCCGTTTGCCAAGTCTACTTTTTGGCAGGCCGTCACGCCCAGCGCCGAAATCGAGAACCTGGGAGCAAAGACGTCAGCATGGATACTTTCTTAGGGATCTAAAGTTACTCACCTCAATGTATGTGAGGTTGTCACGCTGCACTGCCGCGACACAGCGCCGGTCATTGAACTTGACCTGCCAGACGCCGGTGAGATCGGTGAGCAGGTCGCGCACGCACGCGCCATTGCTCACGTCCCACATCTTCAAGGTCCGATCCGATCCTGAGATAACCTTTTGGCCATCATGCTGGAAGCAGGTGATAGCACCGGTGTGCGCGCTTAGCATGCTCTTGCACTGGCCATTCTCAGGATCCCAGATTCGAAGGGTGGAATCTGCAGCAGCTGAGACGAGGCGGTCGTTCTGCAGGGCAAGAAGGCCGACTAGAGATGTGTGGCCCTCCAGGTTATACAAAACGGAACCGTCATCCAGTGACCACACCTTGACCATGTGGTCCATGGCACCACTGATGCAGCGGTTCCGCGCATGGTCCAAGACCACGCTGTACACCTTCATGGAGTGGCCCTGCAACGTATGCAAGACCTGTCCAGTAGATATCTTCCACACTCTCACCGTGCAATCGTAGCTTCCACTAACAAGAGTATCGCCATGGGCTGCAATGGCACGAACAGAATGCTGATGGCCAGTAAGGACGCGAACAAAGTATGGGCAATCGGAATCATCCACAAGACCTCCATTCTGGAAGTATACAGGGTCCCCAGGCTTTGGGAGCTTCCACACCCGCAGGTTCGAATCACGAGACCCGGTGATGATGAGTGGATGCTTGGGCATCATTTCGGGACGACCGCGCTCATCCTTGCCTACCTCAGTGGGAAGAACGATTTGCAAGCACCGGACGGTGGAGGTGTGGCCTTGAAAGACCTGGGTACATCTAGCTCGCTCGATATCCCACACACGAACCGAACGATCGGTGGATCCAGACACCAAGGTATTGCCGTAGTATTCAAGAGCCCAAACGCCACCATCATGGCCTTCCAGGGTCGCTTTCAATGCGCCGGTCTTGGTGTCGTACACGTTGATATTGGTATCATCACTTCCGGTCAAGATTTTGTCCGTATCGAACTGGAGGCAGGTGACAACATGACGGTCGTGAGCACGGAAAGCGATATGTTGGGGCTTGACATTCGGTTTCATCCATCCTCTGCGAATAGCATGGTGCCGACGGTAGAGAGACTTGTGCAGATAGAGGCCGCGAAGCGAAGGGAGACCGATCTCCGGATATGGAACAGCTATGGCTGCAGCATTGGCCGCTGCGTAAGGAGCCTCCGACGCAGCAATGTCCTTCTTCCAATTCGGTTCGGGGTGGGCATTCCCGCTTGACGAGATCTTACGCTTGGCAAGCTTGCGGCTCGAGGCACGAGTGTTTGCCTTGCGCTTAGACCGCCGGCCAGATCCCAAAGAGCCCAATCCCAATGATGATGCTCTATCACTTGGGCCAGAGTTTGAAGAAAGGACGGGAGACATCTCTTTATCACCCTTGACCAGAGACTGCGAGCTAAGGTTCTTCTCGGGCTCTTCGACGCCGCAAGGAAGCTGCCAGCCCCAACCCTCTCTGATGGCTCGTTCTAATTCTCCATCTGAGAGCACGAAGCCATCCCGGTCAAGAAGCTCTTTCCAGGTCTTCTCATCGGAGTTAACAATGTGTCTCCACTTCTTGGAAACCTGAGCGGCACGGCACATGGTCTGAACATCAAGGTATTTCACGATATTAAGGCTGAGTTCGAGGGGAAGAAGAGACAGGAAATCACACTTCAAAGTCGGGTTGACAATGTCGGCCACGAAATGCAGAGTAGGCTTGGGGCACCGACGGAGAAACTGGTACATGAGATATGTTTTGAGTTCTTCGGGCACAGAATCGAAAAATTCCAGCACCTTCGGCATATCCAGCAGAGATGTCGAGCGCGAAGCTGAGTCACTGGTTGGTTGGAGACCGAGGGCCCGTGAAGCATCAGTCTCTTCGGCTCGGAGAGCTTTCGGGAAGCGGGAGATACTATGATCTAGACTGGAATCCGTGTCAACATCAAGCCCCTCAGACTCAAAAGAGGACTCGGCATGCATGGCATTCATGGCCGCCACGGGAGACAAGCTGGGGCTCGGTAGGCACATGTCCTGCGCTAAAGCATTTTCAACAGCGGAGAGCGAAGTTAGTTGTTCTGGCTCCTGCTGCACAGCAGGCTCTGCGCTCGTATCAGGCTGCTGCGAGGCCGATCCACTGGGAGCGGCCCCGTCCGCCTCGGCTTCATTATTTGGTCCGCTCCTCGAGGCAGATCCTGCACGACGAGTGTTGGCCGGTCTATTCGACAGGAAAGAGTCCATATTGGGGGGTTGCGGAGCCCCAGTTGCTCCGACCTCGGATGAGAGAGGTGACCGGAGCAGAGGCTCACTGCGCGGAAAAGCCGCACTGTTTATCCTCTGCCGTGTAGCAACGCCATCCCCCGGGGCTGGCATCTGGTGTTCGGTCTCTGGCGTGGCCAACCCAGCAGGCGACAGGTGAGTGGATGTAGGGCCGCCATGAGTGCGGGTACGCCGAGAGATCGGCTCAGAGATATTTCGAGTGGAACGCGTTCGGGGCAATGCTGAAAGGCGTGGCTCGGGGATGGAAATAGGAGAGACGGGCCGGTGCCGAGAGAGACCTGAAGCGTTGGTCGACAATCTTGGCGGTGCCAGTCGTCGGGATGGGTTCTCGCCTTCCGAGGCAAACGAATTCACGGACCGAATCAGACCATTCAAAGTTTTCAACGCGTCGTGCTTTTCCTTCAGCTGCAAATAACGTTAGTACTTTGAGACTAGAAAGAACATGATCTCACTCACCTCGTGGACCGCGCCGGCGGAGTCTTCCGGCTCATTGAACACGATCGATCGGTCCCCGATTTTGAACTTGAGATTTCTCAACGAGGCCGGAGTTGGAGACGACGCGAGAGGGTACTGCCGGGTATCTAAGTCCTTGACTGCGCGCGGAGGTTTGATATTCAGAGGAGGAAAGGATGTGGTGGTAGTAGTGGTTGTCGTCACCACGGTGGTGCGGGTGGTGGGGGCGAAGGAAAACTGCCCTAGGGCCTCATTCGGATGCCCTTGGCCGAAGGTGTCTTTATTCTGCCCATCCATCTCGCGTTTTTGCGAGAGTACGAGGCGAGAATCCGGACCGTGGGTGGCACGGGAGGGAGGATGTAGGGTGGAGGAAGACGCGTTCGGACCGGTGGCCGGGGTAACTTCGGAAAGTTGAGGGCCAGAAGGGTTCGAAGTCATGATGGAGTGCTCTCGAGGGAGAGGCACTCATGAGGAGACCGCTGTGGTGAGAAGGCAAAAAAAAAGCCCACAGCCTCAGCGAGATCGGAGTGATCCGAAGATGCTTGCAGAGCACAACCGTCAGCACGGTAGACGCACGCAAGAGCATCCAAAGGAGGGAGATGGGAGGGATTAGAACATAGTGGAAGGAGAAAAGGCAGAGGTGTGAAATGCGAGACAATAACAAAGAGGAAACAGGTTAACGGCCGAGGGTGTTGAAGCAAGGAAGGCAGAGGAAGAAGGGGAGAAGAAACAGTGGCGGCTGACAAGGCAAGAAGGAGTTGGGGCGGAGAAACAACAATTACTTCGGTGGCCAGCCACTTTTTCTTCTCTCACAGGTGCTACATGTGAACAATAACGAATCGTATACTACTGCGACTAATATGAAATGATTTTGATTTGGTCTTCCCTGCCTAGCACTCCTTTTTGCTCGTTCACTCCCTCAATAACGCCGCAGGCAACTCCACCTCCTTCCTCTCCCCAGTGTGGACAGAATGATTCACTACTGCTGCCCAGCCTGGCACACCTTCGCATCGTCACACAGCCTGCCTGTTCACCTATTACCCCTGTGTGTATTATTTCCTCGTCATCCCTCCTCGGGGCTGCCAAACCGGCTTCGGTCCAGATCCTGGTCGCCACAGGTCACGTGTAGTGGGGGCGCACCTGACGCCATCACTCATGACGATGTGACCGCACGGGTAGCGTGTGGATATTTGTTCATCTATGGAGATGAGAGGTGAATACGACCATAAGAGTTAGTTGTAAAATGTCTCGAGGCTGAAGATGGGCCCAGGGAGTATAGAATCTGGTAAAGCAAGGAGGGCAGGATGTCGCAATATATAATTAACTCTATCCTGCAGTTGCTATATGAATCCTGGGGCCTATGAGAGCACGCAGAGCCAGGTACAAGAGCCCCAATAGCCAATAAGGATGAACCCTTAATATCGATATTCCTGGAGACCGTGCCTGCAGAACCTGAGAGACTGTGATGATTGGCCCAACCCTAACTCAGAAAATATCTACAACTAAGGATGATTGCAGTTTGTTTGCACGTAGCCGTAGTTAATAGATCGTTACAACGGCTTATAACGGAATACATTGTAATCATCATATCATCATCAATAATATATCGTCAGCTGGGTATTCTGTATTGGAGGTAGTACGGGGATATAATTCATGGAATCTTTTGGTCCCCTGTCGCTTAGCTTTAACCTTTTGTATGGGCTGGAAGCAGATAAGTTGCGATCAACAAGCAGGTGGGTCGCCAACACTTACAAAACATACCGTTGGATATGCATCCAAGCACACAGGAGGGCCTTTCTGTGCCATCTCTTGATCGGGGAGGGGATTTATCGAGTTCAAGAGACCGGATTTTAAAGGTGCCATCTTTTCCTTCAGTAATCCACTACGAACCAAAGTCCAACAACGACCTTGGATAGTAGCCGGCAGAGTTCCAATCAACGTGGCAGAAGGACCCATTCCAGCAACAAGATGTTTCGAGCTGCGATATCTAAATAGCAAAACACAGGCTCGTAGCCCTAGAGAGTTAGCTTTGGGTTATGCGCGGACGGCCGGCTGTTGAACCACTTGTCCATCGTGCCAAGACCATCGAAGACCCAGTATCGGGGAAAAGAAGACGACAAAACCATACACAGTGAGCCCCAGAAGCTACATATATCGCACCGTTGCAAAATAGTCAAGCATGCCCGCAACCTGTTCGATCGCGGAAATGGCCTTCAATGTATCGATGACTTTGCCGCTATGAATTCTATCACAATGAGGCCATCGTCCTGCTCATCCGAAAAGAAAGTGTACAGCGGTCATGGAGGCGGGTCGGAAGTCTTCGGGAAAGGTCACGGCCCTCTGTACTGTAGTTGTCGCAGCGGAGATGCGGAGATGATCCTGATCCACAGTCGGAGAATCCTGGCACCAGCGGAGTGGTAGAATCTGACATGGAAGAATAAGCTGGGGCGGGCTGGGGAATTAGGGCTGGCTTCAGAAACCTGGGGAATTTTACCGTAGGTAATAAATCCTCCGTACTATTTACCATTTCTGGGCTGGCGAACACCAAGCTTTCTTTTATTTGATCCGATTCCCAGTGCCATTACTCGACCTGCATATTCTGACACAGACCCCGGACAGATGATTTAGCACGATCGGCACTTCCTTGGAGGTAAATCATCCCCATTCTCCGAAAAAGACTTCCACGCTATTTGATCCGCCCACTAATGATTGATTATTGCCCACCATCACCCACTAGCCTCGCCTACCATGGCACAATGCGCATCGAGATCAGCCAAAACAATCGCTAACCAGCTCGTTGGGTGGCCGTTCGGTTCTACTGCACCGCCGTTTTCTGGTTTGTTTGAATCTTCCGCGTCTCAGACCGAGCTGAATGAATCCCGGCCCCCGCCGAGTCGTATGCAAGTCAGACTACTCCATGTCTGTTCAGGAGCATTTGACTTTCGCCTGTCGGATCACTTGCCATGGAAACCAGTGCCTGTTGATCGGTGCCCCCTTTGGCTCTCTCCGTTGGTCTCCCCTTTTAGTCGGCAGTTCGTAGAGCCAATGGAGATTTATTTGTCACCGCGCCACATCTCCCGCCAACGCGGCTGGCGACCACCGGACTGGCCCGATCGGGTAGATCTGCGCTGGGACGGACACAAATGGCGGACGAGACTATCGTGGTGGACTCCATAGTTCCTGATCCACCGATCGGATTGCGCAGCCCCGTGCGCTAGATTCGAAATGCTCCCATCCACTCAATTATGGAGGACAGATTGGAAATCCC
Source organism: Penicillium riverlandense (assembly GCF_028828495.1). NCBI lineage: Eukaryota > Fungi > Ascomycota > Eurotiomycetes > Eurotiales > Aspergillaceae > Penicillium > Penicillium riverlandense. The sequence continues at coordinate 463,683 of NW_026643197.1, read as the reverse complement.
CCCAGGCCGGTCACACGTGTGCATTTAAGCTTGTTCGTCGACGCAAGGGATAGTGATAGGCAGGGACAGCCATGGAACCAACACGAGGCTACTAACCAGATCCATCAAACGGGAGGAATCGGCCACCAAGCGAGAGACCCATTCATCTCCACCCGCCGAAATGAAACAAACCCTAGTAAGTCTAGTGTGTGGTCCATGCATACTTCCCCCCTTTCACTGCCGCCTGTCAAGAAATCATATGGGACGCCGGATTCTGTCCTTTTGTCATCCGGAGCTTCCCCTTTTCACTTGTTCACTTCGTCTCTTCTATACCAACAATTTTCCTGATCGAGTGAGACATTCGCCCGTCTTCCCCGCCTCATCCGGCGGTTTCATGGTTCGTGGTGGAGTGTCGTCCACTGCCCCTGTCGCAATCTCGGTGGAGTAGATCGACTCGGTCGTCCAAGCGAGAGAAGAACCACCAACACTACTTGAATCGCCCTAAATCCCCCAGCGCATGGACAATTGACCTTTTTTCTTCCCATGGCACACCGTGACCCTTCTCCGGTTCATGTACCCCTTCGAACCTCCAGTGCCAACCCGCGACGGCCATCATCTACAATGAACGCCAACCAGGAAGACATGCGGTACCTCGAACGGAAGGCGTCCAAGGCCTCGAGGATCCTGGGCACCGATCTGCCCGTGTACAGCGAGCATGGCGGATGGGAGCCACCCAGGAACGCACGGCGGCCGAGCTATATCAGAACTCCGGACAGCACCTCCCGCAAGAACAGCATCTTCAGCCGTTCCACCCAAGAGGCCATGGCCCCGGCGCACCATCTACGTGTCCGAGCCTCGTCACCACTGTTGGGCCAAGACTATCGCTCCCACGACGCTGCACCGCCACCCCCGAAACCCTCAAAGAAAGTACACCCATCCGGCTCCTCGTCCACCCTCTTTTCATACTTCACCTCGAAGGAGTCTAATCCTCGGCCCAAAACGACCGAAGATCCCAGTCTTCAACCCAGAGTACGACATGGGCTGCATGCCGAGCCGCAGGTTACCTACCAACATCAACCGCCCCGGACGCCAACCAAAGAGTCCAAGCGGAAGATGCGGCCCTCGCGAATTGATCTCTCCCTCCTCTTCCCGAAGCCACGGAACCCGGCACCGCCTCTTTTCTCTCCTCAACGCATGACCAAGTCGCCGTCCCCCGTCTCGGTGACTTCAGACTATCCGTCAACCAGACCCAATATGGCGGCAAGCAAGCCTGTTCCCAGACTAGCCGATGCGCCCCCGCATCGGGCCAAGAGAACCGAGGCCTCCAAGCAGGCAGATAATTCGGATCTGGCGTCAATCGCGGAGACGAAAGATGGCGAGTGGTTTGAACACCCTCTGGAGCGAACTGTCGGGACTAGTGAGATTGATCTCGCTCTCGACCGATACGCCGCGCGGCGGTCACTGTTGAGTCGCTCTAGCGTGTACAGCAACAGCCGCGAGCAATTGCGGGCAGACCGCGGACGTACCTTGGAAACCCTGGAGACGGGCGCCCGCCCGGGGCCCACGCACAGTCCATCTGTCAGTAGTCGGCGCAAAGACTCATATCTGGGACCCAATTCCCGGATGGATTCGGTCCGTCAGCGACTCATGACTCCGCCCGAGGAAGCATATGACAAGCGGAGTGTGAAGAGCTCGTTGACCAAGAAGAGTAGCAAGACCACCTTGAAGAATAAGGACTTGCAAAACTCGAGTGTTCTATGTCTCTCTTCATCTGAGAGTGAGGGTGAAGATGACGACCACACACCGACCGCAGAGAACCACCCCGTTGCAGCCAACAAACAGTTCCGGGATAGCGTGGCTACATACGGGGAGTTCGAGCCTGAAATTTACACTGCCTCGACGGCACATGCCATGATCAGCCCGACTCTGAAACGATTCGAGCGAGCACCCTCGACCAGCAGCCGCGGCTCGGCTCAGATCCAACCCAGTCAGCCGAGTCAATCAGCGCGCAGGAACACATCCATGTCATCGACCGGTGTGGCCTCGAACACGACTCGACGAACCCCGTCCCGGCAGTCAAACGCTACCCAGGCCGTCGCCCAGCCGGCAAAGCCAAAACATCTTACGCCGCAAGAGCTTAGAGACATGAACCGGAGAAGCCGTGTTATTGCGGTGACTCGACAAGAGCAGGATCTCCTGGAGGCAATGCGCGTGCGCAAGGGCAAGATCACGCCGAGTATCTACAACTACAACGGCGACCAGCCCGACCGAACCTCCATGATCTCGGCGGCGCCGTCGCGCGACTCATTCTGCGGCTCCGACACATCCTTCCTACGCCTCAGCGCCGTCCTGCCGCCGGGTCTCCCACCCATCTACGCCGGCACACAGAATCAAGGTGCCACCCACTCGGACAAAGACGGTCCCTCTTCGCAGAGTTCGGGTTCTGATACTGGACAGAAAACTAACTCTATCGTGTCACCCGGGTTCAGCATGCCCTACTCCGAGAGCAGTCTGCCCTCGCCCGCCACCACCAGCGGTACCTCGCCGGTCACCCCGACTCTGCCCATCCACCGCTTCTCACCGCTGCCTTCGCCCAAGCCGCCTCCAAATCATCCGCCTCCTGCCATCCCGGAGGACCAGAAACAGCATGCCCGCCGCCGCACGGATAGCAGTGAGGCGATCATGTTGGATAGCGGGGATGATCCGAAGCATAAGCAATCTCTTCCGCTCTGGTCTTTTGACTTTGACTGGAACCAGAACCACGACCGTGCCAGCGTTGCTGCTGTGCACTGAGCTTTCTTCATACACATCCTCTTAAGTTTTCCCCGTTATTTGTATCAAGACCTGCGTTCGTGTTCTCGCTCGATCGCACACCCACTCTTTCTGCCATCTTCCTTTGACTCTTCATGCATACCGGACTCCGGCGTCTCTTCTATTATCTTGTTGGCCATTTGATTGATCGCATTAGAACCTTGGTTCATCACCGACAGTGTCTTTTCTTTGTTTATACACACATGGTCCATTTATACCCAATTCTACAATCTAGATACTAGTCTTGTCTTTTACAAACCCGAATTAAGATTAGGCATGACGTGCATGGGGTAAGCGCCCAAAGTGGACGGTGGCTGGACTGGCGGACTGCCGACTGGACGCATCACGGCAGCTAGCGTTGTTGTCCCCGTGCCGTCGATATTGGACCACAGGATGGACGACATCGAAAAGACCCCGTGCGTGGCCGAGGACTATTTGACGTCAAAGGGTCCCGCGGACATGGCGTCTCTTGGGGTCCGGATGAGTGCGATACCTGCTAGGAAATAAGAATGGATGAATACCAAGTCGACAAGAAGAGCGTGACACCCAGATCGTGCCCAAACAAGGTCAATAGCAACGCCCGAGCTCATGTCCCCGTGATCCACACCGCCCATTCATCCAGCGGCTTCAGATTCCCCAGATTCCTGCCTCTCCTTCTCCCTTGCATAGCTCTCTCTTCCATCTCACTCTCCTTTGAACAGAATAAATAACCCCGGATCTTCCTCAGCTGGTCCGCACTGTCCTTACCCAGCCACTTCATTATTCTTCCCTCGCCCTGACCGATCGCCGAAAGCTGAAGTGGAGGTTGGGGCCCAGGCAGTCTGGCTCGTCGATCTGACAGGCCACCCACTCACCGGTCCTTGAATTAACCCTTTGCGCTGATTTCATCCATCTCTGGTCGCTCCCTACATCACCGAAGTGAACAAGTGAGACCCAATTGCCTTACGACGGCTCTTGTGCTTGTGCTCCCTACGAGCGGCGGAAAATTCACCCACCTCCTGCCACACACAAAACTTGTGACCATGGGAGACCGCGCTCAACGCCAGTCGTCGTGGCTGCGGACTGCGACGAAGAATATCCCATGGATCTTGGTATGTGCTGCCCGCTACACGGTGGGTATGCGAGGGACTCGAGTAGCTGACTGACTTGTTTGTTTACTCGTGCAGCTGACGATGCAGTCCACGGGTTTCGTATTGGTAGGTTGCCAGACTCATCTCTCCCCGGGGGCCGAAGCTGATTTTGGTCCAGTTATCCCATTACTCTCGAGTGATGCCTCCTGCCGGCGGCAAACGCTACCTTACCTCGACCGCCGTCTTCGTGAACGAAGTGATCAAGCTCGCCCTCTCCCTCACCATGGCCCTCTACGACGTCTCCAAAACCGCTCCTCCATCCATGCCCGCCACCGCCCTCTTCTTCTCCCTGACCAACGCGGTGTTTTCGGGCGACTCCTGGAAGCTAGCCATCCCCGCCGGGTTCGAGGTGCTATCCAACTCCCTCCAGTACATTGCGTTGTCGAACTTGCGGGCCGCCACGTTCCAGGTTACATTCCAATTGAAGTTTTTCACGATGGCCGTCTTCGGGCTGATGCTCCTCAGACGGAGCATCGGGGCCCGCAAGTGGGGGTTGCTTCTCCTTCTCCTGGTGGGCGTGGCGCTGGTGCAGATACCCGATGCCAACTCCGAGCAGATGTCCCTCCAGGATGAGAATGCGAGCGTGCACTTCCCGCGCTCATTGGAGGAGTGGAAGGCTGTTAAAGGGGTGGCGGCGAATTTGCATAAGCGCTCTGCCACCTACGAGGGCATTGAGGAGGATATCCAGACGGCTGACCCGCATCTGGACTCGGCAGTTGGCCTGCTCGCAGCTATTGGAGCCTCGGTGGCGTCAGGGTTTGCCGGCATCTACTTTGAGAAAGTGCTCAACGATAGCTCTGCGAGCGTGTCTCTTTGGATTCGCAATGTGCAATTGGCCTTCTACTCTGCCTTCCCGGCTCTCTTCATTGGAGTTGTGTTCCGGGATGGCGAGAAAATCGCCAATGACGGCTTCTTCCAGGGATATAATTGGGCTGTGTGGTCTGCCATTGGCTTGCAAGCTCTGGGCGGTCTCATCTCGGGCTTCTACATTACCCATGCTCAGCGGGATGCCAGGAGCTTTGCCACGACCGGCATGATCATCTTCAGCATCCTCGGCAGTATTTGGTTCTTTTCTTTTGAGCTTACTGGGAGTGTAAGTTGCATCCATCCCAATGCTTACGAGCGAGCGCTGACCTTTTGTGTATAGTTCATCCTTGGTGCTGCCGCGGTGCTGGTCAGCACACATTACTACGGCAACCCCAGCTTCAGCCCTGGAAGCGTCCGCCCGCCTCCCATCCAGGTGGACAGCTACGAAAAGGATTCCACAGGAGAGCAGGGCTCTCCTGTCTCGAACTCGCCCAACGACTTCTCCATCAAGCTCCCCAGCACCCCGTTCCTCTCCGACGGCATGTCCAGCTCCCGTCCCAACTCTCCCGGTCCCGGCCACACTCGCGTCAGCTCCAGTCGCAATGTGAGTGCTAGTAACTACCTCGACGAGAACTAGAGGGTGGGATGGACATGACCTTTGTCCAGATATGAATGGGGAATGGGGACCCTTGCTGTTCCTTCATGGCTCAATGACTTTTGAATAACTATCTGATAGACCGGTGAGATTTACGGTAGAATCTCCGTGACTAGCTTGATGCTCTGTCTGCCTTCTAAATTGTTCTTGATCGATTTTCTCTCTCCGAGAATGTCGGTCATGCATGCATATATACGAAGCAATGAAAACGTTCTCATACTGTCCACGTGCCGTCACCTAGTCTCTCTCTTTCCCTTTTCCATCCTCTCCCATCCTTCCCGCCCATCTCCAATGACTGGCCCCTTCAATCACAATGCAAAAGAATCATCACTTCTCCAAGTCAAACCGCTTCCCATCCACCTCCAAGTGGCGGCCCAATAACTGCCACCCTGCCACTCCCACCCACAGCACCAGGCCTGCCCTGATTGACGAGAGGCTCATCGAAGGATCCCAGCGGTCTCCCCACGACTCAATCCGTCCTGCTTGTGATGACGAGGGAGATGAGTTTGATGCCTTCGGTAATTGCACACGCTCTCGCTTTCACGTCCGCTGATGGGCAAGCAGATCTCGAGCTACTGGCCCAAACCGAAGCTTCAGCAGTGACGATGCCTCGAGGGAACTCGGGGTTTCCTGTATCTACGCCTCTCCAGGGATCGTACCAGTCCGATCAAGCGTACTACAATGCTCCCCAGCAGACTTCGAGATTCTTTCATCGTGAGTGACTTGGCTCTGGCAGTTCAACCCCTCCACTTTCGTTGCTAACAGAATCCAGCAAGTGCTAGCATCACCCCTCTGCGAGGCCCAGGGTCCAGATCCTCAGAAATGGGATCAGCGACCCCATCGAGCCCGTTGATGCGGAAGGCAGGTCCGCTGGAACAGGGCTATCTTGAGACTGACCGCATGTACTATCAACTAGATACCACGCAGTCATCTTCCCAGCCCTTTTCATGCCATCAAAGCGCAGAGACTGCAACACGCCCCAAAGTCCCCTTCCCCGATATCCCACCCTCTATTCGAGGGATCGTTCTTGTCTCCGTGAACGATCTCCCTGAACCATACAGATCGCTCTTTCGGTTCCCGCTGTTCAATGCAATCCAATCCAAATGCTTCCATGCTGTCTACAACACCAGTGAAAATCTTGTCCTCTCCGCTCCAACGGGTAGCGGCAAGACGGTTATCATGGAACTAGCCATCTGCAGACTCCTCAACACCCTGAAAGACGAGCGATTCAAGGTTGTCTACCAGGCGCCCACGAAAGCACTGTGCGCAGAACGCTTCCGAGACTGGAACCACAAGCTATCCGCCCTGGACCTCAAATGTGCAGAGTGCACCGGCGACACAGACTACACGCAGCTCCGCAGCGTGCAGAACAGTCAGATCATTATCACGACGCCCGAAAAATGGGACAGCATGACCCGCAAATGGAAAGACCACATGCGTCTCATGCAGCTGGTTAAACTGTTCCTCATTGACGAAGTGCATATCCTCAAGGAAACCCGCGGTGCCACCCTCGAAGCAGTCGTCTCGCGCATGAAGAATATCGGATCGAATGTGCGCTTTGTGGCTCTCAGCGCCACGGTCCCTAATTCGGAGGACATCGCGACGTGGCTTGGCAAGGATGCCACGAATCAGCATGTTCCTGCGCACAGAGAGCATTTCGGAGAGGAGTTTCGGCCGGTCAAGTTGCAGAAATTTGTTTATGGGTATCAGTCGACCGCGAATGATTTTGCTTTTGATAAGATTTGTGCTTCCAAGTGAGTCGAGTCTTTCTGGACGATCGTGAAGTGTCTTGCTGAGTGAGATATATGTAGACTTCCCGATGTTCTTGGGATGCACTCGTCTCAGAGACCTATCATGATCTTTTGCTGCACCAGGAACTCGACTGTTGCCACTGCCAAAGAACTGGCTCGTCTGTGGACGATGACCAATCCACTAGCTAGACTTTGGAAGGGACCAAGCAAGCGTATCGAATCGCACAATGACGACCTGAAGGGTATGTATTCCCTCAACATTCTATGGACAGCTGAATGCTTACTGAAAAGCAGCCACCGTCGCCGCGGGAGTGGCCTTCCACCACGCCGGACTTGGTCCCGCAGACCGCCATACCGTCGAGAAGGGCTTTCTGGGAGGTGAAATCAGCGTGATCTGCTGTACACCAACACTCGCAGTTGGAGTCAACCTGCCCTGCCACTTGGTGATCATCAAAAACACCGTGGGCTGGCAAGAGGGCGGGTGCAAAGAGTACTCCGATCTCGATATGATGCAGATGCTCGGTCGAGCAGGCCGGCCCCAGTTCGACGACAGTGCCACGGCAGTAATATTAACCCGCAAGGAACGAGTGGCTCACTACGAGAAACTAGTCTCTGGCTCTGAGAGCCTGGAAAGCTGCTTGCATCTCAACCTGATTGAGCACCTGAATGCGGAGATCGGGCTGGGGAACGTCTCTGACGTGGACTCGGCGGTTAAATGGCTTGCGGGCACGTTTTTGTTCATTCGTCTGCGACGGAATCCCACGCATTACAAGCTCAAGGAGGGTGCGAACCAGGATGACGAGGATGAGATGCTTCGGCAAATCTGTGACAAGGATATCAAGCTTCTTCAGGAAAGTGGGCTGGTGGAGTCCGATGCTCTTCGATCAACCGGGTTTGGAGAAGCAATGGCACGGTACTACGTCCGATTTGAGACTATGAAGATGCTTCTCTCGTTGAAGCCACAGGCAACCATTTCCCAGACCGTGAGTTTATAACGTACAACTTACAACTGCCGAAGATTAAACTAACCCAACTACCAGCTTACCGTAATCTCCCAAGCCGAGGAATTCCGAGAACTCAGACTCAAAGCCGGTGAAAAGTCTCTGTACCGAGAGATCAACAATGACCCCGGCATCCGGTACCCGATCAAAGTCGACATCGCCCTGCCATGCCATAAGATCTCGCTTCTCCTCCAATCCGAGCTGGGAGCGATCGAGTTCCCGGACAGTGACCAGCTCCAAAAACACAAATTCCCCTTCCAGCAGGATAAAAACCAGGTCTTTGCGCATGTCAGCAGATTGATTCGGTGTCTAATCGACTGTCAAATTGCGCGGGGCGATTCAGTCGCCATTCAAAATGCCTTGTCCCTGGCACGCAGCTTCGGCGCGAAGGTGTGGGATCACTCGCCGCTTCAGATGAAGCAGATCGAGCAGGTGGGTGTTGTTGCTGTGCGCAGACTGGCTGCGGCGGGGATTATGAGCATTGAGGCACTGGAGTCGACGGAGGCGCATCGCATCGAGATGGTTCTGAGTAAGAACCCGCCCTTTGGGAGCAAGCTGCTCGGACGGCTCAAGGAATTTCCAAAGTTGAGGGTTGCTGTGAAGATCATGGGCAAGGTCTGATATTATCGATCTGTTTTGGGAGTTGTCACTGACCAGAAGCAATTAGGAAACGAAGATTGGCGCCGTCATCATCCGCTTCAAAGTGGACATGGCATTTATGAACGACAAAGTCCCTGTCTTCTTTCAGCGTCGGCCTGTTTATGTCTGCTCCTTGACTCAGACTTCGGATGGACGAATGATTGACTTCAGACGGGTTAGGTCAGTTACTCACATGCAAACCTACGGCTGGGTACTGATATTATTGAAGTGCGAGTAAGCTCCAGGAGGGACTTCAAGTACAGCTCTCTGCAGAAGTGAAGAGCCCAGATCAGTTCATTGTTTGTCATGTCATGTGTGATGATATCGGTGCGTTTTCCGTCTCAAAACGAGGCTGGGATACACTGACGGTGCATAGCGGGGACCTGGAAACAGGCTGAGATCAGACCTGACCTGCCTTCGCATTTCTTTCTGTCTAAACGCGATGAGAACGCCAGCGGACCAGGAAATGACGTTTCGCAACGCATTTCTCGCAATGGGGATGTATCTGCGCGAATCAATAGAGAGAAAGATGACTTCGACGGCGATGACCTGGAACTCGACGACTTCCTTGCTGCAAGTCAGAGCCCCGAGAAAGCGAAGAAATTCATTGAGCCGTTAAGCTGTCAGCTGGACAGTGCAGACTGGCTGTCCATTGACAATACTCCCACCCCCAGCCCGCCACGTCCAGCCCACAAATCCCACGGATGGACCGCCATAAATGACACCTGGCCGACAAACCCAAACATGTGTACTGTCCAGCTGGAGGATGAGGAAAACGAAAACGAGCCGGTCCGACTTCCAACTGGACGGTGGGCATGCAATCACAAATGCAAAGACAAAACGAGGTACTTTTCTTCCTTTAATTCTCATTCTATCTCGCCTGCTGACTGGTAGTGGCACAGCTGCAAGCACTTCTGCTGCCGAGATGGCCTGGAGAAACAGCCCAAACCCAGTAAGAAGCGGGCTGCTATTCCGAATCAGAAGAGTGCCGGCCTCAGTCAGTTGACTTTGTCGGCGAGTATGAACAAGAAAAACTCGGCGGACAGCTTGAAGGAGGAGAAAGAGGAGGAACAAGATGAGGAGAACGCCTTGCCTGAGAGAAAGTACGAGAAGAAAAGGACGAGTGGATTGTTAGCCTCTTCGGAGCGTGGTGGGGTTAACACCAACCGTCGGCCGAAGACTATGTCCAGTGATTATGACGATGACGGTTTTTTCGACGACTTGCCGTCTCGGTCGGTGCTGATGGGGAAAGTGGCATCGAGTGTGGTGAAGCCGAACGCTCATGCTCAAGAACTCAACGACACAGCTGGATCGGGAGTGGAAATAGAGGAAATGAAAGAAGTACGCAACACTGCCAAGGTCACTGCTCTCCAAGTCGGAACAGCCATGCCCACATCGCCTGCCAAGCAGGACCAGCCTCCCAAGCTACAGGAAGATCTGGATTTCTTCGATGTGTGGGATGACCTGACATCTGAACCGGAGATCTCCAAGGATCTCAAAGAGACTGAGGCTTCGAGAGACGTTGTGGCACTGCTCCCGTCGAAGGCAAACGGATCGCGCAAACCCAAGCGAAAGGCTAGCAAGATGGATGGAGTGGAAGGGCAGTTGTTTCAGCATGAGAAACGGGTCAAGCATGCTCCTTCGAGGTTCGCCACCACTCCTGAGGAACCGGCGCAGATCGAGCACAAGGCGATGAAGGTCTCTGATGAGTGGGAAGATATCGACCCGCTGCTGCTGGATGAGTTCAAGGATATTGTTAACTTCTTCTGATGTTGTTTCAAGCAGTATACCTAGATAGTCAACAACAATGCTCATTATCATCATCACTCTTATACTTCCCCAATCCACCAATCCACTAGACTGGCCCCGTGCGGGGACCCACGGCTCCATCTCCCTTCGACCCACGAAATTCCCTCTTCTGTCCACGGTTTTCTCTTTCTTCCTAGATTTTTTCCCCTTACCTCTACCAACCATGAAAGCCAAGCGCCAAAACACACTGCCACTCGAAGACGCCTCCGTGGCCCCGGCCACCTTCACAGACGGCCAACCGCTCCCGAAACTCATCGCCTTCGACCTCGACTACACGCTCTGGCCCTTCTGGGTCGACACGCATGTCAGCGCGCCGGTGAAACCGCGCGACAACAACTCCCGCGCCGTCGACCGCTGGGGCGAGTCGTTCGCCTTCTACCCCGCGGTCTCGTCAATCGTGCACGCCTGCAACGGCCGCGAGATCCCGCTCGCGCTCGCATCGCGCACCCACGCCCCAGACCTAGCGCGCGACATGCTGAAGGCTCTGCATATCATCCCTTCCTTTTCTGACAATCCTGCCGCGAACGCGATGAAGACGACCCGCGCACTGGATCATTTCGATTATATCCAGATCTTCCCTGCGAGCAAGACGGCGCATTTTGCGAAGATTCAGCTGGCCAGCGGGGTCGAGTATGAGGATATGCTGTTCTTTGATGACGAGGCTCGGAATCGCAATGTTGAGACCGAGCTGGGGGTTACCTTTTGTCTGGTACGCGATGGAATGACTCGCGACGAGTTTGATCGTGGGGTCATGGCCTGGAGGAAACGGAACGGCATTAAGCAGCGCGCGGACGGGGAGTGATTTTTTTATTTATATATTGTAACTACCTTGTGATTAGATTGAGATACCCGAATATACTACCTAGACATGAAGGACACCGAATTTCAGAGATACTGTCTATGGATATAGATCCTGCTGTGTATGTAGTAGGGCGAGCTTTGACCCACTGTCTTCACCTCCGCGGAACCACCCCGACCACCCCGACCACTTCGACCACAGCAACAACAACAATAACAGCGATGGCCACCCTAAAACCTCCCTCAGCAACCCACCGCTCCTCCTCCAACCCGCCAGGCCCTCCTCGCGCCCCCCTCAAAGCAGACCCCACCGCCACAATCGCCGACACGGCCGTCTTCCAAGGCACGCACCCCATAACCATCGGCCCCGGCACGGTCATCCACCCACGCGCACGATTCTATTCCTTCGAGGGACCGATCATAATCGGGGATGGATGCATCATCAGCGAGAAAGCCGTGATTGGCGCTGCGCCAGAGTCGGCGTCGAAAGAGCGCAGCGCGTCGAGTTCGAGAACAGCTTCTCCGTCTCCGTCTACACCTACCGATGACACCACACAAACCATACACACGCCAGCACCAGAGCAAGGCCTCCCAATCCGCATATCCTACTTCGTCACCATCGGCCCCCTCTCCTCCGTTCTCCCGGGTTCGCACATCCACTCCGCCGCCGCAATCGACAGTTTGGCGACCATCCGCCGCGGTGCAGAGGTCGGGTCCCACGCCAAGGTCTGCGCGGGCTGCGTCGTTCCGCAGAATGGACGCGTCCCTGAGTGGACGGTTGTCTGGGGGTCTGGGGTCGGTCAGCGCCGAGCACGTGCGAGAGGTGCAAGGCCTCCTTGTTCGGCTGTGCGTGTTGCGGCGAATGCTGCCCAGGTGCCTGTGCCCGGGTCTGCACCGGAAGGAAAGTTGATTGAGGATGCACGGTTGATGGTTCTTGTGAGGGAGAGGGAGGCCTTGGGGAAGATGATTGCTGGTGCGAAGAAGAGGTAGACCATGTTTCAGTCTATGGCCATGGCTATCTCTCCTGTACTTGGCGACGGAGCAGCTTGGTTGCTGTCATCAGTTGGTTCGGAGATTCTTGTCTTTTACTGCTTATACCCACCCCTCTGTACATTACTTTCCAAATGGAATACATAGACTATTAGCTACTTGGATATGGAGAACTCGGTAATACATCCATTCAGCACCCCCGCAACAAATCCGATGCTAATAGGGTACTGAAACATCACAAAACAAAAGAAAATAGATATTATGCTCTGACCCATGTTCGAAAGGGGAGGAGGGCTTCCTCGATGACCCTTCAACCACATGAAAACATACATAAAAAAACATCAAAAACTAAAAGAGTACAACACAAAATGGTAACAAAGATACATGAAGAAGCCTTCTAGAAAATCAGGAAGAACCAGCACCACCACGAGCTTGTCCGCCGCCGCCACCTCGCATTCTCTTGCCTCCGGTTGCACTATCAGCAGTGGCGTCGGGGCCCTCTTCGCGCGTGCGCTTGTTCCCTTGTGGAATGAACTGGCGCGCTTGCACATTCAAGGCACCACCGCCACGAGCTGCTGTTGGACTCGATTGGCCCTGGCTCGGTTGGGTCTGCGCAGCACTGGCGTTCTGGTTTCCACCGCGGCCTTGGCCTCGGCCGCCACGACCACGTGGAAGACCGCTGCCACGCTGACTCTGCTGAGTCTGCTGAGTCTGGGCCTGGCCTTGTTGCTGCTGTTGCTGATCGACTTGCTGTTGTTGATGGCCGAAGGGATTCTGTTGGCCACCACCGCGTCCACCCCGTCCGCCTCGCGCAACCGGCAATCCAGATTGGAGAGCTCGTAGCATACCCGGAGCGGTGCCTGCTGGTGGTTTGCTGGGCAGAGACGTAGGTTGCTGCTTGCCTTGCTGATTTTGTTGGAGTTGGCCAAATGGATTCGCAGGAGCGACGGCCTCGCCGCCTTCTTGTTGCTCCTCATCATTGGCGGCGGTTTCATCCGCATCGGGTGCTTTCACTGTTTGTTCGGGGGCCGGAGCAGGAGAGGGTGCAGCAGGAGGCTGTGGTGTGACTGCCGGCGCGGGAGACGCGGCTGGCTTTGGTGTTTGAGCGGCAGCAGGAGCGGGCTTGGCCATCTTGGCCACTTCCCACACTTCCACCACGGGCTTCTGTGGAGTCTCAGTAGCAGCCTTTTGGACCACATCGATCTTGGCCTGAGAAGTGCGGAATCGAGTGTCGAGCATGCTGATCCGGGCAAGTGACTTCTTGTCGGACAGCTCAACTGCAGATTTGATCTTCTCGCCCAGTTCCTCTTCGTACGCCTTCTTGAGCGCCTCCTTCTCCTCGTTGTACTTCTTCTCCAACTCCGCCATCGCTTCTCCGTTGTCCCCAGCAGATGATCCCTGGGCTTGGGCCTCCTGCTTCTCCTTCTCTCTTTGCTGGTGGATCAAGGTCTTAATGTTGTTGCGGACGATGGTCTGAATGGTTTTGTTCTTGTGAACAAGCTCTCTGGCCTGAGCGTCGGTCAACTCGGGAAGCTCGACGGTCTTTGACGGCGTTGGTGGCGCCGATGCTTGTTGTTGATCGCCCACTGCCGGAGTATCCGGAGCATCAGGCTGTTTACCACCAGCAGACAGCTTCTCAATCTCGGCTCGGTGGGCGGCCCGAATTTCGGCCAGCTTGCTGTTGAACATTTCCTTGAGCTTGTCGGAGCGTTCCTTGATCTTGGCCGCCTGCTCGGCGTCCTTCGCAGCCAGCAGACCGTCCTTTTCAGCAAGAGCTGCTTCCAGGCGTTTGATCTTCTCCTCCAGAGACTTGATCTTCTGCTCATCAGCAGGAGTGGTGGTAACTTGGGTCGTTGTAGTCGGGAACTGGGACGCAGGTGTAGGGTTGACAGTATCGGTTTCGGTGGCATCCGCAGTCGGTGCGGCAGCCGGGGCCGGAGTGGCGGCCGGAGCTGGCGTCTCGGCCATTTTGCTCTTCAGCCCTTCCAGCTCTGCCTTCGTAGTCTTCAGTTCCTCTTGGATAACCTCCTTCTCCTGCAAGGCCACATTCAACTCCATTTGCTTGCTGTTGACCTTCCCAGTAAGATCCTTCGACCGCGCCTTGAATTGTTCGGTGAGCTTTGCTTTCAGGTCCTGCCTCTGATCCTCGGCCTGTTTGAGCTGTTCGGGGAACGTGGTGGCCTGGGTTTGTAGAGTATCCCGTGCGGACACAGCTTCGTCGCGTTCCTTTTCGAGGGTGGCGAGCTTCTGCTTCAACTCTTCCATCTCGGCCGGATCCACTCGGTCGTATTTCTGGAGAATGTCTTGTATGCGCTGCTGGTAACGATCGCGGTCGGCTTGGAGCAACTGCATCTCGCCATCCTTGGTTTCGGACAAATTCTCCAATTCCCGGATCTTGGCACCGAGAGGCTCAATTTGGTGGTTAAGTTCATCGACACGAGCAGACTTCTCCGCCAGCGCAGTCTCGGTCTGCCTGAGTTGGTTACGAAGCGTTACGCTGCTCTCACGGAAAACATTGAGCTCGTTGATCGTCTCCATAAGCTTGTTGTGGTTGAGCGTATTGTGCTCACTATCAGCAGCAGCACGACGTTGTTGTTCAAGCTTGAGGCGCGTTTCGTCCAGTTGAGATTGAGTGTAGTCAAGTTGCTGGCGGAGACGCTTGCTCTCCTGCATCGAGAGATGGTATTGAACATCAACTATCTCCTTCTCACGACGCAGGAACTTGATGACCTCCTGGAGGCCCTCCAGGTTTGGTGCCATCTGCTCTCCTTCCTGCTCCTCATTTTCGGCGACATTGGCGCGATCGCGTTGCAAGGCAGAGATCTGGGCGCTGATATTCTCCAGCTGCGAGTGCAGAAGAGAGTTCTGGTGAAGGACTTCCTCCCGGCGTTTCTGTAACTCAGCAAGCTCGCTTTCGTATCTGGCCTTCATCTCCACCCAGCTCTCCTCCTTCTGGGCCAGATCTCTCTTGTAGGTCTCGGCTTGGGACCTCACTTCGGCGATATCGAGCTTCAGTTGATTGGCTTCGGCACGAACTGTCTGAAGGTTCTTCGCTGCTTCGGCATGCTTGACAAGCTCACTTTCGTAGTTTTGTTGTGCGTGTTGGGCGATTTCGGCCTGGGCTTTCAGGTCTTCCTGGTGGAACTGGGCAGCAGCGACGTGTCGTTCATTGTCGTCCTTCAGTCGAGCAATATCTGCCTCAAAGGTGGTCTTCTGCTCCTCGAGACGGCGCGTAGCGTCACCTTGCTCCTCACGAAGCTTAGACACCTCGTTGTTGGTATTGGACAACTCCGAAGAGATTTCTTCAATCCGCGTTTCGAGGTCCTGGATCTTTTTGTCCTTCTCCTCAACAAGACGGTCGGTCTCTTCACGATACTGATCCTGAGTTTCGGTGACCGACTGCAGCCGTTCTTCCGTGGCCTGGCTGATGGCCTGGTAGTCCTCGACTCGTTCCTTTGCGTGTTCGAGCTCAGTCCTCGCCAGTTCAAGGTCACGTTTCAGTTCGGAAACTTCGATGGCAAGCTCCTGCTCGCGGGTCAGACTACCGCCCTCGCCAGCCTCCTGCATGACCACAGTGGTATCGTCAGTCGCGCCAGGAACAACACTAGGACGAGTTTGAAGAACTTGGAGGCGTTCCTCGGCGCTTCGGAGTCCAACAGACAGCTCGTCATTGCGTGCCTGCAGGTGGTCTCTTGTCGTCTTCAAAGCGACCAATTCTTCGCGCACGGCGCCCAGGCTGGTAACCAGATCGTCAATGCGTTTCTGGCTCTGCTCGTGCTCATATTCTCGGCGAAGAGTGGCCTTCTTCGACTCCTCGAGCTCGTCATTTAGTTTTCGCTTGGTGGATTGCAGTTCAGACTCCAGTGATTCGACGTTCGATTGGAGTCGGCGGCGACTCTCAGCATCCGAGTGCTCTCGCTCGTTCAAGATAGTCTGCAGGTTGGCGTTTAGGGAGTCGAGTCTGCTGCGTTCGTTCCGCAAGGTTTCCGTGTCCTCGATCAACCGCTTCTCGATGTTTTTCCACAGCTCCTTCTCCGCTTTCAGGTTGGCATTCTCCCGCTGGAGACTCTCCGCCAGGCCCTTTGCCTCCACGAGATCCTCGGCCGCTTGCTGTGTCCGAAGGTCTTGTCGGTTGGCTTGCTCAAAAAGCGTGTTACAGCGCTTTTGGAGTTCGCCGTTCTCAGTCTTAAGCATATTGAAGTTGCTCTGGTGTAACTCGGCGCGTTGGGAAGCGGTAGCAAGTTGACTGCTATACCGACTGATTTCGCTCATCAACTCGCTGTTCTTTCGGGAGAGCTCATTGACCTGCTGCCGTAAGGATTTGTGGTCGGTGGCGGTCTCCTCACGGAAACTATCGAAATGAGCCTGGACTTTTCGAAGTAGCTCGGCGTAATCTGGAGCATCATTGGCCTGGCTGCTGGTGCTGGCGCCCAGAGGAGCTGCGCCGAGTGGGACGGATTGAGAGAAGACGGAGGGGTCTCCGACAGGCTGGCGTCGGTGAGTGAGCATGCTACGGAAGGTATCGCGTTCCTTCACATAGCTCTTCGTCTGGGCGACCAAGTTGGCAATTTCGTCGCGGTAGGTCTGCACACGGATCCGCAGATCCTTCAGCTCTTCGTGCTCTTGTTGGCGGACGACATCCTTCGCACGGGCTTCCTCGCCCTCCATCCTGTCCCCAAGTTCCCTCAGCATACGCCGAAGAGTAACATTTTGCTCCTGGAGTTCGTGGAGGTCCTTGAACGTGGTCAAGTTTCGGCTGATGAAGCGACCAGTTGGGTTGAGGTCGGCGGCGGACTCTTCGATCTCGTTGCGGGCGATCTTCTCCAGCTCCTCACGGTCATAGTCTTCGCCCTGTTTCGCAACGGCAACCTCCAAAACGAGAACCTTAACCTCGGCGCTCAGATCCCGAAGTTGTTGGCGTAGGATATCTCCTTCACGGGCAAGACCCTCAACCTGACCTTGCCATTTTCTCGCTTCCTTGGTCGCGTCATCACGTTCCTTACCAGACGTTTCGAGAATGTTGGACATCTCCACAACCGCGTTTTCAAGGCGGGAGTGGTCTGCGCGAAGTTCGTCGATCTCAGGCTTGCTTGATTCGAGTTCTTGCATCATCTCATCCAGCGTCGACTGAAGCTCTTGGTTGTTCTTCTGCTCTCTCGAAAGCTGAGTGCGCATCTTGTCGTATTCTGTGTACATCTGGGTCAACGTGAGATTACCCTTGCCACGAGAGGCCCGAGGAGAGAAGGTGCTGCCGGGAGTTCCGGCCCGCATTGGGGTGCTGGGGCCTGCTCCATTCAGCGAACGAGCAGGGCTCATAGATCCAAGCCTGGGTCCTTCAGACTCGAGCTGGCTGACGGTTATCTCAAGCTCGGCAACACGACGCTCAGCTGCTTGCTTGTCGGCGTGTTCGGTCTCGATTTCGACACGGAGGCGCGAGATCTCCTCCGCTGCATCATCCTTGGCCTTCTCCAACGCAAATTGACATTCTTGCACACGCTTCTTGGCTGTCTCCGCTGAAGATCCATGCAACTCGGCAAGTCGCTTGAGGCTATCACGCTCAATTCGGGAAGACTCATCAGCCTGGATTGCTTCTTCCTTCAGTTGCTGGATGCTGGCCAGGGATTCTTCGTAGCGGTGTTCCGTTTCGTCCAAACGGCTCTTGAGAGAGTTCTCGCTGCGTCGCAGGGAGTCGATGGTCGAATTCGCCTCCTCATTCTCGCGTTGCAGTTCGGAGATCCGCGCACTCTTTTCTTTGCGGAACTTGATGTACTCGGCGGATTTGGTCTTCAGCTCGGTCTCAAACCATTCGTTGTTCTTCTTTGTGAGGTCAAGCTCTTGCTGAAGGTTCTGCTCGCGGAATCGTGCGCTAGCAGAGGCCGAGTTCGCACTCTGAAGATTCTGTTCCGCGGTGGAAAGTTCTCGCCGCAGCTCGATGGTCTTCTTGTGCTGCGTCGAAAGCTCCTCGGCCAATTTATCATGAGCAGCAGACTTCGACTCAAGTAAAGCCAGCGTATCGCGATTGGAGGCTTCGAGAGACGAGATGCGAGACTTCAGGGATGTGGCTTCGGACTCGTTTGACGTGGAAGATGATTTGAGCGTAGAAATCTCTGACTCCAGAGCAGAACGAGCGGTTTCTAATCGCGTCAGAATGGAGATGTCTATATCATCACAAACACAAAGGTCCAGCTTACCTGACTCGTTTAGTTTCTTCCTCAAATCCTCGACCTCCTTGTGGCCCTTCTCCACGGTGCCTTTCAAAACCTTGATCTTTGATTCATTGCTGCGCACCGCATTCTCCAGCTCAACATCCAAGCGCAGTTTGTCGGACTTAAGTTCATCGTACTCATGTGCCTTTTTGGTGATGGATGCCAACAGCTGATTGACAAGATCCACGGTCGGGGCCTGCGTCAGGGTGGAGAGCGTAGCTTCTGGGATTGTATAATGAGTGGATAGATAAGGAAGTTCAACTGCAGCGTCTGCCATGATGATTGACGTTTCAACAGCTGCGAGCTGTTGGGCCGCGCGTGTTGGGGAGTGTAATGGCGCGGCGCAAAGCAGGAGCTGTCCAACGCGCAATGTGTACAGTTCTCAGACACGTACACAATGCGCTGCTGGAAAAGCTTATGACATTGCGTTGCAAGAGAAAGAGAGGGACAGGGATATGAAGAAAGACACGCCAATAATAAGGGAGAGATGAGTGAGGGTAATTGGCGGGTTGAGGTGTGTCGAAGGGCGAGTTTCGATCGCGGCGACGGGGTTGGCGAGCTTGCCCGATGCGGTTAGCTGGGTCACGTGGACCGCGGCTCTTCTTGAACGCTTGTTCTGACCTTTGCCTTTCGTCAACTCCCATCAGCCCAGGCTGCTCTATTCTCTTCCAGTCTCATCACTGCCACCATCCTATGCTCAGTATTATTGACTAGGAACCCCGAGAGCTCGACCTGGCTCCTACAAAGGTCACGCCTGGCTCTCGCCCAGCTCTATCTGGACTTGGCCTCTCCTTCGATTCACTTCGCCCGAGTCTGAGCGTCTGTGATCCACCATCGCCATCATGTCTTACCTACAGAACAAGCTCAAGAGCTTCAACGCCAGCGTTATGGAGTCGGCGAACCGCATGCCCCAGCAACGGCGCGGTGTCACCAACGCCTCGGCCAGCAGCTCGCAAGTCCCTTCGTCTGCGCCGACTCCTTCATCCTCCGGCGAAGCCAAGAAGAAGCGTCACGATGTCGACATCGTCTACTCGCAGCCCGCCAACACCGGCACGGGCAGGGACATCATGACGCAGGTCCTTTTTGCGATCGAGCACATGAAAACCAAGGGCGTGCCGCTCAAGTTTGACAATATCGTCTCGTACCTCTCCCTGCAGCATCGCGAAAATGACCCGGGCTACATGCGCGCCCTCCGGAGCATTCTCCAGATGCACGAGAAGGTCAATTTCGATCCGAGCGGCGCAAACGGCGAGGGTACCTTCAGCTTCCGTCCCCCGCACAACATCCGCACTCCCGAACAACTGCTGCAGCACCTGCAAGCGCAGACGACCGCAGCGGGGATGAGTGTCCGTGATCTTCGAGAGGGGTGGCCGAATGTTGAGGAAGCGATCAACCAGATGGAGAAGGAAGGGAAGCTGCTCGTGACGCGGAACAAGAAGGATGACCATGCCAAGATGGTGTGGGCAAATGATCCCTCGCTGATGGAGCACTTCGATGACGAGTTCAAGCAGATCTGGGAAAAGATCAAGGTCCCGGGTGCGCAGGATGTCAAGGAGGAGCTGGAGAGGGCCGGCATCACGCCTACCAACAAGAACAAGGTGATTAAGGCGCGGCCCAAGGTGGAACAGAAGAAGACCAAGAAGCCCCGGCGCAGTGGCAAGACTACCAACACGCACATGATGGGTATTCTGCGGGACTACTCTCATCTGAAGCGGTGATGTGATGTCTCTCGCCCTTTTTTCTTTCTTTCAGCATGGACCCGGCGTTGGGACAATTCCCGTTTCTCACATGACCTTTTTTCTTCTCGATGCCATTTGTACATTATGTGACCTCGTACGATTAGATACCCAATAAACCAATTAACGCACTCATAAACATAACCGTTCATTTTTTTCATGTTGATGTCTATCCAAAGAGCAGAGCCAATGATCTACACAGAAAGAAAAACAAGATCCAAATATACAAGCCCCAAAGTCTCAAATCAAAGCTTCTTCCCATTGCTTACCCCCTCCGTCCTCTCCAAGTACGCCACCAAATCCTCAATCGTACACACCTTAATCCCCCACCGCTTCCCAAACTGCAAGCACCCATCCCGACGCATCATGCCATTCTTCCCGCCGATCTCCGGCACGCCCTCCACACACTGCCCATCCTCCACCAACTCCGCAATCACGCCGGCCTCCGGCTTCCCAGCCAGCCGACAGAAATCCACCGCAGCCTCGGTGTGGCCCTTGCGCTCGCGCACGCCGCCGGGCCGGGCCTGGAGCGGGATGATGTGGCCCGGTCGCCGGAAGGAGTCGATTGTTGCGGACGGCGAGGCCAGCGTGCGGCAGGTGAGCGCGCGGTCGGACGCCGATATCCCCGTCGTTACGGAGGCGTCGCTTGAGTCGATTGTGATCGTGTAGGCTGTGCACTTGGGGTCGGCGTTCTCTGCTACCATTTGCGGGAGGGCGAGGTGGGAGGCGAGGGATGGGGTGATGGGCGCGCATATCAATCCGCTGTTTGAGGTAGTCAGTAAGGATATCCTTGCGTAGGAAGAGAATGTGGGTGCGTGACAAGGAAGTGTTTACCTTGTATACCGGACCAAGAAGGCCATCTGCGCGGGGGTGATGGATTCCGCGGCTATGATGAGGTCGCCTTCGTTCTCGCGGTCTTGGTCGTCGAGAACGATGATGAATTCGCCATTTTCTGGGTGCGCCGTTAGCTCACTATTTCCGAATTCCCTTCTCGGAACTGTTGGATGGGCTTCCCGAGAGGCTAGCACTCACTAAATGCGGCAATGGTATCTTCGATCGAGTCGAATTGGTGGACGGGTTCTGTCGGAGAGGGCATTTTGTCCCGCAATTGTCGCGCTGGGGCCTTGCCCGAAGAGAAGAGTGCAGAAGCGGAGAAAGATGTGAGAAGGGAAATTAACACAGTCAGTCCACGACACGAACGAATGCCGCCACCTGAAAGTCACCGGCTGACCAAGGCTTAGAAATGGCTCGTGATGTCGCGGGGAGAGCCGAGCCGACTGGAGCCGGGCGGTGAGTCAGGCCAGACCGAGGAAGTATAGTTACAATTAGGGCTTGGTATTTCGAAATATAGTATGTAGTTAGGGTATGCCGTCTATAGGAATAACTATTGGATCTCCCCCATCCCCCCCATCCACCGCACCTCATCCGCCTGTCTCTCTAGAACCCGCCGCATCCCCTCTTCATACCGTCGCTCGGCCTCCCACTCATCCCGATGCTTCTGCCGCATCGTCTCCCGCGTAGCTTCGTCGACCTCGGCCTCCATGAACAAGTCCTCGTCCCCGTTTTCTTCTTCAACCTCCTCGTCGTAGTCGGCCGGAATAGAAAACCTTAGTCGACCGATGCGTTCCCCGGTCCATACCAACAGCTCATCACCGGTCAAATTGCCGCCCGTCGGTAAGATCTTGCGAGCCACCTCGTGGTTTTGGTTGGATTGCGAGTCGGGCCAGAGGCCGCGCGGTGAGCCCAGTCTCGCAGATGGTGATTGGCCGTTGCGCGAAAAGGGGAACTGAGGTGTAGACGTGTTGATGTTCCAGCGTCGGACTTCCGAGCGGCCGTCTCGCTCGACCCATTTGATGTTGCCTTCTGCGTCGGAGAAGACCAGGCGGTTTCCGTGAGATCCCACGGACAGCAACTTGGAGCTGGCGGCACGCTGCCTATTTTTATATTCGGCTGTCAGATGGGAAGACATTGTCGAGGGGCTGCTGTCGTTCGTAGTGTAGGTCTGCGATGAAGGCTGCAGACTGTATAGTTCGAGTGATCCTCGACCATTGTACTCGCCACAGGCCACCACGGAGTGCGAATCCGGATACCGACTGTCCGCAAAGACGGGAAACCGTGGCTCAGGCACGGAAGCAAGTCCGCATAGTCGACCGCCTGAATGAACAGTGTTCTGTAGGCGTGGGAAGAAACGCCGGTCATAACACAGAATGCTGGGGAAGCGGCCAGCAAGGAGAATGGAATTTACATGCGGGGCGGGAGGATGGAGGATGGAGAGAGGACCCGGCTGAAAGAGCGGAGCATAATTGGCGCCCTTTTCGGAAGGGTCTGGGCTGCGTATGCGGTGCGGCGGCTGGCCATTTGGTTGGAGTTTGAGTAATGGCGAGTCTGGGGGTGCGAAGATGCCCGATTCCGGCACAAAAGAAGGCGCCACCTTCTCGCAACGCAAACTGATGGCTTCCTCTTCTTCGACGGCTGATAAGCGAGAGTCGTATATTTGAAGACTGAGTGTGGTAGCCAAAGTCAACGGCACAGAGTAGTCCGTTTCCTGGGAGAGGGCGAAGATCGACCAGGGATAGCGCTGCTGCGAGACCACCTTCAGCGTGGCTAGATCGACTTCATTCAGTACGTTGCCAACAGCTAGATAGGCCCGCTGGCGCAGCGAGTCCACGCTCACGCACTCGCCCAAATTGATAAACTCGAGCGCCGTCTTCGAGGCCGAGTTCTCTCTGCTGCGTCCCGACAAGTCGGTCATGAGGATCCCCGGCTCGCTGACCCCAATAACCCGTCCCTTGGTCGTCCGTGAATCCGTGCAGTGGGAATGATTCAAATCCCAAATGCAAACACTTCCATCATCCAACGGCGCCACGATCTTGTTCTGTCGTGCGGAACTCCAATCCTTCAACAGTCCCATGCCCCTGACCTCACAGCGCTCCCACCATCGACCCGCTGCATTCCGAACCCGAGGCTGTTGCACCCAGGCAAGTGAGATTGGACCATGCCGGGCAATATATTCCGAGTACCAATCGACATCCTCGCCCTCCGCCGAGGAATCCCATTCCGCCGCCGCCCTTGCTTTCTCACCAAGCGACATTCCCCGCGGCGCTCCATCGGACACGCCGTTTTCTGGCTGCGGCGCCGGCGGTTGAATCAAATCGCGCAGAGATGCCTGTCCCAGTGTTGTCAGAGATGCCGGCTGGTGTGTACTCAGACTCTCGGAGGTCCCGCCGGCGAGACGCGAGGTCCGCAGGGCGGACCATGACTGCTCGTAGCAATGTAGGCGCCAGAGGTTATTGTCGCGGGCGAGGTTAAAGAGCTTCCTGGAGACCGATTGCAGCTGTACTTTTTCACGCGGGGTGAGGTCTTCTCCTGTTGATCAGCTTGAGGCCGACGGGGTCAACGGGTGCGGGGGAACGGAAAGGTGGGCTCTTACGGTCGATGATTTTGGTGAGGATCTCTACCGGCAATTTGTCCATGGGGAAGAAGATGGGGCAGCATCGAGGGCAGGGGGGAGGCTAGGAAAAGAGAGGAAGAAGGAGGGAGCTACAATAAGAGAGAAAGAAAACAAAAGTCCTGTTGCGATCTGCGGCCAATCTAGACTGCCCGTCACGTGGCATGTATAGAAGCATCTAGTTCTGATCCTTGATACACCACCATAAAATACCGTAAATCTTTACAGAATATTCTAGATATGTTCCTTGAATGGGTGGCGGGAGATCGCGCTTGGTTGCACTCCAGGCATATTGGAATGAGAATTTCAAGTGAATCTTACACTGGCTTTGTGCTCTTTATGTCTGAGGCTCCGCAGATATAGATGTACAGAATTACATGGTTATACTTGTCAGGTGCAGGGTATGTCGTATGCTATAGATGTCGGGTATTCGTACTGTGTCTAGCGTTACCAATTGCATGAGCGTAGCCGTAGGCAAGACGTGCTAGGTCATTGTTCTTAGGACTAACGGGATAGGACTTCTGGGACTTTTCCAGTCAAGTAACTAGTTCGTTGGTCAACTAGTTATCCAACTACAGTGTACATGACAGTTTCTGGAAACTGACTAACAACATAGCCAACAAATACACCTTGTACTTCTAGATTTGAGTATATTATTTACTGGTCCGGCTTGAAGATGGCATCCTTGCACAGAATAGCCACCTTCTTGAAGAACCGCCGCCATTCCAGCGGATCACCCTTGATCTTGACAAACTCCACCTCGAACAAGCCCTCCGACACGCACTCTAACAGCACCTTGCCCTGCAGGGGACACATGCGGCCATCCTTGGCGACCACGCGAACCATCGCAGCCGTGTCGCCGAGCCCCACGGGTGGCATGGCTGGCACCGGAACCCCCAATCGGTGCAGAGCCTCGCAGATCAGTGGCACCAACAGTTTCAGCTCCCATGCGGAGAAGAAGCGGGTCATCGGGCGCGAAGGAACGATATCCTGGAATCGCTGTGCATTCTGCGTGCGGCTCAGCGGGACCGAGGGCTGCTGCGAGAACTGCGACATGGACGGCTCGTCTTCGAGGTGATTGGCCAGGTAATAGTCCTGGGATGTAAATAATTTCCCCGCCGGCTGAGTAGAAGAGAACACCTCCGACGCGAGTTGCGGAGAGTCCCAGTCCATCAGCATGCCACCACCCAGCATTTCTGGCTGCGTGGAGGAAATCTGCCCCGCGGATTGTTCGTCCATGTCCATGTCCATCGGGTCGGAACCGCGTCTAGCGCTCTTGCGTTTTCGGGACAGGGGATCCTGGCTGAAGTCAATGTGCAGCGACTCAAACATGGATGTCGCGAGATTGATGGGATCCCGCAGTTTGCCCTCATCCGAGAGGAATTTGTTGCTTCGTGTATACCACGGATGTCGGCGCACATCTTCCAGCGAGAACCGGCTTTTCGGGTCCACGGTCAACATACCGCGCAGTAAAGAGAGCGTGGCCGCGGGTAGCCTCTGCCATAGTTCGTCAGTGGTTCGTGCCTTGGTTGCCATGTATTCGTGAAATTCGTAACTGTCGTCCGTCGGGCTATCCCACGGTGTGTTGCCGACCAAGAGGACAAAGAGCACAATCCCACAGGACCAAATGTCCACCAAATCGGGATGATAGCCGGCCCCCTTGGTCTGCCCTCGGGTGCTACAAGTGATCACCTCGGGCGCAATGTACGGCGGGCTGCCACAAAAGGTCGTGGAGAGTTTCCGCGTCCCCTTGTATTCGAACAGCGCCGCCAATCCAAAATCGGCAATCTTCAGATTTCCATCGGCCGTCAGCAGCATGTTCTCCGGTTTGATGTCGCGGTGGCCCACGCCCTTGGAGTGCATGAAGCTGACGGCGCTGGTGAGCTGCGAGAAGTAGGCGTGCGCGATATCCTCCCCGACTCCCTCGTCGGCCTCGATCTTGTCGAAGAGATCTCCGCCCTCGGCCAATTCCATGGCGATCCATCGCCAGATCTCGTCCTCGCCGGTCTGGTAGAACTCGATGATGTTTTTATGGCCCGAGACGTGTCGGTGGACGGTCACCTCCAATTGCAGCTGGCGCGCACTGATCTTGCCATGACGCGCGGCGTAGTCTTTGTGAACGTATTTGACGGCGAAGACGGGGTTGTCGGAGGTTAGTGGGCAGGCCTTTTTGATGCTTTTGTGTGGTGTTAGACTGTTTCGTGACGCGCGTCGCTCCGCCGACTTACCAAGCGTAGGCGCCCTGGCCGATGGTCTTGGAGACGATGCGGAAGGGCACGTCAGTGGGCAGCGGGGCCAGTTGGGAGTGCTGCATCGTGGGTGAATCAATAAATCATATATACTCCACGAGGAGAGGAAGAAGCCACGGACGGAAGTGACGCGCGACCGTGCCGAGCCCACTTTATCCTGTTTGGGTAGTGTGTTGACATGACCCCTTCACAATAGAAGTGTCACGGCAAATCCATAACTGGAATCCAGGATGGTCGGATTGCCCAGAATTGACCAATTCTACATCCACAAACTACACCAGTGAAGCCAAGAATAAGGGACTCCAAATGGTAGTGGGACCCTGAGGACTCCCGTTGCCTGGGCGCTTCGCCTGGTAAACAAACGCCCGATCTTAGCCCACTAACGAACTACCACTCTTTTCCTCTTCCATCTAACCATCTTTCTACCACTCACAACAGAACCACTCACCACAGGAACTACTCATTGATCCTTCCTACCCACCTTCTTCTTCCGTCGGTTCCCTTCTCTCACGCCTCCTGACGTTGCTTCTCGGTGGGTCGGACCGTCATTCCAACCCAACCACGGCGCTTGTTCGGATCCGTCGTCATTCCAGACAGCAACCCTCGTGCTACTCTGACCCGGCATTCCGGACATCGCCCTTTTATAATCCTTCTTTTTGCTTCTCTCTGCTGCGATGGACTACACGATGGAAGATACGCAGAACTCGGCGCCCGATGCGCTGGAAGCTACCAAGCTGAATGCTGGCGCTCAGCGCAATGACACGCAGAGCGTGACCAAGCGGTAGGCGTGTCCGGGTGATCGCGTGCTGCAAATCCACTGACTGAAGGGTTGTACAGCCTGCAGGCGGAGCTGATGCAGCTCATGCTCTCGCCCTCCCCCGGCATCTCTGCCTTCCCCGACGCCGACGGCAACCTCTTGTCCTGGACCGCGACCATCACCGGCCCGACCGAGACCCCCTACGAGGGCCTGACACTCAAGCTGTCCTTTGCTTTCTCCAACAACTATCCCTACGCGCCTCCCACCGTTCTCTTCAAGACGCCCATCTACCACCCTAACGTCGACTTCTCCGGCCGCATCTGTCTGGATATCCTGCGCGACAAGTGGAGCGCCGTGTATAACGTGCAGAGCGTGCTGCTCAGCCTGCAGTCTCTACTCGGCGAGCCGAACAAGTATGTATCCCGGCCACGCTTTCGGGGGGGTCATCCAATGCTAACGGCGGCACAGTGCGAGCCCATTGAACGCCCAAGCGGCCGAGCTCTGGGACACCAACCAAGAGGAATTCAAGCGCCACGTCCTCGCCCGCCACCGCGACCTGGACGACGAGTAGTGGATATGAAGGCACCGGGTTTCCTCTCCTGCATTTCTGGGCGTGGAGGATGGATATTCACGCGGTGTATATGCATCATGGCCTGATAGTATGGGCCTGGAGTCTTTTTGGTCTTTTGGTTCTTTTATTTTTATTCTCCTGGGTCTGTAGGAGTTACTGCACTACACTACCAACGCATTTTCTCCATCTGGGCGTAAGTCCAATACCGCGAGTGGCTTCATGTCCTTCTGTTTATCAACTTGTAGTTTGTTTCGGCCAGTATTCACGCGGCCTCTCCCAGGGACCATGAGCGCTTGGAATTATGTATTACCTACGGTTTGGTACGTGTCTAAAGATATTGATCAAAGCGAGAGGTAACTATGGAGTCAGTAAACTGAGACTACCTCCCAACGCCGAGTAGGCGAGATTTTATGAGGCCAGGCCGCGTCTTCTCTAGTATACAAGCAGGCCCCCTCAACTCCGATGATGGTACAAATAATGTTGCCCTGTTGCCCGCAGATCCATGTCTACGTGCCCACAACCCTCAGCACGAATTCATACACCCCAAGAGTAATAACAGCCGAAGGTAAGGAACGCAGCATATGAGGAGTCAAGCCTCCATACAAGCCCGCCATACCTTCCTCTTTGGCGATCGTACGGAAACACGGCACCAGACCTGTGTATTTGGGCCCGCCATTTTCCACTGGCGCCTGGCGCAGTCTGGTTCGAACCACCTGCAGAACGTCAGTGTGGGTGCTAAGTAAGTGCTCCCAGATGTGGACCGCGTACCTCGTGCGGATATGTCATTACAGTCGCGACCAACTTGGCAGAACCTGCCGCGCCACTGGTGCTGACCCAGTGAGTCAGTTCATCCCAGAGAGCAGTTCTTGTCCCTTCGGATGGTTCCAGTGATTGACCAAAAGTAGACTTCAGACGTTCATAAAGAACCTAATGCAGTGCTGTCTCAATAGTTCCCAGATAGCTCGCGCTCAATCCTCTGTACAGGCCACTGAAACCTTCATGCCGGAGGACCTGCCTGACGCAATCGATGCTGTTTCGATATCGACGACATGGAGGACTACCACCAGGCGGTTGTGTTTTGTCAAGCTGTAGCCTTGTCTTCACTAACCATATCGGATTCGTAACTGTCGCGGTTGCTATCCCTGCACAAATAGCCGCTTGGCCGTGGACGACCGGCGAGTCTTCAGCATAGCCCAAGATGCTTGCCCCGAGGCGTTTGCAATTCCCATAAACGTAGAATTTGACGGCAGTTGCAGGTACAACACCAGTCAGAACTCGGGCCAAGTCCTCGGAAAAAAGCGCGCCAGCCTTCAGCTCGGTAGATAGAACCGATGATCTGAACCGTCCGGTGTGGTTTGTGAGAGGACGCTCGTGAGGAATTTCGATACAAGTCAGACTGGAGTCGCGTCCTTAGGACATCTAGTGGAGAAGTTGTAATCGCGGTTGCAAATCCCCCAATCCTAACATTGAACGTCAGAGAGTCACCATGAGGATGGTGGAAGACTTACGCGCCAGCAAGCAGATGTACCCAAGGCGCTTGGGTCTCTCTCTTGGTGGCCCGAGGAGAAATGTTAGAAGTAGTTCCTTCAGAATGACCAGCACTAGTCTGCGGGCTCTGCTGCATTATTGCATCATTTCCACGAGTGGTGATTGATTATTGTAGGCTTCAGACGCGAAACCATTTTTGGCCGATTAGATTAACTACAGGCGGTCTTTGATTGGGGTATCAGCCACGTGATTTCTGATCTACTTCACAGAATCCGAGGAATATTGAGGAAGTATTGCTCGTCTTCCTGAGTTTCTCGAGTGGTGGACTAGCGAGCTGTAAAGCTACAGCTTGATGTGGTTATATGTCAAGCTCTGGCTTGAAAATCCATGTGATTGTTCAGACGAAGACCAATCAAAATGGCTATACTATATGTATTCACCGGAAATATCATATACACATCCATTCCATCCATCCATCCATTCATTCTCGCTAGAAGCGCTACAGAGAAATCGTATAAACATGTATGCATATGAGCTTACTAACCAAACAACAAAAGCTATGCCGGGTTGGTCCCGAAATACTGCTTCTCATCCGTGATCAACAATCCCGCAATCGACGCACTGGTGAACGTGCTCAGCGCGCCAGTGATCATCGCACTAACCGCCACGCGCGAGACGTCTGCGCTCCGCCCGGGCGAGATCTGCGCGAGCACACCGATCTGGTTACCCAGGGATCCGATGTTGGCGAAGCCGCACAGCGCGTAGGTGGCGATTAGGCGGGAGCGGTCTGAGAGGTCGGCGTAGGTTTCTTGGGTTTGGAGGGCTTGGTAGGCGACGAATTCATTCTACAGCATCGTTATGTTAGATATCAAGATGGAAAGGAAGATGGACGGATCGGGAGGACATACAGTGATGATCTTCAGACCGATCAGTTGGCCGACCTTCACCAGATCACCGTCCCGAGAAACACCCAACAGGAACGCAATCGGGTAGCAGATGTATCCCACAATCAGCTGGATGGTCAGAGGCGGGTCGTTGATGTTCAGGTAATGACCCCACCACGTCAACAGGCCATTTACCAGACCGATGAGGGAGATGATGCACAGCAGCGTGGCGCCGATCATAGCCGCAATCTTCAGACCCAGCCAGGCGCCAGTGGAGAAGGCGTGCAGGGCATTGGAGGCGCGGTGCTCGTCGTCATCGGGGACGACGACGCGGCCGGCCGTGAGGGTTTCTTCTTCTTCGGGCCAGCGCAGTTTTGAGGCGGCTAGTGAGGCGGGGATACTCATCACACAGGATGAGACGAGGGCTTGTGGGTTCACGCCCATGGTGATGTAGGCGATCAGAACGCTTCCTGCGATGGTCGCGAAGCCTGAACACATGACCTGGTGCAGCTCGG
Source organism: Penicillium riverlandense (assembly GCF_028828495.1). Classification (NCBI taxonomy): domain Eukaryota; kingdom Fungi; phylum Ascomycota; class Eurotiomycetes; order Eurotiales; family Aspergillaceae; genus Penicillium; species Penicillium riverlandense. The sequence continues at coordinate 433,459 of NW_026643197.1, read as the reverse complement.
CCATAGTGAGATGCGGGACGAAAGGCCGGATCAGCATGGCGGACTCGCCCTGTCCAATGAAGGGGGATGCAGCAGCAACGACAGCCTCGGCGCCGGAAACGCGCATACTCCAGAAGAAGAAGACGGCGAATTTCTTGATGAACCATTGCAGCACGTTGGTGTAATACAGCAGTTGGACGATCGAGACGAAGAAGAGAATTGCCGGGATCACACTCACTAGGAACCAGGACGCGGGCGTGACGGGGGACGTCAGTTTATAAAAGTCCTCGGCGGTCAAGAATTCAACGCCCTGCGACGCAAAGCCCAGCAGATCGCGTGCGAGACTCGACACGAAGGCAAAAATGTCGTATCCCGCCCCTGTGCGCAGCACAAACAGCGCAACAATAAATTGCACTAGCATGCCCACGATCACTGTGTGCCAGATGATCTTCTTGCGATTGCGTGAGGTGGCCCACAGCCCGAAGATGAAGACGGCCAGTCCGAACAGACTGACCGCGCGGTTGGAGCGCGTGTTATCCGCTGACTCGGGGGAAACGAATGCGCCGATCAGAATGACCCCAATGCATACCAGGGCCGCTCCGGGGACACGCAGTTTCTCTGGGATCACGCGCACGAATGGGTGGGCGGTATGGCTCCAGACGAAGTGCATGGGCCGCGTCACAATGCTGATGGGCACGTAGAAGAAGATAATGCGCAGCGTGATGGCCAGGTACAATAGAAACGGGATCAGCCAGCCGAGGTCATATCGGTGCAGAATCAGACCGGCAATCCACCAGCTACATACGATCAGTCTCTGACCCAATCCATGTTCCTAACGAAGCCATCAGAGTGGTCTCACCCGGTGAAAAGCAGCCAGATCACGGCATGCGCAAAATGGCGCCAGTGCTTGAGCACCCGGCGGTACCACGGGCGCTGGGCCGGGTAATTGTCCGCGGTCTCAATGTCCTTGTTGTCGTCGCTCTGGCTCTTAGGAGTATGATCCAGCGGCGTCGGGTCTGGGACATTGGCTTTCTCGAACGAGGCGTCTTTGGCGTAGATGACGTCGTCGTCGCGATCGCGCTCGGCAAAGGCCGTGTGGTGGAGGTGGGCATGCTGGTGCTGGTGTTCGGGCTGGAGCGCTGGGTCAATCTCGGACTGGGGCGCGACGTGGTCGTCGTCTTTGTTACTGTTGCGGTCGGACATGTTGTGGGTGCAGGCCAGACCAAGTGCTCGTTGAGGAGCCTTATGGGAGGGAAAGAGAAGAAAGAAGAAGAAGAAGAAGGGGTTTCGGGGCTTCAGGCATGTCTAGTGCGCCCGTGTTTAACCCCGTTCAGGACTTGTTCATGTTTTTGCGGAGAGTAACAATCAACCCTAACTCACTGATAAGCCGCAGCCACTCACGGGAGCTCCGACGGTGGGCCGTATGTAACCTTAGCGGGATCAACCCGGGGGGTCGTGTGCCTGTTGGTTAGGATGTTCAATTGATGTATTATGAGTTTTGACGGAAACAATTGCAACAACTGCAAAGAAGTGGTGGGCTAATGACCTTCCGATAGACCTTGATAATTCAACTTCAGTCGGACGCTCTCCCAACGGATGGATAGTCCATTTCGCTTAGTTTCGGGGCGAATTATCGATTCTGGAATCTGTCCGGCGATCTTGGCGACAGTGCATCTTGGCGACAGTACACGACTGCCAGTCACGTTGTTGGAATCCCTACGTGTTCTAGAGCGCGGCTGATTCTGTGCCAGTCAGCAGATCCTATCCGACCGAATTGATATCGATGTATCACTCGACCAGTAGCCGCTTTGTGACACGCGTTGAACGATTCCGAGTAGCCTTGAAAGCCATTTTCTGCGCCCGATGTACCTTCACCTAGCCCTTGATCTTAATAGGCCGAAAGTCAAGGCTATAACGTATAAGGCTATCACCACTCCTCAACCTAACAACACTGAGATCATATCTATATGTGGAACGCAGGGGTTGTGGGATCACCGGTTCTGCGCTGGAGAGCTCCCGAGCCGGAGACGACCCTCCCGTCAAACCCGATGCCGATGGGCCACCCTCTCTAGGAGATCTCCTTTTTTGCCTGCAATCACAATTAAATAGAGGCCGCTGGTGATCAGGAATTTTAGGTGTCGTTCCTGCAGCTTCCAATAGAGCGTGGATCCGGTTGTGAACCACGTTAGACAGGGGACCTGAATGCCCGGCGGGTACTGGGCAGATCCCATCTTTGTTGCATCGACAATATCAATAAAGTATCAACAACTTAATTTGCCAGGTGATTAAAGCCAATATTAATGAATATTGAGCCAGTATCTTGCACATGCGGGGGGACGATCGGGGTTTCTCCAAACGGAAAACAGCCGAAACCCTTTTGCTGTTGAAAAACCCCCAAACCCACCTAAAGATGTGGGGATCTCCTGGGGGTGGGGGAAGGGGAGACGGATTAAAGCAAAAGACCTCTGCATAAAGCTTGCAAGCGCCTGATTTTTCTTCGCTTTCCTAGGCTACCAGGACACCATGGCGATCCAAGGGCAAGCTCTATGTATCTTGATGACCGTCACCTGTGGTCTGTCATATCTACTCTATGGATATGATCAAGGGTTTATGTCAGGAGTTCTGTGAGTCTGCAAATGCCGCTATTGAACTATTGTACACGTTCCAACTGCAATACAGACTGGTCGATGACTACCTAGTCGTTATGGGCAACCCGTCTTCCTTCATGCAGGGTCTGCTCTCGAGTTTGTATACGCTGGGCTGTTTCTTCGGAAGCATCACTAGCATGATATGCAGCGAGCGACTCGGTCGCAAGAACCCGATCTTGATCGGCACCTGCTTCATTTTGGCTGGTGCCACGATCCAGACCGCGGCGTATTCCCGCGCTCAATTCCTTGTTGGTAGGATTGTGGCGGGACTGGGAACGGGTCTCAACACTTCTCTTATCCCTATCTGGCAGGCTGAAACATTACCTGCTCGCAAAAGAGAGAAATTCGGGGCGTTGCAGTACGTGCTGGTTTGTACTGGAGCCTCCATCAGTTACTGGATGAGCTATGCACTATCATTTTCCAGAAATGAGCCTTTTCAGTGGAGGTTTGCCGTTGCGGCGCAGTGTGTTTTTGGCGTTTTGCTTTTAGTTATTGGTAAGTCTAGAAGTATTGTGCCTTGTTGCGCTTGGCATTTCTATTCCATCATAGCCATCTAACAATCGTAGTGCCTTGGATGCCAGAGTCTCCTCGATGGCTTTTTATACATAGCCGAGCAGATCAAGCTCTAGCAGTCATAATGAAGATGCATGGGACACCAAATGAGGATGATGAAGAAGTCCAGACAGAAATTAGATTGATCAATCAGGCAATTGAGCTGGAAGAGCGCAACGGTGCCAGCAAGTGGATTCACCTGTTTAAAAACGAGAAGGAGACCCAAAATCTCCGTCGCGTCTTGCTGGGATGGTGGTAAGTTCCAAGTGTGTTCCCTGTTGTGGGCAAACCTGTCTAACTATGTCTAACAGGCTCATGTTCATGGTAATGTGGTCTGGAGTATGCAGCATTGGCTACTATATTTCGTACTTGCTGCAGAACTCTGTTGGCCTAGACCACAATCTCTCATTGCTGCTTTCTGGTTTCAACGGTCTTTGGTACTTGGTCTCAGCCTTAATACCGTTCGTTCTCATCAAACATATCGGTAAACGTTGGTGTCTCATGATCGGCGCTTTCGGCATGGGCTGCTGCTTTCTGACTATGTCCTTGACCATTCGTTCTGGGACATATTCTGCATCTATCATCTGCGTGATTGCATTCTTTCTCTATTATACTTTCTTTGCGCTCGGTTTCCTCGCCGTGCCATGGCTGTATAATGCCGAGATTTTGCCTTTGCACCTACGCTCGCGAGGCAATGCCATCACCACATCGTCTAACTGGATCTGGAACTTCGTGACAGTCATGGTGACTCCTTCCGTGATGAGCAAACAGGGCTGGAAGGGGTACTTGATTTTCACTGTCTTCAACTTCTGCTTCATTCCTTTTATCTACTTCTTCTACCCCGAAACCACCGGCAGACGGCTCGAAGAGATCGATGCAATCTTTTACAAGACCAGTGCCATTGTTGCTGGCACTGAGTGGGCTAGGAAGGGCAAGTTTGAAACGACTCACCTGGATCAAATGTTACATGACAGTGAGATTGCCAAAGCAGCTATCTATGCCGAAGATCTTTGAAGGCGAGATAACAGTCTAATAAGCATGAGCTGAACCTATGGACAACCTCACAACACTTTCTCCCTTCTTCAGGCTGTAGAATGGAGTCTTTGGCATTTCCCCGAACGACGAATTCGAAAAGTTGTTACCCGGAAATGTGAATGAGCATGGTCCGGAACTTACCGCGGAAAGTGGGAGGACGAAGTCTTATTGGGGCCGTGCTCCAATCAACCTTGTCTTGTCAGCGGTCCTCGTAGGCAGGATATTTGCCACCAGCATAATTCCAGTTACTACGACTATTACTTTTTATCTCTGATTCCCATCGTTCCGCCTTCCTTGCCCATCTCCATTTTGAGTACATCAAGAAGTCTACCGGATGATGAGGGCTGGGTCTGCCTGCCGTAGAACTTTAAATGCAGTGCTAAGTTTTGAGAAGTATATAACGGCCCTGGAGGCCGCGTGAGAAGGGCTGTATGGTAGACAGGTGAAGGAAGTGAGCCGCTCTAATTCCAGAAAATGGTTTGACCTCAGGCCGCTCCGGTTGTCATATTCTATATCAACAGTTGTTGAGGATCCCTCGACAACTTGTTTTCACCATAGAATTCCTCCATCCACACCCGCACAAGCGTCGTCTTGAAAGAGTACGCAGACGCACTAGCACTGCGACTTAAATTTACTGAAATTACTGCCCTGTATTTATTTGTTAAGAATTGTATTCTCATCCGCGTCCTTCCGACCCCAAATTCGAACTCCATTTGTCAGAAACGACGTTACTATGCAAAACTCGACCCCCTAATTACTGACCAAAATTGGTTTAAATAATTTTTTATTTTTGGTGTTTTAATTGACTGTCAGTTTAAGCCTTTGCAGAATCAGAGATTCCTTCCTTTGCGATTTGTACTTCAATTCATTTTGGGACATCGTACGTGCTAGTTTTGACACCAAGTCCTGCAATAAGCCCCACATCCTCCCCGCACAATCGTCTTGTGTACACCCTCCACATCATGCCGTTCCCACTGCAAGGTGATTGGTTGGGCATTCGGATTTTGATGGATACCTTTTTATGTATGGAGATGAACTAGCTGGATGGATACCCGCCAAATCTCCGCGCTCTTGCAAGTCTCCCAGTTGCTTGCTTGTATTGGGACCTCTGGCTGGCTCCAAATTAAACCTCTTGACCCATACCAAAGACTAAAACGCTGTTCGTGGTCATCACACTCGCTACTGTACAAGCTTATACTGTTATACCTGGATAGTGAGCATACGCCTCAGGAGAACCTCTCCATTACTTTCCGCTGCACGCAGGACGATTTTCCCCGAAGTTTACCCAGGCCGAAAGCTAAAAGCGCCACTAGTTACAAAAAGGTCCCATAGGTCCCTCTGCAGCAACGGAAAACATGTTCTCAACATATGTGCACGGATGTGGGGGTAATTTATCTGTCGTTCATCATTTCTCGATTGGGGAAATCCCACAATGCTTGGACAGTATTCAGGGTCAACGGAAGAGAAAATACTGGCTCCGGAGTTTACGGCCACTCAGGTCATCATCCGCGGAGACCGATGGTCGGCGTACCTTCCGGGAGGGAAAAATATATAGAGTAGCTTTAGCCGCCGGCTCCGAGTAGTTGTTGCTCAAGGACTCATAGTGTACTGGCTAAGGCACGGTTGACCGTAGGAGAGCACCATGGTTTCTGCAAAGCAGCTTGGATTGGCTGCGGCCATTCTGTCATTATGTGAACTGAGCAATGCGAAGAGTAACATTACTTCTGATACGCATTTCTACGGCCAATCTGAGCCGGTGTACCCTTCGCGTACGTCTACTTACCTTTACTACAAGCTTGGGTTCACTATGTCTAACAGTCCTCAGCAAATGGCACAGGATCCGGTGATTGGGCCCAAGCTTATCAAAAGGCCGCAGCTATGGTCTCCAAGATGACTTTAGAGGAGAAGGTTTGATACCACTGTGGAAGTCCACCTGCGCTTTTTCATCAAGGCTAATGAGTCCGTTTGAAGAACAATCTTACATACGGCGTTTCTTCCACTGAAAATGGATGTTCCGGAATCATTCCGCCTGTCCCTCGTCTTGGATTTACTGGAATGTGTCTCCAAGATGCAGGAAACGGTGTACGCTACACGGACTTTGTGAACAGCTACCCCAGTGGTATCCATATCGGTGCTAGGTGAGAACTGAAAAAAAAATTAATCTACAGAGCTATTCTCAGCTAACACGTGTCAAAGCTGGAACAAGTCTCTTGCCCACGACCGTGGCTGGTACATGGGTGGTGAATTCAGGAAGAAGGGCGTTCAGGTGGCCCTGGGGCCTGTTGTTGGGCCACTGGGAAGAACCACTACCGGTGGAAGAAACTGGGAAGGTTAGTGCTTCAGAATATGATTGCGTTGCATGGCCTAATTTATCAAAGGTCCTTCCAATGACCCCTACCTGGGTGGCGCTATTGCCGCTGCCACTGTGCAAGGAATTCAGGGCCAAGGTGTGATTACAAGCGTGAAGGTCAGTTTATGCCCAGGGGTAACTGTAACTTCTTGCCAAAACCAAAAGCTGATATTGAATGTCCACAGCATTTCATTGCGAACGAGCAAGAATTGTATCGTAACCCCACTGTCAATTCTGACAACCAAACCGTTGAGTCACTCTCGAGCAACATGGATGATAAGACGATGCATGAGTTGTATCTTTGGCCTTTCCAAGATGCACTTAAGGCGGGAACAGGAAACATCATGTTAGACCTTAGCTAGCATGCACCCTACGAAAGACGTGGCTAACGTATGATCAGGTGCTCGTACAATCGAGTCAATAACTCTTATGCCTGTCAGAACAGCAAGACACTGAATGGTCTGCTGAAAACAGAGCTTGGCTTCAACGGCTTTGTTGTAACTGACTGGGGTGCGCAACACTCTGGGGTCGCATCAGCTCTAGCTGGCCTTGATATGGCTATGCCGAACGGCGAATCCTTCTGGGGCAACAGTCTCACTGAAGCCATCACCAACGGCAGTGTACCTGTGTCTCGTCTGGATGATATGGCAACCCGGTAAGTGATCTTGTACCATCATACCTTTTTACAAAAGGTGTTAGTGCTCATATGTAATCTAGGATTATCGCGGCTTGGTATAAAATGGGTCAAGACGACTCGAGCTACCCTAAACCTGGTATTGGCATGCCTTACAACGTCAGCGAACCTCATAACATTGTGAATGCCCTCCACCGCGACGCGAAGCCAACGCTTTATGATGGCGCAGTGGAAGGTCACGTCCTAGTCAAGAACATGAACAATGCTTTGCCACTACAGTCGCCGAAACTGATCTCTGTATTCGGATACGACGCGAAGGCCCCTGATCAGTACATGCCTGATGGACAGACTTTGATCGGCAACCCCTGGGAGCTTGGCTATGAACCGGCTGTCTTCCAACTTGATGATGCATTTTCTTCTAGTATCATCAATGAGCCTTACTATTTCCAGGTTGCGTTTAATGGCACGCTTAGCGTCGGAGGTGGTTCTGGTGCGAACACAGGACCATACTTGAGTGCTCCCCTGGACGCTCTTCAGCAACGTGCCTACGAAGAAAATACAGTTGTGATGTGGGACACTGCAAATACACCTGGTTTGATGGGCTTAATGGAAGCATCAGATGCCTGCCTAGTCTTTATCAACGCTTTTGCTACTGAGGGCTTGGATCGTGCCGGAACGCATGACGACTACTCCGATGCCCTAGTGAATAAAGTAGCAAAGACCTGCGCCAACACAATTGTCGTTATCCACAACGCCGGTACTCGTCTAGTCGACCAGTTCGTAGACAACGAGAATGTGACGGCAATTGTCTTTGCTCACCTTCCCGGGCAGGACTCTGGCCGTGCTCTAGTGTCTCTGCTTTACGGCGACGAGAACTTCAGCGGCAAGCTACCCTACACTGTCGCTAAGAACGAATCCGATTACAAGAGCTACTACCACACTGGTGCGATCACCCCCTATGGGCTTTTCCCTCAGTCAGATTTTGATGAGGCTGTCCTGACGGACTACCGCTACTTCGATGCCCATGATATCATACCTCGCTACGAATTTGGCTTCGGTCTCTCCTATACTACCTTCTCTTTTTCCGGTCTCAAGGTTTCATCAGTGAAGGACGGCATCGGGGCATATCCTTGCGGTGCTATCGAGCAAGGTGGCGCTATTGATCTGTGGGACACTGTTGCAACAGTCACCACCACTGTTCACAACACAGGACGCAAAGCCGGCGCTGAAGTAGCACAGATCTATGTTGGAATTCCCGGTGGCCCAATGAAGCAGCTCCGTGGGTTTGAGAAGGTCATGATCCCAGCGGGCAGGTCAACCAAGGTTTCTTTCCCGTTGACTCGCCGCGACCTTAGCACCTGGGATGTTGTTGCGCAGAAGTGGTTGCTCCAGAGCGGGAGCTATAACATTTACGTTGGATCTTCCAGTCGAGATCTTCCCCTGACAACGACCATGAAGGTTGTCACTGGCTCTAGCTCGTGAACGCGAAGGATTCGGTTTTAGGATTCGGCGAATCTACCATTATCCATCTGCAGACCCTGGCTTCTCCAATCGTTAAGCGCACAAGATGTAAATCTCCCCCACTATTCCCATTATAAAATAGGGGTAATCTACTCCGTAGATAGCTGCAATCTCAGACACTTCTTGACCCCAATATAGGGTCATTGGCCCCTTTCGGTAATAGTGTATACTAGAATTCTCTCTTCCAACACATAAGTAATGACCTTGAGGGTGTTTGGGGAAGGGGGGAGGGGTTCCTTCTGCTGTAATCCATGTACCCAAATTACTTACTAATAGAGCTTCAAATCGCATAGAATATACAAGTCAAAGGCTGCTATGTTTGCACTGTTTAAGTGCCTCAAGAACGGCGTCGGGCATGGCTTATGATGGGCCGTCCATGGGTCTGTCGAGGTCTAGCTCGCTTACATGGCCGGCTCTCTCGTGGAATACGTTATTAGACTGTTTTGTCTTCGAAGGTAGCATCTGTTGGTATTCTTCTACTTATTCTAGAACAAAGGGGGGCTAACCTACTAGAGAGTAAGCACTAAGCCTTAACCCCCTGTACGAAGGAATTTGATGTCTACTGGATGATGATCATCCTAAGTTGCATATCAGAACCCTTAGACCCTATGCCCATGTTTTTCAAGAGCTACGGAGGTTGGTTAAAAGGGAAGAACCGTTACGCCGGAAAGCTAGTTCATAGGCCAGACTGAGCTTATATTATCTAGATCTATAGATATATGGCAAGCCCCGAATCTAGCATCTCTAGAAACAAAGTCGATAAATTCTATTATGTAAACAACAAATCATAGTAAAGATATTTATCTAGCCTTCGCGTGATAACCGAAGAACTTGTGTTTTGAAGCTATTTGGCTATTTTCCTCAACCCTTGTGTGAACCAGGATTATCTTTTCCCTCCTCTTTTGAGGATTAATTTCGAGAAAACAACACTAAGACACTGCGTGAAGCCACAGGCTAGTGTTCAAAGTATTAGGAGATTCCAGAACAGCAGAGGTACATAAAATTGCGGTTGCCGCCAGGATTGTTTGTTTTGGACGAGCAGTCGTTCTGTTGCAGAACTGCTACATTTTCTTTAACAGCTAATCAATCTCTATTGCCTGCAGTTGCATAAATTATTGAGGTGTTCCAAAATTCTAAAGGACAACAGATCAAAGTTCGGCACATACAGGAGTTGCAGGGTCAGATCTCCTTGAATCTTGGCTTTCAATTGAATCTCGATATCAAGATTCAGATCCAACCTCAGCCTGAGCTGATCGTTGCTTTCTGGATTTTTTTTCGTTTCAGTTGTCTCTGTCACTTGATTCATAGCTGTATCATCTGCATCTGGAACGTTATGTCCTACTTGTCCAACCTCTCTGTTTTTAGGCGAAGAGCTCAGGACCTGTTGGACGCGGGTATCATCTCTTCGTGTTGGCGCCCTATCAGGATATCTTTGTTGACGCTCAAATGCATTAAACTGCTCGGGCTCGGGCTCGCTGGATTGCGTCGACTCCTGACGAACCACTCGATGCCGTTGTCTGGCGGGCTCCGGGTTTACCTCCGCTTCCTCGGCGGATTGGTCGTAGTCCACACTGTCCTGAAATTGCTCTTGGGAGACGCTGTCCGATATTTCCTGGGGAGAATCGGCTCCTGATCTCTCTGAAACTCCATTTTGTCTCTGTTCGCTTCCTTTACTTCGTTGTTCATCTTCAGAGATCGGCCCCTTTCCGAGCTTCGGTGGTCTGAGTTTCGGCGGTCGTCGTTTTTGTGACGTGCTACCACCCGCACGACGATTGTTAATATTCTCTTGCGTATCCTCTGCGGACGCTGGCATGGAGGGTGATGGATTAGACATGATAAATCATAGGTAGAGGAGGTAGTGGGAGATCTTCGCGCATGGGGACATGACACTTTTCTAACGTGAAACCAAAAGACAGCACCATTTACGTTTGTGGAACAATTTCGCCTCCTGACGTCAAGTAGAGGACATATTGGAATTAGACCTTCATCTACAACAATGATATCATTCGATCAAATAGATCGAGAAATCTCGATGACTGGGCCCGGTCGCCCACAAACAAGCGATACGTGGCGAGACCAGAAACAAGAAACCATTCAACCCAGCCAGTTGGGAAACTGGAAAAGTCGTGAAAGGAGTGGTGAGGCTGAAGCTTGAGCTAGATCCTGATATTGAAGTCGATCTAAAAGCTAGGGTACGGGGGTGGCACATTAGCCACAATTCAGCCTCATACATGGGCGCAATCCCTAGACACATCTTCTGTGAATGGACAAGATCCAGCCATCCACTGATTAAAATATAGGTGGCTTGTCAGGTAACTAACTAAAGAAAATGGTGCCGTCACTGTTGTGGCGAATGGGTGTGGCGTAGAGGCCTTCCAGCCGCTCTCCGGCTTCATTGGCCCGTGGTTTTGTTCACTTATTTGACGGTGGGGGTGACGACATCTACCCTCTCAACTTTGGGAACCTAGGGTAGACACCCCCTTAAACAAGTTTTTCTATCGCTTCAGAGGAAGAGTGATTGGGCCGATCGTCGTAATGATGCCGTCTTGTGCTTCGGTCATAATTTTCATCTTTGTTGAGGGATGAATACGTGGGTGGCTTGTCTATAGAATCGATCCATATAAAAATCCCCGGGATCCTAAACCATTTATGTAGACGAGGTTATCAAGTATTGAACGCTTTCAAAATTTCCCTATCAAACACCATTTGCGATATACCAGTACCATACTTGCGGGAAAAGACAACCCCAAAAAACAAAACCAAAAACAAAGCAACACTATAGCGGCCCAAATGGCATCTACCGAAGGGCCGACGGCGACTAAAAATGCCTTGCAAAAGGGTCAACCTTCTCAAAATGCCCTCCCTAACCGGAAAAAGCCTAACTTGAAGTCTCCCAAACCTGCAAACCCTGCGCGGAAGTCGCCTGCCGATGCGAAAGCCGACAGCAATGCGACCAAATCACCAGGTCTCTCAAGTACGAAGAAATCATCTCCAGCTCCCAAATCGAAGGGCCCGAACAAGTTGCAACGTGCCAAAGACGTACCAAAGTCAACAGACAAGCCTCCAGTTCCAAAAGAAACCGGAACGGACGACCTAAAACATGCAGAACCGGAACCTCTAAAAGAGTCGGCCGACATGGAGAATGGCACGATCGATTTGCAAGACAACGAGCAACAAGAAAGTGAGGAGCAACAGGAAAGTGAGGATCAACAGGAAAGTGAGGAGCAAGACGAAGAACAGAGAGAAGACGCAGCGACAGGCCGTCCGAAGGCTTCTGGGTCGCAAGCAAGCTCGACTTTCCAACGCGGCAAAGATGCCGCCTCGTCCCTTTCAGGTTTCGCCAATAAGGCCAAGAATGTTCATTCTCAGCTGCCGGCCCCCGTTAAGCAAGAAGCTGCAAGTCGCATGCAGAAGGGTATGCAGAATGTCACGGACAAGGCCCGGCCAGCTGCAGGTGAAGCAGCCAGCAAAGCTCAGGAGATCCCAAAGGGTGCACCCGATCTGCCAACTGACCTATCTGCTCTGTCTGGCCTTGAAGTCGGTGAAGATGGAATGGTTCTCGATGATAATGGCAATCAAGTCGCTCGACTGGCTGAGGGTGAACCAGAAGACCTTGCTGGCCAGACTATTGGCGAGGATGGTGAAATCCTAGATGAGGACGGAGATCTGATTGGGCGCGTGGAGCTTCTCAGCGAGGATGCTGCAAAGAAGCCAGAAGAATTTCTGGATGCGAAAGAAGGCCTGAACTTGGAAGATCTGGCAAATCTGCCTATCACGGAAGACGGCTCAGTCAAGAATAAATCCGGTCAGGTATTGGGCAGACTCGTCGAAGGTGATCCAGAGGACCTGGTCGGTTCAACCGTGAATGAAAAGGGCGAAGTTCTCGATGATCAGGGTGAATTGGTCGGCCGCGTTGAACCTGTTTCTTCCAGTGAACTTGGCGATACAGCAGGCGGCATGCTGCCGGAATCCTCTATTCTCAAAGACAGAACGATCAACGACGAGGGCAAGATACTCGATGAAGAAGGTGGCCTCCTGGGCCAAGTTTCGGAAGGCCAAGACCCGACAAATCTGACCGGTAAAGTGCCTAACGAGCAGGGTCAGGTCCTAGATGACGCCGGGGAAATTATAGGACAGGTTGAAGTGGTACCAGGGGATGCCGCTGACACAGCAATGCAAAAGCTCCAGGAAGACACACAAAAGGCCAAGGAGGGCGGACAAGGGGTACTCGACGATATCTCTGTCCTTGACGGTCTTCAGGTCGACGGAGAAGGTCAAATTGCTGATTCAGATGGCAACGTTCTCGGTGTGCTAGACCAGGGTGATTTATCGGAAGTCAACGGGATGACCGTGAACGACAAAGGTCTGATCATAGACGATGATGGCAACATTCTAGGCAAAGCGCGATTGGTAGCTCAAGAATCAGCCGAGAAAGCTGCGCAGGAACTACCGCCCATCTCCAATCTAGAAGGCCTCAAGTGCAACAAAGCTGGCAAAATTGTCGATGAAAACGGGGAGGTTGTTGGTGAACTTACCGAGGGTGATCCTCGAAAGCTCTTCCAAGCCGGTGCACAGCTTGACGACCGTGGTAACTTTTGGGACAACAGAGGTAACGTCATCGGCAAGGCTCAGACCATTCCCGTGGAAAAGGAAGAGGAAGACAGAGGACCATTTGCCGATATGGAGGATATTCATGTCGCAGAGGAAGGCTGGGTTTGTGACGAAAATGGGAAGAGGGTGGGAAAAGTTGTCGAAGGCGAAATTCGGAACCTTCTTGGACGGGCTGTGGACGATGACGGAGATATCCTGGACAAACGAGGCAATTTGTTGGGACGCGCAGAGCCCTGGGAAGAGCCGGAGCCGGAGGAAGAGGAAGTCGATCTTTCGGTATTGGAGGGACTCACTCCTAACAAGCTGGGTAACGTTATAGGACCAGATGGAGTGCCGGTTGCGCGTGTCAGCGAGGGTGACCTGAAGGCAGTCACCGGCAGGAAAGTCGACGCTGAAGGCCAGATCTGGAGTGACGATGGCAAAGTCATCGGGCGGGTCACACTCATTCCTGAGGACGAACGCGAGGGCTTATCGCCATTCAGCGGGTTCGGAGAACTGGTGGTTAAGAAAAATGGGTTTGTTGAGGATGAAGATGGCAGCATTGTCGGCAAGATCGTCGAAGGCGACCCTCAGAAATTACAGGGTCTCGCTGTGGATGACGACGGGGATATTGTCGACAAGCGAGGCAATGTCAAAGGACGGGCCGAGCCATATAACGCACCGGAAGAGGACCTGTCCGTTCTGGAGGGGATGAAGGTCAATAAGTTGGGAAACATCGTGGATGAAAATGGCTCGGTTTGGGGACGCGTTACTTCGGGGCACGTCAAGAAGCTAGTCGGCAAACAAGTGGACGCGGAAGGTCAAATCTGGAGCGATGACGGGAAGGTGATAGGCAACGCTGAGCTTATCCCTGAATCTGAGCGAGAACAGCCTGAAGGCATTTTCTATGGTCTTGATGGCCTGATGACAGCCAAGGATGGAACGATCACGGACCCTTCCGGCCAGGTTGTCGGGAGACTGGTTGAAGGCGATCCAGCTCGACTTGTGGGTCGTGCTGTCGACGAAGACGGGGAAATCGTCGATAAACTTGGGAATGTCATCGGCCGGGCAGAGCGATGGACTCCCGAGGAGAAACAGCGTGAGATCAACCCGATGAACGGTCGAAAGGTCAATCGGGAGGGCGAAATACGCGACGAGGATGGCAATCTGATCGGTAAAGTCACCGAGGGCAACCTTAAATCTCTGGTGGGCAAGACCGTCGATGACAATGGCTACATCCTGGACAACGATGGGAACAAAATCGGCGAATGCACCCTCCTGGAAAACTTGCCTGAAGAAGAACCCGAATTGTCTCCCGAGGAAATGGAACAGAAGAAGAGAGAGGAACACGACCGAGATTTGGCGAAGAAGATGTCGGCAATTGTGCAGCAGACATTGGATTCGGTTGAACCACTATGCAAACAAATCACCGAGGTAAACTTCTCTTCGAACACCGATGGGTGCCCGTTACTGACGACTTTACTAGCATCTTGACAAAGCCGATCGCACACCCCGTGAAGAACTCGACGAAGAAAAGCTGGTGAAGACGGTGAAGCCTATAATTGAAGAGGCGGGGAACATGTTGCAGGAATGCAAAAGTGCTCTTCGAGCTCTTGACCCCGATGGCCAAATTGCAGCCTCAGCCAAAGCCCGGAGTACATCACATGAGGCCACTCCAGAGGAATACCAGCTGGCCGATCTACTAAAGCAGCTTTCTCAGACTGTCACGACTACGATTGACAATGGTCGTAAGCGTATCGCGGACATGCCTCATGCAAAGAAGAAACTCAATCCCTTATGGGCCCTGCTCTCGGAACCACTCTTCCAGATCATTGCAGCAGTGGGTCTGCTTTTGAGTGGCGTGGTGGGCCTTCTTGGACGCCTTCTTGATGGACTCGGCCTTGGAGGACTTGTCCGTGGACTTCTCGGTGGTCTAGGAATTGACAACCTCCTCAGCGGTCTCGGCCTGGGCGATGTCGGCAAGAGTTTAGGTATGTCCGGTTGAAAGATTGCAAGCAGCTATCGGAATTGGGGGGAGTATACGAGTTGCCAGTCTGCAATCTATATTTATGCTATCGTTCTGGTCGCAGTGGCTTAGGTTCTATGTACATTATTCTTGACTTTCTCTCTCCTCTTCATGCTATTAACAGCCTTCCACGGTATTCTTGTGCATTATGGGATTCGCTAGGGAAATTGAAACGCAAATTTAAATTGACGATGGCTCCCTGGTGTAATGCGTGGTCTGATCGATCGAGGTAGCGTAAGACCGTCAATGCTGACGGAATCGTGAATATTTCCCGCATGCTGCTGTACGGCAGGCGGTAGTGGCCTTCGATCAAAACGATTTGTTGCCGGAAATTATAGAATCGTAGTGAAAAACAGGAGTACATGATCGCTCATAGTAATTAGAGTCTTTCGTGAGTCCTACCACATGCATTTAGTAATACCCTAGAGGGACCCAGCTCTGCTGCGAGGAAGCAAAAGTAAGTCTCAGCGAATCTAATATCTCCCGTCCACCTACGCAGTTATTGGTATGCGTTACTCCGCAGGCTCCATAGTATTCATCGGCTAGTACACGAACGGACAAACTGCGTTCCCTTACATTACAGTACAGTAGACATCGGAGATGTATGTCGTGCATGCTACTACGGGTGTTCCCGAGAGTGGATGTACTGGTTCCGTGGAACCCCATTCCTAAATGCATGCTAATACGGCCTCTATTTCCCCTCTAACCCTCCATCCATGACTCCATTTGCTCAGCGACAGCGAATTGGACACTGCACGTGACTCAGAAGCCATGCCATAGTGCAACCTGCCAGGTAGTGACTATATCAGCAGTGGAACTTGGCATTGGGATGCCTCAGTGCGTGACTTCAGGTTGAAAAATTTCTGGCAAACAGAGCCGAGGCCCTCTAGGGTATTACTAAATGCATGTGGTATGACCCAACAGAGTTTCACGATTTTGTAATCTCGGAAGTTTCCCGCCTTAGGCATCTAGTGGGCAGCCTAACGGCACTCAATTTCTCCTTTTGGACCCCGACTCTTTACAGCCATTCTTGCTCCACTAATATAATTTTAAATAAAGCCAGGAGAGCTATCCTATTTTCTTGTAGAAACAAAGTGACTCCCTCCCAGCTCGGACGATGTGGCGCGCTACGTTATTTTTCAGGAATCTTTATCTTCGAATCGCTGTGACCTTCCTGCGGGCCGTTTTCAAATTAACACGTCCTGCACATGTTCCAAAGCATCTACATGCCACTCTGCAAATTCCAAGTCGAGATGCCAGCAGAACCATCACGGCCCATCTATACAAGAGAGATACCACATCTCCATCTGTTCCACAGCCAGCTTTGATCAATTTCCATGGAAGCGGGATGATTTTTCCTGCTTTTGGCTCGGACGATGAGTTTTGTCATCACGTTTGTCAAAACACAGACTACGCAGTGATCGATGTCCAGTATCGGCTGTCTCCCGAAAATCCATTCCCAGCTGCCGTGAACGATGTTGAAGACGTTATCCGATGGGTCTTAAGACAGCCAGATAAATATGATCTGACTCGACTAAGTACCTCGGGCTTTAGTGCTGGAGGGAATCTTGCTCTCGTTGCTGCTAGTGTTCTCCTGCCTCAAGATACTTTTCGCTCAGTTCTTGCTTTCTATCCCGGAGTGGACTTAGCAAAGGACCCAGCGGAAAAGATCGCACCCGATACTTCCGGAAAGGCGATTCCTCCCCGGATAGCACGTTTCTTTAACAGTTGTTATATCCCTGTGGATATCGATGCACGGGATCCTCGCATTTCGCCACTTTATGCAGACCCAGCACTATTCGCTTCTAGACTTTTGATGATAACTGCTAGTCGCGACAACTTGGCGCCAGAGGCTGAAGAGCTTGTTTCTAGGGTTAAAGAGCAAGCCGACCATCATGTCGTCCATCAGAGAATGGAGCATTGTGATCACGGCTGGGATAAATCTGTGAAAGCAGGACCTATACAAGAAGAGGCCAAAAGAAGGGCTTACTCGATGGCGATTGACATGCTGAGAGATTGAATGCCCCGTGTGAGAATTTCTCTTTGGGTAATTAGAGTTAGGGGAGGCACATGGAATGTATGTCAATACTACAATCTAAGTACTGCCAAATCCGTAAATCCGTACATATTCAATAAGCATATGAGACACTGTTTGTCGTGATTGATACTTTGGACCAGTGTGCCGAGTCTGAGGAACACGCTCTTCGGCTTCTATCCAAAGTTCTCTCTATTGGCCCACACGTCAAGAACTTGTCTAGCTCGCCCATCTCGACTACGTTCGAGGCGTACTTTGTCTCGACTGAGAAATCGGAGATCTATCATCGGAGCGAGGACATTTGAATGTCCCTTGACTCGCACATAAGCCAGCTGACCTAGATAATTAGTTTTAAGGATAGATCTTATCTTCGATGAACGATTGCATCACAAATTATATCGTATAGTACGCGAAACAACGACATGTTCACTCATCAGTACCTCTCCATACCTATCAGACTCCAATGTTCATTCGTCATATTTCCATTCCGGGCCCTGCCCGTGTCAACTTCACCTGGACTCCCTCAGAGTCTAGCTTTGGCATCGCCACTTGGTAATCATGTTGGAATGCCACATCACTTGCATCCGTCCTCCAGAGTGTCATGTTGAACCCTTGAACCAGTGCCGCGATCACAAGGTAGAGCTCTGCACGAGCTAGCTCAATCCCTAAACATTTCCGCCCGCCTTTGGAGAATGCCATTTGGAATTTGCGGCGTTGTCGTCCTTCTTCTCCAAGCCAGCGCTCCGGATCGAAGGTAAATGGGTCAGGAAAGACCGACTCGGCAGTGTGCGCACTCAAAGTGGAGATGCTTATCGGGGTTCCCGGTGGTATAGTATATGCTTGAAAACCTGTCCTTGGAGATTTGACGTGTGAAGATGGAGTGTAAGTTAATGGTTCCGGGGCAATGCGCGCAGTCCGGGCTGTCACGCCAAAAGAGAGACGGTTGCCCTCCTCAATCACGGCAGACAGGTATGGCAGCTTTTCCAGTTCGGTCCAGCTACCGGCACTTGGAGCGGTGCTGAGCTCAGCGCGCAATTTATCATAAATTATAGGATTTGCCACTATGTGGTAAAATATGATCGAGAGCGTTTGAGCAGGCGATTCAGCTCCCGCTAGGACAAGTAGCGCACCCTCTTGTTCTAGTCGAAGCAGAGTTTTTTCGGAGTCTGGCAAGGAAGGTTCATCTAAAACAGAATCATACACAGACTCTTTGCCGGTTGGTCCGAGGAGTTTATCACCGCTATCTCTGGACTGTTTTGAGTTCATGATCTCGACCAGTTCTGCCCGCACTCTCTGGTTTATATGTTAGCGTCGAAAGTAGGTCCAGGGGAAATGCCGACTTACATCAAACAGATGCAACAAGTCAATCAAACCGGGAGGCATCATTGGTCTGCTGATTGAATGTGGAAGAGACTCCAAGAAGTCCGGAATCCAGGGCAGGTGCTTATTCAAGTGGATTCCCTGTAACAGGCTCTTGCTATTGCGACGAAGCTCGGCTGCTTTGATTTCATCCCCCAGAATATCCGTCTGGTGGGCGAATAAAAAGTTGGTAACCACACTAGTTTTCATTAGCATGGCGTCATTTCCGTATTTCTTTTTCTTTTTCTTTCTCGTTCTTCCTTTTTGAGGATATTCTAGGGGAAACATACTCATTGGAGAAGGCAAAGAACACATCTGATAAATTGACTGGGGTTTCCGACGATGCATGTCTCGCAATCAATTGACACAACTGGTCGACCTTTTTTAATATGTGGCGTTCAAAGAAAAGCACATTCCGTTTACCAAAAAAGGGCGCTAACGCATCGCGTCGAAGTTTATGCAATTTGTAATCTGCCGTCGTTCCGACCCCTCCGGGGACTCGAAGTGCTCTAAGCTGGCGCTCATATTTGTTTCTTGGGACCATTGACGGGGCATAGACAGTGTCTAAGTACCCAACATCGTTTATATGGATTTCATCAGGAGTGATGCGGATTATGGGACCTAACGATCATAAGCTACTCTGCTGCCACCGGCTCAGAGGGCATACCGTATTTTTTGTGCAACTCTTGGATCTTCAAAATGTACTGTCCTGGTTTGATAACATCAAAATAGAACTCGTACCACCAAGTTGATGCCGCGAGGCGTGGTCCTGGAATAGCAGCCAATGGATGGAAATAAAGACGCCGAATTACTTCGGCCACTGTCCATAGCAACAAAAGGACCACACTGGTCTCTATTATCTCAATTAAGGCCATCGAGCTTGGTGCTTTGGGACCAATAATGTAAAGTTGAGGGTCACAAAAGAAAGGGGAAAGGGCCGAAGGAGGGGGGTTTAACATAAGAGATGGATAGTGTTTAAGGCCCGATTGGGGGCCAAGTGAGAGGGAGCGTATCAGCGAGACGCGCAACTCAAAATGTTCAGCTGGTATTGGTCTTGTCAGATATTTTACATTTCCATCCAGTCTGACAGGGATGATATGCAGGCTATCTGCACCTATTCTAGATAGGCTTAGCGTGGCCCTGGCGTTAGGGTCTGAGGTCGTGTGTGTGTAAAAAACATGGTAGCCAATTTCGAATCCTAGTAGAACTATCCTTCCCTCAATTATCCAATCAATCACATCAGCCTGAACGACTGTACGTTCAGCAACAGATCTCTGTGTAGTATTCAGAACAAGAATTACTAAGTGGCTTTTTATGCAATTTGCGCAATGATGTAGGTATGAAAGCTTAAATTTAGCTGAGAAATAGTAGGGTGATAGATCAGCTGGTGAACCCATTCACTATTACAGATTCATTCAGACTCTTCGTAATC
Organism: Penicillium riverlandense; assembly: GCF_028828495.1. Classification (NCBI taxonomy): domain Eukaryota; kingdom Fungi; phylum Ascomycota; class Eurotiomycetes; order Eurotiales; family Aspergillaceae; genus Penicillium; species Penicillium riverlandense. The sequence continues at coordinate 413,298 of NW_026643197.1, read as the reverse complement.
CATGGAAGAATTATCAATGCCGTAGATGCAGCCACGGTGACAGCAAAAAATATGAACATCTGAATTCTGATTAGCGATCCGCGAGGACAATATTTCAAGCGAGCTTACGTAGAGCCCAGACGCTGTGTCATCTAAGACATCGGGGATGTAAGGTCCCTTCCAATAAAGGGCCTGAAGAAGCCCTAGTCCAATTAAGTAAACCAGAAGTGATAGATTGAGAAAGACCCGCGGAAGATCAACCCAAAACAGTATCAACCGTAAGCCTTTGTCATTGACCATTTTTCGCGAGTCTAGCTTATCTTTTGTCTCTTTGGATAAGCCAGCGAAGAACAGTCTAATGCCGTCAGCAGATATAATTGAAGACAGGGCAAAGGCCACATTGAATGCAGTGAAAACAGTAAACACTGAAAGGATTAGGCTCGTAACGAAGACAGCGGGAACTATCCAATGGATGTCCTGCATGATGGGGGCGAAGAGACTGGTAGCAGAGACAATGGCCAAAAGAGATCCCTAAAATATAGAGCGTAATTAGCCAATGCAAAATACTCTTGGTAAGGCCACCTACTGTCACGCCTACTACCTGCGTAATAGATATTTTTGAGATTTGGAATTCCTTGCAAGCATCGTTTCCATTGTTGAGTATTGATGTGCGAAATCTGACGGCGAGTTTGCCACTAACGCCGAAACACCAAACAAGGAAATTCAATGTAGTTTCCTAACAAATGTCAGAAAGTGGAAAAGATAAAAAAGGATGAATTGGTTCTCACACTCATGTTTATTGCACTTCGCCTCTTATTTTCTGTGTTTGTAGGTGTAGTAAACAATGCGATTTGGGCGGGCTTGGAGCCACGTGATCGTTGAAGATCCGCTTTGAGCCGAATTGGCAGCGATGTTTTAAGAGCCGCAAATAATTATAATTCTGCTTTACCTAAAAAGCCCCGACAATCCGGTGCAACTGTTATATAGTACTGTCAATTATTGGGCCCGAGAAGCTGACATAAACTCTAATTTCAAGCTTGTTCCGTGCCAATTTTGTGAAGTCATTCTGATGCGTAGACTCAAACACGTCATGAGGGATCATCCTGGACCGCAATCAGACGTCGTTGTAAACTGGGATATACTTCGATTCCCAATAAATAATATTGCTGTCATCCTTTGGCGTAGGAAAATAGTGTTTGTGAATTTGTTTAAGAATACAGCTAGGGATCATGGAATCTAACCTGGATTCTACAAGGAACAACCTCACGGATGAAAGGTAAAGTAATGTAGACAACATCTTTACTTAAACTAATGTTGGCAGTCGGGGTATTGCACAAAATCATAAACAATCGAAGCCATCACCTTCGGACAGAGATCGGAAACCGAAAATCAAAAAGTCAGAGGATAATGCTGATTATGGATCTGCCGAGAAGCAGCCACCACCAATTTCCGCTATTCCAGAAGTACCTAATACTGCCGTTGCTGGATCGACGGATAACACCCCTATTTCTGTGCGAATTTCGGCTGCTCTAGAGGTATCGAATACTGGAGAAACTGCACCTGCGGAAGGTCAGCAACCCGTTTTGCGACTGTCAACAAACATTCCATCAGCACAATATACTGGAGTTCCTGGATCTATCAAGATCCGCCTGTCGCCTCTGGATACTTCTAATGGAGACCATCCACATCAACTTCTATCTAAGCCAGGACAGGGTATCTTGATGATCTTGGCGGTAATTGCAGCTATTCTACTTTCCCCAGTTCTGCTGGTCATTACATTTATTTATCTAGTTTTAGGTGACCCTGGACATTCATATTTCTAATATTGAATATCATTGCCAGATCACTTATTGTGACAGTACATATTATCCAACAGGGCGATCTGATGCCAATCTTGTGCTTTCTAGCTTCGCGTTCTTGACGTGGCTGTCGATATCGTTTAGGAAACGTTTAGGAAGATGTGAAGATCAATGGAACTTGAAGCACCACAAATGCTAGCCAATATACTTCCTACCCGTGTTAGTCTTACGAAGCGTGAAGGATTAATGAATGAATTTGCCCCATAAATGACTTCTAGGGCTTGCTTGACGGACCCTCACTTAGGATTAATCGAACTAGCGTTATCCACTCGATATATAAACAATGCATAGGATCTCTGTTCTCATTATACTGCACCTCAACCGCCTATATCTTTTAGGCTCGGCGCTTCCATGCGAGGGTCACTTCCGGCTTCCCGTTGTACTTCTCCGAACTCTTAAGTTTCCATTTACTTCATGACGCTGCTCGAGAATCATCTCAAACGACCCCTAGTCTTTATCATCCTTTTATATTATGTGCTCTTCTAGTAGATAGTCTGCTACCGCTGGTATTCACTAGTTGAAGTTATACAGGTCAGCTCGTCGGTAAATTATTTTAGAGCTCCTCGAGTAGTAGCATATTCCTGAGCTAATTTTACCTAGACACTTTCCGCTCGAAGTTTCCTGAAGAATTAAAGTACTTACTGAAGCTTCTATTCCTTTTAGAAACAACGGAATGCAACCAGGGGCAAGTCCTTCCTAGTTAGAAAAAGCAAAGACAAAACGACACAACGGAAAGCACAAATTTTTTGGCCGCTACAAGGAAGGCCAATCAATTACTAAACCATCAGTCAGTGGGAAAGTTACCAGAGATTAGAAGAAAGAGTATAGTATTGCTGAGGTGGAAGGGGAAAAAAAGGAAAGAGACATACTGACAGCAAAGCCAGCGTCAAATCTCCATGGATTTTCGCTTTCAGCTGAATCTCAATGTCCAAATTCAGATCCAGCCGCAGCCGCAACTGTTCGTCTCGACCACCTTCGTCCTTCTCTTCCTTCTGGCTACCGCTCAGGGCGCCACTGCCCAGGACTCCACCGACAGCTTTACCCGCGGTGTCCGTGGCTCCACTCAGTGCGTTGCCAGCGGTGCTCTGCACCAGCTGGCCAGCCTGGTCGACACCACCCAATGAACCGAGGGGTCCTCCCTCCTGCTGGCCCTGCTGGCCCTGCTGCAGCTCAACCTGACGGGTGCGTCGCGTGCGCTGGCGTTGCTGGGGACGGTAATCCATGTCGCTGCGATAGATGGATTCGGTGTCTGATTCCTGGCGGTGGGGAGGGGGACGGGGTCGGCGGCGACGGCGGTTGATGCGCTGGTCTCCTGGTTCTTGTTCTTGTTGGGGTTCTTCTCGAGTTTGGTCTTGACCCTGGCCTTCGCCCTGCTGGGTAGTCTCGTTGCTGCCCTCGGGGTTTGGCTTAGACTCTTCCTGTTCGGGGTCCTGCTCGGAAGGTGGCGGGCTTCGCTCTTGCTGAGCGGGACTGTTCTTGCGTAGCTTCGGAGCACGCTTCGGCTTTGGGGTGGTGGCCTGGGAGTCCGGGTTTGGAGTTTGAGGTGTTTCCTGGTCAGCCATGATGGAAGGATAAAACCTAGAATGTTGGACGAGAAGGGAGAATATGACTTGGGGCAGAAGATCAGACTTGGTGTAGTCAAATATGATGATACTTGCTTCGCAGTCTGACCGTTTATATAAAACAAGTCACCATTTGCTGCGCCCATAGGGGGTTGCCTCCGACGTCAGGCAACACCGTGGTTTACAGGTCGGGCGTGATCTATTCCATGGGTCTGGAATATGCGTGAGGATGTATTCATACTTCAGTAGAACATTTACCCCGGTGGGGCTCCGGTCGGCAACCGTTGGATCGACAGCAGCAGACGATCCCTGTCAGAGGCCAATCAGCGCAGTGACTAGCAGAAATAAAGTAGATCAACTCGACGTATCCCATGATGACAATTCGAGGCAGTTGCTTTTCTGTTGATTTGAGCCACTGGCACTATCCCGGGGTTCCCTTGGAAAATAAGGAAACAAAACTTGTTTGGCCCCCTTCGTCACCACGCCACTGAACAGCCTGCCACCGCCTAGACTAGTCCTCCTTTGATTATACTCACTCTATGCCACTGAAAGACGCACTCACCGTGCATCATGGCCACCGCCGAAAAGACCCAAGATCAACAGAAGCAATTTCCCGTGCCGGACGAGGATGACTACTCGTCCGGCGAAGGGGAGTATGACAGTGGTGACGACCGCGGCGAGGAAGAAGCATCCCAGCAGCGGAATAAGCGCCGACGACGACGAGGGCCATCGCAAGAGGATGATGAAGAGGACTACTCAGATGAATACGACGACAATCCCTCCGATCAATATGACGATTATTCCGATTACGATGATGATAATGATGATGACGATGACTATGTGATGCAAGGCAAGGCGTTGCAGCCGTACCAGCAGAACAACATGGAAATGCAGAAGGCAAGCGGCAGTTTTAGCCCCGCGCCGCAACAGAAGAATAGCCCCGCCAAAAATGATGGCCTGAAGTTGAGGCTGGACCTGAATCTGGATATCGAGGTCGACCTCAAGGCTCGCATCAATGGCGATCTGACCCTGTCGCTCCTGTAAGTTTTGTCCCCCTCTTCCGTGTTCAGTCGCTCAGACAAGATTAGAAGTTAACTTTTCTCGTTGAATTGCGGTGCTTAATTTTTTTCTAACTGATGTCATCAATATATGTGTCTCATCTCGTGTATATCAGGACTTCGCTGTCCGAGGAATTACTTCGAGGCAAAGACCAAAGACTTGTTAAGGTTAATCTTCTATATCAAAAAGATATGTGAATCTTTAGATAAAGTGAATTAAGTCGCATCTGAAGTAGTAAGTTACAGCCAAAACGAGCACCTACGATGTCCCAAAATGGAAGTGCAAATCTCCAAGAAATACAATTCATCTATTGTTGTCTGATCCCTTAGAGGTTCAAGGTGACAGCCAACTTAAATGCACAAAATAAGATGTAAGCCACATCACGCTAGTAATTAAGGGGCCAATTTTGGTATGGTTATCCTGGGCTGCGCAAAATGGTCGTGAGGTGGTAGTGAAACTATTACTTGAAATGGAGGCGGATGTGGACGCGAAGGATTCTGAACATCACAACATCACACACCATCTTCCTGGACTGCCGATCATGGACGCGAGTGGGTGGTAAAGCTATTACTAGAGACAGGGATGGCGGATGTAAACTCGAGGGACAATTAGGAATGGACGCCATTGTCCTACGCCACTCGGGATGGACGGGAGGCGATAGTGAGGCTATTACTTGAGAGAGGCTAGGTGGACATGGTCCTGAAGAAACCTAGAGGCCACATATCATTATCCCTGGCTGCGAATTATGGATATGAGGCGGTACTAGATATATTACTTGGGGCCTGGCTGCGAATCATTTATTGAAGCAATTATTAAGACAGAGCAGGCGGATGTAGAAGGCTACTCTTTAGTGCATACGAGCATGATACGTTCCTAATTTTATGCCTTTATTTATTATTGTGTAGCCATATAACTAGGTGTACGAAGTGCTCTACATAGACAATTCTATTCTTTGTGGAGGGGTCCGTAGCAGTATCACACAAATTCAGGAGTTCTTCTGTAGTGCTTTCGCTCTGCCTGTAGTGATCTTACGGCCCGCTTGGAATTCGTGGGTCTCCGGCTTTTTTTGACTGTGGTATTTCATCTATGATCTCTAAATTTCAAGATTTCCGCCCTCCAGCCACACCTTTGCTTGCTTATACAAAAGATCATGCTTGTCACCTGACGGTGTCCCCTTATGGCGATTGTGACCGGGCATGTCCTTAATCACAGAAACGTCCATTGTCTTCTCTTGGCAATAAGCAAGGAACTTGTATCCTTCCGGGTATGATGCCAGCTTTGTATCGTCGATCTTGGGTATCTTGGAAGGATTCACTGGGATGATCTTGTCCTTCTCATACCAGTGACGAACAAAACGTGCACCCCATCGCCCATCAACCTTCTCAAAGAAGAAGCAAAAGCGACAGTCACACTCCACATCAACCTCAACCCCATCTATCACGAATCGTTGTGTAATAGTGGCCTTCATCTTGGTAACTGCTCGGTGACCATCTGGAGTGATGTCTGTAGTCGTCCCATGACAACGGTGCATGATAAAGGCACCCTTATCCATGCCAGCTTTAGATACCTCAAAGAAATCGGTGAATAACACCTTGCCCGACCATGTGGTGTAAAGATAGGCCCCCTCGTGAAATATGGATGCAAAGTTTTCCCACTCACAAGCATCGCTGCGAAGACCAAGTCAGTCGAGGGAACATTAATAGACAACTCCAAGTAATGCCGTTGTACACGGGACGATGGAAGAATTACCGGTAGCAAGGCCATCCCTCGGCCAGCTCTCGCAGCTTCATTCTCTCGAGCAACAAGTTGTCGGGACCATTGTTTCGGAAAGAGTGTTCCGGATACCAGCCTTCCGGAAGAGAATGGAGGTCAGGCATAATGGTAATATTGATGTTATTTGAAACAATGAATGCTCCCTAACCACAGTTACCCTCTCCAGCTTGGACCTACTTATATGTCAGACCCCAAGTTATTCTGTATCCCAACCTAACTTGCCGAGTGCGGGCCTGGTATTGCGGAAATGCCGTGCAAGGACGGAAGTCGGTAGTTCTAGGCTACTTTGGGGCCCGGAGGGTTCTAATAGATCCGTGACTTGGCCAGTATGTGCCAATCCCATCTAATTTGCTCATTTACTGGTCAAGAGAATAGCACATCGAAATTTCACGTGCATTGCTGATGCCGTTTCTCGGCTGATACTTTCCTCCTAGATCTAAATGGGCTTATTTACACCATTCTGTTAACAAAACACACACTAATAACCCCCGACCAAAGGAGTGGGCACATCGGAAATCCCGAAAGCCCCTACCCGTGCCCGCTCTTCCACGGGAGTTCCGGAACTTCTCAGCTGCTCCGGCTTCAATCTGTCGGGCCCCGCATCAGAATCCCTCACCCGATTATGTAGCTGAGACCAAACATAAGAGTAAACTTCACTACGGAACGCGTGGCAGAGTATTAGGCTAAATCCAAATCGGAGCAAATTGATGTTCGCGACGATTGACGCTCGGAGTGCAAGCTGGACTTCCTGTCAAAGTTTTACTCCAAATATACCAAGGACCCTGAGACCTTCACAGCACACCACGATATTGCAGGATGCATCCACGACATGGTTGCTGGTTCTGATACCACAGCCATTACATTTTGTCTGCCTGTTCGTACTATCTTCTCAGGTACCCCCAGACCTTTGCAAGACTCCGGGCTGAGGTGGATCAGGTGCGAGGAAACGTTGTTGTCTTCAAGGAAAGCCAAGAATGGCCCTACTTGCAGGCAGTCATGAAGGAAACACCTCGAATACATCCTGCAACCGGCCTTCCGCTGGAGAGGGTGGTACCGAAAGGCGGAGCGACTATCTGTAATCGTTTCCCTCCTCTTCTTTTTCCCTTGTGTTGTGCTCATACGTCCTTGCTGCAGACAATGACAGCTGGGTGGAACATCGCAACCCGCAAATATGGGGCGACGACGCGGACGAATTCAAGCCCGAGAGGTGGTTAATCGATAACAGCGAAAGTCTCGCTTATATGAATCGTCACTGGATGCCTCTACGTGCCTTATCCCTCTCACCTTAAGTTGTGGTCATTGAGGGCCCAAAATGCGTACAACTTTCTGATTCATGCAGTTTGGCGTGGCTTGTTGGCTGTGCCCCGGCAAGCACATCTCATTCCTTGGGATATCGAAGCTTATACCGTCTCTCGTTGGGGACTTGGATTCGAGCTCTATGGGAGACTTGCGCATTGTAATGTCATAATATTGTGATAGAGAGATAGCCTTATATGATTATTAGTGGTATTATCGAGTATTGGAATATATAATACTTGACAATGTATGGACGGGCTACTATGATATCGAAGTGCGAAAGTGTTTTATTGATGTGAAAGTTGGGCCAGGCAGATAGACCGTGTATTGTGCATAATAGACACTACTTTCCCACTTATACGCTCGGATTCCCCACGGGGAACTGCTGCATCGTTAATTACATAATGCGATGTTCTTTTTAATTGGAGTCCGCCGAACCGAGCAGCTAGCCTGAGCTGGCCCACGGACCTTCCCCGCATGCCTCAAGAACTACCTCCATGTCCGAAAACCTACCGACGAGTCTTGTGCCATTAAAAACATCCAAATATGGATAACACTTGTGAATCCCAAGGACCTGCTCTGAAGCGTCTCCGGGCCGCTAGGGCGTGCGAGATGTGCCGACTAAGGAAAAACAAATGCGATGAACTGAGCCCATGCACTCATTGCAAGAGTGCGTGTTAATCGCCCATGATAAGCAAGCTTTTATTGTAATTCTGGTATGCTGACATCGTATTACAGATCGAAAGACCGAATGCATCTATCGGGGAGTCAACACCACGAGAAGCAGCCGCGCCTGTCCTGAGTAAAGGCACTATCCAGCCTTGTATCATTGGAATCTGGCGCTAACCAAAAGAAAATCTTAGCTATGTTCGCCAACTCGAAGAACAGATCAAAGCTTTATCTTCTCCCCTAAGAAGCGCCGCACAACCAAACATCGCTAGCGAGGGAGGTGTGTTAGAAGGTGAACGATCTGGGTCCGGCTACATGCAAACACATTCAGACAATGGCCCCCTAGCTCCTTGTAGGGCTGCGCAGGAGGTAGTAGGTGTGAACCGCCACACGCACAGCTTTGAGTTCTATGGCAGCTCCAGTTCAATTGCGTTTCTGGCGCAGATACGAAGCACTGGCGACCCAGAAAAGGGGGTGCAACGTGAAGATGAAGAAGGGTTGGTCTCCAGCCTTCATAATCCAGCCTTCTCTCCAGGACCGACTGAGGCACTTGCATCAACGGCAGAGACTGGCACAAGTGCGCAATCTGTGTCCGTATCACATTGCCGCCTCTTTGTGGGCAACTTCTTCACCACGCTACATTATATCTACCCGATCCTGGATAAGCCCGCATTCCTAGCGATGTGTGAGCTACTATGGGCAGGTAACACCTCTTCGCTCAGTCAAAGCTTTGTCGCTCTCTATTACAGCATTCTATCTTTAGGCGCGCTCCTGAGACCCAGAGAGGAGGAGCCCATTGGCGGCATTGATGATGTGCGATGGAGCAGGAAGTTTTTCGAGGAGGCTCGAAGCCGCTCCAATGCCGGCATGGTGACAGACCTTGAAATGGTCCAATGCAACTTCTTTCTGGCATGCTAAACCACGCTGGTCTTTTGTTGCAACTCGTTTACTGACTAGCTAAGAGCAGGCTAAGGTATGCCAGAATGCACTCAACCTCCACTGTAAGGATCAGTAATCCAAAAATGGCTTCCATTGACTCTAACCTGGGGTATAGTGGCGTACATGCATATCGGGCTGGCCACAAGAATAGCACTTTCAATCGGTATCAACCGCGAGCCACCGCCGAATTGCAAGAAAGATCCTGCGCTGCTTAAGACAGAGTCCAGGACCTGGTGGTGCGTGAGCTAGACGCACGTGTCCGAAATTTTTGTTTGCTAACAATGTGAAAAGGTGCCTTTATTTTCTCGAGACGTAAGGGGTTTTTACCCAATTCCCACCATATTTTATGCTCACTATCGCATATAGCGAGATGGCCTTTTCTATAGGCAGACCGGATACCTTGGGAGCAGATATTTACCACAATCGTCACTATCCTATAGTCGCCGGAGATCCCCTGAGTGTGGGGACAGCACCTGGACTTCTTGAACCACCACAAAGTGCCATCATTAAATACATGGTGGATTTCTCAAGAATCACAAAAGCAATTTGCTTAAACATCTACATGTCGGACCTAACTCTTGAAAGAGCCATTGCAACAGGAGGCCAGATTGAACAAGATCTTGAGCGTTGGGTTGAAAGTCTGCCGCCCGCACTTCGCCCACTCAACGAGGTGGGTCAAAAAAGACCTTTAAAGGCCGCCATGGAACCTCAGTATGTCAAGAGACAAAGGCTAGCTACCACCATTCGTAGGCTCGCACACAACTGGAATTCCAATTCAGTGACTAACACACTCAGGATATCACAACCTGAGAATTCTCTTGTTTGGGCCCCTTTTGATGAAGTCTTCGATAACAGAGCGCACTTCTGCTATAAAATTACAGGAGAAAATCACAAAGTGTCTCAACTCGGCCAGTCTGACAATAGAGATTGTCTACGAGACTTTCCAGCACCATGACTTCTTCCGGACTTGGTATGTTTCGTCTCCTGCAGGCTACCGGTCCTCTTTCTTATCCGCGCTGTAATACTGACCGTCGCTCCTCTCTCACTATAGGTTTTATAACACGACCTATATAATCTTTGCGGCATCCATGATCTTGGTCTATATATTTCAAGCAGCGGAGGAGACCGAACTCAATGCGCTTTTCAGGCTGGTTGAGATGGCAATCGAAATCCTCGAAATCATGGAAGAGTCAGTCGTCGCGGCAAAAGCGGCGAAACTAATTCAAAGAGCTTTATCAAGGGCTCAACAGACGACTTCAAAGTTGGACAACGTGGAGGAAGCCATTGAAGACAGCAACTTCTCGCCTTTCAATCCAACCTGGAGTCAATTCAGCCTGACGGACGGTGATCCTGATTTTAGCTTACCTTTCCAGTTCAGGGACCTTGGAGCAGATTGTTTCTTCGGAGATCTCACTGAGTCCATGCCACCATGATCGATGCTATATGCCTCCGAAGATCTTAATTCTCTGTGGCTCCAGGTGCGATCGGGTATCTGATATATAACAACATCCCGAACAGCGATCATTTTCAGACTTCAGTATGTAAGCAGTGTCCTCTGTTCAAAATCGTCTTTTTGTCACTGTATTACCCATCTGAAAGGGTTCTATGTGCTAGTATTCGGATAAGTTTCAGATTGCCAACCTCCCACTATTTTTGTATTACGATTATCATTCCCGGAGAATGTATAAAGCACTCCTCCGTGCAGGCAGTATTCCAACCGCAACAACCTCCAGTATACTCATTTGGCTAGCTGAAAATCCAGCGTCCCTACTACACCACTTATGTCTCCTCCCTCAAGTTCATCCTGCACCTAAAATCTGTGTCCAAATGGAAGGTGATATCCGCAACCCATTTCACTGTTCCCCTGGTATCTACAATAGCCCCTAAGTTAAAAAATTATGGTTTGTAGTTACAAGTTGATCTTTGCACCCAGCTCGTCTTCAGTAGGATATTGCGGTGTTTAGGCCCCCGGCACCCATCCGGGAACCCTACGACCCGGAAGGCTTTCTCGTAAGCTGAGCGGGTAGTGGAGGACACGGATACCAATGTTGTTGCCTTGACTGCCGATACTGCCGCTAATTTGGTTAGTCTGTCTCAAGAAGCAGCGATATGTAGCACATAAAGTGGCCATTGTACATTCTGCTACTTGTTCTGGGATTTGTACAACAGCACAATGCCTAAGACTTTACATCTAGCCAAGCTATTGTATGCCACAAAACTTGAGAGAGTTTATCAGCGGAAATCCCGAATCTGACACTTTCCCCGCACGAACCTTAAACTAGGGACCTCAATCATTGGCATATAGTATCCGGAAGGTAATGGAATTATTAGATTTAAAACGGGGGGGCTCCCAATTGGGCATGTCTCCAATGCCGAATCCTGGAAAAAGAGACCAAACTTTTCGAAATCTTCACAATGGTAGAGAACGGGTTTCACAAGGAAGAAGAGACCGAGCATATCGAGGTCGCTCCCAAAGTCGTACTGGCAATAGTTGATGAGTCTGTTAGAGGGCCGGGCGATGGCCCTGTTTTGATACCTCAGCCAACACAAGATCCGAATGATCCCTTGGTAAGCTCCTCAAGCCCTTCGTCGTCATTACCCCTAGCTTCCTCTATTACGCTTCATGTCACGAAACAGAGGTAATGAATTAACGCACTTCTTTCTCTGCTGCAGAACTGGACGTCCTTCGAAAAATACCTGACCTGCCTGACTGTGTGCTTCTTTACTATCCTTTCAACCTTTAACTCCAGCAACCTCGTCGTCGCTCTAGTCCCAATAAGCAACGAGTTCCGTCAGACACAGACAAAAACAGGATATGTCGTCTGCTTTAATCTACTCCTCATGGGCGTTGGCAATCTTTTATGGGTTCCGCTATCGAGAGTTATCGGCAAACGGCCCGTCTACTTATTCGCCCTTCTCCTTCTGACGGGGTGTAATATTGGGACATATGAAGCATCTAGCTACGGGTCCCTTCTCGCTTCGCGTATTGTATCAGGACTTGCCGGCGCTGCAGCCGATTCGACGGTTCCGTCTTTAATCGCGGACCTCTTTTTCGTTCACGAACGAGGTCACTGTATGATGATCTTCCATTTTGCTCTGAGTACCGGCTTTTTCATCGGCCCACTCATCTGCGCCTATATTACCCAAGAAGTGGGCTGGCGCTGGACGTCCGGATTGCTGGCTATTGCTGGCGGTGCGACGTTTCTTGTTGGTATCTTCACCATCCGAGAATCGAATTATCAACGGGACACTGCCAATGTCGACTTGCCGGCCTCGGAGTATCCACCTAAGCGGAGCTTTCTGTCGTGGATGGCCCTATCGCACGGTTACAGACCGGATGTCTTGTTCTTCAAGGCTGTATGGAACACCATCTGCCTGGCAGCGTACCCGCCCATCATCTGGACTGGCTTTTTGGTTGGAACCTTTGTTGGATGGTACAGTATCCCTACTCTGCAGCCCGCGCCTTTTATTTCTTCCTTCTTTTCGACCACTTTACTCTCAGACTTACAGATTTCGTTTCTTAGGAACATTGTTGTCCAAATGACCGCAAGTCGCGTTTTCACCCAGCCACCATTCACTTGGAAGATCGGAAATCTCGGCTTGCTTGCTCTGGCGGGTTTTATCGGTGCTCTGGTCGCGTTTTTTCTCGGCGGCAAACTCATCGACCTCATTTCTACCCGCATGACAAAAGCAAACCGTGGAATCAGGAAGCCTGAATTTCGATTGCCCGCAATTATCTTGCCGGCCGTCATTGGGCCCATAGGCGTTTTGACCTTTGGTATCTGTACAGCGCGCCATCTCAGTTGGGTCGGGGCAGCCTTTGGCTATGCAATGCAAGGATTTGGACTGACGGCCGTCTCTAATGTCGTGGTCACGTACGCAGTGGACAGCTACCACCAGGTATGTTTTCTTGTGATCCATGAATGCATGCACCGAGTCTGGCTATATCCCTTTCTTCCTTTAATTTTCCTTGCCCTTGGCCCTCCCAGGCAAGACGGCATGTCAACTGACATGCTCCATACTATCTATAGGTTGCTGGCGAGGCTCTCGTCGTTGTATTTGTCATCCGGAATACCATTGCAACGCTTCTGGCACTGTATACTGTCAACTGGCAAGAAGCAACAGGCATTGAAAATGTATGGAGACCCACCCCAAACCCCAAACCTGCTATTGTGGAGTTAAAATACCTAACGCCATCGAACACTAGGCGTTCGGCCAAATGGTTGCGATGCAGTATTTCTTCCTTCTCTTTGCCATTCCAATGTTCTATTACGGGAAGCGCATCAGGGATTGGACGGCCAGCTATGGGCCACTGGTCGCTATCTTTGACCAGGAACGCAAGCTAACCCCGCAGCAGAGATACTTAGAAAAATAGCTAGTTCTACTGAAACGAGGCGTATGGAATCGAACTTTGCTGTTTTTAGTGCGTTTCCCAAATGATCAGTCGCTTTTTTAATAGGATATGAATGCATTCATTCATATTTTGTTTTTTTTTTTTTTTTTTTTTATCTCAATTTACTTCATAGTTATTGATCTCTTCATCTAATCATTTATCTACTTTCTTTTTTCTATTTCCATAATCCCTATTTTTGACCATGCATCTTCACCCCGTCCTCTTAATAAGGCCTGGCGCAAGCTATGCTGCGATAACATACCCGTCTTTTGCGAATAGCTCGTGGACCGTTGAAATCACTTTTATACGCCGACGCTTGGAACCAAAGCAACAATGACAATGCAGTCTCTTTCTTATTCGTAATAATATAGATTCCGCCACCCTATCTATCTTTTGTCTAACTAAATACAGCATGAACGAGATGCTTGTTTTCTTGTTCCCTTGCATTTTCCGTACGTTTGCGCTTCCACCGAATTCTATGCACTTCCCATTCCATGTCGACTGCAAAAACTACAGCCTTACTTCAATCATAGAACTTTTTTCTTGCCATCTTCACTGGGAGGAAAGAAAAACCAGGTCGAAGTGACCCTATAGACATACCATAACAAATGACGATAGAGTTCACGGTCTTCCACCGAGCAAACCGGACACTGTCCTTAAAGGCAGCTTGAGACCAACCTAGCTGGCAAGCAAGACGTAACTGGCACTGAAATGACCTCACACCTGGCCCAGAAGATTACCTGCTTCCAGAAACAAGGTAGGTGACAAGTTGTTATTAATCAACCTCATTAGGTGCCAGCAGAATATCTCAAAGTTTGGTTATTTTTGTCTGAAAAATGACACAATATCCCCGCATTCTAACTGCGGCAACATTTGCTACTAAGACGGACAAGAACCAAGTAACAACGTCCCTGGGTTGAAGACGGAACGATCCTCCTCCATCCAGACAAGTGCCGGCAATCCCGCTGTGGATCCGGAACGGAAATCCCGCCCCGAACCTGCCGTTGCTCCGTACTAGGTAACGTATACAAACCGAGGATATTTGTGTGAACATTCCTCATAAGTACTGGCCTCTTCTAGTTTCATTACCAAACAGTAAACATAGAATAATACTTTATGTATATTAAGGGATTGGCTGCTTTGAGTCCTCAGGAGCAAACGCTGAAGCACGCGAGCCAAGATGCTGCGAGAATTGGGCCAATCTTTCTCCTCCCATTATATTTTTATTTCGTTAGCTGCTTCTTTGATCCTCTATCTCGCCTTCCAAAGATATCAGAAAGGTCTCAATAAATATCCAGGCCCATTCATTGCTTCGTTGACGAACAGCTGGCGCCTCGTTGACGTGTGGAAGCGGGATGCTCACATTACCTTCCGCAAGCTTCACCACAGGTATGGGAACATTGTTCGGGTCGCACCGAATGTGCTGTCGTTTGGAGATCCTGCAGCTATCCCAGATATCTATGGCCTGAACAAGGGCTATACAAAGGTAGGCCTAACGGAAAGTTTGCGGGACAGATGCTGACTGGTTCGGCAGAGCGGTTACTATGATGTCTTCGCTACTGTGAACAAGGGCAACATTGTTTATAATCTGTATGTCAATGGGCTTTCTGCTGGCGCAACCCCACCAATTGTTAGATTCTTGTTCAACGTCATCTGTTCATTATTTCCATGCCTAACCCTCTATCAACGAAGATTTGAAAACCACTGGAAAGTGAGGAAAAGACGAGCCTGACTAACCCACGGGACCATCTCTAGCTTCTCTACCAGGTCCGAAGCCTATCATGCCCGACTTCGAAGATCTGTCAACCATGCATTTGCACTATCTACACTGCTAGATTACGAGCCACTTTTGGATAGCTGCACGTCTTTTTTTCTCCGACGCACACAGGAGCTCTTTGTGGGCACGGGACGGCTTTGTCCATTCTCCCAGTGGATCCAGTTCTTTGCCTTCGACGTCATTGGCGAAATTACATGGTCGAAGCGTCTCGGCTTCGTGGAAGAGAACCAGGACATCTCGAGGATCATTTCGACGGTCGACTCTTTCCAGAACTATGGCACGGTCATTGGTCAGAATCCCTGGCTAGATCGCCTCTTTGTGAAAAATCCCATCAAGCTATTCCTTGAATCCAAAGGACTGTGGCCATCGAGTCCAAACACAGCCATAGTCAATTTTGCGCTGGACCGGCAGCGCGAGCACGGCAAACGGATCCAGGATGACCTGCAAGAAAACACTCCCAAAAGAGGCGTGAACTTTCTTCAGCGGTTCCTTCAGTCTCAAGAAAAAAGCCCCGAGTTCCTTACCGACAATCGCATTACTGCGATGTGCGCATCGTTGATCATCGCTGGCTCCGATAGTACGGCCATCAGTCTGTCAAGCGTATTCCACTATCTGTTGCAAAACCCTCGTGTTCACAAGAAGCTGATGCTGGAGATTGACGCGGCTGATGCTGCTGGCAAACTTGCTTCCTCGAAGGACTCCACTGGCGCAGGCGATGTGGTGCCGTTTACTGCCGCCAATAAGCTACTCTATCTGGACGCTGTCATCAGTGAATCCTTCCGCATGCACCCTGCTGTTGGGTTGCTTCTGGAACGGGTTACTCCTGCTGAAGGCGCAACGATATGTGGAGAGCACATACCAGGTGGGACAGTCGTAGGATGCAATGCGTGGGTCTTGCACCAGAATAAGGAAGTATTTGGTCCAGACGCAGATGTATACCGGCCTGAGCGTTGGCTGGAAAGCGACGGTGCAGATCCCGTCCGACTCTCTAGGATGAGGCAAAGTATGTTCCAATTTGGCGCCGGGTCTAGAACTTGCGTTGGGAAAAACATCAGCCTCATGGAAACTTACAAAGTGATCCCCACTTTTCTGAGGAAATTCGAGGTGAGTATATCTTCCCGCAGGGTTGGTGCAACACGTGAAGTGGTTGGAAAGACTGAACATTGCAACCAAGCAGATTGAACTGGCCGAGCCGGAAGAGTCAATCTTTTTGAAAAATGCCTTCTTCGTGCACCGAAAGAACTTTAACGTCCATATCAGACCGAGGAACATGGAGAAAGAATAACTTTGGTTTCTTCCACGTCGCACCCTTGAAGAATCTTCCTCACAAAGGGATCGTCCAAATTCGACGAAAATTTAGAAGCCAGCAGGTGCTAGGGCAGGAAATCGTGCCGGAGTGGTAGGAATAGCTGAGATATGGAATGAGCGGGCCAGGATGATGTTGTTTGTATGAACTCGTGGTGACACAAAGCTTGCAAGACGAGGGTCGGTTTTGAATACCGGTTTACTTCCCTCGTCTTCTTTGCAACATACTTATTGTATACGGTACCTGCGTAGTTGAAAGTCATTTCTGTTGTTGAAAGGACCAACCATGTAAGCTTAAAGGCGTCATTCGATTTCAATATCGTCTCCATTGCCTGTGTAGTACTTTTTTACCCGCTCTACAACCATGAGCAGCTGGTTCATGGGGTCTCATATATAAGTGACATGACTTCCATGCCTTGCACACTCCGTCCCCATATTTGACTAGGTAGATGGATTTCATCTCATCGAAGGAAGCCAGCGATTCAACCAACCAATTGCGATCCTGCCAAAGCCGCAGAGATCATGAATCTTCTCAGACTTCTTGTGATCCACATAATTCTAACACGCCTCTTAAAGAAATCAAGAACTATGTATCTGAAGGGCCGCTCGAAACGGACATGGCCAAATTTATCACAGACTGAATCATGTTTTTCCAGTTCCCCACTCTCTTGCCAGAAATAGGTTGAAGTGGCCAAGAAGCAGGTAGCGATTAAAAGTGACAATGCTGCAGCTCCTGCCCCGCATCATGTCACTATTAGCGGTGGTGATGCATTAATAATTAGGAAATTCTTCACCGTAGGTAGTCTGACTTGACAGTGGGAGACGAAAGCTTAGCTATAATATAGCTCTATGAAGATCGTCAGTGTTCTTAAAGGGATGTACAGTCAACCTCCACAATTCTGAGAAAGAGTGTTTCCCAACGAAGAAGTTCTCTTTTATCTTTTTTTTTTTTTTTTTTTTTTTGGCACATCCGGTGGGGAATGAATTAGGTACAACGATATGGACGAAGGAGGAATTGCATCTGCGAGTGCCAACCTGATCATATGCGAGCAACTAGCCGGAGGTTCGCTTATTTCTTCCTGGAGAAGCTCATTCCTGGAACCGATAAATTAGCGGTTTGGGACGTGGTTAAAAGGTGGCCAAATTTCATCATTCGAGTTATGGTGGTATGGACGGGCCTCTGGGCAGCATGGATCAAACCGCCATTTCACCACCTCAGACATAGGGATAGTTAATTTGACCACCTTGTAAACATTATCTCAAGACGTTATTTCAACAGCTCAGAATTTATCAGCGCGGTTTGAATACATCCCCTAACAAATGATTGGGCGTATCAACTCCCCCGTCTTTCGAAAAAATGTGTTGGTGGGTAAGAAGCTTTAAATGAAGGGGAAAGAAACTCAACAGCTTGCCCTTTAACAATTTGTAGCATGCATTCAGCATTCAAATTCGAGTGCAATCGTACTACTCTTTCCCGAAACTTTTATTTCCAAACATTCTCACCTATCGCTTTTCACTTCCGAAGTCTGGACCTTTTCTTGGGGTGGTTTGTCCTCAGTCTGAGACTGTCCTTGCGGCAACCAGAATCGTGCAAGCATGCCGCCCATATACCTTTGGTCGATGAACTTGATGAACCCATAGGTTATCCATTCCCAGCCCCAGAGGGAGACACCCATCATACTCGCTATCAACAGGATCGGGCCACCGATGAGCAATGACAAAATGAACCATAGGAGAAGAGCGACAGCTGCGACGGGAAATACCACAGCCATTAAAACCAGCAATGGCACTCCGCAGCAGATGAGTTGGCTGACAATGAATGTCGAAGCGATAGGACGCTTCAGCGCAGCCTCGTATATTTCGATTTGTTGGGGCGGTGGCAGGAGCCATTGGACGAATTTCCTGACGCTATCTTCAAACCAGTCCATGGCACGAGGAAATGAACCCGTAATCCAGCCCTTAAATAAATAAAACAGAGTCGAATAGGTGATTTCGTTATCAGTGGGCTCTTTTCGAGAGGAATCTTCCGAAGGGAATTCACCAGGCATCACAGGTTCGGTGAGCTGGTCCGCTGTCTGGTGGAGTGGTTCCGTTTGACCTGCGACGGTCGATTGAATATTGTTGACGGATGGTGTGTTCTGGCTGTCGGCCGGGAGGGCGCTGCCGACACCCTTGATGCCGCTTTGAGCAGCATTCAGGGACATGACGAAGGACCCAGAGGTTAAATTATCTGCGGGCGTCGAAATACCTAAGGAGAAAGACCCTGAAATTGGAAATCCCCACTGATTAACAAACTGAGTTGACACGCGCAAAAGCTGCCCAAAACGATCATTCTTCGAAGTAACTACGGTGTACTTATAGGTATGATGGGCCGATGACGTAGGGGTGCGTCCCAACGAAATAAATCAGGTTAATTTTCTTAGACACAGAGTTCCATGAATACATCCTTTTGTGTGAATGTATTTTGGCACCTAGAAGGAAATGTACTTTCTATCTGCATGCATTGTCGATCCTGCGCTCGTTGCAGGACGTTAGCCCGAAAGAAGACGACACTATCAGGCTTGTTAGGAAATGGGTAAATACTGTCGAAAATCTGGCTCTGGTCACGAATAGGCTCTTCACCCGTGATTCTGTTAAATTAAATAGAAAATCTCTGTTCGCTTTCTCTGCGATTTCCTAGGGTTCGGCTAACTAGGTCCAATCCGTTAGTTACTTATCTCAAAGAGACCAGTGGGGCAGAGCGGGCCAGCTCGGCCCGTCGCATTAGTCTCCGGCCTTCTGTTGTGCGATAATGAAGAGGGTCAATATGTGATCCGGGCTGGGCGCTTTCTTATACCAGGCTAGCGCCTGCCTGTATATTTGCTCCTCAGCAGCAAGCCTTGGAGTAAGCGTGAAATTCTCGAAACTCTGTCGAGTGGACCAAGGGAAGAAGCAGATAGTTCCTTTTTGAGGAAAATAATGCTGCACAAGCCTTGTTGCATGACAGGCCGGGCGAACCTAGTTACCCATATCGACCCAGAGAAGGGCCGGGGAGGGGGGGGGGGGGGGGGGGTTTCTCACTTGGTCATATTTCAGTTCGCGCATGTCAAGTCCATCACTACTTAGAGAAGCTGTTGATATCTGTCAGATTTCAACACTGTGCGAAACAAAGTTGGGTCGTAGCAGTCCCATCGAGTCTGGAAATATGCTTGGGTCATTCAAACGATCTATCCTTATCCGTGAATGTCTCTGGAATAGATCCTGTTACCCAACCAATACAGCTTTTCTCACTCTTGCGCACTGATATGGTTTATTGACATTCCTTTCACTTTACATTGCGATAGTCTGCGAATTACAAAGCGGTTCGCAGGATTTAGCTTATCAGCTGCTACTCTCATCTCAGCCTTCCGCCGCCAACCTGCAATAACCTACTATAGATTCCGCGCTGTGGCATTTTCGATTTCGGCAGGGCCTGTACCTGTGATCCACTTTCAACGACAAGCGAAATCTCCCCGTTGTCACTCCTCACAAGTGGATGTCATCAGGAAAGGTCATGATGCGTTTCTGTTCATTTCGACTAGCACGATTCAGGGCATTCAGGAACTTTTAGGTTCCCGTGAAGAGTAGAGAATCACCGAGGCATCAAGTTATCCGGTGAAAATTCGCTGATGAAGCTCGGCCATGCAGACGCGTTAATTGCCCGTCTACCCTACCCGTTATACGACTATGTCAATCCCCAAGGACCGGTGGAAATCGATACGTAGGTAATTGTAATTGCTCTTGGCTAAGCTGTGGTTGAAAATCATCATATTCTGTTTTCATTCCTAGGCATATTTTACAGAAAACGTCCCACTACCACAAGAAGAGGAGACTAAGTATGTCCGAGTTTCCTTTAGTGCTTGGCAGCTTCTAAAGTGATCATCAGTATCCCATTCATGCCTTTGTCAAATGAGGGCGTCTTACCCTTGTGAACATCAGCCTTGGTGTCGTGGGCCTTCTCGTCCTTCTTGTCGATAATAGCATCCTTTGCAGCACTAGCTCGGGTGCTCACGTTGGCCCCGGAATCCTTAGCGACATTCTTGTTCGCTTCCTTGGAGGCCTCAGCACCACCGCCCTGAATGGACTCCGAGACGTAGTTGGCAGCGTTCTAGTATGGCGCTGCGTTAGTCAAGTCGATGCGAGGAACACCATCTCATGAGGATATAATCCGCGCACCTTGATAGTCTCCATAGTGATATAGTTTGGTTGTTAAGAAGATGTGAGATATATGGTTTGTTGCGTTTCTGTAAGTGAAAGAAGTATTCCACGGAGGGCAGGGAGGGCTATTTATCCTTTTCCGGGGATGTGGCTCAGCCTCTGGAGTTCAACGATGTCATCGTTCCAAAACCCAGTCGATCCAGCACCACCTGATTTTCAACGTCATAATGTGATTAGTCATGCCTGAAAAGCAAGATTCTTTGGCTCCGGCTTGGCCAACGCAATCAGGATAATGCGTGTCAAGGAGAAGAATCACGCCTTGGACTCCACAAGGTGGAGGATTGATTTGGCTGGGCCTTGTTTTCGGCGGACAAGTGGACAGAACATGGCTACCGTGAGCCTAGCTTGGCGCCGTTGTCGACGCCCAACTTACCGCCAGCTAGCGCTGTGGTGGAAGAAAGATTGTATGACACAAGCACCTACTTCTCCTTCTTCTTAGCTTGAATCTCCTAGTAGCCAGCACCGGTTAGCTATCTAGTTTCGTCCTGGTTGAACCTTTGTTGTATCTCTTTTTGCTTATTTTTGTTCTTCTCTTCTGGGAAGTCTTGATCTTCACCAGTCTACCAGTCTGATCCATCCAAGAATATGCATACCTCTAGCATCATCCCAGCCCATACTCATCAGCTCATCGATCCTCCCCCGCATTCCGGATTTTCCCGAAGACAAAAGTATCCGCCATTCGTGGTGGGGTGCTGGCCAGATTCAACGCTCCGCTCCAGGTCGCCCAAATCTTCCATTTCTTTTATTTGTCACAAACAGAGGTACTATTAAGCCGCGATTACACGGATAGGGAATCTAGCAATAATGTATACTCCATGTACGGTACCTTGGTAAACACACAGGGGGTATACTTAGTCAGTGAACCGGGAATGCTGCAAACGGCAGACTAGGCGGGGGGTCTTATCTGCCCCTCTAACGTGACTTGTACACATCTCTACATAATTACAATATGGGCGACACAGACTGGGAACTGCAGCAGGGTGTCCCCCAGGTGGAAGACCCCTTCATCCAGCAATACCTGCGAGGGCGCGATGCCTTGATCGCCGAGGAGCAGAAGCGCCGCCATGGTAGGTCCGACCTATGTAGGGTTGAAGCAGACGATGGTGACTGACGGACTCGCCAGACTTCAACCTGCGCAAGTCGCTCTCGCCCATCGCCGCCAGGGCGTGCAAGATTGTCTCGCACATCCGCGACCAGGAGCGCCGCCAGGTCTGGTCAAGAGGCCTAGACCCCGCGGCCGCCCATGAGTCCGACGAGATTCTCTACCCGGGCGTCATGTTCAACCTGGCCAAAGGCCGCATGGAGCAGACCAGACTCTGGCAGATTGTTCAGCATATGCCCAAGGGCTCGCTCCTGCACGCCCACATGGACGCCATGTTTGATATCGACTTTCTGATCGATCAGGCCTTGTCAACGCCTGGTATCTACATGTCGGCGGCGAAGCCGTTGATTACGCCCAAGGACTACGAGTCGGCCCCGATCACCTTCCAGTTCTCATCCCAAAAGCCAGCAGAGGACCAGCCCAGTGTGTGGTCCGAGGTATACCAGCCCTCCTCATTCATCCCTATCGCCAAAGCGGCGGCATCCTTCCCCAAGGGCCAAGAGGCCGGATTCCGCGACTGGCTGAAGAGCCGCTGCGTGCTCATGCCCGAGCACTCCTACCACCATCACCACGGCGTCGACGCCATCTGGTCCATCTTTGAGAAGACCTTCCCCGTGGTCAACTCCTTGGTGAACTACGAGCCCATTTTCAGGGCGTGTCTCCGCCGCATGTTGGCGCAACTCGCGGCAGACGGGGTGCGGTACGTCGAGTTTCGCATCGCGTTTCTCTTCCAATATCGCAAGGAAGGCCACGAGACGCCCGAGACAGACTATGGAGAGTTCTGTCGCGTGGTCGAAGAGGAAGTGGCCCGGTTCAAAACCACGGAAGAAGGAAAGAACTTTTATGAGGCGCGCATCATCTGGACGACCATCCGGCGGTTCTCCAACAAGGAGATTATCGAGAGCATGAAGGAGTGCATCGCCATCAAACAGGCGTTTCCGGACCTAATCTGTGGATTCGATCTCGTTGGGCAGGAAGACCAAGGCCGGCCGCTGGTGGATCTCGTCCCGGTGCTGTTTTGGTTCCGGAAACAATGTGCCGAGGAAGAAGTCGACCTCCCGTTCTTTTTCCACGCCGGCGAATGTTTGGGAGACGGCGATGCGACCGATCACAATCTGTTCGATGCCATCCTCCTCGGGACCCGGCGCATTGGTCACGGATTCTCACTGTTCAAACACCCGCTGCTCATCGAGCTTGTCAAGGAAAAGAAGATCCTCGTGGAATGTTGTCCGATCTCCAACGAAGTCCTCCGTCTCACCAGCTCCATCAAGAGCCATCCGCTCCCGGCACTGCTCTCCCGCGGCGTGCCCGTCTCCCTCTGCAACGACGACCCAGCGATCCTGGGACACGGCCGCAACGGACTGACGCATGATTTCTGGCAAGCCCTCCAAGGTCTAGATAATGTGGACGTGGTGGGCCTGGCAATGATGGTCCAGAATTCGATCCGCTGGAGCTGTTATGAAGACCAGTCGACGGCGGAGTGGAAGAAGGAGGTGCACGAGGGCATTCTGGGTGAGGGGATCAAGGCGGCGCGGTTGCGGGAGTGGTGCTCGGACTTTGAGAAGTTCTGCGAGTGGGTGGTGCTGGAGTTTGCCGAATTTGACGAGGATGAATAGTTGAAATCAGTAACTAGGGTAGTTACGGAAGAGAAAGAGCAAGTCGGATCACAATGTTTGTTGTGTGCTGATAGATGATTAATATAGTCAGTCGCCCCGTAGTTATCGTTATCAGCTGCGGAACGTCATTCACCTCCTTCCCTTATGTATGTCTCTCTTCTCCCCAACTGACGCTCTCTCGTTCTCTTCGTGTTCCCTCGTTATCCGCTCGATGATGCCCTTGATGATCCCTGTATGATCGAGCCTCCCCTGGCTCCCCACCTCCTTCAACATGGCCTACTTCTTGCCATCCTTCTTCCAGAAGCGGCTGCTCAAGTATGCCCTGTCGCGTCTGGGTCTGGTAGACACCGACGCCCTTGACCCGGACAACCTGGGAATCCGCTGGGGCCAGCGGAGCACCGTCGAGCTGCGCGATATCGGCCTGAAACTGGAGGTGAGTCTGTGCTGCGGGCGTGGCGGGGTGATGGTGATGATCATCCCCACTGTCTACACAAAGCTGATTCCAAACAGAAACTGGCAACCCTCCTCCACCTCCCGTCATCATGCGAGTTACTTGCTGCTCGCGTGCAGTTCCTGCGGATCACGGTCCCCGCCGATATATACTCCAGTGGGATCATTTGCGAGGCCAGCGGGATCGATGTACATGCGCGCTTGGTACCTGAGGAGCCGTCCCACGGAGATCAGAGGAACCAACAAGGACTAGGAATCCATGAGACAGGCACGGAACAGGTTCTCCCCACACCGTCTGGGTTGGCCGAGTCGTTCCTGGAGGCCGAGCCCAAGGAAGAGAAGGAGGAGCTCCAAGCCGCCATCTCATCGCGGTCGCAGGTATTACAGCGCACATCGTCGTCGCTCAGCACCGATGAGGACGAGGAGCTCGGACTTGGCAACGAGACGCTATCACTCCCCAGCTTTGTGGCGGCGTTTCTCAAGGGTGTTGCGGATCGGTTGCAGCTGAAAATCAAAGATGTCGCTGTGCGCCTGGATATGGAGATGAAGTCCGACGGGCCTTCGAAACGACAGGCGGAGGAGAAGCCGGATCTTGTGTCGGGATTGCTGAGTGTCAAGGAGGTCGATGTGCATGCGGTGTCCGCATTCACTGCGGGCCCGGACGAGGCGCTCCCTCTACGGGAAGGCAAGCGGCTAGTTTCTCTGCTGGATATCAATGTCGGCTTGATATCTGATCCGACGGTGTTTTCGAACTATTCACGCTTTGCGGCTCCAGCTTCTCCGACGACCACCATGCGCTCGAAAGGCAGCCAGCCGTCGAGCAGGGCTCCCCTCGCCACCATTTTCTGATTCTTCCGCCTCAGAGGCTGCTCTTGCTATGACGCAGTCAACAATCCTTGAACCTCCTCAAAATTTTGGTATTGGCAGCGCGACACAACCCAGTGTAGAGGCGTCTACATTCTCTAATGACGGCCGATTTTCGGACGCAGACTCGGATTCTGAACGAGGTAGATATCCTGAGGATTCTCAAATCTTTGGCGATGATGATCCGTTTCGGGATAATCCTGGGTATTTGGATTCGGTGATTGATACCCATTTTGATGATCTTGACGTTGATGGGTCGGGCGGGAGCGGGAGATATTCTCAGGGTCTCCCATCACATACCCGCCGAGATCTTGAAGACAGTGAAACTACGGGCGATGGAATCTATGGATCACGTATGAGCGACACACAGAGCAGTGGTCGTACTGGAACTGGAACTACCGCATTTGGACAGGCTTCTCACGTCATGAACGATGATTTTCAGCCAAGCATACCGCAACACGAATCTCGCTCTTCGGTTCCCTCTGAACATGGCAGCGCAGACTCCGCACTAGAAACGCCAAATGCAGATCTATCCGAGTCCAAATTTTTCTCACACGATGAAGCTCAGAGTATATACATGAGCGCTATTAGCGGAGGTCCTGGTGGTTTTATGCCGAAGACCCCTGGAGGATGGGGCTCTTTTAATGACGGCAATGTGGAAAGTACTTCTCAAGATGCTGAGAAAACCGCCCACAGTGATCACTGTGAAGAAGCTGAGCCCGCCCACCAGGACGAAGGCACCCCTTCAACCCCTAAACCCGCAGCTCCGTCCAACTCGTACTTCAACGAGCACCAGAATTCAAATGACCTGCAGGCCCAGTCTCAATCTGCTTCTCCCGGTAGAGCTTCGATTGGCTCGTCACCCTCCTTTGGAAAACTCAGTGAAATAAGAAAACAAATTTTGAGTATTGACAAGGTATTGGTGTGGCTGCCGTCCCCTCCTCAAGACGAAGAACTTTCGGGCGATTCGCCGCCGTCGCTATCCCGGGAGAGGGCAGATAGTGATCCGAAAAGTGTCGTGGTTGGCTTCCGTGCTTCTACAGTCGAAGACAGTCTTCTCGCTTCCAGAACATATGCATCGGCCCGGTTGCGAAGCGGCTCCATTGACTCTCACGGATCCCATGAGGGCGAACCGCGGCTCTCGGAGCACTCTGAGAAACAAGCCACCTCTCATCTGCATGAGGTGGCATTGGAAGTGTTCTCGGGAACAATTCACCTTGACATCGCGACGGGGTGGCTTTTGGCAAAGATTGGACAACGGGTATTACAGCTGCTTGAGGGAACTGAAGAGCAGAAGCCAAAAGAGCAGCAGCTTCCGTCAGGTCAATCCGGACATGCAACAGCTCTCAATCTTGTCGTCCACCGAATCGCAGTCAAGTTCATCGAACACGTTCCAGGAATCTCTCCCGAGCATGCCGGTGTGCCTTTGTCACTCTCTGAAGACTCCATTGAAGACATAATTCTTCAGCTGACTATGTCTGGTCTCAAAGCTCGCTTGTCCACTGGGTCGACGACAAAGCTCTCTCTTGATGTGTCGAAATTTGCATTCGGATTTGCTTCGGACAATCTCATCTCTTTCAACGAGACATTGAAAATGCGCGAGTCCACCCGGGACATGCGGACCCCTTCACAAGGAGACATCTCTATTTCAATAACCCGATCCGCGGATTCATCCAAGATTAACATATCCACGCTGCCTCTCCATTTCAATCTCAATATACAACGCCTAGAAGAAGTTCTGGGTTGGATGGGTGGGCTGAGCACGATTTTGGAACTGGGAAGCTCTATCTCATCCGTGTCAACTGTCAAAGGCAGTCCAGCGAACCCAAAGAAAAGGCATCGCGGTGTCCACTTTGAGACACCGCCTCCAGCAGACATGGCCAAAAGTGCGTCCGCTCCTTGGAAAGTGAATGCTCGGGTGGGCGGCATCATGCTGGATGTGATAGGTGAAACACACTGTCTCAATCTGACTACAACTGCCGTCAAGATTGTCAGCCGGTTTGAGGGCATTGGTGTGCAGATCGACAAAGCCAAATTGAGTGGGCCGCTTCGCCTTGATGATCTACATGATGCTCCTGCCAAGGTCACTCTGAACAATATCAGGATTGAATTTCTGTTTTCACCGAAGGAAGTCGACCTCGACCGTCTTCTAACGCTGATCACCCCGTCCAAAGACAAGTACGATGATGACGATGACATTATGCTGGATACACTGCTTCGACAGCGACGGCAGGGCTCTGTTCTGAGGATCACAGTGGCCGGGGTGAAAACCGTTGTTTCAAACACTGCGGGCTTGCTCCCACTTTCATCTCTTGGTTCTGAACTAAGCCGGTTATCGAACGTCACGAAGTACCTGCCTGAGGATGATCGTCCGGGCCTTCTCATCCTGGCACTGGTGAGAACCTTCGACGGCCAGATTCTAGTGGGGGGCGAAGTTGGAGATATTAATGTTCACCTTGCCAACCCTGAGGTTGCCTATATAACCATGCCTTCGTTGCTTGCCCTTCAGATCGGAACAATGGCTATTTTCCGCAATGAAGGTGAGCAGCTGGTAGGCGAGACGCTGTTGCCGAGCAAGGATCAAGCCCAGATTCACCCGCATCCACCGCTTCTGATGGCACGTTTCATTCCTGATGAAATGGATCCCACGTTCAAAGTCAAGTTGCATCACCTGCGTGTTGAGTATACCATACCATCTGTCATAGCTTTCTTTGGACTTGGTGGCAACACGACGAGTGGTGACTTGGCCAGCAGTATGGTGGATTCTATTGCCAATATCGCCGAGTTGCAACCTTCTCAAGATGCAGAAGTCAAGATGAATACAGCATCCTCCACTGTGAAGCCTGTAAAACTGGCTGTCATCTTCAGAGACTGTGTTCTGGGCCTCAATCCTCGCAACACCCCCGCAAAGGGCCTTGCTGTGTTGACGAATGCCAAATTCGGTGGCTCGATGCATGGACAAGAATCATCAGAGGCCACCCTGGACATCCGAAAGGCGTCGCTTATGATAATTGACGACGTGGGAATTGTCGGCACGGCCGATAACCTACATCGTCGTGGTTCAGCCGTCACCCAAAGCACTCAGGTCCAGGCATACATCGACCAAGGCTACGTTCCCGTCTCATCGATTTCATCCGCGACGGCTGTTGTGAAGCTGGTGCGTCTTTCTGAGGACGGGATGCAGTCATTAGATGTGGAGTTACGAGATGACCTTCTGATTCTGGAGACCTGTGCGGATTCAACGCAGACTCTTATCAGCATTATAAATGGTCTTCAGCCTCCAACCCCACCCAACCCCACCGTCAAATATCGGACGGAGGTCACTCCTCTTCAAGACATGCTCGCTTCTTTTTCGGGAGATGCATTCGCCGCAGACCCCGGCTTCCCTTCCGAGCTTGACAAACCGCTCCAGCCAGATATTCTCGAAGATGAACTGGAGTATGTCAGTGATTTCTATCCTGTACAACGAGGCTCGAGTAGTGGTGGCCCTGCCGCTGCTATGGGGACACGTGAATCCAACGACCTGCTTGACAGTTTCCATTCTCAATACCAGGTCTCTTCCAGTATCGGCGAATTGGACTTCCAGGATGATCATTTCGCAAGGCAATCTGCAGTTGGAGGAACCGCCCACCGGTGGGATTCCGCTCACAACACCTACGGCCTGTCAAACGACTCAAAACTTCAACGCAGCCCTCTACGAGTACGCATTCGCGATGTGCATGTCATCTGGAACCTCTTCGACGGCTACGACTGGCAACGGACCCGAGATACCATCTCCAAAGCAGTCAAAGAGGTCGAGACCAAGGCCACAGAGCGACGAGCGCGAACAACACGGATGTCGCCCAGCGCGGAGGACGAAGAAGAATCCGTCATCGGTGATTTCCTGTTCAACTCGATCTACATAGGCATCCCAGCCAACAAAGACCCGCGCGAGCTACACCGCGAGATCAACCGCGACATTGATGACCTCGCAAGCGAGACAGGGAGCTACGCTACGTCGACAACGGTGACAGCCACCGCAAGCCGCCAGGGTCGATCGTCGTCTATGCATAGGAAAAGGCTGCGCCTGCATCGCAGCAAACACCACAAGATGACCTTCGAACTGCGCGGAGTGTGTGCGGACCTGGTTGTTTTTCCGCCGGGTTCCGACGAGACCCAGAGCTCGTTGGATGTGCGCGTCAATGATCTGGAGATCTACGACCATGTGCCTACCTCCACGTGGAAGAAGTTCGCCACTTACATGCATGAGGTTGGCGAGAAGGAAAGCGGGACAAGTATGGTCCATCTGGAAATTTTGACTGTCAAGCCTGTACCTGAGCTTGCAGCCTCAGAGATTGTTCTCAAGGCGACCATACTTCCGCTGCGACTACATGTCGACCAAGATGCCCTAGACTTCATGAGTCGGTTCTTCGAATTCCGCGACGAATCCACCGAGCCCCCCAGCGTCCCTGGCGACGTCCCATTCCTGCAACGGGTTGAGGTAAACGCCGTCCAGGTGAAACTAGACTTCAAACCCAAGCGGGTCGACTACGCGGGACTCCGGTCCGGTCGAACAACAGAATTCATGAACTTCTTCGTGCTGGATGGTGCCGACATGGTGCTTCGCCATGTGATCATCTACGGGGTCTCGGGCTTTGATCGGCTGGGCCACACGCTCAACGACATTTGGATGCCGGATATCAAGCGCAACCAGCTCCCCGGCGTTCTTGCCGGCCTCGCGCCCATCCGGTCATTGGTGAATGTGGGCGGGGGCGTGCGAGACCTGGTTGTTGTGCCTATGCGCGAATACCAAAAGGACGGCCGGATCGTCCGGAGCATCCAGAAAGGCGCCCTCGCCTTCGCCAAGACCACCTCCAATGAGCTAGTCAAGCTGGGGGCCAAACTGGCCATCGGCACGCAAACCGTCCTCCAGGGCGCTGAGGATCTCCTGACCTCTCCGACTGCCGCGGTGGCATCAGAGGAAGACCAAGTCGACGAAGACGAAACCAAGAAGATTTCTTTGTATGCCGACCAGCCCATTGGAGTGGTCCAGGGTCTCCGCGGTGCCTTCACGGGTCTCGAGCGTGACCTGCTTCTGGCGCGCGATGCCATCGTCGCCGTGCCGGGAGAGGTTGTGGAAAGTGGCAGTGCCCGGGGCGCCGCCAAAGCCGTGTGGAAACATGCGCCCACGGTGATCCTGCGTCCGGCCATTGGTGTCTCCAAGGCCGTGGGCCAGACCCTGCTCGGCGCGGGGAATACGCTAGACCCGAGCAACCGGCGGAAAATGGAAGATGTGAGTGGCGTTCCCCTGCTTTATGTCAAGGATAGACTGACTGACTGCTCCTACCAGAAATATAAACGACATTGACTGAATCTCGGCATTGTGGATTGAAGTAGATACCCTTTTTTTTTTGTCTTTTCTGTTTCTGTTGCTGGCAGTTGCTCAACACTCACGATTACGACGCATGAAATGTACCACGACTGGAACGACTGACTACTTACTTTGGATCTTGTCGCATGTGCACACCACGAATGCTGCCTCGGGAGTTCATTTTGGTTCATTTTCTTTCTTTTTGGCTTGTGAATACTTCTAGCGCACTTGAGCGTAAATTGAATTGGACGATCTATGCTAGCAGTCCCTTCCACCACCCTTCTAGAAGCACGCAGGTCTCCCAATCCAGCGATCTCGCCACCGGAACCCTGGGGGCTGAGGCATCCACCGGGTGTCCATGTGCCCCCATGCATAGGGCTGCAAAGCCACGCCTGCAGCCACGGACCGCAGCCACGAGATCGGCACTGCAGGTGTGTACACCATTAGGTTGGGGCATTCTCGTGGTATACCCACGGTTAACACGAATGTCATGATTCATACACCGAGGCCAGCACGGGCTGGACCGCCTGCCCTGTTATTCATCCTCAGGAACTCCTCCGAGATTCAGCCAGCTTTTTTGTTCCAAAAGTGGAGAATTCGCTGATGAGTGATTCTTGCCACCGCCGCCTGTCAGCCAATCGATCCCCCTGGCTCAGCCGCAAGTGATGCATCGATCGGCCTCAATCGGCGCCCCGACTGGCTGCAACGGCCCAGAGGGCTGGACGGCATCACTGTTATGCTGGGTGATTGGCTGCAGGGACAAGTTAACTACGCAGGTCATCTACTAAACTAGGGTGTGGGAAAAATAATCCCTCCTTACATCCCCCACAGACTCACTCACTAATTCACGAGACTGTGACACAAGAAACCAGCCTCGTTCTAAAAGAAGATTATTTTTTCTCTGATCATCCGGAAATGGCAAGGTGACGTCGACCACTGGTACCGCCTGGCGCATAATGCCCATTCTTCATGGCCGAACCACCGGTTCGCCTTAAGAAGACCCATCGTTCCTGGTTCCAGGCCTTCCAGACTTACCCAGGTACCGGTCCCGACTGTCCCGGTCTGTTCCTACATAAACCTACGGGCCCTGGCTGTCTTGCGATGGGTCGACTTGACTACTGCGTCCCTTGCAGCGTTGTTGGGGTGTCTTCTTGTGACGCATCACTTTTTCCCCACGAGATGGCCCATACCGCCTCTTTAATGCCATATTGAAGCGAACCACCATCAGAGGCAAAAAAAGCAAATTAAAGATGGCGGATGACTTGGCCGACTCGATGCGTCTTTGGCGCTATGCTAGCGAGCTGCTGGGCAGCTCGTCTAGTACAGACGACCTTCACGACAGGCACGCCCCTCGCTCCACCAAGGGTTTCACGGGAGCACTGTCCCTTCACGATTACCGCAAGTCGCTGTCGCAGTCGCATGAGCGCGTCGGCGATCTTGTCGATCGCGGTGCAGGGAGAACGCTCAAGCGCAAGCCCCGGGCCCTGAATTTGAATTTGAACAAGTCCACCCCGGCGCTCTCCTCTCTTTCTTCCTATCCGGTGTCTGTGTCGTCTGCGACGTCCAGCCCTCCTCCGCTGTCGCCGTCGTATTCTCACAGTGTGGTCTCTCAGCGAAGTGAGCAGGACTCTGAGGTCTTTGATAGTATCCCTGGTATGTTTGTCCTCCTAAGCAAACTAACTAGCTCCGACTGACTCTAGACTAGCTCCACGGGTGACTCTTGTCTCGGACAACTCTGCGCGTCCCAGGCCAAATAACCGCAAGCGGGTGGTGAGTTGTCTGAAACAACATGTCTCAAAAGACAGTGCTGACTTTTGTCCCCCCAGAACACCTTCCGCGAGAAACGACAGAGTATCGCCCATGCCCCTGCTCGTCATTCTCCTCTGGCTCAGGAAGATCCCAAAATGCTGGCACATACCACCCAAGCCTCCGCGACGATCTCGCTCGGCGGGGCGTCGTTTGAGATCTTGAATCCGCGCAAGTCGCTGGATGTGGCACGCATCGTCTCATTCATTGAAGATGTTGATGGCTGCTCGATGTTCTCCGACAACAGACGAGACTCTCGGATCTCGTCCACCGCTTTCTCTCTCGAACAGGGTCTGGACCGCATCTCCCTCTCCCAGTTCACAGATGCTTCGCTGCCCTCGCATTACTCCTCGCAGTCTCTATATTCTTCTCTTCCGGGGCTCTACCCCATGCCCAGGTCGCCACTAACAGGGAATGACCGGATTCGTTCCCTGTCTGAATATTCCACCGACTTCCAACAGGCCGATTTGACATCGCCGCCTCTTGATGATGATAACCACGTACACTACTACGAACACGACCAAATCAACCACGACCTCCTCAGCGACTCAGCACATAACAGCAATACACACATGGCTTCCATCCCCGAACGTTACAATGAAATAAGAGAGCCATGTTCTTCTTCCTCCCAACCATCCTTGTACTCCGAAGGCAGCGACATCGGCGAACCCGGATCCCCAGTCTACGCCAACGGCGAATGGGCCCAGGTCAACGAGCGAGACCGCGGTATCTTCTTCGACCTACCGCAGCCAGCAATCTCTCCCGCCATTTCTCCATCCTCCACTGTACCCCCGACGCCCGCTCACTCGGACACGTACCGCCCTTTCCCGTCATCTAGCTACGCAAGCCTCTACGATCCGTACGACCCTGTCTTTCTAGACCCGCATATCCGCGAGGTGTTAGCTGCTGCCACAGCTGAGAACATGGGCCTCCGTGCCTCTGGCCCGGCGCGCGCGCTGGACGACCTGCAGCGCCGGTCTCGCGATCCCTGGTCTGGACAGTCGGGAAGTCGCAGAAGTAGTGAGCGAAAATCTTCGTTTTCGCAGCGGGTGGGCTTTCGGAAGTTTTTCAGCTGGCGTGGTGGTAACTAAACCTAGATCTCCTCTGTTTTTCTTCCCTTCTTCTTCTTCTTCTTCTCTTATGTGATATGATATCATATGGATTTTGGATATGCCTGATGGATGGAATGATGGACTTGGGATACGGGTTAGTTCTACAACTTCTTATTTTCTTCTTGTATACTACTTTTTTCCTCACTTCTATCTGAGTCAGAGACTCTTTTTTGTACTTTTTGTATCAATAATTCATGGAATACATGATCACTGAATCGGTTCTCTTCATTCATGATCTCCCAGGCTGGTCTTAGTGCTGGTAATTGAAGCATATATATAGTGGGAAGAGAGGGTCGCGGAGTGTAAGAATCAAATAAAAGTCAGATAAAAAAGTGACTTGAGGTTTTGAACCCCTGGTTTTCAAAAAGATAGCAGCAGCCCGCCCGTGTATAGGGCTGCAAGGGAGCAAGCTACCAATTGTGCAAGGTGGCAGGTCACTCCGCAGCATCACCGGTCAAGTTTGTATCTTGAACAGAAAAATACTTGGAACGGTACATATAGGAAAAAAAATGTCCCAAACGGGCAGGGCACTATGATCCGGGACAACCTCAACAACGCTGAACAGTTATCTCTCAATAAGTATATCTCGAAATACTTTATGATCCCATTAGTATCATACATATGTCGTAGGAAATACTCTGATATACATCTTTTATTGCATTTACTATGTTTTGGAGTGTGCCGTTCAAAGTGGATTCCGTTAACCTCCGGATGTTGTGGCCTGGCAGCCGAGGTGTCAAATACCCCACGACGACGGGCAGGTGGTTCCGGTCCCCCGATCGTCTTTATCTTGGCCTCGTCACTACGCGATCTCCGAGGTATTATACTCTGCTATCTAGTGAATGTCGGAATATCCCCGGATTTTGATGCTGGATAACCTGAACACACCAATGAGTCCACTCCGGCTATGACTCGCCGAACCAAATCTCGTCGAACGCATGAACTCGGAGCTTGCACGACATGCCGACGTCGACATGTCAAGTGCGATCAGAAACGGCCTTCATGTGAAACATGTCGTTCTATGGGGTTCACTTGCGACGGATTTCCTGATGAGGTGCGGTGGATGCCAGAAAAACCGCATCTTCCTTCGCAGGATACCCAAAATGGGAAGCGCAATCAGACGAGAAGAAATGGCTTAAGACGCCATTTATACAGCGGTAAATCATTCTAGCACCTGGTAGCGTTTTGTGTGGACACGTATTGACTCGCACGTCAGAACAATCAAGGATTTCGATGGGTACTGCCTTGAACAGGGGCCTTTTATCGGGATCCATTGATGCGTCTTTGGAAGAGATTGAAGCAAGATCAACATCATCATTTTCTCTACAGGATGGTATCAAGATTGGTCCATTTGCCGTCCTGAATTTGACTTCTGCTTCTAATGAACCACGGGGCTCATTTGCCAGCAATACCACGCAGAGAACAATCGAACAATCGCATCCCGAAGCCTCCACTGATAAACTACATTCAACGCATCCATCTTTTCCATCTGAAGATTTGCTGGGACTTCCAGATGACTCATTACAGTGGTCGGATATCTTTGGTCTCAATGATAACTTGTACGGGATTACGTCCAATTTCTCTTTCGACTCAATGAACTGCCCGAACTTTCCTCCTTCTTCCCGATGGCTTGTTTCCGAGAGCGAGATGTACAATGCATCTTTAGCGATGAATCTGGATCTAACGCATAACATGGTCCACGAGGAAGGACAGTCACATTGCACAAGCATCCTACAGGCTACTCTGGACAGTCCTGTAGCCTCAGTTGATATCCTCAAAGATGCTTCCTTTCTGCTCAAAGTTTTCCAAAAACACGTCGTGTCTCAACTTACTATCGTTCCTCTGGGCAAGAAAGCACCATGGAACATATTGAATCTGCCCGCGGCGATTATAACACTTGCAGATTTAACAGTCATGGAGTCGCAAGATGTTAGTCAAGCCCGACAGGCTAATCTCTTCAGTCTTATTTCATGCTCTGCTATGTATCTGTCTGTTACGCCGTCCGCTGGGTTTGGTGATTCAATCTCGGTAACCCACTGGCAGCAAGTTGCCAATCAAGCATATCTTGCGGCCCAGAATCACATGCGCATCTCATTGAGCAAGGAGACTGAAGGCCCAACCAAAGCCAAGTATAAGGACCAGCTGATGGCGATATGCGCGATGATAGAATCGGCGGTAAGCAATTCCCACGCTCTTTTGCACCCGACGCGACGAAAGTTAATCTATGAAGATCTTCCTCGGTCAACACCAAGCCGTGCGATGCTATATGATCGATGCTGAACGACTTCTGCGACTCCGCGGATTAGTTAAAAGCAAGACCTCACACAAAGCTCGCCTACTAATAAATGTCTACTCGTGGCTGCGCATCGTGGGCGAAAGCACGTATATTCTCCACGACTTCAGCCCCTCGAACTTGTTCATTGATTCTCTGAGTCACCAAATTCGGACCTGTGGACCACCCAGAAGACTTGATGGTCATTCATCA
Source organism: Penicillium riverlandense (assembly GCF_028828495.1). NCBI lineage: Eukaryota > Fungi > Ascomycota > Eurotiomycetes > Eurotiales > Aspergillaceae > Penicillium > Penicillium riverlandense. The sequence continues at coordinate 377,666 of NW_026643197.1, read as the reverse complement.
ACGGCGGGGCATAATGTCCGTCTAGACGATTTTCTTGACTTAGAGCATTCGGATGACGACCTCAACATTGACGAGCCAAAGGACCAGAACAGGGATATTCCCGATATTCACCTCCGTGACTCGAGAAGATCCGCGCACACTCTTTCGAAACAAGCCTATGGCCTCTCAGAGACTTGGCTAAGCCTGGTCTCTCAAACTGTCCGGTTGGCCAACGTCTTAGAAAAAATGGAAGCCGCACAAGGCACCGAAATACAGATAGACTCCAAGATCTGGAATTTTTTGCAGAAACGGAGTAATCGCCTCGAAAATGTGATCCACTCGTACGGTATTCGAAACAATGATTTCGATCCCTCGGAAGTGCCGCCGGCGCCTTATTCCCACGTTCTGCGAGCTTTTAACGCTGCGCTGGTGATTCTCTTCTACAGGCGAGTTCGAAAAGTGCACCCAGGAATTTTACAAGGCCATGTTGATGCCATTATCACTGCTTTAACGTCCTTGCATGCTACACTACCAGAGGTAGAGCATACTGGTCCTGGGACACTATGGCCAATTTTCCTAGCTGGCTGCGAGGCAATGACAAATGAAAGACGGTGTGCTATCTTGGAGCTAGTGAAACGATCACAGGAAAGATGTGGTCTTGCCCCTGTCAAGATTGCGGAAGATACCATGGCTGCTTTATGGAAACGACAGGACGAGCATTTCGAGGCGAATCGTCGTGAGCCTTTCCCGACCTGGATGGATATTCTAAAGAAACAGAAAACCTGGCCCCTGCTTTGTTGACTTCAAATCCTCGATATCAAGATGTTTCCTCTTCTTTGCTGATAAGAATTGTTTAATAAAGTCAGTAGTCAGGTTTCAGAAATAGACAGAAAGTTTTGTCTTATTCGTATGAGGCAGGTCGCTCTCTACAAAAAGAGGGGACATAGACATAGAGTACAGACCCGCTATCGGGCAACTTCTTCCGTGAGGCATGCAAGTCGTTCCGGACAGCCCCTGGAATTGCCCGGGCGAACCAATAGCAAACGCTCTTGTCTTGCGTGGTGGCCCACTAGCCAATTATACCCCGCGACCAAACCTTATCATTTGGTTGGCCTGAGTTTATTTAAGTAGAATCGTATACTGTGTAGAAAATGTTAAACCACCTCAAATAACACCCTTGCATGTCACTAAGCCTGAGCAAAGGTCGGCAGTAAGGTGATACCAATTTCGGAGAGTACTGTACGAGTAAAAGTTGAAGGTTAACTTTCTGAATGATTGAAAGCACTGAATTGATAAGTCTGTCTATGATATACATTTTGATCTCTCGTAGGCCAACAAAATGCGCGAGTCTTGCATTTTGGTAGAACACGATCAGCCAAAGACTTTGCGTGTATCAACGTTTGAGGCTAGATAGTGTCGTAGTACTGGAATCTTGACATTCAAAAGCCGCACATCTCCAAGTTATTTTTAGAGACCCTCAACTCTGCCTTTAAAGACGACTTCTATATGTGGTTTTGCCTTGCGTCAACGACTTCACCAAATCCCGAACTTTCAAGGCCGCCCCATAGCTGTATACATAGCCAAGGCCGCCGAATCCATATGCGTGCACCACCTTTCCCTCTGCTTCAAGGCGATAGCCCCCTTTTCTCCCAGGTCGAAAAGCGACGATGTTTTTGATATTGTCGTTCTTCAAATCCACAGAATCAAAGCGTCCCGGAGAAAGTTTCTTCGTTCTTTCAAGGATATCAGGTCGCAAATTCTCGTCCACGTTGCGATCTAAGTTCCCTTCCTGACTCACTCCGCCCATGATCGCACCTCCCGTATACATTCGTGGAATAACATACGAGTATTGCGATCCTTGCAGCATCACGAGCTCATCGAAGTCGGTTTCCACGAACATTGTTTGTCCGCGAATAGCTACCACGTCGTTGTCGCCCGCAAGATGAAAAGCACCGAGTCCAGATGCATGAACAACGATGCTGCATCCCGTAATCTTTTCTGCTTCTTCGATGGATTTGAGTTCTTTGCGAATAAACCGTACTCCGCGAGTCTCTAACTCTTTCTTGATCCAAGGAAGGAATACCGCGGGGTTGAGTGTCATGGTTTGGAAAGTGAACCCTACTGTTGCACCTGCGGGAAGGTCACCTGTAGGGATTCGACAATAGTGTGGCACAAGATACTTGTACCAAATACTCGAATCATCCGCTCGATCATCGTAAAATTCGGTTGCTTTGACTACCTAGTTCGTTGTTTCCATAGTCAGTGAAATGAATGAGAGATAGTTGGGATTATTCGTACCTGGACCCCACTAGTAGGATCTCGGTGTGCAAGAGCCCAGTAATACCTGAAGGTTTCCGCCTGGAGGGAATGCCCTTTCGCATCTGGATGAGGAAATATTGCCGCCCCAGCCCTGTCAAGTAACAAGTCAGCTTCCGACTTATTATCCTGCAACTAGTCGCTGGAAGGGACAACATACCAAGGGCTCGCCCAGTCCTGGGTCTCATCTCCCGGTAAGTCGCGTGCGATAATAGTCACTGCATAACCAGCTTCGGTAAGAGTGAGAGCTGATAAAAGGCCGACTATACCCGAGCCAACTATAGCCACGTCCATTTTTAGACTATAAAGCGAGTCGTGCTTCTCACGTAGTTTGGCTTCATGACGGAGGAGAAACTAACCTTATAAGTATTTCTCGCGCATCGAATGAAATGTGATTTACTTGTGGGGCGGAAGTCCCTTCCCCTTCGACATGCCCATCCAGTAATGCGATCAGGTTGGACGGAGGAAACAGACGCAGTGGGGCCAGAAATAGTTTGTGATTGGAAGATTCGGAACTGTTTGCCTTCGATGCCCTTTCTTAGTTACTCTTAGGAGGCGTCTTCTATCTAGTCTATTTCAAATCAGTGATGAGCGTAGGTGACTAAATATACACTCTATATTTCAATGTTATAATAAAATCGGGTATCAATCTGAAGATATATACAATGAAGATTCAGAATGAATTCCCGATCATCCTTCCTCCACCAAATTCGCCAGCGCAGCACTAACCAGACTCTTCCGTCTCAGTCCATGCTCGCTGCGCTTAGACGGAACCGCACTCTGACTTTTCTCAACCCTGTTCGCTTGAGGCAGCAGAACCCCAGCAGAACTGCTCTTCCGCCGGGCATGGGAAGTCGTAGTCCCTTGTCCCGATGCAGAGACAGAAGAGTCGGGGCTGAATCTGCTGCGCGCTGAAGTGGCCGTTCGTCGACGTGTCGGGGACCGCGGGGGAAGGGAGCTGGGATGGTAACCTTCGTCTCCCCCGGGGCAGTTGTCGTCCTCCTCATCGGCTAGCACTGTTCGGCGAATGGCGTCCAGTTCGGCGGGACTACATTGTAGCCGGGCGATGCGCTGCCGCTGCATCCGCACGTTCAGTTGATCGGGTAGTCCGGCACCACCATTACTTGGTGACCGGTCTGCTGCTCTCCTGCCTTGATCCGGAGAGTCCAGGGGCATGGAGGTGGGGCTCGTGCTGGACGAAAGAGGCGACGACAGGTGGTCACTCATCCCGAGCCCTTCTTCGTCGTGGTCCGTATCTGGCGGCGTGAGGACGTACCCTGCGAATCTAGACCCCGGCGGTGCTGCAGAGACAGGGGAAGAGTCGTGGGAGTGTTGTGCAGGGAGAAGGCTATGTTCGTGCAGTTTCTGGGTCAAGGTCGAGATAGACAATCTCTTTGGCTCGTAAGGATATGGCACAGAGGTTGGGGCAGGCGGAGAACGGAAGTAGGAGTTGCGAGAGCGGGAGCCTGACCCGGTTCGAAACCGGTGGGACTGCGGCGATGGACATCGCGAGGAGAGCGGCGAGATCAGCGAGCTGTCGCCGTCTAGCATGATCCGGTCGTCGGCGTCCACTGTGAGTCGTGGCGGGCGCGACGACGGCGACGTAAAGGAGAAGTCCTCGAACATGATGGTGATCCGGGGCCCAGATCAGCGCCGGGCGGGCGGCTGGGGGCAAATGAGGTAGGAAGGAGGATTCTATTTGGTGTCTGTGCAGGATTCTGCACGGAGATCGAAAGGGCCAACTCCGCAACTGTCTGTTCCTGATTTCCTTCGTTCCGCCCGTTATTATTATAGACGGGGAATTCGCCTCCTGCGAAAAAACCAAACTTTGGGTTCCAGCGAATTGAGGGAGGCGAACCACGTGACCGGCCCAGTATAGCCCGATCTATACGGCCCGAACTAAGGTCAGAAGGATTATGATTACCATTTATTCCTACCATTATTCCTGATGGATGCTATGACGAATTACTCCTTCCTCCCACAGACACTCTCAAATACTCCGAGCGTATGTTCCCACACTGTCTTCCGGGTCCCATCGCTGCGATACCCGTTCAAGATCTTCTGGTTCCCAGTCACGGAGCCATCCCAGGAGAGCAGATACGCCCCCGAACCCTTGGTCCCGTCAGATCCACTCACAGCGTCATCAGCCTTGCGATCTCGCGAGGGATAAGTCGAGCTGGTAGCCGCATAGAGATATCTCTCGCCGCTCTGATCCAGAGGAACCATCCACGGGCTCGCCAGGAAGGCAAGAGCATTCGAGCCGAACCGGCCTAGCATTTTGTCCAGCAGGCCTGTGTTCACTCCACCGGGGTAGGCATGGATGAAGGAGGTGGCTGGGTGCGACGCCGCCAGCTCTTCCATGGCCAGGGAGTTCATGGTGGTGGCGTGGTTGGCGCAATTGCGAAGTGAGTAGTTGTTCTTCAGCGGCAGGTCATCCACCAGCAGTTTTCCCTCGTGGCCGGCACTTAGCACGGAGATCGTGCGGGAGAGTTGATTCGAGGTGCCCGCGTTGGTCAGCTGCGGCAACAGGTTGACCAAGAATCGCATGCGCGCATAGTAGTGAAGACTCAGCTTCTTGTCCACGCCTTCGTCGGTTTCTAGGAATGGATTAGCGAGGGAACTTCCCCTCCAGAAAGCAGACATACCGTCGCGGCCCTTGGTGGTCATAATGCCCGGGCTCATGAACAACAGGTTGATCTTGTCCTCCTTGGACTGGATGGTCTTGCAGGCTTCGTCCACGGCGTGCAGGCGCGACACGTCGCACTTGATGAAGCTGGCTTGGCTGTCCTTGTTCAGCCGGCGCAGTTCCTCGATGATCTGGGATGCTTGGCTCTCATTGCGTCCGATGAGATAGACGCGCGGAGAGAGGGTGTGTTTCACAAAGGCCCGGGCTGTGGTTTCGCCGATGCCACTGGTGCCGCCGACTAGAATCCGAGTTAGTATGTAGTGAAGGGATAATTAAAGGTTTACAGCAGGAGGACTATACCGAAGACGGCCACCAGGTTGGGCCCCAAGTCCTTGAGGGCTGAATTATGTTTGCGCACGATATCAAGAGCGACCATTTTGTTGTTTTTTGATCTTGGAGAATAATAATGAGAGCGGCGAGGTGGTTATATAGTGGCGGGTCAGTGCGGAGTTGCGGAGTTAACCTTCTCGTCTTCTTTTATCTTCCACCACGTCACCACCATGGCTGCCTCCCTGAAGAAACCCCTGAAACTGGCCCTGGTGCAGTTGGCATCGGGTAAGTCTTGAATCCTTACGCCTTCGCGTCTCTTCCCGACCAACTAACCAACGCAATCTACAGGCGTCGATAAGGCCGCCAACCTCACCCATGCCCGCAGCAAGGTTCTCGAGGCCGCCAAAGCAGGCGCAGGCCTGATCGTCCTGCCCGAGTGCTTCAACTCCCCCTACGGCACCGCACACTTCCCCAAATACGCCGAGACTCTGCTCCCCTCCCCGCCCACGAAGGAACAGTCCCCCTCCTTCCACGCCCTCTCCGCGATCGCCGCCGAGGCCAATGCCTACCTGGTCGGCGGCAGTATCCCAGAACTGGAACCCACCACCAAGAAATACTACAATACCTCGCTGGTCTTCTCGCCGTCGGGCGCCCTGATCGGCACCCACCGCAAGACGCACCTGTTCGACATTGATATCCCCGGCAAGATCGCCTTCAGGGAGAGCGATGTGCTCTCCCCGGGCAACCAGCTGACTGTCCTCGACCTTCCTGAATATGGCAAGGTCGGGCTGGCTATCTGCTACGACATCCGCTTCCCGGAGGCGGCCATGATCGCTGCGCGCAAGGGCGCTTTCTTGCTCCTCTACCCGGGCGCTTTCAATACCACTACCGGTCCGCTGCACTGGGAATTACTCGGTCGGGCACGCGCAGTCGATAACCAGACATATGTGGCCATGTGCAGTCCCGCGCGGGACGTGGACGCGGACTACCATGCCTATGGGCACAGTTTGGTCGCCGATCCGGGTGCCCATATCCTCAGCATGGCGGATGAGAAGGAGACCATCGTATATGCGGATTTGGATAACGAGACGATCAAGAATATTCGGTCGAGCATCCCGATCTATACACAGCGCCGGTTTGATCTGTATCCGGATGTGAGTGGGGAGAATTAGAACGATGACGAGCCTCTTGTACATAGAGTGAATAAATGAACCCAGATTTGGAGTTTCAACCACATCTCAAGGGTTTTGTCCCATTTAATTTCTCTTAAGCCAGCATGACCGTAGTTCGTTAATTAAAGTAGTTGACCAGGGCCCAGTCGATGCTTGCCTGCCTGAGGCACATTAGTATAGTCACGTGTATTCCACCAATCAGAGTCCGGTCCCACACTAAGCGAGCCACACTCTCAATTTCGAAAAATCGCACTTCCGCTTCGACCATCGACCACCTCTCGCCCACCCGTCGACAACCCCCATTTCAGTCAGTCACCTCATATCTGCCTCTTCTTTTTTGACTCCCTGCTAATTCCCAGCAGAGATGTCCAACGTCAAGTCCGGCAAGAAGACCCGCTCGGCCATCGCCGATGTGGTGTCGCGCGAGTACACCATCAACCTGCACAAGCGGGTACGTTGATCCCCTTTCCTGTTCCCTAACATCTGCGCCGTCGATGGACTCGTCGTGATCTGGAGGAACCAATGGACAGAGAACAACTTCTGGAGATTCCGGAGTTTGTGTGTGGGAAGGTTGTCCATGATTCCGCCATGGAGAACCTTGCCCAGATCAGAATTTGCTTGCAAGACTTGTGGTTGTATCCTACCGGGTTTTCCCGCACGGAGACTCTACTCGTCTTGTCATTTTGCATCTTCTCTTGCCGAATTGTCGACTGGTTGCAGAACCTACGTAACCACACATCCACGCACACACAAACCCGGAAACCCCAAAGAAGAAATTAGTTTGATGAAGTCCACCTCTACGGCCACGACACACAACCATCACGAGCAGAACAATCACCACTCAATGGCATTCGGACGGAAGACTAATTACGCCTTCTTTGCGGGAATATAGTGCCACGGCGTCAGCTTCAAGAAGCGCGCTCCCCGCGCCATCAAGGAGATCCGCGCCTTTGCCGAGCAGGCCATGGTAAGACAGACCACTCTCGTTCTTTCCCCGCCTACAGTCTTTTTCTAATTGTTCTGTGATTGTGTAGGGCACCAAGGACGTCCGCCTCGACCCCCAGCTGAACAAGAAGGTCTGGGAGGCCGGCATCAAGGGCGTTCCCTTCCGTCTGCGCGTGCGCATCTCGCGCAAGCGTAACGACGAGGAGGGCGCCGTGGAGCGTCTGTACTCGCACGTCCAGGCTGTCAACGTCAAGAACCCCAAGGGTCTGCACACTGCCACCGTTGACGATGCGTAAATCTCTTCCATGTCATAAGCATCGCATCTATGATTACGTTGGGGTTTTGTTGTCTGGTCGGGGACTTCTTTCAAAATAAAAATACCTTATTTTCGCTCTATTCCTATCTCTTTCTTGGGATTGTTTACTGTAGGGTGCTTGGATGGTTGGAGTTCCAGAACTACGGCTGCTTGCCGGCACTTAGGACTGCAGCTATTTAGATGTGCAAAAGACCTGCGTAGCTTTGTTGGCTGCCTCGCTGCCCATGTACTTCGCAGCGGCCGATTCTTAGGTTTACAAAGGAAAGTAAAATTCGTTGAACGGAACTGCCATTCCCTGGATAAAGTACAACGGTGCTATCACTTGGCTGAGCCCAGGGCGACGAGCCCGGACCCAGCCAAGTGAATGCAGACAGGAAATGGGAATGACAGAAAGCAACGACAAAAGAAAAACATCTTCGAGGGGATCCTCGAGCCCAAGCAGACCCCAGGACCGAAATCCGGGTCCGCTGGTCTCGAGGGCCCTCGAAGTACAGGAAAACGCAATGCCAGTATGCTCGTACAAATACATGCCCCCCTGACTCCAAAAAATGACTTCCAACAATAAATGTAACGTGAGACGCCCGTGGGGGCACCAGGGGCGTCTCGCTGATGAATTTTGATGGTGTGACAAAAAGAAATAGACCGACAAATTGTATCGGAGATCATGAAGCCGAAGCCCCGTGAAGATATGATGGTGATAGTAAATGTGATTAGTTTTTGATCTCTTCGATCTTGGAGAAGAGCTCAGTGACGTTTTCAGCCTTCGTCCGGATGGCCCAGTGCTCAGGCTGCTTGTTATGATGCGGCACCATCAACTGCACGCTGTTGCCGGCCTTGGAATAGGCGTAGTCACGCTTCAGGTGAGTGTTGAGGATAATGTTGCCGCCTGGGTCGGCACGGATGACAACACGAGCAGCATGGGTCTCTCGGTGGACGAGAAGACGGCAAATTCCGGTGCCCTGGGATTTCCAGCTACCATCTCGCTTGAAAGCACGAGCGCGGCATTCGTAAACAGCATCTTCTTCTTCCTCGCCAGACTTGGCATTTGTGAGATTGAAGATAGCACCGGGCTCGCCTTCTTCCTCGTCGCCGGTGACGTCCGCGGACGTGGCAATCTCGGTCGAAGGAACTGATTCAGCAGCGAACTTGATCGGGGTGTTTGGCTTCCAGGTTTGATCGGCAGTCTGGGAAGCGCCGAAAATGGGAGTGCTGGTACCCGAAGTGTTGACACCGGTAAACAGGGAGCTGGTGGCATTGTTGGTGGTGGCATTTCCGCCCATCAAACCGCCAAATGGATTAGGCGAGCTCGTCGCAGAACGACCAGGAGTCTGAACTCGATCGAAAAGACTGCGACCCGCGGCAGCACTAGGGGCCGGCAGAGGGGCGTCCAGGCTTGACTTGCTGGTGGCAGCATCGGAGGAATTTATGGTCCGCTTTGATGGGCGATCATCGTCCGCTTCTCTGTCTTCTGCAGAGGGCCGCCGCTTGGGGGTCTTGCGTATGGCTTCGTGGATGTCATCGCCTGAGGAAGAGTCCCCGTCATCCTTGTCAGAGGTCTGTGGGGTTGCAGAAAGGCTGCCGAAGATGTTCTGCGAGTTGGGAAGCGGCTGGTTTGCAGATGCGAAAATCGAAGTAGCCGGGCTCGCTGCGCGGGAGCTAGCGTTGCTGATCACGCTAGCTTCATTGGAGCTACCAATCTTGCTTGCCTCATCACGCTTGCCAAACAATGGCGTGGCGGTGGGACTCGGAGCACTAGACTCCTTGGCAGCTTCGGTTGAAGCCGCCGGTTCGTCAACGTCGTCGACAAACATGAATCCCTTGCCGGGAACAAACTTCGTCTTCTTCTTGGATGCCGCTTCAATCTTTGCGCGCTTCTCGCGCTGTCTCTCGGCGTCCTTGCGTTCCCACTCCTCTTCATCATCTTCGTCGGAATCAAAATCTTCAGCCTTGCGCTTAGCCTTTTCTTCGGCAGCGGCTTTGTCTGCCTGTTTCTTGAACTGCGCCATGAAATCCGTGCCAGAAGCACCATTTCCGAATTTCGGGATTGCAAGCGCTGGAGCAGACGTTGTAGCATCAGAAGGTGGCGATGGAGCGGCATTGGCAGCAGATGCAGAGGTGCTCGCACCCGATGTAGCCTTGGCAAACATTTTGTTTCCAAACTTCGGAGCCGCTGCAGGGGTGGCAGTGGTCGGAGTACTCGCCGACTGTGTAGGCGCCGGAGCGGGTTGTTTGCTCGAGTCTGTCTTCGGGGCGGAGAAGGAGTTTGCGAAAACGCTGGCAGTAGAGGAATCATCCTGGGCACTAGCGACAGGGCCATTTGTCGTCGTAGTTTCTGCTCCGGAATGGTTGGGGAAGACAGGAACACCCAAAGTCTCACGGACTTGCAAGTAGTACATGATGAGTGAATCAAAATCATCCGTGGCACTGCGTTTGCTGACTCCCTGTTTCAACGACTCATTCAGGGTACGCAGTTGCAAGAGCAACTCGGCATCTTCTGCCTGTTCTTCGCTCATGCTGGAAGGCAACTGAGGCTTTGACAGCTGGAAAGGTTGAGCGGCTGGAGCGGCTGGAACGGCAGGCGCCGATGTTTCTTTGGCTGCAGGGACTGCAGCGGCCACAGGTTTACCACCAAAGAGATTGCCAAACGGCTGCTGGTTCTGAGGTGCTGCCTGTGCGGTAGCGGGTTTCGGCGCAAACAAGTTTGTCGGAGCCGGTTGAGCCGACGGCTGCGTGGCCTGAGGTGCCGAGATGCCCCCTCCCATGACGTTGGCGAAGGCAGGGGTCTGTCCTGTAGCTGGCTTGGGTGCGAAGATGTTGCTAGGGGCAGGCTGAGCGGAGGGCTCTGGAGCCTTGGATGCGGCGGGAGCGCCACCGAACAGGTTCCCGAAAGGCTTGCTCTCTGCGGGCTTAGCAGCAGTCTGCTCAGCGGCTGGCTTCGGGGCAAAAATATTGGCAGGAGCAGGTTGAGTGGAAGGCTCTGGGGCCTTGGATGCGGGAGCACTAGCGAACATGTTGCTAGGGGCAGGCTGAGTGGAGGACTCTTGAGCCTTGGATGCTGCGGGAGCGCCACCGAACAGGTTCCCAAAAGGCTTGCTCTCTGCGGGCTTAGCAGGAGCCTGCTCAGCGGCTGTCTTCGGTGCAAAAATGTTGGCAGGGGCAGGTTGAGCGGGCTGCTGGGACTCAGAGGTCTTTGCGGTCGTGGGAGCAGAACCGAAAACAGAAGAACCAAATGGCTTGGCCTGCACAGGCGGGGATGGAGCTTGTTCAGTCGCGGTCTTCGGCGCGAAGACATTGTTGGCCGCAGGCTGAGACGGCTCTGAGACCTTGGGCGCGGCAGGAGCGGCACCGAAGAGGTTCTTGAATGGCTGTGTCTCGGCAGGCTTTGAGGTCGTCGAAGCAACATTGAGGTTCGTGAAAGGGTTGGCAGCAGGAGTGGATGGCGCAGAAGGTGTCAAGCTGGGAGTACCCGCGCCACCAAAGAGGTTTCGATTCTGGAAACCGGGCGTAGAAGCTGGAGCACTGGCTTTAGGCTTGGCATCCGGTGAGGTTTGCATGGAGTCAACAGCAGTGGTTGTGGTAGCAGGTTTGCCAAACATGTTGGGGGGCGCCGGAGCGCTCGTGGTCTGCGGCGCTCCAAACATGCCAGAGGGCTGAGCCGCGGGTTGAGTGACAGGTGAGGCATTGAAGGCGCTGTTCCCACCGAAGCTGAACATCCCAGTAGGCTGGGCTGGCTCGGCTGGCTGGCTGCTGGACGTGCCGTTGACAAAAGGGTTGTTCGCAGCAAAGGAGTTGGTCTGCTGACCGAAGGAAGGGGCGCTGAACCCAAATCCGCCTTGAGAGGCGCCTCCAAACGAGAATGGTGCCGAGCCATCTTGCTGGGGCTGACCGAGAGACGAGTTGGCGTTGGCGCCGGGAAAGCTCTGGCTCTGGCCAAAAGCAAAGCCAGTCGGCTGCAAAGATGGGGTAGAGGAGAAAGGATTGCCACCAAAAGACGGCGCAGGAGCAGAAGAAAAGGCATTGCCGAAAGACTGGCTGCCAGGTGCAGTGGATGGAGTCATCGCACGCTTTCTGCCGCGGACATCTTTGATTCTGGAATGCGCGGGGGGTGCCCCGAAAAGGTCAGCATCCGACAACTTGCGTTTCTTGTTCATTTTGGTGGGGGAGGGATCAGGTTCTCTGACGGTGGGGGAGGCGACCGGCTCTTCCTTGGTGGGTGAGAGGGAGCGCTGTCGCTTTATCTCCTTCTTGATGGGGGAAATGAGAGCTCGACGAAGATATTTGGACATGAAGGTTCGTAGACAGGAACAGAGAAAAGAGGAAAGGTGGATTGGAAACCAAGAGGAAGCAGTGAACAATGGGAGAGAAGGACGGAAGTAGAGAGGCAGGCACGTCAACAAGACACGTCCCAAAGAGGAAGGTTAGGGTAAGGGTAAAGATCACCCCAGTCATCTCTCTAATCCTCGACGGCCCAACAAACAACGCCTCCCACCCCATAGTAGAGACCATGCGAAGGGCAAGAAAAGGGCATGAAGAAAAGAAACACTTGACTTACTTGCGGTTGGCCATCTGGGCCGCCGTGGCCCGCTGGGGCTTCTCATCTGGAGTGCCCGACATATGAAACTGATTTTCGTCTTCTTTGCTCCCCTGAGGGCCTTGCGCTGTTCGTTTGGACATCTACCGTCTCTTTCTCGGGATTCTTCCGGCCAAGGCCTAACAAGGTCAAGGTCGATGGACGGCGAGCAGCTTGGACACCCCTCTCAATTATCGGCGGCGACTCCGGAATAGTCCCGCGAGGATCATGCACCGGGGTTTCGTGAGTTTGAATATATATCGAAGACCGTCGTTGGCGTCGAGTTCCCTTGATGCTCGAAATAGGTTCGCTGACGATGCTCCCGCAGGGCGATGATGCTCCGAGGTGCTGCTTGAGGGGAGACCTCCCTGAGGTCGCGCGCGAAGTCGCCGAGTGGATGGCTATCTAGCGGTATATATCACGTCGCTTGTCGAGAGATCAGAAGCCAATCTGTCCCTGAGGATGTCGCCCTGATGCGCTGGGATGATGGCGGAGCGGTGACACGTTCGCGACCCGGCGCGAGGCACGAGCTGACTCCGGGGGTTGAGGGAGCTCACGACGGTAGACAGCGTCGAGTCCGGAAGCAGAGCAGACGAAGTGGAAGACTCGGTCGTGCTGCAGGTCCTGGATTCGATGACTCTCTGCCCTGGGGTTGACGCGGAATGGGATTCTCCCTCGATGTGTTTTTTTCTTTTTCTTTTCGTGAGGCAAGAATCACGGGGGAGATGGTCACGTGAACGGGGGCTTGGCATTGGGGCTCTACGCTGACTGATGCGATACGCTACTATTGACGGAGTTGGCCATCTCCAGCTCATTGTGGCATTCTCGGACAGTGTGATGTCTAGCAACGGTTTCGCTGGTCTTGAAGCACTTGTGGATGACGTAGTTAGCTCGGTCCATCGGCGGAAGTAGACTCCGCCCTTTTCGTCAGCAGAGACGAAAGGGGATGCGCACAGGACATATTTGTGGCTGCAGCTTAGACTGCATACTGTATGCGCTCGTGGCAATTCTAGTCGGGTGTGGAATCGCGGCCGCATGGGGGACGCAGTGCCTGAATGCCACATCAGTCTACGGCTACTTACCTGATTTCAATTGCTTCTATCTCGAGGGTTTCCAAAGGGCCTGGAAATCGGCTAGTGATTCGAAGACTGGAGCTCTCGAAATCACTGTGATTTGGATGCTACATCGTAAGCGGGTTGAAGTATGTACTGGGCATTCCGAATGAAGAACGGAGTTTTCTTTGAATAATAACAATAATAATGCGCGATTAATTATTTATCACCCCTAAGAAGACTAGCATTGCAAGTGCCGGCTATTATTGCTGCGTGAAATGCTGGATCAAGTGGTGGTGGGTAGATATATATTTCTCTCAGGGCCATCCTCTCTCTAACCCTAAGTCCTTGTGGGGTGATGACCTCCGCCCACGCCAGATTGATTCATGGATAGACGAGATGAAAGATAAGCTGAGTCATACCGAACGATCTAAAAAAGGATCACAGATCAGAGCCCAGATCAAAGGATGGCGTAGTAACGCGGGGTGATCGCCTTATAGAGCGGCCGTTTCAGAGGTCGGTTCTAGACAGGGTTCCTGGCCGGTCTCTGCAACAGTAGTAGACAACCCGCATTAATAGTTATCCGGGATGCAAGGCACACGAGAAAGAAACCTCCGAGAAGGAAGACTGTAGGCCGTGCGTCCACACGGACTAAATCCCATCCTTGAATTTTATTTCCTGTAGCGCCGATGAAGCATTCGGCAGTTGTCTAGCTAGGTCCTGCTCGACCCCCAACTTTGTATTCGCAATCCGTAGGACCAGTTCCACTCCCAATTCTCCAGGCGGTGCTGACTCCTGTCTCTGGTATAGTAGTTGCTGGCCAAAATCTGTGACACGAAGTCGAACTGCCCCTGAGTTACATTTCCTCCGTGCAGTTGCAATGAACCCGGCACTAGTCCGCATCCTTGCCTGATTCGATATGATCCGTCAGGCTAAATCTTAGCAGCCCAGCACGATCACACCTGCTATTGGTGGAGGCACGGAATTAGACAAGGGAGACGATCCGCCCCATGGGGCAAGATCGGCACTTTCTTTACGGACGCGCGATCATGAGGGCTATCCCGCCTGGCGTCACAAGCCAGAGGATTCTGATCTCCAGATACCACCCTCGACGGTCATTTATCTCCGTCTGGAGTCACTTGCAACTTCCTGAGTGGCTGTCAGCGTGGCATTCAACGCGGTGGGGTGTTTTGGCGCCTCTGGGATGGCCTGGAATGGGTGTGGAGAGCAATAAACATGTCCCCTTTGGGGGATCATCATGCGCGTTTGTGCATAGTATTTCTTTTTTCTTTTTGGGTTCTAGAGTCCAAACAAAGATCCTTATAAGAAGCCTGCCCTAGTCTTCTGTCAATCGCCGTTGCCTCTTCCTCCCCACTGATCTGTTGACCCCCTATCAGTGCCCGTCAACATGCGCGTTACTACCGTGGCCCTCTCTCTCTCTTTGTTGGCCTCTGCCAATGCGCAGATCTTCCAAATCCCCGAGGTGGAACGCATCACCACTCAGGTGGTGCGCCATTTCTCAAACTATATCAAATATAATGGTCCAACCAAGGCGGCTCTCGCGGCAATGAAGCCAGCAAAGCAGCAGACGCAAGTGAGCCAGTCGACCGCGGCGGACGCGTCCTACTGGTTGGCGGATATTAAGCACCAGGGTCTCGCGGCCTTTAACTCGGATCCGTCCAACTACACTGTGTTCCGCAATGTCATGGACTACGGCGCAAAGGGTGAGTGCTTATTGTTCTTTTCTCTTTTTCCTCTTTTTTTCTTGATAGGGACAAATCTGACCGTTGAAAACAGGTGACGGTGTCACCGATGACACGGCTGCCATCAACTCTGCCATCAGCTCCGGTGGTCGCTTTGGTCCAAACAGCGAACAGACCTCGACTACCACGCCGGCGATTGTTTACTTCCCGGAGGGAACCTATCTGGTCTCCACGTCAATCATTGACTACTATTACACCCAGCTGATTGGAAACCCAAATTCTATCCCCACCCTTAAGGCCTCATCGAGCTTCACAGGCCTGGGTGTGATCGATGGTGACCAATACCAGTCTTCTGGCAACCAAGGCTGGACCTCGACGAACGTTTTCTTCCGACAGATCCGGAACTTGAAGATTGACCTGACCGACATTCCGGGCTCGTCGGCTGCAACAGGTATTCACTGGCCTGTCGGACAGGCCACGAGTATCCAGAATGTGGAGATCGCCATGAGTGCTGCGTCGGGAACCCAGCATCAGGGCATTTTCATCGAGAACGGTGAGAGACACCAGTAAAATCAGGCTTCAGAAAATACTGACTCCTACCTAGGCTCTGGCGGTTTCTTGACCGACATCACGACCACCGGAGGTCTCTACGCGATGAACGTTGGTAACCAGCAGTTCACCATGCGCAATCTTCAAATTTCCGACGCAGTGGTGGCCATTTCTCAGATCTGGGATTGGGGCTGGACCTACCAGGGTCTCACTCTGTCCAACTGCACCACCGGTATCTCGATCGCCAACGGCGGTGTTGGCGCTCAGGAAGTTGGTTCCGTCAACATCCTCGACAGCACCGTCCAGGACTGCCAGGCCTTTGTGAGTACCGTTTGGGAAAACTCTACCTCTAGCAACGGCAGTCTGATCCTGGAGAACATTGCCCTTGACAACACCCCAGTTGCGGTCAACGGATCGAGCGGCACCGTACTGGAGGGTGGTTCTACCACCATCAGCGCCTGGGGCCAAGGCCACAAGTATACCCCCAATGGACCCACCAACTTCGAGGGCGCGTTCACTGCGCCAACCCGCCCGAGCGCCCTGCTCGCTAGCGGAGGATCCGCTTACTATACCAAGTCGAAGCCCCAGTACGCTTCATCTCCTACATCTTCCATCAGCAGCATCCGCGACGCCGGTGCTAAAGGCGATGGCACGACGGACGATACAGCGGCCATTCAAAAAGCTCTGACTTCTGCTGCATCCTCCGGTCAGATTGTCTTCTTTGATCAGGGTGTTTACAAGGTCACCAGCACGATCACGATCCCCCCGGGCTCTGTTATTGTTGGAGAGTCCTATTCTGTGATCATGGCCAGTGGCAGTACATGGTCCAGCATCACCAAACCCGTGCCCGTGGTCCAGGTTGGCACGTCCGGACAATCCGGACATGTCGAGTGGTCTGACATGATTGTGAGCACGCAGGGGTCTGCTCCTGGAGCCGTGTTGATCGAGTGGAATCTGGACGCGGACTCCGGGTCCGGCATGTGGGATGTCCATACTCGCATTGGAGGCTTCCAGGGCTCGAATTTGCAGGTTGCGCAGTGCCCAACTTCGGCACAGCCGACCGTGGACTGTGAGGCGGCGTACATGTCCATGCACATCACCAGCTCTGCCAGCGGTGTCTACATGGAGAACGTGTGGCTGTGGACCGCCGACCACGACCTGGACAGTGCGGACAACACCCAGATCTCTGTCTTCACTGGCCGTGGCCTGCTGATTGAAGGCAAGAACGTCTGGATGTGAGTATTCCAAACCTTTTTGTGCCTAAATGATTCGCTGACCTTGAGTTCTATAGGTACGGCACGGCAGTTGAGCACCACTCGCTATATCAGTACCAGCTTTCAGGCGCAAGCGCCATCGTGGGAGGTTTCCTTCAGACCGAAACACCGTATGTGACCTGGCTATGATCATGTATACCCAACTAACACAATCCTAGATACTATCAACCCAACCCCGACGCGGCCAACAGCCCGTACCCTACCAACTCGGCCATCAACGATCCAGACTACAGCACCAGCTGTCCTAGCACTGGAAATTGCGATGCTTTGGGCCTGCGCGTCCTCAACAGCGACAACATCATTATTTACGGCGCTGGTCTGTACAGCTTCTTCGACAACTACAGCACGGATTGCTCTGCGTTCCCCACTCCCGAGGATTGCCAGAGCGATATCTTCAGCATCGAGGGCACAACCAGCGCCCTCACGGTGTACTCTCTCAGCACCGTTGGCACAACCAACATGATTGTCAAGTCTGGCACCTCGCTGGCGACAGTCAGTGACAATCTGGATACTTTTGCCGCGACGATCGCTATGTTTACTGCGTAAAGAGAGCAGCAGTGCGGCCCTTCATTCGTTTTGTACATATTTGAAGGGCTTTTCCCCCCCTATGGGATGATATACACAAGAATGGATTTCTGTTCAGTTTTTACTACTGTATATACCAGAAGTAAAGCGGAATTGTAGACGAGGCGGATATGAATCCGGGGGATGTGGAGATGTGGGGGTTATTATTGGGGTTAAACTCGATCAATGATCCCACGGAGCGAGAGACTCCCACGGAGTATCGATGACCGTGCCGAGGGCTTGCCGAGGAGGACTTTGGTTATAACGAGTGGTATCTCCTTTTTGCTTCCTTTATCAATTTTCACCCCTGACCTCGACTATACTCGGTCACCACTGCACAACCATGACCATCGCCCAAGAACCCCCCACCGTCGCCTTCGACGCCCTCCCGCTCAACCCCAACGGGCCCCGCGGCAATGCCTGGGGTCGTTTCGGGCCAACCGACCAGCTCGGCACGCTGAACCTGCTCACACCCGAGCGGGTCGTGGAAGCAGCCAAGGAAATCCGGTCGGGGGTGCGCATCTCGCTCGACTGGCCGCTCAGCATGCCCTCGTACCCGAGTTTCAATCGCTCGCCGTTCAAGCAGGAGCTTGTTCTGCGGAATCCGAACTGCGTCTACGACGATGTCTTGACTTTTAATAGCCAGGGTTCGACCCAGTGGGATGGGTTTAGGCATTATGGTGGGTTACTTTCTGTACGGAAATTCAAAAAGAAATGTGTACTGACAGTGTGTTGGGTTGTTCAGCGCATCAAAAGTCGCGTCTTTTCTATAATGGGAATACAACGGAGGATATTGAGAAGTCAGATGTGATTGGTCTTCACTGTATGTTCGCCCAACCGCTTCTGGTCTGATACCACTGACAGCAAGAAATAGCCTGGGTCGAGAACGGAGGCGTCACCGGCCGAGGAATCCTCCTCGATTACGCAGAGTGGGCCACCTCCAAGGGCATCCCCGTGTCAGCACTTGAGTCCACTCCTATCACGCTCGAGAACCTGAAGCAGGCAGCCGCAGACTATAAGCTTGAGTTCCGCCAAGGCGATATCTTCTTCGTGCGCAGCGGATTTACAGCTGCGTACAATAAGCTCAGCGCGCAGGAGCGCGAAGATCTTCCGAAACGCCCGTCGCCGGACTTCAGTGGTGTTGAGGCAACGGAGGAGATGGTGCGGTGGTTGTGGGAGCATCAGTTCGCAGCCGTCGCGGGAGATGCCCCGAGCTTTGAACGGTCGCCGATTCGGGGGAGTCATGCCAATCCGGACTTTAATCTGCACGAGTGGGTTCTGGCCGGTTGGGGGACTCCCATTGGGGAGATGTTTGATCTGGAGAAGCTGTCGGAGCATTGTAAGGCTACGGGACGGTATACTTTCTTTTTGTCGAGTATGCCCCTCAAGGTATGGTTGAACTGGTCTTGCTTTTGGAATATTTACTAACGAATGACTGCAGGTGGTTGGAGGGGTGGCTAGTCCGCCGAATGCATTTGCCATCTTTTAGGAGTGATGGATGATGGATAACTAGGGCTTGTGCCACGATCTGAAGATGTGTTTGTAATGTCCGAGCACGGCAGTCCTCATTTCACGGAATAAACACGTTATTTCAGAGACCGGCCATTCCGATCTAAACGTGACTCCTTATAGTTGCTCAATGCGTAGTTACCTTCCCGCTTATTCCAACACGAAACGAACCAGTCGGAAGAATGTCGGACCAAGGAGGCTCCCGTTATTAGCACCCCCAAATAATTCCCCAGGAACCAACTACATCTTCCTCCCCGCCATGAAGTATGAGCCAAATTCCATTGATGCAAGATGACCACCTCCGTGGTTGTCGCCAATTCTGGGTATTTAATCCCCAATTTGCCGCACAAGGGCCCCTCGACTGACAGATACAGGACCCCGACAATGCACGGCTGTCGCCCTGCACTCTACCCTATCTGGCATCCGTGCCGGCGATTATCGTCTTGCTGATCGCCCTGAGCCATCTTCTTGCCCCTTTCTTGCGTAGATGGCGCCCGACATGGACTGTTCCATTCGTGTCAGAGCAGCATGAGTTGCATCATTCACTCCCGCTCGAAGGGGCCAAACACTCCCTGCGATGGGCCATCGCTCTTTTCGTTCTCTCGGCCATTGGCTTTGCGGCGGAGTTTTTTCAATTAATTGAGGTTGATGTTTCATCGACGGTTCTTACTATCGCATGGGTACGTTTTTCGGCCGTCTTGTGTGTGCCCGCAAGTGCTGACGGAAACTACAGGCGGAAGCATGGCTCCTGATTACGGTCAAGCGCCCACGATCATGTTCCATCTCAATGCTGGCGTACTATGTCTGCACCTTCGCTGTGGAAATCACGCTGGCCAGTCACTCCGACTCTAAATTGAAGATCATCGCTCGCTATATTGCGGCAGGCGCCGCAGCGGCCGCCAGCATTGTGATCCTGTTAATGCCCTTCCGCCAACCATCGCTCCCTTTGCGGGATATCAGTGCCGTGGGCCAACAGCCCTCCAGTGATTTCCGCAGTCCAGAGGACAACTTGCGACTGTGGCAGTTCCTCACTGTATCTTGGATGGCCCCGTTGATTGCCACCGGACGAGTCAGACAATTGCACGAGCAGGATGTTTGGCTGCTTGGCTTTGATTTCCAGCATCGCCGACTCCACGAGAAGTTTCGGCGTATCCGAGGTTCGGTCCTCGGTCGCTTGTTAAAGGCGAATGGCATCGATATCTTCATCCTTTCCGTTCTCGCGACCGTACGAATGTGTTGCGATTTTTCCACGCCATTGATTCTGCACCAACTCTTGCAGACGATGAAAGATCCGACCAGCTCCAAGCGAGTCCCTTTGACTTATGCTTCATTTGGGCTGGCTGCGGGTCTGATTGCCTCGCAGTCTGGAGTGCTGAACATATGGTACGGCCGACGGGCCTACGAACGGTCTAGAGGTGAGATGATGATGATGGTCTATGAAAAGGCGCTTTCCCGGAAGAATATTTTTGGACAGAGAATCCAGGGCGATGATGGAACGTGTCTCGACGATGAGACAAATGGTCTCATCGATGGTGATGCGACCGAAGGAACCGAGGAATCCTCGGTCCAACCGAAGCAGAGTCTATGGAGGCGTCTCTTCACAAAAGAAAACGAATCATGCCAGGCACAGGACAAAGAAGCAGCATCTCTCGGCAAGATTTTCAACCTTCTTCGAGGTGATGTCTATGAAGTCGCCCAGCGGTTTTGGGAAGTTGACACCCTCATTGACTCGCCCTTGGGCCTGGTCATTGCCACTGCTCTTGTCTGGACCCTTTTCGGACCATCCTGCTTCCTGGGAATTTTGGCGGTGCTAGTAGCCCAGGCAGTCAACGCCCTGATTACTCGGGCTCTCCTTCGATGGGAACGCGTGAGACGCACAGCGACCGACGCCAGACTACAGATCACTTCACAGTTTGTGGAAGCCATTCGGCACCTCCGCTGGTATGGGTGGCAAGATCACTGGCTTCGTCAGGTCATGGAAGCCCGACAGCACGAGCTGAACTTGCGCATAATAACAAGCCTGTGGAACATTTTGATCCGTTTCATCAACTCTTTCGCCAGCGGCGTATTTCCCGTTCTCGCTTTATACTCCTATGCACTCCTGGCTGGCCATGACCTGCAGATTGAGATTATATTTCCTGCTCTGAAGCTCTTCACGATGCTTGAAAGCCGTCTTCGGGACATCCCTAACCTGATCACATCCCTCATCAACGCTTACATTGCCCTTGGGCGTATCGAAGACTTTATGTCAGAACCAGACAAGGAGCCTGCGCCCGTTGAACCGTCGACTGACGAACCCCCGATCAAGCTGGAGTCCTGCTCTTACGCCTGGCCGGGCAGAACGACACCCGTGCTTCGCAGCATTGACCTGACAATCCACAAGGGCTTGACGGTCGTGGGCGGAAAAGTAGGAGCAGGTAAGACCGCTTTCCTACAGGCACTTCTTGGCGAGCTCGACAAACTCGAAGGCGTCTCCCATCTTCCGAATGAAATGGTTGGGTACTGTGCGCAGACTCCCTGGCTGCAGAGCATGAGCATCCGCGACAACATTCTTTTCTCCGCTCCGTACGATGACCAACGCTACAAGCGGACGCTGGATGCTTGCGCCCTCCTTCCCGACCTCGCGCAGTTCAAGCACGGCGATCTGTCCTTCGTGGGCGAGAATGGGATCGGTCTTTCGGGAGGTCAGAAGGCGCGCGTGGCTCTCGCACGAGCGGTATACAGTGCCTCGCGCGTCTTGCTGCTGGATGATCCCTTGTCGGCTCTAGATCACAACACTGCCGAGTTTATTGTTCGCAAATGCCTTTCGGGGCCTCTGATGCAGGGCCGCACCATCATCCTCGTGACACATCGTACTATGCTTGTTCGCCATATTGCGGATCAGATTATTGAGATACGCGACGGACTTGCCACAGTGCATGGCAAAAAGGACGTGTCTAAAATTATCGGGGGATTGGAAAATGAAGACATAGAAGGCGATGCTGAAGAAGAGACTACTCTCGAAGACGAGGCAGCTGCTGTGCCAGACAAGTTCATCGAGGAGGAACATCGAGCAGAATGGGGTGTCAAGGCCCGAGTCTATTGGAACTACATCCGGGCAGGCAAGTATCGGTGGTGGCTCGCCCTTGTCTTGGTTCTGGCCGTATACCGGGTCATGGCCGTTGGACAGTCGTGGTTTCTCAAGGCATGGGGCGAGGCCTATGACCAGACGGTCGTGATGCTCGGCAGTTTCTTGGCCGGCCACGAGCCATTTCTGGTGTCTGGGTCGAGCGCGGATGTTTACTTCGTGCCTCATAATCCGATAGACCAGCTCCCACCTCCACACGAGGACGTGCGCCCCTGGCTCTGGACCTTTTTCGGCATCATTACCTTCCAAGCCACCACGCTCCTCGTCGCCCAGTTGTTCATGCTCATCATCGTCTACTGCGCCGGGAAGGCGCTGTTCCAGCAGGTGATGGTCCGGGTCAGCCATGCGACCTTTCGCTTTTTCGATGTCACTCCAATGGGTCGGTTGATGAACCGCTTGACGTCGGATATCGGTGTGGTAGACGGCAATATCAGCCTCCAATTCCAGGTGATTGCCTTCCAGGTCATTATCTGGATTTCGTCCATCTTGGTGATCGCCACTGCAACCCCCATTTTCCTCATTTTTTCAATGGCGCTTACCATCGCTTTTGTCTGCGTCTTCCTGCGCTTCTTGCCGACATCGCAGAGTCTGCGACGCCTGGAGATGGTATCTCTGAGCCCGTTGCTGTCCAACTTTGGTGAGCTGCTCCATGGCCTGACCACCGTGCGAGCCTTTCGCGCCGAAACAAGCTTTCAAAACCGCGTCATCTCCGTGGTTGATAAATTTCAAGGCATGGACCACTTCTACTGGTCTCTCCAGAGCTGGCTCACCTACCGCTTCGAAGTCCTGTCGGCATGCTCGACCTTCGTTCTCACTGCCCTGGCGCTGTTCACCAACACGACGCCAGGCTTAGTGGCCTTCGTGCTCATCGCTGCAGACAACTTCGTCGAGTCCACGCATGTACTCTGTAAGCAGTACGGCCAGTTGCAAATGGACTTTGTCTCGGTGGAGCGAATCGACGAGCTCCTCCACATCGAAGAAGAGTCACCCGGGACGATTGATCCGCCCGCCGCCTGGCCGACCTACGGCAGTGATATTATCTTCGAGGACGTCACGCTCCGCTACGCTGCACATCTTGATCCCGCGCTGACCAACGTCTCCCTCCGCATCCCTGGCGGATCGACGACGGCCATCATCGGCCGCACGGGAAGCGGCAAGTCCACGCTGGCCGTGTCGCTTCTCAGTGCTGTCCGTCCCGAATCCGGGCGCATCCTCGTCGATCGCATCAACATCGCCGATGTGAGCACGCAGGCTCTCCGCACGCGTGTCACCTTTGTCGCACAGGACCCCGTGCTGTTCCCTGGCAGTATCCGTCTCAACCTGGACCCAACGGAGGAGTACTCCGACACGCAGTGCGCCGAGGTCCTGGAGCGGCTATGTAGTCGGCACGGCTGGCATCTGGACACGCACATCGAGGCCGGCGGGAGAAACCTCAGCCAGGGCCAGCGCCAGTTGATTGCCCTAACGCGCGCCGTGCTGCGACGCAGTCCCATCGTTATCTTAGATGAGGCGACTGCCTCGGTGGACCATGAAGCGTCTCTGGAGATTCAGCAGATTATCCGGGAGGAGCTGGAGCTGTCGACGGTGATCACGATCGCGCACCGCATCGAGGCCGTCAAGGACGCGGACTATTTCGTCGTGCTTGACCAGGGCCGCCTGGCACGCCAGGGCCATGTCCGGGATTTGTAGAGTGGACTAGCTACATCTCGAATTGATCTATTTTCCAGTTACGCGGTTTTAGAAAAGAAAGTTCAAGCCAAACCCTCCGCGGGTAGAATTCATTCATATACAGCGATGCGGTGAGAAAACGGGTATCTATCTTTACAGCTTGGCCTTGCCCTGGGCCTTCTTGAGGATGGGCTCCATCTTGGTCGCCTTCATGATGTTGCCCTTGATCTTCAGCTTGCCGCCCATAAACAGGCGCTGGGCGTTGGCCTTGCCGGTGACGAGCTGCTGGAAGTCTTCGTCGGAGAGAGAGAGGGTAACTATTTCGCAGAAGGTTAATAAACGGGGGTTTGCTGAATTCTTGGGGGAGAAGACACAGTGCTGCCGGTGTCTTACTCTGTCGGAGAACACTCACCATCAGCCTTGCCGCCCTTCGGGGCCGCGCCCTCGCCAACCTCGCCCTTCTCCTTCAGGTCGAGGTACCAGCTCTGCTCCTCACCCTTGCTGTTCTTCAGGTTGAAGGCGACGATGGCCTTGGCCTTGTCGACGGCATCCTTGCGCTCGGCGGCGTCGGCCTGGAGCGTCTCGTTGATCACGTCAAAGGCGGCGGAGGAGGGGAAGGAATCTGGCCGCCTGTCAGTGCATGATTAACAGTGATCGAAGATGGATCATAATACCTTTCTTGAGCGACATGGTGGATGGTACAGGTGGAATAATCGGGTCAGGGTGAAGTGAGAAGCGCGACAGTTATTTATGATGCCATCGGTGCATGTGAACCCCCGGTGCCGTGCCGAGGCCCCCGAACATAGTACTTCACGCACAACATTCTCATGAATTCATTCTTCTTGTGCAACACACACCAGCCGAGGACACTGAGTACTGTATTATTTTGTGCCCTGATTGACGATCTGCCCTCCACTTAATTCTCGTCCCCGCTGAACGCGGTGTTTTCTCATCCCCAACAACCCCTAGAGTAGCCGACTCCACATGCCCCCGAGCGGAGCTCCCCCATGAGGTATGACTAGTATGGACTCCTACATCTGAGGGCCCCGGTACAAATCCGGTATCCTTCGCGGCGCTAACCCTGCCGCCGATCATTTTCCGTTGGGGACCTGGTCTGGTCCCCAGGAGTGGCGCCCGAACCGGGTGAAGATGTTTGCTCGCGTGCTCGACGTCATCGCCAACGAAACGCAGATGACGGCGGCTACCACCCACTGTGATCATGGTTGGATAGCCCAGCCATGACGGAGGAACAGAGAACAGGCGAGATCTGCTCGCGCGTAGTATTAATCTGTTTTCCAGAATTGGAGAATCCAGAACTGAGCGAGTGCTCGGTGCGTACGTAGCATGGTGAAGAATATATACTGCGATCATAAATCTGGAACCATCTGATCTATAATAAGCATCACGGTTGGACCGTACGTCCTTCTGTATATCTTCACACATATTATTCCGCTCCCGACACCACTCCTCAGTCCATGGAGCTCGATGGCAACACGAACAGATAGGCCCATACCTCCCAATCCGGAGATAGGGCCAGCCCTACTGAGTTTGCACTGTTTGTCTCGCTATCAGTCACGTGCAGATAAAAGTCGCAATGATGGCAACAACCTGGACAGACGAAAAACCAGGGTGAAAAGACGCGGATCGGATAGGCTGGAGTGCTACTAACTGTTCTCTGGCTGGTGGATGACAGGCCAGAGCTGCAGCCTTGGCGTTCCTGGCTCCCGATGACATCGACTCCTGCCTCCGCGTCTTCGTCAGAACATCAAAGATTGATTGATCGATCGGGGTGAGAGTAGGGAGCAGGTTGGCCACTTCTTGACTATTGATTGTGTACTTTTTCCTTCCTGCATCTTCTCCCCTGTCTTTCTCTTTCTCTTTGTCTACGTTGCCCCGCGATTCGACTCCACCATTTCGCGTTATCGCCTACGACGGACTGTTGACACCTCACTTCTCCGTCGGTTTTGGTATGTATTCCTTCGAGCATTCCCTCAGCGGCCCAGAACCGGGTCGAGGCGACGATTGTTCACCTCTCATGCTTTGTTTTTGCCTTCCTCCCCTGCAACTACCCGCGCTCCCTGCGGCTTTCCCTGTTTGCTTACCATAGGCTGACCTAGCCCTCAGATTCTCAGCATTCATCTCTCACTACCGGGTTCAATTCTGTCATCTACCGACTCGCTAGTCGTCAGGCTGATCTGCCCAGCCCAGCATTCTTTTAAACCATCACTTCATCGACCACACTCCGCCCCGAACTGAAACCATCGTACCCTGCCTTGTCTGGCAGGACAGTCTCAAAAGATGGCGTCCGCCGTGGCAACCATGTCCTCTGAGGACAAGATCAAGGACCTTTGCGAGGATATCGACCTACAAAAGTTCATCTACGAGGACCTGCAGGACAGGGAGCCGGGTGAGTCGGAGGAGTCGCAGGAGATTCTGAGGACCATCCGGAATCTTGAAGCGCAGGTGGCTGCCCTACTGGGTGGTGATTCCGGTGGCCCTGCCTCTACCCAGAGCGTGGAGTTACCCCAGGACACGCCTCCTCCAGCGCCCGTGGCCGCAACGGCGCCTCCCCGACCTACACAGGAAAGGTATAGGCCTTCCCCCGGACCTGTGGTTATGTCTGGCTCCAGGCCCAGAGCCCCACCGCCTGCGGAACCTCTGTTGCCCAGCATGCACACTCCGCACCTTCCATCTAGCGCAACTTCTAGGTTGCCAGGGCCAGATTCTGTATCGAATTCGTATTGGCCTTCGTCTGCTCCATCACCCTTTGTCATTCAGCATCCGAACATTCACCCAAGCCAGGAGTCATCGTCTCGTGATTCCTCTCGCAAGAGATCCCGCCAGGATTCAGGCAGCTCCCCGCATCAACATGGTCCGTCAAAGTATCGATCGCGCATCAACCCATCTCCAAATCCACCGAGACCGCAGCCTTCACGAACCAGGCAGACACTAGAGGAAAAACTGGCCGAAAACAGGGAGGCATACGAGGAGATGATGGAACCCGGCTCTGTGGAAATGACAGCACAGCTGGAGAGGATCTCGCCGTCCACCGTCATTGCCAATCTTCGGAAAGAGGAAGCGGACCAAGCAAGACTCATCCGTGAAGAATTTCAAATGGAGCAGGACGCTGAACTTGCTCGCACGCTCCAGGCCCAGGAAGACGAGTATATTTCTCTGAGTAGCTCTGTCTCGCCTCCTCGGTTCCACCAGCCCCGGCCCTCCTTTGAGAATATCCCTGACAGAACTCATTTCTCGAAGATCAAGAAGGATCCCGGTTATCCTCTCATCGAACCACCTCGTCACTATGAAACTATACTCGACGAAGATGATGACGATTTTGAGGAAATCTCGGGGGATTATTTTCATTCTCGGTTTGGGGGTTCGTCTATGGGACAGCCTATGGGGATGCCTGGAGCGTTTCCTGGAATGTCTCACCCAGGGGGTTTGTATATGCCTCCATCGTTGCCTCCCAGAAATCTTCCATGGCTGGGCGTGGACCCGAACGCCGCAGAAAGAAGCATTGGTTTTGCCCAAGACGTGGCGAGCAATGAGTTCTTGTATGGAAACGAGGACGATGAAGATTCCGACGATGTAGTCGAGCGCTATGAAGAGAGAAACTTCCCAGTTGACATCAAGAACCTTCTCACGGGTATCAAAGATATCCGCGAAGCGACTAAAGCTGACAACGAGGAGACGCCCCAGTCGCTCCAGGTCACGCTCATGAAGCACCAAAAGATTGGCCTGAAATGGATGAAGGCCAAGGAAGAGAGTCCCCACAAGGGAGGCATTCTCGCAGATGACATGGGTCTCGGGAAAACCATTCAGGCCATTGCTCTTATTGCCTCTCGGCCGTTCACCGATCCTGATCGCCGGCCTACCTTGATTCTTGCTCCGAAGGCGCTGCTGGAGCAATGGAAGGCAGAGATCGGGCGACATGTCAAACCCGGGAAGGATCAGCTATCGGTCTTCATTTTCCATAACCTGACCCGACATGTCCCATGGCGAGAGCTGAAGAGTCACGATGTTGTGATTACAACTTTTGGCACGCTCGTGGCCAACTTCAAGTCGATCCTTCAGGCAGAAAAAGCCTCGGAAGAGGGAAAGGACCCCAGCATCGTGAGGCAGCTCCGTGAGCAGTCATCGCTCTTCGGCCCGTCTAGCAAATGGCACCGGATTATCGTCGACGAGGCACAGAACATCAAGAACCCGCGCTCAAAGTCGTCCAAGGCATGCTGCCGCTTGGATGCTACGTACCGCTGGTGTTTGACGGGCACACCCATGATGAACCGCCTGGAAGATCTGCAGGCTCTCATCAAGTTTCTGAAGATTCGGCCCTACAACAATCCCGACAAATTTAAATTCGTGAGTTACAAGCCTTACGCCCACAAGAAAAGACAAAACATTGACCACTCTTTATAGACATTTACCAGCCCTAGGTCGTATAGGAGTCAGCCTGAGGTGATTATGGCAATGCTGCGTGTCTTGGTGAAAGCTATCTGCCTTCGCCGTACTAAGAAGACGAAGATCGACGGCCAGCCTATTCTGCAGCTACCACCGAAAGTGGTGGAGAAGACCCATGTCGTGTTTAGCGACCAAGAAAATGAGATGTACAGAGAGTTGGAGAAGAACACACAGGGCCAGATCGAGCGGTATCTGGATGCTGGCACCATGGGCAAAAATTACAGCCATATCCTGGTTCTTCTCCTCCGTCTCCGACAGGCTTGCTGCCACGCTCACCTTCTGAAGGGGTTCCGTATCGGCCTCGATCTGCCCACAGCCGTTCCGGGTATAGATCTTATCGCCAATGCTAAGCTCTTGAGTCAAACGGTAGTGGACCGGCTCAAGAATAACGCAGGCGAAGAAGACGGCACTTGTCCTATCTGCATGGACAGCGTGGAAAACGCAGTGATCTACATTCCCTGCGGACACTCCCTGTGTTCCGAGTGTTTTGCTCGATTCTCTGGCCCTGTGGCGGATGGCCCGGGTGATCTAGAGGCTTTGATTAAATGCCAGAACTGTCGTGGGCCTGTCGATCCTCGCACGATTACGGACGGGCAGTCATTCAAAAAGGTCCACGACCCGGACTCACTCCCCCCCTCCGAAATCGACGATGAGCCAGAACCAGAGAAACAACAAGAGGAACCAGAACCGGAAGAATCGGAGCCTGACACAGATGAAGAAGGTTCAAACCCCAAGAAACTCTCCCTGGCAGAGCTCCGCGCCGCAGCCCAGAAGAACAAGAAGGAGAAGAACAAGTACCTGCGCCGTCTGGAGAAGACGTACGTGCCCAGCTCGAAGATCGAGAAAGCCATGGAGATCCTGCAAGCCAACGAAGACCGCGGCAACGACGAGAAGACCATCATCTTCAGCCAGTTTACCTCGCTGCTGGATCTGCTAGAGGTCCCTATCAAGCGCCGCGGCTGGGGATACGCCCGCTACGACGGCAGCATGGCTACCAAGGACCGCCTTGAGTCCGTCACGGTCTTCTCGCAGGACCCGGCTTGCAAGATCATGCTCGTCTCGCTCAAGGCGGGCAATGCCGGTCTGAATCTCGTCTCTGCGTCTCATGTCATCGTTTTTGATCCATTTTGGAACCCTTATATTGAGGACCAGGCCGTTGACCGCGCACACCGGATTGGTCAGACGAAGGATGTCTTTGTCCATCGCTTGCTCGTCACCAATACCGTTGAGGATCGCATTATCGAGCTCCAGGATAAGAAGCGCGATTTGATCGACGGGGCCCTCGACGAGGGTGGCAGTATGAACGTCGCTCGGTTGGATCACAGGGAACTAGCATATCTCTTCGTATGTTCGACGCATCCTTGTTTTCTCTCCCTGGGCTTGGCTAACTTCTTGATTTCTATAGGGTGTTCGCGACTAAGCACCGCTCTTTTGAGGATATCTGGTTTCATCACCAAAATTTGCATGCCGTCTCATTGTATATTTCGAGGCTATGCTAGTGGGGTTATTTTTTTTTCGGTTTGGTATCAAGGTCTTTGCTTATTGGGGTTGCATATGGCAACGATGAAAAATACCCTTTTGCTTTTGTTCTGCTTTTTGCTTCGATTGCTTCCTGCCTATCTTCTTTGTTATACCCCCGGTGCTCGCTCCAGTTTGATGCTCTACTGTCCATACGAATAGAATGCTTCTTTTCCCATTTCTAGCTCTACGATCTGCCAGATGATTTTGCTTTTAGACAACCATAGGAGCTGGTTTCTATTGTATTTGGTCCGAGCATTTTTCCAGGCACTACGTATAGATGAAGAATTAGAAACCACGTCCTAGTCTTGTTGAAAGAAGAATTTTTTCCTGCGTTCTGCGTCTGTTTGCAAACTGCTTTTTTATACCGTCTGCTTCGTTTCAAAGGGGGGCAAAATAAGAGGGGCATTGAGATGGTCAAGAGTCTAAGCTACTAAGTGTTGTGTTTCGGGGAAACAAGAGGGGAAAAAAAGAAATGCATAATCGTGCGCAGCGCCTTCAGTCTTTTATTTCAAACCACCACCACCGCTAGCACACATCCGCCATCATTGTATCGTGATTTCTCAAAGACTTTGCTTTTGCGGGCAAAAACCAAAAATGTCGACGCGGAGCGAACGGATTCCCCTTGGAAGGAAAGAAAAGCTGAGGAGCCCCAACCTCCAAGTTGGTAAACTTCGTAGGCTGATGTACCGCTCGTTTACAGGTCGGCATCGTCCTCGTCGGGCAGGGGCATCGCTGCTGCCGCCTCCATCTCCTTGCGGGCCGCCTCGAGCTGCTCGTGGTCGACCTGCACCTCCGGGGGAGCAAGAGCAATGGCAGCGACGAATTCCTGAAGACGGCGTTAGTATTTGGATTTTGGAACGGGAAAGGGGGAGGGAAACGCACCAGCTGGGGGTTGCCAACCAGCTTCCGAGCGAGCCACAGGAAGGGCTTCTCGAAGTTGTAGTTGGACTTGGCGGAGATGTCGTAGTACTGGAGGTTCTTCTTGCGGTGGAAGGTGATGGTCTTGGCCTTGACCTTGCGCTCCTTCACATCGACCTTGTTGCCGCACAGCACGATGGGGATGTGCTCGCAGACACGGACGAGATCACCTAGATGGGGTCAGTGTGGCCTTTTGATCAAGGGGAAGAAAAACACTCACGGTGCCAGTTGGGCACGTTCTTGTAGGTGATACGCGAGGTGACATCGAACATGATGATACCGGCCTGGCCGTTGATGTAGTATCCATCGCGGAGGCCACCGAACTTCTCCTGACCGGCGGTATCCCACACGTCGAACTGGATCGGGCCCAGGTTCTATTGCTTCAGGTTAGTCGGGACGGTTCACACGAGCGGCCCCCGCTCGAGGGTTGGTGGGGCAGATAACATACGGTGGTGAAGCCGAGAGGGTGCACCTCCACACCGAGAGTGGCAATGTACTTCTTCTCGAACTCACCAGTCAGGTGGCGCTTGACAAAAGTGGTCTGATCGGGATTGGATGCGTTAGCGATGGAACTTTGGCGAGGTTGGCCGGTTGGGCAGATATTTATTTTGATTGTTGGCAATCGCGGGGCAAGGGGGAAAACAAGCTGTTCATCCACTATCGAGGCGGAGGATGGCCGTTATGATGGGACGTTCGCTCTCAGACGATCGAGAGATGGTTCAGAGCCAAATCCGCTTACCTTGCCAGTACCACCGTCACCGACCAAGACGAGCTTGAAGGTAGGTGGGGGCGCATTGGCCATGGTGGGCGATGAGACGATGAATTCGAGATGAAAACGAGGTCTAGAGCGAAGAGGAGGATGCGCGTCGTCGATTCTGGATGATCGAAGCGAGGCGGTTCTGGGGGGTTGGGGGTGTTGAGGGGTGAGGCGAAAGAAGGAGAGAAGAAGTGAATAATGCGCGATTGGAATTTTTGCCCCAGCTGGTCACGTGGACTGTGTGTCTGGTAAACAAGCACGCCGTCACTTGTTTACTTCTACATTGGACCCCGATTCAGAGGATCAGATTGCTTATGACAATACAAGAAAGACTACAAATCATTTGCGCCGAACCCACCCCATATCTCTTCACAACGGCACCAGATGACAACCTAGCAGACCACGCCCACCCCAATCTCGCCGAGGAGTGAGCCGGAGATCCAGCTCCATCGTCGTCCCAGACCCGCTCTCGTCCTTTCGAATCACCTTGACGGACAACGGGCGCTGCACAGACAGTTAACACGGACTTCCGATCCGAGGGAGAGAGAGCACTGACCCCTTCGTTCTGTTGCACCACCTCTGCGACCTTGGACAGGCGCTCGTGGTTCATCCAATGCACACTCCCAAAGCTGTGAATGGTATCGCCCGCTTTTAGCCCGGCTTGGTCTGCCGGACTCCCGGGCACCACGCTATTGACCTTGGCAAACGGTGTTCCCGCTTGCGCCACGCTGGTATCCGACGGGGGTTGTGTTGTAGAGGGCACCCTCGTGCCATTTGGAGTGGATGTGGAGGTCTGCGCATTCTGCATACTGGCGAAGTGGGCATGGAGGCCCTTTTCAAGATGGGTCATGACCTCCTTGTGGTCATTTCGTAGGTGGATAATACGCACACGCGTCGTTCGAACTGTATGAATCGTCTCAGCGACCTGTAAAGATGTGGGTGGAATGATTGCAGCGCACCTTGAGCGATGTCGATGTCATCGCGGGGGTATCCATCAAAGGTCGTCAGAGAGGAGTTCATGTTGACTCCATGCTAGCAGCTTATTAGCAAGCAGGCGGCGACACCAGTAAATCATCATTCATACCGAGCCGAGCACGCTGCTGAGCGCCGACAGTTCTGCTTCGATGCGGTCCTTCTCCGTCATCAGCTCGGTCATCGACAGCTTCGACAGGTCGCGCGGGGCAGCACCCCCGGACGTGGGTCCGGAGGCGACAGTGGGAGCGTGGATGTCGTCGTCCATGGGGATGCCCATAGTAGGAGACAGGCAGATCAGACCATTGCGCGGGTGGAAGGAAGAGCGAGAAGTGGGAGAATGAAGAAAGTGTGGGTCGGGCAGCTCTCTCTTTATCTAAGCATCTTCTACTGTATCAACTCAACAAACAACCACACCAACAATGAAACACAAACTCCCGATCGGAACCCGGCGCAGGAGGGTTGGTGACACCTTCTCGCCTTCCCATCATGACGTACATGGATGAGATTCAAATCGCCTGCCTGGTCGCGACTGCCTCTGCGCGCTGTCTCGCGCCTTCCTCCGTCGTGATGGCTCGGGTGGTCTTGACTTGGTCTCGCGGGAGTTGTTGCTGCACACTTCAGTCGAGTTGCTGCTGCTCCCCATAATGGACTCCCCGGCGTGTGATGCGGAAAAGTCCATGCTGCTGGATGCTTCCGACAGTGAAAAGCTCTCCCTGGTCGACGAGACCAGCGTCGATGGCACCATGACCGAGAAGTCCGCTGGGCCTCATCCCTTTAAGAAGTGGGTGGACAGCTTTCGGGCACGCAAACATATAGCCCCCACCATCCCACAACGATACGTGGAGGGCTGGTCGGATTCTTCAGCGGAATTCTCCGTGCCAAACCCGACGGCTCGCCATGAGCACTGGGAGAGACTGTCGGGCCACTCGTCGCAGCTGGGCACCGTCAAGACCACGACCATGAGCATCGCCAGCCAGAGCTTGGCCCGGTCGAGAGGAACGACCCAGAGCACGGCGGGCCAGAGTACCATCTCCGATACTCGCATTTCCGCAGATAGCTCTCGACCCACCTCCAGCCATTGCATCGACGAGGCCGCGGAGCTGCGGGCGACCAAGCGTCGGCAGGTCTTGCGGGAGATTGTGGCAACGGAGTCGGATTATGTCCGTGGTCTGAAAGCGCTCACTGGGGTATGTTTTCAGGACCACGCGTGACGGTCCTGGCGCTGATGTTGGGCAGATCCTCTCAATCTTCAACACACGGCCCGAGATCTATCACAACGTGCAGTCGATCCAGGAGATCCATGAGCGCTTCCTCACCCAGATCCAGGCCACATCTCCCACATCAGCAGCCAACGTCGAGGATCTTGGCGCGCCTGATGTCCTGTCGCGCGGACTTCATAAACGTTTGGGTGCGATTGATCTCCCTGGGTTCAAGAACCGATCCTTGAGAACGCGAAACTTCAAAGCATCGCTCAAACAGCGACTGAAAGCGCTGTCGGCAGAGCCCTTTGAAGCTCTTGAGGTTGCTCGAGATATTGAAAAACTGGTTGGTCTCTTAACATCCGGGCATCGTCTACGAATGACTGAGCACGAAATACAGTCCATTTCCTTTGCGGTATACGAGGAATTCTGCGGAAACTATGAGCTGCTCACGCAGGATGTTGCACTCTTACGGCGGTCGATTCCGAATTGGGCAGTGTTTGATCAGGGTATCGAGGCATTATCAAAGTCGGTCACGTCCACGGAAAGTCGGAAACAGGAGGAAAACCGGTCGATGTCTTTGAATGATCTGCTCATCAAGGTTTGAGCTTTTACCTTGGGATATATCCCAGTCGCTAATAGAGAATTAGCCCGTCCAGCGTCTCTGCAAATATCCTCTTCTCCTGCAGGATTTGCTCAGACACACTCCTGTTAGTGACTGCCCATCTTCTCATGACGGCATCCGACAAATCCTAGAAAGCCTACGTGTCTTGGTGACAAAAATCAACTCGGCGACTGGGAACCCCGTGAACAAAGACCGGATCCAGAAGACCATTCAACTGCAAGGGAAGATCGACTTTTCCGATATGGTACGTGATGTTGAGTCAATTGAGGCACACTGGGCTAATATTTGGGTAGCATACACTCCGGGACATCTACAAGGAGCTTGGCCCGATGATCTTGTGCGGTGTCTTGCACGTTACCTATCAAGCGCCAGAAGGTCCCATGGGAGAATTCATGGTATGCGTTCTCTTCAATTGCTACTTTCTCCTAGCCAAAGGGATCGATGACTTCCGCCGACTGGAAGTGGTGGCTTGTATCTACATTGGGGATTTGAAGATGGACACGCTGCAGAACGGAAGAGGTAAACGGCTCCCACTGACCTCTTTTGCGACCTATTGGCTAACTGATTCAGGATTTTGTTGCTACGGGTGTCTGTTTTCATGGAAGCTTCTGTTCCAAGATCAAGATGAGAACTACGAGTTCATCATGAGCGCTTCCTCGGCGACGGAAGAAAAACACTGGAAGACCGAGATCCTGAAATCCGTCGCAATGCTGCCAGAGATAGCCAAGCCAGGCGTGTGGGATTCGAAGAAATATTCGTTCCTGAACATCGCGCTCGTGCCATTGGATCGCGTTCAATACGCCGCGGCTTCCCTGGCCCGGCGATCGTCCATTGATTGCATGGCAATTTCGCGGAAGTGCCATGTCCAACAGTTGTTCATCAAGAAGACGCACTGTCCCCATAACTCGGAAGAGGCTATCAGTCAGGTCGACGGCGAGGTTGAACGGCCCAAGACTCCCGTCTCCCGCTCCGCACTGGTAGTGACCGCCAGACGGATGGACCGCGTTCGTCTGGAGAGATTGATCGCCGAAGTCTACACGCGCGACGTTCTTCCCCTACCCGGAATGGTCCTTGGACGAGGGGATCTCTTTCGACGCGGCTCCATCATGAGACGACTCAGCTTCCACACGGGATTTGCTAGGCGATCTAGCTCCGTCAGCACCTCTCGGTCCGGGCCCGTCGCCGATTCAGGGTCGGTGGACGAATACACCGCATCCCTGGCTGGTAGTGAACGTGGAGAAGACTCGCACGCGGAGTCGGATGCCGATTACGAGCTGCCCAAAACACCGACCTCGACTCTCGGGCGATCCAGGACGTTACGGTTCCGTAGTGCGCCCAAGAAGGTCACCGGTCCGGCGTCTTCTCCACGTAGCGAGAAGATTCGGTCTCAGGATGGAAACCCAGAGTGGTCCCCGTCACGCAAGAAGTGGGGGGCTCCCATGGCGTTGCTGAGTGCGCTGTCGCCCAGGAATCTGATGCGGCCGCGTTCCAGCCTGGGCCAAGGTACGGAGGAGTGATATTAGGGGAATTGTGGGGGCATGGAGTGAGTATTACGATGATGGCTTGGCTGAGACGTAATTGTAGGCAGTTTAGTAGTCAAAAGGAATGCACACTGGGCCTTGATCGGCCAATTGTCCTTCTCCACACCAGGCAGGGAGCTCCCGGGCGATGACGTCGGTTGTCGCAGCAGGACAACGGTCGAAGACATAAAAGGGGGCAGCGAATGTGCGAGAAAAACACGCGATCAATTTCTGATTTTGGCATTCTTCCTTCCCCTGTGAATCCCTCGCTCGCAACCAGCATTGTCCAGCTGAGCTGTTTATAGTATTTGCCGATCGACCCACTGACGTCATCCACTGTCATCATCCTCTTAAAGCGGCCCGTCATTTTAGTTCTTTGCTTCACCACTTCAGCATCCTCACTTCTCCAGCTTTGAAAAATTGCTAAACACCCCTGAATACTTCCAATTGAACCACCCAAAATGCCTCGTGCCAACGAATCCACCTCCAAGATCTTCTACAAGGGCCGCTCCGACGACTTCATCGTCTTCGTCGACGACCTCGAGGTTTTGCACAAGTGGAAGAATGACCGCAGCATCCCATTGAGCGATGTTTTGAACGGGTGGAAGATCTTCGTTACTCATTCGTAGGTTTATCTGCCACGAGGCGATCTTCTTTACTAACATAAGCCTGACTGCAGCCACGGAGCACAGGGTGTGCTGGACAGTGCCAGCAAAGCGAGCCTGCAGAATGAGTTCGGGACCTCAAATGAGGATGAGTGCATGATCAAGATTCTGGAGGGTGGCGAGTATCAGGCTTCCACGGTTTGTCTTCCCCCTTCCATTCGTCGTGTCGTCCGAGTGCTAACCTGTATACCTACTCTGCTAGACACGCGAGCGTGAGGGTTCCAAGAATGACTCCAAGGGCGCTCTGGGCGTCTCCCGCTAAAATATCCCCATTTGCACAAGAATGGGGGAAGCTGTTCAGGCGAACTGCTTATCCCTCCTCGGATAGGAGTGTTCCATACCGCATCACATTCCCGGCCGATCTACTATGTATCTCTCCGACATCGCGCGGTTGGTTTAATCTATGACTGATATCTTACCACCTTG
Organism: Penicillium riverlandense; assembly: GCF_028828495.1. Lineage (NCBI taxonomy): Eukaryota > Fungi > Ascomycota > Eurotiomycetes > Eurotiales > Aspergillaceae > Penicillium > Penicillium riverlandense. Next base: position 340,899 of record NW_026643197.1, on the reverse strand, counting down.
AATGAGTCGAGAGAGATTGTCTGGTCTGGAAATGTTTTCCCTTTTCAGTTGCATCGATATAACAGGCTTCTTTCTGGACCTGATATGAGATAATGAACTCAAATGAGAAATACTGATCTTCGTGATCTCCTTGCTCGTATGCGTAGTACATCAGTCAGTCATTATAGGATTATATATATTCATTTGCAGATATCTAGCAGAGATGAGGGGTATAGCAATAGTACCCCGGCAGAAAAACAATGAATGCTATGCTTTGAGCACCTTCGATCTTTTTGGTAACGTCCACGGCTCGGCACAGACCACCTATAGGTAGCGGGCGTTAGCTTTAACCTTCTCAACATGACAGCCATCAAGAACATACCTCGCCTTCACTATAAGCCCAGAAATACACCCCGATCCCAACAAGATAATAAATTGCCGGATCGGTGCCTTGGTAGAGGAGGGCCGCGAACAGGGCGCTGAGCGGGTAGATGATGAGTCGGACTTCAATGCTGCGGTGTAGTATTGAGCCCGCGAACGGTTTGAGCGGCCATTCCCACGCGAGACCAATCAGCCCGGTAACGAGGTTGAGGATCTGGAGGATCGGAATCGGGTTGACGGCGGCATCGAGGTTGCGCGAGATGAAATCCCAGAAGACTTTAGGCCATAGGAAGCCTTCGATGGCGCTGGCGATTTGGTCTGGAGGGCGAGATGTTAGTTAGAAGATGTGATTGTGAGAAACAGAAACGTACAGGCTGATGCTGTGAGGATGATTAGGCGCCCCCAGTGGTTCTTGATTAATCGGCCCATCCCGGGTGTGTGGTGTGTATAGTTCTGCGAAATCTCTCGATAGATTCCTCAGTTCAAAGAAAGAAGAGAAAAACGTGCTGATCGCTAAAGCGACCGGACTTGCAACGAAAGAAAGGTTCCCCTCATGGCTAGAAGAATAACTAATGCATGGCTCCCTCGGCTGATATTCTTCAAAGGGTCTGTGGTGTTAGTGTGATTGGGCGGGACGGGATGTGACAGAGCGGATCTTGAAGCGGGCGTGCGCAAATCAGCGGCCCTGGCGCCAACCTTGGGCGTGACGAGCTGCAGGAGGGATCGTCTCGCTCACATTGCACTTGTCAAGGTTGGCCACCTCGATTGTCAGATGATTATCCCCACGCACGGGGAGGATGCCTATATTTAGGAGGAGGGCGGTGCGTGGTCTTTGGGGACGGAACTATGTACGCTGTGGCGCGATCGGATTATCTCAAGGTAACTATGAACCTGCTTAACTCGTTTGTATTCTTTGTTCGACCTGCTCTCAGGCACGTCCCTTTGGTTTAATTCATATATCCACTCCTAAAGTGTTTTTCTGGCTGGGTTATAACCTTGTCGAATCACTCGCCGACTGGTAACTTCTCACAGACAGTGGCTTATGGAGCGCGGTGACAGACAGTCTCGATGTTGTTTCCGGCTGGATCGGTAACAAAAGCACCATAGTAATTGGCATGATACATCGACCGCAAACCCGGGGCTCCATTGTCCTTACCCCCAGCCTGGAGGGCAGCGGCGTGGAAAGCATCAACCGCAGCGCGATCTGTTATATCTCAATTAGGAAAAAAAAAAAAAAAAAAATTCTTTCCTCACGGCTTGAATAGCCTACCAGGGGCACCAAACGCAATATGAGCAGGTTGCTCTGGTGCGCTCTTCACTCCAAACACCCAAAAGTCCGCCCGCTTGTAATCTTCCAAGTCTTCCTTGGTCGAACCAAGACCCGCGACATACGGGCCGAATTGATAGCGGATTTCATAGCCCAGATGCTTGAGAGCCTCAAGATAGAAATTGAGGCAGTCTTGGAACTTGTCTTCGGGGACGTAGAAGCTGGTGTGGTCGATAGTCATGTTGAAAATGTTCGAGACAATGACGGTTGAGGTATGTGAAGTTGGGCATACACCTTTTATTTGTACACCGCTTGTCTTTCTGCCTTATCCCGGCTCCGCCGACCACTCCAAGGGTAATGCAGCAAGGCTGTCAATAAAATCAGTAAGGAAGATGAGCAGAGAGTCGAATGTCGTATTGTTCGGGCCCCTCGATCGGTGGATCGGGACTTGGCGGGCCGATCTCCGCTATCACGTATGTCTCGACAAGCTCTGGACCCTGATGGAGATGTTGCTGCCTGCCTGATTACGCTTCAGTAGGTAAATGTATAGCTTGATCCTAGGATTCATCTGCGATTCAGTCTTTGCAGCCTTGTCTGTGACTCATAATCGAGAAATGTCCGAGAGGAATTGAGGCTGAAGGAATGGTAGAGAGCAAAAGATTATATTACTACCCAAAGAGAACGGAATCATACAAGAACGGTAACTATAACTATCGGCATTTACAACTCGAGTTTATTTGTTTAGATCATCTTTCTGGAATTGGACCACGCACTCCAAGCCCTAAAGACACAGGACGCCAGACCCAAACAGGAACGCTAAGCCCGTCCGAGTTAGGATAGCCGATTAGGGTGAGATCAAATGTGATGAGAAGCCAGCGCTTGCAGAATGCATTTCATAGGCCAGCGTGCACTGCGAGTCCCTCACTCGCTTCAGTTGGCGCCGGCCATTCACCAGCCTCCCTGCCAACTTTTATCCCCAAAAGGATTTTCCCCGATGGTCGGATTGTTCGTGTGTGTGCACTTGTACGGAGTCGGGGTGGTATCAGATCAGGTTGAGCATTCATGCCCTACCCTTGGACTTATGCTTTCTGTGCATGAAACAAAGTCCTCGCGCGAGAGATCCCGAAGTTCTGATTGCGACCGGGGCCTCAACAAAATACAACATTTCATGTACTGATAGCAGAAACTGAATCCGGTGTAGACTCCGCTCCAGCCTCCACATTTCCCATTTCCCCGAGCCAGCAGACGGCACCTATCACAGCACGAGCAGGCTGTTTCCTAAAGGAACAAAGCTAGAAGCACAGACATCGACAGATATTAGGGTCTGATTGGGCCCGAACCCACCGTTCTTGCTCGGTTGTTGTGGCCGCTGAATGCGAATGTAATTATAGATCGGCCCCTCGCACCCCTGCCGCCAAAAACCACATCGCCGGAATCCTCGTCTCCCTGACATCAGCTCTCAACCTCACTGTCAACGCTCGCCATGATTGTTTCGACTGTTCTCAGTATTCCGAGGCTTCTACAGTGCCTCTAGCCGCGCAGCAGCATCTTGAAACATCGAAAGGCGCGAGGCTGGACTCGCGAACCGCATGATCCCGCGAAACCAGCAATAACCAGACAATTTGTGCGCCGTGTCTGTCGGCTCTCTTTGTTCGATATTTGCTGCTCCAGTGGCATCGGAGCCTTTCACAGAATCGAGCCCTAAAGCATTCATCCCACGAATATCCTTCGACCACAAGGCGGCCACTAAATCGCCAAATCTAAGAGTCTCACTCGAGCGAGTTCCCCAATATCGAAAGAGAAAGCTTTCTCTCTACAGTAATCAATTCATGGAGAATCCATTTTGCAAACGACCTGTCCGTCTGCATTATTTCGGCCCATTTTATTCCTGACATCGCAACCAAGTGAAAAACGCTCCCATATTTTCACAAAGCGGCGACCGACAAAAGCTCCAGGTTGCTGGTCAACCATCTCCATCCTTCTATCCTCAGTCTGCCAAATCCGTGTCGCTGGCCGACATCTTCTCGTGCATACCGAGACCCTCAACCCCACCAACAACATGGCCGGCTCCAATGATTCATGGATTCGCCGGCACGATCTGACATGGTCCAAAATGATCTTCTATGTGTTCTTTTGGGCAGTACATTTCGGACTCTTTGGCGTAGGATGGTACGTTATTCATTAAATGGCTATATATCTCACTAACAGCGGTGCAGGTACTTGCAAGCAACGAATCAAAAACTGGCTGGTCTAAACGTCCTCACATACTCTGTTTGGATCTCAAGAGGTGCAGGCCTTACCCTCTCGATGGATGCAACCTTGATTCTACTTCCAATGTGCCGGAATATCGTGCGATGGCTCAGACCTCAGATCCGATGGCTGCCGCTCGATGAGTCTGCCTGGTTCCACCGTCAGGTTGCCTACGCTTTGCTAGTGTTCACTGCCATCCACACTGCCGCCCACTATGTCAAGTATGCAAACCATACCCTGGGAAAAAAACCACATTGTTAATACATCATAGTTTCTACAACATTGAAAAAAACCAGATTCGACCCGAACTCGCGGTGGAAATCCACTTCACTCAAGCCGGCGGTGTTACAGGCCACGTCATGCTGCTCTGTATGATGCTCATGTATACGACGGCACACGCTCGCATTCGACAGCAGGCCTTCGAGACATTTTGGTATGCTCACCATTTGTTCATTCCATTCATGCTGGCCCTCTATACCCACGCCACTGGATGCTTTGTGCGAGATACTGTCAGCCCCTATTCACCGTTTGCCGGGAAACCCTTCTGGGACCATTGTATAGGCTATGAAGGCTGGAGATGGGAGCTGGTGGCGGGCGCCATTTACCTGTTCGAGCGACTCTACCGTGAGATTCGATCTCGACGGGAGACTGTGATCACGAAGGTGATCCGCCATCCCTACGGTAAGACAGTTCAATGCCTCGAAAATGGAGAAAATGCTAACGCCGCAGCAGCTGCCATGGAAATACAATTCCAAAAACCCAGTATGAAATACAAAGCTGGACAGTGGCTTTTCCTTCAAGTGCCAGACGTGTCCAATACACAATGGCACCCTTTCACCATCACCTCGTGCCCCTTTGATCCGTATATCAGCGTCCACGTCCGTCAAGTAGGCGACTTCACACGTGCACTCGGTGATGCTCTTGGATGTGGACCTGCACAGGCTGCAGATCTAGAAGGCCTAGACCCGCTAGGCATGTACGAAGTGGCCCTACAGAACGGACAGATGATGCCCAGACTCCGCATCGATGGACCGTATGGAGCACCGGCCGAGGATGTCTTCGAGAACGAAATCGCCGTGCTGATCGGCACCGGCATCGGCGTGACGCCCTGGGCGTCCATCCTCAAAAACATCTGGCACCTCCGCTCAAGCCCGAACCCGCCGCGCCGTCTGCGCCGTGTCGAGTTTATCTGGATCTGCAAGGACACTACGTCGTTTGAATGGTTCCAGGCTCTTCTCTCTTCCCTCGAGGCCCAATCCGCCAACACGGCCGCCAACGAGGGTAGTACCGAATTCCTACGCATCCACACCTATCTTACACAACGTCTGGACGACGACACTGCCGCCAATATCTACCTAAACTCCGTCGGCCAGGCCCTTGACCCGCTGACGGAATTGCGCAGCCGGACCAACTTCGGCCGCCCAGACTTCAAGCGTCTTTTCATGGCCATGCGTCTCGGCTTGCACAATCAGTCATACATTTCTGGTCTTCAGAATACACCAACCACCGAGATCGGTGTGTATTTCTGTGGTCCGAATACTGCTGCCAGACAGATCAACGATGCGGCCAAGTCTTCATCGACCAAGGGTGTCCGGTTCAAGTTCTGGAAGGAGCACTTCTAGCTTCTGGGCGTTGTGTCTTTCTTTGCTGAGGTAGCGTTATATATGATATCATGATTGACGAGTCTCTCTGCTGTCCTGTGTTGTTTGTTTGGTTATTTTTTGAGTTATTGGGTATATACACGATGGACAATATCTACGTCCTGTACTATAGTTTTGACTACTGAAAATGCACCACTGCAGGTCCCTTACGGTCTCTTTCTTCAATTGTTGAATCGTCAGTGCTGTTCATTTATTCATGATTTATCTAATGTACAAGGGTAGATAGAATACAGAAGGGCTTCTGTGCCCGGTCATCTTCAATGTTTTGGAAACTCCAATGGTTATACCTTCTCATCACCACTCCCCGGGTCATCTGGTAGATCGACCGGAGCCACCAAAGCTGAGTTAGCAACGGCGCCCTGGTCTTTTCGCTTGAGCTCGTAGAGCATGTTCTCGAGCTGGGCCCCTATGTCGACGTGAATGCGGAGTTCCCGTTCATCAAGAGCATTGTACAGATCACAAAGCTCATAGAAACCCATTCCGTCTTGGTTATTTCCAGTCGGGGAATCACCTTCCAAGATATCCGCTCGCAGATGTTCAAAGGCAAGCATGATGAGCTCTTTGGACCACGGACAAGAGCGCAAACCGCGATAGAACACCTGCTTGGCACGGCGAGCATCCTTGTTGGCGTAGAGCTCGAAGAGAACATAAAGTTTCCACAAGCTCAAGTTCGACCGGGCCGTGCTGGCATCTGCACTGTGGCGGGCTGTCGGATCCCCGGGTGGAGATTGGTCACCGATTGCTCTCTCGAATGCAGCACGCACAGAGTGGACCGTGGAGCCTCCCACTACCGGGCGGCTCAGCTCGTGATATATGGCAAATAGGTGGTTTGAGACTGGAGTGCTCTGTGAAGCGACGGGCGAAATTGCAAAAGTCTCAAGACTGTCGAATGCGGTGTTGAGATTTCCTCCACTAGGCTCTCGAATGTTTCGCATACGATCATATATGTGGAACCGAGACTTGTGCCAGGCCAGAAGTGATAAGAACATGGTGTTTCTGGGGAACAGAGACACGCTCTCTTCAAGTAAGATGCGAATTTGTTCGGGGACGAACGTGCCATGTCGTTTGATGTGGTAATGGATGAATTTGGCTCGCGCCTGGTGCAGTAATTCGGCTGTGAAAGCCTTGACACTTTCTTCCTGCAGAGGTAAGGCCGCGAGACGGGTGACAGCAGAACTGTAAACCTTGAGTGACTTTTCGAAGGCTAATACATCTGCGAAGTAGACCAGGATCGCGAGACAGTCGCTGTAAGCGGCGAAGACTTGGGGTTTCCTGTACCCAATCGCGGTTTCCTGTGCGTTGGACAGATACTGTAAACGATTAGTGCCGATTTTCACTATCGCAGAGCAGATGTACTAACATTCTGGATCCGCAGGAGGTTAGTTGCAATGAATTGTTGTGGACATTCATCTGCATCAAGTTTCTTCAAATCAATGCTGTTATGCGGCATGGCGTGTAGAAGCGTTCGTACACGGGAGATGTCTTCGCTCTGCATGCACTCCCAAATCCACGTATTCCAAAGAAGGCCGCAATCGATTCGGTCTCGTTCGTCAAAGCTCGATGTCATTGATAAGGTTGTGGACCACACATGTTCAGCAACCGAAAGACTACCAGAACGATGCTGCATCAGCGCGAAACAGTTGTAAAGTCGCATGTTCGATGATCTCTTTTTCAAGAGCTGTTTTGCGTATCTTTTCGCCACATTTAGGTCGCACGCAAATTCGACTGCCAAAGAGTACTCGGCTAACTCATCGTCCTTAGGATTGGCCTCCACCAGAGACCTGAGGGACAGGCGCACCCAATCCGAGTTGATGACAGATGAAGGGGTTGAGCTGGCCATCTTCCATGCTTCAAATGAAGCAAACCACGAACCGGGGTCTGCAAAGTAAGTGCTAGTGGTGTGGAGAAAGCTGTGATGTCGAAACAAGAATGGTGACATCGAGGGCGTAGATGCATCGTTTTCTACGCGAGTGACCCACTGCTCGAGGTGATAGAGAGGGTTGTCCAAGAATTCGTTGCGCAGGAAATTGTCCCCACTCCACAGACGAGTCGTCTGTGAATTCTCAGCAACTGCCAGATGGGGCAAGTGACAGAAGTACAAAAAGCCATCGATCAGCTCATCCACGGATTCTACGTCCCAGAACAATGACAGAATCTCCTGCAGGTCGTCGAAAAGAACCACTCGGCTGAGATCATCCTCGTCCCCTGCGTCCAAACATCGAGCAGGCATTTGACCATTGTGGATCCGCTCCCGCTCAGTCTCTGCCCAAGAAGAGAACATCCGCCGGGTCTCCATTTTGTGTTGGTAATCCCGCGTGCCAGGTTCAACCTCCGGCCCGTTTCCATGCTTCCAGCCTCGCGCACCTTTTTCTCCAATGCGAGGCCGTTCAGATTCCCAGAATTCCTGGAACAGTATAAGAGCCTTTTCGCGATGGCCTTGTATGAGAGACTTCGGCCGGAAGCAAGTAAATTCGAGAATAGCCTGCCAGAGAGCCACAGCCAGTTCCAGGAAACCCGCTTCTCGAATAAGGAGTGTTAAACGCAGAAAGAGGTAGCTTTGAATCTGATTTCTCTGAGCCCCGGCTGCGTTGGATGCATTGAGTTTCAGGCATTCGACGAAAGTATTCACAGATCTGGAATACGTGAAATTAACAGATTCAGTCTGGCGAAAGTCGAGGTATTTGACCCAGAGACTGATGAACCCAGGGTGTGCCTTGAGAGCGGCTTCCCATTGTGCCGCGAGTGTTTTGGTATCCCAGATCTTCCCTCCTTCCTCCAATCGTCCGAGTAACAAGCGAACTGTAAGAGGAGACTTGCCGGCTTTTTTCAGAGCTTTGTCGTAAAGGCTAAGCTTGATATCGGCCAAGCCCTGCCGCTCGGCGTAGGTTAAGGATTGATTTTCCGCTCGCGAACCACGGATAAGAAGGTCTTGATAGTCGATGAACTGAAGCCACAAGCTGACGTCGTGAGGGTCATTCTCCACAGCCCGAGAAAGCTTCGCATTGTGAAGTCGGATCTCAGTGTCCGGGTCAGACCGAGCAGTCTCATCGCCTTCAGATTCCGAACCCAACACGATCTCTTCATCGCTGGAAAGTATGTCTTCAGGCTTCGCTTTGCCCAGGATGGATCGGTAGGCATGCCGCTCATCATCAGAGTGGATTTCGCCTGCTGTGTGTTTGGGACGCCTGGTCTTGAATGGAAGGTAGTCTTTTGCTAGGTTTTCTGCAGGACAGGAAAGAGAGTTCGGCCGTATGCGGACGTGGTCTGTGGTCCGAATGCGAGACTTTAATAAAGATTTGGTTGAGCCGACGGCCCTCGCAAACTCTGCTGAAGGCTTCAAAACCACTTTGTCGAGAGTGGTCAAGTCACGATCAATGCGGTATGAGGATGGAATACCGATGACAAATCCTGCACCAGTCCGGAGATATTCAGGTATGCTATATCTGTGAATTGTGCCGTAGGTGATGATGTCCCGATCGCCCTTGCGGTCGATGACATAAATATCGTTCGTCTCGTCGGGAGACCTAGCACGGGATCGTTCAATAGTGTTCGAGGAGCGGACTTTCTCATGCTCACGGCGCTTTTCCGAGCTCACCGCAGAACGTTCGTTAGACCGACGGCGCTTGCTGTGGGGAGAGCGGGTGCGATGCTCCGATCGATGTGAACGATGGTCCCTTGATCGCTGAGGCTCTTTTCTATGCCCCCGATACCCCTTCCCCTGATCCTCACCGTCACGGCGACGACGTTTCGGGTGGCGATGGTCCTCGTGGTCTCGTTCGGAGGTCGCGCCCTCGCGATCTGACGCGCGTTGGAGCTCCGGCGGAGCTGGCGGCGGCTGCTTGAAGCTGGCAAACCGCGGGACAGACTTCTGATCCTGAGTTAGCATCCCGCAGTCGCAACAATATCGGTCATTTGCACTCACCCCGGCCTCCATCGTGGTGGATGGCAGCGAGTTGTGCTCGGTTTAGTTATCGCGGACTGCGGCAGATAAAAGATACCGGAGAAACGTTGTTGCGCCAAGCAGAAAAAAAAGTTCCCGCGGATCAACAGTTTCTGAACCTGCGACGACCCCAGTAGCGATGGACTCGGCCCTGTGATATTTACCAGTCACCCATAATGGCCTCGTCCCTTGCAGCGCAGCTGTCGCAAATTGCGGCAAAGTCGACTCACGAGCTCGACTTGAAAGCGCAGAGAATCTCGCACTCGCAATCACTGATCTTCGACCAGAAGGTTGCCGGGTCGCAGGATTTCGACACGATCTTCGATATCTGCTATGAAGGGTTCCACGAACTGTGTTCCTTGGACCCCCGTTTCACCGAGTTTGAGCGCTCGATTTTCAGCGAACAAAGCAAAGCCGAAGACCGAACCCAACTAAATGCGGCCCAGAACCAGGAACTGGACGCCGTGATAGAGGCTTTTCTTGCTTTGGTTGGAGGCAGATTACAGCTGAGCCCCGCTGTCAAAGCTGTGGATTGGCTTGTCAGACGTTTTAGGTACGGCAGACTTCTCCCGTCTCGGTTCGATGGGGGTGAGATGGAGCTAACAAAAATTGCAGAATCCACGAGCACAACCTTGCTTGCGTTTTGTTAACCTTCCTTCCCTACCACACGACTCCTCTTTTCCTCAACCTGCTCTCGATTCTGCCGGACGACCTAACCCCGACTTTCAAAGTCCTTTACCCGTACAAGAACAGTCTGATCAACCCGGCCAGACACCCTCTCGTGCACAGTGCCACTACGAACAGACCGTTTTTCTCGGCGTTGAATGAATATGTCCTCAAGGTGTGCCGACAGCAGGCGCAAAGTCATGCGCTACTTTCTTTCTGGGCCGGGATCGTCACCGAGGCAGTGGCTGCCATGCTGGATGCTGCTCGCTCGGGAAGGAGAGAAGTAGAGAAGCAAAAGCACGAAGATATTATCCTGCGCGTTCTTCCCGTCCTGAGCTCCGCATTCACGATGAAGAAAGTCTCCGAATTGATCATCAGCTCCTACATGATCAGTGTCGTCCTGGCCCAAAAGGCTTCACTTACGGACGACGTGGTTGATAGCCTCATGGAGAGCGTGGTGAGCTCCTGGACAGACGAGACCATGAGCTCCGGCCTTATCTGTCTTTCTGTTCTCGCACAGCAAAAGCCGTCGACCACCCTCCCCAAAAAGGTGTTTAAAGCTATTCTTCGACTTGACAATGCTATCAGCAACCTATCCGAGGTCGCCTCGCAATATCGAACATCCAATCTTTTGCTTTCACTGGTGGCTGGCTGTCTTAGCGACCTCGATAAGCAAAAGGATGACGCGCGACTAAATTTACTGTCCTCAATTTTCGACAAGAAACTGCTTAGCGACGTCGACCTCAGCAATGCCTTGACTATGGTGCTTGAAGCAGCGAGCAATTCCGACAAGACCCGCGGAATGTCTTTGGACATCCAGACACGCCTCGCTGACTTGGTTCAAGGGTTCAACCGGTCGGAAATTCTTCAACCGGTCCTCCAGAAAGCCTTGGCCGAACCATCCGTCAATGTCCCTGCCCTGGAACACAATCTACAGACTGTGGTTGAGGCAATTGTTCCGTCACCAGCAATTGCAGATGTGGAGATGGAAGATGCGGACAAAGATCAGGAAGCGGACAGATTTACCCCAGCTCTGGAATCTTTGTCGAAGAATACTCTCTTCTCCTCCTCTTTCCTCAGTGCGCAATCGATTCCGGACTTTGATAGCTTGGTGCAGACCTTCGTTTTGGGTGCCGAATCTAAAGATCGGCTTGAGCTTTTCACCAATTTGCCCGCTTTGGGCAAGACTGAGGCCACAAAATCCCCTCAATTCTTGTCATTTTTCGTCAGAGTACTCTCGGGTCCTTATCCTAATGGAACGAAGGTTGCCGCTTTGACTGTCATCTCATCCACTATCGCCTCCGCGCCTGTTGACTTTGACCCCCAAGCGCTACTGCCTTTCCTAGTTGTTGCACTTTCAGATCCCTCTGAGCGGATCCGCCGCGAGACAGCTGGCGTGTTGGCTGTAATTGGTTCCTTATACAAGAAAAGCAACAAGGCGGATGCCGACTCTAAAAAGCCGTGGGCTTATAATACGATTTATGGCCAAGGCAAACAAGCAGCGGACATTCTCTGGCTCTCGGCGCGTGATACGACAAAAGTGCTCGAGCGCGCATTGCTTCCGGCCCTGGAAGAGTGTATTCTTGACTCGAATCACGCTGGAAGAGTCATAGAGGCTGCCTTGCGAGGGACTGCATTGCATGAAGAGTCCGGTGGTGAGGAGCTGAAGAAGTCCCTTCGGCTTAGCCTTTTCAACTTCCTCTGCTCGCAAACGATCAACATGCCAACATTTGCACCTAAATTTGTCTTACTCTCGATGATCAACCATGTCGATAAGGTCTCTGGAACAACCCGAACTCAACAACTCCTCCCTTTGCTACAGAAATGGCGTGATTTGAACCAGAAGGCCGTTGATGAAATCTGCTCTGAGGAGCGCTTGTCGGCTATTGATATGGATCACCAAATGGCAGCCATTGTCACGTCCAAAGACAAGGATGCTATCAATTCCCTCTTGTCGACTGTCAGCTCTGGCGCCGAAACCCTAAGACCTTCATTTGTCGCCGCTTGTTTCGGTCGAATGAAGGAGGTCTGGACCAAAATCCCAGAGGATGGTCAGCTCTCCGTGTCCGAAAAATTGCTGGACATCTCACTTGGCATATCTACCGATAGCCCGTTGTTGGCAAACAGCTGCCGGGATGTCCTTCGCAGTGTTGAGCTTCCGGGGGCCGTCCTAGTTAACTTCATTGCGAAGATTCCTGTGTCTCTCACAGACATTGAAGCTCTTGGCCCTGCGCCCAAGCGAAGGCGCACCAGTCAGAACAACATGGTCGCCATGACTGTCAAGGATGAAGCTGAGCTCAGCAAGCTGATGAACAAGATGACTTTTATTCTCGAGATTGTGGATAGCTCTGCACCAGAATCTCATCCTGGGTTGGCCGGCGGTTTGTTCCAGACCCTTGCTGCTCTTCATCATTTCAAGTCACAGATCCAGTCTGGCATGACTTATCTGCTCAGTCTAACCTTGGGAGGCCTTTTGGCTATTGTTAACAAATCGAAGGTAAGAACCCATGTTTCATCTTTCCCTAGAAAATCACTGATAACTGGGACTAGGGAGCTGCGAAGCCTCAGTTTAATCCTTCGGTTATTCGCGCAGATCTGGTGGTGGATTGTGTACGGACGACCGACAGCCCTCAGGTACAAAATGCAGCCCTCCTTCTCGTGGCTGGACTATCTGTAATTGCTCCCGAGTTGGTGCTTCACAGTGTGATGCCGATCTTCACATTCATGGGCTCCAGCGTTCTCCGCAAGGACGATGACTATTCAGTGTCCGTAATCGACCAGACTATCGATCAGGTTGTCCCAGCGCTTATTCAGTCGTTGCGCAACCAAAAGAGAGATATTGTGTCTGGAACCTCGGAGTTGCTCCTCAGCTTCACTGCTGCATTTGAGCATATCCCATCCCACCGCCGTCTCCGCCTTTTCCATGCTCTGATCAGCAAACTTGGAACTCAGGATTTCTTGTTCGCCGTGTTGGCAATGCTTGCAAATCGGTACTCAACAGAAAAGGATGTTCTCACGCTCATGACGGGCCTGGTTTCGGATGCCAGTGCTGTTGTGGAGCTCACTACCTACAGCAAGTATCTCAACCTCGTCAGCGATGCACTCAAGACCAAGCCCGGTATCTCACGGGTTCTGTTGGGAATTGGGAGTGATGACGGGCGCGACCCTCACAAGGTCGCTGTCGACCTGCAGCGCGTGTTGGCTCACCTGCTCAAACATTCGTCCCTCAAGTCAAAGATTGAAACAGCCTTTGAATCGGAAGGTGAGAATGCTGACCAAGTCCGCGGCTGTTTCTCTCGCATCTTGGAACAGGTTCTGGCCATTGGAGACTCGGTGCAAAGCATAAAGTCCGTAAGCCAGGCGTGTGGCGAGGTTCTCGGCTCCTTGTTTAGTACTCTGTCTCTTGTCGACTTCTTGGACACGATTGAAGTCCTGCTCCAGGGACCAAACGATGAACTCCGGCGCAAGGTTCTCCGTCTCCTTGAGAGTCGGCTGCGCGGGAACCCTGAGCGTGACAGCGTCTCTCAGATCCGTGTCCTTGATTTCCTGCCCACCTTGGTGCATATTGTGGAATCATCGCCCGATACGCTCCTCAAGCATGCTGCTGTCGCTTGTATCGATCGTATCACCGACAAATACGGCAGAAAGGATCCATCGAAGGTCATCCCTGCTGCCAAAGTTGTTGCAAGTGCTTCTTGTATCGGCCAATCTGATGACCGCATTCGGATCATGGGTGTGCTGTGTCTTGCGTCTATGGCAGAGGTGCTGGGTCAGGCCATGATCCCTGCACTTCCGGATGCTCTGAGCCAGTCTCTGAACTTGCTCGATCTCAGTCTTGCTCCTGGAAAGGAAAACTCGAGGCTGCACGATGCCGTGTTCTCTCTTTTCTCTGCCCTCTTTGTCCATCTGCCCTTCATGATCTCGGCTGGTCACTTGGACAAGGTTTTGCTTCTCTCATTCAAGTCGGCCAATTCTGATATGGAAGAAAGCGGAGACGATGGCCGTCAAGAAGCTCTTCGGTTGATGGCACGAAAGGTTGATGTGAGCGCGACCCTTGGTGCAATCGAGCGCAATTGGCAACGTGGGGTGGAAGTCGGCCCGGCAGCCACCCATGAAGCTCTGCAGATTCTCAGTGTCGCTGTTGAGAAGCATCCCAAATCAGTCATTGCCAAGAACATCAACGTTCTCACCAAGATTCTCTTCAAAGCCTTTGATCTGCGTCGCGAGCAAGTTGCACTTGGCGAGCGTGCCGTCTTTGACTCTGCCGATATTGACGAAGTAGAAGCGACACTCAACGACGTCACGATCAAGATGATTTACAAGCTCAACGACAGCACATTCAGGCCCATCTTTATCAAATTTGTGGAGTGGGCCACCACTGATGCGTCCAAGAAGGATCAACAGAGCCGAGCAGCACGACTTACGACGCTCTACAAATTCCTCCAGGTCTTCTTCGGTACTCTTCAGTCAATCGTCACCGGTTACTCGAGCTACATTCTTGAGAACGTGGTTGAGGTGCTTGGCATGGCCAGTCCAACCGACAAAGCTTCAAAGTCCCTTTGGTTGGCGTCACTGCGCATGCTGCACAATTCCTTCGAACATGACCAAGATGATTTCTGGCAATCTCCTTCACATCTCGCCAGTATCTCCGGGCCTCTGATCTCACAACTGGGTCACGCTACCAATTCATCTACTGCAAAGCTGGTCATTTCCGAGGCGGTTCCTGCCATCACGGAGCTTGCCATCGCTGCCGATTCAACGGATAACCACAAGGAGCTTAACTCTGCTCTTATGAAGTACCTGCGCCCTTCGACCGCCCCTAATGCTAGGTCGGCTGGCGGTGATAACCCACATACCCGTCTTGCGGCTTTGAAGGCCGAGCAGGCGCTCACCGAGCAGCTTGGTGAAGAATGGCTTGCGCTCCTTCCCGAGATGCTGCCGTACATTAGTGAGTTGATGGAAGATGAGGACGAGAACGTTGAGAGAGAAGTGCGGAGGTGGGTGAAGCAGATCGAGGGGGTGCTTGGCGAGAGACTCGATGATATGTTGACTTAAAAGGAGTCTCGTTGTTTGCCGTCATCTTTGGTGGCCATGTAAAAAGATCCCTGCATTTTTGGAGTTTATATAGATGCTTGGACAGACAGGCACTCAGTTCTAGAACAAAAGTACGTTCATTCCCATGATTTCTTCATCACGTATCGCATTTCTACGAAAGGATAAGGGTTGCAATTTTGACATCGAAGAGACAAAAATGGCCGACATTCCTGCGGTCCCTCCCTCGTCCTCTCATAAGTCATCTACAGAATCAAGTTTGACACTCAGTTTGGAACCGGGGCCTTGGCAGCATCGACACCAGCATTCCACCTGTACTTCGAAGCCGGGTGGTCCGCACGAGGACCGGACTGGCCCGGCTGCGCAAACAGATTTTCACGATACGTGCCCTTGGGCACCGCATAGTCATCCCAGAACAAGCCGCGTCGGCGAAGCTCAGGAATGAGGAGGTCGATGATGTCTTTGAATGAGCCGGGTTTGACGGCGTATGCCTAAGTGCAACAAGCCTGTTAGAGCGGAATGGGTTTTAAGAGTTCGGTTTATCATACCAGATTGAAGCCATCAACATCGGCTTCCTCGACCCACCGTTCCATATTATCGGCGACCTGTGTAGCCGTGCCAACAGGAGTGGCGCCGAGGCCGCCGACGGTGATGTGCTGGCCGACAGTGTTCTTGGTCCATTTACCGACTTCCGGCGTAGCCCTGGACCAGCCCTCCACAGCAGAACTAAGAGGTAGTCAGTGCTGGTTGATGCCATGTCGTGAGAAATCCACCTACCGAATGGCATTACTCTGCACGTGCCGCAGCTCCTCTTCGTCTTCATACTTGTTCAAATCGATACCAGTCCAGCCTCCGAACAGCGCGAGAGCACCATCAATAGATCCAAGGCTGCGGTAGTACTTGAACTTCTCAAAGGCTTCCTCCTCTGTCTTGCCCAAGACCGGACACAGAAGGGCCAGGAACTTGATGCTTTGCGGGTCACGTCCGTACTCCGTCTTCGCGAGCTCACGGATCTCGGCCACGTTCTTGGCCACCACGGACGGGCTGTGGCCTGCCACGAAGATGGCTTCCGCGTGCTGAGCCGCAAAAGTCTTGCCGGCCTTGGAGGTGCCGGCCTGCAGGATGACGGGCGTGCGCTGCGGGCTGGGTTGACAGAGATGAGGGCCCGGCACGTTGAAATACTTGCCGACGTGGTTGATCTCGCGCACAAGCTCTGGGTCTGTGTAGATGCCGCGCTCACGGTCTAGGACAACGGCGTCCTGGCGCCATGATGATTCCCACAGCTTGTAGGCTACTTTGATATACTCCTCCGCAACAGCATATCTGTCGTCATGCTGGGGCATTGTTAGTTCCGGTTATTCATCGAAAACAGGAGATATAGAGCTTACATGTGGCTGTTCAGCTGCACCCATATTCCGAGCAGCTGAATCAAGATAGCCGGTGACAACCTTTATATACGTATGTCAGTGTTTCGTGTGTCTTGAGACGTTTTGAGCCAAGCTTCAAATGACACTCACGTTCCATCCAACCCTGTAACAAACTGTTAGCTACGTATCTTGGTGAGCGACTGGGCTTGGTTTCGCCTTACCGTCCTTTTGTGAGGTGATCAACAGTAGACAAGCGTCTCGCAAGATGGTAGGGTTGCTCATATGTCGTGGTGACCGTCACGCCGAAACCGATGTTCTTGGTCACCGCTGCCATAGCCGGAACGACAGCCAGCGGCTCATTCACTGGCCACTGAGCACCCGACACAACTGCTGGGCCAAGATTTCTGGGTCCTTTGTAGACATCGTATCCTCCTGAAGAAATAGTGGTTGTGTTAAATCTCAACTCAAAGCAATCCACGATGCGTAGCTACTAACCTAATACGTCTGCGATGAAGATACCGTGGAATTTGGCATCCTCCAGGAGCTTCGCTAGCTCGGTCCAGTGGTCAACATCATTGAATCTATGAGACTCGTCTTCTGGATGGCGCCATAGACCGGGGGATTGATGGCCACTGCCTATAAACTGAGTTAGATGCCAAAGCGGACCAATCTGGCGCGATACTAGGTAGTAGTACTTACACATCTCAACGAAGGCATTGAGGATGAGCGACTTGCGGGGCTTATCTCCCGATGCATTTCCATTCGTAGCCATGATTGATGTTCGCGTTTTGTTCTTTGAAAAGATTTTGGTGCGTTGGGAGGGGCTCGAAACAGTGAAGCTGATATGTACAACCAAGCCCTAGCGCAATGAACTCGAATCGTCTCACTCAAATGATTTTCGGCGAAAAAAGATCATGGAGGGGTCACAGCCTCAAGAACAATTTCAATAATTTATCACAATAACCGAGGACCTCAATCGCCTCATTCCCCGTGTACGTCACTCCAAACCTAGAATCCCCATAGCATCAATGTGGGCCATGATGGCGCGATCCGGGAGATCCTGAGGGGCCTGAAAAGGGGCAGCTTTCAATCTCACTGGGCAATATGGGAATAGGCTTGAGCATGTGCGAGCTACCCTGCAGGTACTTTACCCCTTTTGCCTTTTTCTCGGGCGAGAGATGTGAGATCCGCTCTGATGCGATGTTGTAGGGTTCTGGATGGAGACACCCCGGGCCCCCGTGTCCATTTTTAGCATGGACAGATGGCCCAGCCATTCGCTTCCGGTGCATCACCGATGGTGTCAGGCTGGTCACCGGTTGTTCATTCCGAATTAACAATTACATCGGTTGGCCTGTCAGTGGTGATTGCCATGCAGGCCTGCCCTTATCTTTGCGGCGACCGCGATGGCTGTTGGATAGACATCGTTCACCACAACTCGACTATTTTCTCCCAAAAGGTTCAACCAGAGATCAGTAAACAATCAAGTAAATTTTTCTCAAAAAAAAATCGCATTTCTTTGTATGACACCATATCGATGCCTATCAAGAACCAAAGTCAAACCCGACTTCGACAGCCGTATCACTTTGATGTTCGAGCACCTCATCGCCCGCATAAATCAAACCATTGCGGATCCAGCAATCCTCACTCGCTCTGACGACTCAGACCCCATGGATTCGCATGGCTCGGGATTCTGCACACCCCTGTTCTTGGGTACGGGGTGCGTGCTGCAACGATATGCTTTTAAGCATACGTGAGCCCTTGGCTTTCCATGCACTCGGTACCAAGTGTTGTTGATCGTGTGTTTATATTGCCACTTTGGCACGATATAAGTCTCACCGTAAACTGACCTGAAATTGTCCAATTTTACATATTTCTCAGTCTACAGTCTATATCGATTTGCAAACTCTTGCCCGTCATGTCGGACTTGCATGTTCGCGAGGGCAGCACGAGTATCCAGCCTCCTCTTTCCCAGGCGGTTGGATACATTGTTGTCCTTGTGGTCGGTGTCATTGTCGCTCTGGGTATGTCTTGCTGTCCTGGAAATCATCGAATTTGGACTTTGCAGCTCACAATTACCAGTCATGATGCTTATCACCAAGATCTTGAAGCAGACCACCGGAGAAGATAACGAGAAGACTGAGATGTAGGTCTTTTTCTTGCACTCCTAACTCCAAGCACAAACTCATGCACCCAATAGGTTCATGACAGCAAACCGAACGGTTCGAACTGGCTTAACTGCGTCGGCTGTGATATCGGTGCGTTCGATCCCTCGTCTGCTGGTTGTATACCGCCTAACATCTATCACATCTGTAGTCTTGGCTGTGGTCAACTGCATTGCTTGGTTCCTCGTTCGTCGGCTACGACTACGGCGTTGCCGGTCCCTTCTGGTTTGCCGCTGGTTGTAGCCCAATGATCGTGTTCTTTGCGTTACTGGGTATTTCTTGCAAGCGCAAGATCCCAGAAGCACACACTTCTCTCGAAGTGGTTCGTATTCGATACGGTAAGTTGCTGACATCCGCCCTACTGATCGAGTCTAAATTTCTTGCAAGGACGAACGGCCCACATCGTCTTCATGATCCTGTGTCTGATCAACAATATCTTCGCCTGCGCGAACATGCTTCTCGGTGCGGCCGCTGTCATCTCGGCCATGTAAGTTACTTGTTAATATCATAAGCATAATCTCGCTAATTGATAGCAGGTCTGGGATGCATATTATTGCCGCAACTTTCCTGCTCCCAGTGGGTGTGACGGTGTACACTTTTGTCGGTGGCATCAAGGCTACGTGAGTTGATCTCTATCTACCGTTTGATACATCTTTCTAACTTTCGTTGGACAGTTTCCTTACCGACTATTTCCATACCGCCGTCATCGTCATCGTCGCCTGTTATTTTTCAATCAAAGCCTTCACAAGTCCCCAGGTCGGGTCTGTGGGTAATCTATTTGAGCTCGTCCAGAATGCGGCTCTGCGTCACCCGGTCGTTGGTAATCAAGATGGCACATACTTGACGATGACGTCCAAGGGAGTACGTACTGGTCTTCCTCATTTCAATAAACCGGCTAATTCTCGTACTAGGCCATCCTATTTGGGATTCTCCATTGCTGCTCCAACTTCGGGTTGGTCATTGTAAGTAGAATCCGGGACCCAAGTCTAAAAAGGCATTACTAACTGCTCCTGCAGATGGACACCAGCTACTTTATCAAAGCATTCTCCGCCTCCCCGGCGGCCGTTGTGCCGGGATATACCATCGGCGGTATTGCCTACTTTGCCATTCCCTGGGCACTGGGAACCATTATGAGCTCTGTGGCACTGGGCTTGGAGAACCAACCTGACTTCCCAACATATCCGAGAGTAAGCGAACGCGGAGTCCCATGAACTCCAAAAGGAATATTGTGCTAATAAAGAACTCCAGAGAATGACCTCGTCCGAGGTCAGCAACGGCCTGGTACTTCCGTACGCAGCCATGACTATCGCCGGCAAAGGTGGCGCCGCAGCGGTACTTCTAATCACCTTCATGGCTGTAACATCTACCCTCTCGGCGCAGGTCATTGCCGTTAGCTCAATTCTCAGCTTCGACGTCTACCGCGAGTATTTCAAGAAGAACGCAACAGACCGCGATATGATTCAGTCCAGTCACCTTGGTGTGATCTTCTTCGCTGCGTTTTCCGCTGCATTTAGCACGATGCTGCATTACGTTGGCGTCGATCTGGGCTGGACATTATACATGCTCGGTAAGCAATACCATTCTCATACATTATCATTATAAACCCCTAATATATCCCACCAGGCGTGGTAACCTGCCCCGGAATCTTCCCAATGGTATTCACAATCCTCTGGCGCCGCCAGAGCACCGCAGCCGCGATCCTCTCCCCGGTGCTGGGGCTAGCAACAGGAATCGCAGTCTGGCTAGGGACAGCATCGCACTTCTACGGCACGGTCTCCGTCGCAACCACCGGCGAAGTGTTACCCTGCGTCTATGGCACCGTGGCATCATGCTTCTCGCCCATCCCGTACTCGGTGCTGATCACGCTGTTGAAACCGCAGAACTACGACTGGGCGGACTTCAAGAAGGAGAAGCTCGCGCTGGAGAAGTTGGAGGCTGACCTGACCACGGCGCATGATCGTATCCCCGCTTCTAGTGGGGGCCATGAGACTCATCTTGAAGAGGGCGGAGTTCAAAGTGCAGCAATTGATGCGCAGGAGCTGAAGAGGTGGGGTCGTATTGCGGCTTTCTGGGCGGCTGCTACGTTCTTAGGTCATTGGGTGCTGTGGCCGTTGCCTATGTACGGATCGAAATATGTGTTCGAGAAGAAGGTGAGTTTATTCACGCTTGCGCTTTGTGAAGGAAGAAACTAATCCTCCATCTATCTAGTTTTTTATCGCCTGGGTGGTCGTCGGTATCATCTGGCTCTGGGGCACAATGCTAGTTGCCATTTTCTACCCGCTTTTGGACGGTGGAATCCAGCAGATGGGCAAGGTCTACCGCGGTTTGACCAGACGAAAGGAAGTTGCTGAAGAAGCCCCTGCTGGCAGTGATAAGGGTGATGATAGCACTTCTCCCTCGACGCCCTCTGCAGGGTCAATCAATGAAGCTGCACGGGAGAAGGAGATGAAAGATGAGAGCAATCTATAGACTGGTGCAGATGGAGAGGTGGCGATAAACTCCATCGGTGGAGGAGAATAATTAGAGCCTTGTTTGTGACTAGTTGACTGGTCTTTACTACTCGTTACTGCTGTGAATATCTACGGGTTTCCTGTCGCTAAGGTGCCAAAATTCAACATCTGTATTTCGATCAGCTCATCATACGTGTCTCCGACAAAACTTGACAGTCATAACGAGCGTGATATCTCATGCAAGAAGAACATACTATCGATATGTCCTGTGATCAACTACCACAACCATTATCTAACCGGATGGAAACCCATCTGCCATGTTGGCGTAGACCGATTCGTTGTAGTTCAGCTCGTTCTGGCTCTGGTCCAGAGCAGTGACGCCTCCAAACTGAGTGACAACCTGACAAGAAAGAGGAGGTCAGTATTGACAGCAAGGAGAACAAAAGAAGGGACCCATACCGTGGTGATCAGACTGTCACTGCCATTCTTGTCACTGCTACTGTCCCACCACATCCCACCACCCAGCCCCTTGGACTGGATGTACTTCGCCTTCATCTGCGCCACCGCCGGGGTGTCGTAGCTGATCATCATGCGCTTTGTGGAGTCATAGCTGTAGCTAGCAACGGGCTGGTCGAGAACGAATTCCTGCGCGCCAGTCTGCGGCAGCGCCTTATAGTCCCACACGCCGTCCTCCCAGCTTCCGCTGCCGACGCCGGTGAAGTTCGTGCCTGGTCCGTCGGTGTCCATGAACGATCGCCCGTACAGTGGCATGCCCATTACGATCTTATCGGCGCTCACGCCGTTGGCGGTGTAGTATTTAATGGCCTGGTCGGTGTTGTAGGGAGTGCTGTCTGGGTTGGAGGTCGAGTTGTACAGATTCGCGTTATGGCCGGCAATCGTGTCCCAGCTGCCGGAGTAGTCGTACGCCATCAGGTTCCAGAAGTCAAGGTACTTGTCCATCTCGGCCATCTTGAGTTTCTCGTAGTTTGCGGGACCTGTGGCTCGTTAGTCAGATGGTAATTATAACGAACAGGGAGACTCACCCGCAGGCGATGCGACAGTCAGGAGGAAGTGGTAGCCACTTGCGTTGGCTGCACTGTAGGCATCCAAAGCCTGAGGATAAAATTAGCAAGTCTGGCTTAGGAGAGAACTTTTCAAACCTACCGAGCGAACTTCCTGCAAGAGAGAGACCATGTTCTCGGCCTGGGTAACATTGGCAGGATACTCCCAGTCAATATCGAGTCCATCAAAACCCAGATCCTTGACCAGCTCAACCGCAGACGAGGCAAACAACTTCCTCCCGGCATCCGTGGCCATCGGCGCCGCAAAGTTAGGGGAGTAAGTCCAGCCACCAATCGACAACAGCACCTTCAGCTGTCGATTCTTCTGCTTCAGCAGGAAGAGCTGTTTGACGCAGCCGTAGACATTGTTGCCAACGTCATTCCACGAGTCACTGGGATAGTGCTTCTCGAGGTCAGCATACGTGTCGGAGAGAAATACCTCTCCCGTGTCGCCGTGGACATTGGCAAACGCATACAGCACATGCGTCAGCCGTTCCGCGGGGAGTTCTTGGGGTTGGTAGTTTCGACCATAGATGGCCTGGTATAAGACAGGTCAATAACTAGACTCAAATGTCAGAACAAGAGGTAGCTCACCCAGTTCACAAAGTATGCCACGGAACGCAGGCCCGAAGCTGCCGCGCGAGGTGCCAGCTCGACGACATCACTTCGACGCGAAGGAATGACAGAGGCATCGGTGAGCCAGGCCAGGCCCAGGAGGAAAGGAATGGCGAAACGCATAATTGCGAAGGAGCGTCAAGGGGGTTAGCGGAAGGAGTGGATGTACTCGTGCCAGCGAGGTCAAGGGGAAGAAGGTAAGGAGTCGGTTAGTCCAGGTAAGAAAGAAGCAGCAGAAGAAGAAGAAAGGAAAACATGGATTATTTGTAGTTCAGCAGGACGACGGCCTCTACTCACATACTTCCCAGATCATTCATCCGCCAAGGCATCCAGTCGTGGCGCCTGTAACATATCCAGGGTGCTTTGCAGCCCTAAAAGCCTCAGCGCTACTCTAGAGGGTGACCTGCTCCGTTGGACGTATTGTTCGGAGATAGGGCCGTACGATTCGACGCCCGTCCACCCTCCCCGGCTCGATTCTGCAGCTCCAAGTGTCGCATCCGCCTGGACAATCCGATTCAAAGGGCCATTCGTTGATTCGTCACAGGGGAGGGGGTTTCAGGGGAGTTCAGGGGAGCGAGCGCCACATTCCGGTCTGGCGCAAATGGCTTTAGGTCCCGAGGGAACCTCAGACTGGAGATTCCCCGTGTATCGCGTGCAACGGTGTCGACTGTGATCCAGGGTCGTCGGCATCATGTGGGTGGTTGCCCACTGGGTGACATTGTCATCTGCAATCCTTCGATAGTAGTTATGAAGTCCGATAGTCGAGCGTTGGTGATTCCGGGGAGAACTTACTTGGCAGTGTTGGAGGGATGTAACGATGGCGGCACTCGTTCACGATAGGATGAACTACAGGAACACATACATAGGTTGGCCCTCCATGATGTTACACCCAGGCCATGCGACCGGCCCATGTGGCGGGCATAGTTACCACGCGCCAAGATGTCGCATGATCATCGCAGATCTCAAACACATGTAGCGTGGGCGGTTAAGGGAGAACCCGCCGATTTTACTTGGCGAGCTACTGATCGGGAGATATGATTATGCTTAGTATTATACTATGATTCAAAAAGATGTACAGGAGGCAGAGAAGAAGAAAAAAACCCACGCTCGTGAAATAAGAAAGAATGAAAATGGGGGTATATCGAAGACAAAAGAAATAGACGAAATGTCCCCTGAAAATAACACCGTGCAAACGAAAGAGAAAGGAGAAAAACAACTTTTGGTGGCCCATCCATCGCTCTAAGGTCGAATTACCTCTGCTGGACCCGCATAAAGATCAACGAAGATCAACTCAACTCGCCACTCCCACCACGGTAGGAGCCGAGTACGTCTCGGAGTACTCGGGCGGTGCGAGGGACTGGGTTTCCGATCGTGTCGGATCTTCCTCGCCGACCGCATCCGCATTCGGGAGAGTGACGATGCGAGGGTTGAAGAACTCATCCAGTTCGGCCTGGGTGACGGTCACGCTCAGCTCCGACTTAAGCGATTCGGAGTGCTTGGGCTGGCCGGTGATCTGGATGGGAAGGCGGAGGGAAACCGTCGGCGTGAGAACAGTCTTTCCCGCCGGGTGGTAGGACAGAGAGAGGTCGAGCGAATAGATGCGGGCTAGGAGGCAGGATTGGAAGGTCGGAACGAAGGCTCTCTTCTTGGGAAGGGAGACGGGCACGACGACCGACGCCGTGTAGTAAGTCTCTCCTTCGGCAGTGGAGTCTTCGGACACGGTCGACTGCATCGAGTCACGACGGCTGCAATCTGCGTGCTTCGTCCAGTGCGCAGATGCCACACACATCGACGACAGCGGTACGTTCTCCATATATAGGCCACGGCTCATGTGGGAGAATGGAAATAGTCCAGAGGGAGCGACCAAGTCTTCCCAGGGCTCGGCGCTGTAAAAAGTGTACACGCGGAGTTTGCTCGTCAACGAGCCCAGGCGCGGTGGTTGCTCGTTGCCCACGGGGTCGAACCGGAGCTGCACCGTGGCCATCGTGGTCCCGCCGTCGTTTGCTTCACAGCTGGGTGAGAGAAGTTGGATGGGCTTGGGTTGGGCGGACGATGCGGTTAAACGGCCCTGTCGGCCTTGCAAGAGTCCTCGCTTCACTTTCTTCTCCTTCCGTGTGCAATACCCCGAGGTCTCGGTCACACTGATCGGCGGTTCTTCGTCCACCGTCGGGATGATGCGAACCTTCTTGGCGAATCCCGCGAGCGATTTGGTGATTCGGTCCTCTCCCGTGGACTTTCTCAACACGGCGACTCGGACCATATAGGCGATCCGGCTCATGTCTGGTGCCATATCATCCAGTAATGTCTTGCCGTTGCTGGCAAGCATGGGGTCCCCCAGCGTCGGAGGGAGCATGGTGTGAGCGCGTTGAAGGCGCGCATTGTTTTTGGAGTGTTTGCAGACCTGGGGCAGCAGCCGGTCGGGGACGACGAACGTGAATGAAAACTGATAAGTACGTCCTTTCTCTAGCACCCGCGGAGTCGGATACTCTGTCTCATCGATAGGCTGGCGCAGTCTGAGAAACACCTGTTGGGCCCCCGCACGGCCAGGGCATGAGGTACGCTCAACCGATGTCTGCGATGTGCCTGGAAAATGCGTATTAGCTGCTGATTCGCGCACGAGTCTATCGAGAAAGGCTACCTTGCAGGACAATCTCCACCTCGTCGAATCGAGTGTCGACGTCGGCGCTGATGGTGACGGTTCCTTCAATATGGTCGCCGGTGGTATAAGAATTGACCAGGCCGGGGGTCTGGCCTTCTAGATGGATGTCGATTGATGGTCGCAAGCGCTTGGTCAAAATATCGAGGGAGTTAGATCCCCGGCTGAGCACCGAAACCGCGGCCATTGCGTCGGTGGATTAGGGTTTTGGTTTGTAGACGCAACGACTGAAGAGCGGAAAGAGGTCGCGCGAGCAAAGTCAAAAGGATACAGGGATCTAAAATTGAGGGTCTTTTTTCTTTAAACAAAAAAACAGAGGCAAGGACAAAAATAAAGTGGAGCCTGCCGTCAACAACCGCGCGGTGGAGGTGAGTGATGGTATACAACCCGAGAAATGGGGAGAGAGTCCAGCGCCGGGCCCCCTTCCTCTTATAAAAAAAAAATGTCCCCCGTTCTGGAGGATCTCCGTATCATGGAGATCATTATTATAAATCACACTAGCTATTTGGTCGTGAGTCATTCGCCAGACAGCGGAATAAGCACCTTGGTGGAATAGTGCGATGACGATATCGCCCACACGTGTAAAAGGATGCTCCAAGCCGGGGGGGGGGCCAGAGTGCTTGCTCAATCTAGTATCGGGTAAGTCGGTCTGGTCCAATGCGGGCGGAGTTGGCGTACCGATTGGCGGGCCCATGCCTACGCCCTTGGATTGACATTTTTGTTGTCGTCAAGGGTGAATGTTTCGAGAGCCACCCCCGCTTTATGATGCGGTCAGTGACTGATCATCTCGCTCCTGCAGTTGAAATGGTGTCGATTCTTGAGTGATCCCAGACACGATAACAACAAAAAAGAAAGCAACAAACACGCTGTCGAATGAGTCCATTGACGCCGGATTCTCCGAGAACTCGGGGTGGGTCTGCAACAAGAGGTGGAGCGCGCCTTACGGGCGACATGCGCGCCCTTGCACCACGCCCTTTGCTTTTAGCCTTGACTTGGAACCGCTGACCGGCTGATCCATTCCGCGTCCGAGCTTCACCATGATTAGTTAGTGACAAGAAGTGACCAATCATGGGCTCGGTCTTTTCGTGTTTAGGGTTTCGTCGGATTTCAAAGCATCTGGCAGGCCCTGTTGACATCGGGGGATGTCATGGCTTCAATATGATGATTACAGATGATGGAATTATTAATTATGGTCATGTCCAATTCTCTTCTCCGTGGAAAACTGGACGATGGTAGCCGGCCGGAGGGTCGTCGGTCGGGAGACCCAGATATTTCCGGCCATAACCGATCCGTCGTCGTGCCGAGTACTAGGCTGCTTGTTCGGCATTGAGCTCGGAATAGACTACAAGAGTAGAGATTTTTAGTCTTTTGGATGAGTAAGGAGAGCACAGGATACAAATTCTGATTAATGGCTGTGGTGGTGGAACTCTAATGACACTAGAAGGACAAACTCATTGTAGAACCATTGAAGACAGTAGATCTCTCGGTCTGATCATGCGATTTAAGAGCACTCCGGTCGGGTACTAGCCGTCTTGTGACCATAAATATCTGCTGCCACGAACTATTCGCAGCTAACGCGAAGACTCTTCCCTTTGCCTACTGATTTCCAGCGACTTCATCAGGATAGAAGCCAGCATAATAGTCCCGCTTACCCACCGACACCCCCTCCTTCCGCAGAATCCCATACGCAGTAACAAGATGGAAGTAGATATTCGGCAAGGCGATAGTATTGGCATACACAGCGCCGGTCGTCTCAATCGTCTGCTCGGGGCCGATCTTAGTAGTCCCAAGTATTTCGGCGTGTTGGTTGACCAGGTCCTTGTCCGCCGCGTGGAGCGCCTTCAGCACCGTCTCAATGCGCTCGTAGCATTTCGCAAATGTCGTGAGGTCTCTGTCAAACGTTACCGGCTCCCGACTGGTCATTCTTGCCACTAGATTTTCGGAGTACTGCGTCGCGATCCGGACTTGGTCGGATAATGGGAACATGTCCGAGTATAAACGGGCCTCAAGCAAAGTGCTGGCATTGGGGTGTTGTTCGGCTTTGAGGAGGATGTGGGATAGGGAGCCGAGGATAGATTGGGCCACCGCGACGGTGCTGTCGTAGAGAGTGTGGGCCATGGTTGGAGCGAGGGGACTAATATGGAAGGGAAACTTGACAAGGACAGGCAGGTCAAGAGATAATATATTCGATGCTACACGACATATGTGGTGCCAATCGTCTTGCTTTGATTCTTTGAAACTGAAGGTCTTACGGTGATGCCTCACATTAGGCTTTGAGAACTAAGACGTGAGTCATCTATACGAGGTCTGTCCCGACTGATAAATTACGATCATATCCGTGGTGCAGTGCGGATAAAATCGTACTCAAAGAACGTCGGAGCGCATACACGCTCCTTCTGGTCTCATACAGCCAGCCAAATGGCTGGCTGCATCCAGCTCAAGATTAGCCGAGTGAAAAGCGGCAGACCGAGCGAGGCAAGAGACGTCGTCTAGGAATGGGGAAGGGTGGGGGAAGAGCGAACTGCCAGGGGCCAGCCCGGAGAAAGGATCAGGCGGCGATTCATCAGCCGCTTCATTATAAGGAGTAGATTGTCCTCTACTGGAGGTATCTTGAACATGTAGACATAGCAAAGAACGCCAGCAACAGACGCCGGAGTTAATCATGCTGCAAAATTAATAGGCTACCCGTGTCCGCATATCCTAGACAAATCAAGTTAGCACTCATGTCACAATCCAAAAGCGGAAAAGCTTACCGAGATCTTACGCTCGATCTCCCGCACGGATCGATCAAGCTCTGCAGCAATCATCATCTTCGTGTCGTTGGGCAAGAGAAGGTACATCTCGCACAGATCGCCGTCGATGACGCCCTTGGCAGGGGCATAATAACTGCGATAGATCAAGTGATCCCGTCCAGCAAGAGGAGGGTGTTGAGAGGCCAGTTGCATCTCCAGGCTCTGGAAGAAGTCGACATCCTCGCGGCTGACGAACGGAACAAACATGCCGATCGTACCTTGCATCCCGGTCCAGACCACGATATCACGGCCGCCGGCGACCAGCTGAGCCTTGTGCATGCTGGTGGGAATATCCTGGGTGTAGTAATGAACCATCAACTCCAGACGGTTGGGGGCTCCATGTAGGTAACCTCGCTCATGGATCAGATGTGCGCCGGATCCCTCTTCATCGGCCTCCTCGGAAAACTTGCTGGGACAACGCAGCAGCCACAGGTTACCGAACTTGTCGCCACCGGCAACGGTCTCGTAGTCGACCATTGTCGTGGACGTGGTCCAGCGCGCAATGGAGTCATCCACAAAGGGGATCAGGGCGTTCTCCTGATGCTTGTAAACAACGAAAACGACACTTTCACGAACATCGCTCACGACGATCCGGCTGCCTTGGGTCTGGAGGCCCACAATGGTTCTGGGTACAACGTTCGCCTGGCACTTGCGGAGAAGCTGTTTCACACCCAGATCGTAGATTC
Source organism: Penicillium riverlandense (assembly GCF_028828495.1). Lineage (NCBI taxonomy): Eukaryota > Fungi > Ascomycota > Eurotiomycetes > Eurotiales > Aspergillaceae > Penicillium > Penicillium riverlandense. The sequence goes on along the minus strand of NW_026643197.1, from coordinate 311,914 downwards.
GGAGTAACGAGCCAATACCCGCAAGAAGGCGACCTTGAAATCCGAGAAGAGCGAGGGGGGGCTCATCGGTCTGGGTTTTGTGAATAAACTCCAATTCGCGGCCCTCTTCCTGGAATCGGTAGATGTGGATAAAGCCGCCAGAGGATGAGGGAGGGCTGACAACCATGTCTTTTGCAGTGCCAACAACCAGGAAGGTCTCGTCATCTTGGCTTGCAAACGATACAGCAGCAACGCTGACCGCCGCTTCGTTGTCTTCGAGCTCAAGGGTAAAGACCACCGATTTGGTGGTGATCGGGTCCACAATCTGAATGCACGAGGCCCAGTGTCCGGTTCCCCGGGGATACCCAAATTCTTCAGGCGGGAGGATTGCGGCATCACCGTTGCTCATCTTGGAATCCTGTATGAGCCGCTCTCGCGTAACGGGAGATAAAACGTTGGCGTCGGATTCAATCACATAGAAATAGGGCAGTTCAGGGTGCTTCACAAAGCGGCGGGGAGTATAAGAAAGAGGAATAGACTCTTGCAGCATGTTGTTATCCAACTTTTCGATGGAAAAGATCCTAATTTCAAGTCAGCAAGATTGTCAAATGGTCAAAAGCTTGCAGGTAGCATGGGAGGAAAAAAGGTTGATCTCAGTAGGAACAATTGGAAAAAAAGTTTGATCCACATGGAATGTTCAGGTTTGATGTTTCATCATTCGATCGGGTGGAAAGTAAAAGGTTTGAAGAAAGAAAAGGGACGTAGCACATACCGAAGATTTTGGCCTTGAATTCCAACCATGCCTTCAACGCACTGCTCGCTGGAGAAGTTGCAGCCCCATTCGAGTCCGATATAATCCAAGGGCGTAAGCATAAAGCTCTTGGTCTGAATATCAGAGTATCCAAGCCATGGTCGAGAGCTTAAAGCCAGGGCCGCTGTCTGACCCTTGACAGATGCTTGGAAAAGCTTCACAGGCTTGGCTCCCAAGAAACGTGTCCGAGTATCTGAGAGCTCACCAGTCACTTCGTCCAGAACGGTGCGAAGATAAACACCAGAGTAGAGGCCGATATGAAGATAAAGAGTGGTGCCTCCAGAGCTTGAATCGGACATGGCCATGATACTCAGAGAGGATGGGGCGGAAGTCAGGGCTTGAACAGATTTGTTTTCAAGGGTAGAGTCCGGATCCAGACTAAGGATACGCACGGTCGAGTCGTCACACCCAACCGCCAGGAAGGAACTGCGCATTCGGCCTTCGGGAACCCGGCCCAGACTGAGCGCGGTGACGGTTCCAGACATTTGCCGGCGTTCGTCGTACTCGGCCAAAGTCCCGTCGGCGTCCATTTCAAAGTAGACAATTTCGCCGGAACTAAGAGCAACGGCGACTTGGCGTTCATTTGTAGCTGCGGCAACAATGGTGCGATGTTGCGGGGCAGGCCATTCGTTCACTCGGCGGTCCGCGAGAATGTGACGAATACCCCGAGGATGAACTTGAATCAAGGAATCCTCACCCAACTGTTGTACGGCCAGGGTAGGTGCAGTTGAAAGGAACCCAGTATCGGTGACCTCTTCCACAGTCTCTCCGATACTCAGAACGAGAGTGCCATTGGCGAAAGAGAGGATGATATATGCGTCGAACTCGTCACTCCGTGTCAACTTGGTAGTCCACACTGCGGAAGGCACACTGGGAAGCTCAGACTCCACGATCTCGGTAACCTCCAGTCCGTGCTTCAAAGATCGGAAAGAGCTGCGTGCCCCAGTACCACAAACGGAATAGATTTGGGGTGCATCTTCCTCAGTCAAATTGGCAATCTTGCTGTCAATCAGTGGGGTCAAGGAGTTTAAGCTTTCCACAAGATTGAGATTCTCTGCACCCCGGGGCCGAAAGTAAACGGGGTCGCAAGGAATGGACGGATCAGCGGAGAATGACTCGCTGCTGAACTCGATTTCCTGATCGTCATCGCCGAGCTTTTCGAATTGATAGAATTGGTGATTTCCTGCTTCACTCGCGACGTAAAGGAACCCGCTTTTGAGAATTAGAAGGTTCGAGGCGACGGGCACGGTATCAAAATATTTGATCTTCAAGTTATTGACTTCGCCAGTCAACTGCCCGTTATCGTCTTCTGCCATTTCAATAGTGACTTTGAACAGGTCACCGTCATCAGTTTGGAGGAGAAAAAAGAAGGCTCCCTTCATCTTGTGCATCACGCCAGCAACGATGGTCCGTTTGCGCTCCGGATTCTCAGTGGGACCACTGCGACGTGGAATAGGCACACGGAAGGCATCTTGATTGGAGTGCCGGTAAGTGACGTTATCCTCCGCGCACACCAAGACGCCGCTGGGGCCATCGGCCCCTCCAGGCACTTGGAACAGCATGTTTGCTGTGCGGTCAACCGGATCAGACCACTTTCGAACGACATGGTTGAGACCGAGATCGAGTTCATAGTACACCACCACTTTCTCTATTTCCTCGTACGCCTGGCCAGTGGGATCTTGGTCGGCTTCCGAATAGTCTACCTCAAGAGCGGCGAAAACAGGATTTTCATAACCGACATCCAAGGCTATCATAGCGAACACCAGTGTCTGTGGCTTGTGTGCCTCCAACGGGGACGAGATTGTCAACTCGGCCTGCGAGTTGCGGTTCAGGACATAGACCAGTTTGTTTTTCTCGACAGAGGCAATCAGGCATGCGCGTCCCTTGGGATCCACTGCGAGATATTGACCGGGCACCACTCGCCGGATCCCAGACTTGCCGAAAGTCTCCAGGTGGATGCGGTTGAAGCGATTCTGGGAAGGGACGTATTCGATGATGGTGATCCGACCAGAATCAGACCCGATTATAATGTAATCTATACAAGAATTGTTCAGCATATTTCGAGGAACCAACAGACAGCATCAACGTCGCTGGCCGGGTGGGGCAGATTCCCGCCCTCTTCTTCAAGAAGCCGGCTCGGAAAACCAGGACCAGGGAGCTTGAAGAATCACTAAGTTGGACTCGTAAATTGCAAACCGGGACACAATGCAAACGTACCTTTATTGCTGCCAGCCAGCCTGAAAGCGGCCAGCGAGCGAATGATGCCGAAGACATCTTGCGAGAAGATCGGCGTGACCTTCCCCTGCGCCGGATCAGGGCGATGGATGGTCAGTTTGGAGCCGGTCGCCGTGACGATCTGTTGTTCCTTGGTTCCTGCGAACTGTCCCAGTATGGCTTGTGTGACGGCTGTGGGAGGCTGGATCGTCAGGGAGTACATAAACATATGCGAGGTGGTAGCCATGGCGGGCAGCGGGCAGTGTTTTCTTCCCCGGCGTTAGCAGTCCCAGAGTTCACGACGCGATTGCAGTCCAGGTGATACGACTAGCACCAATGTCCCATTGCTGCTGGACGGGGCCAGATGAGGGCGAGCTCCTAGTGTAAGAACTCGGGAGGCAAAGAAGGGTGTCGCGTCGAAGCAGGCTGAGGATGTGTAGCTGTGGAGCTTTCGTGCAAAAATTCCAGTGCGCAGGGAGTCACCTGACCCGTAACGATCGGATTCGACCGCCTTCTGGCATTATTACATAAGATGGATGATAGCACATGGAGCATCATCGGTAAAGATAAGTCTGTCCACTCTCTCACCTCTTCCTCCTCCTTTCACTTGGCTATCTCTCTCCCCTTCTCATCTTCTTTGTTTCTTACCGGGCGCTATCCTCGGCAGGCCATTGCCTTCCCTCTGACTGTATCCTCCCTCCCTCTTCCTTCAGCGCTGAGCCTCAACCCCACACTTCCGGTCACCTCAAGTGCTTTACCTCTCTATTGCCACCATGGCCGACGATGCTGGCACAGCCGATGATACATCCATCACTTTCACTGTCAAGTCCTCTACCGATGCCAAATTCACTCTGACCCTCCCGCTCTCTACTCCGGTGTCGGAGCTCAAGGAGAAGCTCTCAAGCTCCGAGTATGCGGATACTCCGGCAGAACGGCAGCGTTTGATCTACTCTGGAAGAGTGCTCAAGGACAGCGAGACATTGGAGACCTACAAAATTAAGGATGGGCACACCATTCATTTGGTGAAGAGTGCGGCCAGCAACCAGCGCCAAAACCCGGCTGCCCAGTCGACTAGCAATGCCCCTGCGGCTGCTGCTGGCACTACCGGCCAGCCTGCGACTGGTGTCCCTACCAATCTTGCTGCTGGTACGGGCAACAACCCTCTCGCGGGTCTGACGGGTGCCAGATATGCTGGGTTTGCTCAACTGCCCGGCGCGGGTCTTTTCGGCCCAGATGGCGGGGTAAGTTGATCTCAAGCCTTCTGGAACTTGTAGACTGACAATTGGAATGCTTAGATGGGCCCTCCTCCGGATACCGAATCGATGCTGAACATGCTGGATAACCCTCAAGTTCAATCGAGCCTCAACGAGGCCCTGCAAAACCCCGCCATGATCGACATGATGATTAACCAAAATCCCATGCTCCGTGATATGGGTCCGGGTGTGCGACAGATGATGCAGAGTCCGGAGTTTCGCCGTATGTTGACCGACCCCAACTCGCTCCGGCAAATGATGCAGATGCAGCGTGCAATGGGCGGTGGTGGACTTGGCGGCGAGAGCGCATTCCCTGCGCCTGGCGTGACAAATACAACCGAGGATGGCCAGAACGCACAGCAGCAGAATGCGCAGGCCAATCCATTCGGTCAAATGGCGCAGAACCCCTTCGGAAATCCCTTCGCGCAACTCTTTGGTGGCAATCCTTTTGGAATGCCGCCCCCGACTTCCGATACAAACGCTGGTGGCAACACTCAACGCGAGGGTACACAAAATCCCACCCCTACCACCTCTGCCGAGGGCACCACTAGCACCGAGGGTCAAAATGCACAACCGCCTCAGAACCCGTTTGCTTCTCTGCTCAACCCCGCTCTTTTCGGTGGTGCTGGTCAAGGCAATGCTGGTCAAGGTGGTCAAGCGGGAATGAACCCTTTCAACCCTCAGCAGAACCCATTCCTTCGTGATCCTGCCATGCTTCAACAGATGATGCAGGCGATGGGCGGAGGTCAGGGTGCAGAAGGTGGTGCCAATCCCCTAGCATCTTTGTTCGGCGGTGGCGGCGGGTTCGGTGGTGGTGGTTTTGGTGCCCCTCAACCGCCGGATAATCGGCCCCCGGAGGAGAGATATGCAGAGCAGCTCCGCCAGCTGAACGACATGGGATTCTATGAGTTTGAACGGAACATTGAGGCGCTGCGCCGAGCTGGTGGTAGCGTGCAAGGAGCCGTGGAGTATCTTCTGACCCACCCGTCATGAAGTATTCACATGCTGCTGCCTTGGGGGTTGTCTTTCTTTTCTTGTGACCATATTCAGGTCCTGTTTCCCACAGTGTATTTTCATGGCCTCCCCTTTTTTTGATTTTCCGATCTCGGCGATAGCGACGGTCTGCTTAGTGGTTATGACTTTCTCATTCCCCTTTCGACATGCCTCATCAATGCAAATCACATCTTTCTTCTTCTTTAGATCTGCTGGTGGTAGCTTGGTTATCTGGGTCAGTACTATAACAGTCCCCAACCCCACCCCCCTTTTTTTTTTTTTTTTTTTTTGCGACTATCTGGAATTGATATAGATCGCACTCAACATATGACTTTGCATTGTCCATCCTTAAAGATAACTATACCTTCTCTATGCTCTATCTCAGTCGAACAAAGAAAGATCGGACGGAAATGAACCAGCAAACTATTATTCTAATTTGATTCACAACACTTTTCTTATGGACGGGAGGCATAGTACAAACGGTCATGCTAGTCCTAGTCGACATTATTTTTGCAGAAAGGTTGTATGTATCGCGTAGTTGTAGCTAGCGTATTTTAGAAAGAGAAAGAAAATAATTATCTCCAAAAAAAAAAAAAAAAAAAAGGATGCCCACTGGCGGAATCGAACCGCCGATTCATCATGTCGGGCTTCATACGAGTGACGCGTTCTACCACTAAACTAAGCGGGCGTTGTTACTCAGCTTTTCCTGTTGTCAAAAATATCACAACATCCCTACAATTCCTACTTCGGATGTAGTGCTCACCCGGCGTCCACCTCCTCAGATTCTAATTCTATAGACGGCTTTCACCCTTTGATGGTCAACTAAGGGTCCCACTGTGTTTCTTTTCATTCTCTGCCAATTCTTGTGATTTCCATGGATTTTTGATGCTGTTTTCTCTAGTAGAATCGATATCATGCAGAAATCTACGCTTTACAATACAAGTGTAGAGCTGGATGATGCAATGAGACTGAAATAGACGGTGAACGGGTGAGATGGAGCTTAGAAACTAATTATAAAAATTATAGCATAATTAGATTAAATTCGCATTCATAGAAACGGCCGACAAGTAGTCGGTTTCCTGTCTATGTGATCGTGCACATGTACTAATGTCTCATAGATTCGTCAAATATCCCTAACCCTTAGATCCAACCTCGTTGTAGGATAGCTGCCCCTCACACCCTGTTCTGAATTACGACCACATCGTTGTAATCCCAGTCCAGGCTCCAGTTGCAAGCTGAACAACCAGCAAATTGATGGTTTACCGAGACGAAGTCGCCAGCCTTGTGCACTTGGTCCGTCGCAGCCGCAAAGCCCGGGTTATGGTCAAAAATATACCGCCGCTCGATAATCTGTTTGTGATCCACACTAGCCGGGTGCCAGATTGCAAGAGAGCTTTCATCATCAATGACAATGAGATTTTTGGCTTGGATATCGTAGCTTGTACGTACAATTTACATCCATATCCATTTTTCGCACTCCTAGATCTCCGAGGTCGATGATTCGATGTCTAGTGTGAATAAGTTATATTCCATCTGCAGAGCGGCAATGGAATGGACGGAATGCGCCCGACGCAGCGTGATTGCTGAGACCTCTGACAGACGGAGATATCCAATCTTTCCTTGTCTGTGAAAATGGGAGGTTAGAAATCGCCTGCTTGGGTGCTATTTGCAGATTGTTCAGTCCTACTTCTTCGGCTCTACCATGGCTCCGACAATCTTTTTAATGGGCGTGACCCATTCCATCCGATGACTGTAGTAAAAGTCAATGGTGTCCACTGCGATTCTTTGGAGGCTCTTTCCACATGCAGCCTTCACGTACTCCTGATCAGTCCGAGATTTGTAACTTCCTTCAGGCTGGCGCTGGAGCCCAAACTTGGTAGCTAGGAAAATGTCCTCGCGCTTGCCAGATCGCTTAATCCATTCACCGACGACATCCTCGCTGTCAGCGTAAATGTCGGCCATGTCCCAAAAATGCAGTCCGGTCGCATGTGCATCTACAAAAAGGCTATTTTCTCGTCGAGTGTCCCAGCTGGTCCGTAGAATCCGCCGAGGCTTCCGAAACCGAGACCGACGGCAGTGACTTGGGGCCCATCTCGGCCCAGGGCTCGCATGGGAAGAGGCATATTAAGTCGAGAAACGTTGAAAGAAGACAAGGGGAGAGGAGAGAGCTTGAGCTAGTTAGAGCAATACAGATGAGAGTTTAATATCCATAAATTCCGAATGCTGGTCATCATACTAGGTGTGATGAGCTATAGCCGTTCGGCTCCCCGACAAATAAGCATCCCGGGGAAAATATTCAACCGACTGAGAACCCATGTTCAAAATAGATACGTTAGATGGTACGTTAATTTCTTGACTGAGAAGTTCTCGAGATAAAACCAGAAAGATATCGATTGACTCCTCTTGTCGGATGTCTTTGAATTTAGCAGTATAGTTGTAGTGTCGTTCGGGAGCATCGAATATATATATCCTCGCTACATGGCTATCCATTTTCTCTCCCATTCCCCTCCAGGAATAATAATCCCTTCATTCATTCACTGATTCCTTCCAAGTACACATTAACAACTATACTCCCCTATACTCCCCACTCCCGCCTGATTGGCTGTGCACCAATGCTTATTTCTGCTCCATTTTCCTGCTGATTACATAACCCATGTTGACACGGTGGACCAGGTCTCGATCACTCTCCTGTTTTCTTCTTTTCCTCCAATCCCGCTTCTCTTCATCTTGTTTGTTTCTAGTGACCATCTCCTCGATCTCGGTCCCTGTGGCATTCGGTGCCAGTTACACTCGTTCTCTCCACCCGATCCGTTGGGGTCTTCGTTGGCCCGTGAGCTGAACCGCTCGATCCCTGGCCTTGGCCTTGGTTGCGGTGCGAATACTCGGTGCTACGAGGTCCATCATCCTGGATCCGCACCCCACTCATATCTGAGACCTTCTACCGCTATCGCCAGGAAATCGAATCGCCACTCACAGCTCGCACGAGGCTGACTGCGACAAGTCAGTGATCTACACGCCTTCGTCCCACCCGCCGCCTTTCTCGCCCCGTTTGATCTGCATGCTCCTTTTTTTTTTTCTCTGAGCAGTGTGAGGAAGGTTATTCCTTTGATTCCAATATTCGCAATGAGTTCTCGAGTACCACGCCCTCCCAACATGGCGCTATGGCTGTTGTTGTTTGTGTCTTACGCCTGGGCATTCTATATCCCTGGTAGGTGTTGAGAGCTGGATTGCTGGCTTGTACCTGCAGCACTGACTAGGGTAATTTCCCTCCAGGTTACTCCATCACTCGCTACAATGATGGCGATCCGATTCCTCTCCTTGTCAATAAAATCTTCTCCGACCACACGCAACTGCAATATGCCTACTACGACCTCCCCCTTGTCTGTCCCCCGAGTGGCAGAAAACATGGTGGTTCGCCCTTCGGATCTGGGCAGAGCATCTCTCTCAATCTTGGCGAGGTGCTTCGCGGAGACCGCATCATGACGTCAGATTTCGAGCTGCAGATGGGCAAGGATGTCGAGTGTCGGTCACTCTGTACCCGTGAAATCAGCCGGTCGGATGTCAAATGGGCTCGCCAACTCGTCAGGGATGGATATGTGGTCGAGTGGATTGCGGATAACCTGCCAGGAGCTACGAGATTCGTGACGGTTGACCGCAGCCGCAAGTATTATGCCGCTGGGTTCAAGCTGGGCAACCGAGACATCTCGCCGACCACCGGTCGCCCGCGATACTTCATCAACAATCACTTTACCATCCTGATCCGATGGCGGAGTCAGCCAGAGGGAGGGAAGGTCATTGTTGGATTCGAGATATACCCCAAGAGTATCAGTGCAGAGAACCGTAATGAAGACGGCTGCCCGAAGGTCGTCCACCAGGAGCAAGACGGACTGCAGCTATACATTGCACCCGACACATCCCGACTACGCGAGAAATACCCCGGGTCGTCGTACATCCCCGAGGATGATGACGAAGATGACGGCGCCACGTTGAAGATCCCTTACACGTATTCGGTCTACTTCCGCGAGGAGAAGGATATCGACTGGTCGAACCGTTGGGACCTATACTTCACCAACCAGGAAGAGGGATCGATGACCCACTGGCTCGCGATCGTCAACTCTCTGACCATCTCCACCGTGCTGGGTGTGACCGTCTTTGTCATATGGAGTCGAACGGTCCAGGGCGATATCAAAGGACGTGGCGATGGGGCCATGGAAGAGCGGAAGCTTAAGGTGCAGTCCAGGCGGAAGACTGGTCGGCATGCAGACAAGAAAGGGGAGAGTCTCTTGGATCAAGACCCAGACGTGGAACACGAGGCAGACATGTCCTCGGACGACGAGGCCTTCGAGGATACCAGTGGCTGGAAGCTTCTTCATGGCGATGTCTTTCGGACGCCTGCCTACAGCGGCCTCCTTGCTCCGCTGGTCGGCTCGGGCATGCAGTTATTGTTCATGGTGACAGGCCTGCTTTCCCTTAGCTGCTTGGGAGTGCTCAACCCCAGCTTCCGTGGTGGCTTCGTCAGTGTCGGAATGGGTCTGTTCGTCTTTGCCGGCCTTTTCTCCGGCTACTTCTCGGGGCGACTATACAAGACCTTTGGTGGAGCAGCCTGGCGGAAGAATACTCTCATCACCGCGCTGCTTTTCCCGGGATTGTCGTTCTGCCTTGTCCTCATCCTCAACTTGTTCGTGTGGGCCCAATCATCTAGCACGGCGATCCCGTTTAGTACCCTCATCGGCCTGCTTGCGCTCTGGCTTCTCATTCAAGTTCCGCTGGTGTACATTGGTAGCTGGTATGGGTACGTGCGAGTGGCACCGTGGGAACACCCGTTGAAGACCAATGCCATTCCGCGACAAATCCCGCCGCAGCCGTGGTATCTCCAGAATCTTTATGGGCCTGTCCTCACTGGTTTGATACCATTCGCCGTGCTGTTTATTGAACTACTGTTTGTGTTCAAGAACCTCTGGCAGGACAAGAGTGGTTACTACTATGTCTTTGGCTTCTTGAGCGTGGTCTCGGCAATCCTCGTCGTCACGGTCATTGAGGTGACTGTTATTGCCACATACAGCCAGTTGTGTTCCGAGGTGAGTGCCTCCCCCTCCCAACGTCCAAGATCTTCAAGCTGACTTTCGATGTAGAACTACCACTGGTGGTGGCGGAGCTTCCTGGTTGGAGGCAGTAGCGCATTCTGGATCTTTGCATACTGTATCTGGTTCTATATGTTCAGGCTCCACGTCACCGGATTCGTGTCGAGTCTACTGTTCTTCAGCTACAGTTTCCTCGCCTGCACGGTTTACGGTCTGTTGACGGGCACCGTCGGATTCCTGGCTGCATACGCCTTCGTCCGGCGTGTTTATAGGTATGTTTTCATCAGCTGGTGATCAAACAGGAGACTGATAGGATACCAGTGCGATCAAAGTTGATTAACATCCACCGGTTGACACGAATCGACTCGTACATGAACTGTTTTTGTTTCCCTTTTCCCTTTGAATGATTGGATCTGTCTGATAAGCATCGGTGATGTGTTTCCCACCACGGCGTATATCGTTTTATTTACTCCTCCGGCCCGGCCTGTTCTGTTATGTATTTTTCTGCGAGTGTCCCTTTAGCGAGTGCAAATCCAACTTTTTTATGGTTCACCTGAAACATTTCCATGGCGACCGTGGTAGTTTGTTGACTGCACACTCATCCCTCTTTGTGCTCCTTCCACAACCCCAGTCCTTCGCTGCCTTTCCTCGGTCTTTCCTTCCTCTCTTCCGCCCTCACTCACCAAAGTCTTTCGCTTCACCCTTTTACCCCCACTCATCCCTTCCTTCACCCCAGACAGTCTTGAGTTGCGACCACGTCTGTCTGATATTTCCTCTCTTTCCCCCAGACAAGACCAGACCGAAACCAACCAGCGCCAGGCTCAAGCCCGCCTGCTTCACATCTCTGCCATCCTCACAACAAAGACGCCATGTCACCTCCTCCCCATCGACACCTGGCGACAGGAAACCAGCTGGGCTCCATTGTTCCAACTCCACTCTATTACGACAAGCTCAGCAAGCTGGTTCTGTCCGCCGAGGAGATGAAAACGGAGGGATACAAGGTTACGGAAATCGCTTCTGGCGACCTCCTGCGAATGAGACGCTGCAAGTTCTGTCGCAGTTTGTTTTCTCTCTCTTTTGAAACGACTTCAGTCAGTTAATGTTTACTTTGCAGAGCGCGTGACCAAGCAGAAGAACAAGAAGGAGAAAAAAGATGACAGCAAGAAAGAAGATGGGAAGAAAAATGGTCAGGATAAGGAAAAGTCACTGGGCGATCAGCAGACCGCAGCAGACCCGGCGACTCCGCCGAAGAGCGAGGTGGATTCTTCTCAGGTATCTCCCCAGAAGGATTCCTCGTCTTCTTCTAGTAGTTCTGACAATTCTCCCATCAAGTATGTCATCACCATCGATCCCGAGACGGAAGAGGTGACCGTCCACACGGAAGCCATCTCGGAGGAAGAGCACGCGGAACGCGAGAAGGCTCAGAACGAAAAGGTCAAGAAGAAGCCCACGTGTCAGAGCCATCCCGGCAGGGTGCACTACAAGGTGAGTTATTTTCCGCCACCGATAGTTACAGACATAGTAACGAGCAACGCAGAAATGGACCTGTTGCCAGAAACCTGGGCCCATCCCGGGATGTGTCGAGCGAGATAAACACGATGCCTATGACGAGGACAGTGTGGGTCGTCTCGAGGACGAATGGAAACTTTACGAGACTCCGCGGTTTGTGCGCGGCGCACGGCTGGCCATTGCCCTAGACTGCGAGATGGGTGTCACCATGAAAGGCGAGTCGGAACTGATCCGGATCAGTGCGGTGGACTACTTCACCGGCTACGTCCTGCTGGATACGCTGGTGTATCCCGCCGTGCCCATGCTGCACCTCAACACCAGGTACTCTGGGGTCAGCTGGCAGATGCTCAACCACGCACTGGCGACGCGCAGATGTCTTGTGAGCCGTGAACAGGCGCGGCAGCAGCTGTGGCAGTTTGTGGGACCTGAGACCATCGTTATGACGCACGGGGGCGCGGCCGACCTGCTAGCCTTGCGGTGGATCCATCGTCGCATGGTCGACACATTTCATGTCGATGGCACCCATGAGAATCCGGAGACGGGCCGCTCGCTGAAGAACTTAGCTGCGGTTCGATTGAACCGGCGGATCCAGGAGGGAAGCCGGGGCCATGACAGCATCGAGGATGCGATGGCGTGCCGGGAGCTCACCCATTGGTATATGGAGCATTTGGCTACACGGGCCACCGAAGCTGCTCCAGCTACGAGTTAGTTCGAAGCCAGGAATTCGGGACGGGCGTTGCTTAGGGCTTGCTTAGCGTGCGGTAGTGGGCTATCCTGGGACTTGTTTTTATTTGACTCCTGAGATTATCCCTTCGTATTACTTTCCCTACAATCCTCTACAAATCTCCAATGTTTCCTGCTCTCAGACCACATAGCCCCTTAGGCCTCCCCCCTCCCCGTGATGTGATAGCCCCCTCTGATATCAGTGGCGAGATGTCTCCCGAGTGTTGCACCAAGGAACTCAGCCTTGATTGCGCCATACTGGATCGGGTGAAACCATCCAGCCTAGCAAGGTGTGGCCCCGGAGTGGAGCGGCACCGGATCTTCTAGACGTAATGGTACCGCGAGCCAAAATAGCGGTGACGCTGTTACCCGGCCGCAAAATCCGGGGTGGACGGGCAGACCGCCCCCATGGCGTGCTCGCACAGGGAGATGAGAAAGCGGGCGGAGCGATGAGGTGATAGCAGGGGCGGTACAGGATGCATTTTGCAGAACGTCTCCTGTCTCTTGCTCTGCCGTGTCGTTATCCACCGACTCCATCGCACGCGGGCACTTTTTCAATAATATTGAATCGGATCCTCCACCTGGCTGCTAACAGAATTTGCTCCTTCGCTTCGCCTATAGTGCCCTTATCTGGCCCCTGATTGGGCGGCCAGATAAGCAAGTGGAGCTTCCCACGGGCCTAGCCCAATCAGGCAAGTTATGACACGAGCCGGTGGATCCTGTGGTATTGGGCCATACCAGGGTCTGAACAGGCACATCTTGACAACCACACCACCACGAGGCGAGTGTCTTCAACTCCGGCACTGGCGCTTGATCAACTAGAGTCCCCACGTCTTCTCCAGATTTGTTGCAGTGACTATTTTATAGCCCTTAATGTGAACCAAATGGGCCCGTCATTACGTCTGCACCCCTGTATTGCGGCTGTAACTCATCCACTACGCATGCGGTCCAAGCCAAGTGGCAACCCTCGCCCCCTCTGGGACTCTTCGGGATTGAGTCGCGCGGTGCAAGTGCTTTCGACTGACCCCTCCATTGTAGCGCGTGACCAGGCTGCTGATCGTTTTCTTCTTTTTCTTTCTCTTTCTATTCGTCGAGGGGCTTTGCAATCAGCGAAATGGTGAACGAACGGTATACTCCCTTATCCGCACTAACGGTACTGCCGGTACCGACCGTGACGCATCTCCTGACGATCGATCACACCATCGCACAGCACGATGGTGCTATGTTGCGCCTTCAACTGGCTACGACGACGTCAGCCCCAGATCATCTAGATTGTCCCCTGATCTCCCTTGCAGGGGGCGGGAGCTACTGTACTTTTTTTTATAAAAATATTCTGTTAGGTGTTCGGGTGGTGCCATTATTATTATTCGGTGATACATACAAGATACTTGTAACTTTGACTAACAGCCGATCAATAATACCGTCTATACTTCCCGTCTATCGTTCTCTTGCCCCATTTAATTTTTTTTTTTTTTTTTTTTTTTTTACCCATTCTTTCAGTTGTTCCCCACATCCACGGCCTCGTTCATATATCAACCCTCGCCCTCCTCCGGCTCTTCCTTTTTTCTCTCTTCCATCTCTTTATCCCGCCTTCTCACTCTCCTCTGGTCACCCTTCTCCCCCACCCCCAAGAGACCGCTACCATGGAGACTAAGAAGCCCAACATCCTGTACATTATGGCGGACCAGATGGCCGCACCCTTGTTGTCGCTGCACGACAAGAACTCGCCCATCAAGACGCCCAACCTGGACCGTCTCTCGGCAGAAGGTGTCACATTTGATTCGGCGTACTGCAACTCGCCGCTGTGCGCTCCGTCACGCTTTGTAATGGTCAGCGGCCAGCTGCCCTCCAAGATTGGCGCCTATGATAATGCAGCGGACTTGCCCGCCGACACCCCAACTTATGCTCACTATCTCCGCCGTGAGGGTTACCACACTGCTCTTGCTGGCAAGATGCACTTCTGTGGCCCGGACCAGCTGCACGGCTATGAGCAGCGTTTGACCAGCGACATCTACCCCGGTGACTACGGATGGTCCGTCAACTGGGACGAGCCGGTGAGTAAGCCCAAACTGAAAATTAAGAAAGATTGGTAATCTGAACGATTCTCCACAGGAAATCCGTCTGGACTACTATCACAACATGTCCTCGGTCATGGAGGCCGGGCCCGTGGTGCGCACTAACCAGCTTGATTTCGACGAGGAGGTCATCTACAAGTCGAAGCAGTACCTGTATGACCATGTACGCACCCGCACCGACCAGCCGTTCTGTTTGACGGTGTCGATGACGCACCCGCACGACCCCTACGCCATGACTAAGGAGTTCTGGGACATGTACGAGGACGTCGACATCCCGCTGCCCAAGAACGGCGCCATCCCGCACGACCAGCAGGACGCGCACTCGCAGAGGGTCCTGAAGTGCATTGATCTCTGGGGCAAGGAATTGCCCGAGGAGAACATCAAAGCCGCTCGCCGCGCCTACTACGCCGCCTGCACCTACGTCGACACCAACATCGGCAAGCTGCTCAAGGTGCTGAACGACACCGGCCTTGCGGATGACACCATCATCGTTTTCACCGGTGACCACGGTGACATGCTCGGCGAGCGTGGCCTGTGGTACAAGATGACCTGGTTCGAGAACTCGGCCCGCGTGCCCATGATCTTCCACTACCCCAAGAAATTCGCCCCCAAGCGCGTGTCCGAGAACGTGTCCACCATGGACCTGCTGCCCACCTTTGCGCAGTTGGTTGGCTCGCCCATCATCCCCGAGCTGCCCATGGACGGTGTCTCGCTGGCTCCCTACCTGGATGGCTCGGAGGGCCCCAAGACCGACACCGTGTACGGCGAGTACATGGGCGAGGGCACGCAGGCCCCGCTGATTATGATCCGCCGCGGCCGCTGGAAGTTCATCTACTCGACCCTGGACGCACCGATGCTGTTCGACCTGGTCAGCGATCCCGAGGAGAAGGTGAACCTGGTGGCCGGCCTGCCGGTTCCCTCGGCGTCTTTCGAACCCGCGGTCGTCAAGCCCGTTGCTACCGCTCTGGCCCCCCGGCCCCTGCCCACCCCCATCGAGAGCCCTCGCGCATCGCCGGCTCCTCTGCGCGGCAACCACGCCTCGTACCCCTTCCCGGGAGGAGTGACTCCCCCGCGCACCCCCAGCCCGTCCAAGCGGGGCACCATGCCCGCCACCCAGAACCCAGCCAAGCTGCTGGCCTTCTTCATGGAAGAAGTCCACTCCAAGTGGGATCTGGAGAAGATCCGCCAGGACGTGCTGACCTCGCAGCGTCGCCGCCGCCTGGTCTACTCGGCCTTGATCAAGGGCACCCCGCACTTCTGGGACTGGGAGCCGCGCGTCGACCCCAGCACCCAGTACGTGCGCAACCAGGGCAAGGGCGTGCTGGACGACGTCGAGTTGATCTCACGCTGGCCTCGCGTGCTGCAGCAGGCGGCCACTGCCAATGGCATCTCCACCTAAAAAAAAAATCCTTCCATCGGAGCATGTTCATCTACGCCTTGACATCGTTTTGGTCTTTTTCTTGCGTTTGAGCACCTCTTTTTTATTTATTTTTTTTTGGGCTCATTCATCATTTCGGGCTTTTTGTTTTTTATGATTTTACATCAGCAAGGCGCTTATACCCGGGAGCATCTCTTTTTTATTTGTCCCAAATTTGCATCATCTGTGTGGCGGGCGCTGCTTCTACATGGGTTTTTGAATTGTATATTTTTCAACTTCGCCGTTTTCCCGGGTTTTTGTGTGCCTGTGTCTTAAGGGTGTATTGGGTCTGATCTGGGGTTCGTTCTGGTCTTGGTTATACAGTGTGGATGAACATATGACTTCTGAACAGTTGAACAGATTGACAAAGTACATTATTCTAGTTACAGCAATATAATTGTCTCCGTCTAGCTATACCGTGATCTTCCTACTACTGTAAACCCTAGACTATAGTACTAAATGCAAATTCCGGGGATGGATCTATATGATGATGTCATGCTGAGCTTCTAGTGCAACCCAAACCGCACGACATGCATACGATACATCGACCACAAGTATACTTCTCCTCAATCAAAAGTACTTTCTGCAGTCCAGTACAAAAGCACAATAACTACATACTCCAACTCCAACCCCATTGACCCCACACAACCCCGCTAAAAGCAACAACCCCAACTCCTTGTGTCTCCACTCTCTCTTCTCTCCTCACCTCACTTCATAACTACCCTCCCTACTTACTACACTGCACTCCCACACCCAAGACCAGAAGCAAACGAAAAGAAAGACAAAAAAAGCAAAAATGCCCTCCCTAACAGTAGCAGTCTCCCAGTCGCGCACCCTCTCCACCCTCCCCGAAACCCTCTCAGCCCTGGAACGAACTACCGTCCTCGCCAGCCGACGCGGCGTCCACCTCCTCCTCTTCCCAGAAGCCTATCTAGGCGGGTACCCACGAACATGCTCCTTCGGCGCAGCAGTGGGATCGCGCGACCCGCTCGGCCGAGAACAGTTCCTGGCGTATTTCAAGGCCGCCGTGGATCTGGGCGATACGCCCGCCGGCGCCGGCGATGATTGGGTTCAGCGGAATCTGGAGGTGGCGCCCGGCAAGTCGCATCGTGGCGACGGGACGCGAGAGTTTTTGGAGAGGGTTGCGAGCGAAACGGGGGTTTTTTATTGTTACGGGGTTGGTGGAGAGGGCGGGTGGGAGTTTGTATTGTGCTGTGGTTTATGTTGATCCTGCGCGTGGGGTTTTGGGGAAGAGGAGGAAGGTTATGCCGGTCAGTAGTCCAGTCGACCTCCCTATCAGAAACTCACTGACGATGTGTCTAGACCGGCTCGGAGCGACTCATCTGGGCCCAAGGCTCCCCCTCCACCCTCCGCGCCGTAACAACAACCCTCAACGGCATCCCGCTGACCCTTGCCTCGGCCATCTGCTGGGAGAACTACATGCCGCTCCTGCGCCAGAGCCTGTACTCACAGAACGTGAACATCTACCTGGCTCCCACGGCGGATGCGCGTGATACCTGGCTGCCGCTTATGCGGACTGTCGGCGGGGAGGGCAGGTGTTTTGTGCTCTCGGCGAACCAGTGCGTGAGGAAAGACGAGCTGCCCGAGTGGGTTTGTGGTGTGGCAGACCCAGAGAACAGGGCGCAGGTTCAAGCGGAGAATAAGACTCAGCCTCAGATTCAGGCAGGGGGGAGGAAAATGTCTGTTACGGCGGAGGGACCGCATGAGATTGTTTGGCCGCAGGCTCAGGTTGAACAAGAGGATCAGCCCTTGAAGAGGCGTATGTCTATTTCTTCCCCCCCCCTAACTATACACCTTCAAAGACTAAGACTATATACATTGCTAACTCTCACGCTAGAATCATCATCAGACTACATCTGTCGCGGCGGCAGCTGCATCATCTCGCCCCTGGGCGACGTCCTCGCCGGCCCCATCTGGGAAGTCTGCACAGACGACGCGCCCGACAGCCCCGACGCAGCGGTCATCACGTCGCCCGGTGCGCCCACCACAGAGGCAGGTAAGAACGCCGTTGCGGCTGGCGACGGACTGGCCATTGCGAAGATTGATCTGGATGATTGCGAGCGTGGCCGATTGGACCTCGATGTTGCGGGGAGTTATTCGCGCAGTGATGCGTTTAAGCTGAGTGTGGAGGGATTGGATCTTGCACCGCCGCCGGTGTAACGAGTGGATTCTCTATCTGTTTTTGTTTTTTGGTGTGTTCGATTCAGATCAATTAAATCCAACTCCACTGTTCCTACCATGTAAACATCCGCCAGCGAGTGAATAAAAGCATGGGATATCAATGTATCAGTCGTGGTCGTCATCGCTATGCGCGATGATGCCCTAGGTATCGGGGGGTGAACCCTGTTCCTTCTCCATATATACACCACACCACCTCTTAAGTTTTTCCATCCTCCGCTCTACTCGAGTAACCACACCGGAGCCTTATTCAACACATTCATCAAAGGCCCCTTATTGCGCACTTCGACGGCGACAAAGCCCGCAAACCGAATGCGCGGTACACTCTCGGCCTTGTCGTCCGACTCAGTCGCAGATCGACCACTCGGCCCACTAGCCGGCTTGCGGTGGCCCATCAACGCCCCGAGCATGGATGGCCTCTTGCGGTGAGGATGCACAGGTGAGGCAGCATCTCCTGCGACTGCTCCAGGGTTCGAATTTGATCCGGATGACGAGTCGGCTTCCACCGGTGCCCCTGCAGCATTGTGTTCCTCGTGTTCCTGCTCCACGGACAGGCGCGGCGCCTGTGGGATATGCGCCAGCGGCGGCAAACCGGGTTCGACCTTCATGTACGCGTCTTGAATGGGGACCCCGGGAGGGAAATACTCGACGCACACGTCGCGGGCTTCGAGCGGGATCTTCTCGGCGATGTTGATCGTGTTCTCGATGATCATGCGCACACCCGCCTCCAAACCCGGTAGGCCGGATTCGTGCAGTTGTCCACTGAGGAAAGAAGTAAGCTGCGCGACCAGATGTTCAACAAGGTCGGCGCGGTGGGCTTCGGCTGCAGGGCCAACGAGAGAATCACCCAGACCGTCAAAAGTCGTGCGGCGCCAGTTGGACAGTCGCGCCGCCATGTTCTCGCGGTCCTCTTCCGACTGCGGATGCGTCCCCTGTCGCCGCAGGTTCATCTCGAGGCTCTTTAGTTGCAGGCTCAGATTCGGCTCCAGGGCTGGGTGGAAATGTCGCTGGAACACCTCCTCCACCAGCCATCGGCTGATCACGGCGCGTCCCAACGCCGTCATTTCTTTCGTTCCTTTGTCGACCGCATCTTCAGTGACATAGCCGTGCAGCCAGTGCGGAATACCGCACCATTCCTTGCGCACTGAGAAGGCGAGGTCCTTGATTGCGCCGTCCAGTCGCTGGAATCGGTTGGTGTACTCGTTGTCATCCAGCACGGTACGCGACACCGCCATGCGCTGGTGCGCCACGGTGTTCTGAAGGTGCTGCACCTGCGCTTCCTTGTCGAAGTAGTACCGTTTGACCTTGGAGTATTTGGCCTCTTCTCCGCGATTAGTTACGGTGGAAACACAAGGTCATACGCCAACTTACGCAGCTCGTCATGTTTCTGTATCAGAGCACGAACATCCAGCTCCGAAATGTCCTCACGACTCCGGCTCGCATTGGACGAATTGGCATTCACGTTTGTGGGCGTTCTGCGGTCCGCCTCGGTTGGCATCGTGGGATTGACGCTGGCGCGACGACCCGAGTCCTGCGAAGGCGTGCCCGCGCGCCGCTCGTCCGACACTGGCCCTGGAGGCGTCTGCTGCTGCTGTGGTTGCGCCTGCTGCATCGCGTCAGGAACAGTCTGGGTACGTAACGGGGAAGCTGGCTCGGGAGTCTGCCGGGAAGGGGACCGTGCACTCAGGGTTGAACGGTCCTGCCGGTGAGCTGGGTGTAGTTCGAGGTCCGACTTGATTGGGGATGGGCGGCGCAATTGCTCGAGCAGCGTTGGGTCGGTGCTGGAACGGTGAAGCGGCGGGGGAGATTCAGTTTGTTGTTCTTGTTGTTGTTGATATTGTGGTTGGTCCGCGTGGGTCGGCTGTGGTGAACGCAGACCCCGGTAGGTTTGCTGGTGCTTCTGCTGGTAGGCTAGTGAGGCAGACCGGGGCTCATAAAGTTGCGTGGCCTCAAGGGAGCGGCCGTGTTGTGGCATAGAATACTGGTATTGGTCCTCGTCAAAGGGAGGAGAGGGCGAAGGAGGGAAACGCGGGGAGGTTGGGAGCGAAATAGGATGTGAAATCCGTTTGCCTCGAACGCTGACGGTCACACTGCGCCCTAAAAGAGCGGATGGCGAACGATGCTTTTTGAGACGACGAGACTGGGCGTGGTCAGGGGTGACAACAGTGCTGGTCGGGCGGTCGCGATCCTTCAAGTGGGGCTGGGTCTGGCTGAGAGAACGCTGCAAAGAAGGTGACGGCAAGGCCGGGTCGACGGTAGCAGTCGGGGAAGAAGGGGCCAGCCTGTCCTCGTATGCGGCGTCAAGGTCGGTGGGGTGGCGCGCGTACGGTTCGTCGGGCGGGGGTTGTTGGGCGTCGGAAGACAGAGAATCGGAAGACAGGAAGACAGGCGAAGGATGCTGGGCAGGGGACTTGGGCTTCCTGCTAAACAAGGGCATCACTGTGGCCGAGGGGTGAGAAGAGAAAGGAAAAGAGGTAGAAAAGCGTTCAAGGGGGGGGAACAGTCCCGTCAGATGGCGGGGCATTTGCTAGATCTATATATAGTTTACCTTCGACCCGATGTCAACAAAGGAATCATTCTTCCTCTGCTGCTTCTCTCACCCGAAACCGATACTGATCCCGTCGATCCAAATACACCACTTTCCCCTGCAGCCCTGCCTCTTCCACCACCCTTACAAAGTCAGCCAACGGACTGGCAAACACTTCATAATCATCGTAGTGGATGGGGATGGTGATATCCGGCTGAATTAACTGCATCAGCTGCAATCCCTGCTCGGCATCCATGGTCACCATCAACGCCAACGGCGCCATCGCGGGCGACGGGATCATGGTCCCGCCCAGATGCGCCAGCATCAGATCAATCTGCTGCCCGGCATACCGCCGCGGGATCTCTTTCAGCTCGTCGACCATCAGCGTGTCGCCTGAGATGTAGATGCGGTAGCCGCATTCAAAGTTGGCTGTGCCAGGCGCGCCGTGCCCTAGTTCGAGCATCCAGCCGTTCGTAGGCGGGACCTGGCAGAAGTTAGCAGAGAAACGGATAAGACGGAAGAGCCTACCGCATTGGCCAGCGCATTCAGCTTCTCCGCGATCGGGTTTGGAGGGACGTGCTTCCCCGGCATGCCGGTGACGCGCAGTCGAGCGTGTTTGCCTCGTCTCTTGGCTAGCGCGCCGTTAATCTCAACGAAGACTTGCTCGAACGGATTCAATGCAGATACGCAGGTGAACGAGTCCGCGCCCTTGGCTGTCAGATGGGCCTGCGCATGCGGGGTGGTGATGATGGGCAGGTCCCGGCGCAGGGAGGCCTCGACCTTTTGGTCAAAATGGTCGCTGTCCTGGTCAGTTGCTGCTGATGGTTGCGTCGGTAGCGCGAACCCATGTAAGTACGTACCCGTGATAGTGGGAGAGAAGCACCAAGTCGATCCTCGGCAGTTCATGCAAATCCACCGCGGGTTGAGTCCGGCGGGCGCTGGACACACCGGGCCCTAGATGGACGTGGTCGCCGGCGTGGAGGAAGTTGGGCTACAAGGTCCCATTAGCCATTGATATGTGCCATTGGACTCCAAGTTTATACATCGGTCATGAGACGGATCCCTGCCCATTCGCTGCTGCAATTAGGACCATCACTTAGGGCTACGGAGGATTTCGCACGAACATGATCGTCGTCGCCGTCCCCACAAAGAATAGTGACGCATTCTCCTCCCCAGAGGCCGAGGGATGGAGTTTGATCTCCTTGGCCGGCGGCAGCTCAGCCGGAACGTCCGCCGACGAAGGGAAGTCCCGGGTAGGAGGGTCCGGAGTCTGGGTGATGGTAATGCACTGCATGTTGGTGATGATGATAACGATGATAATGAAGAAGAATGAGAGGGATGGAACAGAATTTCTCTGTCCTTTTTACACAAGTCGACTCGTATACATGACGTCACGGTGAACCAAAAATAGTATTTCTCATTTATATCGGGTATTTTGTATGTTCACGTCGTACGTACAAAACAGGGCTGGCTACAGGCGTAAACCAAGTGGTACTCAGACAGGAGGCGGCCAACCATGCCTTGACCCGCTGTTCCGGCTGTGCAGCCCAAAAAATAACATCATTTTCAACGAAAGAAAAAGGTTAGTTAATTAGCAGACACCGTGTGTCTTGCCGGTCTTGCCCTGCAGCGAGTGCGTCTCATTCTGGTAGTGCGGGTGGGCGCGCTGCTGGTGGCGGGGATGAGCACGGTGGCTCCGCATGTGGCTGGACAGAGGTTAGCTTGTGCAATTTGGACGGAAAGGAAACCAAATACTCACGCCTTGTACTTGGACATCATGGCCTGGTCCATAGAATCCAGCGTCTGCAGGGCCAGCTTGAAGTCCTGAAGCAGGCTGTCACAGCGGTTCATGCTAAAGTCTTCGCGCACGACCACGCGCATCAGCTGCAGCTTTTCGCTGTGGGGGGCCATCGTGTACGCAGGCACGATCCATCCGCGCTCACGCAGCTGGTGAGCAACGGCAAACTCGTCGTACACACGGTCTGGGTTGGGCGGCAGGCGGAAAGCCACCAGCGGCAGACCCTCGCCCTGGCCCTGGCTCATGATGATCATGCCCATCTGGGTCAGCTGCGAGGCCATGTAGTCCGCAACGCGGGTCAAGTTGACCATGATGGACCGGTATCCGTGCTTTCCCAGGCGGATCAGCTGGTAGTATTGGCCAATGACGTGCGCAGCACCCTTGGAGAAGTTGAGGGTGAAGCTAGACTGGTCCGCTCCAAGGTAGTTGATGTTGAACACCAATTCCTGGGGCAAGAACTCCGGCGAGCGCCAGATAACCCAGCCGACACCGGGATAGACCAGGCCGTACTTGTGACCGGACACGTTGATGGACACCACCTTCTCCAGACGGAAGTCCCAGGGCAACTCCGGTTTGACGAAGGGGACGACGAAGCCACCGCTGGCGGCGTCGACGTGGATGGGGCAGTCAATGCCGCGCTCGACCAGCAGATCGTTAATGGCCTTGACGTCCTCGTACTCACCGGTGTAGGTGGTACCAATGATGGCACAGATACCAATGGTGTTCTCGTCCACCAGATCGACGGCCTCCTTGGGGTCGATCACAAAGCGGGTGTCGGTACAGTAGACATACTTCTCCTCGACATCGAAGTAGCGGGCCGCCTTCTCCCAGCAGACCTGGACAGCGCTGTTCATGACGATGTTGGGCCGCGAGTAGTCTTTACCCTCGGCCTTGCGCTTGTTCTGCCAGCGCTTCTTCATGGCCAGGGTGCCCAGCATAATGGCTTCGGAGGATCCAATGGTCGACGTACCCATGGCATTCTCGCCCGAAGCTTCGGTCGGGCAGTTGAACAGACGGGCGATCATGTTGACGCAGCGGTTCTGGATCTCGGCGGAGTGGGGGTATTCCTCGTAGTCGATGAAGTTCTTGCTGAAGGAGTCGGTCATGATGTCCTCGATCTCCTCTTCCTGCATCCTATCAGTGGCCGACCGCAAATTGTCCGAGACAATGACATCGTACCATATAGGTGGTGACGAAACTGGCCAGGCTGTCGAGGGATTAGTGGGTGTTATTCGGGTCGGTGGGCAGCGGTACTGACTTCAGCTTGGGGTTGCCGTCCAGACTCAGCTCGTCCTTGATCATGCGCGAGGCAATCTGGCGCGGCATGGAGTTCTCGGGCATCTCATGCTGGGGCATGTGGTCGGCGGCAAAGTGGCTGCCATAAACATTGGTGTAGAAGTCATCCTGGTCGGGGGGACCGCCAATGGAGTCGACCTGGCGGCTGGCGGGGTGGAAGACCTCGTCGTCCTTCTTGACAGTGGCGAGATGAACCATGGTGGTGATAATCGGGAGTAATTCGATCGGGGAAGAATAATTGAGAGAGAGAGAGAGAGAGAGGGAGAGAAGAAAGGAAAGAGTAAAAGGGGAAGAAGAGCGAGAGAAAGGAAAGAACGAAAGGAGGGGCAGTGAACAGCAGCAACCAGGATTCGAGCGGGGGACCAATAGATGACGCGGTTGAGTGCACTCGGAGATAGTCGTGGTGGTGCTTCAAGTATCAGCTCTGGACGAGGAACGGGCGAACAGGAATTAATTCCTTCGTTACGACTCCTACTGTTCTTTCCTTACGATGATATTCTTGATCTTTCCATTGCCGTGCTGCACCCCCGAAGCTTGGTCAAAGCTTGGCTGACGACGATCGGCGCCATCCTTGGATGGAGCCTTGGTACCGCGGTGTGCTACGGCAATGAATCGTGGACAAAGAGGCTGTTCTAGATCCGCCACGGTTCTATTTTCGACCGAGCTGTTACTCTGTATTTGTTGATGTCTACAGCTTGCTGCCGCGACTCAACTTCTCAACCTCCGCAAACTGGTAGTAATACTCCAAACTGCCCGGGTTCAGCAGCGTCCCCGACGGCTGAATGATCTTGCCCGACACAATCTGTTTCACCGGCAACTCCACTTTTTTCAGGTTGACCGTGGTCTGGGGGCGGAAGTACATAGTCAGTGCGTGTTTCAGCCTCCGGAAGAGGGCGGCGAGTGAGTGAACGTACCGGGATCTCGGGCGTCTCAAAGGTGAACATGGGCACATGGCGGGGGCTCAGCTCGCTACGAATGGCCCGATTCACTCGCTCCACCAGGCTGGCCGTGAACGCCGCCCCGGGCTTCATGAGCAGGAAGAGCAGCACCCGCTCATCGGTATCGGTGGGGCGCCGCTGGCCGACGCAGATCGAGTCGGCGATCTCGTTGGAAAATTGGCCTTCAATTACTCGATAGATCTCTGCAGATCCAAATCGCACGCCGGAGGGGTTGAGCACCCCGTCCGCGCGGCCATGAAACATGAGCTGTTTCGTGGTGGGATGGATTGAGACAAAGTCTCCGTGAGTCCACACATCTACTGGGTGGTGAGCCATTGATCCCCAAAAGGACAAGAGGCACCTACTGTCAAACCGAGCAAAATATGCGTCGTGGTACTTCTTCCCGCTGTCGTCGCCCCAGAACTGAGTGGGCATGTTGGGAAATGCAGAGGTAGCCACGAGCTCGCCAGGAACGCCCTCTTCCACCGGGACCCCCTTCACGCCCTGGCCTCCTTCGATCGTCGAATCGTAAACCTCCACCGGCACACCGAGACTGCATCCCGCGCATCCCCCCACATACACCGGGACAAGCGGGTTGCCAGTCCCAAAGCACCCAGCAAGATCAGTGCCGCCGGAGATATTGTTCAAGCGCACATGGGACGGGAAGCCGTCGTCGTAGAACCACTCGAACAGTGCATCCCGCAAGACCATGCCGGTGCTAGTGACCACCTTCAAGGCGCGCAGATCGACCAACTCGCGCGGCTTCAGGTTGGCTCGCTGTAGTTCGTGGAGCCATCGCGGAGATATTCCCAGATGTGTTACCCTGCTCGACGTTTAGAAAAAGCTTTACCATGCCAAAATCATGCACTTACTTCTCTTGAGCGGAAATGTTCACCAATGCCATGACATCCGGGATAAATGGACTACCGTCGTAGAGCACCACCCTCGACCCGAATAGCAGAGTCTGCATGGCGGACAGATACATGATCCAGCCAGTCGTAGTATATTGCAATGCAACGCTTTCTGGGCTCAGTTCACTGTGCAATCCTCCTTCCTTGTGGGCATTCAGGAGTACGCCTCCCACAGAATGGACGATACACTTGGGCTGGCCTGTCGTGCCGGACGAGTAAACCACCAGAAAAGGATCTCGGAAGGCGACCCGCTCGAATTCAAGACGATCATTCCCCGGTCCTGCTCTTGCAAGATAGGCGGAGAGCGTACATGTCTTGGGGATATGGTTGATGTCAGCGGGACTGGAAGAAAATCGTGGCTGCGAGACAATGCCCTCAAACTCGGCGACCGACTCCATGCCGCCCACGATATCTCTCATCTTGTCTCGTAAGTCAATTTTCTTCCCGTTATAGACAGCCTGGTCATCCATGAACAGCCACCGCGGCCGAATTTGCAGCAGCCGATCCAATATGCCCTTGACCCCCATGTCGGTAGAACTGGATGAGAAGATGGCACCCAGGGCAGTCGACGCCAGGAAGACCAGCAGGGTATCAATACTGTTCGCTGCACACAACGCAATGCGATCACCCTTCTTCACCCCATTCGCCTTCATAGCCTGCATCAATACGCCCGTCTTCCTCCTCAACTCTGCCCACGAAAGATGCACCGCGTCCTTCGCCGCGCCCTCACGAACTTCCGTGACCGCAATCTTCTCGTCTTCTTTCCCAGTCTTATCGCCAGCATAGTGCGAAAACAGCAGGTTCTCCGCGAAGTTCAGCCGAATCCCAGCGAACCATTCAGGCACGCTATCCATGCGTGCGGACTCGTCCACAACCTGGCTGTAAGATCCCTCATGGATGAGTTGGAAGTAATTGAAACAAAAGTCCCAGAATGCAGTCCGGTTCTGGATGGAGTAGAGATACATCTCCTGAAATGAGTCCAGTCTCTGCCCAGCGGTCTTGGCCAGCTCGCGCTGGAAATGGGCCATTCGCGTCGACTCGGGGGAGGGGTGTTGCCATAGTTTCCGGGGGGTGAGGGACGCCATAATTGTTGGAATAAGAGATAGAGGGATGTTCAGACAATTGCAGGAGCTCTAGCTACTCTAAAAGCTGAAGCTGTTCTTATTAGTAGTATTTATCCTCACAGCCGAGGCCTACGGCGGCCCGATCTCCATCCGCTTGGCGCTGTGGGGAATAAGCCCCGCGCGGGATCTATCGAGAAGGCAAGGAGACGGATTAGCCCTATAGACCAACCTTGGTCATCGCTTGATCATGAATTCTGTTGTTCAGATAGGCAGAAAGAGAGAGCATCCGATCACTACTACATATCTGAAAACAGAACTTGGCAATATTTGTTGAGGGTGGCGAAGCTTTTTCGCGTTCGAAATATGGACTTAAAAATGCTAGTTCTTTTACGTTACTATACTGGCTCAAGCCATCCATGGACTCTATCAACTATAATTTTCAATATTTATAAGATTGTAGGATCATTTCCCTCAATTCCAATATGTTGGAGGTCAACGCTTTTAAGCGTTCTTTAAGGTTACGCTCCGTTCCAGGCCGAAGTCAGCAGCTCGATCGATTAGCCGAAGATCCTACGCAGAGCCCAAGCACGAGCGAGTTCCCCCTTTAAACAATTCCAACCAACCTGTTAAAAACCCCAATTTAGCCAGGACAATACATTTGCTGACCCATACTGTCAACACTGACACGTGACCCGTCTGATTAAAGGCAGTTGAACTGTATAAACAAACTTCGGCAGCCGCGCCCGACTCTGTATCATCTATCCACTCGGGAGCAGCAATGGCACACAAGGCGGGGTATAAGCTCTCGACAGAGCAAGTCGATCATTTCATGCGGTTTGGATATCTGCGCCTGACCGACTGCTTCTCCCGGGAAAAAGCTGCACAATGGACGGGAGATGTGTGGACCAGACTCGGCTACTCGCCCACAGACAAGTCAACGTGGGCGTGCGAACGCATCAACATGCCTCAACACAAAGAAGAGCCGGTGAAGACGTTCGCTCCAAAGGCTTGGGCGGCCATCTGCGAGCTCCTCGGCGGCGAAGACAGCGTGGCAAAAGACTCGGCCACCTGGAATGATGCACTGATCGTCAATCTGGGGACAGACGAGTGGGAAGGCCGTTGGCCCGAGCCTGCTGATCTGCCGGGATGGCATGTTGATGGGGATTTCTTCATTCACTTCCTGGACTCGCCCGAGCAAGCGTTGTTGGTCATTCCCATCTTCAACGATATCCAGGATCATGCGGGCGGTACTATGGTCTGCCCCGACGCGATCAAAAGGATGGCACAATACCTAGTAAGTATACTATCACCCCTGTTCACCAGGTCCATTTCTTACCGTTTGCTGCCAGTACGAGCACCCCGAGGGAGTATCACCATACATGGTTCCTCGTGGCGGAAAGCCCCCGCCCACAAAGCGAGGGTTCTACTCTGACATTGTCCACGAGTGTCATGAGTTTCACGAGATGACCGGCAGAACCGGCGATGTAATTCTTCTACATCCGCTGATGGTTCATTCAGCTTCGATAAACAGCCTGAGGGTTCCCCGGATGATCACCAACCCACCGGTGTCGTTGAAGAAGCCTTTCGATTTCGACCGCAGAAACCCAAATAATTACAGTATCGTGGAGCGAAAGACACTCCGAGATCTTGGAAAAGACCGACTGTCTGGCTGGAAAATCAAAGGTAAAAGGGAGTTTGTTGTGCCCGAGAGGGTGAAAAAGCAAGAGGAGATGAATAAGCTTGAGCTTGAGAGATTGCAGAAAGGTTCTTGAGCGAGCGAGCGTATTATTACCCCATGCTTACATGCTTCATCCTGTTCAACCTATCCCTAATCGCTTTATTATTATACTCTATCAAAGCAATGCTTTCAGATACCCACACATCGGACAACAGAGTAAAGCTCTTAATTCTGGTAATGGAGGCGCGCTCTGTATTCTCGGGTCTTTACAACGGGCGAGGATACGAGCTTTTTGCCGTGAGCATCATATGCTTCAGCCACCACCTGACTAGGCCGTTTATTAGTCTGGAAAGTGGTTTCGAATCCGGTTCTCTTGGCCTGGCCCAAAAGCGTTTTCCGGCCATCGGCAGCTTTCTCGTAAAATCTCCAAATTTTGGTCTCTGTGTCTCCGTTCCAACTAACATAGAGAGAAGTTCCGGCTGGCTTTTCGTCTACGAAGCCAACCAAAGCCGGCTCTTCGAAGGGAAGTGCATGCCAGTCGAATTTGAATGCGCGATAGTTCTCCGATCCAGGGCCAAATTTTCCAGAATCCAATTCCGTGAAGAATATCGTCGTCCCGTCGGGCTTATGCTCAGACATGGCACCATCGTAGCCCCAGTTGATAAATGCATTCCCATTTGGCAGCAGTTGGAGATTGCCTTGGGACTTAACCGAAAGATCGCCCGGCGCCCGGAAGCTAGCAATAAGTCTAGCGGTACGCTTTGCAGTATCTAGCTCAACAACCTTCCCTTCGCTATAAGGACGAGTTTGGAGAATAGGGCCTCCGCTTTCCGCGAGATTCTCGTGAGCGGAGTTGTCGAAGAACGATATGATTTCTTTAGATCCTTTGGTTTCGTAGTGGAGGTATTTCTGATGCATCCTAGTGTCATGCTGCCAACAGAAATCGAAGTCTTCGGAAAAATCAGAATGTTTTCCTCCAAGCTGCCAGATTATATCGCCGGTGTTCCCATCCATCTTGAAGATCGTACACATGCTTCGAGCAGACAGTAGGTAGGTATTCGTCTTCGGGTCGACATCGAAGGCATTCATGTAGAAATAATGCCAAACCTGACTCGAGTTCACGCCTAGCCCAGCGTTTCCGCTTTGCAAAGTCAGATTGGTTCCAGCTGGATCAATGTGGTCAAGAGAGCTCCACTCCCATAAGAGCTGGTTGGTATCAGTGTCCACTTTCTGTATCTTATTGTCAAGGATCCATGACTGATTCTCGGTAGCACCGTATGGAGTTAGGTCGCGAATTTCGGGGTCGAATACGGTGAAAATGGCGGAGTTATCATCGAAAAATAGGAATTCATGCTGATCGGCCAATTTGTGCCCTCCTCCCTTAATTTCCTTCAGCAGTCGGTATCTGTTGTCAAAGATGGCGGTATGACCGTGCCCGTGGCCCATTGGCGAATTGTGAGAACCCTCGAAGATACTCAGCACTTGCTGCCCTCGGTAGGTATGGACCTGAAAGTTTTCGCTTCTTGGGCCAACGAATCCAAATCCCGTCCACACCAATTCACCCTTATCAGTGTAAATATAGGGGCCACTCTGAGCTGGGCCATGGTTGGTATCATCAGGGTAGATACTCTCTGGCGTATAGAAGATGAGGCCGTCCCAGGCTTCGTTTGTCGCAGGGATTGTAATATTCAGGATTGGAACCGCGAGGTCTGGCCTTGACTTGTAAGCCAAATTTGCGCCGACAAAGCTCGTGAAAAAGAACGTCGCTAGAAAACGTGCCATTGCAAATTGTCAAGAGTGGTAATCATGAATGAGCATTTTCTGGAAATTTCGCTGGTTTTAAGACAGCTTTGAATTCTTTGCTCCATTATTGTTGACTGTAAAACCGGCGAGTTCCGAGCTGAATGTGGGAACTGCAGGAGAAAGGCCGCTAGAAAAAAAGATCTGCACCTATGTTGGGCAGCCCCATCCGAAATGGCTTTCACCGGGTATATATTCAACAACCAAAAAGAGAGGGGTTATATCGATGAGGTGCTGTAGCTTGCAAAAAACGTCATCAGAGCTCCAGATAGGAAGCTGGAAACGAGGTCTAGGGCAGCCAAGAAACTAAGTTAGGGCGGACATCACCTGCAGATCATTGCTCCTACATTTCGGGGGTACCACTAACTGGCACTATTGCTTTCTGCTCGAGATGAAATTTTGTAGGAAAATTGGCAATGGTTAATGATTACGCTCTAAAAGCATCGGCAAGCCTTTCAGTGGCTCTCTGCAATTCAACCCTCGTCTTGCACGCTGCAAAGACAAACCGGTCGAATCTCAACAGGACATATCGGTTCCCACTCACACTCCGCCACATCAGTCTCTCGTCGTACCCGCGGGGCAATGGTCGAGATATGCACAAAGGTGATTGAGCGAATTCTTCTCCAGTGGCACTTCGGAATACCCGATGTTCAAGTGCATCTGGCAAAGTTGATGTGGAACATGCAGTTCGCGGCACGAAAAATGTGGCCTCATCCAGCAACAGCCGCTCACTAGCATTCCTGGTTTTCCTCAGGTCATCAAGAGCAGATTCTGCCTCTCCAATATCGTCGAGTAAGATGATGAGCTGGAACATCTGTTTACCATCTTCAAAAATCACGTCATCGGTAAACTGCACCTCGGCATGCGGCTGTAGTGAGACGCAATATGTCTGTGGAAAGCAGAGTCCGCCGTTCAGTTCAGACATGAACGGCATATCTGGCGAGTGGGTATACCGTGTCGGGCCTTCGCCTCGGGGTCCTCGCTCGAGCCAGTGCTTCAAGCTTGGAACCATTTGGAGCAGCCACAAGCCCCAATCGCGGGTCAGAATATGCAGGAGACCTTCCCCAGTGACCATGTCGCCATTGCGGACTGTCGAGGCGAGAGATTTGTCCAGTTGTTGCTTGCGCTCCAGGTACCATCCAGCCAACAGGCGTTCGTGATCCAACTTTTGGCTTGATGAACAGGCGATGGCGAGTCTCCAGGCGAGTGCCACCGCATCTCGAAAGCCGGATGCGATTCCTTGCCCACCAACTGCAACAATTGTTAGCTCTTTGTTATTGTTGGATGTTGGAAGGTCTCACATGGCGGGAAGACATGGGCTGCATCACCGCAGAGAATCACTCGTCCAAGTGCCCATTTATTGCAACTTCGTGCTGAGAATCGAAACGGTCTTGACCGAAGCACTTCAATGCAATCTTCTGGATACTCGACATCTTTTGAAATGCTATGCTCATGACTGTCAGAAATCACCACACTCTACTGTACATGTGCGGGAGGCTTACCCATAGCGACTCCCTGGATGTGTCAAATAAGGAGACACAATTTCTCGAACTTTGTGTCGCTGCGCCATCTCCATTCCATCCTCATCGGAGGCTACAACAAACTCAAACCGCCACAATTTGTCTTCAGGAGGACCGAATCGGCCACATACAGCTGGTCTGCGGGGATTACACAGAAAGCGGAAATCGGCCGGGAAAAAAAGGTCGTAAACTTCCTCCGGTGTGTAGCCAAGCTCCCACAACGGGAATTCGGGATGCGTCTCTCTTGTTGGAAGATGCATCTTCCAGTTGAGGGCTACCCATGTCTGTTCATATTTTGTCCTGGTGATCACTAGTCAGCTCGGAATTTTCCATAGAAAGGAGCCATTCTTACTGTTCGGCCGTTTCTAAACGGATCCCTCTAGGCTCCAGGTACATCTTTCGTGTAAACCCCGTCTTGCCATCTGCAGCGGCAAGAAACCTGGCTTTTATTCTATGCTCTGTGCCAGACGCATCATTGTATATTGCAATTACCCAATCGTTGTCTTCAGATATAGAAGTCAGGGTGCAGCGGCTTCTTAGTTCGGAAAACCCAGATCGATTGACAGCAAGGCGGAGATACTTTTCGAGGACTGGCTGTTTATGGGCAACGAAGCCGACATGCCCGGTATTCCCTTCGGTCTATATATGTTTTAGTGTTTGAAAGCACTTCGACAGATAGTTTCACAAACGGAAGCTGTGTCGAAGCTTAGGAAAGGCTTCGCCTGCAGGTCGCGGTGGATTCCACCCACAAAGTGAACTTTGGACATATCTTAGAAACTATATCAGTAAATCAAATCGAAAAGTGTAGGAAGATGCTGCTCACAAGCGCCGATCTCAGTGTAAATGTGGTTGTATAGCCCCAGCCCCTGCATAAGTCGGATTCCATCATCGTCGAGAGCAATCCCGCGTGGATCAGTGGTGATATCTGCTTCTTTCTCTAAAATGATGTTCTGAACTCCCAGTCTGCCGAGGTAAGCCGATAGCATAGCCCCAGTAGGGCCGCACCCGCAGATCAACACATCGGTGGTCTCCCATTCCTCTTGTGACTCCATGGTGCTGGTGCGATCGGGTTGGCACCGGCGTTGTTGATAATGTGTAATTCTGAGTTATGGAGTCCTTTCAGGTTAAATCTATTGATCAACAAAAGGTTCAGTCCTTTAGGTAGGTCCTTACCTCGTGGTAGCCAAGATGTGGGGACAATGTGTCCGCCACATAGTCCTCTCCGGGATAGGCCCCTCTTTAATGATGATAGGCATGAAACAAATTTTTTTTTAAATTTTTTTTTTAAAAAAAAAAAAAATGAAAATGAAAATGAAAATGAAAATGATGCAATGAGATTCACTCTCAAATCTATTTTTTTCGAGACTATCTGTGTGTGGGTTGAAGCCAGGGAGGTGGGCGCATCACCATTTGCCCAGATATAGCAGCATCCACGCACTGTGCCAGACCTCCAAATCGAATATCGCGACCCGTCATTCCCTTGCAGTAGTGCGCATACTTGGCGGAGTTTGTCATTATTATGCGAGAATTGGGAGGAATTATTGGTTCCTGGATCATGCACCAACACGTGTCTGTCAGAATCTGAGCGCCAAATTCCTCCAGAGGAGATATATACCCAGCTCGGGCCGCTCGAGCATATGTGTCTCGATTACATGTCACAACCAGTGCAGTCCCTGTGCTTTTCCGACTATTCGCGCAGAGGTGGACAAGCTTCACAATTTCGTTGTAGGAGAAATGTGGATTCCCAAGGGATATGAGGTCCACTTGGGAGTATCTGTTGCTAGTCTCGCTGCTCAATGGGATACCATTGAAATTGTACCACTGCCTCATAAGGTCATTGTGTGCCAGTGTGACCTTGGGAGTTCCCTCTAAGTGTGTATCTATGTCGGCTGGACTGCGCGCCTCGAAAGTAATGCCTGCAATATGAAACATTGGAGCACTGGATGTTGTGGCAAACGCCGCACCGAATGCCTTCAGATCTTCAATAGTGGCTTGTGAATTTTCCAATCCTGTCACAATTGGGATTCTATTTGCAGCAGTATCCCCTGTAAGGTATCCAAGTAGCGGGAACAGGGTATCATCTGCGCAGTGAACAGACTCCAAGTGAATATGGATTTGAGCTTTCCGATTTGAAGTGATATGACATCCAGTATTCAAAGACCGTCCAGTCAGTGAAATACAGACGTCCAGAAGGTCCGGACACTTGATGGTTCTAGCTCCTAGCACACTGTTTGCAAACACCACAGCATTTGACTCAGCCCACATAATATTATCCCCTGCCTTCGGAGCAGTATCAAGCAGATAAGGTGCACATGTGAAGGTTGGACGCGCTCCCATTCTCACATATGCCTGAGCAAGCTGTTCAGAGGGTTCTCCAACCTCTGGGTCAACACCTAGGGAACGCCAAAGTCGTCGATCGATGGATATTGAATTCATAGAGGTGGGGATTCGGACTCGCGCGCCCCATTCAGATAATGTCTCGGCAAATTTCAAGGTGCCTGGACCAGTGTAGATGCAACAGTCGATGTGAGCTTGCTTGATGTCAATCAGCTCGGTGACGCCTTCAATCTGTGCTGTTCGGAGGATCACACGCATTGCGATCTGGGCAGCTTTTCCATAAATTCCATCCATCATCTCTTGGTCAAGTAGCGTTAATTGAACTGATGGGACTGAAAGCTGTCTGTTAGGCCCAAGGAGAGTTGGCGAGCTCGCCAAGGTAGTATGAGCTGGGATAGACTGAATTTGACGTCCGTCAATACGCACTCGTTGCATTTGTAAGACAGTCTCAAACTGTGATTCCGATATTTGCAAAATAGGAATGCTCTTTTGAAACATTTCTTCAGCGACAATCACGCCCATACTCAGAATCAGCTCATCTCGCCCAAATATAAGGGCACTGGGTTGGCAACCGTTCAGCAGCAGCTCAAGAATCACACCGCTGCCAGTACATGAGCCACGGCCGCTGGGGATTGCAAGAATTTTGCCAGATATTGACTGCCCCGCTAGTGGATGATGCTGGTCAATAACAATGCCGTTCTCTGCATTCACGCCACCCCAAAAACTCAGGGCAGTCTTGCTTGCAATCAATTCTCCTTCAGCAAACCCAGGGATGATTTCTCGTCCATAAATCACACTCTGTAAATTGTATCAGAATAGCTACATAGATCGCATTCTCGGTAAATTTACATTGCAATCATTATCATCATCATCATTATCGGGATTCGCTTGGGACATGGTCATGATGACGCAGCGAGCGGGGTGTGATCAAAGAGAATTCAGCAGAATGCAAGTGGTTCTGCACTTTCTGTTCTCTGGGCGGATTTTATTTTAAGTATTTGGTGTGGTAATCGACTTAGAAACAAACAACTGTGTGAAGAGAAAGAAGAGAGGAGGTGAGAGAGTAATCGGCTGTTGCTCCGACAGCGGAACGGGACCTCTCAGCCGAGAGCCATTGTACCCAACTCACACACACACACACACTCTCTCTCTCTCTCCTGCGTTTAGAACCAGAAGAATGTTCACAAAAATGAATGTGTCATAACATTCTCCCACAATAATCCCTTCCGACACTCCTATTCCAAGAAGGGAGCGGGGACTTCGGGTCCCCACACAGCCAAGGACTCGCTCCCCGCCTGCACATACCCAATAGGCGTTTCTTTGTTGACAAGGTCGCCGTCTGTATAGTGCTCTATAATATTGCCGGTGGTGTCCCACCAGTAGTCGAAGATCTGTGAACCCAGAACATGACGCCCGACACCCCAGACAGATTTGTACCCCTTTTTGGCCAGCCACTGGTGGCCGAGCTGTTGGGTATCGAAGTCATGCACCTCGAACGAGCAGTGGTGCACATGGGCAGACCCAGGATTGGCACTTAGGAAGAATGAGTGGTGGTCCGTGTGGGTTTCGCCGAGATCCAAGTGGGCGAACATGGTCACGATCATTTTCTCGCCGTCTTTCTCGATGTATAAAAGGTCGGTTGGGACGATGTTGAATGTGGCTGTATAGAATCCAAGCTGGGCATCAAATTTCTGTGTACAGAGTCCGAAATGTCCAAGCTAATAAATGAGTCAATAAGAATCTGGACAGTCAACAGCGAAGGTTCTCATACCTTGTGCACAGCAGCAGGGCCATGCTCGAATCGATTAAACTCGCGTCGGCGAAATTTTTCACCGGCGTAATTTAACACAATCTTCTCCTGGTGGGACACTTGCACGTCCGTTGGCTTCTGTCCAAATATGATATTGCATGGGAATCCTTCCGGGTCAGTGATCGTGACCAAGGATCCTCCACCAGGAGCATCACTCAAATCCTGAACTAAGCCCGCAGTCGGCAAGCCTGTTGCTCTTTAGATACCCTATTAGCTGGATATTTAATGGATAAAGAAGCATATGATGCTCACTTATCGAAATCTTCCTGAGTCTGTGCCTCGAAAACACCACCCAGAAACTGCTTGGGCCCTTTGCGAGCATAGTAGACATAGTGGTCTGGGCCATATCCTCGATACCAGACTTCGTTATCTGTCTGTTTTACAACTTTCATTCCAAAATCTAGGGCGGTCAGATTAATGTGTAGACTTGGTAGGAGTGGCAAGTGAAATACCAAGCATGAAACGGCTAATCTCGTCGAGATCGGGATGCTGATAGCGCATGTGAGACAGTTTCGCCAGATTAATACGGGCTTTTGGATTGACATTTTGTTTGTTCAGCCAGCTCGACTGTGACTCTTGATCATCGCCCACTGCGACCACATCTGGCACAGTAGCCCCGCGGTTGGGTTTGACTGCAGGTGCGGCCATGTTGAAAAACTGAGATAGTATTCTTTCGGAAACTTGGGCTTCGGGGTATGAACCCACTATTCCTCAGGATCTATCATCTTTTATGTCATGCTAGCGTGGAGAGTCACATTGATCCCACATCCAGCACCGTCTGATAAACGCGCAATGTTCCCCACACGTGCGGCATATATAATGTCCGAATCTACTTGGTTCCAATTTTCTCATACATTCTAGCTATGGCTACTTTCAAAAACCTCGTGCGGTTCTCCACTGGCTCGCAAGCCCATTATGGCGACTTGGTTGCAGTGGCTGACAACAAGTACACTGTCCGAAAACTGAAGGGAACACCGTTCACGGCTTTGGAGCAAACAGAAGAGATTATCCAAGTCGATAGAGTAAGGCTCATTAGATACGTTTGACTTTACTTGTACTGATTTAAGTACAGCTAGAGACGCCGATTGAAGATACACCGATTGTACTGTGCATCGGACTGAACTATAAGCAGCATGCCCAGGAAGCAAATGTTAGTGGCTTCACTCTCCACACATTTTCTCGCACTAATATTCTCGGTGTTTTCACAGCTGCCGGTTCCCAAGTATCCTACAGTATTCACCAAGCCTGCTGATGCTCTTGCCGGCCCTTTTGATGCGATCGACATCCACCCTGATGCACGTGAGCTCCTCGATTACGAGGGCGAGCTCACAGTCGTGATCGGTCGAGACGCCAAGAACGTATCGGAGGAAGACGCATTGGATTATGTTCTTGGTTACACGGCCGGAAACGACGTGTCTGCTCGTAATTTTCAGGTCCCAGAGGCCTCGGGAGGTCAATTCTGCTACGCAAAATCATTCGACGGTTTCGCCCCCATTGGCCATGCCATCGTTGCTGCTCGGGATATCCCCGACCCGCAGAAATTGCAATTGACCACCAAGGTCAACGGGGTTGTCAAGCAGGAGACCAGCACTGGCGACATGATCTGGAATGTCCGACAGATCATCAGTCATCTCTCCCGCGGGACTACCCTCCGGCGAGGCACTTTGATCATGACGGGGACTCCGTCTGGCGTGGGATATTTCCGGAAAGAATTTTTGAAAGATGGCGACATTGTCGAAGTGGAGGTCGAGGGCGTCGGAGCGACCGAGAACCGAATCCGCCATTATTAGTTAGAGCCAAAAAGAATTCAGACGGAGTTGAATAGTTCAGTAACCTCCGAAGGTCCCGCAAAATAGGCCCCACATTTCGCCTCGGATGACGGGTTTACGCCTCAGAGCGTACCGGGGATGCGTCGGACATTGCTTTCTTGTCAGATCGCTGGTTCTCGCCCCAGTCGATCGCCACCGCGACTGCGGGGGAAGAGATGATGACGCCCAAGCCACTTTCCCCGGGCATGTCCTTCGACACTACCTAACTGCTGTGCGCTGCCATGTTCCATAACACCAGAGCCAGGTCACGATCGCCGTTCGTGGGGACGAAAGCCCGGCGGCGGCGTAAGACCTCAAAGGAAGAACGTGTGTGTCCTGTGTGTACACAGGGATTCAATAAGGCCGAGCATCTGGCAAGACATCTCAGGTCGCATACCAAGGAGAAGCCGTTTAATTGTCCGGTCTGTAACAAGGCTTTTGCTCGACAGTAAGTGTCCATGGCATTGGTCATTGTTGTCATGCTGATAATTGATCTTCAGGGACAGTCTCCTGAGACACTCCCGGTCTCATTCGGCAAGCAATGAGATCCGCGGAGAGCCGGAATTACATTATGTATCTGCCACTCTAGATCGTGGGAGACAGCTGGACCCAGAGCAATTGATGCCACAAGTCCCAATCAACGAATCCATTCTACCTATGCCTCTCCAGTTCCAGTCTGGGTCGATGAACAATATGGCCGTTCCGGTTTCCCCTCCAAACAGCACCTCCCTCGACAGACAGACCCCAAAAATCTCCGGCCATGAGGAAAGCAGCACTTGCGATACCCAAATCACTCCGCTGCCCTCGTTATTTCCCCTAGAAGCAGGAGATACCTGGAGGAATCAAGGTAGTCCACAACCCGCTCTCTGGGACTATCGGCTCGACCAAGAATGGGAGACTCTGCTCACCGGAGATGACTTTGACTTGGATGCTGTGAACTTGTCTCTGCTTCATGCGACGTCTGACTTTGTGCCCGCGATCGAGTCAATACCTGAACCGAGTCTCCTCCCACCCCGCGAACAGTCCGTACCGGATACCGGCAACGACCTCGTCAAAGGGCGGGCGAATGCGATTCAAAGAAAATGGCATACTTTCTCCGAGCCTTTTTCCTCGGGCCAGATGACCCCTGATGTGTCCCAAGAGGGCAGTTTCATTGACGAGTCCTATCGCAAACGACTAGTCGAGCGCCTTCAACCCCGTGTCCAGCATGGGATTCTTCCTTCGACTCCGTTTCTGGTATGCTCGTCGTTTTTTTCCTCGAGGGATTCTAACCTTCAATACAGGACCTTTGTATCCAAGCCTACTTTTCCAAATTTCACCCTCTGTTCCCTGTGGTGCACATGCCTACCTTCCGGCCCGGTACTCAGAACTCAGTGCTTCTACTCTCCATCTGCTCAGCAGGTAGCCTATTTGTTGGCTCGACACGAGCGATCACGCATGGCATTAGCATGTTCGAAAGGCTTAACAAAGCTATTCTAGCCTCGGTATTTTACATCTATCTCAAACGCCTCACCACAGCTTGCTAATTTGAACAGTGGGATACCTACGTTTCAAAGCCGGGGTCATCATCTCTTATATCTCTCCAGGCTGTTCTTATAGCGCAGACCTTTGGTCTGCTGCTCGGTGTAAGTTGGCTCTTGTTGTAACTATATCCTCTGCAGGCCTCGATCTAACATACCCCAGAGACCCAAAGACCTAGCTGGGATTGAAATGTGGCACGGAAGTATTGTCTCTGTGAGGTCACCTCTATCATCTTTATGAATCACTACTGACGAAACTTAGTGGGCGCGCAAAGCAAAGCTCTTCCACCCCGAACCCTCGGAATGCAATATCCTCGACTTATCTGGCGAGGCACTAGAGAACGCCTGGATGGACTGGATCCAGACAGAAGTGAAGAAGCGGTAATTATATATCTTCTTACCCTTTCAATGTCTTCCACAAGCTAATTCCTATAGTATCGTCGTTGGGCTACACATCCATGACGCCGAATTCGCAAGACTCTATCACCATGAACCCTTCCTCCGGCACTCACTCAATCGACTTCCCCAAATCTCTTCGAACGAACTCTTCACTGCACCCAATTCACTCCACTGGAAAACACTCGTACTAGAAACACAAAGGACACTCGATAACACCGCCATACCAGGCGACTTCGCTCTCTCCGGGATGCTCGAATCAATCAGCGCTCTAGCCTGCGAACACCGCGAGGCCAACACCGCCTGGCCATCCTCACCCACCAGCACGACCAACTGCCACGACCTGCTCACGACATGGTACACTCAGTTCCACCGCAGCCAACAAGGCAAGCCATCCTGGCTCTGCCTCATGATGCTATGGCACTCGGTCTTCATCCTCCTCCACGCCGACATTGACGCACTAGAATGTGCCTGTGGCCGTGACGGCGCCGACGCAGCCCAGCGGCGCCGTGCTTACGCACTTTCCTGGTTGCGGTCGGCAGATGCGAAGCGCTGTCTCTTGCACGCGCTGCTGATCCAGAAGAACTTTGAGTCTCTGCCCGCTGGCGCGGAGTCGTCGATCCATGTCCCCATGTGTTTGTACTACTGCGGCATTGTCTGGTCGTGTTTTATGTGCTTTGCGGGCGACGCTGAGGCCGGCGGGAATCCTGTCACCGTTGAAGCGGCGGATACGTTACATTTCGCGGAGTTGCTGCTTCCTGGTGTTGATGGGATGGGCTTCTTTGCTGATCAGACGCGTGGATTGTCGCCCAGGCGTCTGGCTACAGGGTCGTTGTTTCGCATTATTGATCTGTTGAATCGTATCAGTCATTGGAAGATTGCGCAGAGTCTGGCTTCGACGCTTTTGGCGCTGGTGGAGGAGACGCAGGATTTATTCTGAATTGGACCGAGCCCAGTCAACTGTATATAGCTCTGAACAAGACAATAATAATGCACCATTGGTCCCTCCATCCTCACATAGGCAAAGCGTGCCCTAGCGGTAAGCTATCCGTCCCACCCATGAAGCACACCCCTGAAATGCTTAAATAGCGGTGAAAAAAGGACCCAAAAAGGAGACGTGATTTAAGCATTGATATATAATTTCAACAGGTGTATCTTTAACAAAAACCCACACTCAAAAACAAAAAACAGCCCCGGATCCTATCACACCTCGCTCGCCTAGGCGTATCGTACATCAAGCATGTCACAACAATCGTCTATTTGAACATCCGCTTCAGGCGGGCAAAGAATCCGCCCTTCTTCTTCTCGGCAGCTTCAGCAGCGGCGGCCGCCTCGGTCTTCTTGGGCTCCTCCTTTGCATCCGCCTCCTTCGCCTTGGCGGACTCTTCCTTGACGGCCTCCGTCGTGGGCGCCTGGGCCTTGGGTTCTTCACCCTTCTTCAGCGCCGGCTCAGGCTGCTTCAGCTCAGCTTCGGGAGCAGCAGCACCGGTCTTCTCCGGCCCTTTGGAGGAAGAGACAGCCGCAGCAGCAGCAGCGACGGCTTGCGGCGAAGCCTTGCCATCGGCCTTGGTCTTGCCGTCCTTCTTCTCCTCGGCCTTCTTCTCCTCGACCTTCTTCTCCCCGACCTTCTTCTCCTCGACCTTCTTCTCCTCAGGCTTCTTAACGGGAACCGGCTCCGGGGTTGTGTAGGCGGCTGTCGAAGCAGGCCCCGCACCAGCCAGGGTCTTCTTGTCTAGAGCGGCGCTGGCGCGAGCCTGTTCCTCCTCGTGCTTGGCCATCTTGGGCGGCTTGGTCTCGTCAGATGAGAAGATGGGTTTCTCGTACGGACGCTTCGCGTGCGCATCCACATCAACCGGGGTCTCGGCAGCCGCCGTCGGCTCCGAGGGCTTCAAGGTAGATGTGCCCGCGACAGCTCCAGTCGTGGGCGCTGTCGATGTGGCGGACTCCTCGGCGGCAGTCTCGGAGGTGGAAGGGTAGGTCGCGGCGGGGACGGAGGGTTCCTTGGAGGTGGTCTCGGGGAGAACAGCTAAATCATGGTCAATCAGCATCAATTGACTAGCAGTGCGTCGGTTTTGGTTTGTTGGGGGGAGAATGACATACCAGATCCCTCGCCTTCACCTCCGTCCACCTTGCCGATCTGACCGGCCTTGGAGGCCTGAGCTTTATCCACGGCTTCTTGCAGGGTGTCCTTTTCCTTGGGGGTGGCCTCAGCAGCCTCCTGTTCGGCCTGCTTGGTCTCGGTCACAGCAGGGACAGCCGTTTCGGGCGTCTTGGTGCTGAGCTCGGGAGCAGCGCCTTCGGGAGCCTGCGTCGCGGCAGCGGGAGTCTCGGGGACGCTATCGCCCTTGCCTTCACCGTACATGACTTTGTCCTCGACCTCATGACCGGGCTGGCTGCAGAGAAGTTAGGAGGGCATGCACACACAAAGATTTTCTTTTGCGAGGAAGTTCTTACACGACGGTCTTTGCGGTGTCGGCGACCTTGTCTGCAGCGGCGGCCGCGGGGCCCTTGCCGCCCTTGTTCTTCTTCTTGCCACCTTTCTTGGGCATGGTGCTGTGGTCGTGTGCGAAGGAGTTCTGCGTGGGAAGGTCAGGTCTGGTCTAGTCAGGTCCACGTCGAGATGACGACAGAATGCGCGCGACGGCGCAGAGAGCTTCAATGGATGGAAGATGGCACGTACGGTTGTAGGGGATGGGAGAATGGGGAGGGAGTGAGGTGTAGAGAAGAGAAAAGGGTAATTAGGTAGGTGGCAGTTGGCAAGACCGAATGGGTGGGCCAAGTAAGGGATGGCGATCCGGTATGCTGCCCAGGACCCGTGGTTCTGTGGGTTCTAGATGTCGAAGGCAGCGACGGTGAGAATGAATCCGTATTAGGATCTGCTGTCGGGACTTTCTATTATTATTCTTTTCTCAGTCGGCTGGTGGGCTATTTTTGTTTTTGTTTGAGATGACGTCTACACCCGCATCCATCTCGGTCTGCATACTCGACTGGGAACCCGATCAAGACTGTCAAAATAAACCCCGACATCGTTACTGCATTCAATCCACGGACGATCTGACCACAACAGATTTCCGCATCGGTCCCTGT
Source organism: Penicillium riverlandense (assembly GCF_028828495.1). NCBI lineage: Eukaryota > Fungi > Ascomycota > Eurotiomycetes > Eurotiales > Aspergillaceae > Penicillium > Penicillium riverlandense. Next base: position 269,170 of record NW_026643197.1, on the reverse strand, counting down.
CGTGTGCTGCACTAATGCCGAATCGGGTAATAGGGTTCGTGCCCCTGTCAGCCTCAGACGATCTGGGGAAGATCCGACATTCCTGCAGGTGGCGGACGTGCCACGGTTTCGTACTTGTCCGCATATTATGATCATAAGTATTAGTGTTCTTGCATTTATCTTATATCCCAAAAATAAGTGCACAGACAAAGCATATCATACCCTCCTCGAGTAGGAGGCAAAAACAAAAATTGACCGACGCAGGGGTCGAACCTGCAATCTCTTGATTCGTAGTCAAGCGCCTTGCCATTGGGCCAGCCGGCCGTGGTGAATGTCTTGGTTTCTCATTTGTGTCTGATGGTCCACAATGTCTATCATGTCCGGAAATGGCGTGCCGAGCAAGCCTTTTGTTGGGGGGCGAATGGGGCGCACCGGGCACAACGCACTTCCCGGTTTCGTCCGCCTCCACTCCCCTTCCGGCACTCGGTGATGCGTGGATGCGAGCTGACGTCGTGGGTGGGCAGGCCCTGGGTCCAGTCACCACACAAGCACTGAGACACGAGGCAGACTCGGCAAGGGACCATGATGTAACTGTTCTGGTCTGGTATCGCCGTGGCGTCGATCGGACTGGACTGCCGAGAACTTCTGGAACCCTTCGCTGCAGCACGCCTCTCACGCCGCAGGATGGCGGCTTTGAATCCTGCAATTGAGGATCGTTTCTGTGACTGGTTGGGGGGAGGCGTTTAGTAGTCCGTACCATGTAAGCCCTAACTCAACTGGCTCGGGGCCGGAGATCAGATCGCTGGGGGACTGGGATATCACTCAGTTTTGGCCGGAGGCGAATGTAGCCCTGCACCAATAACCTGCATTCGGTGGGTTTTTCTCCTACAGTACCACCCCGTCCTTGCACACCGGATGTGGCCCGGACGGTCTTCCCCAGTTAGAGAGAGAGAGGCGTGGGTCGGCTTATCTCCTGGTCCATATTAACCGTCGCCCCCCCCACCCCCCGATTTCAACCTGACCCTTTCTCTGTATACTCAAATTTTCCGTCCAGAAGAGAATGGTTATATACTGTTCCCTTCATTCCCGCCGTCCGTCGTGTTGCTGTTCCCCGTCTGGGAGTGGTCTGCATCGCACCACCTGGAATTGATTTGATCTGTGATCGTCCTCCCCCCCGGACTACTCTTCTCCGTTGTCCTTCGCCATGCCTTTCCGTGAAAGAGTTAGGCGGGTTTTCCACCGTCCTTCCTCCTCTAGCAGTGCCGAGAACAAGCCCAAGATCCAATACTATCGTCGCCACGAGGTCCCGCCATCTAAATTCCGTGGCCCTTTTGACAAGAGCCACCAGAAAAGCTTGGCCGCCTGGTCCTTCGAGGGTGCCTGTGTCGAGCGGTCACGGTCTTGCGACGACCTGGCCCTCTCACCCTGCGCCACCAATAATGTCTATGATGGCTATGCTGGCGCCGACAGCGACGAGGCCGAGTGCTCATTGGACGAGATAGCAGACTCAGGTATGTTCAGCGTTATCTCTGCTCTCAGACTACCGCCGATTCTCCGACGCGCTCCGTCCTGACACCACATTCCGCCTAGCTCTTCCCTCGTTTGCGGTCTCGCAGTCCTCCACCATCGTCGACCTGGAGAGCTATGGCTTTTCAGCGGGCGCCTCCGTCAAGACCCTCGTCCCGGAGAAAGCGTCTTTCTACGACCTCCCCGACGACCCTATTGCCCAGATTAAGGAGTCCATCCGCTTCACCTCGCCCGCCATGTACGCTCCGACGCCCCGGATCATCTCGCCCTGCCTGTCGCCGCGAGGGAAGCAGCTCCCCTTCGCGCCGGAGGACCTGACTCGCGCCTTGATCGCCGTGCAGATCTGCGCGTAAACCCTCTCCTTCGCTTCTTCCATCACATCCTGGCGATCAGTTTTTGTCATCTTACCAACTCGACGTCTATTCCTTCTCTGTTTCCTTTATTTATCTGTGGATCCCCCAGGTGGGACAATGCGGGCGTCCAATTCTCGACAGGACACCGAGTGACGACCCCACGCCGTCGGCCAAGTCCGGCTGGCACACAATCCTTGCAGTCTGTCTGCATGGACGAGGAGTTGATCTTCCTTCCTTGCGGTAACACGTCTGCCATGCATTTGCATTTGAGCGTTTATACCCGTTTTAGATTTCTGGTTTGCCGGTTTTCGCCCCACGAATCAGGGCCTTTGCCCTTTGGGCTCTCGCGAGTCCGCGACACGTCGATACAAACTATCTTTTCATAGATTATAGATTGTATAAAAATGATGTTGCAAGTACAATATAGAGCTCACAGATCAGAGTAGAATTAAAGTAGTCTAGACATGTATAACCCCCGCAGGCCAAGCCTTTCCCCTGGATCCCGACTCCACAGAGAAGCACGTCAGTCTGGGCGTTGATGAACGAGGTAATGATCATTCGTCAATCACTCTAGGCGAAAACTGTGATTATTATCCGCATCTTCTGAATACTAAGTTGACCCTTAATGCTTTCTGCAGTAGTATGCTTATGTGAGGCCACTGAAAATTGCTTCATGTATAGATTGTCTCGCCACTCACAGACGCGATGATGACAAAACAATGTCCAAGCGACCCCGGCCTCACTGAGACACAGCCTTAGCCCCGAAGCCACTCTTCTCAAAGATTGGAAGTGTTCCTCTCCTTATTTACCATTCTCATAAAGCGACCTCCCCGTTATTCACATAGCTTAGCACAAACATGTCATCAACTTTACCTTATTCTCAACCCGTGCGTCTGGTGCCATGCCGCAGACACCGCATTGCTCCGGGCTGCCGAGAATGGACACCAACAAGCAGAGCGCGAAGCTCTCGACATGGGCGCAAACATCAAGCCCGGGTACCGGCCACAAAAAAAGAAATCTTTTCAAGCATCCCATCACCAACGCAAAGCTCAATAGAACAGCTCTTACCTCACTGGCGCTGGCTATTATGAATGGCCATCAGGAATGAGTTCATTTCTGCTGACAGTTCCGGATGTCGATCTCAACTGACGCAACAACCCCGCGCTTCTCTCCATTGCCATGGGCTAGGAAATGTGATCTATTGGCTTATAGTACATAGACAGGAGGATCGCCAAGAGAAGAGCTAAAAGCGGTTCGGCTGGGGCTGTAGTTAGTCTATGCGATACATCTCAGTTGAAATTTGACCTGTCTTAAACACGGTCCCCGAATAATAATAGCAAGGGACATCAGCCTTTCTAGGGATGCATCATCACATCAACACAAGACTGACTTGGAAAAAAAAATTACACTCATCAAGGAATGGCCCCCGAGCAGGCAAACTCAAGATAATAACAGAGGCTATTGCACCGTGACCAACACTAAGTTCCTTCAACAGCGGACTACTATCTGAAAGCGGATGAATTCGCCATCTAAGGCTGGTGTTTAAGTATCCAAAGAATCAATAACGCATCACGCTTGCCTACCTCAGTTCTTCCGATGATAAGTGGGGCCCTGGGCTAAAAAGTGGCCTGCAAGGGATCGTCGCAAGCAGTACGCATAATGCCGCCAGTGACAATTATTGATCCCACAAGATCCTCAAATCGACCCTCCCATTGAGACATCTATCTCCGGCCCCTAGGATTTATCATGACAGCTCCAAATAGAAGTTATTTTTGAACTTTGGCCCTTTTGCAGAAACTGGCGCTTTCCAACAGTTGGAATTGGCGTGCCAAGACCCCTGCAATGTGTGTTGATGTCGTAATTTGGCCCCAAAGCACGTCGCTGGCTTTCTTTAATTGCCAATCATTTTGTTCTTGAACCTTGCGATAGTCCACTTTACAACAAGGGAGAGGATAATAAAACGGAGTACTCGGCAACTATAATAAGAGAGTCTCCGCCGGTTTTTCTCATGTCCTAATAACATTCCACCGCAACCTCACTCCTTATCACTTCACCATCACTACCAATATTTCCTTACGACAATGCTATTAAATTATTTTACCGCTACCACGCTTCTGGCGGCCACTGGGACCCTTGCATGGTCACGCTTTTCTGATTCACAAGATCCTTCAACCACCATCATCAAGGAGCCTAACGAGGGCGCTGCAACTCTTGTTAAAGCCGCATATGGTGATGATATCTACTATTGCTTCGCTCAACTCATCCTCGCGTGGGGTTGCAATGGTATAAGCGACACTCCTATCGGGAAATATCAGGATGGCACATGCGTCCCATTGAGTAAGACTATAACTACCCGCCCAACACAGTAAGCTTAACTAACTTGGCTATTCAAAAGATGAGGGCAACGCCTATGAGATCTCTACAATCTGCCATTCAGCCAAGATAGCGCTCTTCTATAACGACATGTCTGACGGAGATGTTAAGGCTGTTGAGCCAGTTGATGTCGATTTCAACTGGGTTCTCGACTCTCCAAAGGCCGGCTTCCTTTACTTTGTCGATGAGAATAATCGGGGCGAAGTGTGGTCTCCATTACAACAACAAGATGCTCAGACAGCAGCGAGCTATGTGCTGGGAACGGCAACTCCTGAATATCTCTATTTCACCGAGACAAATTCCCATTCACATGATTCTTCGCCCCGACTGCATGAGTTGGTGTAAGGTACAATGTATACTATAATGCAATCATTATGTTACGAACAAAAGCACAAGCGCTATATACTGCAGAAGTGGGTCTTGGCACATGTACGCCAGATCCATCGATATGTACAGCTGAGTGCTTCAGTCTTAAACGAACTTCGCAAATAGGGATCAGGTGCTCATGCCATCGGGCTGCAAGGTATGCTGTACTCAAAATTAATCCCTTGTCAAGAGGTGATCTGCGAATTTTCTCTACAACTTCGGCGGCTTCCGTTGCTTTTATCAATGCCTTTGGCTTTGCCTCCCTAAACTCCCAAACCGACGAATTCTCGCTTGTTGCAGGTATAGCTTCAGGCAGCTGCATTCAAGCCTCGCTCCTTGGTTAAGATTAAGGATTTTAATAGCATGCCAATAATCTCAGAGACATGAAATGCCAGTCGTGGAAAATCTTTGCGTACTTTTGATTGATGATCTCTAGGTAAGTAAATCATTGTGACTTTCATTTAACAACATCTAAGCCGTTGATATACTTGTGGTTTAGAATCGCTAGGGATATAATGCATATGCCGCAACAGATCATGGGGTTATGGTCTATGAGAGGTGTAGTGTAGATGCGCGTTCAACCGACCCTTTCTTTGTGGAATTGCACTCCTATCTAAACAGACTTTGAGCATCATTATTTCTCATTCAAGTACTAAGATAACAGGAAAGATAAAACATATGATTCCGCTATGCTATTCGCCAACGACGGCGGCGGTAACTATCTGCATGTTGTCAGTGTTGCGACATAGATATGAACAAGCCGGGAGGGACCAATATATCCAAACACTGTCAGTCCTACCAAGCTGCGGACCACGATTCCTATCTGCCATATTTCAGGCCATGGATAGACCCTGAATGAGCTAGTCTCCGGTCAAGTTCGATCGATAACCTTGTCTAGTAGTCACATGACCCATCTCGCCCTAGGTCGGCTTTGAACATCAGACGGTGGCAGCGATGACGTGGTTTTATGCTACTCGTCCTAATTTTCCTGCGGTGTGTCATTTGCTTCATGCTTGAGAATAGGTATGGGGCAGATGTATGGCGGCTTATCCAGGCATTGAGCTCAACATCTTTTTGATTTGATTAGAAACCGTAAAGACGAAGGCATAGAATCTAGAATAATTCGATTGTTCCACAAATTATTATGACTATCTCATAAATATACTAGTAAGTAGGATAACACAAGGGGTGGAACACTTCGGGGCTTGAAGAAACGGCGTGGTTCGTCAGTCGCCGTATAATGATAAGAAAAGTATACAAAACATAATCTTACAAGTCTAGATCTAAATCTCGATCCAAGGCACCTAACGTAGATGACAGCATATGGCAGTCTCGGCCTGCCAATGTCAGGTACCCATCTCACCTACCTACAAGTGGACGGTAGTTTGACGCCACAGCATGATACGATACTCACCGCATATTATGACATGCTACATGCTATCTGTACAGCAGGTGGCCATGAAATAAATATACCTTCTATTTTGCCACCAAACTCCAGATTCTTCTATAATTGGCTATTGTGTGGGAAAGGTATGTACGAACAGCGGGTCACTCGTCCAGACCAAAAGCAATTGGAGTGAAGAGATGAGGTCATGGCTGATATGCCAGAGAAAAAAATACGAAACTCTCTTCGAATCATACCGTTCTTTGGGCATTATTGGTTGACTGAACTCGCCGCTTGGATGGATGGGTCCTTTCCAGGGTATGCCGGGATGGAAATAGATGAACTCCCCTCCCCGAGAGTCATCAGCACGCGGCCTGAACGTCGACTTGGGACAAGAAATCCAACAGGAACGGCCTATTTAACCAGGATTCACCCTAACAGACCCTTATCCTCCCCTCTTCCATAAGAGGGACGCTTATCGCTCCATTATCAATGCACGTGGAGTACAGGCCCGAGGATATCGCTGTATAGCTAGTCCAAGGACCAGAAAACCCAGCTTGAATTTGCCAACCTGCTCGAATATCGTTTGACTTCCTCTTCAAGTACCTCGAGTCCTGGTCTCCAGATCTACTGGAGACGAGGTTCATCATGTTCCGATTTCTGCGCGGACTGCTTTGCTTTTCCTCTCCTCATACTTCCACCAACGACGATCCGGTCTCAGAAGCCACACACAGCGTCAATGCCACTGAAACAACCTATCTTCCACGCCCCAGCTCGCGTTCTCAGCTGCCTGCTCTAGTGAGGACTCCTCCGGCATCACCCTTGGACAGCTCGACCGGTTCCATCAGCTCAGGTGCCTCTACTTCTGCAGGCTCATCTGCAGATACCAAGCCCACAGAATGTTCAACGGCCACTGAAAGCCCTTCCTCGTCCTCCGAGGTGCTGTCCAAGTTTCCGTGGCCATCCCTTGATACTAGCATATACACCCCAATCCTGCAGGAGGATGGTACGCTCCAAGCGCCTCCACACCTGTCATTCGGTGGATATGGCTCGTTTGGGGGCCGCTTCGCCCCTGAGTCGATCATGAGCTTTCTCTACGAGCTTAACTCATTCTTCGAAGCGAGCATCCTGGACCCGTCATTCTGGGTCGAGTATGCTAGTGTTCAGCAAACGCGGGCGACCCCACTGCAAGTGGCGGGCAAGCTCACCGACCTGGCTGGGGGTGCCACTATCTGGCTGAAGCGCGAGGACCAGAACGAGTATGGCAGTCACAAGACGCGCAACATTGTCGGTCAGCTCCTGTTGGCACGCCGCATGGGCTTCACTGAGGTCGTCACCGACTGTGCATCGGCCAAGCACGGCAAGTTCACGGCGGCCATGTGCGCGCGCCTCGGTCTGCGCTGCGTGGTGATTATGGGCTCCGACGATGGCCGCATCCAGCGGGAAGATGTCCTCGAAATGAAGCTGCTAGGGGCTAAGGTGCTAACAGCCTGTGCATCCTCGGGTCTCGGTACGCTTCGCGCCGCTATCACAGAAGCGTTGCGCTATTCAGTCTGTAACCACAAAACGGCATACTACCTAATGGGTAGCCCCGTGGGTCCAGCTCCTCTTCCAACCCTAGCGCGGACGTTTCAGGGGCTCTTAGGCGAGGAGGTCGCAGCACAGATGCAAGACGCTGCTGGTTGCCAACCTGATGCTGTCGTCACCGCCGTGGGCGGCGGGAGTGGCGCCATCGGACTGTTCAGACCATTCCTTCGGAATTCTGCCATCCGCCTCGTGGGTGTCGAAGCCGCTAAAGCAGCTGCCCTAACAGAAGGCGAGGTCGGCGTCCTCCAGGGCTCGCGCACTTACTTGCTTCAGAACAGCCACGGCCAGATCATTGATTCACATTCCATCTCACCTGACTTGAACCTCTCCAGCGTGGGGCCTGAGCTCGCGCATTGGAAGGACTGCGGCCGGATTGAAATCTCAACCGCCACGGATGCGGATGCCCTGGCTGGATTTAAAACTATTCAACACCACGAGGGATTTCAGTCTGGCCTAGACTCGAGTCACGCGGTGAACAGGGCCCTCGATCTCGCGAGGCAACTCGGTCCCGGAAAGAATCTCGTGTTGCTGGTGACCGGGTCGGATAACATTGACCTCAGTGGGCTGGGAGCTGTTTGATCCCGTCGTGTTGTTGAGGCGGTCTGCACTTTCGTTTCTTAAATATTTCAGGAGTCTGGACGTTCATGGCAGTGTTGCTCTTTTCTTGTGTCTATATTAATACTTTGATGTACAATACCTTACGACCGACAATATATACATATCTGCTAATGAACACTGCATACTTCTTACTCTTATACTCCACGTGAGAACTTAGGGATGCTAGTTAATCCCTCTCTGCGCTGCAGATATAGTGCACCGCAAACAATCAACCAAGACTATTGTCTGAACAAAACAGTTGTCTTTGTTTTTAGCGTATCATCAATCATAGCCATGTTCATGTACATGTCCTCGGTGGCAAGGGTATCGCATTCCAGACCGCCAATGCCAAATCAGTCTTCGTGTGTCACCGACATGTCCAACACCTCCACTCGTCCTCTTCCCCGGGTCTCATTGCCGATGAACTCGTTCAGTCCCTTGTATGCTCCAGGAACGGCAAACCCAATCACCTCCCACTCATCCCCGCTGACTTCCTGCGACTCAATCGATTCAATGTAGCTCGTGATCTTGTCCTTGACAGTACCCGGCGTCTTCGGTGCACCCTCTGCCTCAGAGCCGCCGGCTTCCATGTCTGAATCATCGCCCTTGGCGGCCTTCTTAGACCCCTTGTTACCCTTCTTGTTGGGTTTTTTGCCGCTCGATGGGGCCTCTTTCTCCTTGTTTGCCGCCGCGCCCGGGGCTGCCTTGACCGCTTGCTTCAATAGCGATACGGGACACGTAACCCGAAGGCGCATCCGAGCCCGCATGACGGGGATTGGCTGCCAGGCGATGAGCGCCTTCATGGCATCGAGTGCCTGACTCTTCGCAGAGCGGTTGGGGGACACTCCGGTCCACAGCGGCTTCTTGGGTTGAGCAGGCTTGTCCTCGTCCGTCCCGTTGGCCTCGCCACCTTGCTGTTGCATCTGTCCGCTGGCCGAACTCAGCTGGTCCAGCGCTTTGGAAATCATCCCCGGTGTGTACACGCGCTTGGTGTTGGGGTCGACTAGTCGGCCTGACACGATATCCAGCACCTCCTTCTCGACTCGCTCGAGGATATCTTTGCGCTCGCGCTCGCCCACTTGCACCTCACCCTTGCGCAGAATCTCCTGACGCACCTCATCTGCGGGGGTGCCGGCACCAAACGCTTTGGCTAGTTCTGCAGATGGGGCTGTCTGCGCCTTGGACACGGACAGGAAGATAGTTGGGACCTGGAGAACATTGTCGAGGTCTTTCTCTGCACCAGACCGGTATTCTAATAGCTTGTTCTTATAGCAGGCGAGCTCGAACCGTTTCTTGCCTAGAAGAGAAGCGGGCGTCAGTCAGGCACGCATTCCAGCAGGAACCCGGCATTCATACCCTTCTTTAGCCGGACGACGGACACATTGGTGAACTTGATCTGGTTGGAGGGTTGATTGATAGGCATGACGGCAGGTAATCATCCACAGCATTATTTGAAGGAAAGAACGAACCAAGAGCAAATGCAACAGGATCCAGTTTCAGCCCAATCCGGCCTAGTGCGGGCCAGGTGACTCAGCCACACGGTGATTGGCTGCCCACTTCTCCAGTGCCTGAGAGCGTCATCGTCCTGTTTCCCTGCCACTTCGCATCCATCCATCCACCCTCATCATCCGCATTATCTTTATTTCTAACCTAAGACTGATCTCAATCCATCATGAGAGTTCTGCCCGCTACGCTGCTGGTGGGAGCAGCTTCCGCTGCTGCCCCGCCGCTCCAGCAGGTCCTCGGTGCGGGAAGGGAGCAGGTGGAGACCTGGTCCAAGCAGGGTACCAACGCCTTCTCCAAGCCTCTCGAGCAGATCCAGGATGGCCTAAAGTCGCTGTCCGATGAGGCCCGTCAGCTCTGGGAAGAGGTCTCGAACTACTTCCCGGACTCCATGGAACAGGCCCCCAGGCTGTCGCTGCCCAAGCCACACACCCGTCTCGCCGACTCGCACTGGGATCACGTGGTGCGTGGTGCTGATGTCCAGAGCGTCTGGGTGACTGGCGAGAGTGGCACCAAGGAACGTGAGATCGACGGCAAGCTGGAGGCCTACGATCTGCGTGTCAAGAAGGTGGACCCCAGTGCCCTCGGGATCGACCCGGATGTGAAGCAGTACAGTGGGTATCTGGACGACAACGAGAATGATAAGCACCTGTTCTATTGTGAGTTTCCTCTATCGTCTTGTGCGCATGACCTCGTGCTGACTGTGTATGAAAGGGTTCTTCGAGTCCCGCAATGACCCCGAGAACGACCCCGTTGTTCTGTGGCTGAACGGCGGCCCCGGTTGCTCCTCGCTGACCGGTCTGTTCATGGAGCTGGGACCCAGCTCCATCAACAAGAAGATCGAGGCAGTCTATAATGATTACTCGTGGAACTCGAACGCCTCGGTGATCTTCCTGGACCAACCTGTCAACGTTGGCTATTCCTACAGCGGCTCCTCCGTCAGCGATACCGTGGCTGCCGGCAAAGATGTCTACGCCCTGCTGTCCTTGTTCTTCAAGCAGTTCCCTCAGTACTCTACTCAGGACTTCCACATTGCCGGCGAGTCCTATGGCGGTCACTACATCCCTGTCTTCGCCTCCGAGATCCTTTCTCACAAGAAGCGCAACATCAACCTCAAGTCCGTCCTCATCGGAAATGGTCTGACCGATGGCCTCACCCAGTACGAGTACTACCGCCCGATGGCCTGCGGCGACGGTGGCTACCCGGCTGTTCTGGACGAAAGCACCTGCCAGTCCATGGACAATGCTCTGCCACGTTGCCAGTCGATGATTGAGTCCTGCTACAGCAGCGAGAGCTCCTGGGTCTGCGTTCCGGCCTCGATCTACTGCAATAACGCTCTCCTGGCCCCGTACCAGCGCACAGGTCAGAACGTCTACGACGTCCGCGGCAAGTGCGAAGACGAGAGCAACCTGTGCTACAAGGGCATGGGCTATGTCAGCGACTACCTCAACAAGCCGGAGGTGCGCAAGGCCCTGGGTGCCGAGGTCGACGGCTATGACTCGTGCAACTTCGACATCAACCGCAACTTCCTCTTCCACGGCGACTGGATGAAGCCTTACCACCGCCTGGTGCCGGGCCTCCTCGAGCAGATCCCCGTCCTGATCTATGCGGGTGACGCCGACTTCATCTGCAACTGGCTGGGCAACAAGGCCTGGTCCGAGGCCCTCGACTGGCCCGGCAAGTCCAAGTTCGCCGCCGCCGAGCTGGAGGACCTGGTCATTAAGGACAACGAGCACACTGGCAAGAAGATCGGCCAGGTCAAGTCCCACGGCAACTTCACCTTCATGCGCCTCTACGGCGGTGGTCACATGGTCCCCATGGATCAGCCCGAGTCCAGCCTGGAGTTCTTCAACCGCTGGCTGGGTGGCGAGTGGTTCTAAGACCCTATGCATCAATGTCTCTTATTGTCTGTTTTGTGGAATTTATTGATCTCGCCTGGTTTTCATTACATACACACTGGCTAAATCACAAGACCTTGGGAGGTGTAAGAGTGTCTGACACTTTTGCCATCTCTCTTGATGGCTTGCTCATGTCGTGAAGTATATAGCTGTTTGATCTGAATTGAATTATCTAGAATACCAATGCCGACCGTAGATGTAGGCATGTAGGTCTGTCTGTGTTGGATGTTATCGGAAATCAGAAGAGAATTGATCTCGAGAAAGATATGGGGTCCTATCGGTGGAATGAACTTTGGTGTGAACCACACCAGACGTCCTGGGTCAAGTACGTTGGTACAGGGCAACTACGCAGGCCAAACACAGGGCCGTGATTTACAACACGCCATGTAAGGAAGATCGGTTCATTTCATAGTGGTATGATTCATTTTCATTTTTAGGACCGGCAACAACCCCCAGTCCACCGGGGCAAAGGTCCCCCGGATTCCCATCAGAAACACACCGACAGTAAAGGAATCCCCCAAAACAAGATCCCCGGCAAAAATCGCTGACAACAATAGTTTAGCCCTTCTTCTTGCTGACACCGACGGTGCGGCCACGGCGACCGGTCGTCTTGGTGTGCTGGCCACGGACACGCAGGCCCCAGTAGTGACGCAGACCGCGGTGCGAGCGGATCTTCTTCAGGCGCTCCAGATCCTCGCGGAGCTTGCTGTCCAGACCGTTGGAGACGACCTGGGAGTCCTTGCCGTCGGTGATGTCGCGCTGTCTGTTCAGGAACCACGTCGGGATCTTGTACTGGGTCGGGGTCTGGAGGATGGTGACGATACGCTCGAGCTCTTCGGTGGTAAGCTCACCGGCACTATTGTGAGAAATTCCCGTCAGCTGGTTGTTGTTTGTGGGTTGTTGAGAAATTTTGCAATGCCTCCCGACCCTTCCACCACACACAAAAATTTGGGAGGGAAAAAATTGTGCAGCACCCTCCCAGCAGCATCACCATCCAAAATCTCCTCCTCTTCATCATTCCAGAGACATTGCATTGTTCCCCAAGGGCTTGTTGCACACGTACCGCTTCGAGAGGTCGACATCGGCCTTCTTGCAGACCAGGTTGGAGTAGCGGCGACCAACACCCTTGATCTTGGTCAGGGCGTACATGATCTTCTGCTTGCCGTCAACATTGGTGTTGAGCAGACGCAAGATGTACTGGAAGTTCGTCTTCTCGCCGGACACGAGCGCTGTAGTTATCGACAAGTCCATGTTAGCCAGACATTCAATTTTGTTGGATGGGTGCGACCGGTCTCGCTCGCTTGAGACCGGGGAGATCCAGAGAGCGATGATAGGGGGCAAGAGCATGGAGAGAAGAGTGGTCACGTACACATGATGGGCGATGGGCGCGACGGGATCGCGATGTGTTGTCGACGAGAGGGATGGAGAAGAGGAAGTCAAGGCAAGCGCTGATTGTTCTTTCCGGTTGTGGGCTCGGCTCGCTTGTGCGGCGCTAACCCTGATGGGGACATCACGTGCTGTGTGTTTCGTGTATGGTCATATCGGCGTATTTTACCCGTATCTTACACCTGTCCGCGCTTTGTGCTTCTTTCACGATCGACGATGAAACCAACGTGGCGTCGGATTCCATGCATCAGCAGTATACAGTACTATTCTGGGTCTGAAATGCATCTCCGGCACATGGCTGGTAGGTTGCCACGATTAATGATTGACTGGACTATACAGACACATAATCTTGTGACACTGACTGGATATACACTCGAATGCCCATCTACTCGACGATGTCTTCATGTCAAAAGATACATATCTATTTTCATAAATATCAGGACACAGATTGTCTACCAAAGGGTCTACGGCGGTGAGCCTCTATCCATGATCCTGACTGGACTCTTTGATCATCGCCGACAGAGGATGCCAACTGCGTCTAGCGTCGCGGCCGGATCCTTGGACCCGACAAGAATCTGGTTTTCTTGATCGGCTCCGTTTTGTGAGATTCACTGGCTGCCTTTGACGCTCTTTGTTATTGACAAGGGTCTCTCTTCTCTGTTTCGACTTTCAGACTCGGCACGAAACCTAGTGGACACGAGCGTCCAGGATTATGAACTGACAAGTCAATTATAGAAATACATACTTGGAAGTCTTTGCTTTGACAGTCTCAAAGTGTTCTGTGTTTCGATCAAAGAAAGACATCAATGCCATGGAGCCAAGTCGGCTCCCTTATTCTCTTTCACTTGATCAATATCATGGTCTTCTCTGCAGCACTGTCTTTATTCTCCGCCATGGCCTTGACGGTCTTACCGGGGGCCTTCGATGTATATTTAAGTCCTTGTTGGGCCCCGGTTCAATTCATCACCGTCGTCTATATTTCTTTCTGAACCTTGTCTATCTTGCTTGTCTTGTTCATCTTGTAACTGCCCCATTTCCTGCCGTTCATCATTGGATTTAATCCAGGATGGAGGGTGTGGACCACTTCCTGGACAACAACCCGGAACTCTTCGAAAGGGTGACCGAGGACAATATTCATGTTCCTCCTGAGCCCGAGAAACTCTACGACATGACTTCGCTGCCCGATCCACCCGCGGATTTGAAATTCTTCGGTATGTGTGCCAGCGACTTCCGCATCGGCCGTCACATCATGAAGGAGAACTGTCTGGCGTTGGCCAAGTTTTGGTTCTGGGGGATTCGATTCGACATGTACCTCCGTCCGTCCGGAACCAAAATCATCAACGCATTGTGGAAACTGTTTTACTACATGGCAGATGAGCATCGTCCACGCAACTGGATCGAGGTTTTTGATTTCACTCGTGATTCCGGCCCCCGGTTGTTCAAATATACCACTAATCCTTGTCCCTTCCCCTACAGCCAACGTCATCGAGAGCTCCCAAGCCTCAAGGGAGCCACTGGAGCCGGCTTTCATCGACCTGCAGACGCACCGTCTGTCTTGCCAGATGTCTACATCGAACGGTTTCTACTTCCAGCTGTCTCGAGGAAGAGAAAGATGTCACACCGGACTCAACCTCCGGAATACACCGAGAGAGAAACCCGGGCAGCCAAAAGACGCAGAACACAAACGTCTCCTTCTTCCGATTCAACCCTCAGCCTCGCTGGTATGTCCACTCAGGTTTCTAACAACCGTTTTCAGATACCACCGTTACCCGAGGTTGGCGAGACCAGCTTTGACAGTCCAAGCCCTGATCCATGGACGGTTCTCCCGGTTACTCTCACCAATGGAATACTCCTCCCGACAACTACCCCGACAACCGTACCAGCAGCTCTTTCAGCAGGTCTTCCAGCAGCTTTGACTGGAACTTTATCTGGCGCTTTGCCCAGTGTTCAGATGCAGGCTGTGACCGAAGCAGTGGAACGCGCAGTAATGAAATTCGCATACGCCGAACTTGAACGGGATCCCAGTGCTCCAGCTCGAGCACCTTTCCCTACCAGAACGGCCTGTGACAAGGACACTCTGCGTCTTATGCAGGTTGCAACGTTTCCCGCCACCAGAACCGTGAGGTTGATGCCCCCTGAGCTTCTCTTTGACCCAAACGGTCTCACCTATCCGTATCGCGGGCGGGGACCGGTCTGGAATGGCGGTTCCTGTGCTATCGATGCCGCGATCACGTTGGGAATCCTTGCTGACGCTGGATGTACTGTTGCAGACCGCAAAGGCGATTGGCAGTCACAATTCACCACACTCGAGAAAGCTTTCATTGAAGTCTGCAATATGAACTGGGATGTCTACGATGATTACACATCTATTGACCTTCGCGACGCCTTTTGGAAGAAGCTAGTCTCTATCGTCCCCAGTCTCACTATTGGAGCTCCTACTCCTGTCTGGGTGGTTTGGGCGGAATCAACAAGGAACTTTGCTCAGTTTCAGTTCAACTTCACCGAGCTGTTGACTCCCTGTCCATGCCAGGGCCTGGCCCCAATATCCACAGACAGGATGGGCCAATGCATGTATCCCATATCCCAGCCCTTAGATCAGTACGGTGTGACTGTGTCGGAAATGATCGAGCGCTCTACCTATGGCCCCAAGCACAGTGGACCATGTCCAGACTGTGGATCACCAACGGGAGACACCAAAGTCAAACAGTTCAAGGACCTTCCTCTGCGGCTGGTGATGAGTTTCGGCACGGATATCAAGCTGATCTCCCACACCAAGAATATTGCCTTTCGGTATGTGGACGAGCATGGAAACCACCGCGTAGCAACCTATCGTTGGCTCGGCGGCGTCTACTACAAAGATCACCACGTCCGTGTTTACTGGACAGATGCCGAACGAGGTGAAGAGGATACCGGCAACATCCGCATCTACGACGGCCAAGACAACTCAGGCATCATTGTGGGTGACATCCCGCCTTTCCACAGGGACTCTCGTGTGCCCCAGGATTGGTTGCGTGAGGGCCTGCCCATTGTCCTTTACGAGCGGGTCATGAATCCTTCCGACGACGTCCTCCACGTGGCTTCCCAGACCGTTACTAACATGATGAGTACTTCCATACAGAACAAGCCGATCCTGACAGAGCACACCCCCTGGCGCCGAGCACCAGAGCCTTCTTCCTCGGCTGGCCTTGACCCATGGCCGCGCATTCTGCCTCGCACCGGTGAGAACTACTATGAGGCTCGGTACACCGGACTGACCCCACCCCCTCATTCCAGATCCCAGTTCACTCCTCGATGTAGACTTAGCCAGTCTGCTGCTGAACGCCGCAGAATCTATATCAACCCAACCCACGACATCCCCGCCCGATGATACCATGTTGCTTGATGCTAACAATTCTGATGATGCTAAGCCTGATGTGAACAGGTCTCGTCTGAAACAGGAAACCCAAAGCCCCAACATGTTCGACTCGATCCTCGACGACCCATCATCTTTCCTCGCCAATCACCCAGACCTCTGGCCTGATGGTATTCCAGGTGACGATGGTCTGAGTCTGGTGAACTTTCCTGAGTTGGCGCAATCGCCGGAAGGTGTGCACACGTCGCCCTCGAATGCTCCAACGCCCTACTTCTCACCCAGCCAGTTTCTAGACCTGCCCTCGTCCTCGAATTCGTCCTCGAATGTGTCCATGGCCGATATCCCGGAATATATTAACGTCAGTCGCGATTGCCCCGCTCCTCACGAGCCTGCTCGCGTGTACATTATCCAGTCGGATCAGTCGCATCCCAGTCCTCCTAGAGCTGGGACTCAAAAGAAACAAAACGCCAAGCCCACCGTTAAGTCCAATGGTAAGCCCAAGGGCATCTCCAAGACTCCGGCCAAACCCAAGAGACGGGCGAAGCGGATCACCAAGTGAGTTCTGTCGTTTCGATCTCATGATTTTTTTTTTAATGTAAAATTTTTCGGGGTTTGGCTGCTTTGTGTTGGTGTTTCTGTGGTTTGTATACACGATAGATCTTTTTTTGTCTGTGTTTTGGCTATTTCTTTACTCAATAGATTTCCTTTTCTACCCTTGTTATAGAATGTGATGCTTTTCTACCCAGGTCGAAATCCTGAGTAAAAGGGGTACGTAAACTAACATGATACTAGTGGATAAATAACTCAATAGGAGTTATTTTGAGCTCCGTCAAAGTCAGTCATAAAGACAGACAGACCCTCCTTCCCTTTTTGGGTATCAGACAGCCGCAACGCATGACCCATGTGCTTAAAGCTAAATTGGGTATGGATGGATATAACAGCAACTACCCACTGCCAGAACCACTATTAATAAATCTATGAAAAAGAATAGATTAACAAAAATTCACAACTAAAAAGAATAGGCCCGAGCCGCGGATCGAACGCGGGACCTCGCGCAGGAGTGCTTAGGTTTTGCCCTAAGCGCGAATCATACCACTAGACCACCCGGGCTATTATTAGTAACAAGGATTCTTCATAAAATGATAACTAAACTCAGCCAGTACGCAAAGAGACACAGCGCTTCACGGGTAAGCATCCAACTATAGTTGGATTGGCCGAGGCCACTAAGAGCTTCGAAACGCTTTCACTCCTTATTGTCAGTATATTTAGGATGCTTGTCCTAGAGCAATCGCTCATACCAAGTAATTTCGAGGATGACCAAGGTCAAGAGGCGACAGCGAGGCTAATTGCCGTGGAGGACTGTCAAGGCAAACAATGGGTTGCGTTGCTGGTGACGAGATAGAGGGACCACCGGAGATGACGAGCCTGGTGGTAATGATCTCTGTGCATAGCCAGGATCACTACTATCGTTGTTCAACGTACGCTCTGGCTAGGCGAGTTGGCTTGACTATGTCGCCAGCTGGTACACAGCCTTTCCATCTGTAGCACTTTCCGTTGCTGTGCGGCCGGTCGGCGCAGGCGTAAATATAGATGCAAGCACTGCAGCTGCGGTTGATTGAGGCGGCTTCTATTTATCTTCCGCGCCTTTGCGAAGTGGAAAGTAGATCTGGGTAAATTGAAAATCCTAGTGCACTTAGGTGTGGAAGGCAACGAGTTCGTAGATAAGATAGCGAAATACGCAATTGGATGGTGAGAAATTGGTTAGCCAGTCCTATCAACCCCGAGGTTTTCAGGATTGCCCGAATATTGTCTCCGTTTAGAAGTGGAGATGAGTTAAAAGTAGTTTATCAAAGAGGCAAGGAAGGAGGCCTGGGAGTTGTCGAAACATGACACTAGACTCTATGGTTACTGCCTGACTTTGAGCAGTTATGGCATCCTGTCTGTTCACTGATAACATTTTATCTGCTCCTGTGAAGAGCAAGGTCGAAGGGAGACTATTAACCATGTCGCGACAGACAGCCCGCTTTATGACGATAATCGCCTTTATATCTGGAACATGCAGCACCATCAGACTGTCTCTGAGGATATTGATGACTCGCATTTGAAACTTTTGTGGAACACTATGGGGACATTTCGGGGGACTTCTTTGGTGCCTGGTTTGGCCTTTCTGCATGCCATTCACGAGTTTGTTATTCTGTATCTTTCTTGACCATGAGACTTCTTTAGCATATCACCGTTCAGACGCACTTAAATGGAGTCTATAGTATAGAGTAAAAGAAAAAGAGCAAATATTGCGATCAAAAAAATGAAATTTTTAAAAATAAACACCTAGAAATAAAAATAGACAGGCCCGAGCCGCGGATCGAACGCGGGACCTCGCGCAGGAGTGCTTAGGTTTGCCCTAAGCGCGAATCATACCACTAGACCACCCGGGCTGACATTATTCAGCAGAATACCACGTTCATTAGGTAGTAAATCTTCGTGCCACTACCTTTGCCTTGATGTAAATTTGACGCGCAAAGTTTCTTGTCTCGTAGAATACGATGTGTCAACAAAATCATTCATACTGAAAACAGCTTTTTCGCCATTAGTCAGGAGGCATCGGTGATAATCTCTTTGCATGTTGTAAAAACAGGGTTGTTGTGTTCGGCAGCCTCAAAGCTGCTTGCTGGTGACTTGTACAAGTTTTTAATTCCTAGCCACGGCCAGAAATTAGGATTATGGTGCGCATCCCAGCTATATTCTGTCAGTCTCTTTTTATCTTCATCCCGGGATGAAGGATTTTGGAAATCATCTCTTATAAGGAATTTGAGATCTCTAAGACCTTTAGTCAGTGATCGCTGATCATTTCGAAGCGATTGGAAAAGAGGTATTTACATATTCAGGTTCATCTTGCCATATAGGATAGGATACTCAGAACGAAGACATTCCTTAAGAGCAGTCATGCTTATGGTGTGCAGACAACACTTAGTCATGTTCAGATGATTATCTGGATTATAAAGAAAGACACAGCGCTAAGGACGAGTAGATATAGAAGCTGGCCAAGAGTCTTCCCTGAGTGGGTAGAGGTCATATACAGGCCCTCACCAGCGGCAGCGGTGATGACCCGACGTTTGGGGGGACATTCTGGCTTCGCAAAACTTACACTGCGATTATCTAAATTATTTAATGAATAATTTACAGGCTATATCTAAAAAGCGAAAGGGAATGTGGATATGAAATAAGTTTTTGGGTGGGGATTGAAGTGTCTCTCTTAATATATTGTTCACCCCAGAATAAGGTTGTGGATAGCGAACGTCTTTTAGAGTCGTCCATACTTCTTTTAAAAATTCATTAATGTACTCAATAGAAAGCTGATCTCGCTTCAATGTCTCCGCAGGAAAGCTCCGTTAGGTGCCTTACTAAGAAATGATAACCCTTTGGGAATTATAATTTTCAAGGAGAACTTTCTGTTATAGCAGCCCGGGTGGTCTAGTGGTATGATTCGCGCTTAGGGCAAACCTAAGCACTCCTGCGCGAGGTCCCGCGTTCGATCCGCGGCTCGGGCCTGTTCTATTTTTTTTCCTCCGTGTAAATTTTACAGAAATTTTCTCGATCTTCCTAGTCCTGATTCATTCTGTCCAGTATTAAGCCTCGAGAGGCCGAGATCGATTGCAATCTTGTCGTTGTTCGTATTGTTTGAGGTGTTGAAATTATGTTTTCCCCTGCACAGCCGATGCTGCTGAAGGAATGAGCGCATGCAGGCTCAGGATTTTAAGGGACTCAGAGTGTGTTCTTCTCCTCCTACAGTACTTCCTCTAAATTGGAATCACATCTTTTTGAACGGCATTTTACGTTAAGCGATTTTGCACCTCGGGATCCGATCCGGTGTCTTCCATATAGAGGCTCTGGTATATAAGTCTAGTTATCCATACCAGCTACCAGAGAATACAGGAAATCTATGGATGTGGGACCAACCAAGCCATATCCTATCACCCGCTCATGCTTTCAGTTTTCTCGCCATTGGAATCAATGTTTGACCAGCGGGCTATGTGGGACCTATTCGCGCTTCAAAATCTGATCGCGCTTTCGGACAATTACAGGCTACAATTATAGATTATAAGATACTGGCGTAGTATGCAGAGCGCTAACGCGTGATCATTATTTCTTCACAACGTCTAGCGATTCCGAGTTTGACAAAAAAAAAAGTAAAAGAAAAAAAGAAGTGGGCCCGGGCCGCGATTCGAACGCGGGGCCTCGCCCAGACAGAATCTTGAAGATCCGAGATCTGTGTCCCGAAGGGCGAATCATACCACTAGACCACTCGGGCTACTGTTGACGGATAACAGTAAGAATAAGATTCTTACTCACAGCGACCGCCAAGGCTGTTATCGGAGTCTGGTGACGAGGCTCTGTATTGATGGTGATGCTACGACCACATGGTTGAAGGATTAGAGAAAGAAGCCATATGACTGAAAATTTGATCGGATTTTGAAGTCCCAGTCCCCTGCTTGGCGAGATCTATCAAAAAAATATTTTGCTAAGAAAGAGACGTTCAGAAAATATAGCTTTGAAAGGTTATGTATAGGAGTGGTGACCTTTCTAAGTACTTATTAAAATACTTTCTTTTTTAAAAAATAGGTACGGCATCATATATATTTCAAAAAACATCAGCGGTCAAACGTACTTAGTTTTACGTTAATAAGAATAACCGAATCAATGCCTAGTACTTCTTTAGCAATGCTAACCATGGCGAGGAAGCTTATGATAAAGAAGATTAGGATCTTAGGGCGGACGACCTCAAAACGCTATGCTATGACTAGATAGCTTGATTTTGACTTAGTGACCTTTCCCTCCGTCGTCTCTACAAGACCACTACTATGGAACGCGCTTTCTCGGGGACTCCTCGCGCGTAATAACCGAGATAGTCGGCCGCTCTAATACGTTGCGTGCTCGCAAGCGTGCAAACTGACGACGACACATAAGACAAAATCGATCTCCTTAGCAAAGCTCTTAAGCAAAACTAGATCGGCCGCGACCGGATAGGTCGCGATCGCCGCGGGTTTGTCGGTACGAAGATCCGTCCTATTATGATTGGCCATGGTCCGCCTATGCTAGGAACAGAACTGGGAATAGGAATAGGTGATAATGACTATCTAACTACGCGGGGATTAGCGTCGGTGCGAGCACGAGCTCTATTAGTGATTCTCGCGTGAGAGGCGACTCGTATTCGTTAGAATAGAGTAATAGGTTGTCTTCTTCTACTATGACGGATATTAGTATGAGTGCTAGGAGTGCTGGGAGGAGGGAGTTATGTGTTCTTTGGGTTGTGGGTCTATTTGTTATGTGTAGGATTTCGATGACATAGGTGGATATGGTTCGGATGGTCTAGAAGGAAATTAGGCGTCAAGCATTTGATATGGATATGGATTATGTATCGTTTACAGCTCGGCGTCTTCAAGTCTTTTCATTGACTCAGGAATCTGTGGCATTTGAATCTAACTCTGTTTAGCAACACATAGTGCACATCGGGATTATTATGCGGGTAGGTAACGAATTGAAACTTTGCTGGAAGATAGTACCCGACAATTCAAGTACCTGTCAATTCGGCCTTGTTCTTCCGCTTGTCAACCTTTCATTTTCATCGTTTCAGGGCCGATGCGCGCAACGCGCGCGCGTCTTCCAGTACCTCGACCCGTCGCCAAAGATGGATCCTAGGACACGTGATATATATGTTGTATAGAAGCTGTAGCCTAGGTAGCTGCATCTGCTCTTATAAATACATCAGGATATTCGGAGTTCCAACTGTTTAAGAGCCCATGGGAGTTCATACTGGAGGGACAGAAAACGGCAAAGTGAGTGACCAGATAGGAAGGGCCAATTGCCTTGGTTGATGTAATATCCAAAAGGGATATATTCTGGTGAGGTGGGGACAATGAACCGGAGCCTTGTCGGCCAGTTCACCCGCTTCCGCGCGAATCAGCCTCACTTGCCGCATTACCCGTTGTCCCCGACTTCTAGTCTACGCATAGCCACCATTTAATAACTAGAGATCAATGACTATAGATACAGGCTGCGTTGGCATCGACATTTAGCCGCAGGCAGAAAGAAGAGAGCAGCGAACTGCACCAGAAAAATAGAGCCAAAAGGAGTTAGGGCAAGCGAAACACGGAGCGAGATCCACCCGTCAAAGGACGTGAAGGGGCAGAACACAGAGTATGTGGCACCCGTTGCACCGTTTTCCTGCTGCGTATCATGGTTATGACAATGCGATCAAAATAGTTCTGAGAGGAGATTTCGCCTACCGGTACCTTGGCTGAGATAAACGATCCTATACCACTACGATCATGAATAATGTAGCCTTTGTCCTGTTTTCGTTTCTTTTATTCCTCTGCTTTCAGTCACGACGAAATCATTGCGTTGAAGCGTAAACATCTCTTCCCTTTGCCCCAAAGCACAGGTACAAGAGCTGCTGGGAATTCGAGGCCTTCTACGGTTCCCGGCTCGTGGTCGACGGCGTCCTGAGAAATTTAAATCCCTCACTACGTTCCTTACGGCAATTCCAACTCGTTCGGGGTATGGACTCCAAGAAATATCTGTCGGTGTCTGAATTAGCCGTGGCCCGTCCGCCCTATTGTTGCCTAGTCTGCTGCGCAGTCGCATTTTGTTGACTGGTTCGTCTCTTTTCCCCGGTTTCTCTGTCCCTCCCACGTGAGATTCACCTTTCGCAAGGCGCAGTCCGTGATGGTTTCCGAAAAGTCCGATGCTATGTCCAAGCAAAAGCTAGATCACTATGGCTGTGCTCGTCGACGAGCGATCTCTCCTATACGAAGGATTGAACGAAACATCCATGTATAGACGGTTTGGCTGTACCTCCAAAAGTATAAAGATGGTCTCATTTCCCTTCACACAGATATCTAGAGCCATCTCTGTCTCAATATCTCTTTATTTCAATAGTCTCGCTTCTCGTCTCCATCCACATTCTTTGGTATATACTGGAGCACAATGAGGCTTTCATTCTTTCTTGGCCTTGCGACCTTTGCCGCTCCGTCGATGACCTTGCCGACTGACTTGGTCGTTCACGGCAGCGTGCCCCCTGCTGCCTCTAGCTGGGTCCAGGGAGAGCCAGCCACTGCGGAGACGAAGTTGAGCATGCAGATTGGCATAACCCAGAGGAACCTAGAGCGTGCTGCCGAGTTTCTTGACGACGTTTCCAACCCGGCATCGGCGAACTATGGGAAGTATTGGGATGCCGATAAGATTGTCCGAACGTTCGCACCTAGGTAAGTTGGGATCTAAGACCAGCTGGTTAATGCTGTGGTATCTATGTCAGGATCTGACTCGCCTTAGCCAATCCACTGTAGACAAAGTCAAGTCCTGGCTGACGCAGTCCGGCATCGCCGCGGATCGCATCTCTCTGACCCAGAGCGGTGGTTGGCTATCGTTAGACATTTCTGTCGCGGAGGCTGAGAACCTGCTCGGGACCAAGTATCACGTCTTCACGCATCCTAAGCTCGGCAACCAGATTGCCTGTGAGAGCTATAGCGTCCCGGCCCACCTCGCGAGCTACATTGACGTTATCACGCCGACGGTCCACCTTACCCCCATGCTCCCCTACACTCTCCACTTTGATGGCTTTCAGCCGGTCGAGGCTGCGAGCCATGGAGACTGCAGTAGCCGGATCACCCTAGAGTGCCTGCGTAGCCTCTACGGGATCCCGCAGCACCCCGAGGCCTCGGCTCATAACAGCTACGGCATCCCTGAGATGGATGGCGAAGTACAATTCATCTGTCCGGCTCGCTAGCGTTCTCGTGCTAATAAGATTCTCAGTCTATGAATTCTACTGATCTAAAGTTATTCCTCCGCAAATACCGTCCCGAGGCGGCCAATGACCAACTCATTGCTAAACTGATCAATGGTGGCAAGTATCCGTCCAACCCAGACCCGCTCGGCGAAATGGAAGCCGCGCTGGACCTCGAGTACGCTACTGGCCTGACATACCCCGTCAAGACGACGCTCTACCAGGTTGGTGGCATGATAAACAGTAATCAAAAACTCTGGGACATCTTGGACTCGGCACTCTGCGACAGCGGAAGGACATGCTCTAAAGGAACCTGTATTAAGTGTGCCGGTCTGACTAACGTCATCTCTATCTCGTATGGCACGGATGAGGATATGTTTGCCCCGACATTCGCCAAGCGTCAGTGCCACGAGTACATGAAGATGGGACTCCAGGGAACTTCGGTCTTGTATGCATCTGGTGACTCGGGTAAGTGCGCTAATGAATGAGCTGGATAACGTCGCTAATTTCAGTAGGTGTTGCTAGCAGACATGGTTGCGGTACGAGTGGCACGTCGTTCACTCCCCAATTTCCGGCTTCGTGCCCCTACATCACCTCCGTCGGCGCGACCATGCTCAAGCCGGGCGCTAGCACCGACCAGCCCGAGGTTGCGGCGTGGCAGGCGGTTTATGGCTTTAGCTCCGGTGGTGGCTTCTCCAACACGTTCAGCATGCCCGGCTACCAACAGCAGACCGTCTCGAGCTGGCTCTCGAAGCATAAGGGCCTTTATGGCCCCAAAATCTTCAACAACTCCGGTAACAGCCGTGCCTACCCAGATGTCTCCGCCAACGGCAAGAACTTTGTACGCATATCCTTCAAGTAGCGTCAATCCTTCAACTGACACAGTTCCAGGTCGTCGTTGTTGGTGGCCAGGAGGTGGCTGTTTCCGGCACCTCAGCTTCGTCACCGACGTTCGGCTCCGTCCTAACACTCATCAACAGCGTCCTGATCAACTCTGGAAAGCCCAAGATTGGGTTCGCTAACACCTTCATCTATCAGCACCCGGAGATTTTCAACGACATCACCAGTGGAAACAACTCGGACTGCCACAAGAAGGGCTTCTCGGCCGAGAAGGGCTGGGACCCTGTCACTGGCTTTGGCACGCCCAACTACCATAAGATGCTGAATGCTTGGATGAAAGCTTCGTAGAGAGTTGGGTACAATCTCTCTGCCCTCGGTGATGGTGGAAGAAGTAGGAGAAGGGGAGACCATGGTGAACGGCTCGAGTGGTAGCTAGAAACAAGCGCGAAACAAAACATGTGCTCTGTCAAGTTGTGTCTAGTCTATAACATGATTGTAAATTGAAGCCAGCACCACACCCGGTTGATAAACCTGCATTGGCTTAACAATTTCCAAATGTGCTAATCTAACAAGTCACTCTAAAATGGCGAAATATTGTTGTCCCTATTCGTTCTCTGAATTGCTAACACCGGAGGTATAACGTTGCCGAACCTGGTCGCTTACGCTTAGGGACATGGGCCTGCCAAAACTAAAATTTCTTAGTCGGAGGCTTGACAGTCACGCTATTAGATTCAACATGACCTCAAGGCGGAATCAGACAAACAAGTACGTAAAACCCAGCCGATGGCTACTACTAGTACCTTCGGCTCTCTGCCAATCAGCGCCTACTTATTCGACAAACACCAAACACCCCCGTAGGGAAAGCCTCGGCGAGCCCCGTGTGCTTCCCCGCCTTCTGGTCTACCCCGGACGTCTCCTTTTCTCTCTTTCTTTTCCTTCCATCCTTTTGTCCCCATCTCCCTCGACTCACAGCGGCCATGTGAACCAGCATGTCTACTTTTCTCCGTGCATCAATGATGAACACTATCGCAAATTGAAGGTATTGTTCTCTAGGTCTATGATCTATTTACACGTCTAGTCCTCCGGCCTGCCTGACCCAGATCTATCAACACAATGGGGAATTCAATCAAACACAAACACACAAAAAGGAGAGGTGGGCCACTCAAGCTTACAGCCGTGCCCGAGGCGGGCCCGTGGCGACATTACTCTTCTTGGGAGCAGAGACATAGCCCCCGAGACGGTTGTCGGTGTTGGTAACGCGACCCTGGGCATCACGCTGAATGCCCAGCTCAATCAGCTTCGCAAAGACCTTGGCGAAGTGATCGAAGAACAGGTCCTTGTCCTCGGCGTACTTCTTCACCCACGGTGCAAAGGACGGGTCGGTAGCCAGTGCCATGTCGGTGGGCAGCATCATCAGCGGCTCCTCGTCCTCCTCCGCGTCCGGGTCCTCATACACAAACTGTGTCATGCCTGTCGCCAGTTTGCGCGGCTTCCAGTCGAGTTGCAGCAAAAGCTTGAAAAACGAGTTGGAGAAGCGCGTCGGGTTCGTCACCCAGGGGCCTTCGAATCCGCTGCGGTCGCCGTGGCACCGGCCTAAGTTGTGCCCGCCAGTCAGTGCTACAATCTCCTGGTCATTAAAGCCCATGCGGTGGAAGATGAACCGCAGGTGTTCCGCGCCCTGGGCGCCATCCGGAAGCCGCCCGCGCGGAGGCACCTTGGAGTCGTCCACCAGGTCTGTCCGCCCGCCTTGCCATGCGATTTCGGGCCCGCCCATTTCCTTGATCGCTACTACGCCCGCCAGAGTCCACAGATCCGAGTAGGTGATCCATGGGTGCTTCTCTTTCACCGGCTCCAGGAAGGCCCGCCCATGCTGCAGACCCGCGTTGGCTGGGTCGCCGCCCTCCGCCTCGTATCTCATACCGGCCCCGTTCGAGCCTCCAGTGTCGGATTCAGCGTCATACGTGCCGGAGGAGTGCCTATTTGGATGTGTCAGCGGAATATCCCTCGCAACCAAACATCAAGAATCGACGTACCATGCCAACCGCACAAAGACTGGTCCTGCGCTGCCATCGTCATAGCCAGGCTTCTGGAGCTGAGCGGCAATGTCCTTGCGGACAGCGTCATAGTCCCCGGGGCGACTCATTTTTTCGGGCCGAGAAGGTGGTCCAGGGTACGATTTTTTGTTGAAGGTAAAAAGGCACGCGGATCGCTGTTGGATTGCAAGTCTCGTCCTCCGGGGAGTATTCAGGATAAAGAATCACAGGAGGGAAAAAGACAGAGAAAAAGAAATGCGTCCGAAAGGGCTTGGGCGTGTCCCTCGCACATGAAGGACAAGAAGACCGGAGTGGATCCACACGGGCCGAGTCAGTCTGCGCGCATTGGAAGCAAAAATGCCGAGGTCCAGCTTGCCATGGGCTCCCGATAAGCAGCGATACGGCCTTCCACAATCCATAAAGGTTTTCATCGGGTGCTTCCGCGACTTGCAGAGGTTCGCCGATGTTCGGCTGAACATGGTCGCCGAAATCTGGCGCGTTGTGCGTGAATCTGAGATTTGCCTGCGATGAAGTCATCTCCCGATCAAATGCCGTCGATGATAAACACGAATGCCTCGGAACTTGAAACCTGATACAGTCGCAGTCGAAATCAGTTTCCCCTTCATGCGCTCACGAATTGTTTCCCGACCGTAATATAACGCGCTCTAAGCTATTTTTGGAAACAGTCGTAAATCGCACTTTCCTAAGCATAGTCCTCTGGTCTGTGCCTGCGTTGCCCACGTCAAGAGGTAAAGGCCTCAGGTAGAGAAGTGTGAATAAGTTAGTCGTCAGGAATGTCCAAGCCTACCAATTCGCACAGATACTGCCTACGTAAGACTAAGATGGTATTATGCTCTCTCGGGTCTTTCGCGGCTCGACCGATGCTACTCTATTCGATGGCTTCATAGATCAACTGCTTCGGCACTGCGGAAGATAGCCAGAGCGAAAGTCGGGCAGTGCATCGTTTCACCACTCTGAGCGGATTGTGTAAATGTGTGTCGATTTGGGAGTACGATTGGTTTATCTTCCTCCTTACTCGCCGCACCTGAGCTCAATTGAAGAGGTTTTCTTTACTGAGCTGAAAGGCTGCCTCAAATGAAACTGGAGCTATTACGAAGAAGATCCTGACCAAGGATTAGATTTCTTTTCTCGAATGGTGTATTAATGTAGTTGGTGCGAGGGAAGAGAGTGTCAGAGGCCACTTTCGGCACGCAGGCTTGACGATCGTAGTTCAACGTACTTGACATTGTATTTCGGACGGCAGAGATCGAATCCAGGAAACGATCCTAGATTCAAAGCCTGGCCAGAATGTCATCCACTCACGCAGACGCTTTGTCGAGTATATAGGTCGTCGTTAAAGAAGCCCCCTCCTGTGTGTTTTGATATTGCCCTTTATGGTCTCGCCCTGGACCTGGAGCGAATAATAAACATTCAACGGGCCTAGATAAATTTGCTGGCTCTGCTGCCTATCTTCTCCTCTATATGTGGCCGATCACCTTGAGATATCACTAGAAATACACCACTACCGCCCCACAGCTCCGTACCAGCACAGCCCCAGCAATGCGCCAATAATAATCGACACAGCTGGAGGTAATCGGAACCATGCATTGCCTGCGTATGACACCGTCGTGATCACTAACCACCACGGCTCATTTGCCAGACTTTGTCCAGCGCTATTGGTCGCTGTCAAATAGCCTATCCCCCATAGCCGGTACACAGCAGTGAACACTAAGCCGATCGCTGTAGCGTTGACGCCTCGCAGGAAGCGAATCACAGATCTCCTCTTCCGCAACACACTCCAGAAACTCTGGATTGCAACAGCCAGAGTAATTCCCGGGACAAAAATCCCTAGCCAGCCTAGAAATGCGCCAAAGACAGTTGGGAATTGGGAATGCTGCAGGGCGAGAGAACCCAAAAAGACCGCAAAGTTGAAGTTGGGTCCCGGAAAGGCTTGGATAATGGCCAGGCCGATTAGAAAGTCGCGACTAGAAACCCAACCCGGACTAACGACGTAAGAGCGAAGGAGCGGAATAACAACTGGACCTCCACCGAAAATCACAGTTCCAGCGAGGTACATACTAGCGAATAGATCAAGGGGGAGGGGGGACGGGTCAATTTGGCTCTAGCGACAAGGATTGCGATAAACGAGGCTATTCAACATTAGTTCCGGGGACAGTGTGGTAGTTCAGGTAAGGAAAATACCAAAGAAGACAGCTAGGATAGCAAGCCCAGACCGGACGCGAATACCATATTTTGGCGATTGACTTGTTCCAGTCTGTGTCGACCGTGTCGAATTCACCAAAGCCCCAGAGCACTGTGGCAAGGTTTCATCCGGGCTGACTTTCCTTGATCGTATCCTTTCGTTCCGTTCCACTAGTCCCGGTGGTGTAGACTGTGTAGACTCCATCACCATAGAGCTCGAGTTCGCCTCCTCGGAATCTGCTGGACGTTTATGCCTATTCTTCCAAGCAATCTTCGTCCTCTGTAGTTGAGAATATAGCCACCCATCCCAAGTAGCTATAACAAGACCACCAATAAGCATCAACACCGGAAAGTACCACAGGGCATTATAGCAGAGACCCGCGCAGGCGCCAAAAATAATAAGTATGCGTGAAATATTGTCCTGGATTGCTTTTTCTGAAAGCTGCACTGCGGAAACCGCCACAATACCGACGGTCGCAGCGTTGAGTCCCGAAAGGAGGGCATAGACTGGATCAGGGAGAGTTCGACTAAGGTTTTGGACACCCACTGAGAGTGCATACATGCCCGCTGCCCCGGGGAGACTACTATGCGATCAATAAGGTGGTCAACCGAAGACTTTCTAGACCCTCACCTCCAAATCAGAAACGTCATAATAGCCGGAATGAAACCCGCATGAAGCAAGACGAGACAGAATAGCATCTTGGTGCTGCCTGGACCAGGAAGGCCCTGGCAGATAGCGAAGAGTTCCTGATACTACGCAAAGATGTTAGGCGCAGTTCTCTCCGAAAGTTATTGGTGGCGAGTGTCACCATCTGTTCATCCACCCATCTTTGTTTCTCTCCCTTCCCTTCCACGAACCTGCGATAGAGAATTTGGAAATGTACAGGCGGGCCCCCGAACGAAGTAAAACCCAAATCCCAGGTACGTAGAAAGACATCGATCATGCGGCGAGCAAGGGAATCCTCGTTGCCGTAATTCTGTCTGGATTCGGTGTGGCTGCGCCACTTTTGTTTTAACGAGCGAATCGACCTGACGTACCGTGAGAGGGGCGCAGGGAGCAACATGTTGGAGAACCTCTGGTCCGATCGTGGCGTTGACAGCTGAGCAGGCTGCATGCCCTCGAGGTCATAGGTCTGGCAGTGTAGAGGCTACATCGTGAATGTTGCCTGAGGTTGGTCATTCGCGGCTGCGTGTCTGTCACCAATAGCTGGTGATTGGCCACAAGATCCCGGTGGTTGCTGGCCCTGTGGCAGAAGTCGGAATGTTAATTGGCGGGAGACTAATTACAGTTCCGCAAGTTCAAGTAACATTAGTGTGGAGAGACACAGCGTGTCTTCATCATGGTAACTGGCCCAGGAACTACTATACTTTGCAGGCAGAATAAAACCTTTCGGCTCCTAGCCTTGAACCAGTGTATTAGTCGTCGAACTCGGATTAATCCAGACCATCCCAACCCAGCCTTTCATTCCCCCTTGACATTCGTCTCTGCACCGACCTCATCCGTCCAGGAATCTTGATCTCTAGTGGGCCCGCCCATCTTTCTTGTTGGGTTGCTCACCCAGCATGCTCTCTTCCTTTTCTCCACTTTCTCTCTGCTCCATATATGCCCGCAGCATCTCGCATTGCCTCCTCATACTAGCCACCTCACTTTGCAGCGCCTGGAGATTTCCTTTCAATGTGGTCGCCTTGTTCTTCCAGGCCACTGACACTAACTCTGCGCGTTTGATCATCTTCCGAAACTCGCGACGCAGCCAGCGTCGCCTACCCCGTAGCCGTCGCACCCGTCGTTCCAGCCTCCGTCGTTGCGATACCTCGGTGTCGCGGACAATGCGAATCACTCGGTCGATGGGTTCGATGTGTCTGGCTGACAGGGTGCCTTCCTCCGTGTGCTGTGCAATACACATCAAGGTTGCACTCATGTCGTCGGCAATTGAGTACACCAGCTGTGCCTTCTCAAGTGAAGACCGCTTCTCTAGGCCTTCTAGGCGTAGCGTGCTGAACCCAGCGATGGGGTGTCCGCCGGGAGGCATGGTGGTGGTCGCTTATTTCTTGACTTTTCGGGACCTTCGTAGAGGATGAAATTGCGATAGAAGGTGTAGCTGTAGATACGCTCAGAATTGTGGAATTGTAGCCAGAGAACAGTCACAGTGGACGGCAAGATTGAAACTGATGATAATGAAGAATAGCAACCGCAGAGAAAAAGAAAAAGATGAGAAATGAGAAAAGACGCTTTCTTTTGGTCTCTTTGATAAAGATAGTGTCTGGTCAATGAATTTGCCATCTTTGATCTGCAACGTTTGCTTCATTGACGTTAGATCCCCTGTCTTCAGGTTACAGAGTGAGACCTTTGCCAGAGGTGGCTGAACAATGCCTGGGTTCTTTCATTAGGCTTTCTTCTCCGTAAGTGAAACATGGGCAATCAGATTGACCCACTGTTCTTTGTTCTGCCCCCAGGGAGCTCTCCGTTTTGCTCCTCTTTAAAACAAAGAAAATCGCCTGCTCCTTGTTTGAAAATGTCAAAATGAGAATTGCGCACAAACTGGTGGTTAGTATTCAAGAGTTATATTTATATCTCTTACATTTAAATATAGACTTTAAAATCTCGAGACAACAGCGCTAGATTGATCTTGCATAACATCTCAATTGCTAGGCGATATGTAACTTATCTACAATTTACAGCGCAGAGACAATCGCATCACCCACCTCCTTCGTGCCAGCCTTACCTCCCAAATCAGGCGTTCGTACGCCCGAGTCTAACACTTTACGCACGGCATCCTCAACCTGCCGCGCCTCCGTATCCATGTTAAGCGAGTAGCGAAACATCAGGGCAACGCACAAGATCATGGCGACAGGGTTGGCGATATTCTGGCCAGCAATGCTAATCCTTATGTCAACAATACACTCAATAACATTTATGTCAATACTTACGTTGGGGCAGAACCATGTGTTGGCTCGTAGAGGCCATATGGCCGCGTTGTCAGTCCCTTCGCACCCGGCAGACCATTGAGACTGGCACTTGGCAGCACACCTAATGTGCCCACGATAGACCCAGCCTGGTCGGAGATCATGTCACCAAAGGTATTATCGGCCAGAAGAACGCCGTTCAGAGTACGTGGGTTCGTTGCCAGGATCAGCGAGGCCGAGTCGGCCAGCTGGTGCACCAGCTTGACTTGGGGATATTCGGTCGTTATTGTTTTGTCCACGACTCGTCGCCATAGCCGGGAAGAGGCTAATACATTGGCTTTATCGAGTGAAATCACTGGCCATGGCGGGTCATGACGCAGAGCAACCTGAGCAGCTAGACGGGTGACACGCTGTATTTCAGCCTCGGAGTAGCCCCATTCATCCATTGCTAGAGAACTGTGAGTCAAAAAAAAAAAAAAATTGGAAGACAATATTTCACGCACCATAGTCTGGTTCCTCGACCTTGCGACCAAAATAAGCTCCGCCGCAATTCTCCCGCACGACGACGAAGTCCACGCCCTCAATCACGTCCTGCTTGAATGGACTGAACTCCTTCGCAATCGACGCACTCGGTGAGCTAGCCGAGCATGGTCGCAGGTTTGCATAGATATCCATCGCCTTTCGCAGCTGCAACAGGCCTCCTTCGGGCCCGTCCAGCCCTCGACGCGCATTATCCCATTTTGGACCTCCCACGGCGGCGAACAGGACTGCGTCCGAGTCTAAAGCTGCCTGTTTAACTTCTTCAGTGACAGACTTGCCGTGTGTGTCAATACTGCATCCTCCGATCAGTTCCTGACGGAGCTGGAATTGGCGTTGCGGTGTCTCGAAGGCTTTCAAAACTTTGACAGCTTCGGCCATCACCTCTGGGCCGATGCCGTCGCCGGGGAGGACCAGAATGTTGGAAATTTGCACCATAATTTGTATACCACGTATTTTGGTCACGTATCTTGGTCTCTAAGGCAACCTTTCAGCAGTGCTTTTGGCCGCCTATCTCTATCTCTCGGTCTTTACTCCGAGGACGCTGCGGGGTTGGTGGGGACTCGCCGATGCCGGGGGGAGAACATGGGCAGATTGGCTTGGCTACGTTGAGATTTAGTAGTGAGTATGCTAACTATAGCCATTATTATTGCCCAATGTATTTATTATTATTAGTTTCTCCGCAACATTCATGATCGCAGTTAGACATGTTGACAGCCTGAGGCATCTACTAGGGCAGAGCAACCACCCACTTAGGGCTCCCTTTGGTTTGCACTGTTTGCACTGTTTGTCTTGATTTTTCATCTTTTCCTACTTCTTTCCGATAAGGAACCTTTAAAGCCAGCCAGCACCATGTCGCGGATCGAGGAGCTCCCGGACGACTTCGACGAGTCGCTGAACCTCAATGAGGTGCCGCCGCAGGTAGCCCAGGACCTGCCCCAGCCCGGGTTCGACGCCTTCGCCGCATCCAACGAGATCCCCTTCCCGATCAACGAGGAGCGGCTGAAAGAGGTCGAGAATGATCCGTCCGCGCCCAAGATGCCGCCGGCCATGGCATCGGTCAAGTCACATTCCAAGGAGGAGCTAATGAGCATGATGAACAAGACCCCGCTGTTCATGACGGACATGGAAAATGCGGGCGATGAGCGTATGTCTTAGCTTCCCGATGGCTGTGGACCATGGACTGACTGAAATTTAGACGGGGAAAACGTTCTTTTGGATGCGCTACAAGCCATGCAGAATGAGGGTACTCGGGGCGAGGTCGCACAGACCTTCAAGGAGCAGGGCAACGAGGCCGTTCAGGAAAAGCGATGGATCGATGCCAAAGAGTTCTACACCAAGAGCATCGCCGTCATTTATGCCAAGGAAGACAAGTGGGAGAAGCCCAAGGATGCTCAGGCGGAGAAGAAACTATTACGCCAGTTGGAGGAAGCCTCGCATATCAACCGGGCGCTGGCCAATCTAGAGCTGGGTATGTGGCTGATTGGATATAGCAATTCCGAACAAAAATTGCTGACTATTTCATGCAGGTAACTACCGTTCGACAACTCTCGACTGCGCCGCCGTTCTTAAACTCAACCCTCAGAACATCAAAGCCTTCTACCGCTCTTCCAGTGCTCTTCTGAAGCTTGACAAGATTGCCGAAGCGGAGGACGCTGTGTCGCGCGGCCTGGAACTCGACCCCAACAATAAGGCCCTTCAGACCGTGGCGTCGAAGATTGCAGATCGCAAGGATTATGTGCAACGCATCGCGGCGAAGCGCAAGGCCGAGGAAGAGGCTGCACGCAAGCAAAAGATGGTTCTAAGCACTGCGCTGCGCGCCCGCCAGATCCGGACTCGCAAGACCAATCAACCCCCCGAAATGGAAGATGCTGGGATCAAACTTGTCCCCGATCCTCTGTCACCAGAGAGCACTGTCGAATTTCCGGCTGTTTTCTTGTATCCTATGGATGCGGAGTCGGACTTCATCAAGGCCTTCTCAGAAATGCATTCCATTGCCGACCACTTGGACTACATCTTCCCGCTACCCTGGGACACCAAAAAGGAGTATTCGATTGACACGGTCGACTGCTTCATGGAGACCGTCACTGGTGGGCTGATCAAGGCGGGCAAGAAATTGCCTTTGCTGCAGATTCTCTCTGGAGGCAAGGTCGAGGTTGTTGATGAGCTGGTCACGGTGTTTGTTGTTCCAACTTCCAAGTCAAACGCATTCATCTCCGAGATGAAGGCCCGCAAGATAGGCTGAAACACCACATGAAAATTCATGCGATTTCAACCGAAACCCTCCAAGCATCCTGGTATCCCTGGAAAACCTTGGTCGGTCATATCCCGGACACATAGCAGCGCCTTGTGCAG
Organism: Penicillium riverlandense; assembly: GCF_028828495.1. Taxonomy (NCBI): domain Eukaryota; kingdom Fungi; phylum Ascomycota; class Eurotiomycetes; order Eurotiales; family Aspergillaceae; genus Penicillium; species Penicillium riverlandense. The sequence goes on along the minus strand of NW_026643197.1, from coordinate 234,214 downwards.
GAAACCAATTCGTTGATGTGTTGATCAGATATCCTGTGTCTTCTGGATGATAACATTGCGGATGGTCACCTGCAACGATGATAGAACAGCACCGAAGCAACAGAGGCATAAAAGTTAGATACCCCAAATGAGAACACTGGGCGTTGTGTATATAGAAATATTTTGTATCGACTATGCTCATTGGGCCGGGAAACCGCCCTCTGGAAGAAGAAAGTCCCACCATTGATCATATTCCAACATGTCCAGGGCGAGATTAAAATCATCCAGCATCGCGTCCGTCTGGTGGTAGGCTGTGTTAGTCCCAGGATCCTGCACCGACTCTGGGAAACCCGGCTCAGTTGGTACATGTCCGTCCAGTTGGTGACCGTGAGTGGTTTGACTGTTCAAAACATAGCCAATATCGCACTGCCGTAAGTACCGGCGCGTGGGCTGCTCGCCACCAAACACCGAAGCGATCTCTTGCACAAGTGACTCGCGCATCTGCGGATCACCCGCATCGCGGCGTTCAAACATGTCCAGCATCTTGCGTAAGATCTTGATCCCATCCGAGACCATGGGCCCGATATCATGCAGCTCCAGATCCGAAATCACCATCTCGATATCCTGTCTCATTGACTCGGACGAGAAGCCCGGAAAAGATCTCTCCACTAGCAAGAATGCAGCGAGCGTCACCGCGGCCGTGTACGCTTGGTACCCCTGGACAGCAAACTTTTGGGACTGACGGAACCTGTTCACATCTGACTCGCGCATCTGTCTGTACGGCAGTAGCATCTCCTGCGCAGCTCTGGCGCAGACGCTCCATGATTCCCCGACGCGCGCGTGCAGAAACGGTCTATTCATGCGGATCCGCTGCTGGCAGATGCTGATATGTAGCATTGCATGACACCAGGCAACGTCGTCCAGACTTGGAAGATGCCGTAGGGCTTCTGTGCTGCCAATTCGAAAGTACCAAGGGAATTGTGCTGTGAGCTCCTGGATCTCTCGATCAATTGACCGGATGTACTCGTACGACGATAAATGGGTGCTGCCGTCTTGATATAGCTTGCGAAATATGCGGTAGGCCTGAGCCCGGCAGATACAGGCGCTCGTGTCTGTCGGCACCTCCATCGGCTGCGCTGTCACTGACACCTCTGTCACATCAATGTCATTACAGTTTTGTGGCAGTGGTACGCGCTCAGCAGGTGTATGAATAAGAGGCGTTCGATCCAAGCACATGGACTGGAAACTGCGGGGGGAAGTCAGCCATATTTCCTGGAATTGACATATGGGCATATGTTCTTACGTGTCAGTGACCCATAAATCCCACCATATACGTCGGCGCAGCTCAGTATCCAAGTAGTTAGACCCCTGGGCGTCTCTATCAAGCCCAAGCGCCTGCGCATGCCGAACAGCCTGGCCAAATGCCCTATATGCTGAGATGAGCGGAGAGTGAGAAGAACGCATTGGGAACACTCACGAGTTCAAAGACTCTATATTTTTGGTTTCCAGCCAATACAATTGCGTCGCAATAAACACTTGCAACTGCATCACACTCGGCTTGGATTCAAAGTCCCCAGCATGGAGGGCTTGGCGAGAAGCAAGATGCCATACTCGAGAGAGCTGGCGTACTCGCGAAGATTCAAGGCCGACTACTACTGCAGATTCCACTGGCACTATAAGCGCCGTAGATGATATGATCGTGAACAAAAGTGCTAGCCATATTAGATCCACCTTCTCCGTTTCGATGGACCAGAATTCAGAATATTGGCGATGGAAGGTTGGCACATGGAATGCGTGGAAAAGCCAATGGGCATTTTCGAGATAGTAGGAGACTAGAAGATCACACTGGTGCTGTGGTGGTAGGAGAGTTGCTAGCTGTGCTCTCCAGAACCGCTTAGTGTGGAGAGAATCGTTAACTGTGTCGCATATCGATGATAGAGGTCCAGAAAGGGGAATAAGGACAGGAACTGATGATGGCAAAAGAGGTAATTGAGTATTTTCAGGGGATATAGTGGAACTCCCGTCTGCGGTAGTTTTTCTATGCCGATCCAGCCCAGGAGCAATGGCCGCTGGTCTTGATGAGACCGGATTCAGCCAGGCCGTTGGGGCCGGGTGCTGATGGCACTCACTCTCCCGGCGATAACGTGTACATGTATGGCAAGGGACACGCCGATCACATCGCAGCTTATGCACTCGGCAGGGAAGACAGCTGAGCGTGCGGCGAACCGAGACTTGTTTCTTACGTTGCATCTGTGGGGCCGGTGCATGAAGTTCAGTTCCCGCCGTGCCTGGGTCTGCCTGGGATGAATTCAAGTCTGACATGGGTCGGGTGTAGGTTGTAGGCAATAATGTGTTGATCCAATGGCAGCAGCCCTGCATGCAGGATGGAAAAGAGGTGCGGGATCAACTGGATCGTTTCCCCCGGGTTTTTGTGGCGTCTCCACTTTATCGGATTTACCCCGTTCCTCGCGTCCCTAGAGGCGCATTCCGTTCAGCCTTTGATGGTTCCCACTGGACAATTTATTGCATGCGGGGAAACAAGGATTAAACATCGTCAGGGCGCATTTGGCTGCGCGCTAGAACAGGTGCGGAGGACACTCCGGATATTGAACTCGGTATCAAATCTCCCGGTTAATTCAGCTGTATCTATATTTCCGTGTCCTCTTTTCTTTTGCGCTATATGCATTAGACACTGTCGGTAAATTTATTCGAGGTGACCGCGACTTGTACGCCACGGGACACCGGTCCGTCCTGCTGAAACATAGCGCCGGAGGGATGAGTCTCGGCGTCTCACCTATAAAAGGAATAAGATGTAGCATTTCATCCCTCTTCACACCACTCATAGTTTCTTCTACCGTGTAATACTTGAAATTCTCAGAATGGTTCGCTGCTCTGCTGCAACACTGGCCTTGGCCGCAAGCGTTCTGCCTTATCTGTATGATCGAGACCTATGAGACCTGATGTACGGCCCACTGACATCAGAATATGACAGAGCAAACGGTTCTGGATTAAATACAGCTGCTAAGGCCATTGGCAAGGTTTATTTTGGTACAGCTACAGACAATTCGGACTTGAGTGACACGGCCTACGTGACTGAATTGAACAACACGCAAGATTTTGGCCAGATCACTCCTGCAAATTCTCAAAAGGTATGTAGACACAGTTTTACCTTGAGAATAAATACTAATATCACGCGATAAGTGGGATGCAACCGAGCCTGAACAAAACACCTTTACCTTTACCCAGGGAGACGCCATTATCGACCTGGCGATTGCCAACGGTCAGCAGACCCGATGCCATAATCTGGTCTGGTATAACCAGCTACCCAGCTGGGGTAAGTTTAAGAACTCCTCGGACATGTCACGCGTCATGTATCTAAGTTCTGCACAGTTACTAGTGGTACCTGGACCAATGCGACGTTGCTCGCAGCCATGAAGAACCATATCACAAACGTGGTTACCCATTACAAGGGTCAATGCTATGCTTGGGATGTGGTTAACGAAGGTCAGTTCTTGTTCAGTTCTGAATTGCAATAGAACATACGCTAATCACATGCCTTCCAGCCCTGAATGAGGATGGGACTTTCCGGGACAACGTGTTCTACGAATATATCGGCGAGGCATACATCCCCATTGCATTCGCCACCGCAGCAGCTGCAGACCCCAGTGTCAAGCTCTACTACAACGACTACAACATCGAATATGCTGGTGCCAAAGCCACAGCTGCACAGAATATTGTCAAGATGGTCCAGGCTTACGGAGCCAAGATCGACGGCGTTGGTCTCCAATCGCACTTCATTGTCGGCAGCACTCCCAGCCAGAGTTCACAGGCCAGCAATATGGATTCGTTTGTGGCCCTTGGCGTCGAGGTCGCCATTACCGAGCTTGATATCCGGATGACGCTACCTTCGACCGATGCTTTGCTTGCACAACAGTCAACTGACTACCAGAGTACCGTTGGTGCGTGCGCCCAGACTGCCAAATGTGTTGGCATTACCCTCTGGGACTGGACAGACAAATATTCGTGGGTGCCCGGCACCTTCTCCGGCCAAGGTGCTGCATGTCCATGGGACGACAACCTTGAGGAGAAGCCTGCATACAATGGTATTATGGCCGCTTTGGGGGCAACTGTCTCATAAACCTCCAGCTCCACCACCAAAAGCTCGAGCACCACCACCACTACCAGCGGCTCCACCAGTGTGGCTCGACGTTGGGGAATAGTGTGGCGGCGAAGGCTGGACTGGAGCGACTGCATGCGAGAGCGAGTACAATTGTACCTTTTCGAATGACTAGTACTCACAGTATCTGTGGGGGATAAGCCGCAGATGGTGGATTTCATTAGGCTTGGACGAGCCAAATGATGGGATGGGTTGCTCTTTCCTAAGCAAAATGTGTATTTACGGTGCCAAGGGAGGAAGAAATTCCATATGGAGAATGAACCGTCTTTTTTTTTAGATCTCAAATGTATGCACTGCACAATACCCCAACCTGCTCTAGATCCGGTCGCTATCCGGGAAACACCGAACAGAATAAAAAAACGCTTCATTCAGAGTACCACACCATGAAGCCGTGACAAAGGAAAGACATTAGTGTGGGATCTGAGAGATCGAGGCTCTTAGTAGCCGAAATGATACGGGTAGTCTATAGGCTCATCTAATGGGCCAGTTGTCGAAGGTTCTGTAATGGTACCGCCCTGCTGATAATCATAAGGATCGCCATAGTACCTGATCGGCAATGCCTGAAGCTCAACGGGGCTCATAGAAGAATAGTGCGCCCCAGTCGCAAGGCTAGTCGAGTCAAGAGGAAATCCGTGCATGCTTTCTCGTTTTCGCTTCAGGTCCTGCGGCGACATGAACACAGGCGGAGAATCGAAGCTAGGCGGGACCGGGACAGTTGACCTTCCAGGTTTGGCTTGGGGTATTGCAGCTTGTCGTCTCGGCGAGATTTCCGAAAAATCTCCACCATAAGCGAGCCTATGGTGAGGAGAGTCGACGGGTAAGCCTTCTGGCGCAGCACGCGGCGTGGTTGCGGCCGAGTTTCGAACTGAAATAGGGCTACTGTTTCGGCTGCGTTCTCCGTGGCTCTGGCCCGCTTCCTTGGGTAAGTTTGAACGAGAGATCCACACCGTCCCCTGTGTGTCTATGCAGACCTGGGAATAAGCTAATGATCAGCTGGCTGATTAGAAGCCACATACCAGTTTTTCCCTCCAAGAACTTCTCTTCTTCATGTCGCACTCGATAGAGCTCGTCCAGGATTTCCAATCTCTCTATTGGGGAGATCTGACGACGGATAGGCTGATCAGCTTCCCTCAATTTTCTGGCTGAGATCCCATGGCTGGTGCGCAGGTCGCGCAAGATATATATTAGGAGTCGAATGCGCTCTGGTCAACGGTCCGGTTATTCTGTGTTGCCAAAAATTGAGGATACTATAATCTTCTTACCAGATTTGGGCAGGTGGTCTGGTTCTCTGTGGCTTACTCCAGATGGCCACCAGGGTGGCTTTGTTTCATTTGGGTCCAGCTGCCGAGGAGTTCCCGCAACGATTTTCCGTCCGTTGTACGGGTAGTTGACCTGCTTGCGAGGCTCCACGAGCTTGATATATGCCTTTGCAAGCACTCGGCAATTTGTCTGTTGCAGGTTCTCAAAGGCCTTTTTATAATAGCGACCTAGCAGGTCGGCATCCCTGACGGATATCATGACTCTGGAGTCGCTGGTAGTGTTGCTTTCCTCATTCCTGGCGTTTGATCTTCTATGCTGGGGGAGATCAGTGCGCTGGAAATGCCAGGGATCTTGATAAGCAGGCCACCCTGGCGACTGAAATGGAATGGCCGAATCAAATGGCGACTGCATGGGGGGACCATTCCTAGCTCCCATCCCAGAGTAGGATGTGCGAGGCCTCTGGAATTGGCGAAAGTCCTTTTCGCTATTCATCTTTGAATTTGGCGAGACTGGAATATTGGGTTCAACTACAACTAATTAGCTAACCGGAAAGCTTTGGTGTGACAAGTGGAAGACAGACTTTGACAAGGCGACTGACAGGCCTCTCTTGACAGGGCCACTGCCTGTAAGAAAGTATCCGTTACCCTTGGAGATAAGATTGTCTGACAACTATCGGCGATCGACTGTGAGGATTTGAGACGAAGGTTGCCGGTTGCGTCAAGATATATGAGAGCAAAGTGAGTGCAGGATAACTGATCCTCCTGGGCTAGCATGGGCACGGTTGTCGGCGCCTGACTGGCGGTCAGCCTATTCGGGTCAAGCGGCCAAACAAGTGGCGAAGATACAATACGATCTGAACATCTGAGCTTTAGCTGAAAGTCGCATGCAGGTGGTTGGTTGTCCGGTCCAGGGGTTTAGCCAGCACGCGGCCACCGCCAACGGGACAAAGGGAAAGAGATCTCTCACAGCCAGGAAGCCCGGTTGAAGGAGCTCAAAAGACCAAGCTTCAGCATGAGGAAGAAAGCAAGAGGGGGAATTCGAACACAATAAGCTCACGAGATCGATCTGCTACGGAGATTTCGAGATTTATCAACTCGGCCGTCCCGTCAGCCCTGGCATGCTCAGCCTCGGAAATTGCCAATCGTGTGGGGATGCCCAGTTCTAGACAGGGGACGATAGGCTTGCGGGACCCAAAAAAGTACTGATTTACGATGAACGCCACAGATGCGTACTGGAGCCCGAGGGCCGCTAAACGAATGCACGTCCACGAAGGCCTACTACATAACGCGTTGTTGACTTGTCCTCGATGTTTCGCCGCCACCCATTCTCCACATAAGACGATCCCCGCAAGTTAGCATGGTAGCATTCTAGTTCTATCTAGATTGCATCCATTTCTTCGTGTCTGTCAGCTAGTTGGTATTTGCGCCACGCAACCCCGAATCGCGCGTCCGCTGTGCAACCAAGGGATCGCCTTGGCAAATGCCGCAAAACGGTGTGTCCCTCGCCTGAGCCTTATTGCATTATGGACAGTAGTACAAGGAATCAAACCGGCCAGTGAAGCAACAAGAACCGAATAGCTGGAAGTGGGGTGGCTGGGATTTCTTGGTAGAAGGCAGATAACTGATCCAATAGTCCACAGACCATGGAACCCAACACCCTAGAACGACCAAAAAAGCAAAGATAATATTGTTGATCCTCTACCGAGGCAGGCCCTACGATGCCCCGACGGCAGTGCTAGGTCGTACAGTATCGGCCCAGGAATGCGGATCAGCGCTAGCCGTTTTACAAGAGTCCGTCTCCTGGAATCGGCTGCCTCGCGGTCAACTATCTTCCTCCTTGCATTGACTCAGGGCAAGTTCAATGCCATGCAGGGTCAATGAGCTGCTTTCCTCGAGGTTACTAGCTTCCGTGGAAATGAGATCTATACGATCCGCCCTCCCGAAGCCAGTATCAATCGCCGCGATCCACTGGCAATACACAAAAATACTGACGTGATACCTTCTGCTAATTTCCCACCACCCTCAAAACAATAAATCAGGGGACCAAATCTAGGGCATTCTGTAGATCGCAGACACCCAAACTACCGCCTTTGACCCGCTTCTGGATTGTTGTACCCTTTACGATTTACAATACCGAACACCTCTTGGATAATAATTCTCCGAAGCTCTTCATTCGCAAAAATACGGGGGTGCGCTATGCCGTCTGGTGGCATATACGAACAATATCGGGACCAGTTGTGTTGAAGCGGGTGCTTTCCGAATCTCCGCTCGTAGTAGCGCTATCCACATAGGTGAGATCTGGCTATCTGTATCATTTGTACATTTGCGCGTTAGATTATCGTGCAGCATCGGACGTCCACCTCAGTTAGGATTCCAACTTTCTAAGACCCAGAGCAATTCCTACATTATTGCACTGCTGATATGACATTCACTGGGCAGCGTCAACTCAGCCACAGGATCAACAATAACATCGCTGTTTGCACTAGTCCCTGCATTTTAGAAGGCTCCTTCCTAAGAGGGTTTTCAGCCACACCTATTTTCAATGAATAGATAAGATTGGGTTACCCGTGTGCAATACATAAAGGTTGATCTGATTGACTAAATAGCGAAATGATAGTTATCGGTTCGTTGCTGGCCCAGTCAGGCCTCCAATCTGGGACAACCACGCACTAGTCCCTTCTCACAGCAAGTTAAAAGGCCAAAATATTACCTTGTGTTTCCCGATCCGGCTATTAAATAGGCGGCCAGTGCCGCTGTGTCCCTTCCGCCTTGCCATTTATCCTTACAAGAAAGATCTCCATTGCCTCGTTTCGAGGTGAGATTATGTATGTCATTTCTCTACTCCAAGATATAATGTGATATAATGAGACGCAGATTACCACCGAGTAGAAAAATGGTAGTCTCGGACTTGCGGAAAGGACCAGTCTGGTGTTAATTACCAACAATGCACGGTGCGCTCTCCAAGGTTGTTCCGTTGATTAACGACGGATAACTACTCCGTAGTTTGACCAGACATGCCAGGGCGAGAAGGCATTCCAACATGATTACGAGGCGTAAGCCACTTTCATTTTCGGGATAGGCTGCGCAATTACAATAATACGAACTGCACCCTGTCGGAAATCTTTTCCCGTAATCAAATTTCAGCCCAGGTACTCCGTACAACCGTAAATAATCTCGAGATTCACTTGAGGTTCACCCAGTCTTGTGGACGAGCAATTGCTGCAAAATCAATTCAGGCAACTCGTGGCTTGGATCAGCCAAACGGATGTGACTCTCATGCTGTATGTCGCAATTAACCGCAGAGTTGATGTTAGATGTGTTCGGGAGGAGAACCGGACACTCTTTGCCCCGGAGTGATGAAATGATTCCAAATCATTGGCGTTTCTGCTCTATTTTCCCCCTACTTTCTTCAAGTGTGGCGCATGCGTTCGTTCTCAATTAGTTCGTTTCTCGCAGAAGCAGAGAACCCCGGTGAGCTGGGGTAGGTCCAGACGGTTCTTTTGCGGCGATTGTTCGGAGGACGCTTGCATGAGTACTCCGGTTACTGACAGCCCTCTGCCGGTCATGCAAGGCTATCCTTGGGAGTGGGTCTCCTTTTTCCACTAATAGTTCGACGTACAGAAAATCAAAAATTTAGAAAAGTACACCCTACAGTTAGGGCGGGGCCTAAAATGTCGGGCTCGGTTCTTCCCTACTAGGTCAAATCTCCGTCCGCTTCAGGTCACTGGTACGCTTCCTTTTGTGTTCCAGCTAATCATAGGACTTGGGGTTGAGTTGGGGATTCATGTATATAGGATCTTTAATCGGCGACCATGCCCGAACCCTCCAGGAACAGGGGTGTAGCCCGGGATCCAACTGGATTTTTAAGCCTAACTGACATTACAGAACCCACCACGGCTCGTAATGGTGTTCAAAGGCGGACCGAGTCCTTCTCCCCACGGAATCTGTGGTCTCTTACGCATGGGCATCGATGGGTACGTGCCGCCTCGATCCCAGCGCAGGGTCGTTCTCCGCTTGACCGGAGAACAACGGCGCGGTATGTGCGATGCAGGACCATCCTTCAGCGGTATGAGACGTTGTTCAAGCCAGGGATGCCAGTGAAGATGTACATACAACACACAATGCCATTTTGGGTTAAGTCCGTACGAGATCCCTTTTCTCGTGGCTGGCTGAAAAGGCTCCTGTCATTCCTCATAGGGGTCCTCTTCGATGCCCCTGCGCAACCCTCTCCGTGGTCGTGCCGGGCAGTGATCTCCACCTTGCATATCCTGGAAACTGGATCGTTTCAGTGCGGTGGCGTCATGACGCTCCAGTTCTAGCGTGCTGCATGCCGCCCGTTCTGCCACGATGCACGAATGTGGGTACCGACATCCTCTTCCAAAGCCTTCATGAATTCAGACACGGACCATCCACTATTTTCTCTCCTCGCAGGTCTCCTGTCACTTGATGCTCCTTTTGCAGATCACGGAAAGAGCCGATCGAAACCCGGGTCAATTCAGCGCACTTCCGCGAAGGGTCCGTGACACATTGTTTGGCTTTAGGGCTTGTCGATCATGCTCGCCATAGTTAGCGTAGTCTCGGAGCATTAATAATGCTCCCTTCTGCCCATGAATATCCTGCGTGCCGAACGTGTTCTGTACCAGGGTCGTGAGTTCAAGGACGGCGTTATCTATGACCGGCCAGGTGCTCGCTATCAGGTGTTGATATTACTTCCACTGACAAGACAGCACCGGAAAGGAGGTGTCCGACCACTCGTATCCTTGCCCAGCGACGATCGTTTTGGTGGACCCTCTCGGTACCGTTGGAACATGTAAACAGTAGTACACAGTGCACCTTGTTGATAGTTATCTCGGTTCAAAGCAGCGAAATCATCAGATGAAAGGAGAGTGGATGAATTTGAAGCTCTACATCTGCCACCGCACGTCATCCGGCTGCCCTGCTGGCAACTAGCGTCTGGCATGTGAGGGTGGACAGGCACTGGCTGTCATGCCTCAGGCATTCAACATGTCATGTGATGTGTCATGCCATACTGTACAATACCGAGCGATACTGCCTGTAATGCGGTATCTTACTCCGCGGTGACCATGCGATCGCGCATCCCGTGACCGCCTCTCTCCGGTCACTCTTTCTTTCTCACTTCTGCTTCCACTGCTGTTTCTCGAACGACGGTCTGAGTTGACACCGATTGCACATCCACTTCTTCTGTGCACCGGTCAGATTCAATCCCCCTCTTGGGTCTCCACCCGCCCAAAGGGTCATCGCTGCATTAGCCCGCCCGCCCACACGGCTGATCACTCTGGATTCGGGCGACCACCACAACCACCTTCGACTAACCGACCAGAAGGTCGATCTCACTCCCGCCACCAATCATCTTGGGGCTTTTGCTTCTTTGGCTTCTAAACCCGGTTCTCTCATACCGACCAACCGCCATCCCTGAATTCCCGCGAGGAAGCAAACCCCCCTTGGCACTTGTCTGTGCGGTGTACGTAATCCAGGTCTTTTCGGAACGCTCGAGGAAGAAGCAGCCGGTGTTTCGTTAATTTTTATTTTGTTGGATCATCGCCATTGAAGGATCGTCAAGGGAGACGATATTACGGTCCACTGCCGGCCCCCTTTGCCCTACCTTATTGCGCGATGGATCCAAATGCCGGATACCCAGCGGGCTTCCCGCAGAACCAGCAGATGCCTTTCTACCCAAACTCCATCCCCCAATATCAGCCCAACACTCCACAACAACAACAACAACAACCCTTTGGCGCAATACCCATGCAGCCCGGTCCCGGTGGAGTTATGATGCCCTCAGGTTTCCAACAATCATCCGGTACGTGATCTCCCCCCTTTCGACCTCTTGTCGCCGCCCCGCGGGGGCGGTGACATGTCGCTCAGACGTCAAGGGACCAGGGAGCCGCGCATAATCATGGCCAGCCCCCCTCAGACGTACAGCACGTCGGTTGGAGAATGTATCCGGCGTTGACCGCTAATAATAATGGCAGCAGCATCCCTTGAGAATTTCTCAGCACCCTTCTCGCAGCCGCCAGTGGCCGCAAACATGAACCAATTTCCGCAGCCACAAGGCTCCACGGCCCACACGCCCTCCACCGTGGCGCAGACCTTTTCGCAAAACATGGCCTCGCTCTCGGCCAACAATATGCTTCCCAACCAACAGAAACTCCAACCGCAAACTTCCTCCCCCCAAACCGCGCCTCAGCCTATGTCCCCGGCGCAGGCGCAAGCTCAGGCCCGAGAGAAATCACGCGTCACGACCCTCCTCGATATCAACTCTACGTTACTGCAGGAGGTGGTGAATCTTCAAGCCGCGGGCAAGGCCGGGGCTGCTTCCAACAACTCAAACCAGGACACTTCCGAGCAGTTGGCGGATGCGCCAAAGCCCGCAGCGCAGAAACCGAGCCAGGAATACATCGAGTGTATGCGCCGGCTGCAGGCCAACCTGGCCTACCTAGCGACCATTGCCGACCGCGCAAAGAAATCGGGCGGCGTGGCACCTCAGGCTCCCGCTATCATGACGCCGCCACCCAATCTGCCCGCGGTGCACGATCTGTACGGCAAACTGAACGAACTGTTCCCACGGGGAGGCAAAGGTTCAGAGGGCACACCGCACGCCAAGCTCACACCACCAGGCATGCAAGGCAACGGCGGGCCGAGCCCTTCGTCCATGTCGGAGTCCGTCTGAGGTGGGCTGGAGGGACGGGAGGATCTCCCGCATATCAGAAATATCGATCAATATCGAACAATAGTTCCCGGATTCGCTCCTCCAGGCAACCCCGGAGAAGCGCGCCGTCACGGGGCCCCGATCTACCAGGACCAAGTCGATCCAGCGAGGTCGCGTGAAGGGCCGCCTTCCCGTCCCGGGGCCCGCTCCCACCTACACCATTTTATCTCAGTGATGGTGGCCCCGGTGACCTCCTCAGGGACCCTAGGTGATCCAGTAGTCTAGAAATGCAGAGGATGTACTATTCCTATAGTAACTAAATTGAAAATCGATCAGTTGACCCCAACACCTGAGCCCAAGGCGGTGAACCAATCAGCGCCTTCCCGCCGCAGCTCACGCTTAGCTCACGTTTGCATGTCTTCTTGTCTGCGCCGGGTCGCTCCTTCCCTCGCGTCCTTGTCCTGGTCCTTGTCCTTTTCATCGCTTCCGGCTCGATCGCTGCGTCCGACCTCCCGCCTCCCCCGTCTCCCTCTTTCTCCTCCCCAACCTCGCCCGACAACCTTGCTCCGGACGATGGATGCCGACTTTGGCGCCAAGCGCAAGCGTAGTACCATCGCCGGCGCTACGGAGCGTCCAGCGAAACAGTTAAAGCCCGAAGGCTCCGTCCTGACGCCCTCGGACGCTACCCCCGCGAATGGAACGGTCTATGATGTGGAGGATGAGGAAGATGCGGGACGCATGTTGGCCGTTGGGCCCGCGCAGGCAGATTCGCCCGAATGGCAAGCGACGATTGAGACGGTCGTGAAGAGCGTCGTGTCTATTCACTTCTGCCAGACTTGCTCCTTCGATACGGACCTCTCCATGAGCAGCCAGGCCACGGGGTTCGTGGTCGATGCCGAGCGCGGCTACATCTTGACCAATCGCCATGTCGTCTGCGCCGGTCCGTTCTGGGGCTATTGTATCTTCGATAATCATGAAGAGGTGAGTTGCGCGTGATAGTCTGGGCTGCTATACTGGTAATTGACTTGGCCCCCGCGTTGGGTTTGGCAGTGCGACGTTCGTCCCGTGTACCGCGATCCCGTGCACGATTTTGGGATTCTCAAGTTCGACCCGGCTGCCATCCGCTACATGAAGCTCACGGAGCTCAAGCTCCAACCCGATGCTGCTCGGGTCGGTGTAGAGATCCGTGTGGTGGGTAACGATGCGGGTGAAAAGCTGAGCATTCTATCGGGTGTGATCAGTCGGTTGGACCGCAATGCACCAGAGTATGGCGAAGGGTACAGCGATTTCAACACAAACTACATCCAGGCTGCTGCTGCTGCCAGTGGCGGTAGCTCCGGCAGTCCCGTGGTCAATATTGACGGCCGTGCGATAGCTCTGCAAGCTGGTGGCCGGGCCGACGGGGCAGCGACGGATTATTTCCTGCCGTTGGATCGTCCACTTCGTGCGCTGGAATGCATTCGCCAGGGTCAACCGGTCTCTCGTGGCACGATCCAAACTCAGTGGCTGCTCAAACCGTTCGATGAGTGTCGTCGCCTCGGCCTGACGCCCGAATGGGAGGCGGCCGTTCGTAAAGCTGCCCCCACAGAGACCAACATGCTCGCCGCGGAGATCATCTTGCCCGAGGGCCCAGCAGATGGGAAACTGCAAGAGGGAGACGTGCTTCTGCAGGTGAATGGAGAGCTGCTGACGCAATTCGTCCGCCTCGACGACATTCTCGACTCCAGTGTCGGCAAAACGGTGAAGCTACTGGTTCAGCGAGGAGGCGAAGACCTCGAGGTCGAGTGTCAAGTGGGTGATCTCCACGCCATCTCCCCAGATCGCTTTGTGACTGTTTCTGGTGGCACATTTCACGACCTGTCGTACCAGCAGTCGCGGTTGTATGCCATTGCCACGAAGGGGGTCTACGTTTGCGAGGCGGCGGGTTCCTTCAAGCTCGAGAACACACTTTCAGGGTGGATCATTGATTCGGTCGACAAGCGGCGGACTCGAAATCTGGACGAATTTGTAGCAGTGATGAAGACTATTCCTGACCGCGCTCGGGTGGTCATCTCGTACCGTCACATCCGGGATCTCCACACGAAAGGGACGAGCATCATCTATGTCGATCGTCATTGGCATCAAAAGATGCGTCTGGCGGTCCGCAATGACGAGACTGGACTATGGGACTTCTCAGACCTCGCCGACCCCATTCCTGCCGAAGAACCAGTTCCAAGAAAGGCAGAATTTATTCAGCTGGATGGGGTCAGCCAACCAGCAGCAGCAGAAATTGTCCGCAGCTTCGTGCGTGTGTCATGCACTATGCCTCTGAAATTGGATGGATACCCCCAGGCCAAGAAAACAGGGTTCGGATTGGTGATCGACGCTGAAAAGGGCTTGGTGGTTGTCTCCAGAGCCATTGTTCCCTACGATCTGTGTGACATCAACATCACTGTCGCTGACTCGGTCATCCTCAACGCTAAAGTGGTCTTCCTACACCCCCTCCAAAACTACACTATCATCCAATATGATCCCAGCCTCGTCGATGCGCCTGTGCAGAGTGCCAAGCTCAGCACTGAGTACATCAAACAGGGCCAGGACACCATTTTCGTTGGGTTCAACCAGAACTTCCGCATTGTCGTGGCCAAGACTGCCGTCACCGATATCACCACCGTGTCGATTCCCGCCAACGCATCTGCCCCTCGGTATCGAGCCATCAACCTCGACGCCGTCACTGTAGACACAGGGCTCAGCGGACAATGTACCAATGGTGTTTTGATCGGCGAGGATGGCGTGGTGCAGGCTTTGTGGTTGAATTACCTCGGGGAACGGACCCCCAACTCGCACAAGGATGTCGAGTACCACCTCGGGTTTTCCACCCCGTCACTTCTCCCTGTGACATCCAAGATTCAGCAGGGCATCACTCCAAAGCTGCGAATCCTGAACATGGAGAGCTACGTCGTACAGATGAGCCAGGCGCGCATTATGGGCGTCTCGGAAGAATGGATCGAAAAGGTGGCTCAGGCCAATCCTTCTCGTCACCAGCTCTTTATGGTGCGCAAGGTCGACTGCCCACCTGCAAACTTTACAACCGACGCCGAAAATTTCCAGGAGGCCGATATCATCCTTACATTGGATGGCCAGCTTATTACCCGGGTCTCGGAACTGGATGTGATGTATGAAAAGGAAGTATTGGAGGCATTGATTGTCCGGGACGGCCATGAGATGCGTATCAAGGTCCCGACGGTGCCCACGGAAGATCTCGAAACCGACCAGGCCGTTGTTTTCTGCGGTGCCGTTCTGCAGAAGCCGCACCATGCTGTGCGACAGCAGATTTCCAAGTTGCATAGCGAGATCTATGTGAGCGCAAGGGTAAGATTTATGTCGCGATTGTCGATCAGAATAGTACTAATCTCTACCAGAGCCGGGGCTCCCCATCTTACCATTATGGCCTCGCGCCCACCAACTTCCTCACCGCGGTCAACGGCGTTCCGACTCCCAACTTAGATACCTTCGTCAAGGAAGTGCGCAAGATCCCAGATAACACCTATTTCCGACTCCGCGCTGTGACCTTCGACAATGTTCCATGGGTGGTTACCATGAAAAAGAACGATCACTACGTAAGTCCTGTCCAATTTTCATTTTAGTAGCATAGCCTGACATGTGCCTTCTTAGTTCCCAATGTCCGAATACAGAAAGGACCCCTCCCACCCCTCGGGCTGGCGCACCATCTCTCATGAGGATGAGGATAACCTGGGTGCTGCTCCCGACGCCGCGAACCTCAACCCGGACGCAATGGACGAGGAGTTCATTGGTGGAAGTGACGTTGAGCCGGATGCGGAGTGATGTATTTGCATTCGCAGTGGTGGTAATAGGCAGTTTATTCTTGTACCATATTGCACAAAGCGGCGCTGCCAGGATGGATTCGGAGTGAGAATAGGATTTTTGTTCCGGGTCTTCTATATTGTTTACCTTTTTATCTTCCAATCGGGTGTCTTCTTCTATCTGGAGTGCACGTCGACGTACAAATAATCTAGAATATTGTTGCATCGTATCTGGTTGTGTTTTTATCTTCATTTCAGGCTGTACTACCGGGCTTCTAATGGGTTCATGGCAGCTATTTCTCCTTCGATTTTGGGATCTAAATGGGTTGTGTGTGCCCTGCTTTGACGTTAGACACTTTTGGATTTACTTTGTTTCCCTATTTCTCAAAGTCGTGTGTGGAAAGCACATGGCAGAACTGTGCGAAATCCACGATGTGAAAATATATATCCAGAGCGGAGTACACGACGATCACCACAACGTAAGTCGAATCTGACAAAATATTTACAATTGTTTCAAAAATCATAATCAGAAGAATTTGATATGAAGAAGAATCTCAAAAACAAAAAGAACAGTGCATCATCCGTGAATCGAACACGGGCCTCGTCGATGGCAACGACGAATTCTACCACTAGACCAATGATGCTTTCATGACGGGAAAGAGGGGGCTGGTGTTTTATTATCGAGCAAAGGCAATGCTAACGCTAACAGACATTCCAGGTCTTGAATACTCCTACGAATGCTCCATATAAATCCACGAGATAAGGCCTATACGCATCCACGGATGCCATATGCAATTGTAATCTAAGACAATCATAACTCCAGAAACTCGCGTAGAGATAGAACACACGGGAAACCCACACATAACGCCGGTCAAGCAAAATATCAATTGCCAAACCACTCCCCAAACTACCACATCTGTTCAATCACAAGCAGTTCCAAGAAAGTTACATCAATCAACTCCCAATATGCCTTGACCTCAAACTCAGGGGTTGAAGGACCACCCCCCGTTGAGGCGGAGCCGTTGCCTGTCGGCGCGGTCTCTCCGGATTTCATCCTGCGTGAGCCCATCCGGGCCTGACCAGTTCGCACTGCTGGTGCGGTCGCGGTATTTTTTGATCTTCTTGTCCGCCTTGAATGTTTCTTCCAGCGAGAAAGGCGCAATTGGACCGAAGATCGAGTCGACTTCCATACCCTCCTGATCCCGCAGGATACTTTCCAGTTCCTTGGTCTGCGCCCATGATGGCACGGGGAGCATATCCGAATCCGAGTCGTCCTCATCTTCACTGTCTGTGGCAATCTCCGGTAGATGAACACTATCGCTGTTGGGATACTTAGGCGACGGTTTGGCGGGAGGAGCGCGCTGCGAACTGGCTGCTGACTGCTTATATGCAGCCGGGGGCGGCGCATGATTCGGGTCAGCGAATGGGATCTTGCCGCTGGTAATTTTCGCCATGTCCATAGGATGAGCGGGTCGCTGTGGTTGAGCATTTTTGAAGGCCGAAGAACCAGATGGATGAGCCATTGATGCCTGGCCATGGCCGTAGAAAGACGGCTTTCCAGGTTCCTTGCGAATTGGGGGAGCCATTGGAGCCCGCACTGGTTGCATGGGGTTATGTTCATCATCCGTCTTCCTTCGCTTAGCATCACTGGTAGAATGGGCGTTGCTGGGCTTGGAAACCGCCGGTCGGTGATTCGTCTCCTCATCCATCACTCTCTTTGGCGGCTTGGCGGGATTTGGTACCGGCGGATTGATTGCTCGACCATAACCCAGCCGAGACGGAGGTCTATTGGCTCCCATGTCATTCCGTTGCGAGGATTGCTGCCCTGCCTTCTCATGTTGAAGCATTGGACCCTAAGACACATTAACAAGATGATATTAAAATAGCCGATGGGTTCTTACCTCGTTGAGCGATTGCTGGCTGCCTTGTCGCTCGTGTTTGCGTGCGTTCTCTTGCCGCCGCTTTTCAATCGCCTGCATGTGGGCGGCTTTCTGCGGGTCCTCCTGAGCAGAGCGTTCCCGACGCTCTCGTTCAGCTTCAGCACGGCTTCTCATCTCGTGCCGACGAGCCTCTTCCTGCTGTTGCTGAGCAGCTCGTTTGCGTTCTTGTTCATGCTTTTGTTCCTCCCTGCGACGCTCATCCTGTTCCTTCTTCCGTTCATTGGCAAGTTGAGCCTTCCGTTGCGCTTGGGTTTGACTCGATACAGAGCCCTTAAAGCTACTCGTCGACGAGGCCGTGTGAAGAGACGAATTACTGCCCTTTTTCTTCAAAGTTGCCTGTTTCTGAGCAGGAGCTGGGGCAGGTGCCGGAGGGTTCGACTCTTGAACACCGGAAGAAACCGAAGGCAATGGCATTCGGGACAGTGTGCTGCCCACACGGATAGACACTGGCTGCGGCTTGGGCTTTTGTACAGCTTCACGAGTTGGCCTGACAGGACGTCGCTCATTCTTCGGTTGGGAAACGGATTTAGACGCCACTTCGTGCACTGATTCAGGCTCGCGTGACTGCTGGCGCTGCACCTGTGCCTTGCCAGTAATTGGAGCTGTCCGATCTTCCGGCTCAATGGAAGATTTGTCTTGAGCGGCCTTGAGTTGGATGGCCCGCTGCTTCTCCTGTTCCCGAGCCTTTTCTTGACGCGCCTCTTCCCGTTGACGATCCTCCAGTTCCCTCTGCCGCTGTTTTTCTGCTTTCTCAATCGAGCCCTGCGTCCGGTGGCCCTCTTGCCGAGATGGACTAGAAGCATGGGGCGCTTGAGACTCGAGTCCATCTACGCCACCAACGTCAGCGCCGGGTCCATCCTGGAGCTGAGATCGAGTTTGCAGGGGCGACGAGCTTTCAAACCTCGCCGAACTCGAGACAGCACCGGTGCTGGTAAATAGTCCCTTTGCTGATTTCATGATGGATTGTAGTCTCATCTTCGAAGCACTCAAGGGCCCATCAAAACGCCTGGGAGAACCTCCGGGAGTGGTGGATGTCTCAGCGGATGTGCCCTGCAGATTACCAGCTTGTCGAGGAGATGAAAAGATCGAAGTCGCCGATTTGGGACGGGCTGCTTCTGTTGTAATAAGGGCGCCAGCCTTCTGGCCGGTTGACTGTTGCTTCTCGACATCGAAGAGCTTTTCCATGACATCGGTAGTCTTGCTCTTCGGAATACCTGGACGTTGCGGCGAGCTTAAGGGCTTGATCCAGTCGTCGTCTTCGTCTGCCACTGGTTCCGGAGCCGGGGTTTCGCGAGCCTTCTGGCTTGAAGACTCCGATTTTGCCTCTGCTTTGTTGGCCGGTAGATCTGGGTAAGAAACCTGACCCCCAGACATTCCTGGTATGGCCGAGATAGACTTCTTGGAGCGCGAGGGTTGGAGCTTGCCCAACATACTGATCCTTTCATGTAGGGTCTGGGTCGACTTCTTGTTGTGGAGCTGGCCAACCTTGATCGTGTCATCATCGCCTTCGGCCTCCTTTTCATCGTCGATCTCCATGTGCCCTGAAGAGCCATTGTCTTCAGTCGCAGCTTGAGTCATCCTTTGGCCTCCTGTCTGTCGGCCAAAATAGCTGGAAGGTCCGGCAGTGTTCAGTTTCGCGAGATCAATGTGGCTGGTGCGAGAAATTCGCGGACCGACCAGGCTTTTGCCGAGAGGCTCACGCGCCGGCAGAGAAGCGAATGTTAAACTGCTCTTCCGAACCAGTGGTCGCTCGGGCGTAGAACCATCAGACGGAGAGCCAATATCGTCAAGGTTGTCAAGAACAGTATCTTCGTTTGCATCCTCACCTTCTTCCATTTGATCATCCTGTTGCTGAACTCCAGGCGTTGCCACGGGCTGTACCGCCGAAGGCTTCTCTGGCGAAGATATCACCTTAGCTTCCTTTTGCTTCGAGTTTTTCTGAACCGGAGACTGTTTTTGCTGTTCCTCCAAAGCCGAATTGACCTTTGACTTGGAATATGTTTTGAGTGTTGGGGTCGCGTTCGAATCTAGATCTGGATCCCGTGGGTCCGGCGAACGAGTTTTCTGTTGTGTAGGCGCTGGGTTGACATTGATGGGTTCAACAGTCTCCCCACGAGATCGTACATTCTCCTGGGCAGAGTGGAAGGAGTCTTCGGTCGGCTGTGGGCCAACCGACATGTCTCTTTCCTGGGTGTGGGGCTCCATAGGTTCTTCAACAGGTTGGGTAGACGTCTGAGACTCTGGTTGCACGTTCGGCAGGACCATCTCGTCATCTTCCACCATCCCATGGTAGCCAGAGTCGGTGTTATATTTTGGAAAGGAGTTCAGGTTCTGACTGAGGTTAGGGTAGTCAGGCTGAGATACATCCCCGGGCACGTCCTTGCGGGGAGCAGTCGAAGCCATCATGTTTGCGGGCTTGGAGACGACTCGATGAATGAATGGGCTCGGGCTGACTCTGTTCTCCAGTTGCTTATGAGTGGAGGAAAAGATCTCACTCAAGGGCTGTCATGATTTTGTTAACTGACAGCAATGCACAACCAGCAACACGACACTCACCAATCGATTCTCTTCTGGAACCCGCTTCCGAGCCGTTCGAGGAGTCTTGCCCCTCATCTTTCCTGGTGTCTTGAACACGTCCGTGAGGTTGCTAAGGACAGGGTCAGCATGCTAAGGTTGCCGACTATAGTAGGTACAACTCACACTTGGCCCTTGGAGAAGATCTCGGCCATGTGCTCATTGAGCCATTCCATCTCATGGCGGACGGGATATTCCACCTCCTCAATCTCTTGGTCCACCAGCTCCCTCATGTTCTCCTTCTCTGCCGCAATCCATGCTGCAGAGCCAACGGGCTTCTGCACCCGCGTACCGGCGGCGGCCATGATGTAAACAACGCGCGGGTCGCTGACCGCGAAGTTCAGTGGTAAAGGGAAAGAGAGTCGGCGTATAGTTGAAAGGGCGAAAGGTGGTTAGTGTAAGTCGACCACCATCGGTGCAGCGTTGGGCGCGTCGGGGTGAGTGGTTGGGTGGTTCTGTCGCCAGGTGCGGGCGGAATGAAGTGGATGGTCGAGGATCAAAACAGACAACCCAACGAGGAAACGCGCGGTCACGTGATCCAACGAGCTTGAGCAGCAGTATAACTAACAACCTTAGCAGCTCAAATCGCGGACATTTTGAACTACGAAAAGTACCTAGACACACGTTTTCACTGACAGTTTATCGTTGAGAGCTGACTTTCAGCCACTGTTGACCTAGCGGTCGAAGATGCACCCATGTTCGCCGATACTTCATGGTTACTACTCCAACACAGAGTAGTAGAGTTGCCCTAGAACACTCACTAATAATAATAAGAATACACAGGAGCTTAGGTGACCAACACCTCATCCTCGTAAAGGAGAATCAACTCTGCTTATCTCGGTCTAATACTAAAACCAATCATCGTCAGCCCTAACTATCGTTGACATGTGACTTGGATTGCATCACCCAAAAAACCAAAACAACCCTGTTTTTCTTCCCTCTCGATCCCCTCCACACAATCGTCTCCCTCCACTTCCATCAGTTCCCTCGATTCTTTTTCTTCTCCGGTCTTCTCCAAACCAAGAAACAAAGACAAATCATTTTCGCCATGGCCGACTCGAGCGATGTGAGCTACCCGAACACGGGCAGTAAGGTATGGAGCACAGCAGTCCGACTCCGTCCACGACCGTCAAATGCAGTGTTGCTGACTTGACACCCGCAGTGATATTCCCTCATGTTATCCCCTCGAAACCTCCCGGGACTGATCCCCTGAACTCTTCTCTGTCGCTTAGGCATCAGTGCTGCGGTGACCAAGGGTAATGCACTTCCTCGGGTGCGGGGGGTCGTCGAGCCAGCAGAATAGTCTGACTTTTCTTTTCTTGTCAATAGGCCCCGTTGTCGACAACCTCAAGAATGAGGCCTCCCGGACGACCGACGAGCTGCGCGACTTGAAGAACTCGCGAGTGACCCCTTCGACCACCACCGCTACCGGGCAACCCTTGACTCGTATGTTTTCGCACACATGGACCGGTTTGACCGGAGGAGTTGTCGATATTAATACTTTTTTTCAGACTACCATTCTCTGCTGTACAGCCTCCTGAGCGTAAGTTGACTCTGGGCCTCCAGATTTTAGAGGCCCCCTGCTAACCGAGTCTCTGTGAATAGTGGGAGCAACCTCGCGCGACCGCCGTGTCCTACGCCAGCATTGTCGGCTTCATCTTTGCCGCCCGCTACCTGCCTCTCCTCCGCTGGGCCTTCAAGTTCCTTTACATGGCTTTGGGATGTGAGTTGGTCGCGTGACAAGTTTCCGCGGGGATGTGCGATTAATGATTCTGTGTAGTGACCGCCGCCGTCGAGCTTACCGGCCAACTCGTTCTGAAGCAAGGCATCGCCAGTTCGTTCCGTCCCCGCCGATACTACACTATTCCCAAGGAGACTGTGGAAGCCGTGCTGGAGGACATTGAGCAGCTCGGAGACTTCTTCCTGATTGAGTTCCAGCGCATCCTGTTCGCCGAAAATGTCATCCACACGATTGCGGTATGTTTCATGAGGGTGTTAATGAGTGTTAGAAAGATTCTGATAAGCTACAGGCTTTTGTTGCGGCCTTCACTGGGTACTGGCTCATCCGTTTCGTTCCGCTCTGGGGATTGGCTTTGATTGCCATCAATGTCGCCTACTTCGCTCCTCTTGTCTACATCAGCAACCGCGAAATCATTGACGAGCAGATTAGCAATGCCCAGTCCATCATTAGCTCCCAGACCAATCAGCTGAAGGACCTTGCCGGCGAGCACACCTCGCACGCTACCGGCTTGATGAAGCAGTATGTCGGAGACTACAGCTCCAAGGCCCAGGAGTACATCGGCCACCGCAAGACTGCCTCCCCCGAGATGACCAAGGCTGCTCCGGTTCCCGCGAAGGCACCTGAGCCCGCTTCGGAGCCCGCCTCAGAGCCCCTGGTCAACACGCAGGACTTCCCTGAAGCGCCCTCGGCCGAGCCCGTCACGCAGGCGGTGGAGCAGCCGGCCGCAGAGCGAGAGCCTCTTTTGGCTGTGTAAAGCAGCTACCTGGCCACAGCTCTAGTGGTGGGACCTACTGAGCCGTTAGAAATTCAACAGCTGCCCTGGGGATCGGTTTCCTCTTTTGGTTTTGATCTTCAACGGGTATGCCGCATGGCATGCTGGCTTGTTGTTTTGAGTTGTCCATATTTTCTGATTCTCGGGGTACTGGATTTCTTTCCAAGCCCTGATGGTGGATGGATTCGCGTGTACGATGATGAAAAGTGCAGGATTCTGGAGCGATGAACTTTCCCCCCCTTTCACATCTCTTGTAGTCCTCGTGTTACCTTTTAACTTTGGACCTTCACTTCTTCTTGACGTCTTTATGTGTCTATTCTGTCTTCCTTTCCCTCTTGTTTATTTTTTTCGGGTTGATATTTTTCTAATGAAACATTTTCTGGCACGAATCCGATACTCTCTCGGTGATATTAACCATCTAGCATCTGAGCAAAGTCCTCCCCCACGCGAGCTGTCCATGCCTTGTACGAGGAAAACTCATCTGGGGGACTAGGTAGTTCACCCATCTGGCATTGACCTCCATAACTACGGGGATATAGCTCGACCCAACCAACTTGGGCAATTGTTCAAGTCCTGGCTCTGCAAGAGGCCTCGGTCCACCCGCCAAGGTCGTTCAGTTCCCCTCCCGTACGAGCCCGCCGTTGAGTTTCATCCTGGTCCACGAAGCCCGCTTCATCGCCGCATCGCAATTCAGGCTGGCCTGTGACGGTTCTGTTCTTTGTCTTCGAAAACTTGCCCTGTTCAGCATCCCCCTCCCTACCACCAGGCTACCCCAGATTCTTCATGGCCTGTTGCACAGAGACTGCTGGGCAAGTTATGATCTGGCTGTTATGCTGCTTAAGTGGGCTTTGGTTGGACGGCCTCGGAATCAGCGGAAGGTACGTGCGTGCGGGAAACAGCATATTCGCATCCGGAGGTATCAACTGGCATAGCTAATGGAGTTGTGGCCCCAGGCTGCATATCTAGACTGTGAGATTTACTGGGGCTCGAGTCTTTGAGGGTCTCTTGTCAATATGCCCATGGGCTGTTTCTCTTTGCGCCATGGACTTCGCCGCGAAACGACATCATACAACCCGTCTTTCAATAGGCTTGTTCCCCAGAATTCCACCTAGCAGAATATCTCCTGTTTTTAAACCCTACCAGCCCACCGAGACGAGACGAGCCTCTTTAGCAGCAACCCGATTGAGACATCCGGCTTCTCTACCCCCTTTCCAGAAGCACAGAATCAGAGACCTTCATCTCGAATGATGTCGGCGGAGGCGCACTGGACTGGGCTTACCGCTCTTTCCGACCCGATCCAGCGGCCAACCATCATCGCCGCGCTGTCTTAGACATTCCAAACCAGGCTTCTTTCTAGACTCATGTCCATCGGTCTCAGACTTGCGGCTGAGGTTGGGAATTTTGCACATTGCATGCTATATCGTCCGATTCCGGGATGAGCGACTGGGCTTGCTTCAGAGAACATAGAAGCCCGGATGGATTGTATAACGTCCGAGATATCTGCACCGTTTATGCTGTGCATGCAACCTCGCTGTGCCGGCCGGACGCCAATTGGTCATATTCACCCTGTGCCTGTTTAGAAGCCCAAACCCGACTAGAAGCCCAAACCCGACTGCAGTGGCGGGTCAGTGGATACAATGGGGATTGCAGAATGGGCTGGTCGAAAGGAATCCAGGGTGTTACTGTGGAAGAGACCGCTCATTCAACCCAAAACAGGACAAAACGGGCGATCTGGATCTCCAACAAACGTGTCGGTCTTCTGCAGAGAAGCCTGCATGGAAATTCTCAGTCTCTCCAGACAAGCGTCCATGTCTCTGACCTGCAGTCCCTGAGACTGGCCCCAGCGGCATCTTAGCGGGGATTTTACTTGGACTAAGGCCATGCAGTTGCAGAGGGATCATATCGTACCCGACATTTTCTCTCAGAGTACCACAATGACAAGATACGTGGGTTGCATGAGACGGCTTCTCATGACGGCATGTTGCTCGGGCCGTTGGAGACATTAGGTTACTTCCCCAGAAATCCCTGCTACTTCTCAGTATCATTTTGATCGGGTCAAAAGTTTATCTACCACTAAATGAATACAGACTCTTCCTACTGGCTGCCTCCGCCGACTCAGACGGTCTCCCTAAAAGGCGAAGCTGCAGCCTTCCGTCCTACCAGTACTAGTGGCCCTGCACCTTGCCGTGGTCTCAGACCTCTTTGATGCCCGTACTCTCAGCCACTATGAAGAATTCAAGCTCTGATTGGGTGATGGATGGCCCTCATACTGCCCTGAGTGCTTCGGAAGCTGAAGCCGGCCGTTTGACAAGGGGTATATCGAATTATCTCCGACCACACGTGTTAGGAAAGGGATACACTTACTTCGATGAGAGCACAACTCGTACGGGATCTTTTGGTATACTGTGAAGCAAATTATGAGACTTCTCTGGGGTTTCACGTTGACCAGTCTTGAGAAGCCCATCTTCTGCCGACTGCTGCAGTCTGTTTGCATGCATTGACATCTAAAAGGGTAGAGGCACCAGGAGACAGCGGATTGATCACAGATGTAGGATATCCACATGCTTCCAGAGATCCCTGAAACGGACAGATCTGGGACGGCTTGGGTGGCTGCAGCCGTGGAGTGAAATAAGTGATGCCTCGAAGCTCAGCGGCCTGAGTGTCTCTCATTTCCTCTTGTTCAGGAGAATGAATGACGGGCACCGATGGCAACATTGGCACAGCATAGCGGTCAGTCCAGAGCCCAACCCTCATTTACGCTGTTCCCCTAGGACTCGGTTCGTTGGCCGCATCAGGAACCCAACGTGGGGAGAGACAAACAGCCCAGTGTGGCTCGTCCAACGTCAAGTGCCTTGCGTCTCCTTGTGAATGCCTGGGCGAAGTACCGGTGAGGCCATACCCGGTATGCTAGACACCGAGAGTCCTAGGGTTCACCGCTGAGCCTACAGACCCAGGCCCTCGAAGACACCGCGTTTCCAGGACGATTCAGCGTAGCCTTGTACAAAGAGATATAGGGGACAAACACGGTCTGTATACAGTCTGAAGCAGTTTCCTGGACAAAGCTGAGTCGGTATCAAACTTGGGGGTTGTGCCTTCACAATCAACCCCTTGTCTTGCATGATTTGTCTCCATCTGCTTTGACTCTTTCATGGACACTGGGTCTTCTAGAAAAGCCTTCCTTCCGTGTCTCACTCCCCGAGAAGAAAATAATCTTCTTCCTTCCCCGACCCTGGGATCTCCTACTTCCATCTCTCAGAGAGACTGAACTTTACCTCCCTCTTCATCTCGCACCCACTGGTTTTTGGATTCGTTTTCCTCCTTGGACATTCCAGCCATGGCTTCCATCAAGTCTCTGCTAAATCCGCTTCCCGAAATTCCTCAGTTTTCTCCTCCTGCGCCGTTGCTGGCGAGGACTCAGCGTCCCGTCTCGTCGAGTCCCCCTCTGGAAAAGAGGCAGAAGCTTGCCAAAGATGCTCCCATCTTCACACGTGGTCGCATCCGTGGCGAGCTTCGCTATCCACCGTGTGAAGAGCGTGATGTTGAGTTGGAGAGGATTCAGCGCGAGTTCAAGCTTCATCCCACCATGGGCAGCATCGCTGAATTTCCTCGACACATCCCCTACAGCAGTGACAAGAAGAGTTTCCAGCAGCTCACTGGCAGAGAATCATTTGAAGGTATGCGATACCACTTCTTTGCCCTTTCCTCAACTAACACATCCCTCAGTATTCCAGTACACCTTCCAGTTGCCGGGTGAGGAAAAGGTGTGGACTGTGATGTGGGACTATAACATTGGACTCGTCCGGACGACGCATTTGTTCAAGTGCAATGGCTATTCCAAGGCAAGTACTCCCTAGCTTCGGTACTTGACTGCACTAACACGATATCCAGACCACTCCGGGCAAGATGATCAATTCCAACCCCGGTCTCAGAGACATCTGCCACAGCATCACAGGCGGAGCGCTTGCAGCTCAAGGTGAGTGGTTTTTTTTTCTCATCCTTGTACAGTTTTCAGTTTTACTAATTTACTTTTTTAGGGTATTGGATGCCGTTCGAAGCAGCCAAAGCCATTTCGGCGACCTTCTGCTGGAAAATTCGACATGCCCTGACACCACTCTTCGGCTCGGATTTCCCTTCGCTGTGCATACCTCCAGAGGACAGTAGCCGGTTTGGCCGCATGATCATCGACCAGGCTATCGTGAAGAGAGCCACGGAGACTGCCAACTACTATCGCTCGCTGGCGCTCCAGAGCGTACCATGTTCCTCCACGGCAACCAACCAGTCTCGATCCGTCACCCCGTACATACGGCGCGACGAACATCCCAGCCACTACCCAGCTCGTGCCGAAATGAACATGCTCCGTCGCCACATAATGCCTAGGCCTCCAAATCGCCGGTATGCGGGCAGTGTCAGCAGCGAGTACGGCTCGTCCTCTGAGGTCTCAGACCGATACTGCGTTTCCCCTGGCAGCCCCGTCCGGAACGCCTTCACGCCAGTCAACGTCCCGCGCTCCTCGGACTTTGTTCCCCGTTCCCACCACATCTCGCCGATGGAGATTCTTGCGGCGCTGCAGAGCAAGCACCAGAAAATGTTGCCATCGGCTACCAGCGAGGACGAGTCAGAGACAGACGCCTCGTCGTCGAATCTGTATTCGGAAGTGTCGCGCACTCCGACGGACTGGCTGTCTCCAGATGTTGACACGGCACTGGAGATCAAAGGTGCCTCTGCTGAGGATGCTGAGGAGAGTGCCTCTTCGGACTTCACTTCCCTGGACGGCGATGGATCTCTTTATGACGACGGTGACGAAGACTATCGTAACCCGAGCGTTGACAAGGACACCACCAGCAAGCCCTGCACAGACCAGTCTAATGCATGCACCGTTACCACTCGAGCCAGTGGTCGTATGGCTCCTACTTCGTTTGCCCGAGAGGTCAAGGCGGCTCATGCCCTACTCCACTTGCACATGCAAGAGGCGATGGCTAGCGATACCGATGTCGACGGTGGCAGAGAAGGTGCTCATTGCTCCCTTTTTGGACCACGTTCTCTCGACAGTACCATCGGATCTCGGAAGAGACGCCGTGCCTCCCTTTAACATAGGGACGTCTGGTTTTTGAGATAGGACGGCAAGCGGTTGGTTGACGGCGCTCGTTTGGTTCGTTCGTACACGGGAGGCGTCTTCGCAGGGATTTTGTTTCGAATACTTTCTTTTTACCGCGCATAGACGGACGGCGTTGCATGGTGAATCAGGACTAGAACTATTGTTTGGGTCGGGAATACTTCGCGGATTGAATTATTTGCATGTGTTTGAGTGGTATGCATTTTTGGGACGTGTTTGTGCAAAACTTTCTACTCTGGTTCAATTGAAATGAGGCCATCTTCCATATTGTCGCCATCTTCCTAAAGTCTTTTCAAGATCCTCGTTTTCCTATCAGGTTAGGATTTAGCCTACGAATGATGAGGGGATTTCTATAGAAACCGAATCATTTAAAACTGCATACAATTACTGGCTCTGTCTGATCACCATAAAAAGGACAACAAAGACAATTAATGAAATAAAAAGGCATAGAGGAAAAAAAAACCGGCGCATTCCCGCAGTATCCCCAACGCCCACGGTTCAGTCAGTCACCGTCTACTCGCTCTCGTCGTCATCGAAGTCATCCGCAGACGCGTCATCGTCATTATCGTCGCTCTCAGGTGCAACGGTATACGACTTCTTTGTCGTTGCTGTGCGGCGAGACGGACGGCTTGCGGCTGCACATCGCGGAGGCGGTTCGTCATTAGCGTCATCTACATCGATTTTGCCAGCTGGAGAATCCAGAATATCGTTGGCCATGGCATCAATGTCATCCTCCGAAAAGTCATCCACAATATTCTTCTTGGCTGCTGCAGTCTTGGCCTGCTTGGAAGCGTAGGCCTTGGCTGCTGCCGACAAGCCGGACGAGGCCGACGTAGCCGCTGGTTTGGCAGGCGCGGCATCCTTCTTCGGTCGACCACGCGCCTTCGGTGCAGCGGCAGCGGCCTTGGACTTGGGCGCAGCCTTAGCCTTAGCCTTCGAGGCTGGCTTGGCAGGCTCATCGTCTTCGTCTTCGTCTTCGTCAGGGACGGTCATCACATCCTTGGACTTGACCTGCAGCGAACGGCGTGGAGAGTTCTGTGGAATGAGCTTGCTGTAGTCCGTGTCGTCGGCGTCCAACTCTTGACTCTTGGATGCTTTGGAGGCGGGTTTCAGGCTGGCACTGCTGCCGGGCCGAGACTTCTCGGAGAAGAACTGTCGGGATTCTGCGTTGGAATCACCGCCAATTCCCTTGACCATTTGGCCGACATCTGCAAGCAGGTCATCGCCGTTTTCGCTGTCCGAGTCACTAGGAGCGGTGTACTTGGCAGGCTTGCGGGCACGGCCGGTGGCAGGCTTAGATGCCTCCGACTTAGCAATCTCGAGGAAGTCATCGTCCGAGTCGTCTTCGACCTTCTGCTTGGGCTTGGCGCCTCGTTTGACAGCTGGCTTGGGGCGTGTCTCCTCAACGTCATCATCTAAGTCCATTGGATCTGCTGCTGGTTTGGCAGGCACCTCTTCCATGTCCACATCAACAGCTTCTTCCTTGGGCTTCGGTTTGGCGGCCCCACGACTCTTCTTAGGAAGCACTTCCATGTCAAAGTCAAAGTCGTCTTCATCAGAACCATCGACGGCGACGGGGGCAGATTTGGTCGACGACTTATTGAGGAAATTCATGAGGCTGTTTGTCGGTTGCTCCTTTTTCTTGGCTGCTGCTTTCTTCTTGGTCTTGGGTGCCCCGAAGTCCTCATCCGAGTCGTCACCGTTCGCCTTGCGCTTGCGCGAAGCTGCCCCGCGACCACCACCCGTGGCCAACTTGGCAGACACACGGCGGCCCAAGCCAGCCGCCTTGCGCTGACGGCGGTCCTCATCCTCAAGCTGGAAGCGCCATTCGTTGATGAACTCGTCCAGATCGCGCTTCCAGATGTCTTCCTTGGTCAGCTTGATCAGGACATCGATCTCAACCTCCTTGTCACCAATCTGGCGGCGCAGCTTCTCGACCCGTTCTTGGGTCAACGACCAAATGGGCATGCCCAGCAGGTAGTCATATGCACTCGACAATACTTCAGTATCCTTGTCGGCTTCCTCGTCTTCTTCTTCTTCCACCACCGGCTGGTCCTCGCCCATCTTCGCGGCGTCGGACACCTTGGGGAAGGGCTTAAAACCCTTTTCTTTCAGCTCAGCAACCAGGACCGGCTTCTTCTTCTTGGAGATCACGAGCTTGCCATCGATAATCATCTGCACAAAGCGCGCTTGATTGCTCAATTTGTCTAGGTCCCTCTGAAGCTCCGACAGCTGATGCTGCTTGCGCCGCTCGTAGAACTTCAGGCGAAGAGTGAAGAACTCCTTCAAGATATCATCGACGGAGGCGTACTTGGTGATTCGGCCCTCTGGATCGAAGGCGACTAGATTGGTTGTCGCGATAGTCTTGGACAGTTTGAACTTCTCCTCCAGACCTTCCGACAGCGCGGCCTGCATGTGCTTCTCATCAAGCTGGATCACAAAGTGAACCTTGTGGTGGGTGTTGTAGTCTTTGTAGTCCTTGATGAAGGAGGGCACCTTCTCGGCCTTGATGATATCCTCCAGCTTGTCCTTGAAATCTTGGGTCCAGGTTCGGATGGGGAGCTCGGTGATCTCGACCTCCTTGTCACCAGTCTCCTTGATGATACCACTGAACTTGTAACGGTCCCCACCGATAGCCACAACTTCGCCCGTGAAGCCGCGGAACCAAGGTTGCATTGGGGTGGGTTCCTCGCCATCCATCAAGCGCTTCAGGTTGTTCACCACATCCTCGGGGCTGTAGTTCGGAATCGAGGAGCTCCAACCAGTACCAATGCCATCGGCGCCGTTAATCAAGACCATTGGGACAACTGGAAGATACATCTCAGGTTCAATCTTCTTGCCATCGTCCTCGTTGTATGTCAGCAGCGGTTCGTCGGCCGGGTGGAAGATTTTACGCGCGAAGGGAGACAGTCGCGTGTAAATGTAACGAGCAGAGGCACAGTCCTGGCCACCTTGAAGTCGACTTCCGAAGTTCCCACTGGGCTCCAGGCAGTTGACATTGTTTGATCCGACAAAGGTCTGGGCCAGGCCAACGATGGTCTGTTGGAGAGAGGTGTCACCGTGCTGATAAGCTGTCATACCGGAGACGTGACCCGCTAACTCCACGACTTTCATGTCCTTCTTCAAATTGCGGCGGAAGCAGGTATACAGCACCTTGCGCTGACCGGGTTTAAGACCGTCGACAACCGATGGAATGGAACGTTGGTTGTCCGCCATACTGAAAAGAATGAGCTCCTTGTTGATGAAGTCGGCGTAGCTAATCTTCGACACCGAGTGATCCAAGTAGGTGCCAGGTTTGAACTGCCGAAGCCACTCCTTTCGTTCATCAGCCTTCTTTTTCGAGAAGGCGAGCTCAATGAGCTCCGGTTCGTTTTCCTGCATCGTGTGGAACTCCTTGAGATGACGGTCAAGATCCCGGAAGTAAATCTGGGCATCATCGGTGGTGCTGGTACCCAGACCCTTGTAGTATTTGTGTTCCCAACCACGTTCATCCCTGTGAGTCTCAAGCCATGCCTCGTATTCAGGCATTGTGAAGAAGGACCGTGACTTGGTCGGATTCTTGGGATCACCCTTCCAGACCTTGATGATGGGTGTGATGAACTCAATCAGGAACTCGGGGATCTTGAGCAAGCTAGGGAATTGTGCTTGTAGGAAATTAATGAGTAACCCCTTGATGTGGCTGCCGTCGTGATCCTGATCAGTCATGATCATGAGATGGCCGTATCGAAGTCCCTTGGTTTCGGTGTACTCCTTCTTGTGCTGTAGACCGATGAAGTTCTTAATGTTTTGAATCTCCTGGTTCTTAGAGATTTGGTCGAAAGAGGCATCCCGGACATTGAGCAGCTTTCCGCGCAGCGGAAAAACACCGAACAGATCGGGACCTACGACTGCTCTGCCGGCCATGGCCAAGCCCTTGGCGGAGTCACCTTCCGTCAAGATCAGGGTGCAGTGATGACCCTCCCGAGTACCAGCTTTGTTGGCATCCACAAGCTTGGGGTTGCTCATACGCGAGCGGCGACCGGTATCGCCCTTCTTCAGGATTTGATCGGCCTTCTTCTCTGCAAAATGCAGGATATTCGACATGACCTCCGTCTTTAGGACTTTCTTGTAGAAGTCTTCCTCAAGAACGCATTTGCTGCCAAACTGACTTGGCTTCGTGGTTAATTGTTCCTTGGTCTGCGAGGCGAAAGCCGGATTGACGATCAAACAATTGACAAAGATGAAGATGTGGTTCCGAATTTGAGCGCTCTTCAGCGTGGCACCGGTCTTGTTCTTCTTCTTGACCTGGTCCGCAAGCCGATTGCAGATCTGGTCGGCAATGTAATTGACATGGGATCCGCCCGAGGTTGTGGCAATCGAGTTGACGAAGGAGACCTGCTGGAAAGCCCCATCCGAGACAGCAAAGCCAATCTCCCACCGGGGATCTGGGCTGCAGGTGAGGATTTCGTCCTTCGGCGGAGGACCCTCATCACCTCGCTCCTTGCGGATAGCCTTGGTGTACATCTCCATGTATTTCTTGAAGGTGCGGATGGGAATACGAGTGCCGTTCAACTTGACATTCACCCCCCGTGCCGTACCCGCCAGATCGTAGACACGGCGCTTGACAAGGGCCTCAAAGTCATCATCCATGCCCTCCATACCGAATTTAGCGTAATCAGGCTTGAAGGTGACCTTGGTGTAGTCATCACCCTTGGCATCGGTGATCTTCGCTTTACCCATCTTGGACATGTTGTCGGTCCACGTCTGCTTGTATTTCTTCTTTTGGCGGGAGTCCTGGGTCTCAATTGTGAACTCGGTCGAGAACACGTTACAGAGCTTCGCACCAAAACCATTTCGACCACCGGTCACCTTCAGCTGAGTATCGTCATAGTTGGACGAGGTGAGCAGATGACCAAAAATCAGCTCGGGAACGTAGATCTTCTCCTTGGAGTGAATTTCGATCGGGATACCACGGCCGTTGTTCAACACACTGATTTCGCCCGTCTCGCGGTTGATGGTCACGCGAATTTCGTTCATGTTACTGTCATTCTGTTTGTTGTCGGCAGCGTTGACCACGATTTCGTCGAAGATCTTGTACAAACCGGGAACGAATGAGACTTCCCGGTACTCCATGGACTCCGTTTCGGAGTTGAATACCCACATCTGCTGGTTGATGCGCTCAGTGGACCCAATGTAGGAGTCGGGACGTTTGATAATGTGTTCAAGTTGTGTGAGCTAAAATCCGCCGTCAGTTACTAGTTCAACCACGATTGCCGTGATCGCCCACCTTCTGGTACTTGTCCGATGCATTCTTGTTATCGGCGGCACCGTCTCCGAAAGACTCATTCTCCAGGTCGGCCAGCGGTTTGGATCCGCCGCCTTTCTTGGCCGCTGGAGCCGTCTGAGCTTTCTTGGGAGGGGTGTGGGAGAGGAGGGAATCGGCTTCATC
Organism: Penicillium riverlandense; assembly: GCF_028828495.1. Taxonomy (NCBI): domain Eukaryota; kingdom Fungi; phylum Ascomycota; class Eurotiomycetes; order Eurotiales; family Aspergillaceae; genus Penicillium; species Penicillium riverlandense. The sequence goes on along the minus strand of NW_026643197.1, from coordinate 200,758 downwards.
ATCGGAAATTTGGACGTCGGACACTTCATCCTCGCTATCTTGGGCCTTTTTCTTCTTGGGAGCTGGCTTGGTCTTGAGGGTGGTCTGCTTCTTTGCGGCTGGCTTTGCAGCGGCCTTCTTGGGAGCAGCCTTGGCCTTGGGCTTCTATACAGCAAACTCTTGTCAGTAACAAAACACGCAGCACATAGGTAGAAATCCTCACGGGCGCGGGCTCAGGGACGAAGTCGGAGCTGCCACCCTCGTCCTCAAAGACGGAATCATCCATGATGGAGTCATCCATGGTGAAGAATTTATTGAAGGAACTGCGGCGGGTAAAGGAATGGGCCGGAGGGCCAGATCTAACCGTAGAAACGAACGATACGGCTAGAAGAAGGGTTAAGAACTGGGGAGATGAATCGTCAGTCGCTCCCGCTTGCTCTCGAAGTCGAAAGGAGGCGAAAGGAGAGAGTAGGAGGGGAGATGGTGTTTCTGTCGCAGCGTGAAACGCGACGCTTTGTTAGCGGGCGGTGAATGGCATTGGCCACTCGGATCATCCTTCTTCCTCACCGCCCGTGTTGTGCCGTCCGGATTGGGAAATTTCACAACAAACGGGGCAAATGGAACCTACCATAGGAGAGGGGACTCATAAAGGTGAGATCAAAGAGAGCCAGATGTGGAGATTCAATATTCAGAGCCTCATGAGGGTCAAGACAATACATCGTGGGGTGGTGGTTTTACTGATCTATATATGTCGCGACCTGGGCCTAGTGACCAAGCGCTATGCGTGTCTTCAATCACTGTCAAAGTAATGCGATACCCACCTGTTCTGTACGGTGTGTATGGCGGCAAATCAAAACGTTATGAGGATAATATCAGGTTGAAGTTTTTTTGGGGATCTGTTTAAGGGTCATTTTGGAGGCTTTTAGGGGGTCAGTTACTGAGAAGAGAAGACCCTTGCACCGCCCAACAGTAGTGCAGCTTCCTCTTAGAGCCAGAGGGGTTGATACAGAGCTGGATGCTGCGGTGGTTCTGCACAAGATATTTAGTATGTATGTGAAACTGTCATCTGGCGATTGAATAATAATGGAAGGCTCAGTTGAAGCACAAAGTGAGATGGAAGTAGAACTCTCCATCCAAGTTTAGGCGTGCAGCCAACAGGGATTCTAGAGTCAGTTTGGCAGCCTATCTAGATTGAATTTTCAACCGAAGTTCCGAGCTCTCATGATCTCTGCAACCACTCCGCCGGTATCTATGCAGAGTTCACCATTCCCAGAATTGCAATGAACCAGTACTACGTGAAGAGATGGCATGACTAGATGGACTTCCAGGTGAGGCTTATGCGGGGAGTTATGTATGTGACCGCGTGGCTTGCATGGCTTCCATGGCACCCTCCTTGCGTGGCTCGATCTGTACGCAACCACCGCGTTGACGCAACACCGAGCAATAGCTCCCTGGTCCCCACCATTGAATGAAAGCTATGACATGGGTGAGCATCTAGACTGAGCTAAAATTGAACCAAAACAGCATCTAGACATCATGGGCTAGAATTTGATGATGCCTTCCAACACCCCCACGCCATTCACCTGTCCACCGACGGCATTTAGACATCACGGGCTGAAAACGGTCCGAGCATGCTGCCTTTAATCAACCCCAAATTTGGGGTTAGGTGCGGTGGCAACAGGGTCTACCGTTAGTCGTACGGGTCGGATCTCACTCGGAGCAGAGAAAGCGCCTCCTACCATGGAATCTTCCGGATGATCGTGATGCAATCGAGGGCAGTCATGATTATTGCCACCCCCAGAAAAGAGCAAAAATAGACCGTCGAGCCCGTGCGTTGCGACGTTCTTGTATCCGATAAGTTTAAAGCGTTCGGGGCCGAAAATTAAGAACTGAAGATGTGCCTGCGTGCATATTAGTTCATCATCCTGGAGTAATAACACCGATAAGCCGCTAGTCAACTAGCGTGTCTGGCTATACAACCACACCAATGCATGGACCATGTCCAACCCGTTTTTGGGCTTCTCGCGGCTGTGATCTTTTTTTTCTTCTGGTCGTTCTTGACCGTTGAAGACCCCAGAAAGAGCATTTGAGCATGACGTTGGCCGATTTGCCTCTCGCGATGAGGAATCTGCCCCCCGCCCCAGCTTTAGGAAGAGTCTTGCCACCATTGCGTCGAATGCACAAGCATCCTCAAGCTGAAACGGGGCGCCAGGGGGGCCGTACGGGGTCACCAAATTTCCAACACGACCCTTAATTTCTGGCCAATGGAAGGGAATGAAAACGAGGTTCACCAATGAAACGTAAAATAGAATACACTAGTTGTCGCTGCAGTATCAGCATTACAAGACAGTCGGCTGCAGCATCTTTGCCTCAGATTGGCGGCGGTTCTGGTACCTGCAGGCAGGTACCATTGGAGAGAGGGGGGGTGATGCCCCCAAGGTGGTAGTGACTTGTCTGTGTTTGATTATTATGATGTGGTGGTGGTGGTGATTGTGGTGAAGATGAGGTGAGGGACGATCCGCCAGTCAACCATGGATGCCCCCGAACAACAAACGCGACGGGGGTACAACAAGTCAACACCGATAGTTGGTTAGTTAGTTAACTACCCTAAAACAGTCGGTGTAATCATCAGAACCATAAGATCGACGGGCAGGGGGCGAGACTGTGTTGTTGTTCAGGAGGGGGGAGAAAAGTGCCAAAGGGGGCTAGTTGGGTGGGTTTAGTTAGTTCCATCGTTAGTTCTCCTGAACGCTCATTCTAATGCTTTTCTTCGACTGAACTTATTTATCTGCCTCGACGCCCGACTCTCCTCGACTCGGATCTGGCGATGAAGACCGTGCTGCTATCCTGCCCTGTCCACTGCTCGAATTGATCCACCCGCTCTATCCGCCGTCATGGACGATGCCGAGCCCGTGTCGCCCGGGGCTTCCCACACCCACAAACCCACCGACTCCATGGTCACCGTCTCGCTGTCCGATATCCAGTCCAACTCCGAACATACCCAGCTAGACTGGCGCTCCCTGGACATTCCCCCGACCTCCGCCGAAGAAGATGCTCCCCTCGAGTCCGAGGCCCACAGCCCCGAGGACGAGGAGCTTGGTCCCACCTTGCTCACAAACGCCGTGTACACCCCACCACCTATCGAAGAAGAAGAAGAAGAGGAAGATATTCCAGACTCGGATTCGGACTTGGACGATTTGGATTGGGAGCATCTGGATAGAACCGAGGAACAAGAACCTCGGGGAGAAGGATCCGACGATGTGCGTGATAGATCCAGCTTCCCCCAAAATAATGGCCGCGTGGCTAACCTGCAGTTCTAGTCAACGGCCCTGCTTCTGGCTCGTCTCGAGCAAGAAAACAATGCCCTGGCGACTAACCCGAAATCCGGGCTGGCCAATAGCCCCAATGTCTCGCAACACCAGAGGCAGTCCCGCTCACAGTCACTGCACCAGATCAAACGCCTGATCAATGAACCAACCCGGTCGGAGCTGCGGTACTCCCAGCTTTCTCCTCCGCCCATGACGGAGCTGGAGTTCTGGGCCGCCCTGGTGGCGGATTACCCCCAGACCGCGCAGCGTCTCCCGACCCTGACATCGAACAAGATCCAGGGGGTGTGCCCCCGCCGCTGCGAGGCGTAGTGTGGCCGAGTCTGGCCGGTGCCCGTGATGCCATGCTATTGGAGGAATTCCACCGATTGACCGGCGAAAGCAGTCCGTACAATGACCTAATCGGCAAAGACATTGGCCGCAGCTTTCCCAATGTCGAGATGTTCCGAGACCCCGCGGGCGAGGGACAGCAGATGCTGGCTCGCGTGCTACAATGCTTCAGCCTCTACGACACCAAGATCGGCTACTGCCAGGGCCTCGGGTTTGTCGTGGGCCCGTTGCTCATGCACATGACGGATGCCGAAGCCTTCTGCGTTCTTGTTCGGTATGATATCCTGCTTCCCCCGAAGATTGCATTCCCTAACCCGTTTGCAGGCTCATGGACCACTACAATCTTCGCACATGCTACCTGCCCGATCTCTCCGGCCTTCATCTCCATGTCTATCAGTTCCAGAACCTCCTGGCACGGCACCGACCCGCCCTCTTTGAGCACTTGGAAGCGCTGAACGTGGAGCCAGCGTACGTTTCACAGTGGTTCCTGTCCTTTTTTGCGGTGGTCTGTCCGCTGCCCATGCTCCTGCGGATCTACGATGTCATCTTCCTGGAGGGCGCCATTGAAACGTTGATGCGTGTCGCGCTCTCCCTCATGCAGCGCAATGAGAAGAAAATCCTGGCATGTACCGAATTCGAAGATGTGATGCAGCTGCTGCTCTCGCGCAGCTTGTGGGATATCTACGCGTTCAACGCCGATGATCTCGTCAACGACTTCGTGTCGCTGACACCGCTGGTCACCAAGGAGAGTTTGCAGGCCCTCGAAGCCAGCTACAACCAGTCCCAGGGCGTGCCGACAAGCATTACCTTCCCCTCCATGCAGGCGGCAGCCACCCGCTTCCTCGGCCGTCTATGGGCGAGCTCCTCCGTCTCTCACAACTCCCTCAAAGCTCTCACTCCAAACCCGACTCCTTCCCGCCCCCCGAGCACCATCCGGCGCTCCACCTCCAAACAGAGCATGACCTCGACACTGAACTCGGTTGAAAGTGCTTCTGTTGCCAGCACGGCCCCGACCGAGGCCTCGTCGGCCATGACGATTGACGGCCAGAAATCGCGCGTCAAATCCAACATGTCCTACAACAAGGACCGAGATCTCCACTCTCAGATCGAAGACCTGCTCATGGCCCTGAGCGAGCTGCAGCGCCAACACGCAGACCTCACTCGCGAAATACAGCAGGAGCGAGAGGAGCGCGAGGAAGACCAGCTGGTGGCGAAGGCCATGTTGAACCACCTCCAAGAGATAAGCTCGGACGCACAACCGACGGATCTCATCGCCAAGGCGCAGGCCCGGTTCACCCCGTGCGAGGCAGAACCCAAGCGCGAAGAAATCGTGCAGACGAAGCACCAGCTTCACGACGAGGTGGCCCACTGGAAGGAAATGCACCAGATCGAGGCCAGTCGGCGTCAGGACCTGACGCGACGGATGGATGAGTTTGAGCAAGAGAATGCGTCCATGAAGGAACAGCTCCGCGAAGCTCGCAGCCGGATCCAAGATGGATACCGTGATCGACAGCGCCTGGAGCGCACGAACCAGGAACTGCGCGCTCTCAAGAGCCCCGCGGCCTCGGAGGCGTCCACGCCCGCCGAGGTCGTGTACTCCTCCGCCTCCGAGATTAGTAGCGAGGCGACCTCCCCGGGCCTGCGCGAGCTGACGCTGGTGCGCACCAATTCGGTGAAGAGTCCGACCTTCAACAAGCGGTCCAGCAGTCTGGGACTGCAGACTATACTCTCCACCACTAATAACCAGCCCGGAACCGACGAAACACTGCTGCTGGAGCTGGTCAACGCGAAGACGGCCGAGGCAGTCGCGCAGCAGGAGCTGGAGGAGGTGAAGGGCAAGCTGGAGGCGCTGCGAAAGTTGGTCGGCTCGTCTACCCCCACGCCCGGCAAGGAGAACCGAAATTCCCTCCTCGGGGGGCGATCCTTGACGGCGCAGAGCAGCATCCAGAAGACCCCGACTGAGCCAGCCAAGCCTGCGGCCACTCCGGGCGGATTCTTCAGTGGCTGGGGACGTCGGGTCGCGACGACGCCGCCGGTCGGCGCTGAAACTCCTTGATGACCTGATCTCGGTTTGCATATCCTTTGTTTCCCTTCCTCTCATTTGTCACATTTTTGGCGAGCGATGATTTGATGTTTCTGCTGTCTGTCTGTTCCATCCCTTCTCTTCTCCGTACATAGATGATATCCCTCTCGTTGCATACTTGTCCATAGTACCTACTATTTGATCCTATTCTTGTCCATAGCCCCATATGACATGATCCTCTTGGATATACACCTCCTATTATCGTTGGACCTTGGCGACTCCACTGCCAGAGTTCCTTCGGGGCCAACCCTCTGAACAAGCCAGTCTCAACGGTACATATTATGATTGTTATTATCCACGAACTGACGGCACATCATGGTGACTGAGCTATCATAACCACTCCTGGCTTGGATATGCCGATGCAGAAGAGGTACGTTTTGTGCTTGACAGGTCGCTAAGTTATGCTAACCCTGCGCAGTGGGAAAATGAACACCGGTCACTCTGTCTTCCGCCCATGTCCCTGCACCCAGTCAAGGATATTGTGCAGTGAGATCCATCTTTTGTGTCAATTTCTGCGATATACCCAGTAGAGTACCATGATGATGTCTATAATAATGAGCATATATCAAGCAATCCAATGTCTTCAACTAGCCAGACCCCCAATGATCACCTTGATTACACTCTCTTTGCCCTGTCGCACCAGCTCAAATGCCTCCTCGGCCTGCTCGAACGTGTACCGATCCGTGATGAGTCGCTTCACGTCGATCTTGCCGCTGGCAATCAGATCAACGGCCGTCGGGTAGCAGCCCGTCGTGTAGCGGATGGAGCCGCGGATGGTCAGGTCGCGAATGCACGCCGTGGTGATGGGGAAGTTGACGTTCTGTCCGTTATTCAGTATATCAGCAGACGACGCAAGGGTTGTCGAAACTCACTTCTTTGCCCATCCCGGCCTGCACATACATGCCTCCCTTCTTGGTGAGATGCACTCCGGTCTGGATACATGCCTGCGCACCCGTCGCCTCTAGCACGACATCAGGCCCCTCGCCAAGGTCGAACTGTTCCTTCATCATCCTTGCCACCTCCTCGCTCCATGCATTGTCATCCACATCCTCAGGCTTAACCGGCGGCACAAACACACCGTCCGCTCCAAGCGACCGCGCAAACTCAGCCCGTGACTGGCTGATATCCACCCCAATGACCCTTTTTGCAGCATACGCCTTGCTCACAGCCTGGCAGAGCAGCCCAATAGGTCCACACCCGAAGACAACGACTGTCTGGTTAGGCTTCACTTTGCCAACCTTGGTGATCTGGACAGCCACCGCGACCGGCTCAACCAGCGCCCCTTCTTCAAGATCCATGTGCGCCGGCAGCGGGTAGCAGAAGTCCGCCTGTGTACTATAGTACTTGGACAGTGTTCCGTCGTGCGGTGGTGTCGCTGCGAAGACGGTGTCCGGGCAGAGATTGTATGAGCCGCTGCGGCAGTAGTTGCAGCTGGAGCTGGTCAGTGATCTTTTATCAGGCCAGGGCTGGTTGGCTGTGGAACGTACTGTCTGCATGGCACGCCGGGCTCAACGGCCACCCGATCACCCACTTTGACATTCCTCACAGCTGGACCAACCTCCACAACTGTCCCGGAGCTCTCATGGCCGAGTACGATAGGTGACCGGAGAATGAAATCTACGAAAATGTTGTTTGAGTCGCCTATCCAGAACTCAGACACATATTACCTACCTCCGATTCGTCCTCGCTGCCAGTAGTGTACATCACTACCACAAATACCTGTCTGCGCAACGTGAATGCGCACATCCCATGGATCTCTCAGTGGGAGCACGCTACGGTCTTCGAAAACGACGTCCTTGATGGCACGGAGGACGAAAGAGCGGTTTGTTTCCTGGCAGCTGTTAATAAGACCGGACACATGGAGGACTTTGTTGTCTTACGCTCATGTTGTTTGAATACATATGTGATCGTGAAAATGGCAGTGGATGAAGTTAGCTTTAATCTTTACCTTGTCATGATTCCCCGCATGACGCAGACAACTTACTCCGCGAAGGATCCACCCCGTCCCGTACTGAGTGGATGGTGCTATAACAAATCACACAACTACTAGGTGTTTATAGTCATCTATTATGAAATGTCTAGCCTCTATTACAGACACTCGATGGCGGTCCGAGATAGCATTCCTTGACGCCGGGGCCAGACTCAGAATGATCTTTTCCAACACTATATTGGAGTGATTTAACCGGACACGGACCGTATGTTCCCCTGTCGTGTTGGGGGGACTTCATGATCTCTCTTCCAGATACAATTCATCACAGCCTCTCGCCAGCCCTCCGCCGGTAACTTACCATGTTTTTTCTGAAAGCAAATAATGCATCTCGACTGTGCCGTCGTCAACTTGGAGGTCATACGCGTGCGTACGTGTTCTCGCATCCCGCGTTTCCTGTAACCATTTCCTTGTGATTGTTTCTCGTTTAATCATTCCCCGTCGATCCATACTGATTGCCATTCGGCAGAGGCGGAAATGATTTCTGGGAAAGCGAATTACTGCATCGGCGTGAGAATTGATTCCGACAGTAGGTAAAATAGGTAAAATCCGGTATGTAGAACGAGTTACATTCGGCAAATGAATTCACCATCACCATCATGCTAGCTCATCCTCTGGCCCGAAAATGGAGACGTCTAAAGAATGACTCGGGCAGAATTTTTGAACCAAGTCCATAAGGCCATCTGAGGGTCCATGCCAATCAATTATACTATACAGGATTCTCACACTGCCCGAGAATTCTAGCCTAATATCAGCGAATGCTAGCTAGCGAGAGATTAGTTTCAAATCCTAATTAAATCAATGCTCTTCTCGATCGAGCTACAGTGTCATCCTCTATGCGCAAAGGAGCCGAACCCGAAATCGAAGAATGTAGGGTGGATAGCTTACATACAAACCTAATTGTTGTTTATCCAATTATTAATGTTTCCATTATTCTTTCCTTCTTCTGTTCAAGATCCGTATAGTTACATTTGACTATAGTTACCTCCGGCGGCTTTCCGGCGACTCGCTAAGAACAGTTAAAGATCAGCGATCCGACCTTGATTTTTTTCACCGCGGCTGACACGTGCGTAAGCAATTCTCCTCATGGGTCTTGCACTATCACTGATTGGCCCGATTTTTCATGCCGGAGTATAAACCATCACCGACACGGGATTTATTTATGCATTGTTTGTGACATATTATGGTTGCCCATTCCCGCATTAGAAGATTCAGGATTCCTGCAGAATCATGAAGCACTCCATTTCTCTTACTGTACTGGCCCTCGCCGGCGGCGTGCTGGGCTATGATTATCCGCCCATCCCCAAGGACCTCACTACCCCGTCCCAGCAACGGCTGGCTATCCACGGCCCCAATGGTGAGCGACGTCTTGTCCATTTTCGAATAATTTGGTCCTGACCTTTCCTCAGCGGTGTCGGTCGCCTGGAACACATATGCTCCGTTGAATCACACCTGTGTGAGCTATGGCACCTCTGAAAACGACCTGTCTAAAATGCGGTGCTCCTCGTCCGCCTCCACCACCTACCCGACCTCGCGCACTTGGTCCAACGTGGTGGTTCTGACTGACCTTACCCCGGCGACGACGTACTACTACAAGATCGTGTCTACCAACTCAAGCGTTGATCACTTTCTCAGTCCCAGGACTCCCGGTGATCAGACGCCATTCAACGTGAGCGTCGTTATCGACCTGGGCGTCCAGGGTGCGGATGGGTACACTGTGAAGAAGAGGGACTCTCCTCCTACCATCTCTCCCGCTCTGAACCACACCACCATTCAGCGCTTGGCAAAAACTGTCAACAGCTATGAATTTGTGATTCATCCCGGGGATTTTGCCTATGCCGACGATTGGTATCTCAAACCCCAGAATCTGCTCCACGAGAAAGATGCGTACCAGGCTATCCTGGAACAGTTTTATGCTGAGCAGCTGGCTCCCATTTCTGGCCGCAAACTCTACATGGCCAGCCCGGGTAACCACGAGGCCGACTGTGAGGAGATTGACTATACTACGGGTCTTTGCCCCGAGGGCCAGCGTAATTTCACCGACTTCATGCATCGCTTCCAAGACACCATGCCTACTGCGTTCGGCTCCTCCTCATCCAGCACGAAGGCTCAAACCCTCGCTCAGAAAGCGCAGTCCCTCGCCAATCCGCCTTTCTGGTACTCTTTCGAATACGGCATGGCCCACATCGTCATGATCGACACTGAAACTGATTTTCCGTCGGCGCCGGATGGTCAGGATGGCTCAGCTGGTCTTGATGGTGGGCCTTTTGGTGCTCCACACCAGCAGCTCGACTTCCTGGCCGCTGACCTGGCCAGCGTCGACCGGTCTGTGACGCCATGGCTCATTGTCGCCGGACACCGACCATGGTACTCAACCGGCTCTGGCAATGGCTGCGGGCCATGCCAAGATGCCTTTGAGTCTCTATTCTATGAATACGGCGTGGATGTGGGCGTTTTCGGCCATGTGCACAACTCTCAGCGCTTTTATCCGGTCAACAACAGCATTGCGGATCCCCACAACATGACCAATCCCTCAGCACCCATGTACATTGTTGCTGGAGGTGCGGGCAACATTGAAGGATTGGATTCACCGGGAAGTGAGCCCTCCTATACGGCCTTTGCCTATGGGGATGATTACAGCTACGCCACATTGAACTTCCTGGATCAAAAACATTTACAGGTTACCTTCGTCCGGTCCTCTACGGGAGATATCTTGGATTCGAGTGTGCTGTACAAGAATCACTCGACCCAGTTCGTTGTGCAGTGAGTTGCAAACGAGTCCCATCGCTTTGTAGATATCCATTTTTGAAACCTACTCTCGGATGCGCGAAATGCAGAGTTACAATGATACGTATTGTAAATCGTGTGACTGGTGTTAGCTTGCCTTTTTGACGACAATTACTTGATAAAGCGATGAAATTGCAAAGATTTTTGATGGACCTTCGCCACTCCTAGTGGTGTTGTGTCCAGTAAGCAGGATAATGAGATAGTAGACAGAGGTGAGCATATAGGGTAGCCTATTGGACGGATATTTGGTATAGTTGTGATACAGACTTCCGCACTTTTTGGAATGAGCTATCTCCGAACTACACGTATACAGCCAAGTGCAAACCGAGCTTCACTTATCTACACTCTTCTCTTAGATTCTGGGCAAAGGAATGATCTCCTCTCCTTGGCTCTTATCAGTAACCTCTTCCTTCCATACGGGCATCTCCTTAAAACCAAAGTCCTCAGCTAGTACGTAATGCGCTGCTTGAGGTCCCAGATGGAGAATCTTTCCAAAGAACTTGACGACAATGAACATGATTCTGGTATATGATAGTGACCGGATGGGACTCGCATGATCCAGACGCCCCAACCGGTCTCAGGGTTGATAATATGCGGTTGGCCGGGTGCCAGCTCCTGTCCACCCTCGATAATAGATCGCATTTGCTCATTGTACTGCGCAAGCGCAGCTGAAGGGTCCGGGCTTTGTCCCTTGATGTATTGCTGGACGTAACATGCTAGCTTGTAGGCTGCGCTGAAAGCCATGCTCGTGCCTAGGCCCGAGATGGGAGACGCAAAATACCCATCCGTGTTGTTGGTAAGAATGTCTGGAGAGAAGCAGACTGAAGGCTCAAGTGATAATAGAGGGTGAATTGGCTTGCTCTGCATCACCCAGGGGAACCACCCTTCCTTTAGTCCAGCTGTCCATCTTTACATGCGAGACAGCGTCGGAGTAGAAATAGTCGGTTGCTTTCAGCTCCCGGATGATTCTGTCGCACTCCCACCCGGCGTCCTTGTTTTTCAAGCTGGCGGCTTGGCGGTGGGGCCTTGAATTAAGAGAAGAGTGTAAAATAGTGAAGCTAATTTTGCATCTAACTGTACTTGTCTATGCTTAACGGAGCCCTCTGTTCCGATCTTTGTATACACGCTGTGGAGCCCGGAACACCCCAGCCGCTCGGAGTTGGTGCGAGTGCGGGGGAGAAGTGAAAAAGGAACAGAGAGAAAAACAGAAACAACAACTATCTATACTCCGATCTACTGTCACCAAGATGGTCCTCGCCCAGCCCCAGAACCAGCATGTCATGAAGGCGTTCGATCTTACCGGCAAGGTTGCCGCAGTGACCGGTATGCCAGACTCCCAAGAGTCCCAAAGCCGGACTGACAGACATCATCAGGAGGTGCCCGTGGAATCGGTCTCGAGGTGTCCAGAGCACTAGCTGAAGCAGGTGCCCACGTAAGTCAGATATCTATTTAAGAAAGCGTGACATGCGGGACTAACCAAGATGCAGGTGGCCTTGATCTACAACTCGTCCAAGACCGCCGACGCGACCGCGGCCGAGATCGCATCTGCGAACAATGTTCGCGCAGCTGCGTACCAGGCAAATGTAGGGGTTCAGTCAGAAATCGAAGCGGCCGTACAGCATATCTCCAAGGACTTTGGAAAGATTGATATCATTGTCGTAAACTCCGGAATTACTTCGTGTGTCGCGGCCGAAGACTATACAACGGAGCAGTGGAGCGATATCATGAAGGTCAACCTCGATGGAGCCTTTTACACTGCCCAAGCTGCTGCGCGTATCTTTAAGACGCAGGGACATGGAAATGTTATTTTCACAGCGTCCGTCAGCGCGACGCTGGTGAATGTCCCTCAGAAGCAGGCTGCGGTAGGTCAAATCCTATTCATTGCTGGGGTATCCGCTAACTATAGATAGTACAACGCTTCTAAAGCAGGTGTTGTCCAGCTGGCCAAGTGTCTGTCGGTGGAATGGGTTGATTTCTGCCGTGTCAATTGCATCTCACCCGGATTCATCGCAACCGAGATTCTGGATATCCACCCCCAAGAGTGGCGGGAGAAGTGGTTCAGCATGATTCCCGCAAAGAGGATGGCTGAGTGCTATGAGCTGAAGGGCGTGAGTTCTGCTTTTGAAAACATTACAGGAAGCATTTGCTGAAAAAAGAAACAGGCGTATGTCTTCTGTGCGTCCGATGCATCCAGCTATATGACCGGTGCCAACATCGTTATTGACGGTGGATACACGCTTCCTTAAACATAATCAGATCTGCTATTGATCCATAGGTATTACAGAATCGGTTTCCAGTCGTCATAATTGTGGTCTATATCGCTCAGTCTACGCTAGGAAGCCGGTTCATAAAGAGTATAATTGTAGATTCTTGCCTGTGCAAATTGCCAGTGATGTTGCCTTAAAAGGATACAAAAGGACATACAAAACTGAGCCTGTCAATTTACGCTTCTTTTAAATCAATTAAGGGTGAGATACGTTATACGAAAGCCAAATGGTATATATTCAAAGTCGAGTCGATATCGTCTAGAAATAAAGATACATTTTTCACTCGTGAAAAAGAGCACACTAGCAGAACCGGTGATCCTGAAACTGTGGTATTTATTCGCTCACGTCTTTTGTAGACTTCTGTTGTCTTAGGCGGAATAATTGAGCGATATCAGTCCAGAAACCCACCGGTTTGTCCACCAAACAGGTCTCGTAAGCGTCAATAAGCGGGCGATCCCAAACTAAGTCGAGTTCTTCAGGTTTCACGACTTTAGTCCGGTGCGTCAATTTCCACCCAAAGTACAGGATAGGGGCGACAATTTGCATGGTATAATTTTGAAAAAAGCCCGTGACACTCCAAGGATCGAACGCCGAGTACCCATAGAATAATAAGATGATGACCATGGCAACCAGGCCAATCCAGGCACAGTAAGGTTGGAAATAGCCGCAGTACGGGAAGGTCCCTCGGTCGACGCCCTGGCGCTTGCAGGCTTTATGAAATCTGATGTAAGTGATGCACATCACCAGATAGTCGATAAGGGCGCCGGCAGTGGTCAGGTCGATAAGCCATGTTAGGACCAGCGAGGAGGTATTCGACAGCTGCAGGAGCGAAAGAAAGGGGAAACACATGACAACAGCAAAGGCATAGATAGGAATGCCCCTTGCTGTCTTGGTCAGGACTCTGGGGGCGCGTCCATCGAGTGCTAGACCATAGAGAGAGCGTGTGGCGCAGTATGTCAAAGCATTGCCCGCCGAGAAGACGGAAGTCACGAGGAGAGCATTGACAATGTGAGGAAGAACATCGATCTTCATGTTAGACATAGCGATAAGGTAAGGGGAAGCACCGCCTCCTTTCTTGCTGCTTTTCCCAGCTAGAATCGCTTGAAGAGTGGGGTCATTCCATGGCACAACGATCCCGATGCAGAGAGCACTGAGCATAAAAAACAGTGCAAATCGCCAGTAGATAGTCTTGAATGCAGCCTTGATATAGATGCTAGGACGCTTGGCTTCTGCTGCTGCCATGGATATATACTCAGGGCCGACGATAATGAAAGCAGCAGACCATACAGTAGCCAGAAAGCCTTCAAAACGACCGAGGCTACCAGAAGCCCGATCTTCGGCGAAAGGACCCGGATTGCTCCAGTACCGGAATCCATATGCATCGTGTTGTGGATTACCACCGACCATGGTAATGAATGTGAAAAAAAACGTGACAAAGATCAGCAGGACCTTTCCCGACGAAAGCCAGAACTCGGCTTCCCCATACGCAGATACGGCAAGAAGGTTAAGAAGCCTGTTCTAATTTGTGAGCCTCTAGTCTTCTAATAAGGAAAATTTCGTCGGCTCAAGGGTAAATTGAGGTATAATCTCAGTAGATCAGAGAGGAAGAAGACAGAGAGGAATTCGTACCCATAAAGAATGATGCAAGCTATACAAACTGCAGCAACAGGAATATCATCTCTCCAATAGCTCAGGATGAGGTTGATAGCTGTTATTTCGAAAGGGATCATGAGCGCTTCATAGATGAAAAAATTCCACCCGACCATAAAGCCGAGTGCGTCGTCGACCCATTTTCCAGCCAGGCGAATGAACCCCCCGGGCATAGGATGAAGAACAATCATTTCAGCTATGCAATTATTCACGCAGCCGAGCACAAGGCAGTACGCAACATAGGAGATGAATAAACTGGCGGGTCCACCAGCAGCGAGTCCATTTCCTATAGTGATAAACAATCCTGTGCCAATCGACCCACCAATGGCTATGAGTTGAATATGCCTATTTTCGAGTCGCCTGTGGAGACCATTAACTGCTTGGAGTTGACCTTGAGAGACAGGCGCATCGGGCACATCTTTGACATCGTCGACGGCATCAGACTTCGACTTGTTCTCCATCTGGGAGAGGCTCTGAGAGGCGATTGCTGCGTGGGCGACTGCTGCGTGGGGAGAAATGGAGGAGAGTCGGTAATGGAGGCTAGCATCGATGATTGCTTCGTGGAGGGCCGCACTAGGGTAGCATAGGTTGCATACGAGATCGCCAATGGGCCAGGGTGCATACGGGCTGACAGGGAAGAATCTGATGCAAAAAAAAAAAAAAAAAAAAAAACCAAAAAGAGGTTCTAGGGAAAAAAGGGGAAGCGGGGATAGATGCACATACAACCCACTTTATATATTTGCGTCCAGCCAAGTCCGTTGTTTTCTACTGGCGAATTACAGTGTTCCTTTCTGGGAAGCGTGTCTCTAGATGTTGGGGTGGAGCGCCACTACCGCCAGAACCAGCCAGAGTAGTTACTGTAAGTGGTCGGAGGCTTGGCTAAAATCCAAAGCGGCTCATTTTCGCCGCCGAAATAAGAAGAAATGCGGTAGGTGGCTGAATCATGGCCGAATCTCCGGTTACTAGCGAGCTTCGCTCGACTCTGGGTCCAATACCATAAATCCCCCCACAGGGAAGGATTGCGCTTTCCCGCCTGGATGAAAAACAATATGAAATTACCCCTCGATCCTTTTTTTTTTTTTTTTAACAGTAAAGATCCACCAGTATTATTTGCTAATAACTACACAACCCAGAGCTGGTTCACCGACAAAACTTCGAAGGTTTGCTATTGGATAAAAACTAAGTGGAGCATTTAACCACTGTATCCGTGCTGCTATAACACAGGTTCTTAAGAGGAATAATCGCCCAGGCTCGGGGGCAGATCCTCCACATGCGTGCCCCACGCGCTCTCGCTCGAGCCCAGCTCAAGTTCAAGGACGCCGCCTTCAAGGAAGAAGTCATGGCTGATCCAATTCTTAGTCCAGGGCTTGCCGTCCCGCTTAACACTCTGGATGTAGATGTTCTTGTAGCTGGGATCGAAGTTAATGTTGCGGATCGTCGCCACATTGCCGGTCACAGTGTGACGGATGCTAATCTCCTTGAAATACGGTGGCGTGATGAGGTATACATCCTGTCCAGGCACAGGCCAGAGACCCATCATGCTGAGCACGACGAACGACCCCATGGCGCCGCTATCATCATTGCCTGCAATACCCGCAACTGTGGTGTTGAACTGCGAGGGAATGTAGTAGTGGCTGCGCTCCGCAGAAAGGGCGGGGCGTGCGGAGTAATGGAACTGGAAGACGGTCAAGAATGCCTGCTCGTCGCCTACATAGAGCAGCCCGGACTCATGGAAGTAGGTCAACCGATTCGTGAAGGATTTGGCGCCACCAAGGGCCGTGATAAGCGATCCCATGTCATGGGGCGCGTAACTAGCCGGAGACAGGTCAGTGAGCTGATTGCAAAACGGGGGAATGGGGAAGCCATAAACATACAAGGTGTAGAGGAAGGCGCTGCCCTCATAGGTCTCATGTCCATCGGGATTCAGGTAGCACGAGTCAAAGTTGAGCAACGGACTGCAGAAGATCGGATCCTGGTAGCCCCAAGTTCCATTCGTATACTTGGGCTGCAAGAATCCGGTGAAGCCAGTGTTGGTTCCGTTGATGTTGGAAGTTTGGTCCGCCTTGAACATGTGGGCCCAGTTGCCAGAGCGAACCGTATACTTCTCGTAGTCAGCATGATGGCCCAAGCCCTTGGCCATCTCAGAGATACAAAAATCGTTGTAGGCGTATTCCACGGTACGAGAGATACTGCGAGTGTGTGTACCCACGCCGTACGGGTCATAGTCGTCGGTGGGAATGTAACCCAGGTTCTTCCAGCTGTGAAGACCACCGCGTCCCTCAACGTTCCAGTTCGCAGGCTCCACCTCGGCGTCTTTGACCACGGCCTCGTAAGCAGTATCCCAGTCAATATCCTGGACCTTCTTCAGATAGGCCTCTGCCAAAACGACATCTGCATTTGATCCGCCTTGAGTGAAGCCCTTGCACAACGACATACGGCAGTCGGGAAGGTAGCCCTCATGTCGGTAGGTATCAACCAGACTGCGCATCATTCGGGATTGCGAGATAGGGTCCAGCAGAGTCAGGAGTGGGTGGATACTGCGGAAAGAGTCCCAGATGCTGAAAGCGCTGGTGTTAGCTTCATACGTTGGTTTATTGCGGGCATATCTCACCAATAGTAGCTGTCATAGTACGGCTCGGTACTCTGCCACAGAGGGTTCTCCCCTGTATAATCCTGTGGGCTGATCATAGCCCGGTAGGCCCCACTCCAGAAAACTGTCTGAAGATCAGAGGACACTCCTTCCGCATCCACAGTTATAACATTCAACTTCTCCCGCCAAGCAGCTTCGGCGGCCGATACTGTGCCTTCAAAGTCAAAGTTCGGTTGCTCCTTTTCGGCATTGGCACAAGCCTGATCAACACCTATGAAACTCACGCCGACGCGAGCCAGAATGGTGTTATCCTCAGGGCTGTTGAACTGGACAAATGTACCAGCGGAGAGAGTGGCCGGCGAGTTTGTTCCATCCGGAGTAAGCGAAACTGACTTTCGGGTGGTATTCGCTCGGTTCTGCACCCATACACCAGTGTTGCGAACATCAGCTCCTTTGAAGTCCGCGCAGAAGTGCATGTCATAAGTGCCGATACCAAAGCTTGGGCTAAATGTGCCATTGCCGGTGAGCCGTCCCGTCGATGGGTCGACTAGGGCAGTTCCGTTCTGGCGTGACTGCGGCAAATCCATCAGATCCACCAGAATCACAGGGCTGAGCGATTCAGACGACGTGCCATCGAAAGTGAACCGATATAGGGCCGATCGGTTAGTCGTGGTCATCTCGGCCTGAATTCCATTCTCCAAATTAATGCTGAAATATCCCGGACGCGCCTGGGCCCCATCTGAGGAGTTCGACCAAGCCGCCGCTCTGTCGTTCATCTGCCACTTGCATTGGTTGATGTCGTTGTTGGGGCAGCTCGCTTGAGGGAAAATTGGGAAGTTGCCCAGTGATGGGGACTGGTTGTACGAGTCAGAAAGTTGAATGGGTCACAATCGAACAGGCTGGAAAACCTACACCTCCCGTGCCCGAATCATGCATGTGCGAGAATCCGTAGACGTACTTGTCGTCCCAGGCAAATCCGGCTTGGTTCTCGCCAATGGTATCTGCCACAGCTTTGGCCATGCCTAGTGCTGGTCAGTCCTGCCAATCTATTCAGCAGTTTGTTGGGGCTACGAACCAAACGGGAGATTCGCTCCGGCAAAGACATGGCCTGCCTCGATTGTTCAAGATTAGTTTGAGGTCGATGCAGATTTCTCCTCATTGAATCGCACCTCCATTGGCCGTCCCAATAAAGGGATCAACATAATCCAGAACGTCAGAAGCCTTCGCAGACACTCCCGGCACGCTTAGAGCAACTGAGGCATACAAGGTCGCTGCAATTGTGCCCAGGGGCGCCGACTGGGGCTGAAACAGCGATCGCATGATGGGCTCAGACACTGGACAGGACGGTGCCAATTGAGGAGCAGAGGCAAGTTCAGGGCGAGCCTCGCAGCTTCCGTATTCGCGAATAAGCACAATTGGTGTTCCAGAATGGACCTCGAGCTTTGTTTAACTATTTAACTAACGAGTCGCGAAAAGTCGCGGGGCAGCATTCCACCGACGATCGACAGGGAGACACCCCTGTTGGACCGGCCATAGACAAACAACGCCAGCGAACATTCTCGTAATGTCGCATTGGTGGCCCTGAGTAGTAAAGCTGCGGTGCGACACGATAACTCTAGCCTCCCTTGTTCTCCTCAACCAGCGGTAGGTACCGCTGCTGTCCCCCACATGGCGCACATCCGCGGAGCAAGCAAAGACCACACGATGTGCAACGGAGATGCCCAAACAGGATTCTTGGCAAGGTTCGGAGTAAAGCGACCAGCGGAAATTTCCCCGAGGTGCCTGATTGCGCCGATCTTTATATGTTTATGGCGAATCAACAACTCCTGGGTCGCGGGGAAATTTGAGCAGGTGGAGCTGTCTCCGCATCAATCATGTAACCCTCTGTCAGTGTCGCAGTTGATTTAATTTACCCGGAGTCTGACCGGCGCAAATAATTGATAATTGGGCCAATGATTGTTCGATTTGAAACTGGTCGTTTTTAGGGTTGTTGCACTAGTCAGCCAACCGTCCTCAAAAGCTTGGCTGAGCCAAAAGATTCGGACAGATGCATGAGCGTTCCTGGCGTCAATGTGCTGTCGGAGGTTTCGTCTATTTTGCCGTTCGAAACATCCGTCCCCTCAGATGAGATCAAGGGCAATGCTGTCCCAGGATTTGCTGCTCATGTCTGCTGACGGTCTCGGAGTATTGGGCGAGAAGGCCGATGAACTAGAGAATCCAGGCTCTTTGGAAGGCACTGCTGCGCCGAGATATGTTCTCCTTTGAGTCTTCTCGGTCCGCAGCCTGGAAACCTCCTCGCGCAGAGCCGTAGTCTCGGAAAGAAATGTATGATGTGATTCGATTTCTTTCCTCATCAAGCTCAGTTGACGTCCTCCCCGACGGTCCAAGCACCTGAAAGGAACTTTCTGATCCAGTCATGATGGATGTGACTCTGTGCCTGAGGCTGATACCTGGGGGTGACATAGTCTCGCCTTGTTTGTTCATTGCTAACATTATCTCTGCCCAGACGATGGCAAGACCGAGGTCTTTTATTGGTGGTTGTGGATGATCGACACCGATCGACGGATGATGGCATTCTGCCGGGCGGTCAGCCCCTTAGCTAGTCATCATCCCTGCACGTTCAATTCTGTTCCTTCTTGCTCGGTCTACATGCCGGCATCTCTATTTGCTTCGCGAATCTATTGTGCAATTCTCCCGTGCTGACATTGTGCAAAATGAAATATTCGTGATATGCTTGCGGCGATTGGGTGCGTTGTCATTAACGACATAGGCCGGAGGTCGATTCCGGTGACCTCAACACTTCACCAGTCCGACAGAAAACCAGCACGATGCCTGGGGTACCATCCAACAAGGCTTGCGAGCGATGTAAGAAGAGACATCTGAAGGTTGGTACATCGATACCAAAATTTTCTCTCTTTTATTAATTCGCCACCAGTGCGACGAGACTCGTCCTGGCTGCCAGCGGTGCATCGCCGCCGGCGTGGACTGCCCGGGATATGTTCAAATGCGCAAATTCATCGACCAAGGGGCTTCAGTCAGACGCCGCTATGCCCCGTACCAGGAATCCCACCCCAAAAATGTCAACGTTTCCACGGCAAGTAAAGTAAGTAAAGAAGGATCATATAGGCTCTTATCTTGCCAGGCGACTGTGAATCGTACTAATCAGAAACAGCATTCTGAGGCGAATGAACAACGGAATACGCAGTCACCGGAGATGGCGAAGGACAACCCGACCTTGCATCTGCAGATGGAAGAGGCGAAACTAGACTCGCAAACTAGTCCCAGGGACACGGACGACATGCCTGGTCCCGCAATGACACCAGGCGCTGTTCAATCACTGTATTCCGGTGTCCCGGTTTTTGGAGGAGAAGGCAGCGGATCGACAAGAAGCACTATCTATAGCTTGGCCTCACCAATCGCCTCTACGGGTGCCTTGACAAGTAATGAACATTCCCCTCCTAATCGTCCTGGTGTCACACGACTTGTTACTTCAGAGAGCCTGTCGCAGCGGAGTGAAAAAGAGGAATTCCAAGACATCTTCTCAGAGCTCATGACTGGCACTGAGCATGAGACTGCCTTCCTTACTCGATATTATTCTGACGTGCTAGGTCCTTGGTAATCGATGTTGTTCTTCTTTCCGAAGGAATGACTAACTTTTCAAATAGGCTGGACCTCTCGGACAGTGGGAAGTTCTTTGCTGTGTACGTGCCGATCCGAGCTATCAACAACCAATCTCTCAAATACGCAATTGCGGCTTTGGCAGCCAAGCACTTAGGACAGGTCAAAGGGGCTAAATTGCCTGCGGGTAGTGGCATGTTTACAAGTCCCGCCATCATGGAGACCTATCCCAATTCGACCCAGGTGGACTGGTTTCTCAAAGCTGCAAACTACTATTACCTGGCAGTTTCTGAGCTGAACACCGCCACTTCCGACGGCTATATGTCTGTATCTAGCTCGGCTGTGCTGGGGTCACCTATTGAGACGCTGGGTCGGTGGCTGAACTCTGACTCTACACAATCCGGATTGGACCTGGCGAGTAATGCTCCATTTACCGCCAATCTTTTACGAAAGACGGAGGAACTGCTTGCGGTCGTTGTGCTCCTGACGTTCTATCGACTCATGGATATCAGTGGAGACGAATGGCACGAGTGAGCATTCCCATATGAGCTTTTGGTTATTCTTTTATTGACGTAATCAGACAATTGACAGGCATCAAGTCTCTATTTGACTCTCTTACCCATGTGCATATGACCTCGTCAGCTATGTTTTGCCATGGTGTTCGCGCAGCGTTTTGGAATTTTGCGCGTCAGGACTATCTTGGTTCTTACTTTACCCGCTCTCCAACACACCTTGATCCAGAGAATTTGTTTCTCTGGCGCACAGCAGGGATTTCAATCAATTCGCAGGATAGCAAGTTCCACATCAATACGTCTGCAGTATACGCCGTATCCCAAGAGGACCAGGCGGCCAATGGCTTGATTTGGCTGATCAACAAAGTGATCAATTTTCTAGCGAGATCGAAACAGTCACAACTAGCACAGTGGGCCGGGTCTCCGCACCCCGAATCTCCCGAAACGCAAGCAGCCGACATTGACACTTGGCTTAAGCTCTGTTTCGATTTGCAGACATGGTTTGAAGGCGTGCCGGAGACTTTCCGCCCATGCGTTCGCATCGAACACCCTAAAGATCATTCAAAACCATCAGAAAAGAGCAGTCTTCCATTTCCAGAGGTGTTTCATGGTCTGACTACTTGTGCTGCCGCCATGCAACATTATCATTTCGGGCGGATTGCCTTGCTGCTCAATCGACCGCCCGATGTTGTCAGTGCCCCAAGTACAGCGTTCGATCGGTTACAAGGCTACCGTGAAGTGACGAAAGAAGTAGAATATCGCTGCCGAGAAGTCTGCGGCATTGCGTTAGGAAGACCACAGGGCGGCTTACGCATTTACATGGTTCCACTCTTGTACGCTGTTGGGCAGTGCTTGGAGAATGCAGCAGAGCACGACATTATTGTTGATCTCTTACGTGGAGTCGAGGCTGACCTGGGGTGGGCTACTGAATACGCGGTTCAGAAGCTACAGGCTTCTTGGAGCAGATGATGTTGCCACCGGGTTTCTCGGGTTGACACGGGAATAATGTTTTCTGTAGCCCATACAACAGCATCCTGTATACATACGTTGGGCACCGTAATTAGATTTAGGATACCATTAGATGGATGACACCTGTCAGTATTGAAATTTCGCGATCAATGGTATCAAAATCTCCTTGCCCATTCATCGGATGTGGTTCTATCCCCCGGATTTCCCAAGGCCCGGCAGATCCTCTTCACACTAGGTATTGACATATTCTCGGCTGGATGTTGATGCCTTACTTGACAGTAATAATGCCTGTAGCCATGAATTAGTTAATTAGTTAGTACCCGGTTTAGTAAGACTCTCTATCCCTAGCATACAAAAGTAGCGCCCAAGAACTGCTAGGAACGGGATCTTCTGCGCTTTCTGAGTGGCAAAAGCACAACAACTGCGGCGTACACAAGTCCGACGACTCCAGCGACAACGCTATACGCAATAACTGCCCCAACAGGAGCAATCGAAAGGCCGATTCTTGTTAGGCGAAAGCCTAGACCAGCATTGATAATGCCAAGGGTCATGAGACAACGACCAAGCCACCGGTGCAAGTAAGCAAATACACTCTTGCTTCCAGTTTTGTGAAAATACCTGTGTTGAAGAAA
This sequence comes from Penicillium riverlandense, assembly GCF_028828495.1. Lineage (NCBI taxonomy): Eukaryota > Fungi > Ascomycota > Eurotiomycetes > Eurotiales > Aspergillaceae > Penicillium > Penicillium riverlandense. The sequence continues at coordinate 178,028 of NW_026643197.1, read as the reverse complement.
ACCCATAGCAGGCTGAAAAAGAATAAGGCACGGGACGGTCACCATCCCGATAATTGGATGATAGGTCCGTATCAAATCAAGGCTTCTTGCCATTGAGATGCCGATTCCCATCCCGGCAATTGCCAAAGCGAGAGTAAAAAGCTGGAGAGAAGCATGGACATAGACAATCTTCGAATATGGAACAATATGAAGCATCAGAGCAAACGAAGGCAAAAATATAACAAAGACCAGAATCATAATAGTAGCATGGGCCTTCCTGAGCTTGTAAACAGACCCAGTGCTAACAGTCGAAATCGGATTTGATGAGCTTGAAGCCGGATTGTTCGAGTTTGTAAACGGGTTGTCAGCTGCGCCACCGGTTGCTTGTTGGAGGTCTACAGCTGCAATCCCCTCGGCGTCATGTATGGTTATTGATGCAGATAAGCTGTCGGTATTGAGTGGGCTGCCGTATTTCACTGCCCAAACCCATGGAGTCGACGAGCTGCTGGGATTTTCACTTCCACCAGGCCATGTGATACAGCTATCGCATCGGATGTTTGCGGTCATAACTCCATTGCTGATCCCACTACCATTCAAGACTGATAATTGCGCTTTGGAGTTATACACTGGCTCAACATGCTCCACGCCCAGGCGGGGGGAGACGGTAACATTATTGCCGTCGCTAGATGCATAGACAATAAAAATATTTGCTCCTTGCATTTGAGCGCCCTGGCCCCATGCGAACCACTGAAGCTCGCTTGTGGACTTCAGTTGGAAATAAATCGGCCCGGAGCCGGAGGACGCGGTGGCTTGGGGTATATTAACACTATACGTGATTCCATTTTGCCCGGGAGGCGAGAACGTTTGTAGTTGAGCAAGGGTGGAAACGGATGTAAAAAGCCAGAAATAACCGTAGTTCCTCGCCATTTCGAAGCAATGGGCATGTGCGACTGAAATAGTTGCCTTGTTGTGATATTTCAGCAAATTTATTACACGCCGTCCACGCTGCCGGCATAGCTTATATCTGTACGGATGTCACTTACCAATTTCCCTAACTAAATGCCGCAAGCAGACTGTGGTCTAGAGCAGCCAGGGTTACGGGAACACTTGAGAGGCGTTATGGCTTGCCAAGCATTGCCCTAAGATGGCAGTTCGTGAAACAATCGATCATTTTCCAAAAAAATGTTGGCAAAATTGGTGGTTAACTCATTCATTCACGGTCGCATAAGAGTTTGAGGCTCGCCAATAGCTTTTTGACTTCTTCCTGATCTCGTGGTCTGGACATTGGTGCCAAAATCTTATCAGGGCTGGTTCCGTGCCCCACCTCCAGAAAATGATTCATCTTTGTCAGCTGCCCCGCATCCGGGATGGGGATCCATGTGTCCAACCGTTATCCTGTATAATCGGCCGGTCTAGGTCAAGTGTGGTTTGCGATGGATTAGAAGATAGAAGTTACGGACCGTCTTTCTGTGGTTCCTCCAATACGGCGACGTTACGCATTCTCTATTTTAAGTAATCACTTGTCTAAACTCTCGTGATGAAGGAGAGAAGGTTTTTAAGGGAAGAGTAAGTGCTAAATAGCGCCGCGGCTATGATAAAGCTTCTAAACATTATCGTAACTTGGGGACATTATGGTAGTGCACGAGTACCGCTGCTTAAAGCACATAAAGGAAACCCTCCTCCTGATTCCTCGGAATTGAACTCTGGGCTTCCCCTGCAAACCTTTGCTTTGGAATTTTTGCATCTAATTTAGTGGCAACAATGATCAAAACATCTTTGTGTACCTTCATACTTTTGTGGCTCCCTCTCGTTAGTGCCCAGTATGGAGGAGGTGGAACTTCCAGCGATACTACTGGGACAACTGCAAGTCCAACAACCAGTGGTTCAGCATCAAGTGCCACCCAAATGGTCGATGTTGGTGAGGATGGCTTCACCTATAATCCCGATACTATCCACGTTGCTTCGGGAGGTGTAGTCGAGTTCCATTTCTATCCAGGCGATCACTCGGTAGCTCAGGCTGCTTTTGACAACCCATGCCATCCTATGAGCGATACTAGCTTCTTCAGTGGATTTATGGCATCTGCCCATGACGGGTCGGTAAGTCCATGAACAATTGTTTCTGGTTGTATAATTCCTGACGATCTAGCCCGTCTGGAGCTTGACCGTTAATGATACAAATCCGATCTGGTTCTACTGCGGCCAGGTTGGACATTGTCAAGCTGGCATGGTTGGTGTGATTAACCCGTCGTAAGTATACCAGCCGCCACAAAGCATTAGAAGGCACAACTCACCCTTTCATCAACCTTAGAGGCTCGGATACTCTTGATGCATTCAAGTCGGCAGCTTCGAATGCGAATGGCGACAGTGTACCATCCGTGGCCCAAGGTGGCATTCTCGGTACCCCGAATTCGAAGCCCACCGCCACCTCTAGCAGTATGACTACTACCAGCAACCAGCCCACTACCAGCAGCCAGCCTACTACCAGCAGCCAGCCTACTACCAGCGGGCCACCAACACCAACCACCGCAGGTGGCTCCGGCCCTAGCGCCACGAATATGGCAGAAAAATTGGGGGTTTCAACTGATCTCAACGTCTTGTCCATTCTTGCTTTAATGGTGGCTATGTTCCTTATGTAGGCTCCGTTTTATGATCATTAGCGTGGTACTGAGATTGATCAAGTCCGCTATGGAAAGGGAAAAATTGGAGTCTGTTCAAGCATCCCGGCGATAATTCCGCCCAGAATGAAAGGGATCAAAATATTCGAGACGAGAGCCTTCTCACTGCGTTCCCACGTATCTATTCGAGGTTTAATGGCAGGCGCTCTCCTTTGACCTGTCATACAGTTGAGCAGATCCCAGAGATAGTGCATGGCAGCAGAACAGGAGATGGGTCCAGGGTCAAGTAGCCCCACAATTGGCTGAATGCGGACCAGTCATTCGAGAAGAAAGCCTATTGCTCCAAACGCCCAGAGGACCGTGAGTAGGTTGCGGCAGACCCACGGATAACTGCAACGATCGAGGGGAAGACTTACGTGTTAATATTATCAGAAAGAAACCCGAGTTTCTCAACATTTTTACCAAGTAACAGAATGCGATCCATTATTTTTGGAATTGTTGTTAATTTCCCTATATCAGTCATACGGTATCAGATGTGTAGGACAAATAGACGGACATGTAGTGCGCGTAGAAACTTTTATCAGTGTTAACCGTTTGATACAGGCAGGCAGCCGTGGCATCTCAAGCGACTACCTCACCCGACGCGACACAACCAGGGCTGCCGACGCGTGTTCGATCGTGTCCGACTGAAGGACCTGGGACGCCGCTACACACGCGTTAATGACGATGAGACTTCTGCTACCGCGGCAGACTGTGATGGCCGATGGCCACGTTGTCTGCAAGAAGGCACGGAAGCGCGGTCAAATGCCGTGGAGGATTACCGAACCCCTCCCCTCGAGGCAACGATAGGCGAGTCCATAAAGTCAGATAAGGATGGCGGACGATGTGACAGGCTGGTGCGGGGGGAATCCGGGGTTGATGTGGACCCGGGACCGTATGCACAACAGGGTTAGTTCCCGGTGTCTGTGGGGGTTAAGTTCTATGCTCGTGGTACTCTTGGCCGACCGGCAAATGTTAACCTGACCCTACTCCCGGCCCAATTCCGCGCCTTCTGAGCTCAGAGCAGCTGCCCGTGCATTTAAACCAGACTCGGCCCCAGCACAGGCAGGCAGCTCAGCTCTCGTCTCGCGATCGCAACTAGCTGAATTGGCCCAACATGGAGATGAATTATGATGAAAACGTAAGTCGGTCGATCGGGACGTGTCCAGCACGCGCTAACCCTCGGCGGCTATGCAGACGCTCCATCAGTAGGTACCGCCAGCCCGCAGGGAAAACGGCCATGGTCACTAATCGCGTCGGCGCAGACTGGAGGCGGAGCTGGGGACGACCATTTATCCTGGGACGGAGATCATGGCTGATGTCGGCTCGCATCATTTCGTGAAGTCATCGTCCCACTCCGATCGCGTCCTGGTGCCCCAGCCGTCGCAAGATCCCCATGATCCTCTGGTAGGTGCGGTGTGACATTCAAAGAAAAAAAAACCAACTGAGAATGGCCTAGAATTGGAACCGGTTCTGGAAAATGAGCGCAATGGTGATCGCCACGGCCACCTCGTTCTGTCAGGGCATGGGCCCGTTGGCCCTGGCGCCCATGTTTCCTCAGTTGATGGAGACCTTTGATTCAGACCTCGCCGGGGTTGTGCAATTCACCGGAGTTTGTATCCTGGTGCTGGGCTTCAGCAATTTCTTCTGGTAGGTCATCCATCACCTGCTCGCAGACATTCCCGCTCATCGGTCATTGTGCAGGGTCCCCATCCAGTCCGCTTACGGCCGACGAACCGTCCTGATCTTCTCAACATTGATATGTCTCGTCAGTAACATTTGGAGAGCAGTTGCACCCACCTACGGGAGCTACATGGGCGCTTGCGTTCTCAACGGCTTTGGTGCTGGTCCGGCTGAGGTATGGCGATTTGCTTCTTCTCGGGAGATATTCTGACCGCAGCACTAGACGGCACAACCGGAGATCATTGCAGACATCATGTTCCTGCACGAGCGCGGGGCCTACAATACACTCTACTTTACATTTTACTTCGGATCGCTAACGGTACGAGCTCATGCAATAGAAGAGAAATTGGCTGTTCTGACATCTGATAGGTCGGACCCATCATCTCTGGCCCTATGGCCGAACACATTGGCTGGCGCAGTTTCTTCTGGCTGAATGTCGGCCTTCTGGGTGTCCTTCTCCTTTTCCAGATCTTCCTCTTCCCCGAAACAAAGTGGCACCGTGCTCATCCCAATGAGGTTGCTCGTGAGGAGAATGCCTCGGCCCCGGCTGCGAGCGAGTCTGAACCAGAGAAGCTAGTCGAAGATAGCCAGCGGGAGAATGCCAACCTGGAGACTGCCGCAGAGCGAGATCCGTGGCTAGGCCGGGGACGACCCTCAAAGAAGCAGTTCAAGCTGTGGCAGTTGTATGGCAATAACATCAAGACCACGCTCATCAGCTTTTGGATTCCGTGGAAGCTGTTGTCTTTCCCGATTGTCGAGCTGGCTGCCTTCATCGTGTCCTGGTCGGCCAGCTGCTTCCTGACACTGAACTTGACGCAAAGTCAAGCCTTCGCGGAACCTCCATACAACTTCAACAGTCAAACAATCGGGTTTTTCAACTTTGCCATCCTCATTGGCGCCATCATCGGCTTGGCCACAAATGGCCTCTTCTCCGACTGGATCTCGATGAAAGCAACGAAGAAGAACGGCGGCATTCGTGAACCAGAGATGCGATTGCCCGCCATGATTCCGTATGTGATTATCGCCATCATTGGTAATTTCATTGTCGCGTTTGGATACCAGTATAAATGGGACTGGCGGGTAAGTGTCCCCACCACTTTTCCAAATCAAATCTCACTTGCTCACCCGGTCAGGTAATTGTGATCATCGGTTACACCGCAGCGGGCATTCAGGTCGCAGCGCTCCCTGCCATTTCCAGCACTTACGCAGTTGACAGCTACAAGCCGGTGGCCGGCTCAATTTTCGTAGCCATCACCGTCAACAAGAACGTATGGGGATACGGCTTCAGCAAATTCATCACTCCGTGGGTGATGGAGAGTGGGTTCATCAAGCCGATCATGATGAACATGAGTTTGACGGCGCTATGGTGTCTCTGCGCCATCCCCTTTTACTTTTGGGGCAAGAAGCTCCGGGGCTTGACCGCCAAGTCTTCTGTACATAAGATGTAAATTGTGTAGCTTGGCTGGTTGGGTATAGCAGGCAAACAAATGCGTGAGAACAGAATTTCAAGATTCATCATGCCCAAAGTCACGGAGGGAGTTCAGATATCGTCATCATCAGGGTCATAAAGGTCAAGGTCAAGCAAAGCCTTGGGTTTTGGTTTTGGCTTTGGTTGCGCTGGTGCAGCCGCTCTCGTTGCCCCACTGGCCGATGAGCCAGCGTGCACAGCGGCTTTCGCAGCCTCGTCTGCCTGCCGAGTGCTGTCCTCCACCGGAGGTGGAGCTGGGGCTTCCGCAGCGCCCAGTCCTTCAGCTTCGCGTATCAATCGATCCACTTCCTTATCGGGTTCCTGGCCGGTCGCAAGTTGGATTTGGCCCATCAGGCCCATGCGTATCCGCTCCTCGGTCGGATATGGGAGCATGTAGACTTCGCGAGTGACATTTGCCGAATCATCTAGCCATTGTATCGCGTTTTTCGTAACCGACGATACCGGCTCCCTCTCCTCCACTGTCGGCTCTCCGTTTGTGCCTCCCATGGTCACGTCTCGATCGGCGGTTTGCTTTTGTGCCTCCTGGCGCTTCCCAGGGCTGCCCGCATCCGCCGCGGCTTCATGGTTGTATTTGCTGATGCGACGGGCAAAATCAAGAAGCAATTTGTAGTCAATTTCGTTTATACCTTTGGGTGCCGAAATTTCATCTTCGTTGGTGTCCTCCGTTGAGTCGGAGTCGCTGTCGCTTTCTCCGTCATCCCCGCATGCCGTTTGAGCCTCCTTGTCGAATCCTTCAATCTCCCTCACAACGCCCTTGACTCGATCCTCCAATTGCTGTGCTTCTGATCGGAGTCGCAAGATTTTTGCGTAGTTCTCTTGGTGTTTCCGCAGGGTATCGATGGCTGAGGATAGTGCGTCGTCCGCATCGAGAAGGGCGACTGCGGCAGCTGGTGCCCCTGCGGCGGCGGGAGACGTAGTGAGAGTGGTCAGGAGAGCATTGAGCTTGGATTCGACGCTGGACAGGGAGGTCTGAACAAGGGAATTCATCTTGGAGGTTGTTTGCGGGTTCTTTGGAGCTCAGAGCGAAGATGATGGAGAGACGGAGAAGCTGCTGAGGAAAAGAGAAGCGGATGAAGAGTATGGTGACTTCCCTGCCCAAGTCCAGTTGCGCCCCCGGTGGACTGAATGGATTAAGTACCGAGGAAGGCAGAATCAAAGACAAGAGGAGGGAAGGAGGAAGGTGGGATGGGGAAAGCACCGGATCACGTGCCCGCTTCTGAGACGAACCAGTGAGCGTGAGGATAGATTGTTTGACCAGCATATATTCCGAAGCTTTACTGCCTAGCGCTAACCAGACAATGGCTGAGACTTCCCAGCTTCCCTCGGCTAACCCAGTGGAACTGGCACTGAATGTCACTTTGCAGCCGCCACTCTCGCGATGTGGACATGGCCCGGGCCTAATTCTTCTCTGTCCGGCATGCTATGCGAGCTGTCAGCAAGACAACAACAGTCTTGACCCCGAGCCGCTGCAAAAGTGGGCAGAAGAAAGTTTTGCAGTGGCCCAGATTACGATCGATGTGCAGTCTAGCAAGGACCTGGCCACTTTGTTGGCTTTGATCAAAACAGCCAAGGACGGACTCGCCGCGCTCCCCGAGTGTGATCAGGGCAAATTCGGACTGATTGGTATGAGATTCGTAATTGAGGGAGCATTTGGAATTAACATTCTGTAGTGTATGGCTCCAAAAGTGACTATGATCCGGAGTTCGAGGAAGGGTTGTGTGAAATCTTGGCTGTCGACAACCCGGAGGCGGTCGTCTACTTTGACTCCTGGAACGCCCCCGATCGTCCGGTGTCGATGCTGCATGCCTCATTGCCCGTGGAAGACCCGCCTCAGAGTGCCAAAGCTCAGGTTGTCCATGTATATCCCGATATCTCTTCTCCCGCCTTCACGATTCCCGGCCATCCAAAGTTCAAGATCTCGACCGCAGGAGTTGCCCACACGCGGAGCGTGGCATTTATCAAGAAACACCTTAACGGGCCATATTTTGACCTTGAAAAGATCTGGGACGAGCATACGTACTATGAATTTGGAGATCGTTCTGTCGAAAAGACGATGGCTACCATGGTGCAGGAGCCTTATGTGAACCATGTTCCCACGGTATGTATAGCAGGAATATCTCTTGATTGAATCGCCCCATTAAATAGTAACAGTTGACTGGTGGAATCGGACGAGCACGTCTAAGCCATTTCTATCTGAACCACTTCATCTTCGCCAATCCGGACGACACGGCTCTAGAACTCATTAGTCGGACGGTGGGTTCCGACCGCATTGTGGACGAGTTTATCTTCTGCTTAACTCATGACAAGCACATTCCTTGGCTGTAAGTAAATTTTGTTTGTCTCTCTCACGAGAGAAAAGCTAACGCTTAACATCTAGTGTCCCGGGGATTCCACCGACAGGCAAACCTCTTCGGATTCCGTTCACGTCCGTAGTCAACATTCGAGGAGACCGGCTCTACCACGAGCACATTGCATGGGACCAAGCAACTGTTCTGGTTCAGTTGGGATTGATGCCCGAGTATCTTCCGTTCCCGTACGCTCTCCCAGATGGACAGCTACCAGCAGCTGGGAAACGATTTGAGTACCGCGTTCCAGCAGCCGGCGTGGAATCTGCTCAGAAGTTAGAGAACGAGCATGAAGTGCCGTCGAACGAGATGTTCGCATATAAGATTCGGGAGGTGATGGATCGTTAGAAATTGCAACCTCAACTTGTAGAGAAATATGCTCCTAGCTCGCTCGGGATTACAGGACCAGAATTCCCTCTGGTTCATGTCTGGTAGTATTCAGATACCAAATTTAGGTCATTCTAGGCAACACCTTGACAAGACTGGTGGGCATGAACCCCGCATCAGTAGTACGTATCGCGACCTGTGCTAGTAGTCATGGACTGATCAAATGAGGCATTGGTCCGGAGCTCGGATTAAGGGCCCGATCGAGCGTAGCATCCTTGCTGGGCTGGTCGAGGACACCGCTCGTATTGGTAGCGGAACGCAAAACCCCGCACAATTCAGGCCTCGGATCGAGCCGGACCCATGCTTGACACAATACCGCTTTGCGATTTTTTTGCAAGAAATTTGTACTAGCAAATCTTTTGATGAGAGTGCTAGACAAAACGCTTGTTCATAATTCTCTTTTCGGCACTTGCCGCGAGCCTTGGACCAAAAATGTATCCACAGATCGCTCGGACCATGACTGACAGCTTCGATCTTTATGCCAAATCAAGATTTGAATATACCCACTAACTTCGCTGGATTAACAATGAGCTCCACTTCAAACTTTACATGGCCTTGCTCTTGGTCTTGCAGCTTGCATAGATCGGCTCCAAAGATGATCTCATACCCCTCCCTAGATATATAATATAAAGGCTGAGGCGGAGGGGACTGCCTGTTGCGGTGTGATAAACGAGTCAATATGGCTTTACTGCACTTCTTGCTGCTGGTGTCGGTCTGTTTTGCGTCCAACTTACCCATCGTCGATCTTGGATACGAGCGCCATCAGGCGTTTTCATTCAACGTACGCTCAACTCTCAATTTACTAAGACTTTATAAAGCTGACAGTATGATCAGAGCTCGCTAGGCATCTACAACTTTAGTAATATCCGCTATGCTGCGCCGCCGCTGGGCGATCTAAGATTTAGGGCACCCGTCCTGCCCACGACGAACCGCTCACAGGTTCAGGATGGCTCTGTTGGAATAGTGTGCCCGTCAGCAGAACCGATGTGGGAACAAGATATTGCGGAGCCATTCCTTTTAAGTATCCTATACAATACCACCTTTAACCAGTCAACCAACATCTCTTCCTATCCGTATACGCCTTCCAAGCTGGATCCTCGGACCACTGAGGACTGCTTATTCTTGGATGTGGTTGTCCCGAAAACTATCTTTGATCGCACCCAGAATAAATCCTATGTTCCCAATTCTAAACTAGCTCCGGTGCTGGTGTGGATCTATGGTGGAGGCTATACCATGGGAGACAAAAGCGAGTTGGACGCTTCTGGGTTGGTCCACCGCAGTACAGTCTCAGGTGAGGGCATTGTCTACGTTGCAATGAACTATCGGGTAAGTCTGGCAGCAAGTGTTGTCCACCAGGGTATCTAACTTGCCATCCACTGACAGCTGGGAGCGTTTGGATGGCTCTCTGGGAATGGTCTCACGGCGAATGGAACAGCAAATGCCGGGCTTCATGACCAGCGGTTTGCACTGGACTGGGTGTATAAAAACATCCATCTCTTTGGTGGAGACTCCCGACGAGTCACCATCATGGGAGAGTCCGCCGGTGGAGGATCAGTTATGCATCAGATCACGGCCTACGGTGGCAATGCTGGACCATCGCCATTCCAACAAGCAATTGTCCAAAGTCCCGGCTGGGTCCCAATGCCAGAAGAAAAGCAGCAGGAACAAATATTGCAGCAATTCCTGTCTATCTTGAATGTCACTAGTGTGGAGGAGGCGCGCCGCCTGCCGTCGAAGAAATTGATCGCTGCCAATGCGTATCAAGTGGGCACCAAGTCCTATTATGGTTCATTCACTTACGGGCCCGTCGTGGACGGCACCTTTGTTCCAGCACTACCCGGGCAGCTTCTGCTGGAGGGCAACTTTGATCACAACCTCAATATTATGGTCGGACACAATGCCGACGAAGGGCTCGTTTTCACCTCGCCAGCCAGTCGCAACAGCAGCTATCTCGCCGCCCAACTAAAGCAAGAATTTGTGTATATGCGGCCTAATGTGACCAAGCACATCACGCAGGTACTGTACCCTCCAATTTACGACGGCACCTACGGCTATACAAACTCTGTTCAGCGCGATGCTTTTCTTGTCTCGGAGTTGATCTTCATCTGCAACACGGACTACCTCAACCGGGCTTTCCATAACCAGACATATGCCTACGAGTTCAGCATTCCCCCTGCACTGCATGGAGAGGACGTCGCCTACACTTTCTACAGCAATGGGGCTGGCGCTTCTGACTCGAGTGTCACCAACGTCACTGTGGCAATGGTGATGCAGGACTGGTTCACCAGCTTTGTACAGTCTGGCGCGCCTAATTCTAGTCTTGCTCCGACGTTCCCCCGACACGGCTGCCGTGGGCAGTTGATGAATATCGCGAACAATTCTATCTATCCCAGGCGCGACCCGACGGACAATCCGCGATGTCGCTTCTGGCAGACGGCACCTTACTATGAACCAGCGTGATTCATGAATATTAGCTATGTGAGTCAATGTTTTGGATCAGGATAATCAGTGTAATTCCTGTATTGGCAAAGGGCGGTTATATATATCTTTGGGGTGCAGTAGCTACGGCGGTGAGCGGGTTCCCCCACAGATATGCGCAGGAAATACCCAATTAATCATTTCCCCTTGAACTGAATGGTACCTAACTCATCAAATTTCGGTGAAGGGCTTCTCCTCAGTTGTCCACCAACTAGCTTTAGGAGCCAGGTCACACCGCAGAGTGATGCATGGGGGACCCTAGTACCCGAGCCGATCGGGGATTCTTCTGTTTGTTGATCAGCTAGTGGAGGATCTTTCTATCATGCGGGCGTCGGTTCGCGTATTTGCCGGTGCGGATACTACCTCCCGGCCATAAGCATGGAAAGGGTCTCAAAACGGTTTCAGGGCGAAGCAACGATGCCTGGCCCCCGCCCCTATTTGCTCTCCGCCACAGCCTCGTCTCCACAGAGCCGCACAATAGGCACCAGCGATTCGACCCAAACTGCTCTTCAATAGTGAACTTATCAAGATGTCTGTTCTATTTTTGCCACGCTTTACAGCCTTGGGCTTGGCAAATCAGGCCGTCACAGCCTCACTTCGTGGGTTCGTTTAAGAACAAATCATACCCCCCTGGTCTCGTATTGGAACTCTATTTCTCCTTCCACTTTTTTTCTCTCCCTCTTTTTCTCGTGCACACGATGCGGGTTGCTTGGTGGTTCACTCTCTGCCTGAGCAGACTCGCAGTCGCATCTCTATCCAATACCGACGACTCTAGCGCTCATGAATTGCTTCTCCCATATCTCCCTCACTCCTCTTACGATGACGCCTCCCTTAAAAGCGCTGCCAAGTCCTATCTGGTAGGTACAGTGATTGCTTTTTTTAAAGCTGAAAAAATTAACTAACGCGCAATAGTCAATAATCTGGTCCGTTCAAAATGGCATCGTCTGCGCCAATGACGATCCGATCTTTCCTCCATCAGCGTCTATGCGGCTACACGCGCCGCAATATCGCGACTCAAACGAAGCTCTTCTAGACGACGACAGTATCCTGTCATATTCTTTGGATGTGCGTCCGCTGTCGACAGAAGGTTCGGGCATGGCCGCAGGCTTGATGCGTCTCCGCGTAGAACTGCTCGATCTGCACGGCATGCCAGTTACGACGAATGCGGTCGTGGTGGACCTTCTCAGGTCTGGCGATGGTGACAATATCATCAAGAGTGTGGGGATTGGACCCGGTAGTACATATCGCGAGACTCGCCCCGTGTCAAAGCCGCGGCCATGGCAGATGAACTGGTGGAGCTCGAAAGTAGACTCCTTGTTGAGCAGCGTGCAGTCTTCTACTCAAAATGACGCTCCGCCATCGGGCACCGCGAACTCTCCATATGCGGCGTCTACGCCCTATGCCGCCTCCAAGTCATTCCAGGGCGACGATATATTCTCACCATTCCGCTCTTCACCATCCCCGACTGGATCGGATTTCCCACACCATTCCCGGACTTGGCGCGCATTCGTGCTGCCCATTGCTCTCGGCGCCATGGCGGGTACGCTGGCCTACGCGGGCGGGTTTGTCATTGGAATGATTGGGATGTCTCTGTCCGCTCGCCGCAGTCATCGGGATCGCCGACACCGCCGGCGGCGCTCTCGCGTACCATCCGTTGACAATGGAATTTTTGTTGAGAAGAAGCGAGTGAGGATGCCTGATATTTATGAGACTGACTCGGAAGAGGTATGAGGGATTTCTCCCTGTCATAGCACATGATGGTTATCATATCATCTTTCGGTGTTCTTTGGCTTGGTTATACATGGTTCTCAGCATTTCATTCGTTTTTTCTATGTTATCTAGCGATCTGAGCAGAAGGCTCACGTGTATTCTCTTATACCCCATTCGTTCTGCAATGCAAGTCACCATCTGAATTTAAAACTTCAACGTTGGCCGGCTGGCCCAATGGCAAGGCGCTTGACTACGAATCAAGAGATTGCAGGTTCGACCCCTGCGTCGGTCATTTTTTGCCCTTCAATTGGGTATGAATCCAGTGGTGGATGCCGTGAAAACTTTTTATTGCACTCGGGCCGGTGGATCGGGACCCACCGGATTGTGCCGAACATTCCACAGCGATCACAGCTACGTACGGTTCCTTCATTCCGGAGTTAAGAAAAGTAACATCAATCCTTGATTTACATTATGTCGGTTCACCAGGAAAGTGGAATAATCTAGGCCGCACAAAGTTATTAAGATATGTTGCGGATGGCGCGACTATGGAACTCCCGTGAACGGCCAGCCAGCTCCGGAACCTTAATTCATTTCCTCCTCAGCGGTCAGGGCTTCCACAAGACTCGAAAGCCTAGAATCCAGCAGGTATGATATTTCATATCAATTGAAACAAATAAGCCTTATCAAAAAAATGACTCTAAATCAATTGAGTCTCTCAAAAAACACCCTTCAGTCCACCACGCTCAACACCGCCCCAAATCACAAACTTGGGCTCAAAACCTTTACCAGCATTTTCAGTCTGACTCAGCCCTTCATTTCGAGGCAGCAATATCACATTTTCAGGGTACAGCCTCCCCAGAATAGCCAGAGTGACAATGGGATCAACGGCAGGAATCACATGGACACCGCCTGCTTTGGCACTCAGCAGACCTGTGTTGGGTGTCTTGAAGATGTCAGTGGAGTGGTGAAAAATGACAGATGCAGGATTCTTTTGAGGCTCAGTCGTAGCACCGTTTAAGGTTTCGGTGCTTTCTGGGAGAGGATTGGATTGCCGTGCAAAGTATGAGTATCGATGTCCACGAGCAATTTGGCCTAGATCAATAGCCGCACACTTCCCGCATTTAAACTCGATCCGTAGTTCAAGCCGACCACCCTTCTCCGAAGAACTAAGCAGACCTACTGAGACGTCCTCGACCAGAGATGGCTCTTCTCCCGGGAAGCTAAGAGCAGATACGTCAATTGGCATACCCGCGGGTATCTCAAGCAGAGGTGCAGAATAATAGTCTTCGAACTGATAGTCGAACAGGATGTCTGTTGTGCTGGGCTCAATTATTGCCGGAATATACTGCAGCAAATGCAGCGAGGTCGCACCACCAGCCAGGAACGATGGCAGAACAGTACCATGCGCATACTGAAAGCCATAACCAACAGAAGCGGCAGAAAAGAGCGTGGGTGCCAAAAGCGACTTGGCATATGACATGACTCCTTTCTGGGTTGTATGCTTCGTGAGCATCTCAGAAAGAAATTGGGCCCTAGTAGACTCCAAATGCCGTATACCTCTCGCAGCCTTGCCATCGATGGGTATGAGGACATCCTGGTAATTCTGAAATGGGAGAAGAGCATCACGAAGAAGGACCATCTGGTGCATGTACTCGTTGAACAACTGCATCAGGTGCGGTTGGCTTCGGTCACCGAACATCAAGTCCACGTTGGACGGAATGAGCAAGTGGCCCTCGCAGGGACTTCGGAGATACATGCTCGGGTCAAATGATTTGGTGTGAGACTCGCGAGCCCAATGAACCAGTGACTTGCCGATGCGTGTTGCCTGGTCTTTCATTTCTTGTCGTGTAACGTCAAGAGGTTCCGCGAGGCGGAGTGTGGCTTCGCGCGTATCGGTAGCCAGGTTGGCAGCGAGATTATCTAGAAGCCGAACACGAGAGGGCTTTGAATTTGGAGGATTGCTTCCAAGTCCGTGGACTACGACGTCCAGTAAAGGTGCAAAACTCTCTACCAGCTGGCGTGGAGTATAGACACCCGAGTGCAAACCCCACGCTTCAGTCAAGGGAGTAGTGTCATTCATTCCGCCATCGGCTTTGGGCGTGATGTTGCGCCCGAACAGAATGCTTCCAAGCAGGCGATGCGCATTGCCTGAAGCGGTAGTGGCAGTAACTTTGGAGATCATGTCGAGCGGTGATAGTAAGTAGACAAGGAAATAAAAGACAGCCGATTGCATCTGGGCGGCAGTGCACGTTGCCGAAACAACTCCGTTTATATGTGGGAGGATAATTCATGGGTTGTCAGTGATCGGAGACGGTCCCTGTCGATAACGACCGGAGTTTCATGGTCGCGGCCACCGGACTCCGAGGGGCAGGTATCGAAGGCAGAGTGCGGATTACAAATGTTCAAGATCAACTGAAGACATTTGATTAAGTAATGTTTATAGACAAGTTTGTTCGTATCAAGTGAGCTGTTCCAGAGCGCAAAGGACAATCAGATGTCGCAACTCATCAGACCCTCCAAAACCAGCGGTGCGAGTAAAACTCGTCCGCAGAAATTCTTTATCGAAATTTGACAGTAGATGCTGAAGGGTCATGCCGGCCGCTCCCAGAGAGTGTGGCGTGGATGGGTCACTGACCATTGGAGTGATGTTGTTTTGCTGGAACTCAAAGGTAAATTTCCACTCTTGCTCGTTCCGCGCCGTCCAAAGAGCATGACTAGAAGGTAAAGGCAAGTTCAGAAACATATAGTCGTCGAGCGGCTCATAATATATGGATTGTTTCCCGCTCTTGAAATCATAATTGCTCAGGAAATGTACGATATGGGCCAAGAATATAGTCCGTCGGGATGTTTCTGCAACCCTCCACTGCTCCAAAGTCTGCATAGGTGACACACCTAAGGGTGCTAGGAGATCTTCGCTGGGAGTTTCAAGGTGGCATTGGGTAAAATATCGAGTCATTTTAGCAAGGAAGGGCGATTTCAGACCTTTCGCTTTCGGCTTCTGCTTCCAGCTCTCGGTTTCTTGTTGTGACGATGCTTTCATTTCCAAAAGTTCATATATTAGCATGGCGTGCAGTGCATCCCATTGCCGCATGCATTGGTAAGATGGATAAGCATCAATCAACCTACGTCGCTCCACATCCATTGTGCGTCTGGTGAAGCGCGCTCCGTCCGGCGCCTCCATAGCAGCTCCGCAGCAAATGGCCATGGAGGTTCTTTCTAGCGTTGTTATGTCGGGGGTGTCTTCATCATACAGTCCCTGATGGAGGAAGGGAGTACAAAATTCATCGCGAAGGAGCGAGTGGGGGTATTGGCACACGAGATGCACCAAGCCACGAAGGTTTGACTCTGCGGGTGGAGTGAAATTCGAGTCCAAGGCTTTTGAACCAGACATGGGTCGGTTAACGAGGTCGGGTGGAGAAACTAGGGTTTCTCCACGCATGAAATCGTACACCGAGTCCGGCTCGGCTTGGCCAGCCTCTGACGGCTGAGCCGCGGCTAAGAAAGCCGAGGGCGTAGGCAGATCCACGGGCAAGTCGAGACTATTGTTAGGCCAGGCGATCCCTTGTAGGTCCCAGGCTGAACTGCCTCGA
Organism: Penicillium riverlandense; assembly: GCF_028828495.1. Classification (NCBI taxonomy): domain Eukaryota; kingdom Fungi; phylum Ascomycota; class Eurotiomycetes; order Eurotiales; family Aspergillaceae; genus Penicillium; species Penicillium riverlandense. Next base: position 161,713 of record NW_026643197.1, on the reverse strand, counting down.
GGTGAAATAAAATCTGGAGCTCTATCGACAGGCGTTTGCTGTCCGCTGCTTGTGCCATTCTCACCCGAGGGCCGGGGGCGTAGACGCAAGGTCTGCTTCTCGTGGCACATCGGGAGCATGTCGGATGCGTGTAGCTGCATTTTGCTTTGGCCTGAACGCACGCGTCGCAGGCCTTTCGGCGCGTGGTTGACTTTTTAGGCCGCTGGCACCGCCGGCGATGACGCAGAAACAAGTCGCCTGTGCTGGAGCGTCAGTGCTGCGCTAAACTACTACTGAGCGGAAGGACCATACGTCGCTCATACGTCTTTAGGCAGTCGCAAACATACTGGTCTGGATTGATCTCCGCCATTATGTCCGGCTGGAATGATGAACCATCAATCAATCAAGGTGAAGGCATCCATAAGTAGTGGCTGATTAATGTATGGCTGACCCACACGTGATGAGCCGTGTCCGTCAACAATCCATCCACCAACCAAACGGAGACTTGAAATTGAATGAAATGTCTCCACAATCATAATCATCATCGCGGAGTACCCGGTCAAGAGTCTTCCGCTGTGGACTGTGGCTGTTGCCGTTCAGCCCAGCCACAACTGGCGGTGACTGGAAGCTGCACAGCCCAGATCAATAGCGCGTCGGGCTTTTGGATCTATCACCGAACTACAAAATCGATTAGCTGCCGATCACCCAGCGCCACCAAACACCTGTTTATGTATTTCGTCCTCGACTCCTTTGTGTCGGGTGCATGCCTGCAATCAAGGATGAGGGCTCTGTGTCTTCCCACGGCTCCTCTCATAGCGGGTAGTCCTGAATCAACCAACTCATCTATCTCACAAGAAACATCATTATTCATGGGGGGTTCGCCGCAGGGACGAGCTCCTCCTCACTGATCACAGCGCAGGGAAACCCCCTGGAAACTCAAATCATCATAATATCAGCCCAACTGCGCTTGACGGATCCTGGAGATGAGACGGACCTATCACATCGGGACTGTCGCCCAACTAAGGTGCGAATTATCGCGACCAGGCGATCAATCCCTATTTCAGATCTCGATCCAGCTTCTCACAGAGCCGATCTGCCGTAAGGGTCTGCGGTGGATGACTTCATGTGGCCTTCAGGAACAGGCCCGTGAAATTTTTCACTAGCCACGTTGGCTGGGTAGCACAACAAGCTCGCCCGCTCATGTATCATCCAAGTAATTCGCGCGGTCGATCCCCAATGGTGGCTGGGTAAACCGGGGGGTTCTGATGGACCAGTCTTTCCGGTCTGGGGAAAGTGTTAGTGTTTCCGTCGAAAGGGAGGGTGCATGCAGTATTTTGATTCCAGCTAATTTCCTTGCTGGCCCTTTATAAACGACGAATATCCCCCGGAAGCGGCCTGGTTTGTTTTTATTCCCAGCCTGTTTTGTATACTTTCAGATTCCCGTCCCCAGCCGCTGCCAGTTTCTATCGAATTGTTTTCATCCTGATCTAATCTCCCACAACCGATACCATGAAGTCCTTCGCCCCAGTTGCGCTGGCCCTGTTCGCCGCTGTCGGCATGGTGACTGCCGCCGATATGAGCACCTCGGACTGCGCTGTGAGTGGCGCGCATCCTGACATGGTTGCCTAGCAGTGCTAACATGATGTATAGAACATGTGCATTTCCAACATGAATGCCAAGGCGTCCGAGCTGGGCTGCTCGTCTGGCGATATGGCCTGCCTGTGCAAGAGCCAGGACTACGAGTGGGGTGTCCGTGACTGCACCGACCAGGCCTGCCCCGGCTCTAACCCGCAAGAGGCTGTCCAGATGGCTCTATCCAAATGCTCTGGTACGTTCCCCTCGTCGGAAGATATGTGCCTAAACTGACCATGAACCCCTAGGCGGCTCCGGCTCCGGATCTGGATCTGGATCGGAATCAAGCTCTGCCGCTGCTGGCGGTGCGACGACTAGCATCATGACCGATACCACCACTTTGACTGGCACCAATGGCCAGCCCACGGCCACTATGACCAACACTGAGACTGAGACCAAGACCGGCAATGAGCACCTGGTGAGACCCTTGCAAGTCTTTGATGATGATTCTTTACTGACTGCGACATTAGACTACCATAACTTCCGGCACTGGAGCCGATGCTACTACCTGGACCACCATGCAGACCGGCACCAAGACCAACATGGGTGCGTCTCAGACTGGCACTGGCAACGGATCGGGCTCGGGCTCGGGCAGTGGCAATGGATCTGGCTCTGGCTCGGGCTCGGGCAGTAGCAATGGATCTGGCTCTGGCTCGGGCTCGGGCAGCAGCAATGGATCTGGCTCTGGATCTGGCTCCGGCAACAAGGGCTCTAGCTCGACATCCACTGGCGCGGCTATGCCCATGGCCACCGTCGGCAGCGGTGCAGCTGTCCTGGGTCTGGCTGCGATGCTGGTGCTGTAAGCAGGATTGTTCCTTGTGGATATTGGATAGTAAGAATAATAGTGGAGAGGAAGAAAGTCTGTAGTACAAGGGTTAATTAGTTTCTTAGTCCTAATGAAGTCATGCTCCACCCACATGGTGATTCCCATGTGATTGAACATTGCAAAACTAGTCCTGTGTAGTTGGTAGTATTATTAGATCCATGTAGTACTCCATGTCTGTGAATAATGAAGAATAATCCATATCACCGGAATCGTTAATTAATTCGTTCGTCCGAACCCTGTCGTCCGCGGGGAAACGGGGAGCGTCAGCAGGCGTTGACCTAAGTTTCCCGTTCACCCGGATCACCACCACCTTTTGTTACTTGCGACTTGCAGACAATATTCCCTAGTCACTGATACTCACTTTGTCCTAATTTCTGATCGAACTGGGTATATCGACCGTGCGTTCACTCTACTGTCTGTACCACTACTCGGCGACCGTTTCACCGCCTCCCGAGCCGAGGCCCAAGTTGTCCGGGGAAATCCAAGGGAAACATCGGCTTCGCGCACACCGAGTCTCAGTTTCGGCCCTCGTTCATAATTATTATTTTTCTCAGCTTGCTCTTCCTCCTTCTTACTTTCTTCCATCTTCCCTGCTCTCCTCTCCCCCCTTCCATCTTCACTTTCGCCTTTCCTCCACCCCCTCCTAGCCTCCAATTCGCCCCCAATCCTGCCCACAATGTCGACTTCCAGCTCGCCCCCGCCGAAGCTCAAGGATGAGGTCAAGGCCATCGAGACCAAGGCTGTGAACCAGACCATTGTCCAGCTCCGTTCTCTTGCCGCTGGTGCTGCTGGGGGTCTCTGCGCCGTGGTAGTGGGACACCCCTTCGACCTGGTCAAGGTGCGCCTGCAGACTGCCGAGAAGGGCGTCTACTCGGGTGCCATGGATGTGGTGAAGAGAACGGTCGCCCGGGAGGGTCTGGCACGGGTACGCATTCCTCGCCAGCAATTGAGATCTGGGACTGTTGTTGACTCTTGGCCTAGGGACTGTACGCCGGCGTGTCCGCGCCGTTGGTGGGAGTGACTCCGATGTGTAAGTGCTTGCGCCAACCGCTCCAATGGCTTATGGATGGCCCAATCCAATGATCTTGAAACTAACGTGATTCTGATTGAATAGTCGCCGTCAGCTTTTGGGTATGTAACCAAGCTCACACCGTGTCAGACTAATTTTAACCGACCCGGCTCCAGGGTTATGATGTGGGCAAGACACTTGTCCGCAAGATGTCGGAGGTTCCAGTGAAGAACGACACTCCCCAGTACTCGATCGCGCAGATCTCCGCCGCCGGCTTCTTCTCCGCTATCCCTATGACTTTGATTACCGCTCCCTTTGAGCGCGTCAAGGTGCTCCTCCAGATCCAGGGCCAGAACCCGCCGCCCCCGGGCCAGAAGCCCAAGTATTCTGGCGGCATGGACGTGGTCCGTCAGTTGTACAAGGAGGGTGGTGTTCGCAGTGTCTTCCGTGGCAGCGCCATGACCCTGGCGCGTGATGGACCGGGATCCGCTGCTTACTTCGCGGCCTACGAGTACATCAAGCGGTCGCTGACCCCCAAGGACGAGAATGGCAACGTGACTGGTCAACTGTCCCTGCCCGCGGTCCTGACGGCCGGTGGTGCGGCCGGTATTGCCATGTGGATTCCGGTCTTCCCCGTCGACACGATCAAGTCCCGTCTGCAAAGTGCCCCCGGCAAGCCGACGATCGGCGGCACCATCCGCGCCGTGTATGCCAGTGGAGGCTTCAAGGCCTTCTTCCCCGGCTTTGGCCCAGCTCTGGCGCGTGCTGTGCCGGCCAACGCAGCTACTTTGTAAGTTTCCTGCAACCATATTCTGGGAATGCTGCTGACCATGCGGAATAGCCTCGGTGTCGAGCTGGCGCACAAGTTCATGAAGAAGCTTTTTGACGACTAGATGATTTCTTCGTGTTGTTGTGTATATATCCGTCATTTCGTTTGTTTCTTTGCAGCGTTCTCTTTCCGGCTGATTGGTCCTTTGTGTTATTCTAGAGATGTGTCGGATCCTTCGATCTCCGGTGGGTTTTGTATAGAAGGATAGACTACATACTGTACAGGGCTGAGAATTGGTAGCCATGCATTATTTCCTTGCTCTGTAGTTTTACATCTTACTCCACTACTTCTGTGAGATGCGGGCCAAAGTTGTCGGGACAATCGACGGACGTTCATTGGCAACACGATGCCGGCTCCGTCGCCACCGTTTGTTCTGAACTGTTTGCCTTTTGGGGGCGGTCTTGGCATGGACACGGTGTTTTGGTTTCAACTCTGGATATGGTTAGGTATTCAAGTTGATTATTGATTAAGAGATTGCTGTTCGTTACTGTTATTGACAAATGGGAGAGGACCAACTAAGGCGTGATTGCTAATCTGGTACTTCTTAGGTACTTTGTTTGCAGCGTGGATCATCTGCGTGCGCCAAGTATCCTGCAAGTACCGGGCGGTGCTGCCTACTTTGTCTCAGCCTCGTCAGCGCATCAGGTAAATACTTATGTTCCCCCGCCCCCCATCTCTTTTCTTCCCTCTCCATCATCCTCACTTTCCGCTATCCATCATGTCGACTATCAGCGGAACCGTCTTCCGTCGAGGCGCCGAGCTCGCCGCTGTTCATCTGAAGAGAGAGCCGTCTGACAATCAGCCCCGGGCATCGCCATGGATGTTCGGCATCTTCGGGCTGACCATCCTCGCGATCAGTCTGACCATGTGGGCGGTATGTAGTGTTGGTGCCTTTGATCCGACTCAGCTAATCTCGCTGGCAGGTCCAATATACCCTTGGCAACGTGGTCGCCACCTTGGCTGCGGTTGAGGATACCAACCCGGACATCTACGTCCGCATCGACAGTAACGAAGACGACCCCAATAAGCCCGTTAACCCGAACGAGCCCGAAATGGCCACTTCCACCCCACTCCAGCCCATCACCAGCAAGCTGCGCACCACCATGCGGCATCTGCGCGCCCGAAGCGGGTTCTGGTCGCCGTTCCGCGGTCTCAGCATCTTCCTCGTTTACTCCCTCGCTCGCGGCTTTATCTCCGGCCTGCTCCCCACCCGTGGCTCGTTCCTCGGTTCGTTCCTCGCCCAGTCTTGCATCAGCATGCTCCTGGCTACCTGGCAGATGGCCTGGGTGCACATCGTCATCTCCGAGCCCTCGCCCAAGCCCTTCTACCAGCGCATTCCCAGCTACCGAACCTGGCCGAAGATTGCCCCCGCGGTGGCTCTGCAGGATATCCTCACTGCAGCCGGCTTCTTCCTCCCGCTGGCTGTTCTCGAAGCTCTTGGTCTGATCGACTTTGAGACCCCCAGGGACGAGATTACGATGAAATACGTGTGCAGCACCATGGCCATCTATCTTATCCCGGCCCTATTTGCTTTCTTGATCTCTATCCCCGCCCGGGGCATTTTTATCCGTGTTGCTGCGTCGATGCTTCCGGAAGAGGATGAGTCGATCGTGCCCTTTGACCGGTCCTTCGGTGGGAAGGTGAACCCCGCCATCACCGGCGGCAGTGGCTGTCTCAGTGTCAAGGATGCATGGGCTACCTTTGACTGGCCGGCTCGCGTCCGTTTCGGCAAGGTCATTGGGAAGACGATTTTGATCGAGATGGCACTGGGAGTTGCGGCTGTGGCTATCCTGGTCGGGGAGGTGATGCTGATGGGTCCTGGTGTCCTGGCTATTGGAGGGCCTTCGGACCCCAAGGGTGTGAGCGTGTAGGCATTCGATGTTCCCTCTGGTCCGTGGATAAATGGCCCTGGAAGGAAAGAGAGTGGAGAGTACAATTGGACCTAACCTTCCCCCTGATTATATCTCGTATCGCCCCTTGTCACTCGCCAGGAATACTATATCGTGATCTGTCCATTCTTTGATCCAATCTAGCACTTCAGTTACTCCTAGCAATGAATACCCTCGTGTCACTGTATCAACCAAAGCCCTAACCAGCCCATTAGGCCGCCTGACCCCGCTCACCGCCTTGCTGCTTTTCCCCCCCTCATTCTTTTCATCTGTTCCTTCTTCCCCGGCACTAGATCATCCTCCATGCGATAACTTGTTGTATTCCTTTCTGCTCTCAGTAGTGACCAGACTCTTTCTTTCTCCTTGACCTTCCGTCATGGCGACCTCACCCGCCGGCCGTATGCTGTCTCGCCAGCTGCAACAGATGCAATCCGATAAGGACATTCCGGGGATCAGTTGTGGGCTGGCCGATAACAACGTCTTCGAGTGGGAGGTGATGCTGATGATCTCGGACGATGTCAAGTTGTACGGAGGTGAGTGGTCGCGTTCTGGGAGAAGAACCACCTCGTTGAACCCGCTGTCCAACCCTCTGTCCAACCCTCTGTCCAACCCTCTGTTCAACCCTCTGTTCGGCGGGAACAGCCCCTCTGCAGATCATTCTGAACACCCTCCCTCCGCTTGGCATAGACCCAAACTGACAGTCCTACTATAGGGGGTTTCTTCCGTGCTCGTCTGTCCTTCCCTTCAGAGTACCCGCACCTGCCACCCAAGATGAAGTTTGAGACACCGCTCTTCCACCCAAACAGTATGTGCCTAGCCACCGGAAGTTTGAGCTACAAGCAGCACCGGAGGCATTGACATGCATACTAACTATCGGATGTAGTCTACCCCAACGGCGAAGTCTGCATCTCCATCCTGCACCCGCCCGAGGAGGACAAGTATGGCTACGAGTCTGCCGCCGAGCGCTGGTCCCCCGTGCAAACCCCCGAGACCATCCTTCTGTCCGTTATTTCCATGCTGTCCAGCCCCAACGACGAGAGTCCCGCCAACGTCGAAGCGGCCCGATTATGGCGTGAGGATCCTGCCGAGTTCAAGAAGCGCGTTCGTCGATGTGTCCGGGAGAGTCTGGGCGAGGAGTGAACAGGCTATTAGCACGGCTACAGCCTGAGGATGGGGGGGTCACTCTCCTTGTTGCATCATAGAGCGAGCGATGCGGACGGGTCCGGTCAGTGAATGGCCACGCTCTGAGCGGGTGTTTTCCTCCTTCTGTTTGTACGGCATTTCTGGGCAATTTTTTCTCTCATGATCTGGGGTCTATGTTGATTTGGTTGTTGGAGTTGCGTCTGACTACATATGTGATGTACTGGTTCGCGTTCGGTTCTACTTCATATGGATATTTATTTCTTTCCAACTAATTGCATCTATAACCATGTTCTATTTGTCTTGGATTTGGCCAGTCCAGCTCAAAAGACATGCACTCTGTATGCGGCTATGTGCAAACACCTCAGCTCGAAATGGCTGAACCAGAAAACTCCAAGTATGCAGAAAAAGAGAGGGGAATGATCAACTGCGGTTTTTGTATCCCGTCCGCATTGAAGGGAGGTAGAATCCGGGGTGGAAGAGGGTAAAGGAGAGGGTAGCGATGGCGATCATCCTGATATGGCGATGTTAGACAAGTATCCGGTCTCATAAAATCCAGATATCACTTACATTCCGTCCAGGACGAGGAACTCGTTCTCCTTTTGCATCAGCGGGTTGCCCCAACCGCCCGCCATCTCCGGAATACTTCAAATATGGTCAGCCAGTTGCCCAGCCACTAAAAGATCTTTTGCTTACCGATAGATGCACCGAATCAACACAGTGAAGTAGGCCAAAATCATCGCGCCGATGACAAAGGGCAGTCTTCTCTGCGATGTCGACACGGCGCTGCTCTCCAGATTCTTCTCACCGGCTAATCCATCACCACGGCGGAAGACATTCCAGAAGAAATGCAGCGCGAGCAACCCACACACCGACATCGTGACGACCTGGAAGGCAATACCCGTGATGATGATATCGTCTCCGGCTTGCAGCAGGTGCTGGTTCGTTTTTCCCGCCGACGCCGCGACACCACCGCCCGCCGCCTGCAGGATCAGCGAGCCGATGTCGCAGCCGATGAAAATCCAGGTGAACAGCTGCGGCTTGAGCGAGGAGTGCTCTGGTCCCAAGCGGAGAATGAGATGCTTCAGCGTCAAATAGATACCGGCGGCGATAAAGGTTGGTGCCAGCACCAGACACACAATCTGCAGTTCAAACGCGCTCTCCCACCATGGATTCCCATTCATCAAGATCCGGCCAACATACCCGGCCATCTCCATCAACGCGCCGATGCACAGTGCGGTCGAGAATGTCCATGTTCGGAAATAAAGACCCAGACCGACCTGGCACACGCCCAGCAGACCAAAGAACACGGTGAAGAAGATATTGGCGCCCAGATTTGGGTAGTAGCCGTAGGTCGTCGCCTCGACCGGGCATTCAGGGCTGACCTGGTAGCAGTCCGCGTAGCCGGGCATCTTATTGGGTGGAAACGGAAACGAGTCCCAATAGAACAGGGGAGTTGCTCGTCGTCCAAAACGAAAGAAAGCCAATTAATGACCACACCCGCAACGGCGGATCAGCGCAAACATATACACGCAGACATTTTCCCTTGCTGTCAGACGGGTTAATGTCTCCGACCGGGGCTGCCAAGAGCCGAACGGCAGAAGCGAGGCTGTGATCCATTGGTGGTCGGGTTCGTTTTCGTTCTCGCTTACCCACTGAGGCTCCACTGGATTTCCACGCGAGATCGGTTGCGTGGTCGGGGATCTATACATCATGGACTCAGCAGAGACATGGTTACATAAGAAACATCAAGATCTGGATGTCCCCATAATAAAACGGATCCGTACTGAGCAATCCCTAGCCCCGGATTCCTCCGTCAGAACTACCCCTGACCGTGTGTGTGTGCACGAATCCATCAATCGACATACTCTTGGTTCAAGATAGACATCCCCTGCACTGCAATCGATCTTCTAGGTCTGCCACCGAATGGTCTAGATCTCTCGATAATCCAACCAACAGCATAATAATAATAATAATAATAATAATAATAATAATAATAATCATCCATCCGCCCTATTCCGAGAAGTCACATGACCCTCACCCGCCCTCGTTCTCGCTCTCGCGTCTCTTTCCTTCCTTCTTCCCCCCTCCCCCAATCAGTAAATGGACCAACGCAGGGGCCGCAGATCCGGCTTCCGGAATGCCTCCTCGCCGTGCTCACACCAAGTCCCGCAAGGGCTGCGACCAGTGCAAACGCCGCCGCGTGAAGGTCAGCCCGGCCCCCCCTCCGGGAGACCCCCCGCATGTTCCACCGGTTCTGACAGCTGCAGTGTGACGAACGTGGACCGCCCTGTTCTAATTGTACTGCTCGCGAGATTGATTGCACATACCTGAGAGCTCCCCCACAGCGCGCTGGATCTCATCCAGCCCATCATGTCGGCCCCTCGCCCAGCGTCCAACCCGTCACCACCTTACAGCCCGCGGTCCCCCGTCCGTCGGTCTCCCTGCCGGCCACATCCAGCGTTCGGGACCTGGAGCTGATGCACAAGTTCTCCACAGAGACGTATGAGAGTCTCTGCACGACCGACAATGAAGATCGCGTCTGGAAAATTGATGTCCCCCGCCAGGCGCTCCAGTATGACTTTTTGATGAATGGCATCCTGGCCCTCGCCGCGTTGCACATCGCTTCGACGACCCCACCCCCGGGATCTCTGGCCTACATCGATACAGCTCTCGAGTACCATAATCTCACATTCGCACCGTTCCGGGCTGCCGTCACCAATATCACGCCGCTGAACTGTGAGGCCGTGCTCGCGCAGGCAGTCATCACTATCGTCATCGGCATCGCCTTGCCGCAACTCACGGCCGATCGTAATGAGAGTCAGGGCATGACCGAGAATATTGTCGTAGTCTTCGAGCTTCTGCAGGGCGTGAAGAACATTTTTACTATCGGAAAACCATGGATCAAACTGAATCTATTCACGCGCGGCACGGGTAACTGGAACGGCGACCCAATCGAGCTAGAGAGTGCTGCACAGGTAGCCTTTGAGAGACTGGCGTCTCTGAATGATGAGACCCTCGAGAACACCGACCCCGAACAACATCAGATCAACAAAAAAGTCATCGACTCCCTCCGTTACTCTGTTTCCATGTTTAACGATACCGCAAGCCCTGCGCATGTCCTCGCCTGGCTTGCTGCAGTCAATAAAGACTTTCTAGACAATGTCCGGAGGCGGCAACCCCTACCCCTGCTCATTCTCATGCATTGGGGCGTGCTGTTGGGTGAACTGGATGGGCAACGGTGGTGGGCTCGGAACTCGGGGCGCGCGTTAGTTTCCGAGCTGCTGAAGGTCGTGAGCCCTATAAATTCGCAGTGGCAGGATGCATTGACATGGCCACAGCACAAGATGGGACTGTGACATGACCATATAGCTATAACTACCCGTTATTCCAAGAGCGTGCCCAACAGTGATCCCCATCAATTCATTGGTAACGATAACTACATGACGCCGTTACTCCGGCACATTCGTCCATACAGCGCACTTATTCAAAGACGTGCCCTCTCCTGCTCCGCAATCGTGTCGTAGATATGGCGGATCCGCGCTACATTCATGCTTTCTGCCTGGTGTGTGCACGACCGTAGACTCAATGGTCCCCCAACCTGCTTTAGCCAATATGACCGACCACAATCGAATAACCAATTGCGCGAGGCGACCGCCACCAGCTCAGCCACGAAGCACTGCGGTGCGCTCTGATCTTCCGTGAAGACAAACCTCGGCAGCTCCCTTCGAATACCAGGCGGTGCATTAGCGAGGACAAGCTCGATGAATTGGTCGAAAGTATGCGGCTCGTATAACTCGGAGCCGACCTGGACGATCCCGGTCGTGCGCGCAGCCGCGTGCAGCAAGCATGCATTGGCCACGAAGTCAACGGGTATCTCGTCGATCACGTTAACCCCAGTCTTGTAGCCAGCTGTCGAATGCCAAACTTGTGTGCCTCCCCGATCTGCGATTATGAACCGTCCAAACTTGGTCAGTGGCGTCGAGTCTTCCGGGCCGTACATGGGATACGGCTCTCGCAGCGCAGGAGCGAAGATTGTTGGCCGCACAAGCAAGACCGGCAGCTGCGGATATCTTTTCACGAGCAGACGTTCCATCATGTACTTGGCCAGGCCGTACGAGGAGGCGAACTGGGCGGCGTGCGGTGAAGCATTATGCGTCAGGATGGATGCCAGCTCATCCTCCGGATCCTCCTCTGCTAGGGTATACGGTCGTTCCAGGACGGGACCATCGGGAAGGAAGCTATTTACGTACGCGGTGGAAATTTGAATGAGTAATTTCAGTTTTCGGAACCTCGATGCGATCCGCGCGAGCTCCAGTGATGGAAGACAATTGTTCTCAAACGAGTCCCGAAGAGGCGCCTCGAGGGCGATCTTGGCTGCCGTGTGAATGACGAGGGTCACTTGGCTCTGGAGTTGCTCGAGGACAGCGGGCTCGAGACCGAAATTGACGGATTTGATGTCTCCGGTCACGAATTCGACTTTCTTCGAGGCTAGAATCGCCTCTGTTTGGTGGGGCATGGATTTCCGCCATTTGTCAATTGCCGTTTGGGGCTTGCCCCGGGATCAATGCAAATATCTTGCGTGTTGGAAGTCGGAGCGCGAGCTTGTATAAGAGACACCCTCCCAGCGACCCTGTGCATCCGGTCAGGAAGACCGTGTGAGACTCAAAGATTCTCGCATATCCTCGTTGCAGGACCTCGTCTGCATGAGACGAAGCTGGGGCCGGGGACCACGACATTGGTGGCGCGTCTTTTCAAGTCGAGCTGCGCTATGCTCAGATGCGTGGTGGCATGGGAAAGAGTAGATGCGCATCGTGATGCGCGATATTAGCATCCTGGGGATATATCAATTGGTTCCCAGGCACCTCTCGGGCGTCCGAGTCGGACAGTATCACCCGCTGGAAAAGGGTGGTGGGACGACTATCGTCGAATGTGACTCTTGCTCCCAGCCCAAAAATAAAACCAGTCCTAGCTTTCGCTAGCCTTGCTCATGCCTCGAAAGAGAGAAATGCAGCAATGGGCTTGGACCTCTGGCGTCCAGTCTCACTCCACCTTACAGGCATTCGCCGAGAACCTGTCTCTGAGATATGTTGGGTTATGTGCAGCCGAGGTTTGTACGACTTCAACGAGCGTTCTTTTGTGTCCAGATCTGTCTCGGCTTATGCCCGTGAAGCTCGGTCCCTAGCAGATCTGCACGCCTTTTTGCAGGGTCTGAAAACGGGCCTTAGAAACGGGTGGCATTGGTTGGTACAAGGGACAATTCTATTAGGACCGGTCATTATAAACTCGCCTACAATGTTGATACGGGAAATAGAGCAACAGGACAGTATTTGGAAAACATACATTTCTCTCTGGACGGGGGGTATATCTATTTCCTGTTTACTTTCCAAACGCCAGAGGAACTTTCAAATAGTCGTGTGCATACCCCCCCCCGCGTTTCTGTACAATATGTTACAGTTGGTCCGGAGGATTGGCAGACCCAGGAATAGGCCGGGCTTTGAGGGGATCATTTGATCGGCGTTTCCATTGCCGGGGCGGATTGATTTCCAATGCAACGATAGACTACCCAAATCAAATGCCTTTGTTGCCTCCACCACACCAGCAGCGTCCATCTCCGTCACGCTCCACTTGTACCACGATGTCCATATTCTTTTCTTGAAGGAAATTGGTAGTTCGTTGGCGTACATCTTCCAGATCCGCACCGCGCGAAGCAATGACATGGATCACACCAAGCACTTTTTGGTTCTTGCGTTCGTGTACGTGATCATGATCATGATCGTGCCCACCATGACTATGATCATGGTGATGATGGTGGCCATGGTCATGAGTATGGGAATGCGAGTGCGAATGCGAATGGTCACAGCTTCCATGACCGCTATCGTGGCTGTGGTCGGACGGCACCGTGGTAGTATCATCGAGCCAGAACTTCGGCACGGTATAGCCGACAACTCCTCGCAGGGTGCTCACCCCAGCTAGGGTTTCACGAACATTGTACTCGGTATCCGCCGGCAGCGTAAGCAGCAAAGTTTGAGCTGTGCTGCTGACCAAAGGCACAGCCGAGGCAAATATCAATATCGCAATGAAGCATGAGGCCAATGGATCGTATCCGGACCAGCCAGAGTAGTGCACGAGAACGGTCGAGATCACCACTGCTACGGAACCAAGAGTGTCTGCTAGAATATGCAGGAAAATACCATGCATGTTTTCGTTGCCATGCGCGTGATCGTGGCCGTGGTCATGTCCATGGTGGGCATGTCCGTGCTCGAAACTGAAGATACCGACCAGGTTCACAGCCAGCCCCGCAATACTGACAGCCAAGAGTTCGCTGATGCGATGCATTTGGCTACCCGTCGACAGCCGCTCCACTGCCTCGTAGATAATCTCCAGGCTGATGATCCTGCAGATTGTTAGAGATGCTCAATAACAAGGAGAAAGTCAATACGCACATGAGGAAAATGCCGTTGGCAAATCCAGACAGAGTATCGACCTTGCCATATCCGTAGGGGAATCGAGCATTGGGAGGCCATTTGCTCATCACCGCGGCGCAGAGTCCAACGACAAGCGCCAAACAATCAAAGAACATGTGGATACTGTCACTCAGCAACCCCAGAGATCCGGTTATGATGCCGTACGCCAATTGCACAAGCATAAAAGCAAAGTTTAAACTATATCTCCGTCAGAAAGCTCATGATAAGTCGTTTCAAATGAATAACTCACCACATAAAAAAGAAGATGCTGCGAGAATCCTTTTCCTTAAGGATACTGTATAGTAAGGGGTATGGCTCGCTTCGATTGACGATCCATTTCGTCAATCGCCATGACTCCGCGGTCCCATGAGACTGACTGAGATGGCGATGGTGCGTATGGCTGTGGGAATGTGCATCTACACGCAAGTGGCTGTCATCCATCCTCGAGGCGAAGAAGGATACGGTACATAGAATGATGCGCGCGACATAAACAATAAAATAATCATCTCTGAAGTGGGGAGAACAAGCAAAAGCAGCGGCTCCGGTGCAGATGGCCAGGCCAACTTTGCTGGGAGACCGAAGACGTGTTGGAAGAGAAAACGCCAACGAAGCGGCGAAGAGACTGGCAGGGATCAAAAGACCGACGAAAGGCGTCATCTCAAATGAAAAGATTTGGGAGAATAGTGCCATCAGGAACGCCAAAATGGCTCCAGAAATAGCGGCTAATGGGGCATCAGCCGTGACAACGAGTGCCGAGGAGCTTGAGCCGGGTGGTTTGGCCTGTGCAGTGAGAGATTGAGCAACGAGACCGGGCTCCGAAATAGGCCCATGGTGTTGCAGAGACGGGAATGGAGGTGAGATGACCAAAGTTGAAACCAACAGCGCCGCATAGCCCATAATTGGGTACGAGCCCCACGGCTGGTTCAATCCAAAATAACTCAGTAGCATAGCCCCCACCATCAATGCGAGGGTCAACCTCTTTCGATTGAAGCGCTCCTGCGACGTGTTGGGCGAGTTACCACGAAGAAAGTTCGGTATACCAGTTGCCGTTGCGAGAAGCAGGGAGAATGCAACGAGGAACCCTCCAATCTTGAGAGCGGCATAGACTGGCAGTCCAACCGAGCACATCATGAGAAATGACGCCTGCGCAGTTTTCACATTGATCGCTGGTAGTCGGACAGAAGAAAGGCCGTGAGAGCCGCCGTCCTCCCGGATCATTCGTAGTAGTTGGCCGCAACCGAAGACGAGCAGGGTGATGGCGGTCATTGCGCAGGTCTTCTGGCCGACTTGGCCAATCATGCTGACAGAAGGCACATTGTCTGTAGCCGAAAGCTCTTCTCCGAGTACCTCAAACGTGCGCGCGTACTCTCTGGAGTACCAAGAGTGCGCGATCCACGGCAACGCGATGAGAGCTCCAGTGACTGTTTCATGGCTAGTTCTGATGTTAGTTTCTTTTATATATATATATATATTTCGCGCCAGCTCTAACAGTACTCACACGAGATTTTGGGTGGAGTCAGACGTATGCGTCGGCGTTTCCGGAGACATCATGCCGCCATTAACACCCTTGGGGTCATGACCTGGTAGCGCGTCGCTATGCTCGCCGTGAACCGATGATATGCGGTGGGTATGATGGTGGTGATGGTGCCCAGAAGCATGCTGATGTTGAGACCATGGCTCCTGTGAGGTCTCGTTATTCGGGTATCCTGCATTCCCATTACTCAACGGTTGCGGTTGGCTTTCGGGGGCCAGTGAGAGGGGTGGCGGCACCCATCGTGGGGAGCGAGCATGACCGCGACTTCGGCTGTGACTAGGAGTGTGTGCATGGGATGGCGGAGAGAGATCCACGTTCAACGAGGTCGGCCCCGCCGACATGGTCTCAAGTTGAGGCGGGCGCGGAGAAAGATCAAGATGATCGGGGATTGGTGCGGAGCTTCAGGAGCTTAGGGAAACAGGGTGGGCAGTGGCCGAGGCACACAGCATCGCGTCGCGCGTCAGGGATCTTCAGCTGGTAACACCCGGCTAGCTCGGCCGCAGACAATTGGGGAAGCAAAAAGGCCAACACAGAAGAGTCCCAGACAGGACAAGCTGGGCGCGCTATTAGGGGCTGCACGTGATGCGTCTTATCGGGTGTGCTGATGTAAGGTCCAGGGCCCTTATCGCTGCGCGATACAACGAACACGCCAGGTAACCTACCGTTCTACCATACACCGTGCCCTCAATACCATGATTGACTCAATCCTCAACGTCGCCTTCTTCCTATTCACCGCGATTACCCTATTTATTTTGTGCCTTCCATCCCAGTATCAGCCACACAGCTCTTCCCCAACGGACGCGCAACATGGATCGCAAAAGACCAAGACCAGCGTGCAGATCCTCGTTCTGGGAGATATTGGCCGCAGTCCGCGCATGCAGTACCATGCCTTGAGCATTGCGAACCGAGGCGGGCAGGTGGTGATCATTGGGTATAAAGGTACGGTCTCTCGCTTGATTGACGCTATGAGTCCTACTGACCGTTTGGTTATAGAATCCGACCCTCACCCCGACATTACCTCGCATCCCAACATATCCATTGTCCCGATACACCCTCATCCGGCCATCCTCCAGACCAGCAACAAGCTCCTGTTCACGATTTACGGGCCTTTGAAGGTGTTGTTTCAAATCGCTTGTCTATGGAAGTGTCTTGCATACAACACAAAGCCAGCACGCTGGCTGCTGGTCCAGGTAGGGAAATATGGTCGACCCAGTCCTAGAACATACTGACTCGCCTATCGCGGTAGAATCCACCGTCAATCCCCAGTTTGGCCATTGCGTCGATCGTCTGCTTTCTTCGGCAGACGAAACTTGTCATTGACTGGCACAATCTCGGCTATTCAATCCTGGCCTTGAAGCTAGGTAACGGCCACCCCCTCGTAAAGTTTTCGATATGGTACGAGAAATTCTTTTGCAAGTCAGCCACTGCGCACTTTTGCGTGACCAATGCCATGGCCACGGTCCTGAAAAGGGACTTTGCACTTCGAGCCCCTGTCTTGCCGTTGCATGACCGGCCCGCCGCTCACTTTCACCCCATCGTAGAGCCTAGCGTGCGGCGGGAGTTTCTCGCCTCTCTGCCGGAAACAAAATCAATGCGCTCTTCGCTGGCTGCAGGCACTCTCCGGGTTCTGGTGAGCTCAACTTCGTGGACGGCGGATGAGGACTTCTCCATTCTCATTGATGCCCTTCTTCAATATTCGGAACTGGCCACCACGACTCACCCCCAGCTCCCTGAAGTGTTGGCCATCATTACTGGCAAGGGCCCCCAGAAGGAGATGTATATGAAGCAGATCAAGGCACATGAACAAGCCGGAAGGCTCCAAAGGGTCACTATTCGGACGGCATGGTTGAGCGTACCGGATTACGCGCAGTTGTTGGCGTCGGCGGCGCTGGGAGTCAGCCTGCATACCAGCAGTAGTGGCGTGGACCTGCCGATGAAAGTGGTAGACATGTTCGGTGCAGGCCTGCCGGTGGTGGGCTGGAGTCATTTTGAGGCGTGGCCAGAGCTAGTGACGGAGGGACGCAACGGGATGGGCTTCGGCAGCTCTGCAGAGCTCGCAGACCGGTTGGTTCTCCTGTTTGGCGATGACAGCCGGTTGGAGTCGCTGCGTGTGGGCGCGCAAAAAGAAAGTGCGCGGCGATGGGATGACGAATGGGATCCTATCGCCGGCTCACTTCTGGGTCTGAACTAGCTGATGAATTGATGTTTCGACGCTCAATTGTGTATTGCTCACCGCGCTTTCCTTATCGAACCTAGATGCTCGCCTGGAACTTGCCTCCGCAGTACAGGCACGTATCAAATGCGGCGAACATGCGTCTGTGCATTTGTCCTAGATCATCAGCGCGTGTGCAAGCCAGGACCTCCTCGTCGAAATATTCAGTATGACACCAGGAGCAGTACTTGGATATTCCCGGCTCTTGTATAGCCAGCGAAGTTAATCCGCAGCGAACTAGCCAGTGAGAGTCAGCTCTGGCGATTGCAAATCCCATGAGATCACTCACCAAAAAGATGACCATTTGCGCATTGAGCCTCCTGGGAAGAGTACCACGCTACTCCTGCATCGCACACCTCGCATCTCTCAAACAAATGTGCGCCTGGCCCGTCGAGCTGATCGGGTGACTTGGCCGAGATTGTTTGTGCACCAGGGCTGGTGGATTTGGAGATCTCATCGCTCAGGTCTGCCCCGGTTACCAGTGTCAAATGCTCCAAAGCCTGCCGTGCTTGAGCTCGGGTCGGATCACTCTGTTGGTCTATAATTGCGGAACATGCGGCGGCATAAACGAGTCGTTGGCCGTGGGGTTGGTCGTCGTCGTAGTTCCTCAGGACGAACTGGGTAGCGCTTTCGCGTTTCTCACGAGCGCACACTGTTTCTTGTTGCGGAATGGTTGGTGCGAAGAGCGCCTGGGAGTCTTCCTCGTGCTCACCATCCTCTGTAGAGAAAATGAGCATTGCTCGGTCATCTGCCGAGACTTTATATTCCACCATGTCCGTCCCATGTCGCGTAAATAAGGCTGCGATGACATTTCGACGGGATGTCAATCCCCAGATCCTTGCCACCGACCAACCACTGAGGTCGTGGTTCAAATCAAACCGTTCCCGCAGGTCTTCAACGGTCTTCCTCCATTGCGGAAACTGCGCCGATACCTTTTCGTTGGATTTCTCAATGGTTGTTTTGAAACAAAGCCCGCCGAGGGTTCCAAGATGAAGGGTGGAGGTGTGCGTCCGCTCGTTCGACAAGCTGGTCATGGCTGCGCATAATTAGCAATGTCGACCATGGCTAGAGTCAAAACTTACCAGAAATAGGCTCCAGGTGCCTTGATTGAGTTTCAACTCCCTCAGAGGTTGTCGACTCGTAAAGGGGGTGGCCACGGGCTTTTGTCTGATTGAGCTTCTTCTCATTGCCACCATACACGGAGTGAGGTATGTGAATGGTGAAGTATCCAGCATTGACACTTGCAGCGAGAGCAAAATCTGCTTTCTGATCCGGCAATGGGTCGAATTAGCCCGAAATATTAAGATATTGGAATCCAATCATACCATTGGCACCCAGTGGAGCAGGCCCGTAAAGTGATGCTCATGCCATGTTTGAGCCAGCGACGACAACGGGTGGGCTGTCACATCCACCGCCATATTATAAATCGGTGGTTCTGCTGTATCCGAGGCTTTGAGAGCCGCGGTAACCTTCATCATTCGTAGCTGCGACCCATATACCATAACGACCAAGGACGTAGCAGCATAGGCGTTGTCCGTGTTCGTTTCTGGTGAGGCAATCCATGGGCCACAAGAAACGGAGATAACCCGCTGTTTTGTTTGAAGAGCATTTTCGAGGATGGATCCTGGACAGTAGGTGGAATACTGGGATCCAGGAGCATCTGGGGAGCGAAGGCCCAAGAGCTCGATGCTGTAGGAGCTGACAGGTGCAGACCGGTGCACTTGTAGAATAATCACATCATTGTGGTCATTCGACACAGCTAGCATCTGAACCCCCCAGCGACTTTCAGAGTCCAGCATTGAGTCTGTGTCCGAAGCCGGTATTTTAAGGGATGGGCACCATATAAAAGATCGGATGAGACACTTGCGAAGCGCGAGGCCGTTGGGATCTTCTGAGGGCGAAAAATGATTCCGGAGTGAATGGTTTACAATACCCACCTTCGTCCACTGCCGTCTTGGACCTAGTGGCTCATAAAGGCTCAGGACAAGATTCGACGTCAGTACGGCCAGCACGCTACGGCGGAATCGGCCCAGGCCCGGCGGGGACCAGGCGAGGGCGCGCACGGTACTGGGGGATTGCTCCGCGGCGATGGAAAAATCATCGCGGTTCTGCGGCCAACAGCTTGGCCATTCCTGATGGGTGAACAGATTGGTCCGGAATCGAGTGATATGCCACCCAGACGATGAACCACTCTCTTGCTTGCCGTGCTCGGCAAATCTGGGTGTCTAGATCCGCGTTAGTCGTTGCTATCAGTTTCTCCAGGTTGCCGAATACGGACCAAGATCTGAACCGAGTCTCCGGCTGCGATGGCCAGCTCGCCATCGGGAGACCAGGCCAGACAGTCCTCGCAGGAGGGCGCGAGCGACAGCTCCACGGGGCTCAACATGTCGCGTAGATCCAAAGAGCCATGTTGAGGAAGGAAGAAGATGTTGTTTGCTGCACTCCTTCGGGCCTAGCGCCATTCCAGAGCGGGTGGCCCGTGCTTGGTCGATACCCGTGACGAGGAAGAAACTATACCATCGTCATCGCTAATGATGGTTGCCCTCCTGGTGGTTTCACGAAATATAGCCTCTCCGGAGATATCGGCCACTCATTCCTATCTCCGGTTCGAGGATAACTGATTGGAACCACCGCTGTCTCTACATCCTGATTGACAGTCATGACGCATCTGTCAGTAATCTCGACTCCATGCCGTGACCAATCAACCGAATCAGGCGTGCCAAAACATCCAAGTTCTCTCATCCAGTCCGACCCGAAAGCCGAGACTTGGGTTGGTCGGGGAGTAGGACCGATATATAACTGGAGCGCATTATGCCCCAGACCAACCAGCGGGTGTCCGGCAGATCAAAACAGCGAAAATGCAAGTTCCAGACCGTCCGGTGAACCTTGTACCAGCAAAAGCTGGCCAGATCATTGTCCTCGGAAGTATGAAGCTGAGGGTTATGGAGGATGGATCGAATACTGGTAAGCTTGTCCTCTCCCCAGTGACCACCGGCTCTTACCGTCATTAGATATGCGCTTGAGCAGTGTGGAGCTCACGATCCCCCCGAGGACGAAAGGTCCTCCTCCGCACTGGCACGAGATGCATGACGAAACCTTCCTGGTTACGAAGGGCACCGTTCGATTTCATCTCCCCGGGAAACCCGATGTCGATGCCAAAGCCGGCGACTATGTCGTGGTCCCGACAAGGAGCCCCCATACCTTTTCGAACCCAACCGATGAGGAGTCCGTTTTTTTCAACACCTTCACCCCAGCGTTCTACATCAACTACTTTAAGCTGCTTGGCGAGATGGTCGAAGGAGGACCGCTGACCATGGAGGCCAACGAGAAGGCCATGGCATACTATGCAACGCTTCCCGTGCCTGAACTGTGACTACCACACAGCCTGGCGCCGACAGCAATCGTCTTGATAGTCCACACCATTACCGTTGCTCTTGGAATTACTGTGTCATGATATTTCTGTTCATTTTCACCGGATAAGAGTCAATGGCAAATCTCTGCCGAGTAACCAGTAGTGACCTCCAACTGTGCTTTCCATGAAATATATAGTCCGCTCCGGCCTCGGCAGCAACCGCCATGACATAATATGCTGAATCAGCGCCTGTGGCTCCATCCCGGCATTTGTCCCGCTCCGCCCCTCCAGTCCATCATCGTTCTCTCGTTGCATCTTCGTCCCCTGTATCTGCCACCTGCAGGCCTCTCATCTATCTTCGCAGGCCTCGTTCTCACTAACGTCGGGTCCCATATTTTCTCAGTTCTCCACCGCTCCCTCTTGCCCCCATGTCTACCTCTGCCCGCCGGCGTCTCATGCGGGACTTCAAGGTACGCATCCCACTTCCACTCGGGTATCTTGCGATTATTGCAGGATTCCTGTGTTGCCCTGGAGTGTATCTCAATGCTGTCATGTCCCTCTTGGGTTCTGGATTTCTTTTTTCTCTCTCGACTTTCGGGGTTCTCCGGTGTTCTTCTGCTAACACTCTTGATTCTTCAGCGCATGCAAACCGATCCCCCGGCCGGTGTCTCTGCGTCCCCGGTAGCCGACAATGTCATGACCTGGTAACTACACTCGGTCTATATGCAATGACGCAGCTTGTTAACTGGCGACCAGGAATGCCGTCATCATCGGACCCGCCGACACACCCTTCGAGGATGGCACGTTTCGCCTCGTGATGAACTTTGAGGAGCAGTACCCGAACAAGCCCCCCGGTGTGAAATTCATCAGCCAGATGTTCCACCCCAACGTCTACGGGACCGGCGAGCTTTGCCTGGACATCCTGCAGAACCGCTGGAGCCCGACGTATGACGTGGCGGCTATCCTGACCAGTATCCAGAGGTATGGACTTGCCTTGTGCAGAATGATGGGGCCCCAATCCAGGAACTCACGATTGCATTCTAGTCTGCTGAACGATCCCAACACTTCGTCGCCCGCTAATGTGGAAGCGTCGAACCTCTACAAGGACAACCGCAAGGAGTATGTCAAGCGAGTGCGGGAGACGGTGGAAAAGAGCTGGGAGGACTAAAGGAGGTGGATGTATGGCACCGCACTTGTTTCATGTCCCTTTTCCGATCTGGAGGAGCTGTCTGCCGCCTTGGGCCTGACCGATTGATCTGCACAGCGTGGGGTTCTGGCGCCTGGGTTTTTGATTTTGACTTTTTTTTTCTTCTTCTTCTTTTCTTTTTGGTTCTTTGGTTTTTCTCCATTGCGCATTTGACCCTGTCCATGCATCAGCCTGATTGTTAAAAATATCCTTGTCCGGCTATAATTGTATGTACCTGTAGTGGGTGTCGATCAGGCGGTCGGCCCAAGGAGTAAAGTGTCAACAAACCCACTTTCCTCCGTTCTTCCCCTCCACTCCACGCATATTCATATTCCTACCGGAGGTACGAGTGTTGCTGTCGTGTGTCCCTCGTCGTGTGCACGTGGTCCCGCCTCTGACCCTGAAACTGCCCCCCTTCTACCCTTCTTCTCTGCCTTCCCTCCGCTTCTCCTTCCGCCCCAATCTCAACGGTCTCCCTCGACTCCTTCCACTCCCCCCGACGCCTGATCGGGGGCTTGCTCTCGTTTCCTTTGTGTTCGGCTCGACTTCTACACCGCAACCATGGCGTGAGTTCCCTTGTACCCACCCGCGTTGACGCCTACTAACACAAGTGCCGCCTAACCAGATCCGCCGGGTCGAACACCATCAAGGGTATGCTGGAGTTCCGAAGACCGCTGCAACATTAAAGCTAACCTGCCCTGCAGTGGTTGCCAGGTTTCGGCCGCAAAACAAGGTCGAGTTATCTTCTGGGGGTGAGCCGGTCGTCGAGTTCGAGAACGAGGAGTCATGTACCATCAACGTGAGCCACCCTACGGCAAGTCTCTACGAATAGCACTAATGTCGGATCAGTCCAAAGAAGGCACGGGTGCCTTTACCTTCGACCGCGTTTTCCCCATGGACACCGCACAAAACGACATCTTCGACTTCTCCATCCGCCCAACTGTCGATGATATTCTCAACGGATACAACGGTACCGTCTTTGCCTACGGCCAGACTGGTGCCGGAAAGTCGTACACCATGATGGGCTCAGATATCGACGACGAGATTGGGAAGGGTGTCATTCCCCGGATTGTGGAGCAGATCTTCGCCAGCATCCTGACGAGCCCGAGCAACATCGAGTACACCGTGCGAGTCAGCTACATGGAAATTTACATGGAGCGCATTCGCGATCTTCTGGTGCCACAGAACGACAATTTGCCCGTCCACGAGGAGAAGTCGCGGGGTGTCTACGTGAAGGGCTTGTTGGAGGTATACGTGTCCAGCGTGCAGGAAGTCTACGAAGTGATGCGCCGTGGAGGAACAGCCCGTGCCGTCGCTGCCACCAACATGAACCAGGAATCTTCTCGTTCGCACTCCATCTTCGTCATCACCGTCACCCAGAAGAACGTCGAGACCGGTTCGGCCAAGAGTGGCCAGCTCTTCCTGGTGGATTTGGCCGGTAGTGAGAAGGTCGGCAAGACGGGCGCCAGCGGCCAGACCCTGGAAGAAGCCAAGAAAATCAACAAGAGTCTGAGCGCCCTGGGCATGGTCATCAACGCTCTGACGGACGGCAAATCGTCCCACATCCCCTACCGTGACTCGAAACTCACACGTATCTTGCAGGAGTCCCTGGGTGGTAACTCGCGGACGACACTGATTATCAATTGCTCGCCCAGCAGCTACAACGATGCGGAAACCATCTCCACGTTGCGTTTTGGTGTACGAGCCAAGGCCATCAAGAACAAGGCCAAGGTCAATGCCGAATTGAGTCCAACCGAATTGAAGCAGCTGTTGCGCAAAGCCCAGAGCCAGGTCACAAATTTCGAATCGTATATTGCGGCTCTGGAAGGCGAGGTCAACCTGTGGCGAAGCGGTGACAGCGTTCCCAAGGATCAATGGACCCCGGCTCCAGCCAGCGACGGAGTGAGCACTGCTAAAGCTGAGGCTCGCGCTCCACGGCCAGGCACACCGTCTCGACTCACGGAAACTGCGCGTGCGGAGACCCCGCGTGGTGATTCCCGGATGGGAGATCGCTCCAGTACGCCCAGTCTAGTGCTGGAGAAGGACGAGCGCGAAGAGTTCTTGCGCCGTGAGAATGAGCTGCAGGACCAACTTGCGGAGAAGGAATCGCACATTGCCAATGTCGAGCGCAGCCTTCAAGACGCCCGCGAGGAACTGAAGGCCATGAAGGAGAACGCCGGGCGGACCGGCAAGGATAACGAGAAGCTGAACACCGAGGTCAACGAACTGCGCATGCAACTGGAGAAGGTCTCATATGAAAGCAAGGAAGCGGCCATCACCATGGACGGACTGCGGGAAGCCAACACCGAGCTCACGGGCGAACTGGACGAGGTCAAGCAGCAGCTTCTGGATGTGCGCATGAAGGCGAAAGAAACCACTGCAGCACTGGACGAGAAAGAGAAGAAGAAGGCGGAGAAGATGGCGAAGATGATGGCCGGCTTTGACCTGGGCGGCGAAGTGTTCTCCGCCAACGAACACAAGTTGCAGGATCTCATCCAACGCGTCGATGCCTTACACAAGGTCAGCGCCGAAGGTGAAACGATCGCACCCGACGACATTCTCGAGCTCCGAACGAGCCTGGTAGAAGCCCAGGGCTTCATCCGGCAAGCCGAGCTAACCGTCAACGACCGAGGCGAGTTCAGTGAGCTGCAGGACAGCCGCCGCGTGGAACTGGAGAAGAAGCTGGATGAACTGCAGCAGGAGTATGAAGGCCTCTTGGCCCGCACCCTCGGCGAAGGCGACGTAGACGAGATTCGAGAGCGGTTGGAGAAGACTTATATTAGCCGCAAGGACGCTGAGACTGCCGCCGCTGATGAGCTTCGTACGGAGATCAAGAACAAGGACGAGGAATTAACGAAGCTGCGCCAGTCGCTGGTCGACACCCAGTCTCGCACGTCGACGAATGGGGCCGCTAGCAAGACATTGCAGCAGCAGATCGCCGAATTCGACGCCATGAAGAAGTCTCTGATGCGCGACCTGCAGAATCGCTGTGAACGGGTTGTCGAGCTGGAGATCTCGCTGGACGATGCTCGCGAGCAGTACAACAACGTTCTGCGGTCATCAAACAACCGCGCCCAGCAGAAAAAGATGGCCTTCCTCGAGCGCAACCTGGAACAGCTGACCCATGTCCAGCGGCAACTGGTTGAGCAGAATAGCGGCCTCAAGAAGGAGGTGGCCATTGCGGAGCGGAAACTGATTGCGCGGAACGAGCGCATCGCCAGCCTAGAGAGCCTGCTCCAAGACAGCCAGGAGAAGCTGACACAGGCCAATCATCGGTATGTTCTCAAGCAATTCGCACCTGTGAAATGTCTTGCTAACCCAAATCTTTCCTATTAGATTCGAGGCCCAGCTTACTGCTGTCAAAGAGCGCCTCGAGGCCGCCAAACAGGGCTCAACACGCGGCCTACCCAACATGGACAATGCGAGTTTTAGCTTCGGGGGCTCCCGCATTGCGAAACCGCTTCGGGGCGGCGGCAGCTCGGAGGCACCGGCGAACGCGACGGTCGCGGGCCTACAATCACAGGAGACGGGCAAGCGCACGAGCTGGTTCCCTCAACGCCGATGATCGTCCTGCAGCTGCGGACCTGGCCATGGCGCTCCTCAAAGTCGACAGCTATCTACCCTGGACGCCAGATATTGTACAGTTTGTGCTGATGTCCCTCGCTTTTGGCTGATCTTGGATTCTTCTCTTATGCCGTCCCACGAGTCTCTTCTTTTCCTCTGTGTTTCTTATCTTCTGAACATTTTTTTTTTTTTGCTGATACCGCTCCCGATATCTGGTGGTCACCCGGTTTTCTTTTTCCTTTCCTTTGTTATTTTCACTTCCCGTACATTAGATCGCGTCCTGCGTTGCCAGAGACGGCAGATTCCTGGATCTTCACTGATACCTGTATACATCAAAGTCTGGATAGAATGCAGAAGCGGGGAGGCCCGTCTGCATCAGAGGAATAATGTGTTTTCCGATGTGATATTGATACACTATTATACGATATGACCTGCGGTGTCATTCGTACATCATTTGGAGGGTAGTCTCCATGAGATCATTAAGTCATATGAGCAGAAATGTACACAGCGGACAACCCACGCTTTGCAAAAAAGCAACGGAAATAATAAAAGTGGCCTGACTCGAAATATCTGCATCAGAACTCCGCCGAAACCCCAAACATGCGATGTCAATCAAACTCTTGTTTTTCCGTTTCCTTTCCTTCGTACTTCTCCTCCACTAGCGTCACTCGGACCCCATCCATGCCCATCGTCGTCGCTATGCGGTCCATCCAGTCGGAGGTGGGCGCCTCGCGTGTCTCGGGTGTGATCCGTGACTGAATTAACAGGCGGGGACGGCCCGGTGACCCGGGAGGTGTGAGTGGACGGGAAGCCTGGTCAAGACTGCCGCGAGAATGGGAGCTTTCGGAGTCCTGCATTCGAGAGGTAATAATCCGGTTCTCTGCCTCCGCAGCAACCCGCTGGGACGGGTCCAGCAGGATGATCAGATAATTAAGCAACAAGATACCGGAGTGAATGCCCCGGATGGACAAGGTGGAGAATCCGTCGAAGAAGTGGTGTGGCATTGGCCCAATGAAGACTTCTGATTTCGATTCGTAGCCCGCGCGAAGGGCCGAGACGGACACACCGAACTCAGTGTGGATGCCACGCAGCGAGGCACGCGTGGCTAGGATCTCGCGCAGCAACACAGGGCGCTCGCGCTTCTGTACATTGGGGGTGGAGCCTGAGAGGTCGCGCGTTCGCTTCACGAAACCCGGCAGTTTGACCACCTCCCGAAAAGCTCGCTCCGTGATGTCGGTGTACACCGATGAATCCGGTTGCTTGGCATTATCGGCAGCGATCTCCTCATTAAGGGCCTGCCACTCGGGCTCCGCGAGGAGACATTCTTCCCCCAAAACCAGTGCTATTGTGACAAGAACGTTGCGACAGGCGATGTAACAGGCACGGCCGAAGCCATGCAGATGTGCCTGGGGCCCACGCAGCCGCATTAATGCCCGGATTCCAGTTACATGGTGGATCCAACCTTGGGCGTTGGTGCACGAGTGCATCTCGAAAATAGTTAGGGAGATCGCAGTGGCTAACGCCTCGTCCGACTTGGCCGAGTCTATCTCACTGAGCAGTCCAGAGAGACCGCGGAGGGAGCGAATATATAGCTCGCGCCCAGCTTCCAATAATCGCGGGTCATTGTGCAGGCTGCCGGTGTAGATGGTGGTCAGACTGCGGACCGCCCAGTCAAAGGGGGAGCCGGAGCCGCCGCGTCGTGCGTCAACATACTCAACCCAGTTGATCGACACGCGTGTTTCGGTCACCTTGAAGTAACACGGGATTGCGGAGAGGACGAAGTTGATAAACAGTTGGGTTTGCTGAGCGGAAGTGGCTTTGGCCGCCAGCGTGGGCGTCACATACTCATCTATTGACAAGGGCAGGGGGGAATAGCGTATATCGGTGCGGCCGGTCCGCGAGAATTGTACGATTTCCCGACTAGAGGGTGAGGCTGGGGATTCCGAGGAGACTGATGATACTGCTCGGGGGTTCTGTGATCGATGCGATAACAACACAGCCTGCCGAGACTCGGATGTCTGTCGCGTAGCCCGACAGGGAACTCGATTCTCCGTGCACCGCGAACATGGAGACCGACCGTCACACTGCAAGGATCAGACTACTGTACGTCGTGAAGCTTAATGGACGGCAAGATAGGAAGGGCATCCGGGGGGAAGGTTCAGGGACAACAACACCACCGCGCTCTCTCCACTTTGAGCCTCTAATCGGGCTCCACCTGTCAGACAGATGCATTGGAGTCTGCAAACCCGGAGAAGATATCAGGGCAAATGGAGCCGATGAGAGGGCAGAGTGGCAGCAGTGAGAGAGAGGCTTGGCAGGAGTAGGTGGCTTTCGGTATGTTAGGGAGTCGACCAACCTGGACATCCAATTGGGCACATCGCAGACAGCGGCGGGGCGCTGGGACCATGCTGGTCTAAGGCATGAAGGGAGGACAGTACGAAGGTCGGCACCGGATGTACCGGCATTGGAGGCGGGGGGAGGAAGAAAGAGCAAGTAATGAACGGGAGAAATACGAGGGCGGGCTGGATACCTGGGAGTTATGAACGGGCCAACGATTGGCTGCGGTGGGCCTGGTTCCGGGGATTCGCGAGGATGGGCGAGTCATGTCGTAGGTGAAGCCATGATGATGGACAAACCAGAAAACCCGATGGTTATATTTTTGGATCAACAGCGGCGAGGGAGAACAAGATGGAGGGAAGAAGCTTCGAAGAAGACGATGAAGAAGGGTTGGGCAGGTCACGGGACCCATGAGTATACACAGAGACAATCATGCTCACGACTAATGCAACCACGCAACAACAGAGATACAGCTCTTCTCCCTCGCTCAAAACATCAAAAGAACGAACAACCAATAATGCCTCATTGCGCCGCATTCGCCGACCTCAGCCCAGACACACACGGAGAGAAGGATCATACCAGCCCGTCATAGAGGGACAGCGCACTCACGATCGTCTCGTCGCGCTTGCTGCCTTCCTTAAACTCCTCAATGTCCAGGCTGCCGTTCTCGTCCTTGTCCATCATGCGGAAAATCTTGCGTACCCGCTTCTCGGGCGTGTCCTCGTCCTCCGGCAGCTTCACCATCGACCCCACCATCTTGTAGATCGCCTCGACAATGGCCAGCATCTCGTCGTAGGTGATCTTGCCGTCGCCGTCAATGTCGTACAGCTGGAACGCCCAGTCCAGCTTGTCCTCCATCTTGCCGCGCGAGGTCACCGACAGTGCGCAGATGAACTCTTTGAAATCGATCATTCCGCTGTTGTCGGAGTCGAACACGCGGAATACGTAGTTGGCGAAGGAGGACGGATCGCCAAAGGGGAAGAATTGCCGGTAGATCTTTTGGAATTCCTCCTTGGTCAGGGTGCCCGAGGGACAGTCCTTGAGGAAACCTGTACGCGCGGGAGGGTCAGCCATCGGAGCTTGCGGGAGATCAAATTGCACCGCATACCTTTATACCATTGTTGCAGCTCCTTCTTATCGAAATGCGTAGATTTCTGCAACTCCTCGAGCTGAGTCGGGGACAACTTGGATTGTCTGCGACAGAGCCCTTGGTCAGCATGGATTCGGATCGGGTCCTGCGGGGGGGTTTGAGGGTGTATTGGGCGACCCCGCGGCAACTTACGACTTGCCCATTGTCAAACAGCCGAATCAAGACGGGGAATACCAAGCTCATGTACGTCGGAAAGCACAGGTGGGGATCGCCGGGGAGGGAGAAAGACCAGAAAATGGTGAGTGACGCGGGGTATCAACGGAAGGTGGCGCAGTCGGAGGTGAGGTGAGAAGTGTGTGGTGGGCAGGGAGAGGACAGGGTGGTTGATTGGATGGAGGGATGGGCGAGCGAGTAAAAGAGGACACAGAAACGAGAGAGCAATCCCGGATGTAAGGAGGCCAAAGAAGGAGTGAGGGTGTGAAAGAGAGAGGGTTCCAGCACAGCCCGAGCTAAAGTCGTCGTCGGAGTGGCGAGTGAGAGAAAGTCCAGAACCTCCGGAAGCCCGATGTGACCCGCTACATGATTATGTATCAATTTACTGTTTCATTCAAAACAATGCTGACTCTATATTTTGCACAATATAGTTAGGGAAAAGCCCATCGCCTACACACACACACACACATATAAAAAAAAGGGAAGAAATACAACGCCGATCATGGGGATCCCCGAGAACAGGCTAAATGCACCATGCAACCTATTTAGTCCACCTTGATCGATCCATAGATGCGGTGGATGAATGCCCAACTGGCGAAGACGCCGATAGATCCTACAGTCGGGTCCATCAGCCAGGGTGGCCAGACAAAGACAGGGGATAACATACCGGTCAGGATGAAAACGACGAATCCGATAAGCGCGGAGTAGCCCACGTAGAGGACGGCGCCCGTCAAGCCACCAAAGCTCACACGGGTCGCCCAGAAGATCAGTGCGTTAAGAAAGACATAGCCGCCGGTCATGCCTGCGCCGAAAAACGCCCGCCAGTGCCACCGGTAGTTCTCCGCGCACAGCAGGAAGTATACTAATAGCACAGTCGTAGCCGCCGAGGTGATAATCATCAGCCCGTAGCAGAGGAACAGGAATCCAAACATGTAGTAGATCTTGTTGGTCCAGAGCGAGGTCATGA
The DNA here is from genome assembly GCF_028828495.1 of Penicillium riverlandense. Lineage (NCBI taxonomy): Eukaryota > Fungi > Ascomycota > Eurotiomycetes > Eurotiales > Aspergillaceae > Penicillium > Penicillium riverlandense. Next base: position 131,487 of record NW_026643197.1, on the reverse strand, counting down.
TAAAGTAAAGCTCCACAAAGATCGCGCCGAAAGGCAGGATGCCGGTCAGCAGGATGGATGGGATCGTGCGAAGGCTGCCGGACGTCGGTGGCACCTGGCGGGGGATCTGGTTGGTCTTGGTCGGACCCTCGATGGCCTGCAAATGTGTGAGAACATGGATCGTAGAGAGGAGGAGCAGTGGACACATACGGCCTGCCGGAATCCCAGCCAACTTCCAGCCACACTCAGGGGCACGCTGATCACAAACCAGATCAGCACCAGGGCGAGCATCGTGCCAAAGGGCACGGCACCGCTGGAGCCCTTGGCCCAGACGAAGAGGTTGAACAAGAAGAAAGTGCAGAAGATGAATCCGGGAATCAGAAGGGGCGTCATGACGATGTTCCGTTTCCAGGCTTCGCCGCCAAAGGCCTTGTACACCCGAGCTGACACGTATCCACTGATGCCGCCGAAAATGGCAGAGATCAAGAGAATCGCGGTAGCCAGAAAGCCACGGTTGGCAGGTGACAGAAGTCCGAGGAGCGCAAATACTAGACGGTGGGTGTGAGTATGTATGGTGCCATTCAGTCATGTCTACTTACCAACTGTGACACCGGTCATCATGAACAGCTGAGCCCCGTTACCGAGTAGCACACTGAGCAACAGCGGTGACTTGGGGCAACGGAAGACATCGCCGTGAACCAGCTTCCAGCCCGAGTCCTCCTGGATCCCGTCCTCGACGGCAGCCGACGTGCCGTCAAGGTCCTCCAGGCTAATCATGTCCAGTCGATTGTAGCGAGCAATATCCTTCTTGAGCGCCCGGACCAGGATCATTCCGACCATGCCGACCAGGAACACCACGAAGACGGCCGAATTGATCAGAGAGAACCAGTGAATCTTCGGGTCGTAGACATGCAGGTACTTGTCCCAACGGGTGGCCCACGCCGTTGGCGATTCTTTCCAGGAGACGCTGTACGTCCACGTCAACGGCGTGTCTGCATCTTCATTCAAAGCCACAACGGTGTCACCGGTGCCGCAATCTGCGGTCCCATCTTCCCGGACCCGCGAGTCCGCACGAGACTGTGGGTGCACAAGCACTCCAACGACACGATACTGGTTCTTACCGCGATATCCCACACGGTGGTAGTCAATCTGGATGTTGAAATGATTGTTCAACACGGTCTGTCCATTGTCATCGAGGTCGCCCAACGAAAAGCCGGGGTTGTAGAACTTGGTTTGTGTGACACCGTCGTAGTGCAGCTGCGCGGCCGGCAGCCCATCCACCAGCCAGTTGATGTTGTAGCCTTGAGCAATGCGGCGGTTGATAAACTTGGCGCTACGCGCGTCGAAATTAACTTCCCCACAAATGGCTTTGCACGTCTCGTTTTGAGCCATGTGGAGCTCGAACGGAGAGGTTTGAATGCGGTCGCCGAACAGAATACTCCCCAGTGACTCCCTGACATCCTTGGGGCCATCTTCGGGTTGACAGAAATGAAGCTGTGGGTGGTAGTAGTCATATGCAAACACGGAATGTAGCTGGTCGTCGCGCGACAAGCCCGGGGTTAAGTGGTTGACAAAAAGCGGGACGGTTTGGCCCTCATCGTACGACGTAGGTGCAACTCCGGGGAGGTAGAAGGCCCGAGAGAGAGAGGGAAGAGCCAGAAGTACCGACGAGAAGAGGGTCGGCCGATCGGTGAACCGCATCGTGGATGTCTCTGGACCGAGCTCTCGTCAGTAACCGCCGTTTGTTTTTGCAGGGTACTATAAAGCAAAGAGAGACTCATTAGAGGTAGGAGCAGGGATCATACAGTCGAAAATTGTCACCATAGAAGAACCAATCCACGGCTTTCATCCGTCCAGAACAGAGACCAAACAAGGCGCAGCGAGGGTTGGATGAGGCTGAGAATGAAAGGACAGTTTGAAACGGGGCCCATGACGAGGCCAGACACGTGATAAAGGGTCACGTGGCGATAAGGATCCGTCTAAAAATTTCCCCGAAAGAAAAAAGGCACTTTGATTCTGCTCAAACTCGTTCGCCATGACAGCTCCAGCTCAGACGCCTGCGCGCGTCCAGAATCTTTCGAAGCTACTCGAGGACCTCACGTCATGCCTCTCCAGCACCGCTTCATCTCTGCCCAAGTCAGGCAAGGATGCGCCGTCCGATGTTTCGATCGAGCCTCCACCAGACGGCATCTCACTACTTGATGCGAAGAGCGAAATTCTCCTTTCCTATATTCACAATCTGGTATTTTTGATCATCTTTCAGCTACGCCAAGCTTCCAAAGATGAAGCACCTGCGGATTCGCCCGATTCTCTGCGGGACGATATCGTGAAGAAACTGGTCGAGCTCCGCGTTTTCCTCGATCGTGGCGTACGTCCTCTCGAGGGACGGTTGAAGTATCAGGTAGACAAAGTGGTCAAGGCTGCAGAGGACGCAGAGCGGTCCGAGCGCGGGACCCAGAAGAGCAAGGGCAAGAAAGCACGTAAATCCGCAGGCTCGGAAAGTGACGAAGCATCCGGGTCCGAGGAGGAGGGTGCCAGTGGCAGCGACGACAGCGAGGATGAGGATAATGAAGACGACATTGACGAGATGGCGCACCGACCTAATATCGCTGCATTCTCCAAGGCGCAGGTGGAAGTGCAACCGACAGCCCAACCAGCCAAGGCCGTCAAACAACCCAGCAACGGCATCTACCGCCCACCGAAGATCATGCCCACAGCTCTTCCCACGACCGAGCGCCGAGAACAACGTGAAGACCGTCGGTCGCGTCGGTCCAACGTTATTGATGAGTTTGTCACCGCCGAGATGTCGTCCGCACCTATGGCAGAGCCCAGCATCGGCAGCACGATTATTGCTGGTGGCCGACAGACCAAATCCAAGAAGGACCGTGAGCACGAAGCTGAGCGAGCCGCATATGAAGAAACCAACTTTGTGCGCTTACCCAAGGAGACCAAGAAACAGCTGGCCAAGCGCCAGGGTGGGAGACGCGATACGACCTTTGGTGGTGACGAGTGGAAGGGCCTCACCGAGGGTGCCGATCGTATTGAACGCCTCACTCGGCGAGCCAAAGGCAGCGGGGCCGCGTTGGACAAGAGTCGCAAGCGCAAGGGCATCGAAGACGGACCGCGCAACGACGGGGCAAGTATGGGCCAGATGTTTGACAAGCGGCGCAAGAAGATCGAGGGGTGGAAGCGATAGAATCATATACAACGGCGTTTATTGGCATAACCCTGCAAAGATTTGTATTTGCTTTTTTAAACAATGGATCATTTCCGAGTATTGCGTCTGGTGCCTCGGTGCCTGATCGGCTTCGTCTCGGCATGCCGAATCGGCTCAAGGCTTCACTCCGGCCGCTGCGCACTAGCAAGATAGAAATGCGTTACCTACAACCCCAACCCCATGAATGATTCGATATTGATCGGTTTCACAAGTGGCCTCAAGCGGCTTTTCCGCTTGCCTCTCTAGGCCGGAACTATTTATATCCTCTGTCTTACACAAATCAAGGACGGCAGGCAGTCACATGTGAAAAACGCGCATGATGTCATCCGCCGATTCGTGAATCTCGCTCTTGCTCAACTCTGCGTCTTCCATCTCCGTGATTACACCTTTTCAGCATGGAGAATCCAGGTCTGTCTGTATTTCTACAGTATCAACAAACGCTGACTAGATCCAACAGCGACCGAGATCTCGGCGGTGATCCGTCTGCTCACCCAATCGCCGCCGTCGCTGCAAGAGAAGACCATCAATCGCTTCTTCACACACAATGCGTCCTTTGTCCACCCATTCTGTCGAGTACCCAGCTTTGAGGGCAGTCGGTGGTATGTAGGGAAGATTTTTCAGTGGTACAAGATTTTGTCGCCCCGTGTTGAGATCGAGGTGCATTCCATCGGTGAGTAGTACCTGACAAGACCCTACCGAGATATCCAGTCATCCTGAGCCCGGCTAGCATTTGACGAGGAGCACCTAAGACTCTATGTGAATCTGTCCCAAATATTCTCAGTCTGGATCGTTCCCTTCCACGTCTCGCCGGTGACGCTCACCACCGTTCTGGACCTGACCACCGATGCGACTCAGAGTGATGCCCCAACGAATGGCAATCACACGCTATACTATATCACGAGGCAGGAGGACCTGTACCAGACTTCGGAGTTTGTCAAGTTCCTTATGCCGCATGTCGGCCACTGGCTCGTTTTCGCCTGGCATCTGATCGCCACGCTCTTCTGCGTTCTGGGCGTTGGTCTCCTGTGGCCGATGCTGTGGCTGGAGGAAAATGGTTATCTGCCGGGACGCATTGCGAAGGGGGGAATGTAGCGTATAACATGCAAAACAAGGTGTCGGAGATTAAGGACCGATGATACTTTACTTGCGTAACGATACAAATGCTTGTTTTGGATTCACTGCTCCATTCGATGACGAATCGCCATCAGTGATCTACGTTCGATTACATAACTATATTCCTTGATAGCTACTTAGGCTTCATTGTCGTTCGTGGGCACCTGATCCTTATTGCGTCTTGTGTTGCTTGCGCAGTTCGTCGCGGAAATGGTCCTCTTGCTTCACGACCATCAATGGCAAGGCACGGCCAATGCCAAAGAACACAAACAGGGCCCACTTCCACCGGAACGGATTGAAGATCAGGACAAAGACGAACCAGTAAATCAGCTCGGCGTAAGTGAAAAAGTCAAACGCGTTGGTTGGCGCCAGTCGTTTCATGAGCCGCGTGAAATCAATCCAGGTCTTCATCCAGCCCTCCGTGGGGCGAGTCAGAGGGTCGGTTAGAAACATGATCAGGAAGCGCGTGTAAATGCCAATGTGCATGTTGCCTACGGTGCCGATAGCACTGACAAACGTGCTGTTGTTGGCACAAATGTCCGGGTACTTGGGTGGAAAGACCTGGAGGTACCAGCTGGGTGGCCCGTATGGCTCTTCAAAGACCTCGTCTGGCAAAAAGGTAAGCGACGGGCGCTTGAAACCGGTTGCCATGACAATCAGGTCTCCAGGAACCAGGCGTTCTTGACCGGGGCCACCCTTGGGCACTTCCTTGGACCGATGGTTGAACAGGATGCCGTCTTTCTCGACCGAGACAATATCGCCACGCAACCAGTGAGCCTTTCCCTCACGAATCTGATCGAACAGTTCCGAGTTGGCCATGGGCGTTTGGGTAAAAATGCCATCGTCCGTTGGAGCAATGTCTTGGAGGTCACGGTAGAAGAATTTGCGCAGCAGCCCCTCGGGAATCCACGAGAGCGAAGTCTCTTGGCCGAAAACGTTTAATGCTAGTAACGACTGCACTAGGACGTTCCGCGGAATGATCCACTTGTCAGACCGGGCGAGCACGTCAATCTCCGCAGCGCGGGACTTGACGGCAAACTCGAGGGCTTCGATGGCACTGGCACCGCCACCGACAATCAATACTTTCTTTCCGGTAGCATCTTTGCCGTCGAGATTGGACGAGTGGCAGATCTGTCCCTCGAACTTCTCCTGGTCGGGAAGCGGAGGCATTTTAGGATCTCCGCACACGCCAACGGCGGCAACAATGCCATCGAACCGACCGTACCGGCCTTCATCGTCATTGATGATCCACTGGCCGTTCTTGGTCTTGTTCACGGAAGTGACACGGGTGTCAAATACGGTGCGTCGTTCTAAATCATAGCGTTTCCAGAGACTGATGATCTGTTCCTGGATCTGCTTCTGGCTGGGATAGGCACTATCGTAGTGCACTGACGGGTGGAAGCGATACATCAGGCTATGCACCTGCAAGGCAGACGTGGAGTTGACCCTCTAGACAGTCTTGTAAGAACATTGACCTCTACTTTGTTTTGCAAGAAACATACGCTCCAAATACCTCCCAGGCCACGGTCCTTGGAGCGGGCCTCGAATATCTGCACATCCAGGCCATGGCCGACACAATGGGCCGCGGAGGAGACGCCAGTCAAACCCGCGCCAATGACCGCGACCCTCTTCCGGGCGACATCCGAATGGCCGGAAGAGGGAGGTGGAGGAACGGGAGAGAAGATGTGGGTGAGGACCGCCTGGAGGATCAAATAGAGCCAGGTGAAGATCTGGACGAAAGGGTGCCGAATGGCACCCATGATTCCGGAGCGGGAGGCGGAGGCTGGCATGGTGCGTGGTGGATGATGTGGTGTGAGGCTGCCATTGTGATAAATTTATATATTATCTGTCGTTGTCAGTGACGTGATGGGAGTGGAGTTGCGCCAGCCTGTTGTCCGGCGGCCGAGATGATGTCATGTGTTGCGAAACAACGGGAACAGAAGTGGCTGCCTCAGGTACCTGGCTGATCCAGGGCGGTGGGGAGAATTCTGCCACGCCGAGAGCCTATCCCATCCCACGCCCAACTGTTGACCATTCATTCCTTCCTCTGGTCACTCTTGAATAACACACCCACTTTTCATCTCACCTCCAGCCCTCGGCCTGGATCGCCTCGTCATGGCGACTCCGGTGCTGGACCAATTCCTCGGCAGTGTCGCCGAACTGGTCCAGAATCGCAATGGCCTCAAACTGCAGGACTTCCTCCAAATCGAACCGCCGCTCTCCGACATCTACATGCGCATGATTGACGAATTACGGCAGCACTACCCCTCAGACCCCCAGAAGGATGTCGAGTTGCTCCGCCGATGTGAGGGCCTGGTGCCACGCTCCAAAGGCAGCTCGTCATGGACGGCCTTCCCGACCTTCCTCAAGCTCTACCTTACGTTCCTGCGCGATGTCAATGTCGATAATCTGCTCGACACATACAATCGCCTAAAAGGACTGCTGAAGTAAGTCCCTCTCTGCCTGATCCCGGCTCATGGAGCCCTCCTGGTACATTGAAGAAGGTTGCGTCCAGTCGCTGACCCTGCTGTGATTGCAGCCAGTGCGTTTTAGCTCTTGGAGATAGTCAAATGGGCATTATCGTTTTGCATACCGTCCTCTACCTGTCCAAAGTGCTGGCGAAACTAGCCATGGGGTTAGACCGCCGACCTGACTTGATTGCGAACACCCTGCGGATGGAGGGCCAGGCGGATCGTGAAGAGAATAATGAAAAGGTGACTTTGGTGGAACAATCAGCCAACGTGGTGCGCGAGGCCTTTATCAAATGCCTCACTGATCGCACGGGTACCCCGGGGCCGCAGGGGAAGCCTGAGGGGAAACGCGTGGGCATCTACCTCATGGCCAATCTGTGTCTGAAACTCCTTTTCCAGTGCGGCAAGCTTCGCAATGCCGAGCAGATGTTCGCCAGTATCAGCGCCCAATCACCTCCTTTGACCTACTTCCCAGCTTCGCAGCGTGTGACTTACCTCTACTACCTGGGTCGCTACCTCTTCTCCAACAACCTCTTCTTTCCCGCGCAGATCGCTCTGCAAGCTGCCTACGACCAGTGCCACCGCCAGGCGGTCAGCCAACGACATCTCATTCTGACCTATTTGATCCCATGTAATATCATCTTGGGTCGCTTTCCATCTCAGACACTCTTGCAAAGATCCGAGGCGCAAGGCCTAGGTGAGCGATTCGGGCCATTGTGCCAATTGATTGCCCGTGGGGACTACATTGCCTTCCGGGAACACCTCTCTGTTCCATCATCGGCTGCCGAATGGTTTGCGCGCAAAGGAATCTTGCTTGCCCTTCGGAATCGTTGCGAGATTCTGGTATGGCGTTCGTTTGCTCGCAAAGTTTTCATCCTGGGTGGTTTTCACGGGGATCCGCAGGCGCAGGCGCAGCGTGGTCCCCCGCCATTTCTCTATCTCGAGAAACTCGTTGTCGCGACCGAATGGCTTCAGTCGCAGCACGGCCGGCCATCGAACGATACCTCGGTGGGTCGCAAGTCGTACGGATCACAAGTTATCTCTACACCAATAGACCCGGATTATGATGGGCTTACGGATTCGAACGGGGCATCTACAGACTCCGAGTTGCTCGAAAAGTATGGCGACTTTCTCGCGCCGGATGGGTTCTTCGACGAGAGAGGCCAATGGCGGGAGAATATCCCCGGTCAGCTGGTGGACGGTGACCCAGACCCAGATTATGAAGGATACCAACTGGACCCGTACTCGGTGTACGATGCCGCAGACCAATCATCTCTCATCATGCAGGAAATTGAGTCGATTCTGGCCTCCCTCCTGACACAAGGGCTGATGCGCGGATATTTGACCCACCGCAAGCCTCGTTTTGCTATACCCGGTGCCCGCTTACGGGGTGCGCTGCCCACGGGTTTTCCCAACGTGTGGCAGACGATATCGGCGCGAGAGAGCGAAGATTCCAGTGTACCAGGGTGGGTCCAGCCACCGGCTCCCACGGCATTTGGCGCCTCAGCAGCACTAGCCGGGGGTAGTCGGGTGGTCAATCTCAAGGGGGCGCGTCCCGTGGGGGTTCAATAAAGCATGGGAAGCAAATATGTTGTTTTTTTGGGGGGGGAGGGGGGTTATTATTGAGATTTTTTGATACCTCTTAGCATAATTAACGGAGTTGGATTTGGACTTCACTAGGGTTCTTCTACATGTACTTGTATATATATTTTCGCGGCCAGACAGATGGTAAAACATTCACTCTCGCTACTCTGCCGAGTGCACCCTGACCCGCTCCCCAATCCAGAACAGCACGAGCAACGGGATCAAGGCCGCGGCGTTAATGGCGGCCAGTGTAGAAAAGGCAGCGGTGTATCCAACCTTGGCCGAGAATGGCAAGGCGTAGAAACCAACGTTGAAAGCATAAACTAAGAATCATAGATCAGTGATCAGACATACCGAGTCCTGGAATCATACTTACCGCACTTGAAGAAATTCAGGATTGCTCCGATCTCACTCGACTGCGCCTTGTAACTATCCGTGCAGTAGGTATACACCATGGTTGTCGCAACCTGCGTGCCAAACCCGGAAACAGCCATACAGATCGACGACTGGATCCACGGAAGTGAACTCTGAACGCAGAAGCCATATGTGGCAGTTCCAATACACAGAAACGTGCATAGAGGCATCAGAAACAGCCGGGCCTCGGGCTTCTGGTACCCATGATGTCTCTTGGCGTACAGGGCGAGAATAAGATCACTGACCCAGCCAGCAGAAGCTTCGCCCAACATGCAGCCGATAGTCAGAGGCACCCCCATGAAAAGGCCGATCTGCGCAACGTTGAATTCATATATGGTGGCAGCAATATGCGACCCCGTAACCGCAAAGAGCGCGCTACCATAGGTGTTGACGGTAGAGAAGTAGATGGCGGGCAGGGTCACTGGCGCATACTGAAGAAGCTTGAAGGGTCTCAAGAACTGCCACCGCTCAATGGGTCGGTCAAGGACTTTGCCCCAAAACATGAGACGACCTCGATAGGACTTGTTCTTCAGACGGTTGGTGTCGTCATTCACGTACAGAGTCTCGGGAAGCGTAAGAATTGACAGGATAAAGACCACGCCCTGGAAGATGGCAGGAACCCAGAAGCACCAACGCCAGCCCAGACGTTGTGTGATATAACCGCCGGCAATGGGTGCGATATGGGGACCATTCGTCACGCTAACAGTGTAGAGGCCAACCCAGAGACCTCTTTCTTGTTGCCGGAATAGGTCACAGATCTAAACTCGGATTAGTAGGGTGATGTAGCAGAGGAGAGAGCGAACCCCACTGTCGCGACTCCAACCCCCAACGGAATACCTGATCCGATGCCATTGATGATACGGCCAACGACGACGCCTCCATATCCTGGCGAAGCTGCGGACACCACCGCACCTACGGTAGCGATTGCCGAAAACACCTTGTGAGGGATGTCAGCAAATTTTCATTATCAGCGGCTGAAAGAAACATACCACGAAGAGGACTCGTCGGCCATAGGTGTTTGCGTAAGGAACAACAAACATTGGAGCCAAGCCACTAAAAACGATGAAAATAGTCGTACAGTAGGAGCTTTGTTCGATCGTGATCTTGAGATCCTCCGACATTTCGACATAACCAGGGTTGATAAGAGCAGAACCAACTACAAAAGGTTAATTTATTAGCCTTAACCCCTGACGAAGACGACTTGTGCTACCAGGAAAACTCACATTGGGCCAAGAATCCGAGGACTGCCATAAGCAATGCTATATAGACCTTTCGCCATCGGGGCCAGTTCTAGGGGCATGTTTCAGCACATCACTGCCTAACAGGGGGACACCAGATAGAGCTCTCACGAGAGGGTTGTCGGCGTCATCTAGTGTCTCGTCATACAAAGGCTCGTCCAGAGCATAGCTCTTAGTAGCTGAGGTTGGACTGTCTGGTCTGGTCATAGTGGGTGCGAGGATAGAACGTTAGTAAGAGCGTTGTCTAGAGCTGTCTGTCGTGACAGAGCCTTCGGCTTTTATTAATTCTTCCTCCAGGATTCCTGGTGGCCGGGGACTTAGATTCGGCCTAGCAACCTACCCTAGCTCCCCGCATAGATCCATGCGCCAAAAACTACGAGGTAAAATTTTGAGCGGGCCAATCAAAAACCGCACTAGCGGCGTTCGGGGACAGGTCGGGACTTAATACTTTATCCGGGAATCCAAGAATCCGGGGAGCCGGGGGAGGGGCTTGGTGGGGTTTAAAAGGATGTTTCTGCCATTTTTTTACCCCTGATACTTGTCAGAATTGCCTGGATACTCATCATGTCTTCTGACGCAGCTATACTCCAAGAGCACTACCGGAAATTTATTACAGGATGCCACATTCTGCACTACCAGGAGTATGCATGGCACGATTCCATTTATAACTACATCTAACGATGATCTCTTAGTGTCTTGGACGCCTATGGCCATCTTTCCTTCCGGCATCCGCAAAAACCTGACGTGTTTATCATGTCCCAGTACATTGCGCCTGCACTGGTTTCCTCGAAGGATGATCTGATTGAGTACTGGGTCAAGGATGCTGAGCCCGTGGACCCGACCCGAGGCAAGGGCTACTCGGAGAGATGCATTCACAGTGAGCTTTACAAAAAGTATCCAGGTGTGAAGAGCGTCATCCACAGCCATTCGGAGGCTGTTGTTCCATACACGATTTCTGGAGTCCCAATGCGTGCATGTTGCCATATGGGAGGGTTTGTGGGTATGTACTGGCCTCGAAAAGAAAAAGAAAAGAAAAAGTTTAAAAAGCTCTCTAGGAACCCAGACGCCTAACTTCGATATCGCCCACCATCTCAAGCCGACCGACAAGAAAGACCTGCTAGTCCGGAATACTCATCTTGGTGGTGCTCTGGCTTCACACTTTTCCACTGGTGATTCGTCAACCCCGGAACATGCCGTAGTACTCATGCGCGGCCATGGCTTTACTGTGCAGGGTGAAAGCATTGAGGAAGCCGTTCTGCGGGCTGTCTATACCCAGAAAAACGCCAGCATCCAGACAACCGCACTCTTGACTCGCGCGGCTCATGCGAACGGACGATTTTCTTCTGTCCCTGAGATCAAATACCTTGATGAAGGAGAGATCCAAGGAGCTACACTGATGACACAAGAGTCCGTATATAGACCCTGGGGGCTATGGGTCAAGGAGGTGGAATCCCATTCATTCTATGTGAATAAGGAGGTTCAGTGACGCCTGCAGTAGCCATAGATATAAAATGGATTTCGTAAATGAGAGGTAGTACTCGCTTAGCATGTGGTCTACGTAGAGCAGTTGGAGTGGCATGTTCAAATGGTGCTTCTTAGGCATGACGAAACCTATATTTCGCGTCTTTTCCTCAAACTCACCTCAACTACTCCGGCGTGTCGAAAACTCTAGAAGAAAATTTATTTTTTTTACTTAGGTGTGAGCTAGCTCACGAGTGCATTTCTAGTAGTTACCGACATTGTTGGATTCAATCTGCCGGTTTTCCATGCACGATGTACTACGTAGTATAGATATTCTTGGAACGGTGGAGGCGGCCCCAGCGGGCCCGATCTCCCGGTTCCCCCCTGATTTCATGCCTCGAACTCCAATCTCCGTCAATGGACCATCGCGACGCCGTGCAGCAAGTGGCAACGCGTGTTGCTGACTTCCACCGCCGCCGCCAGCCATTTCGCATCTATCATGGTGCGACCAACTCCACACGCCCGTCTGGCCACGCCGCGTCCAATACTGTGAGCACCGCTGCTTTGACGCGTGTCTTGGAGGTCGATGGAACGCGTCAGACAGCTCTCGTTGAGCCCAATGTCCCCATGGATGCCCTCGTGGCAGCCACTCGAGCACACGACCTGGTCCCGCTAGTTGTCATGGAGTTTCCCGGCATCACTGCTGGCGGCGGTTTCTCCGGCACGTCTGGGGAGAGCAGCTCATTTCGCGAAGGGTTCTTTGACAATACCGTCAATTGGATTGAGATGGTTCAGGCGGACGGGCAGGTTGTGAAAGCGTATAATGATCGCGCTGCTGCAGAATCCGAGATCCAGGACGCCCGATCCGATCTATTCTGGGGCGCAGCGTCCTCATTCGGCACCCTGGGTGTCGTGACACTCCTAGAGATCCGCTTGAAAAAGGCTTATCCCTTAGTGGAACTCCAGTATTACGCGGCCGCCGATATGGGGGCTGCTCTGCGCATTTTCCGGGAGGCCGCAGCAGATCCAGCCACGGAGTACTTGGACGGCATTGTGTATGCGCGGGACCACATTGTAGTCTGTGCAGGGCGGCAAACGGAGCAGGCATCCGCATCCCAATTGCAGCACTTTGCCGGAAGACACGATGATTGGTTCTACCTGCACGCTCAACGCATTGCCCCGAAGCCACTCGGCCACCAGCCGGCCCCGGCCCCGGTGGTGGAGTACATCCCATTGACCGATTATCTGTTTCGCTATGACCGCGGGGGTTTTTGGGTCGGCCGCTATGCCTACCGCTATTTCCGCGTGCCGTTCACCTCTGTCACGCGTTCCCTGCTTGACCGGTTTATGCACACTCGGGTCATGTACCATGCCCTCCATGTCAGTGGCCTTTCCCGTCGGTATATCATCCAAGATGTCGGAGTGCCCGTTCCTGCAGCCGCAGAGTTTCTGGATTGGCTGGACTGCCCCGAGAACTTTGGGCAGTACCCGATCTGGCTGTGTCCACTCCCCGCTGGCAGCGCGGGAGGGCTGATAGGACAGACGATTAACGCGAGCCCCCACCAGGATCAGACAGCCCTGATGAACTTCGGGGTCTGGGGTCCCGCCACTACAGCGGATCCGAGCCGGTTCAGGTCTCAGAATCGCCGACTCGAGCAGAAAGTGCAGGATCTACGAGGGAAGAAGTGGCTGTATGCGCACACGTACTACACAGAGGAAGAGTTCTGGGCCATCTACAATAAGGCCGAGTACGATGCCCTACGCCACAAGTATGCCGCAGAGTACCTGCCGAGCTTGTACGACAAAGTGCGCGTGCAGGAGGCGGATCTGCCCGGCGCTGGGCGCGGGAAGTTCGAGGCCGGATGGAGGGGGGCTGTTAAACGGACTCTGTGGGACGTCTGGCCCTGCAGTGGATTGTACGGGGCGTACAAAGCATGGCGCGGAGGGGATTATCTCTTACAGAAAGAAAGCCCTGATCAGGGAGACCCGCCGAGGTAGAGAAGCATCGAGAAACTGTACATAACCATTGGATGTGAGTATATCTTGACCATATAAACGCATTTCCGTCGTGAGCCCCAACGCCAGAGGGCATCCTTGCCTCACATGCAAAAGATCCAAAAATAATCCCGAACATGAAACATCGCCGTCTCACTCCACCACAATCCGCCCTTCCAAACGGGGCGAGATTCCTGATGTCCAAGCAGGCGTAAACTCGCCTTCACCATCCATTGGATCTAGTGTCGTTGGCTGCAGCCCGGCATGGCGCATCCATTTGCGTACCACTCGCCGCGCCAGCTGCAGTCGATATTCCTCCTCCGCAGATGATCGCGCAGGCAGGGTGACATAGTTGATCGTTGGTCGTGGTGACGTGAGAATTTCCGGGTCTTCGTCCGAGTCTGAGTCCATGGCATCGCCATTGGTCCCGTTGGCCGCTGGCACTGCCATATCAGCCTTGTCGTCGTTCGGGAATCTCCCATAATAGTAAGCACCCTTAGACGTCCTGCGCAAAGTTGGCCGACAGCCCAGTCGTCGGCCTGGCTTCTCGGACACGGGCGATGACATCGCGGAAGGTGGTTTCAGCCAGCCTTCGCCATGCAGGTTACGGTGCACGGAGCCCCAGTGTCGTTTGAGACTCGCACTCCAGCGGTGCCATTTGCCAAGCACCTTGAGACTCAGGAAATACTGGCGCAGAATCGTACTGATCAGCACGCCGTTTTCCTCGCATACGATCTCTTCTACCTCACCTCCCTCGGCCTGAACCAGCAGAGATGAGAATCCGTCCTTGCCACGCGCCATGTACCCACGCGTGGCCAAGACGTAATTTCGTTGTAGGTGAATGGGCTCGCCTCCGATGCGGGCGAACGTGATGCGTGAACCTGGAGGAGCCGACAGCGTATAGCCAAAGGCAATGTTTGATACCTGTGGGAATCGTCCCTCGAGTGCGGGAAGTTCGCTCACTCCGTTTTCGAGCGCGTCTAGGATCGCCTGGCCCCGCAAGCGCAGTAAGACCACCGGGTCTTCGAAAGGGAAGCAATTCAGGAGGTCTTTAAGCCGCAAAATACCCGGTGGGTAGATCTGGTCGCCGCGGATGGTGCCACCGGCCATCATCGCGCAGTCTGCTGCATGATAGAAACGCATCAAGTCGCAAACAAAATTGCCAAGGTTGGACTCGCGCTGCCGCACAGTTGTAAAACGGCCATCAAGAGGGGTGACGGTATACCCGACCGGTTTCTCCAGCTTCGCCTGCAGGCTAGATGTGAGCCGGGAGACCATGGCCACCGAGGCGGGGTCTTCGGGGATCGAGTGAACCACATCCCGACGGACGATATTGAAGTCCCATCCAGACTCCCCGTCTGATTTTCGGAAGACCTCAATGTAGCTCAACTGCTTGAAATCGGTTCCCGAACGCAGAACGTGAGTACCGTTGACGACAGTATGGGCATAAAAGTGATCATGCCCGCCAAGGATGATATCGACAAGACCAGAGGGCAGGTTCCTCGCCAGTTTGAGGTCGTTGGGTTCCCGTTGGTGAGTGACGACGACGATAAGGTCCGCCCCCTGTTCTCGAAGAGCTGGTGCGAGCTCTCGGGCAGTCTGAGAGGCAGATTGGTAGATCAAATCCGGGGGAAGGACGTTAATGGTCCCAAGCCTGGCAACATATGAGTATTTCATGCTCCTCAGAAGGTCACCACAAGGCCCACTGACCATTCTCTTTCTCCGAGTCCAATCACGCCAACCTTGAGTCCATTTGACGATGTTAACATGCACGTCTTGCCACAGTCGGCGATTGGAACGCCTTGCCCCAATGCCGGATCGAGGACATTGGCCAGTAGCCAGGGGAAATGACACTGGCTTGATAGATGCCGGAATTGGGTCACGCCGAAATCGAGATCATGGTTCTGGGGATGTTAGCGCGGACTGATAGACATCCCGATGGATCCGGACGGTCGCCATACTCACACCCACACACGCCACACTGGTGCCTACTTTATTCAGAAACGGGACCATGTGTCTGCCCTTGGTAATAGTGCTTTCGAGGCTCGGGTTGAAGGCATCGCCGGAGAAAAACGTCAGGATGTCGGGTTGCCCCGCGAACCGAGGATGTGATCGGTAGTAGTTCACGAGGGATTGGAAACGAGAGACACCACCGACGGGTTCTGCAGACCCAGATCTACGAGAGACAATTAGAAAAGGCCCGCGTCGTGACAGGGGTGTGTGGTGGTGATGGTGAGGCGCAAAGCGCACATACTCGACATGGTAGACATCATTGTAGTGGATCAGCCGCAGATCCGGGGAGCCAGTTCGGTCGGAGGCATACGTGACGGAGAGACCGTCGGCGTCAATGCAGGACATGGAATTGCAACTCACGGGGGGCGGAGGGAAGGAGAGAGCCAAAGGAGAGGGAAGAGAGAAAGTTAGAAGAAGGGAATAGGAAGGAGACCGAGGAAAGAATGGCAGAATTGAAGGAATGGAGGGACAAACATGCGGCCTAAGAAATCAGGTGTCTTCTACAGTCCACTATAGAATCATGCCATGCCAAATCCATCAATCAATGGTCGAACAAACGCCTCACGCCATGCAAATAAAGAGGTATCCCCACAAATATAAGCTAAGAAGTGCAATAGAAAGATGAAAAGCGCTGCCATCACAGCTTCTGTTCCGCTACCGTCCACCGGCGCTTCATCCCCGTGTCGCGGTCTTCTAGGGCCGGCGCACTCCCCCACAGGCCCCGCTGAGAGAGCGTACGCTGCGGTAATTGCTGGGCCCATCTGGAGTCACCGGTCAGCTCGGAGCCATGGGAGCCCTGGCTCGCGGTTCGCGGATCACCAAAATTGGGCACAAAGTCATCTTCGGTGTCGTCCACTTTATCGGCCGGCGATGAAATAGAACCCCAAAGGCCTGACGCACCCCGTGGACCAGTCAATGGGTGCGATGCAAGAGCCCAGCCGCGGGGGCTGCTGGCGGACCCCGTTGACCCGATCGTGAATGCGCCCGGAAGGGGGATGGGCGGGAGCCCAGACGGTTGCGATATGTCGGAATCGGAGGTGGCGAGAGTGGATGCTGGGGAGCGGATGGAGACGCTAGCGATGCAATCTGGGACGGGTTGACGCCCGGACGCAGGTGATCGGTTGACGCCATGAGCTGCAGGACATATTCCTGTGCGACCGACCCATCCTTCCGGGGACGGCTGGACGAATCACTGGCACTGTCCGACGTGGAGGAAGGTCGGTCAACCCCTCGGTCCCGGCGCACTGCCATGGTGAGCGAGGCCGTCCCGATATCGAGAAAGGCCGAGTGGCCGCTCAGCGAGCTGATCAAGGCATTACAGTCAGCGCCGTGGGTAACAATGACTAGAACCGTTTGTGGCTCAGGCTGGGCTTGAACGTCATGGGTTGACTGCGAATAATGCGACAGATTGGAAGCGGACGGCGGGTGCTCTGGGTACCAGTCCACCATCCGTTTAAAACCGGCGTGTACTCGTTCATGCATCGTGCTCCACTCCTCCCCGTACTCACCACCGGTGCCCCAACTCTGCGGCGGGCGCATACTGTCCCATTGGTAATCTATTTGGGTGCAAGCGTCTCGTGCATGCGTAACATACCCTATCGGTATTGGGTCCGACGCGGAGACGGCGTAGCCAGGTGTCGGGGGCACGTACCCGCCATCGACAGAAGGCGACAGATCCGTATTGATGCGACTCAGCGTACTCTTACCGCGGGCCGTCTCTATGGGGCTTCGCAGAGTATCATAGGTGCTGGCACGCTGTCGCGGGCCTTGCTGGGACAAGGACTGAGAAGCCCCGTGGCCCGTCAAGCGGTGGCCATCGTCGTCACTAGCCGGAGAGATGGGATTTGAGTGATTGCTCCAGCCTCCGGGAAAATGCCCTGAGGATGAACGAGCGGATCTATCGACCGCGGCCGTGATGCCTTCGCCGCGACGCAGCAGTTCTGCCTTGGCGGCCGCAACCATGCGCTCGGAGCTGGGGGGTGGTGTGATGTGCTCGAAATAATCCGGAGAGAGCCACTCGCCAAGAACAGCGTCCACCCGCAGGAGACAGCGAGGACTGACGGGAATGGTCTCCGCGGGTCCAGGAGTCGGGCTGGTCACTCCTGGAGTGTCACCACCCGGGCGATGCTGGTGAATGCCGGCACTGAGCGCGATGGCCGTTTGGAGACATCGCAAATACGGAGACGTGTGAATGACGATTCTGTATCGGTGGGACAAGGCCGATGGGGACGGCACCGGTTTGGAAGTCGACTGGGCCGAGGTCGGAGGACTGCCCGAGGGCTCTACGCCTGTGAATTCACGAGCTTGCAAGAGGCTCGCAATCCGAGCGCCGAGAGCGCGAGACTGAATCCAGCCACCGTAGGAGAGAGGCGGATCGTAGGGTGTTGGGGAGGTGAGATGCCAGTCCTTGTCCGCGGCATCAAGACGCGCGCCATGCCTAGTGGGGTGTCAGGTCATTCAGTGTCTGCAAGGCACCGGGGAGGAGATAGCTATGCGCAGTACCTGGCGATGAACACGATTGGCGGTGATTTATCCATTGCGAAAAAGGTCTCCTCGGCTGCTGACAGCTGTGACGTGCTGCTGTAAAGCAGTGACGTGCTCTTGCAAATAATGTCTTGGAAGGAGGAAGAGAGGGGCATATGCCGAGTCGAATGATAGACTGCAGAAATTCACACTAGCTGTAGGGTCGCAGACAGACAGACAAAGGCAGCGCCAGCAAGGCCCGTCAGTCGGGCAGCAAGACAGTCATCATTATTGCCGGAAACGCCATGTCAGAACGAGAAAGAGAAGAAAAGGAAGAGGAAGAGCATGTGATGGATGGGCTTAGGTAAGACGAGGGATTGATCACCTGATGGCGCCGAAGTATACCCGAAGTATAAACTACGACGACGTATAAAGGACACCGGTTAACACCTTTGCCATAATATCAACCTGTACATACTGATCACCACGAGCAGAACTTATCCTCATTTCTGCCTCGGGCGATCAGGCACCGCCACCATCAAGGATCGGCTGCATCCCTCGTTGCCCTACGGTCAACTACTCCATCTCCTGGGATCTGCGGGGACAGTGGAAACGCATGTCAATGACGTTGGATGCAATACCCTGCGTAATACTTATATCACATATGGGCATTGTATTTGGCTGCCTTGGCTGGGTAGGTTGCTTTGCTTCATGTTGGTGAGCTGGAGACAGACAGGTCCGTAACAAGCCCCGAGGTGGTTATGACTCGTGACTATATGATGTCTTAATTTGATCCTATGAAACTAAGGAACAGATGTTTTGGTTTTCAACGGACGTCCCGAATAGCGTGTTTGGTCTACCCTTGACCGGTTTCCGGTTTGCCATGTGGATCAAGGGGCGTGGGAGTTAGCCCTAGATGGAATGCGTGTGTCACTGAGTACGGAGGGACACGGCACTCGCATTCCACTGACATCAACTTGTATCTGTATCAATGCCCTTGGGTGGGGATTTTGCCTGATTTGCGAACCCTGTCCTGCTTCTCACCACTCCTTGGCCTGCTCTGATATCATGATTGTCGTGTCCTCCACCACCACAGAGAGATTCAGTAATGGATCGACCCCTTCTGACATGATCGTCCCGCAGGAAAGGGTCTTCCAAAGGGAGCTCCTTAGTCTCCAAAAAGTATATAAAGAGGTTGTCCAGCGCCTTTCCCTTTTCCTCATCTCCGAATTCTCAAAGACATATCGGAATACTGGCTCTCCGAAATACTCCTCTTCACGTTTTACTTTTCGACTACTTCATCATGCACCTAGGACTGTTCTGTTCCCTGTTCGTCGGCGCCGCAGTTGCTCTGCCTCATGGGCCAAGCCCGACGCAGCACAGCTCGGCGAGCACAATGATTCATCCCACAAATTTTTATCCACGAGTAAGAAAGCCCATGAATGTAGGCTTGTTTGTCCACTGACCACAAAAATACTAGGATATGGAGCATCCTATGTCCTCATCCACGATGATGTCAATGCCCATGAAGCGTACCACCATGCCCGCCATGCAGGTCACCCCCACCAGCTCGATGCGCGCGGAGAAATACATGTTTCCGTAAGGATCACTCATGCTGATTGAAGTTTGAAAGAAAGAATGCTCATGTTTGGGTCAGGTACTAAGTTATCAGATGAGACCAGACTTAAGGATTGGAGGATGAAGGCTTGAGTCGACCGGGTGTCTGGAACCAAGTTGACTGATATGTCCGTCGATATGTTACTTATGTTACCATCGGAATTTATGAATGAATTTTTTTGATTGGACGTCTTTATTTTCTAGCCTTTTGTCTAGCCTGTCTATCATGCTGGTTTTGATAGCTCGCCAAAATAAACATCTAACCCATAAAGAAACCTACAGTACACCATGCTCAAGCAGTAGACTCCAACGCACCCCAACCGCCGCCGCCCGCCGTCATAATGACAACCCGGTCGTGGATATTCACAGCTACCGTGTTCTTACCACCGATATTGATCCGGCGCTCCTCGCCCGTCTCAGGGTCTCGCGAGATCCACAGGTTCAGACCTGGCTGAGCGTCCTGGCCTCCCTCCAATCCATAAGGTCGGTGCACACGCCGCTCCGACAGAATTGAACATTGCATGGGCGCAAGGAATTCGATGTCTCGTACCACACCCTCGCCGCCAGGATTCTTGCCCTGGCCGCCCGAACCCTCGCGCAGAGTAAACTGCCGCAGCATGGTCGGGTAGCGCTTCTCCAGGATCTCTGGGTCCGTAATGCGCGTGTTGGTCATATGGACATGAATTCCAGACTCACCTTTCCAGGATGGACCAGCGCCGCTGCCACCTGCAATGGTTTCGTAGTATCCAAATCCGGGGGTGATCACCGCGCCTGTTGCAGGGTCGACCTTTGGATCGGTGCCGAAGGTCAAGTTGTTGCAGCAGCCCTGGGATGCAGCACAGGCTCGGAAGGCCTTGAGCACGACATCCGTGATACGCTGCGATGTCACCACATTGCCACCCACTACAGCAGCAGTCTTTGTGGGAGACAAAATGCTGGGCGATGGAACACGTATATCAATGGGCGCCAGACACCCCTGGTTCAGCGGCACATCGGCATTGATCAAGCACCGCAGGCAGTAGATGATTGCTGAGTGCGTGATAGCAATAGGTGCGTTCCAGCTGCCGTACACCTCGGGGCCGGTACCGTCAAAGTCAAAGACGGCCGATCCGTTGGAGCCGTCGATGGTGATCTTGAGCTTGATAGGGGTTCCATCATCCATGTAGTCAACCGCCTCCAATGGCTGCCCATCAAACTTCTGATGCAAGCCCTTGAGCAGATCGCGCACGGCTGTCTCAGCTGTCGCCTGGATGGCGTACATGTACTTCTGCACGGTTTCCACCCCATATTCGGTAAATAGTCCTTGGATCAAGCTGATGCCGCGCGTGTTGGCAGCGATCTGCGCTTTGAGATCCGACAAGTTGTCGCTGATGCATCGTGCGCCAGCGCAGCCGGGATACTGGGCGGGCTTTGTAACAAGCAACTCGATCAGACGCGCCTCATCTAGAACGCCGTTGCTGACAATCTTGTCACCTTCGATGGCAGCCCCTTCTTGCCACAGCTCGGTGGACTTGGGTGGCATCGATCCGGGCAGGATCCCGCCAATGTCAGCATGATGGCCGCGAGAGGCCACATAGAACATGATCTCGGTTCCCCCGGGCCGGTCAAACACCGGTGTAATGACCTAAAAAGACAGAATCAGCCATCGAAGTTAAAGCGGCACTAGATTATCTCCTACCGTGATATCGGGCAAGTGAGTTCCACCGCAGCTAGGATGGTTGGCAACCAGCACATCTCCATCTTTCAATTTACTCAGCCATTTCTGGTGTTGGTAGCGCACCGCAAACTGCATGGACCCCAGATGCACAGGGACATGGGGTGCATTGGCCACAAGTCCTCCATCGGGAGAGAACAAGGCGCACGAGAAATCCAAACGCTCCTTGATGTTGGTGGAAACCGATGTCTTTTGAAGTGTGCGGCCCATCTGCTCAGCGATGGACATAAAACGATGACCAAAAATGCTGAGGCGGATAGGATCAACCACAGATGAGACGAGAGCTTCGGCAGGAGCGGTGGTCGGCTCGTCCTTCAGGTCGACAACAATGCATGTGTCCAGCAAGTTCGCCACCGAGTTGGGAGCAACAACAATCGTCTGCGTCTTATCGATGATGACAGCCGGGCCAGTGATGCGGGTGTGTTTCTCTAGCTGATCAAGAAGATAGACAGGGGTGATGACCCGACTGGGGAAGCCGTCGAAGTAGGCCGAGGTGGTGTTAGCGGGTGCCATTGTGACATCCTGCATGTTGGCCTCCTTCAACTGAACCAGTGGGCTCCGCTCTGTGCGAACTTTAGAAGAGGATATGGTGCGGACACGGATATCGTCCACCAGAACCGGCCGATCAGAATTGAAGTTGAATTCTCGACGATGGCGGACACGGAACTCGTCGAGAAAGTCCGACGAAGTCTCTGGCCGCAGGATCATCAAACTCGTGTCCGAACCCTCATACCGCATATTGAGGTACTGCTCGTGGCGCACTTGATCAGGCAAAAATCCTTGAGTTTGCATCTCCTTTGTTGCGACAGCCGCCATTCCGTCCAAGCGCTGGAGCAGATTGGAGTGAGAGGTCAGATAGTCAGACGACACTGGTTCTTGGGACTCCTTGACGACCTCTGCCAGTGCCAACCCGTAGGCCGACAGGACCGACGAATACCTGTGGATGATGATGCGTGAAATTCCCAGGGAGGCGGCAACAGAGCATGCATGTTGTCCACCAGCGCCGCCAAAGCAAGACAGGTGGTGAGATGCGGTTTCAAAGCCGCGAGCTTCGGTAAGGTTGCGGATGGGCCGAGCCATGGACTCGTCGGCGACCTTTAGGAATCCCAATGCCACTTCCTCGGGGGTGTATTGCGCCTGGAAGTGGCGTCGGCGTTCGTCGTTGATCTTCTGGGTCAAATCGTTGAAGAGTCGAGCGGTTGTCTCAATATCCAGAGGCTGATCTTCGTTGGGACCAAAGATGTGAGGGAAATACTCTGGCAGCAGTCGGCCCAGGAAGAGATTGGCGTCCGTTACCGTCAATGGACCGCCCTTCCGGTA
Organism: Penicillium riverlandense; assembly: GCF_028828495.1. Classification (NCBI taxonomy): domain Eukaryota; kingdom Fungi; phylum Ascomycota; class Eurotiomycetes; order Eurotiales; family Aspergillaceae; genus Penicillium; species Penicillium riverlandense. Next base: position 108,888 of record NW_026643197.1, on the reverse strand, counting down.
GCATGCGGGACCAGGATGCGCGCCGGCCGACTCAGGGCCAACATAAAAGAGGCCATTGCGCCATGCTAGGATAGAACCGCCTCCGGCAGCCACGGTGTTGATATCAAGCTGGGGCGACTGGATTAAGACGCCGGCAACTTTCGATCCAAAGACGTGTTCCAAGTGACCGTCGAAGCGCGACACATCGGTGGAAGTGCCACCCATGTCGAACCCAATTACCGGGGTTCGCTCAGCGGGATCATAACTCGTGGCAGCGAAGCCCACCACGCCGGCTGCGGGACCAGACAGGATCGCCTTCAGCCCACTGAATTTGCGAAAGTCGACCAGTCCTCCATCGGACTGCATGAATTCAAAGCGACAGTCTTGTTGGTTTTCCAGTCCCCCTTCAAAGCTAGAATTAATCGAGTCGATATAGGTCTTGATGACGGGGGTGAGGTACGCATCTGCGGCCGCGGACATGCCTCGCGGCACAATCTTGATCATGGGTTGCAGCTTGGAAGATAGAGTGACGGAGAAGCCCATCTGCTCTGCGACTTCTCCGATCTGGCGTTCGTGATCTGGATAGGCGAACGAATGGAGGAGGGCCACCGAAAGAGACTGGTACCCCTGCTCTTTTAATCGCTGGAGCTCCGTCCGCACCTGCGCAAGGTCGAGTTCTTGCACGACACGGAACTTCTCCCCGGTCACACCCTCCACAATTCGTGCTCCAGAAAAGCAATCACTATCGGCAGCAGGGTGGCAGGGGACGACTCGCTCGTTGACCTCCACTACGCCTTCTGGCAGCACTCCCGGGCGAGCCATGGACAGATCAAAGATGGCCGGTCGCGACTGGTCGCCAATCTTGAGTAAATCTCGGAAGCCTTTCGTGGTGAACAGCACCGAGCGGGCTCCCTTGCGCTCTAGAAGGGCATTGGTCGCAACTGTAGTGCCCATTCGAAGACAGCCGATGCGGTCGAGTTTCAGTGGCCGGCCACGCGGGTGTGGGGTTCCCGTAGCCAGCTCAATAATCTGGCGGATGCCTTCGGTAGGTGCATCCTGGTAGTGTGAGGGATCCACGGACAGGAGCTTTAAGATGATGTCTGGACGGCCCGGAACAATAGCATGAACGTCTGTGAACGTACCTCCCCGGTCAATGGAGATGGTGATTTTGTCGGAGTCCGCCATGACTGATAGGGAGAGACAGAGAAACGCGGGGTGGATAAACCCGGTAGTTATGCGGGAGCCCGTTCATATATAACCAATTCGCACCCAATGTGATCTACGGTGGGTGTACTATGATCGAGGCCGGTCACGTGTCGGCCCGATGCCCTCGGTAGCCGGCCCGGCAGGTAGTATATCGGGAAGAGCGGCCGAGGGGGAGGATGACGATGAATGAATGGAAGATGAATAAATCAATCGGCTATAACTATATCAAGGGCTGTCATGCTTAAGTATTCATATCTCATTTCATTGTTGCAGCTATCATAGTCTATCGTCGTAGCGTATTCTCAATCCACTCCGCATCCATGTCAATGTCAATCTGATCCAGCGCGCCTTCCCAGAGTGCTGGGTCATCATTGGGGTCAAACTGGAAGGAGATGTCGTTGAACGACGGGAGTCCCGGCACCGGCCATTCGGTGGGAGGGACTGGGGACGGCACTCGGTCGCCCACCAGACTTGCCGGCTGCTCACTCTTGGGCGTCGCGGGGGCTTCGGGGACCGGAGGACTGGTGGATTCGGCTGCAGCCGCCACGGATTTGGGCTCGATGGACGCCCGGAGTTCCAGCAACAAGGAGTGCCGCGAGCCAAGATAGGTATTCCCGCGATCTGCCATGCCGCGAAGGAGATTCAGCGCGGTTTCCATCGCCCGCGCATTGGTGTCATCGTGTGGGAACGCCGCGTTCACCATGACCAACAACAGCGCCGCCGAGAAGATGTACTCTCCGTCGAGGTAACCATAAGTCGCTAGGAGATTGAGTCAATGGGAACAGGTCTCTCACGGGTGCTCCATCTACTTACCAACCAAATTGTGCTTCGCTGCCGCCTCTATGATCGAAGTCGTGGCCCGAGCAGCTGAAATGCAGCTATCAATGACGGCGACGGTGTTCGGGGCCAGCCCGTCTTTCCAGTCTTCGGTGGATGAGCCCATCATACCCGCATCCAGTCGACGCTGGATGATATAGAAAACGAGCGGCCGCGCGGTCATGTTGACGCAGGAATAAAAGTGCAAGTTGATTGACACTGCTTCCCGGCTGATGTGCAAGTCGAGTGCGGAGAAATCGATGCGCAGACCATTCGGTACCTTTCGCAGCCAGCTAGAGAGGTCATTGGTGATACTTTGAACGGAAGCGATCAAATTGGACCCGGACCGAGGCTTTTTACGGTAGATCTCTAAATGGTTCAACCCGTCAGCATCGGCACAGAGATAACCCGTAGATATGCAAACCTTCTCCGATTCGGCCTAGAATGCGAGAGAGCTGGGTATAGTGAGTCAAGACGATTGATGGCCATGGGTCGGATGTCATTCCGTCCTGTAAAGATATCAGAAACGGAACTCAAGGATAGCCTCGTAATGACCCACTACTGTCACAGGCCATGTGGTGCCGATATCTTCGTCGTGGATTGTGATAGGGTTACCCGATTTAACGGAAAGTAACCTATCAACCAACGGTGTCAGCTTCATTTGTGAACCACTCGAATATGGGCTATGCTACCGGTCCAGGCTATAGACCGACCACCACGCTCGACGCCGGCGGTTACGGTCAGCTTCACTGATGTCTGGATGGGATACTTCTTGGTGGAGTCCGAGAGAGATTGCCATCCGCAATGCCAGTCCGATCTAATACCATTCATTAGCGGTCAGATATAAACCATGAAGAAACATGGCCCGTACATAAAGGAAGGCGGCATCTCGGCGGTTGAGGTTCTGCATGTAGTACGCGACATAGCATATCACCTCAACGAAGAAGATAGATCCTTCTTCATGGATATCGGGCAGGAACCGCAGCGCATGCTTGAAATATTTGAACCCGGGGGGCCCGTCGTCGCCCGACCATTGGTTGACTGAGTACATCAACCCAAACGCAATGACCAGCATGGTTTGGCAATAGACCAAGCAGGATTCGCGATGCGAGAAATCGGGTGGTTGGTGGTAGACTATATCCAACCGCTCTTCAAACTCCACGGGCTGGATAAGGGAGAAGATGGTGCCGATGTAAGCATACTGGACCCAAAACAGTCGCTTGGCGAACTCGAAGGGTGGCAGCTGTGGTAGTGCCCCCATCACCGGCCGCCGCAGGGACGAAGGGTCATCGTAAAGCGGCCGCACATCCCACGCTAGGTTGGAGGAGCCGGGGTTCAAGCGCTTGGCCAGATGGGTGGCGGATGAGGCGCCCACGAAGTCTGGGGGAAAAAAGGAAATAATCAGTGGAGACTTTCCGATTCGGAGAGACTAGGCATACGATGTTCGCCGGAGCGATTCAAGAATAAATTATCGGTGCCTTTGTACCACCAGTCGTCCCGTTCGGCTGAAACCTCGCCATCGGAGTCGCGGGTGGACGGGTTGGAGAGCACACTGGAGGGCACGCTCGACGGTCGGTCTATTTCTCCGCGTCAGAAGTAATGAGTCCAGCGTTGTTAGCGAGACGGACCTTGTGTGCGTGAGGCTTGCGATTGCAGTTGACGGTAGTAGCTAGGCCCGCAGCATCAGCATCGTCGGACCGGTCATCGCGAATATGTCACCCTACCTCTCCGTGATCGAGACGCGCTTCTCAGCCTCGGAGTAGACGCACGGCCTGCCCACATCCACGCATGCCGCGCAGGGTTGCGGGGGTTTTCCAGCACAGCGAGTCTTGCGGCTGCGACAGCGGTTGCAGCTGCGTCGATCCGATCAGCGGCAGAACGAACCATAATTCTTCAATTCTTCACCTACGCTACCATCGACCGGCGCGTCGAGGGATCTTCCGACCGGCGCGACACGCCTCCAGCTTTGGCACGGACCATCTCAGCATCAAACGAAGCTCGGATGAAGAAGAATGTGGGGGAGGAAGAGACGGAAGCACCGATTTTCTCCACACGGGTGGTGCTCTCGTCGGGCCGATATCTCTCTCACGGAGGAGGTCTGATTATGAGGGATTCTTATGATCATTCGTTGCCTAGGCTAGGGCCACCACTATATCTCAACATTTAACTGCTTTTGTAGATTGTAGTGAATTTCCTACGCACGGCCTCATCCATCGTGATCCTCGCTCCCGCCTGTTATTCCTACCTGTACGGCAACATCAAAAAATGGCCACACCATTCGGGGGACTGGCCACGCCGCCGGGTACATTCAAGGGCACGCTACTGAAAAAGAAGGTCCATCGGCCTCTTTTGCGACATTCCTGGCCGAGGCGCTCCAGATCAAACAATTCCCCGATCGGAACGCCCCAGCCCGCGAGCAACCATTCATGCAGGAAGAAATCTCGGTTTTGGCACGGATAGGCCTCAAAGCTCGGATGGTCTCCCGCCACGGCAGCGAAGCTGTTCTCCCAGATCCAGCGCAGGGTGGCTTCGGACGATTCGACGCCGATGATAGGCGGCGCCGCGTGGCCCGCTAACTCCTGGCATTCGGCCAGGGACAGTCGTTCATATGCTCGTGTCCAGCCGGTGCGGACAAACAGAATATCACCGGGGCGGAAGGTGGTGTTCTGGGTGGCGGCCACCTCTTGTAGCACCGATACGGGGATGGACTGACTTTGGAAGCAATTCACTTCCTTCCCATTCGCCTCGGCCCAGCCCGCGTAGTCCAGCAGCACGCCACGCCCGACGATGCCGCCATTCGCCGCCCAGACTAGACGATCGGAGTCAACGAGGGAGTGGCGAAGATGAATGGGCGCCTACCGTGAATGCCATTCCGCGTGGAGGTTCGGATGTCTTCCAGGGTACAGCCGTTGAAGTAGAACCCATCCTTGGAACCGAAGTGCCGAAATCCATCCCACTGGGAGCTGCTCTGCGTATTGAAAAGCAGGACATCGTCATTGACGTGCCGGGGCGCCTTATTCTTGACAGTGTGCTCGAAGGCTGCTCGTCCGAAGCAGGGCGTTTTCATGCTGTCCAGTGGCCAGTCGGTCGACACGCGGACTCCCTCGACGATCTCTTTCGCCGCCGCCGCAGTATTCTCCGGAGTCAGGAGGTTCAGCATACCGCGCTGGTCGTGATCACCGAACAAACCCCAGGCATTCCCCGGGGGGCCATCCTTGCGGAGCGGAAGGGCGTCAAATGCAGGCTTCGGGGTCGCCATGATGTGTCGGTCGTGGAGGAGATGCTGTCCCAACGCGCTTTTCTGGCCGTTCATCCCTCTCTACCCCGCATCCGGAGCCGCTCCTCGATCGGCCAGGAGACCTCGGGCCATCCGGTAGTGGGTTCCATTTGGCTCTCTTCTCCGTCGCAGGGAAGTCCGGGCTGCGTGGGGAGCCGGATGCGAGGGGGAAATCTATCTCCCCGGGGCATACACGATCCACTCCACGTGACCTCAATTAATCACAGCCGATCCTTATCTGCCTGTCGTCATCGCCACTGGGAGAATTCGTGTTGCCAGACGAAGACGCCAGGGTCAGCTGTTTCAGAGTCCCCGTCCACACCGAAGGGATGTCTCAACGGTGATGGGTCGGAATGGCTCCTCGGCTTGCGTCGTCGACCCGCACGGGGGGTCTTGGACCATTCTGGATGATGGTGGACGAGTAGTGTTCGGTCGGAGCACGGAGTCGACTTCGTCCCCGACCATTGTGCATTCTTGCCTGGTCGACTCTCCTCGTAGCCGGGACCTCTCCGTCGATGCCGTTACTATTTACTCGCAGCGGTAGGCTGGGTCGTCGAGGCCAGGGACCGCCGGTGGAGCTGCCCAGGAGGCCGATGACGAACGACAGCCCTGGAGACGATGGATCGCCCCTGTGGCGGACCCTCATCAGTGCCCGGTACCTCCAATCAAGGCTCTCAAGGATCCAAAAATATCCATCTCCTGCGGATGCCGCAGTCCACTGTGCTTCGAAGAAAATCTCCTGTCGACGATCGATGTCTTTTCTTCAAGACCACTCCCTGTCCACGCCGCGTCCTCATCAGGCTTACCTCAACGACCCTCACAACGCCACCTACGCAGTGCTCCCCAGAGATTAGAGGCCCGTTGCTGGGAGGTGGATGGACGATTCGTGGACACCTCGTTACTGGTATTTGAAGCTGCGGTGGTTGCCTAACGATTCATTTTCGTCCTTCTGGTCGGAGATCGTGGATTTTGTCTGATCGGGTCCTCTGTCTATCGTCACATTTGGTTCTTCGCCCGTGGGGGAGCTGTTCACCATGGGAACGCCTTTGCCAACGTCTCCCCGCTCGCCTCGCTCGCCCGTGTCGGCTCATTCGCCGCAACCGAGTGAAAGTAGCAGGTATTCCCACAACTTTTCTTCTCGTGAGGTAAGTGACATGACCGGGATGGATAGACTTGAACGAGACTAATGTCGACTGTGGATGTGAAGGCCCAGGCGTACGGCTACGAGGGAAAGAACGAGCACGCAGAGAGCCAACAGTCGTTGCTCTACCGCCAACCGAGCCCGTTGAATGCGCCCTATGACGATCCATATGCCTCGACGGATTCCCTGCGTCGCTATACCCTGCATGATCCCGGCGTCACTATCTTCCCCGATGGTCCCTACCAGGAATCCGTGGGCGGAATCAATCGCCGCTCGGGAGTTCAAACTCCCATGTCTGAGACCCCGTCGGAAGCGTGGCAGCAGCGACAGGCACCTGGTTCAGGGCTGCGCCGTTACGCGACTCGAAAAATCAAGCTGGTGCAGGGCTCAGTGCTGAGCGTGGATTATCCGGTCCCGAGTGCCATCCAGAATGCAATCCAGAGAGAGTACCGGGAATCGGAGGAAGGATTCCCAGAAGAGTTTACCCATTTGCGCTACACGGCGGCCACTTGTGATCCGGATGAATTTACCCTTCGAAACGGCTACAATCTGCGACCCGCCATGTACAACCGCCACACGGAGTTGCTGATCGCCGTCACGTATTACAACGAAGATAAAGTGTTGACGTCGCGGACATTGCATGGTGTCATGCAAAATATCCGTGATATCGTCAATCTGAAAAAGTCTGAGTTCTGGAACAAGGGCGGGCCAGCCTGGCAGAAGATTGTGTGTTGTATGGTATTCGATGGGATTGATCCCTGTGACAAAAACACTCTCGACGTGCTGGCTACGATTGGTGTCTACCAAGATGGAATCATGAAGCGATCCGTCGATGGTCGAGAAACCGTGGCACATATTGTACGTTTTAATCCCATGATCCCTCTTCCTCTTATCGCATGCTCGAACATTTGGCCCACTTTCGGGAGTCACTGACTAACGAGTAACAGTTCGAATACACCACCCAGCTCTCCGTCACTGCCAACCAGCAGTTGATTCGTCCTCAGGGGAACGAATCGACCAATCTCCCGCCGGTCCAGATGATTTTCTGCCTGAAGCAAAAGAACAGCAAGAAGATCAACTCCCACCGTTGGTTATTCAATGGATTTAGCCGAATCCTCAACCCTGAAGTAGTGGTTCTGATTGATGCTGGTACGAAGCCAGGCAAAAAGTCCCTGCTAGCCCTGTGGGAATCATTCTACAACGACAAAAACTTGGGTGGATCTTGTGGTGAGATCCATGCGATGCTGGGCCCGGGTTGGAAGAATCTCATGAATCCCCTTGTGGCGGCGCAGAATTTTGAGTACAAGATCTCTAACATTCTGGACAAGCCGTTGGAAAGTTCGTTCGGGTATGTTAGTGTGTTACCGGGTGCTTTCTCAGCGTACCGCTACCGCGCTATTATGGGTCGACCCCTCGAGCAGTACTTCCACGGTGATCACACACTCTCCCGACAGCTAGGCAAGAAGGGTATCGAGGGTATGAACATTTTCAAAAAGAATATGTTCCTTGCCGAAGACCGTATTCTCTGCTTTGAACTGGTCGCTAAGGCCGGGTTCAAGTGGCATTTGACCTATGTGAAGGCGTCCAAGGGTGAGACCGATGTTCCGGAGGGGTCGGCTGAGTTCATCAGCCAGCGGCGCCGGTGGCTGAATGGATCCTTCGCGGCCAGTTTGTACGCCATCATGCACTTTGGTCGGATCTACAAGAGCGGTCACAACATCATCCGGTTATTTTTCCTCCATGTGCAGATGATCTATAATTGTGCCGGTCTCATCATGACTTGGTTCTCATTGGGTAGGTGTTGCATTACTCCCCTCTTTGAGCGTGCGGCCACTGACATGTTATAGCTTCCTTCTGGCTCACCACATCAGTGATCATGGATCTTGTGGGAACACCGAGCGAAGCCAACAAAAACCAAGGATGGCCCTTCGGGAATAAAGCATCTCCGATTGTCAATAACTTCCTCAAGTATGGGTACATCTTTTTCCTGATGCTGCAGTTCATCCTGGCACTGGGCAATCGACCAAAAGGGTAAGTCATAAAATTTCATTCCTCGGTATCTAGAAAGCTGATTGGCGCAGTTCCCGTTTGCCTTATACACTTTCTTTTGCCTACTTTAGCATTGTCCAAGGCTATATCTTGGTCCTGTCATTCTACTTGGTCAAAAATGCTTTCACCGGTGGCACCATGGATTTTCACTGGGATGACGGCGTGAGTGCCTTCATTTCATCCTTTTTCAGCTCCGCTAGTGCCGGAATCGTCCTGATTGCATTGGTTTCCACATATGGTGTTTACTTCGTGGCCAGTTTCCTATACATGGACCCCTGGCACATGTTCACCTCTTCGTGGGCGTACTTCATGGGTATGACCTGTGCGATCAATGTGCTTATGGTCTACGCCTTCTGTAACTGGCATGACGTTTCCTGGGGTACCAAGGGATCCGACAAGGGCGACGCGTTGCCGGCGGCGCAGACCAAGAAAGACGATGCCAAGTCAAATTTCATCGAAGAGGTCGACAAGCCTCAGGCCGACATCGACAGTCAGTTCGAGTCCACGGTGAAGCGGGCACTGGCGCCGTATGCGGAACCGGAGGAGAAGGAAGACAAGAATATGGATGACTCGTATAAGGCCTTCCGGACCAACTTGGTGTTGCTCTGGATCTTCAGTAATTTGGTCCTGGCGCTTTGCATCACGAGCCAGGATGTCTCACGCCTGTGTCTCACGGTAAGCTGCCCCCTTTCCCTCCGCAATTACATGTTTCACGGTCCACTAACTTGCACAGAACACGTCGACTGACCGTACCTCCCACTACTTTTCGGCCGTTTTATGGACCACTGCCGGCTTGTCGCTGTTCCGCTTCTTTGGATCCCTCTGGTTTCTGGGCAAGTCGGGCATCCTCTGCTGCGTCTCCCGGCGATAGGCGGCTGATTTCGACTCGCTGTACCTGCCACCTATTGGGTCTCTGTATTTTCTAGCCTTTCTTTGGGATAGACATTTTATTTTGGGTTGAGCCTGGTTTGGGGTTCTCAACGTCTGCATTGCCGGGGTGGCATAGGTTATAATTCGATCTCGCGCTTGGGAATCTTATGTATAGTTGGAATTGATTGTGCATTATTGGGAATAATCACGCTTTTCCCATTTGTTCTTATGATCCACTCACCTCTTATCTTCGACACCGCGCTCTAGACAGCCCCTCCCGCTAGGCCATGATGGCGGAGCACAGCCTTCCGAGAAAACCGATTGCTGACAAGGCCGTGACAGGCTCATTGGTGAACTCCAGCTGGCAGGAATGTCCACCGTGCATTCAGGCAACTCAATTGGCTTCACCTAACATCCTCAGCCACCGTTTGCATTTTCGTGGGTGTGTGCCACTACTGGCCATGGCGCAAGAGACTTTCGTCTCCATATGCACACCACCGTCATTGCCCGCGTTCCCCGCATTACGAAGGGTGGATCGCCCCCGACCGGTGGATCTCTGTTCCAAAATCGGTGTTTCCCTAGGCCCGTTGATTTGCCGCCGCCTGCCCCTTGATGGAGCCGACACTTCCCTAGTGGCGGTTGGCTGAGGTACCGTCCTCTCATGTCGCATTTGAAGCAGTGGTTTAGGCCTGCCCGGACATTTGGCAATGATGCCATCCCGAGATGAACGCTCGCGTCACTTGCCCTTAGGGGCTCTGGGCCCGGCATGTTGAGGCATTTTCAGCAATGCCCATTCCGGGCTGGACTAATGGAACGGTAAACTATATAAGCGGCCTCATGCTCGGTGCGGGTGGCGCGCTGCTCTCATTCCTACATACTTACTTCCTCTACGTGGCCTCTCCTCCATCTGTTGGCTATTGCTATACTATACTCTTCCCCAATGGCACAATTCATCCCCAACCTCTCTTCTGAGTCTCTTCTAGACAAGGTTGTCCTGATCACCGGTAGGCCTTCCCCCTGATCCCCTGCGCTGCTTCCACCCACACTCCCCCACACCATCCCGCTGTGGGCTCACACGAGCTGTGTAGGAGGTTCCAACGGCATCGGTGCAAGTCTAGTACGACAGTGCCTGGAAAATGGCGCCAACGTTTGTTTTGGAGACCTTGACAACATCACCGGTGAGCGTTTAGTGAAGAAGTGCCTTGAAGTGTTCCATCCGGCGGAAGAACACCAGGCTCCCCGAGTTGTTTTCCAGTCAACCGACGTCACCAACTATGATTCGGTTTTGGGTCTGTTTGACCTGGCCTTCGAGACCTACAGTCGCATCGACCACGTCGTCTCGGCGGCTGGTATCGTGGAGATTGGCAACTGGTTCGATTTCGGTCTCACGCTGCAGACAGTTCGCCAGGTAAGTTCTCTTATCGCACTTGGTATATAAGCTGGGGGAACCAGAGGTGACCGGTCTTGCCAGAAACCCACCCACAAGGTGCTGGATGTTAATCTTCTCGGTTCCATGTATGTCTCGCGCATTGCCTCGGTCTATCTTCGCCACAATCGTGGCCCGGATGCCGACCGATCCATTCTGCTCTTTTCATCCGTGGCCGGGTTCAAAGATAGCCCATCCTTGTTTGTCTACCAGGCATCCAAACATGGTGTGACTGGCCTTATGCGCTCGCTGCGCAGCTACATCTCGTCCCCGTATAAGCACAGCCTGCGGGTTAATACTATCTGCCCCTGGGTGACCGAGACCGACACTATCAAGAAGATCGAGCAGAAGTGGAAGCAGGCCAACCTGCCAACCAACAGTCCCCAAGAAGTTGCGACTGTGGCCACTGGTATGCTTGTCGACCAATCCCTCAACGGCTCTTCTATGTTCGTTGAGGGGGCCGAGCCTGGGAAATTGAAAAGAATATCAACCGGCTTGAAACCCAGTGGCTGGGCGAGGCACCATCCAAGGCTTTGGCAATGGGACAGGAGCTGCTTGATGATGGAGCCATCTGGACCGCAACTCTTCGCAAGAAGAGCATTATTTCGAGCGGTGTTCCGCCCGGTGTTCCGACCAGCAAGCTTGAGAGCATTCAGATCGGCGTTGGAAAAGAACAGGTGAATGGCCAGACGAACGGACTGGTTAACGGAGTGCACTAGAAGTATACGCCCTTGAAATTTCCCTTACTTTTTTTACTCGATACCCATCATCATTTGCGACAACAAAGGCCTCAGTTCGATACGTTCGATAAACCGGATACAATGGATACACCAATATACTGGGATATATATAGACGGGCCATTGGCATCTTGAAAGTTGCCTTCTTTTTTTATGCACATAAATTGAACTAAATTGGACAATGTTTCTTTACCCATGACGCCCACTTTTTGTTGCCCACATGGTGATCATGTAGATGCATCCCCCGCAAGTGGATCGGAAGTGGATATCCCATGTGTCTGCTGGAGTCGACCCAGTTTCCCCAGATTCTCTCAGTTGCAGCAGTGGGAAGCCGGCACTCAATGACTTCCACATCGGCTCGTCCTCCCTCTCTTTTACCTTGGGATAAGAAAAAATGGTTGCTGATCTTTCATCTTGACTGCTCCTGAAGGCCGACCGATTGCGTCATCTTTGAGCGACAATGTCCGATTTCTCCCTAAGGATCTGCACCAACGCACCGCTTCAAAGAGAAAGAGACGAAGCAGCGCCCCCCCCAAAAAAGAAAGAAAAGATACAGCATTCATACCATGTGAGCAAGAAATCGGCCTTCAAAATCTAGATCAGTGTCAGCGCATATTGCTGAGATCACTTTGCGAGAATGTGGAGAACCATGTCCGTAAAAGGTCATATAGTGCACTAACTCAGTTTTAGCTGACCTTGCGCCACTTGCCAAGTGAGATCAACTTGCGATTTTAACAAAAGAGGCACGTGTGGACCATGCCAGACGAAAATGTGGCCTTGTCCCGTCGCAATAACCTGCCGGTTCGGACCCTCCGAAGGCTGGAATCGACTTCTACCGAAATATACAAGCTCCCGCCGAAATGGCGTGCAGGACGGCGACGGCAGCGAGGATTGCCTAGGAGCATTGATACAAGAAGCTCGCGTCAATGCGGGTGTGTTGATTCGCCCTTCCCCTGTTGGCGTAGAGATCGGGGTCCGCATCTATCGCGTGATGCTGGAGCCGGTGGAGGAGCTGGATGCATCCAAGTTGTTGATGGCGCTCGGCGGCGACTTTTTGGTCGTAGTTGAGATCCGCGACCGCAACAGACCAACCTCTCTGGTGCCTGCGTTCCATAGTAGGCAATCCGAAATTTGAACGATCAAACTCCAGAATATATATATTGGTCACTGCTCTACATACCCGCCGCAAGTTTTCCTCTTAACAATTTTAAGATGATTAACAAATCTTCTATTAGCGACTACTAGCTTTAACCATAGTTAAGCTCCAGGCCTCTTTGAAACTAGACAATCACGCTATACAGTATGGAGAGCCTCTCACTTTGAGGATGTAGCCCATTGAATTTAGTTGCAGAATACCCCTACATTCGACGAGACTAATGCATGTTGTTACACTACAAGGCTAAGTGATGTAAACCGGGCACCCAAAATATCGTCGCAGGTAGCCATGTTCAACGCCCTTTTTACCCAATATTGGTCATCTGTAAATCCCGTCATATAGATTATCTTAGGTTGTTGGCTTCGCTGGTTAGTTATCGAGATTGCATAACTAACACACACTAAGCAACTACTAAGCACCCACAAAACTTTGGTCGCAAAAATTTTCACTTCAGAAGAACAATGCCTCGGTCGGGACAGATGTCCAAGTTGGTGATGATGATGGGCCGATTCAGATTCTAGGCCTTTCTTCACATGTATATCATCGTCTCAGCCCCTGGTAGCTGCTAGATCTTCCTTGGTGCTAAGACATAGGAATGCATTTTGATTGGTCCACCTCAGCCTTATGACGCCCATGTGGTCATACGTTTATTAGTTATGTCTACCGTCAACTCATGGTGATCATACTTTATAATCCTAGTAGTAAGAAGGGTGATTGGCCTTTTCCGCAGGATTTCTACTTCTCAATATCCGATAGCCGTCGAAAAACTTAGCCCGAAAACAACATGAACGAAATCCGAGGACAATACAAGCGTTCGCCCGACAAAACTGAAGCATGGATTCTTGGCAGTGGAACTGCATCCTTAGCGTCAGCGCTCTATTTGGTGCAGTTTGCCAAGGTACCTGCATCGAAGGTGCACGTTTTGGATTCTCATATCTCAATGGGACAAGTTTTGCACAACAGCGGAGATCCCACCAATGGATATGATCAGTTCGCCGCATGCTTACCTGTTCCGGTCGGAACCCCTTTAGCAGAGCTTCTTGCCTTGGTGCCTTCAGTGAGCGGCCTCGGGCACACCGTTTGGGATGATATTAAATCGGCAGAGACCAGGCGTGTCAAACAGCGCAATAGTCGCACACGCTTCTTGGTCCAAAAAAACGACGCTCTGAATGACATACATACAAATTCGTTACATTTGAGCGTTCAACATCGCTTGGAGTTAATAATGCTTGTGCTGAGGGGAGAAAAGCGCCTGGGAAGAGCTCAGATTCAAGATTTTTTGCCCCCGTCTTTCTTCCAAAGCACCTTCTGGACTATCTGGACTGCTCAGTATGTATTTTCCGAAGCTCTTCTAAGCGGGCCTTTGATGCAATTTCTAACTCCTAAAAACTCTGTGTGCCTCCAGGTTTGGATTCCAGCCGTGGCACAGCGCAATTGAGTTCAGACGTGCTCTTCGTCAGCACATTGATGGATTTCACAGCTTGAGTCTTTTAAGCTGTCTGGACCTCACGGGTTACTACCAGAACGAGTCAATATACCTGCCTACGTTTCTCCATCTTGAGAGGCTGGGCGTGGATTTCCACTTCGATACGAAGATTACGAACATTGAGACAACTATTAAAGACGGTCAGGAGACAGTTTCGCAGCTGGACATGATTCAGAACGGATTTAAGATGCAGCAAACAATCAGTAGGGATGACGTTGTCATTATGACGCTGGGGTCTACTGTCTCAGGTGTGACTAGGGGAACGAATGATCGTCCTCCAGGACGCCATTCGCTCGAGCCTCACGATGAACTCGATGAGAGTTGGTCACTTTGGTTGGAAATTGGATCCCGGAGCGACGTATTTGGCAATCCATACAATTTCTGCACCCGCGAGTCAGAATCACTATTGGAATCTTTCACAATTACCACAGCAGATCCTAGCCTTATCGAATATGTTGATTTACACGCACACAACGTGACCGAAGCTGGGACATTCATTTCTTTCCAGGAGAGCTCGTGGAAATTAAGCTGCTGTATTCCTACACAGCCAGTCTTCAGCCAACAACCAAAGACCATTCGTATTTTCTGGGGCTTCGCACTCCTCCCGAAGCGCCCAGGAAATTATGTTAAAAAACCAATGTATGATTGTTCAGGGGCGGAAATCACGAAAGAAGTGTTAGGCCATCTGCACTTCTCTTCTCCAACTCTACGCACCATGACCATTCCTCGTGTGATGCCACGGATGAGCGCTATGTTACTAATCCGCTCCCTGGGTGACCGACCGCCAGTTATACCTCAGAACATCTCCAATCTTGGCTTGGTCGGACAATTCGCGGAAATTCCGCACTTCAGCTGTGTGGACACAAGCTACAGCGTTCGTACTGCGCAAGTGGCTGTGTCCCAACTGATGGGCATCGATGTGCAATATGTTAAAGAGAAGAAACCGTCAATCTTGGATCTGCTAAGGAGTTTGCTATGGAAGTGATTCTGATCGACTTGGCCCCAGATTGTAGTTCGCTGTCAACCCATTATTATTATTATTATTATTACTACCATCATCATCATCATCATCATCATCATCATCATCATCATCATCATCATCATCATCATCATCATCATCATCATCATCCGCAATCAGACCAAGCTGGGACTAACGTCGAAGATACAGTGGGAGATAAGCTTTTGACGCTTGTCGACTTCTGGGGCGCGGTTCTTGTCAAGACTGGAAAAAAGCGGATCTTAGTTGACATCCTATTTTATGCAAGTCCGTTTACTCTCTCGTGGACCAATCACCTGCTGCAATCACAGGATAAGGTTCAAGGAACGCTCATAGGTAGGCACAAGGAGCTCGGAGAGGTGAAGGACTGGTAGCCAGAGCAATATCGAAGGGATCGGTGAGCAGCGTGGTGAGCGACTGATCGCCTAGTAGCGGTTCAGTCTACGACCTAAGAGCCGAGCACAACCAGAGGTGGCAATTTCACGATCACTAACTAATATTACGTTTAAAAAAATGATCTTTTGATCACTCGCGATGACGGTGGGCGTTCAGTCCCCTAGACCACCCGCCTCGTCTAACTAGCATCTGAACGGCGATGTAGAGGTAGCGTGAACCATAAGTTGCATAAACTATGTACACCGAACGCGGATGGTAATTTTTATAGACCATCCTCGATCGCTGCCACCTCGGCCATGGTCTCCCGAATCGATTTTTTGGCGGCTTCTCCAACCCGTTCGTAGGGATGCCGAGGGGCCAGCTTCTCGGCTGCTCTTGAAATTCCTGCCAAGCGGGCCGAGTAGCATGAAACAGCATGCTTGGTCGATGCGATACCGCTTTTGATAGGATTCTCAGCCAATGCCGCTTTCCTCTGCAGCTTCATAGCCTCGTCGACTTGCCCATTCTGGTACAACGTGTAAATCCGGGATGCAGTCTTCGGGAACACATTTGCAAACGCTGCAATGCATCCTGCGCTACCTGCGACAAGCCCCCCGACGAGAAAGTCTGACTGGCCGCCGAAGGTTGCAAACTCCTCTGGCGCAAAAGTAGCGGACAACCGGGTGATCTTCCCCACAGACCCACAGGTGAGCTTGACGCCGACCACATTAGACTGGGCTTGGGGATGCCTCGCTGCTGACTCGTGAACAATCGTGGTGATTGTTTCCGAATCCAAGTCGACCCCATTGCACACCCCCGGGAAGTTGTAAATGACTACCGGCAAGGGTGACTTAGCTGCCACTTCCGAAAAGAAGCGTTTCACCACGTCCATGGTGGTGGCTTTGCCAAAATAGGCGGGCGGAAGCACCAAGACATAGTTCGCGCCCGCCGTGGCAGCGTCTTGGATGAGCTCTAGGGTCTGTTTGGTCGAGTGTGCACCGACGCCAGCCATGAGAGGGAAGCCAGGGCCCACGGCTGCTCGCGCCGTCGAGATCAGCTGCGATCGTTCCTCCCGCGTTAGGAGGAAAGCTTCGGAGTTGGTGCCCATCAGGACCAGCCCTGCGGGGCCCGATTGCGCGAGATAGTGAAAATACTGTGACTGGGCTGAGAGATCTAGGGTATCTGTGTCCTGATGGAAGAAGGTCACGGCCGGACACCAGACCCCCGCCGGTGGGATGTGTGGGTGAGGCGATACAGTTGAGTGTGATGCCATGATGTTTTGATTTTCAAGCTTGTCCGTCGGATTCGGGAGGAGTCGATGGTTCTATATGGGTGTTGCCCCTCCGTCGATGCCGTTTATCTGGTTCTGTCGGATGCCCACCCCGACAATGCTCGGAAGTACCTCACCCGCATCGTCAAGGAGCCAAAGGTATCGGAAGCCTGCCCCGATGTTTGGCTTCGGCGGTCTACCCGAGACCTGATGCGCGACTGTTGGAGAAAATGACTCGGATATCCCACCGACATGGTTTGCGTCCAACCCTCTGCATGAACGATCACCACACGGAGTCCTCTGAGGTACTTTCGCTGCTATCGCAGGGCGGAATCGGAGTGCGGCTGACAATGAGTCATCGTGGGTTTGTCTACCACCACGAACTTCTCGGATATTTTGGTCAGTTCCCATGTCGCATGCCATGTCGGCTCCTCAGTGTTGGATTTCATCTGCCGTCGCCGAAGAGAGCGAGTATGTGGAGGTCACCCACCTCCGTCGCCAGGCTGATGTGTGCCGCCAATTGTTCCCCCAGTTCGACATCCTGACGGAACAACGGGCCAGAGCAGGGACAGTCATCCGAACCCTGCCCGAATTTCAGGGGAAGATGAATCGGGTCGCGGCATTTGGAACGACAGGGCCCGTGGACAACGTGGATGTGCGCGACCTGGAATCAACCTACGCCGCCATCGGGCTGCGTCCGGAAATTCACCTCGGACCGGGGGCGCATCCTTCGGCGCTATCGTGCTTGCGAGCTGAGGGATATACCGCACAAGGCATCCTGAACACGTATGTGTGCTCGCTCAAGAACCATAAGATTCCTGTCGCGCGCCCAGGCGCCACCGCTGCCGGGCCGGTCATCCAGCAGGTCAGCGCGCAGGACAGTAGTGAGCGATTTATCCAGGCGTCGATCGCTGGGTTTGCGGACGGAGGCCGGTCGCCCTCCTTACTGCGCGTCCTGGCGCAGATAGCGACCCTCCGAGAGGACACCCGATTGTTTCTCGCGACGATCGATGGAGAGATTGCGGGCTCCGCAGCCTTGGCGGTGGTTGACACCCCAACTGGGAGCGTGGGCCACTTGTACCTGGACAGCACGCTGCCATCCTATCGCGGTCGGGGCGTGCAGGCGGGCCTCATCCAGGCGCGGCTGGCTGCCGCTCAACGGCTCCGATTAAAGCTGGTGACCACGATAAATCGACCAGGAACGGGCAGTGCCCGGAACTCCGAGCGCGCTGGGCTGCAGCTCGCCTACACCACTGCAATTTTTGTTCCAGAAGGTCGTTAGTCCGGTTCGCAGCAGAGTTTATGACCATCGATCCATGCCCGTTTGGGGAAGTGGTGGCGTTTTGGTGGCTGAAACGGGCAATGCGAAGGAAGGAAAGGAAGGAAAATCACGTGACGAGGCAGGTTGCTTATCTCGGGCTGGCCGGAAGTGATTGGCTCCGGTCGCTCGAGTGAATGATGCGGCTCGGTTTGTCTTTTTGGTGGCTGCGCTTCTCCCGTCCTTCTTCGATCTCCCACCATCCATCGATATCAATCCCTCTCCTTGATAATTTCCCCCCGTGTCGTCTCTCTTCTCCCCACACTCCCTCTCTCTGGGGTCGTGGGGTACTGCAGCACTGTCTCCAACCTGATCATCCCCAGCCTAGGCCGAACCGGCGCCCCCAAGTCACATTCTTTTACATAACCGCCCGAAACCTTCTTATCGGGGCGCTGCCACCGGGCGTATCAGAGCAATCCTGGTGGATCGAGTGGATCGGACGGGGCTTCCTCGTTGGTTGGAGGATCCCGAGTGGACCAGCGTCGTACTCCACGTGTTGGAGACTCTCTTAGTCACCGAATCCGCTTTTGCGCCGGTCACTGCAGCACAAAGCCGGATCCGATCGTGGCTGCAAATCCTGCCCGAGAGACTCTTTCCCTGGACACTGATACATATACCTCCTACACCCCCCGACCACGCGACTGGACTGTTCGTCCCCCTCGTTCCTCACCTCCCTAATCCTCCCTCATTGCTCATCATGGGCTACTCCGACGAGAATTCCAGCAACAATGGCTACGACTCCAGCAAGGTCGCCGATTCCAGCGCCGACAAGGAGTTCGTGGCTCCTCCACCCTTTGACGCGGATATCGTCGGGGAGATGAGCGAGGCCGAGCGCAACATCTACGACCACGGGGTCCAGAAATTCAGCCGCCTGGGCTGGAAGCGCTTGACCGTCGTGCTCATTGTCGAGGCCATTGCCCTGGGTAGTCTGTCCATCCCTCAGACCTTCGCCAAGCTCGGCATGGTCGCCGGTGTCATCTGCTGCGTGGGCCTCGGCATCGTGGCCATCTACACCAGCTACATCGTCGGCCAGGTCAAGTTGATGTTCCCCCAGGTGGGCACCTACGCCGATGCGGGTACCCTCATGTTCGGCCGCTTCGGCTACGAGTTGATCTTTGCGATGCTGGCGTTGCAGCTGATTTTCCTGACCGGGTCCCACTGCCTGACCGGCACCATTGCCTTCCAGACCATCACCCAAAGCGGCCTGTGTAGCGTGGTGTTTGGCGTGGTGTCCGCCATCATTCTGCTGGCGCTGGCCGTCCCCCCCAGCTTCACCGAAGTCGCCATTCTGGGCTACATTGACTTCATCTCGATTGTGGTCGCCATTGGCATCACCATCATCGGCACCGGCATCGAGGCCACCAACCAACCCGGGGGACTGGGCGCCGTGCCATGGTCGGCGTGGCCCGCGCCCGACACCACCTTCAAGGATGCGTTCATCGCCGTCTCCAACATCATCTTCGCCTACAGCTTTGCCATGTGCCAGTTTGCGTTCATGGACGAAATGCACACCCCGGCGGACTTTGTCAAGTCCATCTGGGCCCTGGGCCTCACGGAGATGGTCATCTACACCGTCACTGGGGCCACCATCTACGCCTTTGTCGGCCCGAGCGTCCAGAGCCCTGCGCTGCTCTCAGCCGGAATGACGCTGAGTCGCGTGGCCTTTGGGGTGGCCCTCCCTGTCATTTTCATCAGTGGGTCGATCAACACCGTGGTGTTCGGTCGCATGGTTCATGGCCGGATTTTCAAAAACTCGACCATCCGTTTTATCAACACCAAGATGGGCTGGATCACCTGGTTGGCCGTCATCACCGGGGGGACCATCATCGCGTTTGTGATTGCCGAAGTCATTCCCTTCTTCTCGGATTTGCTGTCGATTTCCTCCGCCCTCTTCATCTCCGGCTTCACCTTCTATTTCCCCTCCCTGATGTGGTTCATGCTTATCCGGAAGGGAAGTTGGACCTCGCCTCACAACCTGCTTCTGGCGGCCGCCAATGGGCTGATTCTTGCCATTGGCCTGGTGACCCTGGGCGCCGGAACGTACTCGAGCATCGCTGATATTGTATGTTTGGAACACGTCGCATGTGTGCGAAAGAAGAGATTCGCTAACCTGATTGTTCGTAGATCTCCGAATACCACAATGGCACCGTCCACGGGGTCTTCACCTGCGGCGCACCGGAGTGAACAGTTCGTTGCCTGCAACCTCCTCGAGCGCCTCCTCGACTCTACCTCGACGCTCTGATTTGCTAGGATTCAATTCCCACGATGCTTACATAGCTGGTCCTTGTCACTTGCTTCTTAGTTCTCGACGGTTGAAAAGGCCCGATGTTAGACCATTAGATGGAATAGACGGCTACTGAAGATTTTCATAGAAGACCGTTCACCCGCGATCGATTTTAGCTAGAGCGGTGTTTGTATATATAGCTCCTAGGGTTCATGTATTATGGCTGTTTTCAGAATTCCCGCTACAACAGTTGATAAGCTTAACCGATCTTTCCGGATGGACGGCGGACTAGGTTCTGTTGATCTCATGGTTGCGGAGAAGATAAGAGATAGTAGCAGCAATCCCGTTTAATGCTATCCCACCTTGCGCGGGATGATTACAACGAGGGGGATCGACAGCGCGGGCTTGACCCGCCCGCCGTATGGGCTGCTAGAAATAAAATCAGCGAGGTCCAAACATCAAATTCCTGTCTGATTCACTGATCGCTCTCGTCGAAATGGCTGGATTAGAGTGTATTGACGGCGGCAAGAAGTGGTATTCATGCCCGGAGCCCATGGTTCTGGGCGAGGCGCCCATTTATCGTGCTAGCGATTCAACCCTCCACTGGGTGGACTGTTTGTCTGAACCTCCCCGACTCTACATACTCCCGATCAACGACGCCGGGGACGCAATCGGGGAAGCCCGTGTGCTTGAGCTGGAAGACAGCGTCACTGTAGCTTTCTTCCGGAAGAATAAGCCTGGCTATATTGCGGCCTATTACCAAGGAGTCTGCTTTATCGACGAAGAATCCGGCAAGCTGGACGTGGTGAAGGAAATAATCCCCACCGACCAACGCGATGAGTTGCGCTTCAATGATGGGGGGATCGATGCCAAAGGACGGTTTTGGCTGGCGGAAATCGATAAGAAGGCAATGGCCTACGGACCAAACAGTCTTCCGGCCAGCTACGGCACTCCGCGAGGTCGGCTATGGCGATATGATCCAGATGGCAGTCTTCATTTGATGATCGATCAAGGAATTGTCTGCGGGAATGGGTTGGGCTGGAGTCCGGACAATAAAACCAGTGAGATTTCCCCCTGCCTGCCCCTTTGGGCGAATAGCGCTCACTACGTCATCCAGTGTATTTCCACGATTCTGTGGCCATGGTAGTATGGGCTTATGATTTCGATCTGGAGTCCGGTGGCATCTCCAACAGGCGACTGTTGATTGATCGCCGCACATCGTTTGGCGAGCCAGATGGAATGGTTGTCGAGTACGTAATTGCCCTTGCCGTTGGATCCAGAGCCATGCTAACAATAATTAAAGCACCGATGGAAATTTGTGGATTGCTATGTTTGACTCTAACCGGGTCATGGTATTTAACCCGGAGGGCCGACACCTCAAAGACATCATTTTCTCGGCTCGTAACCCAGCGTGCACTACTTGGGGCGGCAAGAACTTTGATATTATATATGTGGCAAGTGGGAAGGATCGTCGCCCTAATGCGAGGGCAGACGACGAAGGAGGCCATATGTTCCGATATAAGCCCACTGATGCCCGAGGGCAGCCGAAGCATGAATTCGCCGGATAATTTGCTTCGCAGTAGAAAAATAAACATTGAAAGCATTTATACCTGGGTTTATTTATTCATTTAAACTTAGAGTATACGAGTGAGGGTTTCCGACTTGTAATTATCCTTCTCGTTAGCGCCCCTGATCTTTTTGGAGGTGGGTGAAGCTGGACCGCAAGATATACGAAGTTATTTGAAGAGAATGAGTCCTAGGCGCAAACAACGATGTTTCGTCTTCAAAATATCCATCCTCCCCTGCTATAAGGTGTGTTTTGCTATAAACTAATCGAAATTGGGCATGTAACTACTCAGTATCCGGATTCACTTCTTTTATCCCCTCCTCGGCAGACTCCCCCTTCTCCAGTGACAATGTGTCCTCAACCCGTTTGTATATCAATACCAACACCAAACCCAGGGAGCCAGAGAGTAGTCCCCAGTAGCTGCCAAACATTGCCTGATAGCTTGTTTCTCTGACGTCCAGGTTAAAGACGATAGCAGCGCCCATGGCGCCGAAAACTTTGTAGAATGCTGAGTAGATGGACAACACCAGGGGGTCATTCGATAGAGCCCCCATGATCCACCATGCAAATGTCTGCCAAGCACCATCTACTGCACCGTAGAAGGTGTACAGGGCAATATAGCCCGCGGCTTGGGAATCTTCCACATCCAGGAGATGCGAGAGAGGGTGGCCACGCTGGGAGCGGCGGGCTGGGAAGACGCCTCCGATAAAGACTGCGTTGATCAAGAGAAAAAGAAAGATCCAGCCAATGAAAGCACGTCGACGTCGACCACCGAGTCGCTTGAAATCCAACAACAGTCCGGAAATGACTGCCATCGCAAACTGGCCAAAATCAAACCACAGACTGCCGAAGGCACGAGTCCGTAGGTCGAAGAAATAGCCATTGAAGTCATTGCTCTGGTAGGGAATGTACCACAATCCAGCGAAACTGTAAGGAAAGAATAGGATGATCCACGGCTCTCGCCTAACAGCCAGAGCCACATTCTTCAGCTCCTGCACAAACGTCGTCTGATGTGGCACGACCACGCGTGAGCCATCTGAACGGATCACCTTGGCCGGATTGGAGACGCCGCAGGCGACAACGCTGCCCATAATCATCAAGATAAACAGCGCAATATACGTACTATCGTTGACACTTCCAGCCGTCGTTACTCCCCAGTTTTCCACCGTGGGAATGATAGCCCCGATGACTGTACCGAAAAAAGATAGGCCATAGAAGATGCCCACGTATTTGCCCTTATCTTTCTCGAGAGGAAGCGACATGATCATGGATCCTTCGGCGGTCCTGGATGAAGGCGCGCAGAGTTGGAGTCAGAGGACCCCACTGTGTCTGTTGAAAACGAGGAGCGTACTTACCAAAGGAACGCAGCAGCAATCCCGCACATTGCTCCTCCAAAGTACACAAATGCCTCATTTCCGTTGTGGTTGTAACTCCAGTATGAGGCCGACAGCAACGAAAATCCAATGCCCCCTGTCGCAAGGGTGACTTTGGGGCCCAGGAAGTTGCACACTGAGCCCGAAACAAGGGAAAAGGCACAGAATAGACTGTAAAGAATTGTATTGGCATTGTTGCTGGTCGTGGGATTGACTTGGCCACCGCCTCCAAGGGCAGAGAGAACGTTAAACATGCCAACCACGAGAAGATGCACACACGCAATGATCAAGCACTGCGCAATGGGGGACCGATATGCAGGGAGCGTCACAAGTCCCGCAATACGGTATCCCCTTGGTGGAGGATGGAACTCCTCCATGTCAGCGATCCCGGTGTCAGGGGAGGCCGTGGTGCCATTCACATTGGTTGGATTAGTGTTCTTCTCCAGGTCGCCCATTGTGCAAGATTGTAGGGGTAACAATAAAGAGAGAAATCACCCAAGTGATGCCAAAGGAGCAGACAGTTACTCCATGGTGATCGGGGGCTCTTATCTACCTTCTGCCAGTGGCAACTCCGGGATGGGAATGTCGCATGCACCTCCAGCTTTCCCCAGATAAGTGGAGAAGACTGGCCGATTATCAGGCGTTGCGCGGGATGGTTTATCTGATTTGCGTGGGATGCGTGGGCACGTCGCCCGTCCCACCGACGACTCGCCGTTGATCCATTTTAAATATCGGACATCAAGGCTGCCTCCCTCAGCAGCCACAGAAACAATCTAGCCATGGATGTCCGCCAGCTCTCTTTCACGTTCAAAGATGAGGGGTCCTTGGATGACAGTCTGCGTCCCCTCAAGATCGCCTTCCTCGGAACTCGACATCCCCATGTCATGTATCGGTTCACCGTCCTGGAGCAAATGGGTGGATTCGAATTCTCTGGATTTTATGAGGAGGATGCGGGGATCGCCGCAGAACTGGCTAAACGGCTCCCCCGTCTGACCCGCTTCGATACCCCAGAAGCGCTACTTGACACCAATCCCGACGTGGTGATGATACATGCCCTGGACCCTGATGTTCCTCGCTGGGCTCGCTTTGCCATCAATCATCCTGCCGAATTCAAGGGCCTCTTCTTGGAGAAGCCTGGGGCGGCGCTTCCGGAAGATTTCTATCAGCTGGCCGAGGAGATTGAAAGGAAACGTCCCGGTCTGGCCGTTGAGCTCGGATATGAGCTCCATTATTCTGAATCCCTCGCCTTTGCACGCAAGGTGATTCATGACGGCGTGTTGGGCGATATCACCACAGCCCGATTCCATGGGGGGTGCCCGTCGGGCGCTGGGATGGACCTGTGGCAAGCTATTCCTGAGGACCTGGGGGGTATCATGCAAACAGAGGGCTGTCACACACTCGAGAATGTGCTGGACCTGTTTGGTGCACCCGACCGTGTCGTTTCCTCGATTCGAAAACTACCGCAGCGACCCCCTCACCCGGTAGTGGGCTGGATCCCGGACCTCTTCACTGGAACGGTACACAAGGGCGAGTTTGGCGTGGGAACATTGCTTTATGAAGATGTCTGTTCGGGCATCATGGAGTACTCAGACAAGACAATTGTGCTAGACATGACAGCCTGGGAGCCCACGCAATGGTGCAATGAATGGGCTATCGATATCTACGGCACCAACGGTTCACTCCATGTGATCCCGGACTATCCTGTGGCGACGCTGTACCTGCGCGAATCACGGGGAGACTTTGCCGCAGGACCGAGTAAATTATCAACAGAAAAGCCTCATGGAACATCAAACATTCCAAGCTGCTATCGCAAGCAGCTTGAGTCTTTGTTTGCTCGGGTCCGCGATAACAAGGTGCCTGGGCTTGGCTGCTGCGATCTTCAGACCAATGTGAAGATTCTCAAGGTGATTGATGCTTTTTACAAGTCTGCTACATCGAGACAGTGGAAGGATGTGTAGCAAACACTGCAGGAAGGAAAAGGACTTGTTGCCCACTGCTCCAGAACACAGGTTTCCAGACCTAGAGTATTCCAATTTGCTCACAGGACTTACGTCTATGTGCGGTGTAACTCAGTCCAAACACGTAATTGAATGGATACCCGGTAGATGTATATAGATTCAGTAGTCCCCAAGAGGGCAACCGTCAAACATCATATTGAGTGTTCAACTGCCTCCCATCGGACTCCGTCCCTGGTACGCTTGGTTCTGATGGATGGCGTATTTTTGATAAGCCAAGACTTTCGATTTGGGCCCTAGATACTGGATGCGTGCCAGATCCTGTTGACTACAGAACACTAGCGTAGCGATCGGCATGGAGTTGATATCCATATGTCGGGAGAATGAGAGCACCCCGGCCCCTGCGCGTGATGGATGGCTGAGAATGAGTAAACAGAGGCCTCTATTCCGATTGGTTTCAATCAGACACTCGTCCAATCATTGTTTCAGCCAGATACGATAACCACGAGAGGAGGAGACGCAGACCTCAACCACCTAGAAAATCATTGCACAATAATTTCCCCTTTATATGCCAATATTTTGCGCCAGAAATGAAGGACGGTAGCTATTGAGGGGGTATGATAGTAAATACAGGTTAAACATAGCCGCAGACTATGACATTTCAATTAATTTCCCCAAGGTATCGTACGCTTCATGCAGCAATTCCCACCGACAACCCTCTAAACACTCTCGAACGGTTTTTAGAAGTTCACGGGTCTGTTGTGACACATGTACGATGTTTTCAGAATCATGCCGAAGAAGCATGAGCATGCGAACCAAGTATTCTTCGGCACCACAGGAGCCTTGTCCGTCGGACACAGGAGCTCGTTTCCCAGCCATGAATCCATACGCCCACAGAATAAGGGCAGCGTGGTATAGAGACCAGGGACGAAGTGAAAGATTGTCGTGAGCAGCTCGGTACACCTTACCCGTAAAAAGGACCTCCTGGATAAGGAGGAGACAGTGGTAGATAGCTCTCTTTGACTCTGGCTTTTCACTCCAGGCACACACCCGAGAGGTTGCTCCTGTCAGATCAGCCTCAGAGAGAAGATTTCCCAGAAGAGACGGAGCCCCAGCCAGGATATGCATATCCGTAATTTCGGTATAAATGGCGACATATGCCATCCGATGAAGTGGTTTGGATGCTTCCAGTGCCAATGACGAGCTTCGTGAGACCAGGCAAAATGACCATGTGTCCATAGCCTTCTCTAGAGTCTCTTTCCAACTATCGACAGGGCCCAACCGGGGGGAACCACCAACTGGAATGCCACCCACACCCAGAGTGGCAGACTCCCTGGCTTTTAAATGGGCGGTAACGCTGAAAAGTCCATGAAGGAGAATCAGACGGGCATATGCATCGCAGTGCGGCGGGATTGGAGTGCGAGCCAGAAGCTTCTTCAACACAGGCAAGAAGCCTGGTGGTTCTGGAAGTCTTCTCATCATTCGTTCCCAGTCTTGAGCGTTATTACACTCCCACACGTAGTCGGGACACGGTAAAGGAAGGCGTACATCCTGGACTGAGAGGACGCAAGTATGACCAAACATAAAGCTATGCTGTGCATCCATGACAAAGCCGAAAAATGCCGTGCGGTTCGATGACTGAATGTCAATCCAATGTCGCCAAGACTGCTCCAGGTCTGAAGACCCTTGATGGTCTGAGGCGTATGAGACGCCTCGTTTCATAAGCTGCATAAAGCACATTATGAGCCCATTGAACCATCTGCATTGCTTGACAGAGCGAGAATGAAGAAATACGTACAGTTATTATAGCTCCGTGAAATATGTGTGCCAATTGATGATGCTTTCTAGTAGAAAACATTTTCTCTTGTGCTTGGATGAGCAGGAGCGTTTGAACGCACCATAGTGCAGCAGGCGGCTCAAAATCCGGGGTCTTACGGCAAATTAGCTGTGATGTACAAGGTGCCAAGCCAACACACACAGAGCGGGGGTTCTTACATTGAAGATAATATACCGCAAGGAGTCATGAATCTTGACTGCTCCTTCAAAGTGAGCAGGTTCACTCGACAAAGTAGATCCCAGTGTCACAATGGCAGTCATGAGAAGAGGTGGAGCCGTAGTAGGATCAAGAGTCGATTTGTGTAGGATAGGAAAATGGGGATGGTAGTTCTCGAAGTACAGATCATAGAAGTGGGAGAGATTGGATGGAGAGAAAAAAGACGAGGTGATGAGTTCATGAGGAAGGGTACTAAGGGCATCAAATAATCGATCCTGGACAATTACCCAGGGCGCAAAAGAATATGGCGAGGCCGGGGCTGGCAGGCGAATATTTTGCGACTGCATGGGGAAGGAAGGGGGCGACATCTCCGTGGTTGAAGCACTATGGCCCGGCGAGATAATATCGGTCAACCCGCCATCAGCAGGAGCACTGAAGTCCGTTGGAACATTGTCGAAAAGCCATTCGAAGTCCAGCAATGGATCCGAGCCAGTAAAAGAGGGGTCCATAAATAGAGAAGTCACCGTTCCATCGGGAACG
This sequence comes from Penicillium riverlandense, assembly GCF_028828495.1. NCBI lineage: Eukaryota > Fungi > Ascomycota > Eurotiomycetes > Eurotiales > Aspergillaceae > Penicillium > Penicillium riverlandense. The sequence continues at coordinate 81,132 of NW_026643197.1, read as the reverse complement.
ACGGTGTCCATCATGTTGGGAGGATCCCCCGGTGGGCTGTTCATTGTGGAGGCTGTCGGTATTCCAGAAAACTGCTCCGGTTCAGCAGTTGAGTGTGATGCTGGTTCAATGCTGCGGCGTTGAGTATCTGGATCCGAGGTTTGCCGTGAAGGCGCTGAAGAGACGATGCCGCCAGAATTCCGAAACCACATGCCTCTCTCGTGGCGCTTTTCATGTCGGCGCAGTAAATCCTTCCGGACAAATCTTTTAGGGCACGAAGAACATTGATATATTTGCTTGGGGGAGTCTGCGGACTGGTCAATCTCGTTCTGTCCGGATGTCACAAGCCCTCCAATGAGCACGTACGGTTCAGCCGATGTCTCGACAGATGTTCTGGTCGCTGGAAGCATTTTCCACAGCCGGGCTCGGGACATGCATAGTCACTGGGCATCGGGTCGTTTGGTTGGTTCTGTTCCGTTTTGAAGAAACGCGGGAGGGAAAAGAAGACGATGTGCGGAGATTGTCCGCGGCTTATCCTATTGCGATAAGCGGCCGATAAGAGTTCGTTATCCACGGCGCACGAGGAGTTATTATGGGTTCGATGCTTTTTTGACTTGGGCAGGCCGTATAACGATACTTCCACCAACACCTATGCTGATATTTTGAAGTTTACCCTCATGTATCTCAAGAAGCCACATGTGAGATTGCTTCCAGACATATAGTGTACGCTTGACCTTGGATGAGGTAACTTTCAAAGGCAATAGGTGGTGCAGGACGTTAGAATGGAAACGAGGTAAGTAATCCGAGGTCTATACTTGGCGTGAATTGTCCCTTCTGATGGGGTTTAATAGAACTGAGAGATGGGTAGGGTCTTCTGTATGAAGTGATTCCGTGCAAAACAGCTGTTGTAAGGGTTCCCAGTTGATCACCCAATGAAAATCAAACTGCTATTTTGCGCCATCTCACTGAATGATCGCAGGGGTCAAATTTAACCACCTTTAGGTACATTACTTCATCACTTCACCCCAAGGATGAATACCTCTGAAAATATTTCCAATGCGCCATTTCACCTCAAAAGCTGTGGTAAAGTTTGACCTTTTTTAAGACGTATCTTTGCCGCATTTCACCACCAAATGCCAATCAAAGTGATTGAATTGAGTCGTCAAGTTACTCCGGAACGTCATTCCACCACCCCAGGATTGGTCAGATCCGTTCAATTTGATCAGCCTTCAAGCATGTGGAAAGATGTTGATTATGAAACACCTTTAGAAGCAACGATGATAAAGTGAACGCACTACTTTCTAATTATCATGAATAGTAAATTGCGTCAAACACTATTTATAAGTCACTCAGGAGATAGGACTGGGCTTTTGTGATGTAGCTAGGTATGAATGGTGAGTCTGTATTCCAAACACATATTCCACGAGCCATTTGAAGAAGCTTGAATATGTTCCATACTTGGGACCGTGTAGGTCCTGACAAAACGTAATTTGACCTTCTGGATTGAATGTAATCATATCGAGCTATAGATTTTTTTTTGTCAGTTTAAATTTCGTTGTCCTAGTGCAGAAGCCACCTACGCTGTCGGCCGATCCAAACGGGGTGTTTTTCCTGCTGTAAACCCAGGTTTGCCCGCCCTTAGACCCGTCGTCGAACAATTCTGCAACCACACGCTTCACCTCAATACTTGCATGCCCTTTGGCAAGCTTCAACCTGTCTCCTAGCTTGGTCAAAAAGGCATCGCGACCTCCCTCAGAGGGAGGGAGCTCGGCATGCTGTACTGCGAACTCCCTGGCGAGAAGGTTGACGATTTTTGCTGAGGTCGTGTCATGTTCGTTGCCGATCAGATTCACAAAGTCGAGACTCTTTTGCTTGAGGATTGCGATATCAAGAGTGGCAGCCATGGCGAACGGTCAAAAGACTTTTTCAGCAAGGAGTTAGAAATCCTGTAGGAATGTTCAACCTAAAACCATCAGAAAAGCTTTCTTAGTCATTTGCAACGCAGATGGATGTAAAGGGCCGTGGTAGCGCGACAAATATGGAAAATTTCTTAAACTCACTGTACCGACGTTGACAGTTATTTACTAGAATTGCAGTAACCCGCTCTTCGGTAAATAGCTTTCCAATGTCTTGGGGGAAGTAAAAAGATTTTCCGTTGTTTAAATACCAGCGGACAGGTGCAATAACCTACCTGACGACTAGCGTAGCCTAATCTGCGTTCAGGATTTATGAACCGCTTTAAATCTGGCGATTCAACCTAAATTGCCAATGCGCTCCTGGAGAGTCTACAGACCAGACCAGCACGCCTTGGAGAATCTAGGTCACTGATAGCCACTTCGACAAAGAGGCTCAGGGTCTCACATAGTAATTCCGCTTGAAATAGCCTAACCTATCTTTGTTGAGCACCTTTTACTTGATTATTGCACGGGAGCGGCTAACGATTCCAACTTACGACTTTATCGCTTCACGCGGCGCTCGGATATTGTGTTAACTTACTAGTAGCGTTTTGATTGGTCAGAAAGATATAAGCCATGGGTAAGCCACGGGCGGAAGTCGGCCGAATATGGAATCCCGGCGGTCGCGGTCTTGGAGTAACTGTGGCACCCGTGTAATAATGCCGAAGGCGGTGTTGGCATATTGTAGGAGCGGGTGATCTAGGCTCCGACAAATATTATAACCTCCTAATCTTCCGCCCACCTATTGTGGGCCATAATTTTGACGAACTATTAGGAGAGAAAATGCATCTCTTCATTCTAGGAGCGACGGGGCGAACGGGTGTCTATGGGTATAAGTATGCACTAGAACGAGGTAGATTTATTTCCATAAAATTGGCAGATACAGTTGCTAATGTCGCTCTAGGTTTCTCAGTCACCATTCTTGCCCGCAATACCCAAGGAATAGAGCCACATGCTAGACTCACCATCGTCGAGGGCTCTTGTCTGTCCAACGAGGATATGCAACGTGCTTTCAAAGCTGCTGGTGTCACCGTTGATGCGGTTCTCGTATTTCTCAGTGCCCAGCGTGTTGGTCAAAACCCCTGGGGAAAATTCATTGGGCCACCCCGCCTGATTGCAGACTCAACCAGCAATGCTGCTCGAGCTCTGCGCGCACAGAAGCAGCAGCTAGATGGACGCAAGCCACGCTTGGTTGTGATGAACGCCCTTGGCGCTGGCGAAAGCTACTCCGTCACCCCTTACCTTATTCGTTTCATGATAAACTATAGCAACGTGTCCAAATCCTATGTGGATCATAATGCGGTTTACAATGAGATCGAGGCAAACTGTGGAGATGAAGTGCTATGGACACTTCCATTACCGGTGGGGCTCAAAGAAAGTGGTCAGAAACTCGTGAAAACCTTCGACAGCACTGAGCCAGGAGCTGGTTTATTCATCACTCGTGAAAGCTGTGCGAGATGGATGGTAGATGTGGCGTCAGGGAAGGAAGGAGATAAATTCGACAACAAAAAGGTCATTGTATCAAATTAAGGTGTATTCGAATTTCACTCCCGCTGCTAATTCGTTAGAATCGATTAAGAACTCTTAATCTCTCAGCATGCCCTTTATCTATGCATAGAGAGTATAAGACAGCCTATAGACTCCTGATCTATATATTTCGTTACTACTTTTGTATGGTGCCACGGTTTTCGTCAACCCTGACTATGTATACTTCTCGCTCTTCTTGAAGCCTTTCAAGAATCACTAAGGCAGCCAGCAATGAAACACATCAGAGGTGAACGCCATTCCAATCGGTGGTTCGACCATCAACGACATTTTTGTATGGATCGGGGCTCTCTTATCTGACTTCCTACGAACATGCTGGACACTCGGCGTGCTTCAGGCGGTCATCGGAATCATTCCATGGATCATGATGAGCGCCTGGACATCGCACTCCGATTCAGTGGGCCTTTCAGCTGCCTACGCATCTTACTTGATCTCGTTTACCAACCTCGGTACAGCACCCACTCATTTTCGCCGGAGTGCCCGATATTTTTCCGCAAGTCCTCAAAGCCCGCTCACTCGTCGTCGATGTCTTAGTAGCTGGATACTGCGTCATCTCCGCGTGAGGATTGTTGTGATGGCCAGGAAGTGGGTCGAAAGGAAAGTCTGTTTGGTGCGCCACAGGAACAAGTTAGATGTGCAGGGCCATCTGATCCCGATCACAAGACGTTTCAGTCGCCCAGTGGTCGAGATGTGGAGCACTGAGCGGAGAATATATGAAGCTTTAAATTTAAGAATGAAAGGTTTGGTAATAAAAGAGATGATTGGCAAGTCCCCGAGATCTATTTTAGGAATATGTGAAGTTTAGGAGCAAGAATAGTCTATTCATTATTCTAACGAGGCATACCCAGCCACTAGATCTAGGGTATTAGATAGGCTCATCACGAGGCTCGACCAGAATCTCATTCACAGAGACATAGTCTGGTTGGCAAAGAGCATGAACAATCGAGTTCGCCACATCAGAAGGCTCAAGGATCTTGGCACCCGAGGGCTCGCCAAACTTTTTGACGGCCTCCGTATCCGTCGACATATTCAACAACGGAGTCGCCGTATTACCGGGCTGAATGGCAGTCACGCGCAAGCCGGCACCGGCGGTTTCGAGACGCAATGCCTGAAGCGTCGCCTCGACGAAGAACTTACTGGCTGAGTAGACACCGAGCCCAGGGAAGACTTTGCGTCCGGCGTCGGAGGAGATGGCCACTACGTGGCCGCGTCCACGTTCAAGCATGCCTGGCACGGTGGTCCCGAGGGCATTAAGGAGACCCTTACAGTTGACGTCGATGGTGCGTTCCCACTCGTCGAAGTTGGTGTTCTTCATCATTTCGAAGTACATCACACCCGCGCATGACACAAGGATATCTACCGGACCGAGCTCTTCGCTGGCTGCCCTGACGAGTTCTTCTGTCTGTGTCTTGCTAGTGACATCGGTGGATCGGACGACGCACTTGACACCATGGACATCGACCTGGCGCTTAACAGATTTCAAAGCATCTAGGCGACGAGCACCAAGGGCAACGGCACAACCTGCCTTTGCCAGTGCAGCAGCGACGGCTGCACCAATGCCCGAAGAGGCACCAGTCACGACGGCGACCTTTCCACTGAGGGGCCCTCGGACGGTGGGTTTAGGAGCCAGAGCTTGTTGGCGTGTAGGTGCTCGGTGAAGCCATCCTCGAGCAAACCAGTGTCGAGCGTATGTCTCGAGCAGCAGGGCGTCAACCTTGGGGCGCTCAACCGCCGATCGGAAAGGTCTAGTCAGGGAGTTGTCAAGAATAACAATTCCCCGCAAGAACTCCACAGTTGGCATGCCACTGCGAAGAATGTCGACGGTGAACGAACCATCTCCACCCTTGGCCAAACCACGCCTCTCAGTCCACAGAGCCACCCACTCCTCCCACGGGAGGGGCTTGGTAGGATATCCAAGAGTGTTTAGGTCTTCAAAGACAGACCGAATACTAACCGGATCCGGATCCCCCAGGTGGAATATTGTTTGGTCTCTCTGGGTCTGCGTGGCGAGGTGAACGATACTCTTGCTCACAAAGTCGACGGGAGTCATCTCTGCCCTCCAGCCTTCGACATCTGGCGCATAGCCAAGTCTGATTGACTCGACGATCAACGCGGTCAACAAATCCCATGCGTTGGCTGAGCCGGTGAGACTGTGACCACTAATGGTGCCGCAACGGTGGATCTTCACTGGCAAGCCGCGCTCACCAGCCTTGAGGACGAGCTGCTCAGCAACCCACTTGGTTTGACCGTAGCCATCCAGTAGCTTTGTTGGGACGTCCTCGACATCAAGGGTGGTGCTCTCGGACCAACCCTTCTCTCCAGAAGGAGGCAAGACACCGTTCGTGGAAACGTATTGAACGGTCGCACCGCCCCTAGATGCAAGGCGAAGAACCTCTCGAGTTCCGCCGACGTTGGCAGCGCGCAACGCCGCGTAGGGGTATACAAGGTTGACGGTGGCTGCTGCATGGACGATGACTTGGACTCGACCGGCAAGATCATCGTATGCTTCAGGCGCCAAACCAAAGTGAGGTCTTGACAGATTGCCGGGAAGGACCTCAACACGCTCCATGACTGAGTCACGCCAGAGGCCGAGATCGAGAAGGTTGCGGCGAATACGAGCGACACCTCCAGCCTGGTCATCATCCTCGGGGTCTTTGAACCGGACCATGCAGATGATCTTCGCCGAGGTATTTTCCAGCAAGTCATTGAGCAAGAAAGCACCTAGGAAACCCGTCACACCGGTCAACAACACGGTATCAGCCGTGGCGATAGACTTGAGTGTGGCACCTGAAGCAGGCTTGATCTCGTCATCAAGAGTGGCATCGGCGAGCAAAACGGCGGGAAGATCCGCTTGCACCGCGGCAGTGTGGCCATCTCGGATGGCACGCACAGTGTCCAGCTGGCCGGAGAGCGTCACATTGTCTGCGAGTCGTGGAATTGAAACACGGAAACCGAACTGACGAGACAATCGGCCAGCGAGATCTGCCAGCGACAAAGAGTGTCCGCCAAGGTCGAAGAAATTATCCTCAGGCTTCAAGTTAGACTTCGTAGTCTTCAGGACATTAGCCCAAATGGCCGCAATATCGTCAATACTAATTGGGTCCTTCTTCGCCACACGCTCAGCGCTGTTGGGGCTAGGGGTACGCGGCGGAGTAAGACTTTTGAGATCGACCTTGCCAGAGACCTCGTGGGTGGGCAAATCCGTCATCACAACCCACAGAGATGGAATCATGTAATGGGCGAGATGGGGCTCGAGAATGCGACGGGAGGACGGGCTGTGCCCGGACTCGTCGACCTCAACTACAGGGCGAGAGTCAGAGGCATCCTTCTCGGCGGCCACGACGTAAGCGCACAATTGACAATCGAGGCCGTCGCCATGAGCAGTGACGGCACATTGGCTGACAGCTAAGTGCTGGCAGATTTCACTTTCCACCTTGGCAGGGACAACTGAGTATCCACGGATCTTGATCATTGCACCGACTCGGCCAGTAATTTCGAGATGCCCGGTCGGCAGCTTGCGTGCCAAATCCCCGGTTCTGTATATAAGACCACCGGGCTTGGTATCAAACCTGTTCGGAATAAAGGCCTTGGCAGTCGTTTCTGGGAGATTGAGGTATCCCCGAGCCAGTAAGTCTCCCCCGACAAACAGCTCACCCGCAGTACCCGCTTCCACTTCCTCTTCATTCTCGTCGAGAATGTACGTCGGAACGAGAGGTGGACCAACGGCACAGTAATGAGAATCCGTGTCGATCAGGTCACGGATATCGCCGCATGCGATCTCGTGAGTCTCGCATGCACTGTAGCAGTTGAGGAAGCGGGTATTGGGCAAAGTTCCTATTCCTCGACGGGCGAGATCGGTGGTCACAACTTCGCCATTGAGCCAAAGGGTTCGTAGATCAGGCAGACGGGCAGCAATTCGTGGATAGCGTGAGAGAACAGTGGCCAGTAAAGTAGGTGTCATGAGAGTTTCGGTAACCTTCTTGGCTTCGAGCAGGTCGACCAGCGCCGCGGGATCATAGCTTACTTCATCGGGAACGCAAATGACCGTGGCACCTCTCAACAGCGGACGCAGCATCTCCCAAATAAAAAATACATTGCAGGCTACCCGGTCTCCGGGCTGCAAATTTTGTACCGCAAATCGTAGGTCATATGAAAGTACGGGGGCTCTGTGGGGGTTGGCAATGCCCTTGGGCTTGCCGGTTGTGCCGGAGGAGTAGGAGACAAATGCCAGGCGATCTAAGTCATCCTCCGCGGGCAACGGGGGCAGTTCTGTAATATTCTGATCCTCTTCGGGGGTCGATTCGTCCAGGGCAATGGTGGGGTACTCGGCTTTCACCTTGTTGGCCTCAGTAACGTTGGTGATTACGACGGCGGGCTTTGCATCATCCATGACATCAGCGAGCAATCCCGGTGGATATGCAAGCTCCAAGACCAAGAATGCACCTCCTGCTCGAAGAGCCGCCAGGCACGCAATCACGTAGTGCGCGCTACGAGGCAGGAGCACTCCAACCAGCGTGTCTCGGCCAACTCCGCGGAGGCGCAGGCGAGCGGCAAGAGCTTGGACTTCCTTGTCGAGCTCCGCATAGGTGTATGTATCTTTCTCATCCTCCAGGGCAACGGCGTTGGGAGTTGCCAGAACCTGCTTCCTGAACAGCGATGGCAGGTCCAGTCCGGTATCGATTATTGGCATGTTGTCGAGCTCTCTGAACGAGAGAAGGTAACGTCAGACTCGGGAGCTGAATAGCTAGATGAACGGGCCTAGAGCTGTGCGGGTTCGACACGTACAGCTGCAATGGAAGATTTGAACGTGAAATTCTGAGTGATGCTATAACAGCAAGAGATGACGCGATGGGAGAAATGGTAAACAGGAAAATGGTCACCTGCCATATTCCTTGATTCCCATCCCACCATTTTGTTGAGAGCCATATGAGATCAAGCTCTGATGGAGACTAAACATTGAACTAAACTCGACGCGGTCCAGTAAGAGAAACCTTTGGAACCTCATGGAGTCCATCTCTCTTATCAGGGCCAATCGATCCCGCATCCGCCAAGAAGCCACGCATCGATTGCTTCCCCCGGCCCAATCCCTGCTATCCATAGTTCCTGAGTGACGGACACTTCTCTTAGTAAGTGTATGTAGTCATAACTATGACGATACCCCAGGAAATCATCCCTAAACACAGGTTAAAAGTCACTGGGCAAGAGAAGTACAAGCTTGATCTTTCTCCGGTTGTGGATCCGCCCCACTGTCAGTCCATTTGCATGTGAAAATCCACTTTCCCCAACGCTTTCCGTGCTGTTCCTGTTTATTAAATTTATCTATTCTTCCGGCCTTCTAGGTATTTTCTACGTCGCCGATATAGGACAGTGCACGTTGGAGAACCTAAAATCCACGGTGCAGCTCTGCTTAGCTGGCTTTTCTGGCGCCCAGCGCGCTTTATCCTGCGAACGTTCTAGGCTTGTCTCTTTGAGCGATTTCTTCAGATTTCTTCCCTTTCTCCGTTTCCGTGAATTTAGCACCGTACTATGATTCAGAATGCAGGTCAGGTCATCCTGTGTGAACTCTCACCTCACCCCTAGTAGGCCGCCAACATCACATGCTAGAGAGGTCATCTTGTCGATGAAAAGGTTACCAAAGGTGTCACCGCCTATAGCTACTTAGTAGCCTAGAGCTACGGGGGATACGGCTGATGGAAGCCACAGTATTGAGTTTCTGTCGCGCAAACTTGCACAGCTTGCCATCATTCGTGGTTAATTCCGCGCCCAACGACCAGAGTAGGAAGGCCTGTTTTGTGAAGACATTGGCAGTCTCCGGTTTTTCATTCAGGACCTCGATAGTGTCCATAGCATATCGTCGGATGAGGCGCTCGTCAACTTGCGTCAGTTTGGACACGACATTTGGTCAGTACCTCCATCTGCAAGGGCGGGGATAGACCCTCACAGACGATATAGCATGGCGACTCTATTATTGCGGAAGGCCTCGGCGGTAGGGCCCAATAGCCCCTGTCAGACTAGTAAATCGCCCATTGGAGGAGTAGTCGTTGTTCTAAGGCGATCTCTACCTGCAGGTCGCGCTTGGATGTATCGCAGCCTCGGCGGATATAGCGGCCGACTCAGGCAAGAAAGTCAAATAGGTCAGCATAATACCCTGTGACTGGATGATATCTTTGTCTTTTTTTCGGTAAAACATGAGCGGACAAGCTAGTCCTTATTCTTTGTTTGTTTTTTCTGACCCGAGGGTACCGCTAGCAAAGAACAGTACATATACCACGAGACTAGCGCCCTACCACGGAATGGGTCAGTGGAATTTTTTGTTTAGTGAAAACCTACAGTATCAGAGTTATTATAGTCTTGCAAGCAAAAAGCTGCTCCTCGCCGAAATCAGCACTGTTAAATTCCACATACAGAGCCGAGAGACCTAACATGTATGCTGTCAAGGAGTGATGAAGTGGTTTTTTCCGCTGTTACAGCTCCTCTCGGATCCACGCGATCGATTTTCCTCACATGTCTACATACCTTACCATCAATAAGTGACGGCCCCTCGAGTAGCTGGTGGCCACGGGGCTCGTAACAATTTATCTCCCGAGCTGTACATTTCAGGGTCTTACTAGAGATGAATGTTTAATATACCTGACCCGATCTTTTTTGGATGGAAACAAGTAATCGCCAATTCTAGATGACTATCAAATTCCTCGACCGCCGTCAACTTCCAAGGTGGTTCCTGTCACAAACGGACTTTCATCTGAACCCAAATACCAAGCTGCGTTCGCAATGTCCGTCGGCTGTGTGACTCGTTTCATAGGTAGAGAATCTTCCACCATGCGAAGTTTGGCGGCGGACGTTTCATCCTCACCGATTGTAGCCCTCAGCCTATAAAAGGTTTAGCCTCAGTCGCAAAATGTGAAATTTACTTACATGGCGGTGTTCCCAACGGGAGGGGCGATGCAGTTGAATCGAATTGTGGGTGCGTACTCCAAGGCCATTGTCTTGGTAAATAACTACGATGTAAAATGAGTATCATTTCGTTGATTTTTAGGGTCTTCACCTACAGTGACGGCGGCTTTGGAGGCATTGTAAATAGCGAATCCAGGACGAGGTCGAATGCACCCAGTGCTGAAGGGACTTGGTCAGTGATGCCCGCTAACATGAGAGCTGATGAATCACCTTGTCATGTTGATGAAAGCGCCAGATCCCTGTTCCAGCATGAACAGAGCAAACACTTGGGCACTCAAAAAGATAGGCTACATTTTTCTTATGTTACCTCTTCCACTCAGCATTTTCAAAAGTCACACAATACCTTAACATTAATGCTGAATATTCTGTCGTACTCTTCAATTGACTTCTCATGCAAAGGCTGTCTCGCGTGTTGGCATGGCATAGGCAAAATGTAGGACTTGGGGTAAGATCATACGAATGGTGGTTCTGTGATTCCTAGTTATTAATGAGCAACCTGACTGATAGGCGATATCCCCGGTATTAGTACCTGCGTTATTAACAACCACATCTACCCGACCGTAGTCATTTTGCGCCCAATCAAGGGCCTCCTTCCAGGTCTCTCTGTTCGTCACATCCCAAAGAAGAAACTGCAGTTTTGGTTTGGCTTTTGCCTTTGCCTCCCCTTTGTCTTTACTGAGATCCATCAGGATCACGTTCCAGCCTTCCTTGCTGAACCTGTCCACAATACCGGACCCGAAGCCATCTGCGCCACCTTCTTCCCTATTAGTTGACGGTGTCAACCTAGGCAGAGACAAAGAACCTGTTACGATAGCAACACGAAGAGCTTTTTGTTCCATAATAACCGAACCTTTGGCGTACAGTCTTCTGTGTGATCAGAGTATAGGGTGGACTTGATCGTACTATATAAAGTGAACATCTGTAACGCAGCAGCGGGCTTACTGGTTGAACCGGACCGCCGGCATCCTGGTTTAACGGCCGGCAGGTGGACCAGATTGCCCTGCTCCGGCGCATCGGCCTGTACCTCTCCGGGGTTCAAATTTAGTACCCATGGATTTTCAGCTCGCATTACCCAACGTTCCAGCATGCCGGGAGGACGTGGACCAGATCTATATTAAAAACCGGGGGTCGATCCTTCTATCCGATCCTCGCCTTCTGCACCTGCATTGCTTCTTTTCAAGACAAAGTGTCCGATCCTGCATAATATGCCCCTCTTTCCCCTCAAGGGCCAGGCTCTGTCCACATCCATCACCTGTACTGCGGGCACTGGATTCCTTCTCTTCGGCTACGACCAGGGCGTGTTCAGCGGTCTTCTGTCCCTACCTTCTTTTTCCGACACGTTTCAAAACCCGAGCCCCACGGTCAAAGGCCACATTGTGGCCAGCTAGGACCTGGGCTGTCTTATAGGCGCCCTGTCAATGATATTCGTAGGAGATAAACTCGGGCGCAAACGATCGATTAGGCTAGGATGTTTGATTGTCATCGTGGGCGCTATACTCCAAACATCGTCTTTTTCTCTGGTTCAGATGATTATCGCTCGGATCATAACCGGTGTCGGCACCGTGGCTAATACGACCGCAATTCCTCTCTGGCAAAGTGAGCTAGCCAAGGCTTTGCACCGCGGAAGGCTGATCGGCTTTTCGCTTGTGATCCTGGTCTTTGGCCTGATAATCGCCAATTTGGTAAATCTGTTGTTCTCCTATACCGATACAAATAAAAGCATCACATGGCGCTTTCCGTTGGCTTTCCAATGTGTTTTCACCCTGATGACTCTCGCTCTTCTATCATGCATCCCTGAGTCTCCCCGATGGCTTATGCTGCAAGATAGGTCAGATGAGGCCAGAACCGTCATCGCTCGATTACTCGCGTGGTCGGAAGACGATCCAGTTGTCCGAGAGGACCATGCCGAGATTGACCGAAGCATCCAGCAAGATCGCGAGATACAGAAGCCTCGAATGAGTGAGATTTTTCGAAACGGGTCCCCAGCAGACATTCCGTCGCATCGTTCTTGGAGCTAGCGCTTCATTCATGCAACAGGTCGGAGGTACGAACGTGATTGGATACTATTTTTCGGCTGTGCTGATAGAATCTTTTGGCTTCAGCAACCGAATGGCACTGGTCCTTGCCGTGGTTGATTTTATTAATTTCGCTCTATGGACTCTGCTGGGCTCGTTCATAATGGACCGGGTAGGCAGGAAAACACTCTTCCTTATTGGAGCCGTGGGCCGGGCCACTTGTTTCGGAATGGCCTCGTTAGGCCTCGCGATCGGGACGAAGACGATGAGTGCCTTTGTTGTCGCGTTTATTTTTGCTTTTTATATTTTCGAGGTATGTTGAGGACACTTGGTATCTTCGCTCACCGAGTCGAGCTAACCGTGCTAGGGGACCGCTTTCGCTCCCATCCCATTCATCTATCCTTCCGAGATCAACTCCCATAGAATGCGAAACACTGGTGCTGCAATTGCAGTGGGTGTCCAGTGGCTCTTCGTCTACGTGGTGGTTTTGGTGACCCCCGTCGGTGAATCAATATAAGGTGTATCGAACGCGCGATCTTTGCTAACAGGGATATCAAATCTCGCGTGGAAATTTTACCTTATTTTTGCGTGCTTCAATATTATTTTTGTACCATTCATCTGGTTCTTCTATATTGAGACAGCAGGACTTTCTCTTGAACAGGTCGACGAGCTTTTCAATTTAAGCCTCGCGGAAGGAACGCATATGTCGCCTAAGCAAGCCCGAAACATGATCTTGCAGGCAGGAGCGGAGTGTAGCGATACTGAAAAGAGCGACAGGGTATCGGCTATGGAGCATGCTAAAAATTACGAACGTTGATATTGGTACAGTATCAATGCATCAGTTATAGCTTCTTCTGCCTTGCTTTCCTTAGACGTGCTAGGTCCGTTACTACCTCTAATATACCAGCACACGCCAGAGACGACCGTGAAGACTGAAATAGGTAATGCCTGTAGATAGGCTAAGATCAATATATTGTAGGCATTGCGAGATATCGTCATTCTATTGGCCCCTTAATGACTTACAAGTCATTTTCTCTTCAGTTCGTGTTGATAAGCGCGGTTAGATTGATTCTTGTTGATCTTCGTCAGAGCCGCCGATCAGGCCTCCCCAAAAACTGAAAACGTCATTTCTCTTGCAATGGTGAAACTGATCGGACATTTCCATCAGGCTGTTTAGAATTTAAGGCCACCGGGAGCTCATAGCGAACTGCTGTCATATCTGTCGATGCCATTTCAAGGCCGCCCAGCACGTTTACGACCATTCGCGGTTTCACCTTTGGGGCCATGAAGCCTTTTGCATGCAAGATACTATTTTTGTATCAACAATCATTTATAACCATAGGCAGTCTATCTATCAACGAGAAGACTTCCTTGTTTTTATCAATCATTTTCTACCTCTATTGCACTAGTTTCGTTAACCCAGAAATGTTCTTCAGAACATCTTTCATATTCACTTTGCTAGTAGTCTTAACCCTGAGAGTTAGCCTTGCTAGGCCTCTTGATCAGGATGTTAGCCAAAACGTTGGCTCCTTGGCCGAGGATTTTGAGGGCCACATTATACAGGGATTAGTGTCTCATGGCCGCAAGGACAATGTCCATGATGATGATGGCAAGGGCCATAATGGCAAGGGTCATAGTGATAAGGGTCGCAAAGGCAGCAATGGAAATCATAATAGTTCGCACGATGATAAAGGGCATCATGGCAACCACAACCACAACGGCAATGAACATCGTGCGAACCATCACGGAAAGGGTCACAAAGGCCATGGCAATGGGAACCAGGGAAACCATCATAATGGTAACGGTCAGAATCACAAGGATGACCATCACAGCAAGAAAGATATTCTCTGCCATACTGAAGGGAAGAATGCAAAGACATGGCAAGAATTCGACATGGGATATATGGTTAACTATCTGTGGGTATTAATTCCACCATTCTACTGGGATTTGCTGACAGAAGAGCAAAAACAGTGCCGATTGGATCTCACCTGATTATAAGAAAGACTTTGGTCAGTTTGTAGCAGATCATGCTCATGGCGTTTACAGCTATGACTGCGAAATGTATGTTTATCTCCATCCATGCTTGCTTGGATTGGTAATTCCACAATGCTTCCTTGCTGACTGATTGATTATCAAGAGGCGAGGACTGTCATATTAGCTTGGATCAGAGAGAATGCCTTGGTGGCGACTACCTCAATCCAAAGTACTACTTTATCCTTTATGCCATCCGCAACTACCATGACTGGGTTGGCTTGGTACTTCAGGCAATTCAGGACGCCGAGACACACTTTGCAGAGCAAAGCACAAACCTTATGAAAACATTCTTGGATACTACACTGCCATCGGTATGAATATCATTTTCTGGATCTGGGCTGTAAGAACGACCTAACATAAGGAAATACAGTCCGATACCTGGATTGCCACGTTAATTGCCGGGCTACTTGGTACAATCAGCGGCATCATAGCTCCATTTGCGGCTGCTGCTGAGGGAGCTGCCGCCGTTGCTATTGCAGGTGCCAGCGGAGGAGCAGGAGCAGGATCTGGAATCACTTCCATGGGCAATGGCATTGCCACAGGAGTGATGACTTCAGCAGACGAAGTGTTAGTATATATCGCTGTCCCGGTGGCTGGCACTGATTAAATACAGAATTCAAAACGAGATCAATTCTTTGGGTGATCTTGAAAAAGCCATGACAAAATCTTCCGATATACTATATCGCGCAGTGCGCAAGTGGGGCATCAACGTGATGAATACAGCACCAGACAACACTCACAAGCACCCAAACAAGTACTCGCATGCCAACAGAGGGGCTCCAGAAATTTTACATAGCGGTACATTTGCAGACCCAGCAACTGCTCAAGTCAACGTCAAGATAGACAACCATATGATCAATGCTTTCTATGGCGCAGCCATCTCGGCGCTCTGGACGCACCAAAATGTCTTTATCGTGACTATGAAGGGACACCTGCCTTTCCACGCACAACCCTGTGACATTGACCTCTCTGATGACGTTAAGAGAGTGTGTGATGGAGATCGCGCCTATTTCTTCGTGAAAAAGGATTGGACGGCGGTTCCAGGAGTGCACAAACTTGATAAATGGAATTTGGACCTTTTGTCAGTTGCTAAGGCCTCGCGCTATACCCAGAAACGCCATGGCTACAATGCACAGTGGGACTCAAAAGCTGCAATCAAGGTCCTGATGTCTGAGGACCCACCACCGAAGAATCTTTTTATCAACTTGCCCGTTTGTTATTTGGACAATTTGAAGGATCATTGGCCGCCGAGAGAAATCGTCGATAGTGAGATAAATTGTGATGACGAGGTGAGGTTTTTTCCCTAATTCCGCTAAACGACTTGCTAATATGTTTCTACCCATAGTGCCGGCTCGAAATAATCGCTAAGGGTGCTTGTCAGCGCCAGACTCTTGAGGTCAATGGAAAAAAGCAGAAGTGGCCTATTCATTTGGAGAAAAAATGCCTTGATACAAAGCTGGGATGTCCTATTCCGATGTATAGGTCATGGCTATTCGAATTTAGCACGAGCCAACTTATACGCCTGAGGTTCCCAGCCCAAAAGTCCTGGTATGTAGTCTAGTTGGAGCAAGCTATTCAAGTTTGCAATAAGTTGCTTAGTATCTAGGAGATTATTATTTTGCGCCACGTATGTACTCGTTCGCTGAGATGATATTAACAAGCGCTGAATTCTTATTTTTAGACGTATCGTAAGATGTTCACTTTTACGGATGAGGTTATTCGTTGCAAAATCCGCTTATAGCTAAATTAGAATGTTAACCATATTGCGTTTCTGCATTTCAAGGATTTGTAGTAGAATGTTTTTGACGGTATCAAACTACTAAAGGAGGATGGCTTAGTCCTAGATGTTCCGACTACCGGACGTGTATGAAGTTGAGACTGGGAAGATCGCTAAGGTGGATGAGAGTAAATTGTAATTCTATAGTTGTCGGATGTATGCAGAGAAATGCGATTGAACCATGATACAAACGTATATTTGCACAAATAAGCTATAATATAGCTAGAAACATAACGGGCTCTATGAAATCTTTCCCTTTTGGTGAATGCGCCGAAAATGATCCTTCATATTGTCCATCCGACTGAACACCCGTGGACACCCTTTTGACTCACAGGTAATGTGAGGGTTATGTCTCGCCTCATGCCGCTTTCTGTCCTTTGAATTGGAGAACCCGTCGTCCAAGGACTTAGGGCACCTATCAAACCGACAGTGAAGGTGCTTACTGTGGCGGCTGTAGTGCTTGCGGAGGTCGCAGCCGCGACGAAACCGCGTTTTCGAAGTGCAGTCCGGAAAAGCGCAGCGCCAGGATCCATCAGAGGTTTGAATACCCCAGCGTGAGAGATTGGTTCGTCGGGATTGACAGTGGGAGATCGAACTGGGTTGGCTGTTTGGTGAAGAAGAAGCAAGATAGGCGAATTCAGGGCGGGGGGAGTTGGTAGCACTGGTTGAACCGGTGGAGAAGAGGGCAGAGAATGAGGGAGAAGGACAAGTACTGCAAATACTGTCCGTTCCTTCAGTGGTGATGGAAGATAAAGACGAACCCCCTGGACATTGTAGTCGTTGCTCGTCAATAATTGCGTTGATATTATTATCGAGATCAGAGCAACAATCAAGGGCAGAGATATTGCATGGCAGGAAGCTTGGAGCTAAGCCTGAGGTTGTTGGCTGAGAGAATGTACTAAGCTCGTCCATTGACTTGCCGAAACGCGAGAATCCATAAGTAGACATGTCATCGGTAGGCGCCCAGGTCTGATCAAAGGGCTCATTTACAAGGCATGTTTCGGGAAAAGTAGAGGATATTGCGTCGGCGAAGAGAGAAATTTCGGATCGCAAAGAGGATGAAACGGACATGTTTGGCCAGGCCTGATTATGCAAGGTAATTTCTCGATGTAAAGAAACACTCGCTGAGCTGCCGAGGAACGGTGTCTGGAGGTTGGACGCATGGACACCTCGCAAACTGCGGGTAGCAGTTGAGGGCACATTTAAAATCTCAGGGCAAGAACATGGATCGTTGTAGGGCATGACATAGTATTCGTCCTCCTTGTGAAGAGCCGGGTCCATGATTGAAACGAGAAGGAATCCGTTGGGGTTATTGTCAAAAAGCAGCATACAAGAGAAGAGATGATGGATAACGGTAATGAAAACCTGAATGATCCGTCTTGGGGAAGTGCTCGTTGGGGTAAGATTGTTCACGCGGTTTAATAGAAAAGGTTTACAAACCAATTGAGGACTTGACCGTTGTTTATATTTGAACTCACATAGGAGTTAATACAAAAGGCTACATATAAATAGAAACCTGAAGGAGGAGCCTTCCATCCTCAGCCATTGAGGCCTTCCATGGTGTTATTTATCACATGAGGGAACTACGTAAATGAGTATTGGAAAATCTCAAGAACCTCAGCCACTGAAAATAAATGGCCAGCTATTATTGCACAGCTGGTTAAGCTGGAAATAGCCAATTAATTAGATATCGGGGACCGCCAGCAACGATAAACCGACCAAACGTTATCTACGCGCGCTTATCAAAGGTATAGTCATACACAACAACAGTAATTATCCCAAACGACAGCAGTTGGGCACATTAAAGGCCCCATTTTTAGGAGTGCCAATCGGGCCTTTCATATCACGTAGGGCTGAATTATTTGGTTGCAGTTATAATTTTAGCAGCCCCCACACATACAACCCTAGGCCCATTCCTTCAAAAGATCTGCCTCTAAAAAAAGAACCTATGGCTATTTGATAACACCCCTGGCCCTGGTCCCATAAGGTGCGTAGCGCGTGGCCCCCGCTTTGCGTTAGTTTGCAGTTTGTTGAGGCGACGTTCTTCACCAGGTGCTGTTCTATCTGCCCGCTCAACTCTTTGCATAAATACTAGCTGGTGGATTGCATTTTGTGCAATAGGGATTAACATTCATTAAGCGCTTCCTTTGCGTCGGGTGGTGGGGGTGGGGAGGTGGTAGTTGAAGGAAGACGATTATGATTTTGGTAGAAATTATTGTTTTGGGTGGCGGGTCTTCTTCGACAGCGACGGCTAGTAAGTACGGTAATATTTTACTATATGGAAGGGCCGGGTCAGGGCTGAATGGTTCCAAGGCCATGATGTCATGATTATCATGAGCTCTTGCCAATAATCGAAAGAGGCCCCTGTTCGTTATGATAATTAAGTTCTATTTGGTCTTGGCGTCCCGTCGTCGTCCTATTCTTGCAATCCTACTCGTCTAGGACTTGGCCAGCTTTAGGCCTCCAATGCCATGAGATCTGCAATGGCCCACTACCTGCAAAGGGCTTTTCACCAGACTAGACGTTCCGCTGCTGCGTCGCCGTCGGACTAGGCCTAGCAGCTTGGTTTCATGCGATTTCATGGAGTGAGGGCTATATAACCCACAATCGTAGCTACGAAACGATAAGGTTATCCCTCTATTTTCCACTCTTGGGCCTTTCACAATGGTGAGCATTAATTCCGCCGCTGAAGCAGCTGTCGCAGCGTACAGTGCCGCCATCGCCCTCGGAGGCAATTACTCGGTTCCTCTTCAAGAAGCCGCCTCTGAAGTTTCTTCATTTTTCCTTCCAAATTACAGTTCCTTTACGATGGGAAAAATCACCCTATCATCAAATCAGTCTGTTGTGGCAGAAAATTTCATAAAGGAGTATGATGAGTTCAGAGCAAGCGGCGGCCCAGGAACAGATGTCCACGTCACACACTCGAGAGTTGAAGCGGTGTCGGACGAGAGCGCGCTATGCTGGTTAACATACCATATTTGTCCAATAAACGGTATGCAAGGTTGGGATTGGACAAATGTCTATGGGTTTCGGATAGTGAAAGGAGGAATTGCGAACGGGCTGGAGGGAGGATGGGAGTTCGCTATTGGCGACAATGAAGACTCGCAGTATACCAAAAGGTTCCCCAACGCGAGCTGAACTTGAATCTGAAAATAGCCCGTATTTTGCCTGAGTTGTTATCGAGCGCAAATTTAAGGGTATTCCTTCCACATTATAAGACTCTGTTTGTATGAAAGCTGTCTACTTGATACTCATTCATATGTCTCAAGACTTTTAGATGTCTCTGTGGATTTTTATGGTTATGCTGATCGGCAAAGAGATCATCCTCGTATTTACTGTAATGCGAGATCCAGCGTGGCGAGTCGGAGGCTTGACGGATGTGAGAGACAGCCGATAGACGAGATCCGGCTCCTTAACCAGCTGTTGTTCAAGTAAATCAGAACAGCATCTCAACTTCTGCGCGCCCAACAGGTGAATCTATTACCGACCTCGCACAAGCAATAGGAGTTGGAATTAAATCGGACACAAAAACTGAATCCCGTGAGTAGCCCCCGACATTCAACACTTGAGGCCCTCTCATACAAACCACGATGCAATTGACCGCCTGGCAGGGCAACTTTCTTGGTGGCCTCACTCCAGGGCACTACACAGAACAAAAATATATCAGCTAAAAAAAAAGGAAACGTTCCTGAGTGTCACTCGTGGAGGGTCTACCGCTGGATAAATCCTTGAAGGTTAACCCCATTGTTATTCTTGGTCTCTCGTTGCAAGCCGGATAGTCGGGCCTGACTTTTGTTTCACGGTATTTAACCATTTAATGTCGCCGGAGACTCTCTCCAGGAGGAGTCATCACAGACCCCTAAACAGTCAATTACCCGCCAGATAGCTTGATTGTTTCAATATGCGCCCAGACAATATGCAATTACGTCCTCGCTTTACGCGAACCCGAGCGGGATGTTTGACCTGTCGCAGGCGTCGCAAGAAATGCGATGGGGAAAAGCCAAAATGTGCGGCCTGCATTAGAAATAAGCTGGGTTGCGGCTGGCCTTCGAAGGAACAGGATTCCCACTCGCCAGAGTCTGGAGAGACACCAGGACCCACCAAGGTAGATCAATCACATGGCTTTGTATTGTTGTAGTATAGCTAACACAACCTTCATAGTGTCGATCTGACGAAATAAGTGAAGTTTCTCAACTCGTTCCCCAGTACTTGGGAAACTATGATGGTTCTGATTGGAACCCGAGGCTGATAAATTTCGACACGGAGCACGAAAGCCAGACAATAATCTTACAGCCAACAGCGGAGTACTTCCTGCGGATTTTGAGGGCTGCCTGTAATGCACCCGACATAAAACAGAACCCGGATCTGGCGAGCAACATTTCAGAGCTGCTTCAGGTATACATCAATCACACGTCCTGGTCACTCTGTACAATGACCCAAAGTATGTTCAGCGATGTTTGGACCGAGGTTGTTTTGGTGGCAGCCCAGGCTCACCCCTGGTTGATGGATTGCATCTGCGCCATCTCTGCCATGCACCGTCCACATCTTGCACCGAACGAACCACGACGCTATACCAAGATGGCCCATGAATATCAAGCCAAAGCCCTGACAGAGTTTCGATCTTCCGTCTCTCAAGTCACCGAAGAAAATGCAGTGGCGATTATGGGGTTTTCCTTCTTTCAGATTCTGATATGCCTGGCGGCCCCATTTGTTCCCGACCAAGCAGCAAGCACCAGTGACCCTATCAACAGTATTTTACAAGTCTTCACAGCCATACGTGGCTACTGGCAACTTCAACCCACAATCTGTCAGTTTGTAAAAACTGGTCGTGTTGCTTCCTGGTTTCGACACACACGCACACCTTCAGCTCGATCAGCCGTGCGATTTACCAACGTGCCAGGGCTAGAAGAACTTCAGACTATAAATACCATATCGGCAGCCTCAGCTGTTGAGAGAACTGTATGTCAAGATGCAATTTCTGCTCTACAACGGCTTTATTCCACTATCAGTTTCCGTCCATTGAAATGGGACGCTTTACTGGCGTGGCCACTGGCAGTGTCAGACGAATACATTCAGCTTGTCTGCGAGCGAAATCCAACAGCCCTGGCTATTTTGGCACATTGGTGTGTCCCTCTCCTGGATTGTCCGGACCAGTGGTTTCTTCGGGGCTGGGCAGACCATGTTCGGTACTCTGTCATGCACCAGTGCGGGCCCGAATATATTTCCGTCATACGGGGACTGGATGACCAGGAGAGAATCAACCAAATTATACATTCATTCTTTGAGCCAATTGTGGGTGGAAAGTCTACCACTGTTTACTGTAGAAATCCTCTGGTTGATAGGCTCCTCGAGTCAGATGAGCACTGAGCGCGTATTTCTAACTGCATATCTTGAAAATTTTTATATTATTTTCCGTCAGTCAATAGCTGGAATATTTGTCCGCTTGATGAAAATGGTTGTGTATGGATTCAAACGACTGAAAAGTCTTTAAATATGTTCAATGGCTATTATTTATCACTGCCTTGAGCAATTTTAACCTTTGCAGTACCGCCATACATTAATTTTTCTTGCATTTAGTGTATATAAAACTCGTTTCATATTCATTGAGCTTTATTTATGAGCTCTGGCTTCGAAATTATATAATCCACCTTCTTGGACATTCATAGCGATACATTCCCACGGCATGAATGAACAAATAGGATATTCAAATATCGCGTTGCACTGGCATCTCTTGAGCCTCATTCCCAGGTAGTTCAACGGGTCGCTTGCATGAAGAGCCAGATTTTTGTCCTGCACTTTGTGCGCTGGTATTTGTGTTACCAGAACCGGAATAATAGTCCTCAGGATGTAAGATATAATTCGGACTCTGCACCTTGCGAGACGTGGAAATCTCAGCAGGCGGTTTACTTCGGCTATAGCTTCCTCGCCGCCGGCGTCGTAAATACAGCCATGCGAACCCAGCGCAGATCAGTATTACCGCAAAGGCTACCCCAATTCCAATACCTGCCTTGGCACCACTGCTGAGACCAGAACCAGAACCAGAGCTAGAGTTGCTATTAGAGCTGGAACTGTTCCCTGCAGGCACTACGAATAACTCGTTGGGAATTGGGACGGTCTGCGCGTTACTTGCATTGGGTTGTGAACTGCAAGCAGATTCCATGATGTCCAGGACTATTGTGGGGAAGCAGAAATTAGCACAGCCTCCCTAAAAAGGAGAGAAGAAAGCCACGTAGGCGACGTACAGTTGGCAATCACTGTCAAATCAGTCTGACTTTTCAAACACTCAGAGCAGGATCCCGAATTTTGTACAAAAGAACCCTTATTCAGCGAACAGTATTCGTACGGTGCCACCATGCCCTTATCCGGTCGAAACCAGGACTGAGTAAGGGGTTTCTTCAATGGCGCGCAACTGGACTTGCAGCTCTGCGACGCGGCACTCGCCTTATGGTCAAAAAGGCAACTCATCGCGGTGTACTTCATATTAACTGTATGTTTGTAAGTCCACTATGACAGAAGAAGGATATTATGTCATACATAAGAACCAGTAGACATCATTATCGGTGGAATTCTCGTATGCTGTGCTTGAGCTTTCGCAGGTCAGGCATTTCCGCATAGTTTGCCCTTGGGGCGTGGTGTTGTAGTCGGTATCACCGCACACCACTTCAGCAGGTCTCGTTCTACCACCATCGCAGATGTCGAGACATGATGATGATCCTGCTGCCGAAATGGCAACGGTCGATTCAGGAAGACAGGTAGAAAAGCATGCTGTGAGATGACCTGAACAACGGAGGGGTGAAAAAAGATGGCAACAGTAAAACCCATAAGTTATGACGATGAGCTGAGAACTAACTTTCCCTGCCAATGCACCATTCTGAACTTACGGCAACCCGATCTGACATGGATCAGCGATAGCCCTATCTAAGCGCGCTTTAAAAGCAAGGCTGGATTGGCTAGCAAGATCTCGAACGCCACAGCAGATTTTGAAACGCGGGGGCTGAATTAGTGGCCAAAAATGCCGCGGTAGGTTACATCATTAGTAAAAGGGAGAGCTAAGGCTTGTCAAAAAAGTAATCCCAGTTGCCACATGGCCCATATGACATGATATTGCCCGTATTCGTGGGGAAGTGGGCCGTCTGGCTATTATTAGAATGTATTGGAGGGTCAATGTCGTTCGGCGTGGGAGTACGAACAACGATTGTATTATTACGATCGATTGTAGATTCTTGGAGGAAACAAAGTCTTCTTTTCAGGCCGTCTTCTTCAGGGACGGCCTAATTTCCAAGTAAAAATAGTCCTGAAATTAACGGACGGCCTCAAAGCTAGTGGTAATAGGGTATAAATCTAACTGTACCCTTCAGAATGCTTTGATGTAAGCTATTCAGTGTTCATGATTATCTCCATCATGAAGTTTGCAGCATCTCTACTTGCCTGTCTTTCCATGAGCGCAGCGGCCTTGGCCGCTGAGCAGAAGCCAAACTTTGTGATCATCCTCACCGATGACCAGGACCTTCGTATGGAATCGATGGCATACATGCCCTTGGTAAAGAAGCATCTCACCGACCATGGGATGTGGTTCAACCACCATTATGCGACAGTTGCATTGTGCTGCCCATCGAGGGCAAGCATGTGGACTGGCAAGGCGGCACACAACACTAACATTACAGACCTTGCTCCCCCTTACGGTACTAGGCTATATTACAAAATTATTTTCAGACACCAACAATCTGCAGGTGGATATCCTAAATTCATTCATGAGGGATTCAATGAGAAGTGGCTACCAGTGTGGATGCAGGAGGCCGGGTACAATACATATTACACGGGCAAGCTAATGAACGGGCACACGATTGATAATTACAAACACAAGCTCAAGCAGCTTAGTCTGGACGGTCATGACTTCATGATTGAGCCTGGTAAGTCTAGTAGTTTGGAATAAATGTAGTATTACTGACACTCTTAGGGACATATCAATACACCAACGCTACATTCCAGCACAATCTCGACGAACCCAAGTCTCACCCAGACGAGTACGCCACGGATCTCCTTGCAGAGAAATCACTGGCCTGGATTGATAAAGCCACTAAGCACAAGCATGGCAAACCCTTCTTCCTAGCCATCAACCCGGTCAACCCGCATAACAATTTAAACTGGAGCGAAGGCTGGACTCCGCCAGTGCCTGCAAAGAGACACGAGAATGGTTTCCCAGGGGCTCAAGTACCACGAAAGGCTTCCTTTAATCCTGATAAGGCACGTAAAAATTATGTATACAGAGGTGCGGACATTCAGCTAATTGAAAATGAAGCCAAGCGGAGCCAGTTGGGTAAGAAGTCTCGACCAACTGAGCGGAACCAAGATCAAAGAAAATGATAACTTCTACCGCCGCCGCCTACAAGCCCTACAATCCGTCGATGAGCTTGTTGAGAAAATTGTCAAGCGTCTGGAGCATCATAAAATACTGGATAATACATACATCATATACACAAGCGACAATGGCTTCCATATCAGCCAGCACCGACTGACTCCCGGAAAACGGTGCCCCTACGAGGAAGACGTCAACGTTCCCCTCATTATCCGGGGACCAGGTGTGCCGAAGGGTAAAACAGTTGATTTTGTCACGTCGCATTTGGACCTTGCGCCTACTATCGTGAACTGGGCCGGTGCGAAGGGGCCGGGTGATTTTGATGGTGCTTCTATTCCAAAGAATGGGCAGCCTGGTACCGAGGAGCCCTGGGAACATGTTGAGATTGAGCATTGGGGGATGGTCTCGAATAAGAAACAGTCGAGACTGAAGGATAAGTTCGATACTTACAAAGCTGTGCGTGTTATCGGCCCAAGGTATAACTTGTATTACTCTGTATGGTGTGAGGGCGACCATGAGGTGTATGATATGACGGTGAGTTTTGATCTTCATATTCAATCTCGTTTCTGGATAGGTTTCTGATTGTCTGTTATTTAGAATGACGTACACCAGATGACAAACCTCTACGATTCAAAGCACAAAATCATGGGCGCCTCTATGGAAAGACTGCAGCACAGACTAGACGCATTGCTGCTCGTCACAAAGACCTGCAAGGGAAAGACATGCCGACGACCGTGGGAGGCACTACACCCTAATGGAGAAGTCAAGACGCTGGCTAATGCACTAGACTAAAAGTTTGACCAATTCTATGAGAAGCAGAAAAAGGTTAAGTGGGAGCAGTGTGACCGCGGCTACCGTATTGACAACGAGATGCCTATCGAGTACTTGGCCTTTGGGGATTATGTGTCGGTTGAGGGGCGTAATATGGAGGCTATGGCTAATTGGGAGATGTTCACTGATTAGTGTGATTGCGTTGGTCGGGTTGTCTAGAGTGTATATAGAAAATGAGATACCTCATGCAATTCCTGGGATATTTCATCCATTTGCATGTACTTACATGACTAGTACTATTTGGTTACAGTCGTTCCTGTTCATATGCATTACTATATATATGCAATTCCAAAGGTATTTCTTTCGTTTCTCAGATGTACATATGACTAGTACTAGTTATTGGTTGCGGCCAGACTTACACACACTTTCCTCTGACTACTCCTAATTACACACGTTACTTCTATGTCTATCAATTTATACATATTCAATATCCTAACTTCACCCCTTAGGATCTTATCTAGTAATAATGGTGACGGTAAGGCTACCCTCTCGGGTAGCGATCGGCTCAGAGATCACGGGGTGAGCCGCTCCCTGAGCACTCTGAGCTAGCCCTGAGCAAGCTCCGAGCGATCTCTGAGCGACCTCTGAGCGGGACCTGAGCGTTTGCTCACCCCCTTCCGTTCTCATCGTGCCTCTGGTCCTTCTGCTGCTCCGATGCTAACCGCTCTACTGCCTACTAATGTTCCTAGGAGTCAAGGCCAAAATGACGTTTTCCCATGTGGTAGTAACTTTCATCCTCACGTTCGAATTTCCTAGTGACAAATTCGTTTTTTTGAATCTACCTCAGAAATTAAACCACCCCTCATTTTTACGTTCTATCCTTTGCACTACCGAAACGGGCATCGATGTCCAACTCTTCTACGGCCCTTACTACGTAAAACTAATGGCGGAATTCTCTTCCCTGTCCTCGTGGGCACCCGTACTATCTCTAATCCTAGGATCAATATCCGTTTCTCATTTGCGTAAATCCGGATATGTGCTCCGCCTTATGTCTCGAACACATCGCCGCTACGTGTCTTAGGCCTAGATAACATTAGTGTCTCGAAATAGTAAGTTATATTCCTAGATCATATCACTTAGCCGCCTTATTAAGAGTGAATCAAGCCATATTCCTAGGAACCTCTCTTCGTCTATCCACTACGAGCACGGATATTCCTACGATTGGCTATGGACAATAATGGTAGAACTATACGTTAGTCGACATGGCGTCTTCACGATATTTGTTTTGGCATGGTCGGGTGCTAACCGTCCTACGACATTTCGCTTCTCGACTCCTACTAGATATAAGAAAATGAATCATAGCGCTTATAAATAACCGCGATGTTGGCTCATTGGGGTTGTACTCTGAAAGCATCATTCAATCTTGGACTCGATCCTCGGGCTTACCCGATCGAGCTAGTCATACCATATGAAACGTTTCTAGCAATGAGTCAGCCACCGCATTGCCCATTTCTCCAATTACGACGTAACATGTCCCACTCTGTGTGGCTGAAGTGATAGCCAACTAGGGCGTCGAGAAATCCACGAAGCGCGCGGCACGCTAAGAGCCATGGTTAGGCAATTGAAATAGCGATGCTCATCACCCTCATCTGCCATGTTGTCTCTATGACCTTGATCACCGACCATCGAATCTCCCTCTCATTCCTACCTACATGAATATGTCAAAAGTACCGACCAACGCGCGCACTATGGCTGTATCAGAACATACGGTCGCGGAGATGCCTGCTGAGATTATTCAGATGTCCCATATCAACGCCGAGTCCCATGGAAGGGCATTAGTAGTGTATGCAGATCATAGCACTAGTCATACCTTCCACGGAGGGGTTCATCATTATCAACACGTAGGTAGGTGTTAGGCTAGGGTCTTTGCCTTTGGCTAATAACCGCTGTGGCTAGAGCGACTGGTACCCCGTCTAGAGCCTCTCTCGACCTTGCCGTTCCCGGGCAATCCGGACTTTGTCGGCCGCGAAGCACTCGGCCAGATTCACCAATATAGCCTCGATCCCGGGATCCCGAACGGTGCTTGTCGGTCTTGGCGGCGTCGGGTCAGTGTGTGTTAGGGATCAGACCAAATTGTATCAATTGATGGTATGTCCTGTGCACAAGAAGGATTCATTAAGGAAAGAAAGAAAGAAAAAGGGGAAAAGGGGAAACAAGACGTATAGGTAAACATGGCAGAATGAAAGGCGGTCACGAAGCTTCAGCTGAGTATAACAATATCAGGACAGCGTACGAAGGTGCCATAACAGTGTGGCACCTCCCCAAAAGGATCTCGAGATGCTGAGTAATCAGTAGAAAAACACAAATAGCCATCGAATACTCTCATCGGGTTCGACGGGAGTCACTAGAGACGTCGGTCATTTGGATTCACGCGAGTAACGCGACTCGCTACAGCGAAAGTTTCTAAGAACTTGCTAGGAAAGCTAATATTCCCGGCTATTAGGACCCTAACTCCAACGTATTACAACTCGTCGGGAACTGGCTCAGTGACTATGGGCCTGGCAAATGGATCCTTATCATAGATAATGTAGATGACGATTGGCTCCTGCGTAGGCCTTTAGTAACCAGCCAGAGCAATGCCTCGATACGGCCACCGCTAGAATATATCCCACGAAATTCGAAAGGCTCGGTCATCATTACGAGTCGCGACAAAAGACTCGCGCTACGAATGGCTCATCATAAGAATATCATTGAAGTATAACTAATGACCAAGGCCGAGGCGCTGGTTCTAGTACAGAAGAAGCTGGATGTGTCCGAAGAGAGCGAGGACCTAAGGCAGTTGGTTGAGGTGCTCGAATTTATGCCGCTTGAGATCGTCTAAGCCGCCGCCTATATCATACACCGTTCACTGCGCTGCTTAGTGTCGTAGTATCTCGAAAAAATTCGGAAGAGTGACCGTGAAGCGATCCGGCTTCTCGCTCTTGAGGCAGAGGTAGGTGATATTAACCGAGACTGGGAAGCTTAGAACTCCATTGTGCTCACGTGGCAAATATCATTTGACTATATTCGAAGGATAAGGCCGTCTGCAACGGACTTGCTCTCGCTTATAAGCTTTTTCGACCGCCAGGGATCCTAGAGAGCATTCTTCGAGTTCCGCAACATCAACAAAGAAATGGGAACTTCTGTCCGAAGAAGGTTGAGGGTAGCGAATAGGACATAGACAATGAGACTTATTCTAATGTAGACCCTTATTTGGAAGATGATATCATAATCCTTAGCGACTTTTCATTGATATCGGCCGGAGAATATAGCGAAACTTTCACAATGCATCGACTAGTACAGCTGATAGTACGCACATGGCTCAAGACTCATAGCTAGCTCGAGCAGTGATAATTTGTATTCTGAATTCCCCATCGGTGAATACGAAAACTGGGAAAGATGCCGGTCGCTCTTTCTATACGTTAAATCGGCGATATCACAGCGGCCGAAATCCTAGGACTGCCAACGACGATGGGCTACGCTACTTTATCGAGGTGTATGGTACGCGTGGCAAAGGAGTAATATCTCGGATGCTAGGGAAATGGTATCGAAATCAAGCAAACAGAGAGTGGCCATACTTGGAGTAGATGATGAAGACGCTCTTAATAGCACTAGACTACTAGCTATTATTTATTCGCTAGAAGGAAAGTATGAGGAGGCAGAGCAGCTCGAGGTGTAGGTGCTAGAGATGCGTAAGACTAAACACGGTGACGACCACCCCGACACGCTAACTAGCATAAACAACCTAGCGACTACCTATATGGTTTAGGAACGGTGGGAGGAAGCGGAGCAGCTCGAGGTGCAGGTGATGGAGGCGCGTAGGACCTTCATTTGATATTGTGACGGGCCAGGGCCTGATGCCAATCGCGTCCGAACACGGGACATCCGCTAGAACCTATCAATTAGTAGTGTTCGACAAGCGGCAGCGCGAGTTACGAGTATACAAACGCCAAGCCGAGTGTATGAATATATCTACACCGCATCGCCCTAACCCCTTCCCTTTCTGTGAGCTTTTGTTAACATTTCGTGGCCTAGCTAGATTAATAAATCTCGCGTTACCCTTTAGGGCCTTCACAGATATCATGTATTTCAGCATGTCAGTATTTTACATTCGGGCTGGCTGTGTAAGTACGTCACCATCCAAATTCTCGGAAGCAGGGATTATTCTTGGCATAATCGTATTAAGACTAGCGCATTATGACGTAGGGTTCTAGTAAGAAACTATGTGTGTAGACGTGGAAGCCAATTTCAAATTCGAGTGTGTTATAACGGCCCATCCACCCCCACAGTATCGCCATGCTTGTAGCAAGCTTGCCAATACCTAAACCAGTGCTTTCAAAAATATAATAAAACTGATTCGAATCATGTGAAGATTTGGATAGGGGTCATGTCAAGTGGTGACCAGCCTCTGCCGCTTCATCAACGAAAACAAGGTGATATGATTGAAAATTCCACATTTTATGGAGATAGAACTCTCGCAAATCGGCGATTTGTTCTTTGGGCCTCTGCCGGGCTGTCTTTTTGGACCAGCCTTTGGACGGCAGGGCCCTGCTGATGCTAGATGTTGAAAACAGATTGGCTCCCAAAGTTGTGGACGGGAGAACCGACTCTTAGAATTCAAGTATCACTTGTATATTGTTATTGTGAATTCGATTAATGAATGTTTAGGAGCTAGACTCAGGCTTAACTGCCAATCCCACCAATCGCCAATTGCCCACTCTCACTTCGACTCCTACTCTCACTAGTCTTCTTACGAGTCCATATTAACCACTGCACAGTTGCCATTTGACACTTGAAAAGTATTAAAATTGACATCAGTTGGTGACAAAGACATCCACCCATGATTACTGGACTGCGAGCACGTCGTCGTGTCAACCATAATGCAGACTCCGCTTGCGTTTACGAGATAACTGAGTCCGCAGGACTCATCCTGTATACAGGCAACGCAGCAATCATACGGAGTGGACCCGCTTCTGGTGGTGTACGTATACCCCGGGAACGTTCCCCATCCAGCGTTAACGACATATTGACCTGCGAGTTCGCCAAAGTCCGATGATAGAGGCGAGCCGGCGATGTTGTTGGTGGCGCAGGCGCCTAAGACGGAGGTTGTGCTTGACTCTGTGACGGTAAAGGTGGTTGTAACCGTCTGTGTTGTCAGCGGAAGTGTCGTTGCCGAAGTGATAGTACATGTGACTGTTTCGCTAACCGTTGTTGAGACATCTGCGGGGACGATGGTCGAAGTGGTAGTGACGGCGCTAGTTATGTGAGTGGTGACTCTCGGGACGCACACTGTCTTAGTGATAGGAGTAGCGGTGAAGATCTCGATGATAATGATCTCTACGATAATCTCCTTGATGCATGTCACAGACTGCGGATGCTGCATATTTTTGATATCAATAGCATTTGACCGTTTTTCGAGGTCCCGTTTTTTAAGTGGAGCCTGCGTAGAAAAACTAGAAGCAATCGGAATGAAGCCATCCGTAGCAGCGATTGTTGATGTCGCCGTGGTCGTCGTTGTAGTGTCTGACTCGATAGTAACAGAGATAGGATCCGGGGTCACCGTCACAGTAGCGGTATTAAACTCGGTCGAAGTGACTGAGACAACATCGGTGTTAGTCGAAGCAGTGACATAGGCAGTAGATGTTGTGAACGCCGTATCGGTCACAGTCACGGGCTTGAGTTTCTTAGTCGTAGTGGAGTGAACCGTCGTAGACATAGTCACTGTACGGAAGATGGTCGTCGAACGCTCCACGGTCACGGTAGGAACGGGGCCTTTGTGCGCGAACTGGCCCAACTTGGTTTGGTGAGACAGCGAGGTCGAAGTGTGATGCTGAGTATGACGCTCATGAGGCTTTAGGGCCTTTGGCGCGGCCTCCACGCGCGCAAGAAGCACGGCGAGAAGAGAAATAAAGCCAGCAACACGCATAATGATTTATTTTGATTGTTTTCCGTAATCAATTGATAGATTTTCAAACTAGATGAGGTCCGCTAGACCCTATTTAAGGGTTTTGTGAAGTAAACACTTTTCCATCTTAACGGTTCAGCTTGCCGTGCTCACTGACTAGCGCGTCGGCCTGACCGTCTCCACCAGGAACTAGGGTGTTCGTGGCGCGGCAACCGTAGCCTTGCCTTCGGAGTGCCCTTAGCGTCAAAATAGTACCTAAATCTTAGCGAATGCTTACCCCCGCTATTTTAAATTCAGGGTAAGATGGCCGAGACAACATAGTTAATCATAAGACGCCTCACAGTTGGGCCCAGATCACTACTGTCGGCAGTTTTATCTGTAATGGAGATGGCTTGATCGCTCTTAGAGCCAACGCACCAGACACTGAAGATTTTACGAACAGGTTCGTCCACAGACATAGTTAGTTGCAGTACACGCCACTCGAACCATCGGCAATGTCAGCCAAAGGTATTCATATCCCACACTTCGAATGCATTAACGCCGCCCGGCCAGATGCCTCGAACGCCCCAAGGTAGTAAACAAGACAGATAAAAGATCATAGGTACATTAAATAGTCCTATTCACCACTTCGTACGAGGATCTTGATATCTTCGTCCTGAAGGATAAGATTATCGTTCAGCTCCATGACGCGCCTCGTCTACTTGCTCCGCAGTCCAGTTCGTATATGCATGACCATGCAGTGGTAATTTTGGCCGACCACCGTGTTCATCGCCTTGAGGCCGTCCACCTCCGCCATAAGCTCTCGTTAAAACTCTATGTAGCTCTAGACCCTAGAAGTAAAGCATGGTCTCAGTCGGCAAGGAAGTTAGGAAACGCTGTCTGTTCCCCGGAGAACCCGTTCACCGGGTCGAACGTGGCGGAAAACAAGGCGGACACACTGCTATGGACCCTTGGCTAGAGACTTAGTCGGCATCGCTGGCAACCGCTGTTCAAGGCGCGCCGTGCCTAGTGCTGGAGTGGTCGGTACCCGAGCTTGAGGCCTGTCGAGCGGTCTCGGTCTCTTTTGAAGTGCGATTGGCTAGCCCGAATCATCCCAATAGCTACGCTTAGATGCTCAAGAAAGTAAAGATAGGTATGATACTTAAGAGGCTTTATGTTGTGAGTACCTATCCCGGCAGAGGTCGAAATAGGTTGACGACAAATAGGCACATTGAGTATCGCTTGTTTGAATTTTAGTTTCAAGGAGCGGCGCAGTGGGGTTACACGGGTTCTCAAAATATCCTCTACAGAGCCGATGTTCGGTAAGAACGCGAGGCCAAGAATCGCTATTGCAAGCACGAGAATTACGATGTCAAAAATAGGCTGCTTTACTTCCGATATAAAAAAGATTTTCCTTTAGCTACGGTCAGTCTAGGGGAGCGCGAGCAAGCATCGAGTTTACTCACCTTTTAGGTCTGCTATGATGGCCCTTGGTATGTTTCAAATCAACTTCTGTTACAAGGTGATCGCCGACTCTACTAGGGTTGGGTAGCAAAACCAAGCTGATTTGGCTATAGCATAGATTTTTGAGATCGTCTGCCCTAAGATCCTAATATTCTTTATTATGAGCTTCATCACTATCGTTAGCATTGCTGAAGAAGTGCTAAACATTGGTTCGCTCATTCTTGTCGACTGTGACAAGGTGCCAGGTCAAGAAAGAAAACGAAGAAAGAATTCAATTTGAGAGCTAAGGTCGACGGGAGATTCAAGTTGAGGAAAGGAAGAAGAGACAGAGGAAGAGTCTCTACTTATCTACAACAGTCTATGTCCTGTGTCACCTGTCGAGCACAATCCTCAAGCGCAGTCCCGTAGTCGATTGCTCTTGCGTCATGCCGGAGTTACTAGGATCATGGGGGTCTGCATTGTGGATGCTGTCATAACGGGATCCCGAGACAATGCGCGGTTCCGTACGCGTAGTTCCGTTATTCCTGGTCGCAGGCTGGTCACATCGACGTAAACTAGCGCCCTTAGTCGACTTCAAGTATAAGCCGACATAAGTAGAAGGAAGGCTAGCTGGATGATTTGCCGACCATCGGGGCAAGGTGTTATATCTTTCATCTAGTGGCGGTGGAGCACAATATATAGATTATCGACGTTTGTGACGGCTCCGATAGACATATCGAGTTCATAACGTGGGATCAAGTTTTCTTTCATGTACTTCTGCCTTTTTGTTAGAATTTCTAAGACATAAGACTGTAAGAGTTACCCATATCATTAATATCCTAGCAGCTCTTCGTATGAAGGCTACGTCCTATAGCTTTGCGATAGAGCTGACACTATAGTCTAGTTTTCGTATAAGCTGCTAAACTTTTTATTCTAGAGTTATCTAATATATATTCCAAAAATATTATGACGTCCTCCTTCCTCGCTGCTTCAAGCAACTTTAAATGATCTTCCCTAGATAGACGCAATGCCTAGATTTTTGTTAATACAATGTTAAAAATGAATGTGTGATAGTTATCTACCTGGTCCATTTTTTCTTGATGTAGCCGATGTTGTTTTTGGTCGATATAGCATGCCGTTTCTGAATAATTCCTTTCTCTAATCGCTGACGGCGCCGGCGATAATACTCTAGGCTAGGCGCCTGTTTCTTCTTCTTCTTTGTGGAAGTGTAATGATGTAAGATAGTCATAACTTCGGAAGTAGTTGGTTGTAGAAACCAAGAAGAAAAGGGGGGCAGATCAAGGAAACCGAATTAGATAGGATGGAACAAGGTAATGATAGGAACCCAGAAAGATTCTAGGGAAGCAATTCGGTAATGGCCGTTTTTATTCTGCGCAAAGTAGTCTACGATTGATTTGGGGGGGGAGGACCCTTTAAGTACTAGAGAAAATGGCTCTGGAAGGGCCTGTACTCAAAAAAAAAGACCGTTCTATTTTTGTGTTGAGCGGCTACAAGCGGGTCAGAGATAGAAAGAACACACGTCACCTCTGATCGTCTGCTCTGAGCAACCTGAGCGAAGGCTGAGCAGATCACTGAGCAGCCCTGAGCGCTCTCTGAGCGCTCAGAGAGTGCTCAGAGAGCACATAGTTCAATCGTATCACATGACATGTGAATGACTAAGATCCTGGTAAAAAGGGGCGCCGAAAATGGCTACCTTGGACGCCATTTTCGGCGCTCGATTTACCGTCACCTAGCGTTGTGGTGTAGTATTGTAGTTGGGCTACTTACTATAGCTGGCTAGGGAGGAGGACGTACCTAGATAGGTAATATCCTTACTAGATGCTTATAAGTCTAAAACTATAACGTAAAAATGGTGACGGTAAACCTGCCGCCTCGAGCATCAATCAGATCTGAGATCACGGGGTGAGCGAGCCACTCTCTGAGTGCTCAGAGCTACTCAGCCCTGGCCCTAAGAGAGACCCAAGCTACTTAAGCAACCTGGGCACTCACCCCGTGGCCTACCCTTTTAGTTCTCAACATGCCTCTGGCCCTTTGCTTGCTCTAATGCTAACTGCTCTAATGCCTATTCGTGTTCCTAGGAGCCTAGCCTAGGATGACGTCTTCCTATGCCTTTAGTAACTTTTACAAAGTGAGGAAGATGGGTATTTTTTGAGAGGATTGAGTTGTAGGGTATGTTGGAACTATAATACAACTTGAAGAGAGACTAAAGAAGGAATGAAATTGGATAATAGCAATATATAGAAGGCAAATAATGAAAACTATAAGTTATGCAACTGCGGAGTGGGGCCTACCAGCATATCACACAACCGGAAACATAACTTTGAACGGCACTACTCATGCCAGTATTTCCCTCACCTCATTGACATGGTATGATGGACTATGGGGCGAGACTGTTGAAGGCAATTCCGCCCCTTTCGTCACGGGGAACTAGACCTGGTTCGAGCTACACTTTTCCTATTCCTATTTCGCACGGGCTAGCATATGGCCCTTGATCTAGGTTTAGAAAATTTTCGTTTTGCTACTTCCCGAACAAAGACCGGTGCAAAGTTGGGAGCTGGCATTTGCCAATGGGGACAGGCTGAAAGTCGCTAGTATACGCAAGGACGAAGAGATTAGCAGCCCGGTTATTCGGGGAGATTCTGCGTATGAGGGCTTCGTCACAGCATTTGGAACATTGCTAGGTGAAGAGGGCAGTTTCGGCGTTGTGGAAATGACCACTTGAGACATTGCGTTCTTGTTGCGAAGAGAACGGGACGTTGAAGCTAGATATTTATTTGATTTTTATTCTTCATCCTGCCCTCTTCCGAGAACTAGCAATAAATCATTCCTAGGGCGGCACTTTCGGTGATGTATAAAATATACCTTTGTAAAGCATAGTATCCCTCTGATATTGATTCCTGTAGTTGGCAGTTGAATGGTAGCGATAATATCTTAAAGATTCTAATTTTACTTATGGATATGTTTTTAATCACTATGATTTATCGACTTTTATAAAAAGAAATCTAAAATTAAATAGGTAGCAGGCATGCCTAGCGCGACAAGATCAACATGCCTTCTGATCAGCCATGGGGCCAAAAATACGATTCCTTTGAGTCACATTTTATGGAAACAGAGATCACAACCCTTCTTAGCGTCTTGTTCGTACTAATGTTCTCAACAAAAGTGTCTCTAAGGACATCAAGCTTGTTCTGAATTTGGTCACCGAACATGACGATGTTGTCCTAGGCGATCGATTTGAAAAATCCCCAACAAGCTAGAGTCGGGCTAATAGACGTGGTCGCCTACGCAAGTCATCGCTTCGACAGAATTCGCGTACATTAAATGACCGAGTCCAGAGCTAATGCGGAGGCCGCCCTAAATCTGAACAGCGTCAAAAAAAGCCTTGTTCGATGGGAAGCCAATTTTGACGACCTTGTCGTCGACCAAGACACGCGTCTTATGCGGTACGCCTCATGACAATAGCTATCGGTTTTGCGAGCCGAAGTTACCTAGCCGCCAGCGAGTGCGCGTACGACGCCTCGCGCGCCGAGTGTGAAGAAATGCTGCAGCTCACCGAAAGTCTCGTTTCCGATCGCAACCGGTTCCCCGACGACGGGTTTTGTCCGTTGGCTCTGGACCTCAGTTTGATATTTTATTCTCATCTGATGGCCTGGTAACGCCGATGGCCGCGTCTTCCGTCGCCGCGGCCTCGACTTGTTGCGGAGTTACCAGGCGCAAGTGGCTTCTGGATGCGGACCAGTATCACACTATCTTTAATCGTATTATGGAGATTGACGAAGCACGTCTTCATCTTCAGCCTGGTGAAATTCCTCGGGATGATTTACTTCCTCCGGGGTACGTTCGGATTCAAGATTTTTCTGTGGGGCTCTACCATCACGTCCTAGGGAGGTTATCTACGCAGTCACGTTCTGGAGCAAGCCTCAGGGCCTTGATGGGCCATGGTTCAGCGTCGCTGAACACATGCCGTTAGGCTGCTTTGAACCTGGTGAATCAGCTGTTCCAGTGAGCCAGAGCGCTTGGTACTTTTACCATCCCGCACGACTGATGCCGTCGATACTCAGCCCCAGGCAGGGCACCGCGTCAAAAAGCTCGTCGCGTGCACGATCTATGGCGGCTGCTCTTGGGGAAGTGTCGGTAGCCTAGTGTAGGCCAGTTTCGTGAATTATTACTTCGGGTCACCAACCGGATTTTCCTAGGGTGTCTTGAGGTCCGCGTAATTGGGACGAAACCACCATCTCGAGTCAATATTGTGAGGAGTCGAGTTTCCTTACAGGAGCAGGGTTTCGATGTGGTCAGCACTCGAGTACTTAACCTGCATGTGGCTTATGTAGCCAATAGACCCAGGGCGGTTCCGCCTGGTTGACAAATGGGTGAGCGCCGCTTTAACGTCGCGCGGGGCAAGAAGGGCAGGTAATGACGCACATTGGAGCTGAGATTAAAAAAGATCCCGGGACCCTCGGACCCTGGTGTCTCGGTAATCTCCGCTCTGTAGTCAGGACGGCCTACGCACACTTGGAAACACCTGGTTTGTGAGCCGTTGTGACGGTGGAGCTGTGACGTCGTTTCCATGTTTACATCCACCCTTGTAATTTGCTTCGATTACCTATTTAAATATTGAACGCCCTGATCAATTGCAGAATTTCGCCTCCTGAGACTTTTTTGTACCCATCTCTCCTACACTCCTGCAGGCTCGATCGCTGCTGAGCAACTGCTGGGTGTTCATTTAATTCGGTATCGGAGCCGTCGTCTTGTTCGATAGGCGCAATCGTCAAGGAGCCGTGGAACCTAAACATGAAGTATCGTCTTGGCAGGATGGGAGCACCCTTTATTTTGCGCCAGGCCCTTTTACAGGCGTCTCTTCTCTCAATTTCCTCCGCTTCCCCCGCCCCAACTGCTCTCGCCGACGCCGTTAATGTCGCCCTGCCAAACCCCATCATTACACCCTCCCCGGTCGAGCGTAATCCTTCTCCAGTCGTCGGCCGAGACATTCTAAGCGACATTGACTCTGATGTCGGCAGCATTCTCTCTGGGCTTGGGTCTGACCTACCCTCGTGGGTCGCATCTGGAGTCCCCAACTTCTTCCAAGGTTTTCCGACTGGAGACGCAGTTGTGAGCTCCCTCGGCTTGGAAAGCACGGAATTGGCAGCTTTACCAACAAATGTGTTGAACATCAACCCTTACGCCAACTGGACCAACTCAGGCTGGAACATTCGCTTCCACGGAAACGTTTACAAGCAGCCAAACACTTCGGTCTCAGACTTGAACAAGCTTGCTGATGGCTTTCTCGTCAACACTAGTATCTCGGACCTTCCTGAATCCCAGCAAGAGCAGGCACGTAACCTGACCGCCGAAATTTATGTTGTCCAGCAGCCAAATGTTGCCGTGAACACTATCCATCTCGAGCCTGCACCGGGTCAGGGATCCAGCGGACAGCCAGGCGGCGGTGGGTCATCTAACACAACGGGTGGCACGCAAGACATCTCTCTGCCTTACAACACAACTGTCGAAGGCGATTTCGACACATTTGTGCCGATCGACAGCAATGATCTCACTGCGGGAAATGAAACCTCGGCAATCCAGAGACTCAACACTTATGTTAAGGGCGCAACTATCGGAAATAGCACCGCCTATCTCGTGCCTCCCACTGGACTCACTGTCGTTTCCGATATAGACGATATCCTGCGTGTCACCAAGATATATGAACCGGAGCAAGGACTACTCAACTCTTTCGCCCGCCCATTCACTCCTTGGGAGAATATGCCAGATGTTTATCGCAACTGGTCCACCAGCCTCCCAAATATGCATTTCCACTACCTTGTAAGTCTTTTCCGGCTCCCCTTTCTCGTTCAGAACACTGATAGCCATTTAGACCACCACCCCCGAGCAAATTACTAGAAACTACATGCAATTCATCTACACCAACTACCCGGGTGGCTCTTTCGACACCCGTCCTCTGAACTTCAGCGACATTTCAGCAACCCTGTCAATCCGCAAGTTCCTGTTACAAAAGGTCTTCGAAACCTTCCCTGAGCGCAAGTTTATCCTGATCGCAGACACCAGCAACAGCGATGTCATGCGCGACTACCCAGAAATGGCTACCGAGTTCCCGGGACAAGTCCAGTGCATCTTCCTCCGCAACACCACGGCAACAGATTCGGGCGACAGGTTCCCATACGACACATCCGGGTTCAAAGACCTAAACCAGTCAATGTACATGTTCTTCCTGAACCCCGATGACCTGACCAACTTGGATATTGCGAATGGACAATGCTACAATCAGTCTATTGCTCAGAATCTGACGTTCGGTTACCAGGGTCTGCCCCTTGGCCTGGGAGATAGCCCAACGGCAGTCAACGGGTCAGCAAACCATACCGGAGCTGCTAGCGGACTCGTGACAAAGGAGTCTACTGGTGTGCGGAGCTTAATGGCTTTGATCGCAGCGATGGTCACGGCCACTTTTATGTTCTTGTAAAATCATGCATATACGAGTAATGTTGTTAACGAAGATCTCGAGTGCGATTTTCACACTATTTCTCTCCTTCCTAGTGTATATCACCATGTATAAATCTATGGAGTGAAAGGACTACAGTAATTCTCCACATTAACGAACCCCGGATTCAGGAAATGCCGCGCTTTAGCGTAGCCCCTGAGTTTCCAAAACTGTTTTCGCACTATTACAACGAATATTTTCACTAATTTGCGATTTACGAAGGCTTCCTACCCTACCATCAAGACTTGAACGAAACGGGGCCGACCGCGGAAACACATCTCCATTGAAGAAAGGCAGATCTACGATACAGAACAACGGCGTATAACGCGAATAGCTATATATCTATAGGCACTAGTAGAAATTTATTAGATAACCGTCCGATATCCGACCGAATATATCAATTATCAACAAAAACTCCCGAGTCCGTCAGATCCAAAAAGGAAATCTGAATTTCTCTTTACTTTTCTAAGTAGGCATATTGATTATAGGAAATTTATAACTGATTCGGGCTCTTCTATATCTTCTAATACTATATTAATTAGAATTAGAGTATTTCTAGTGGGTTCACATCGTACTATAGAGCCTTGTAAGGAAATACACTCGGTTACTCATGTATTCAATATAAATAGGAGTAATTTCGATCGCTTTTTAATTAGACACTACGCGACCTCCGACTTTGGCATTGTTGGGTGCATTCGGTACTAGTATATATAGGATTTCTCCCTTCCGACGGTTATGAGCCCGGCACACCATCCAATTGCATCAGAGACTGATCAATCGCTGCCCGAGTCCGACGGAAGACCTCCATCAGGAACCCCTAAAGCTGTTCTGAAGCGCCCGCCAAGTCTCACAAAACAACCAAATTTAACCGCGTGGCTCTATCCCGACCCTCGTGGATAGCAGCCAATCATACCTCGGCGAGAAGCTGAATCCAAGTTTTCCGATAGGTCTCAACTTCCGACAGAGCCAGAGATCCAAGGAGCCGGAACTTCTAAAAACTGATGTCGCGAATTTTACGAATATCATGGAGTTACACAAGCTTCAGGCCCACAATATTGAAAAAAATAAAGACGGCTTCGACGAAATCCGACCTTCTCATCATTAGAATTGTCGATGCTTAACTATATCTACTAGACATCAGAACAGTTGCACTTTGTCGTCAACTTTACAACCGCACAGCCTCGCTCTTATGTAGGTTTAGATTAGCATCATGTACGAGGAGACTACAAAATTATTCACACTCGGCCGCATATGCCAAGTGTTTTGCTCTCTTCATCCAGTTCAGACCATTTCTGCAGCTCATTTGAAACATCTGCTACGCGCTGATCGTAGAATACATTGCACCCAAAAAGAAACTATGTCAATAGTTAAAGATGACAAACGGAACGAGGGCACAATACAAAAAGAACAATGACGGATTAGAGCAAATTTTACTAGGGTGAAGCTCTTCTCTTTTTTGTTTCTACTCGTCATACGACCCTCAAAAGCTGATGATGTCAGGGAAACGGGAAAACCAAACAAATATTCCTCCTTTCATCTCTGGTCGGGGCTTGTCCAAAATTACAGGCTAGCTAGATGTTTTCAGCCGTTTTCGCAGAGCATAGGCGGATAAAAATGTCAGCTAAACTGTAGAGACGCAGTCACAATAGCGGTGTAGATCATACAGGCAATCCCCGTCGTAATTATCAACATATCTCCTCCTTTTGCCCACTGGGTATTCGCGATACCTTTCCAATGTAGATACGCGGGATAAACATAAATCAAAGGAACACATGAAATGGATCCCACTAAGGCAACAAATTTATCCAAATCTCTGGCGCCCAGGGCTGCAATCAAGCCGCAAAGAACGACAATGCCTGTCCTGAAAATATTCTTTTTCCACCTCATGAGGGGGCCTCGCTGACCAGATTTGCGGTCGAATACTCTTCCCTCCATGATCCGCAAAGCAGGAAAAAGCTGCACTGGGGTGCCCACAAGGACAGCTAGCGAGAAGAACAACCGGACAAAATTGACGAACTTATCCGACTGCGGGAAATTGCTGATGATATTGATCTTTGTATGGCTCCCAAATGCCCCATATGAGAAAATCCCGACGGTAGCAAAAAGAAATGTGATAAGGGCCATGACAATGTAGAGGATGCGACCAAAATGGTCTGGTTGCAACATAGAAGATTGTATGGGGAGAATCAGCCCTATGCCCTCGAACATGAATATAGACGACCCGATCGTCAGAGTGAATGTCTTGGTGTCGAAAAGCTTGACCGTGGGCTCTAGGCCACGGCGGGAAATTTCTGAAAGATCATAGTAGTATATGTAGCCAATGGCGATGAAGATGAAAACATCTGCAAGTAAGGCCACTATTCCGAGTCGGGAGATTTTGCGAATGAAGGCAAGTGGCACGAGGATCACTAACTGCAGGGCGATGATTGCGGAAATGGACGGTGTGTTAATATCATAGGCCGCCACTCCCTCCACAAATGAACGCAGGTTCTCCGCAGTAAAAGCAATGGCGGCACACACGAATCCAAGCTGCGTCATAGTTATGGAAATACGAATAAGGGAGCGAAGATGCGGGCTAGAAATGGATTCTCCAATATCGCCGTAGCCACCGCCATACCTTCGCCGACATTGCAGCAGCAAATGAAAACAGATGGTCGTCGTTATCGAGACTGTGACGAGAGCAAGAGATGAAAATAGTATGCCACCGTTGCGGAACGCCTTAGGGAGGAAAATGATGCCTGTTCCTATGAACGCCTTGAGGAGTGTGAAGAAAGTTTTCGTGTCTGACGCGTCCCCTCGAGAGCTTTCACGATTGGCAAGCAGTGGTCTTCTTTCCCCCTCTACTTCATCCACCGGTGTTCCAGAACTTCCAGCATCTTTCTCATCTTCCGACTCGGCCAGCTCTTCACCGGCGAATCTACCGTATAATTCCAAGAACTCGATGAAGCTATTTGGTGCAGATTTGTTGATGAAGCCGCGCTTATTGCGCCACAAGAACTGCCGGCGAAACGCCCCTGGTTCATTGCGTATCGTGATATCGAGATCAGCGTCCGTTTCCAACCTGGGAGGGTGCGAGAATGTTGCTGCTCGCTGATCTAATCCGCCCCGATTCGAGCGAGCTTCAATACGATAGAGGTCGCGATGTATATCACCTCCTTGCAATTTGAGAGAGGACTGCGGGTTCCCACCATGATCTGCAGTTCGCCTACCCCGCACATCACCATCATTTTCAATGATGCCATCACACGCGCCAGTAAATCGGGGATGCAGATGCCTGGAAATAACTTCTGCTTCGCTGTCGAGGCGGCTTCCTAAGCCTCGGGTATCCGCCATCGTGTTCCAACGATCACGAAAAATCGAACTGATGTTTGTCGCTGAACACTCCTTTATCGGTAGTAACTGAGCGTAGATAGCAAGAATCCTTCTTAAGGTGATGTTGGAAGCGGACCATAGCTGGATTGCTCAGGCATGACGTCATGATTACACCAGTCTCGCTATAGACAGCGAATTTTTTGAGAACAAATCTTGATTTAACGCCCTAATAAGTACTGTGGTAACGATAGTAGTAGTAGTAGTAGTAGTAGTAGTAGTAGTAGTGGGATTCATTTGCCTGATGTAGCTTGCCTTAAGTATAGCCGCTATACGGGGATGCAACTAGGCCTACCCGACAGCGAGAATAGTACGTAGTACCTTGGTGTTTTATACACGGAGAGCCTAGTGGGTTCTCTATAATACAGACCACCTATAGGACGAATATAATAGTGTAGTCCAAACAAGTAAAACAAATGAAACCCTCAGGGGCGGGTGAAAGTCACATAAGAAAAGGGAAAATAGTAAAGAGAGTCAGATCTTCGCCCCGTTATTATAGTCGCGTCCTAATATCCTATATCCTAAGTCCTATTAGCCCCTATGATTAGCGACGCACTATCACTATGCCAAACTCTATCAAGATCCGTTGCGCTAGCTACGCTAGCTACTTTCTAAACCGTCCCCTCTCCGGCTCCCTATGTTACCGAGGCCTTGAATCACTAAGTTCGCTAGTCACGTCTATATTACGTGGCTTCCCTAAATCACGAAGTTCTCGAATCACTAAGTCTACCTCGCCTCAATCAACCAATCAACCAATCAAAATTCTATTAACCTGACGGAGCCTAACTAGTCGCGTCGAGGCTATGCAGGCGCTTCTTCCAAATCGAAGCAGAACTTGGGTCCCAACTCCAGATTCGGCGTTTGCAATAAACAGTCATAGAAAGGAAAATTTGGCCTTCTGCGGAGTAGGAGCCCGGTACATAAAAGTGTGTACCCGATCCCATAGGAAATCAATGCCCAAAAGTGCAAAACATAAAGCCCACAATATTCCACTTCTTCTGCTTCCCCTCGCTCCCGCCCCATTCTTGTTAGTCTGTCCCTAAGTGCTTCTGATCCTCAATTAATCGTGGTGGCGTAGTTAATCAGCAAGTGGTGAGTATCCGGCTTTTCTCTGAGGCTTAGTCTTAGTGTCTAGTGGTGAATGCACGGCGTCTTCACAACCTACTCTATTGCCGCGAGGCCGATTCGTTCGAGGTCACCTTCGTCGACTAGTTCTAGTCCAACGTGTTAGAACTATCTAAGGAGACTAGTGTGATATATCATCGTAGTAGCGTAGCGGGCTACGCGCGGGTGAGATACAATTGCCTCGTATTTAGTCGTGCTACTAAGATTCGTACGAGCGATCTTATCGAGCATGTTTCGTTATAGATCGCTATATAGCGGGCACTAGAGCAGAATATGTCTCTGTGTTTGAACCCCTAATCGCAGCTACAACAATCTAATTCCCCCTCCTTAATCTTATATAAGAAGGGGCCTAGTCTAATACGCATCGACCTCATCTAGAAGTACATAGGCTAGGATCCACTAGAGGGTGATCGATATAGGTGTTTGCCGCGATCAGATAGCTCGTACGTAGTTATAAATGTGATAGAGCACGTACTATCCAGATGGTCACCTCAGGTTCCGCACTAAGTCGATTGCGGCCTAGCTATTAGAGAAGCTCACTAGTTCCCTGACTCTGTCCCCTTCTAATCGATTCATATGCGGATCTAGGGCCATTTCGATACCTAAGAGCTCCGCCGCGTATACATTGGACTAGGAGTCCGTTCCGAGATGTCGTTGCATCGTTGTCACGTTTATTGGATCTACTGCGAATGCACCTGCGAGTCCTATATTTCCACTACCATTATGATGAGGTGGGTGCCTGAGGTGTCAGCGCCCACTGCTGCCTGTAGATAGACCTTTCAACGGCAAGGTACAATGATGGACTAAATAATTGCGGAATTTTGCAGCCCAAAAGTGCAGTAACAACATAAAATTGGCCTTATTGTTCACTATTCTAACACCTCGTAGTGACCAAAGCGTGCAACTTATTGAATATGACTATCATGGGGAACAATAAGCAAGTTTCAGGTAGAGCTTATCGATCCAATCTCCCTTACAGTCCAACAAAGAAATTGCACACGAGGGTTACGTCTTAGTTCGTTGGCACACCGGGAGTTCAATGGAG
The DNA here is from genome assembly GCF_028828495.1 of Penicillium riverlandense. Taxonomy (NCBI): domain Eukaryota; kingdom Fungi; phylum Ascomycota; class Eurotiomycetes; order Eurotiales; family Aspergillaceae; genus Penicillium; species Penicillium riverlandense. The sequence continues at coordinate 36,330 of NW_026643197.1, read as the reverse complement.
GCTGGTTAATGGAGGCTGGTTAATGGAGGCTGGTTAATGGAGGCTGGTTAATGGAGGCTGGTTAATGGAGGCTGAGCAAACAGAGAATCAATTGAAGGTGATTCCGACACGAAGTTCCAAGTTGCTTGATTGGTCATAAAAAGGGTTTGTGCTGTATTGGGACAATGGCTCAAGTTGTGACAGGCAGATAAATTGCTATTCTGGATATACTAGGGACATTTCCCTAACATCCCTGTGGAAATTTTTACATAGAAACCTCAACGATAGGGCCCGAATAGATGCGACGGGCACGCAGGATGTAATATACAATGGCAAGGAACATGCTGCCTCCAATTGCCAGGACGCTCCAGTTCATCTCCTCGACGCCAGGGTTCATTTGAGATGGCCAGAAGCTGAAAAAGATGACGATGGTGATGTAAATGATCGCATAACCGTTGATCAACGTACCAACAATACCAGGACAATGGAATGGGCCCCAGACAAGCTTAGCACCGGGCACGTTGACAATGTCATCGTCGTTGTCATTATAGCGGGAGATATTGCCACGGACTCGGCGACTAAAGAGCAAGATTGCAACCATCAGATAAGACAAGTAGATGCCCGACACTGCCATAGATACAACATCCTCCATAGCAGTGTCGGAACCAATGTTAATCAGGGCCAGCAGTGTAGCGACTGTCACTGTGACAATGATGGAATAGATAGGCAATTGCTTGCCGGTAGAAACCTTACGGAGCGGAATGTTAGATCACGAAAGCTTCTGATCGAGGGTTGCTTACCTGACTCCACAATCGCCACCCAGGAACTCCCCTATCTCGGGAGAAAGACCAGAGCTGGCGAGATGCTGCGGCTAGTAGACCCATGAGCGAACAGATGTAGATAATAATCACAATGGCAATCATAATCAAGGAACCAGATACTGAGTTGGTTGCTTCCACGAAGATCCCCATAAAGTTATAACCAGTGATCTCCCCAAGCGTACCACCAAGGTCGGCGCCAGTGCAGAACATCATGGCAATAATCATACCAAAGCCGAGGCAGCCGTTGATTCCAACGCTGAGCATAAGGGCGTTAGGAATAACGCGCGATGCGTTTGCAACCTCTTCAGACATCTATTTTTCGTAATTTGTTAGTCGCATGTATAAAAAAGGGCAAGTAGAACTCAAGAGACTTACATGCACGGCAGCATCACCACCAGCAAAGGCAAAGGCACAGCTGGTCATGCCAACAAACCAGGATAGTCCCTGTGTGGAAAATCCTCCTTCATTCTGGAAAGATAGGAAAACTTGTTCCTTTGTATTATGATCCGCCATATAAACAAGGGGGATCAGGATACCGAAGAAGCCAAGAATATGCACGACCAGTATGATTACTTCAATACGGGGCAATAGCTTCCCCCCTATTAGGTTCACGAGCAATGCGAGACTCAGTGATGCCCAGATAATCAGCGTGCCTTCCCAAGGCAGAGCATTGTAGAGATTGTTTCCGACGATCGCAGCACCCTGGATCATCTTTCCTGTCAAAAAGGCACAAGCAGCGAAGGCGCTTTGCCAGCCGAGAACAGCAAACCAACCTATTTTGCTCAGAGTAAGCAAAGATAGATCACCCAAGATTCAGTATGAATCAAGACTTTACCAGTGACAAAACTAAGGAACTTCTGGAGTCTGGCTGGCCCAAGCATTGCAGCCCAGTGATACTGGCCTCCTGCTGTAGGGGCCCTATTAAACAGTTAGCTCTAGATTTGAGATTGGATTGACCACTAGGAAGCAGCATACATAGAGGCTAACTCCGCCAAGACCATGAAGTTCGCAAATGTACCTACCCATCCGAAGATGTAGGCATAGATCGCACCGCCAGAGCCACCACTGATAGACGTTAGCTAAACTCTAAGACATAAAGATTATGAGGATTGCACAAACTTTGCAAGGGGGGCCGTGAAGGTTCTGGACAAGCAGTTAGCAATAGGATGTTCGAGAATTTATAATTGAACTGGCTCACCCAAGCAAGCCTTCCCATGTACCCAGAATGGTACAGCTGAACCCGAGGATGGAGAGAATGCCGAAGTTTCGCTGATAAGTTACCACTATTAGATCTCTAGACTTATTGGGTTTGTATTCTGAATGATTGTAAATACATACCTTGAGAACTGGCTTCTTTCCCATCCGCTGAAGTTGCGCATCATCACGCTCCCGGACGGACGAGCCGACTTGGGCCTCGCCTCTACTGGTGACGGACGTGTGGCTCTTCAGTTCATAGGCCACCATGGCTTCTCTTTGTTAACGAGTGGAAAAGAGACAGGTGGAAAAATAAAGCCAAGGAAGGGATGAGGGATTCAGCTGGTTAAGAAAAGAAAAGAGGGAAAAACAAAGCATGATCGAAATGCGGGCGGAAAGGGATCCGGGATCCGCATCGATTGGTGCCATGTTACATCGACTAGAATTTCAAACATGCGAGCAACTTGCACTAATTCTGCTAATCCTGGTCGGTTGTATGTCCTCTGCTGGCAGCCCGGCACCCCAAGGAGGCTGAGGCCCACAACGCGTTATGCGGCACCGCCGATCCCACGCGGTAAGGTTTCCATACGAAGCGCCCCTTGGCCAATCGAAAGGCGCCACCAAGATCTGATGTGGGCCGTATATCGCGAATGGCTACCATCCAATTTGAATGTGTTGGTGGAGGGGTGAACCTAAAAAAGTCCTCGATCTGGCCCTTTCTTGTTACAATAGTTATTGAGACTGTAAATGGCAAGTTGCAAAGAGCAAAGACGGACTGTGGAAAACAATTTGGGAAAACAAGAGGATTATACACATGGGGCAGTCAAGAAGGCTAAGAATTCTATCTCCATGGGCAGGTAATCAGGAAGATACGGATTGGAATCCTGGACAATACTACGGTGAGATGAGCGAGCGCCTCTCCGGAACCTTAAGAGAGTAGACTTGGGAGGTGATTCACATTCCTAGTCTTCCATTTTTTGGGGAAATGGAAGTAGCTCAATTAGCCCCTGCAGCTCGCACCGCCAGGCCGCACAGCGATATAATAAAAAAAAATAACGCAGGCGTCCTCGTGTCAGCATGCTTCTTCTCTCCTAATACTTTCGTTTCTTTTTGACACACCCACGCACTCCTTCCCATATCCAGCCTCGATGGGGTCACGATTCAAAGGAGACACCAAAGACCCCGCGGTCAACGTCACAACATGGTTTCTTTTGGTTACGATCGTTTTCAGTGTCTCTGCCCGACTAGGGACTAAATTCCGACTGTTCAAAAAACTCACTCTGGACGATCTTTTGATTATCGCGTCCTTGGTCTTCGGTATCGGTCAGAGTATCGTTATATCGCTGGCAGTTGGATCCGGCTATGGAAAGCATTATAAAGAGGTCTCCAGTGCTGAAGTGGACCAGGTGATGAAAGTATGCATTCTGCGCTCAGGTTTCCCTCGATCAATTCATTCCAGTCACTTCGATCCAAGACTGACAAGGACACACTGGTAGAACCTCTTTGCCGGCTCTCTTCTATACATCCTCAGCCTGATGTTCTCCAAACTATCCCTAGCCGTATTCATCCGGAGTCTTACGCCATCCTCGAAAGACAAGTGGCTCGCCCGAGCGGTTGAAGGAATTATCTATGCCTGGGCGGTTGTTGCAATTTTCGGGACTGCATTCCAATGCTCTGTTCCACGCACGTGGGATTTTTGGGATGGCCAGTGCTTTAATGTGGTCAGTAATGTCCTTCTCAATCCCTACTACCTTCTGGACCACGAAAATAGAGCATGCTAATGAGGCTAAATGGGAATTTGCAGTTGGCATGGCGTTACTTCATTGCTATCTCTAACATTGTTACAGACCTCTTAATCTTCGCCCAGGCGATGATCCTGATCGCTAGCATCCAAACGACCCTAGAACGACGTCTGATATTTGTGGGTATCTTCCTACCCCGGCTTTGGTAAGTGATTCAGATCTCCTTCATGCACACCTTTTTTCAGCTGAAACTCATGGTTCCACCGTCTATAGTGTGGTTGTCGCAACGGTAGTCCAGTTTGCATTTATCAAGAAAGGCACTGAAACAACAGATCCGACCTATACCATGTGCGACATCACAATTTTCGAAGTGATTATCCAGTGTTTGAGCATCGTTACAGCTTGCTGGGGTCAACTAAAACCCTTCCTGTCATGGATGCGATCGAACGGACTCAAACTCGATGGTGTGGAGGACCCCACTTCCTGGAACTACAAGACGAGCACGCGATCGCAGACGCGGTCTAAATCGCGGGACCGCAAGAGCGGGTTCGAGAGCCACGAAATCTTCCCTCTGCCAATGCGGCGAGACCAAATCCTCATAACGCAAGACTGGGAAGTTGACAGCCAGTCGAGCCGGGCGCACATCATCGTGGAGTCCGAGACCAGCCCCTGGACGGGCAACCGTCAACAATCGCCCGACCGTCTAAGTTAATGACTGTACATGTATACGTACACTAGGCACGATCTCGGCGTGCTAGAGTAAACCAGCTTCGAAATTTCATTTGCCACACCCTACTTCTCATCTTGCTTCAAATTGACTTTGCCAAATGGCTTAACCGAACCGCGCCTACCACGGTGCGATGGCACCTAACATCGATAGTGTTTGGCGGCGGAACCTTCCGGTCTCTGACCAACTTAGGCACGCCCCGCATGGCCCTGGCTCCATTTGCGTTCGAGAGATCGGCCTCGTTGCACGCCTAACCGCTGGCTGACCCATCGGACGGCAAAGTATACATAAGTACATGCAACCAATTCACCCAATGACCAATTTCCCTCGTAAACGGATGATAGGTGGATACATGAACCATTGAAACACTTCGATCGGTTCGCACTCTGTCGATGTTCCTCCAAATCTTGTAGGCGCCCCTTCCCACCCCCTACGCACCTTCCGCTGCCTCCAGATACCCTCCAAATCGCCCAAGTCTTGTTTTATTCCACCCCGAACGAGGAACCCCGGTCCCTCCCCCCGGTCCTCACTGCGTTGGGCACGCAGGTTGCATTACTCGTTCATGACACTAGTACCAGTGGGTCGAAAAACCGTCCCCAATCAGCTCAAGATGTCGGCTCCCGTAAATCCGCGTAAATCGTGTTCTACAGTATGTATACTGATGTGAAAAGATCGTCACGTATTGATCATGCTCGAGTGCCCAACTCCCCAGGTCTTTCTTTAGAAACCCCTTCCTTTTCATTCGGAGTTATACTCCCATTGATCCATCTTTCGAAGCTGCAATCTTCCGTTGCACTGGTTCCGCCCCGAAACCTCCAGGTACGAAATTATACTATACAGTATAATTTATAAAAAGACCTTGTCATAGTACTTAAATGGGCATGGACCTCAGAAGAGATACGCCCGACAATCCTAACATTAGTAGGAGATGCTTGGCAGTGGTCTGCTCTGTGAAGCGTATAAGTTCCAATGCTGTACAACCGAACTATGAATCATTGATAGGCTTGGAATTCGAACCCATATGTCAGAACCATTGTGTGTAAAGCAAGACGACCATTCTTCGGTCCCATATGAAGGATCTCTGCACACAATGCAGGTATAGAAGTATGTAATTGAAAGAAAAGTCACTGGGTAAGTATTGATACAGTTCAGAATTCCTCGTCTCCTGAACAAGTCCAGTAATGCCAGTGCTTACCACATTGTCCCGTCCTCAAACGGCCCCCACTTTTTGTTCGCCTAACTATATTAAACGAACATACCCACGCTTACAGATCCCAGTCAATAACCCCTTTGCTCAAGTCTCAAGTGAAGACGCGATCGGCCCGATTCCACAATGGGTTCAACTACCAATTCCCTCGTTCTAGAGCCGGCTACTGCGGAAGATGTCCCCGCCATCACGGAATTATGGTTTGCTGCCTTCACACAGCCGGTGATCGGGCACTTATTCCCAAACACCCCGGGTATGCACCAATGGCACCGGGACTGGCACCTGGGTGACATTCAGACAAAGCCTTTCCAAAAATACCTACGAGTAACTGATGCCGCGTCGAGGGATGAGCAAGGCCGACCGCGGCTAGTTGCCTTTGGTAAATGGGACCTGGCCATGCCTGACGAGCGAGGCCGCCGGTTCCCGCATTGGCATGCGGATTCACCTTACCAAGAATGCGAGGACTTTGTCGATGAGCTAGAGAAGGCAAGGAAGCGTGTGATGGGTGATAAGAAGCATTACTGTATGAATGAGCTCCTTTGAATTGAAATAGTGGGAAAATGTTACTGAATTGACAAATGTGGAAAACAGATCTGGATACCCTCGGCACTCATCCAGATTACCAAGGACGCGGAGCCGGTTCTATGATTGTAAAATGGGGCTGCGATCTGGCTGATAAAGCCGGCGTTTCAGCCTACGTGGACGCCAGCAAGGAGGGCGCAGGGTTATATAAGAAACATGGCTTCGTGGACTACAATCCGCCTGGCTCTGACGTGGCTGCGATGGCTCGCTTTCAAAAGACGGAATGAAGGACACCCAACACCATTGAAGAAATGTCAATAGAGGTATAATGCCTTACACGCTATCTTTCTCTAATCATTAAACTATTGCCTCGGGTCCAATTGCCTCACAAATACTCCAAAAATTTCGTGATGGTCGTTTAAAGAGAACTCCTCAGTCAATTCCTCGGTCCACAATCAGCCTTTGCAAATATAACGATCTGACTCTACGTGAGCCCACGAGCTTTCTAATAATCCGTTGAATACTTACCTCTTTGCTCTCTGCATTGTTGAAGTTTTGCCGGGACTTTGAGAAACCACATAAAGGCGAACATCCACATTCTATCCCCAAACGAGCATAGCCAAACAGCGGACGGCTGTATCAATACTGCCTCGGGCATTGCTAATTCCACCACACCAGCGAACGCCGGGGCAGGAGACCAGCGACGACCATGTAAGAACTGTGAAGACCGGAAATAAACTTTGCTACCAAGTCATTAAATGCCACCGAGCAAGTCAGTCAGACGACGGCGGTCGTCAGTAGAACGGAATATAGGGGAACCGCAGTACCGCCGCGAACCCATGACTTTATAGTAAGCGCCGACGTTCGCGGACATAGTTATATACCCATTTGGTGCCTGCCTAATCCATAATGCCTTTAAAAGAGGCAGGTCTCCCTCCGACTTCTCTGCAGGGTCGCTTCAAGGACACAAAGCCTCTCACTATGTATGAGCGCTGACAGCTTCGGTGTGTACTTCGAGGGTCGCTCAAATGTAGAACCGTCTGCTAAAATGCCGACCACGCCCGCAAAGTACACCATCACTTTTGAAGCTGCTTTGCCGTCCTGGTAGGACTCCATGCAGATGAACTCGTTCCGACTTACATAGAAAAAGTCCAATGCTAGATAATCTTCGACTGACGTCATCGTCCGAAAGTTGGAACTAGACATGTTGTTCCTTGGGTATGATCTTTGTGTGCAGCATTGCAATACTCCTGCAAATAATTGCCAATGGTGATGCGTCGAAGTCGGCCACGAAAGACTGCTGGGAAACCGCGTGGCGAGATCTACGAATGAGTCACGCACCCTGCAGCCACATACGATTCGGGCCAATGTCGGCTGCACCGGTGGGAGATCTCCTATAACATGGAAGCGCGTCGCGTTTGCTGCAAGCCTTCAGCGCTTTGTTGCAGGCTGCATTTAATGGGTCGCTAGCGCTGCATTTCAGATTCTGGATGCGCGACGCGGTTCCTCAGGCCACCTCCCCTCAGCAGGACCACAAACGACCGTTAGGAATGCGTTTCCACAGCGTGAAGTGCGCCGCACTTCAAGATTGCGTTGCATTTCCAGCACGCCACATGTGTGTAGCTCGGTCCTTCGCGAAGTGCGACGCGCTTCAGATGTGCAACCTAGACGTAGGTGGCTCATTTCAAAAAGGCATAATAGAGTAGGTTCGAGATGTGACTAAGCTTCAACTGCTCTAGCATGAGCAGTCTGACCTCGGGCGGGATTATCGAGAAGACGTCGTTGCTGTGGTTCGCGTTACCAAGCTCTTGATCTGTTGGGATGAGTGAGCTTAGACTGGTGTCCGGGCAAGACTCGATAAGCGGACGCGGTAAGGGAACGTTTGCCAGGTTTGCAACTAGATACTCGGTGCCCACTTCATAAGCGTACTATTAGTAGTCTTGAAAGTGCAATGATTGATAGAGAGGGATGAGAGGAGACGGTCACAGGAGAGAAGGGAATGCTGCTGTAGCGAGAAATAGATGAGCGTTGATGAGTTGATGCATTCACTAGTCCTTGACCTCCGTACAGTATCAACCCTTTTTTAACGTACACCTCGGAATCGCGCGTGCCGAATGATCCTCCTCCCCTGATCATCACCACAGCTCTCTCTCTCAGTATACCCAACATGTTCCTCATCTTCTTGTCGGTGTACACAAGATTGTTCAAACAGACTCGATGTGGTCGCTCTCGTTCTTGGTCTTGATGAAGTCCCGAGACGGAGACGATGGCCGATGAGCCTGGATGTATGCCGCTTCGCCCGCCGCGATATTCTCGGGGAGGGGTGGAATACCGTTCGGTGGAAAGAGCTTCTTGGCTCGCCAGGCCGCATGCTGCATCTTGCCCGAGAACAAAGCCTTGCAACTCTCGATGGGCACTGCCTTGGTCTCGGGAACCCAAACGAAGGTGAATACGCTTTACCAACGTCAGCTCCCACCCCCGATGCAGCCACTTTTGATGAAACGGCCAAAACTTACGCGGTCAAGAAACAGAGCGCTGAAAAGAAAAAGAATGTTCCGTTTGCGTCGACGATAGAGTCGATCATGTACGGGAAGACCAATGTGAGGATGAACTAATCACGCATGGTCAGCCCGAGACAAGTACTGTTGCAAGCAAGGGGGATGACATACACTAAAGAGCCACTGCAGAGAGGCGGCAAAGGCACCGGTGATGGGCCTGAGTCGGGCTGGGAAGATCTCTGCGGCGACGATCCATCTGATCGATGTCAGCTTAATCGCTTCGCCACGACAAGAAGTTGACAGGCATACGGTAGACCGTTCCCTCCAAAACTCCAGACTATGTCGTTGTCAGCTGAATGCAACCGGTGGAAACCAGGGAGGAGGATGCGGGGACATACAGATTCCGTAAAGCATCACCATCGTGGTTGCGCCGGTACCGGCGCCATGGACAGAGGCAGAAGGAGTGCCTAGGGTTGTATCGGCCACCGTTGTAAAGATTGCAATGTACAAGAGTGTCAGGGAGCATGCCGAGGCGGAGATCAGCCAGGGGATTCGACGTCCACTGCGATCCACCTGAGCGTTGCGTCAGTCGGGTGGGGAAGGGGCAAAGCTGGCGTTCCGGTCGACTCACGATAAAGGCATAAAAGGCAATAGCTGCGACCGACCGGCAGACTCCATAGATGCCAGTGTATAGCGCCACGTCGCTGATGAGGAGCGACTCAAAAAGGATCGGAGAATAGTAGCTGGCATATCAGCAACGCGTCCTCTGGACCCCTCAACCATGGGAGCATATCTCACTTGATGCAGATGGAGCCGGACCAGTTCTGGAACATAAACATTCCAACAATTACGGCGCTGAGCGGTGGTCAGCACGCGCCAAAGTTTTTCTGAGCGGGGAACGTACAGCCGGTATCGCATACTCGAAGACTTCATTTCGGCCGTGGAACCACGCAGTAGAGCCACCCAGCCTGTCCGGCCGCCGGATAGCCGTTCTTCCTCCTCCAGCCTGGCCTCGATTCTGCCAACTTCTTCCAGCATATATTGATTGTCGGCGGGGAGTTGGCGAAGATAGCAGAGGTTCTTGATCGCTTGTTCCCTTTTACCCTTTCGCCAGAGCAAAGTAGGCGACTCTCGAAGGATAAGCGTTCCCAAGGCCAAAGCACCTCCGGGGATGAGTTGAAAAGCCACGGGAATGCGGAATGTGATCACCGCGTCGACCCCCATGTGTTGTTGGATCCCGTAGTTGATCCAGAACCCGACCATGGAGCTGGAAGCAATGTGAGCCGCGTGTCACCACCTTTACAAGCTGTGAAGTGCACTGACCCGACCTGGTACGCTACCTATAGAATAAAGGGGGAGGTAAGCACAGCACATCTTGACAGTAGAGACGTATACATACGTCGAAATACCTGGATCGTCAGCGCATGGCTCTATTTGTCGCGTTAGGCGCCAAGAAGCAAGGACTCACCCAGTTAACTGTCCACGGATGGCAGTGGGAGCTACCTCGGCAATGTAGGACGGGATAATACCCGTCAAGGCACCCACGCCAAAGCCAGTCAAGACTCGACCCGCATACATCATTGGCAAGCTCGAGGTCGCAGCTGTCATAAGAATAGCACCGACCAGAAAGACAGTGCAGGTGACCTGCATTGCCCGGATCCGGCCAAGCGTCTCGCTGGACGGCCAGGCAAAGAGCGATCCGAAGAAACCTGCAGCGAGGTAGGCCGAGGTAAGGTTTGACGTGTTGGATGTCCTGGCAGAGGCGGACATGTCCGTGAAGCCGAAATGCTGAAGCGTGTCAGCCGGGAGGGTAGAGGAGCTTCACCTGCATGCTGTCGATTTACCTCCTGGAAGCTGGCCCGGGCAAGCGTCGTTCCCCAGAATGAGCCATCGTAACCCTGATGACAAGAGCTTAGCCTGTTGACCCATGATACAAAGATCGCCGTGAACCCACAAACGTGAGAGCTCCAAACGACGCCACGATTGCAAATGTGTAGATTCGCCAATTATAGACCTCGGCTGCACATCACACAGTCAGCACTGATATGACATCTCTCAAGCAGATTGGTAAGACTGACGAGGTGTTGGGCGGTCTTCGACTATGCCAAATCCCATCTTGATTGATGCTCGAATCGATAGTGTTTAAAGGCCCGTTCTGAAAGTTCGGGAAATAGTTATTTATGATGGTCAGGGTGGTCTGGGCCTAGTTGCCAAGGCGTCTTCGGCTTCGATTCGGACCGACCGATTGTCGGCCCGGTCAGATAACATCAGCGCAAAGTCGTGGTGCTTCTGGCCGTAAAGGTCACAATAACGCGCAGATTTATGTTTAGAGGTATTCTAGCAATATCTACGGTGCCAAACGGGTGTTGACCAGGGAATATAACCTCCTGCCATTCTTGTCCCGGGCCTCGTCCCAGGTTATTACGAGCCCGGTGACGCTTCTCCAAACTCCTGCCTTGGCTTTGACTTGTACAAAGCTGATCCGGATAGTAAGCCTTCTAGACTCCCACGCCGCTACGCCTGGACTGCGGCCTAGCAGACCTACGAGGCAAGGTCGACGCGTTTGTTCACCGTGGCTATGAGCTGAGCGGGGGAATCACGAGTGAAGAGAATAGCCGCACAGTCAAGTGATCCTCGGCCTGGCCTAATGTGATCGCCGCAACAGCAACAGGAACGATGACGATCATGTATACATATGTTCAATTTCTGGCAGTATGCTCTATCAGTCCCTGCTAATCTACTGGCTCTTTTCGAACCCTTCTGCTAAGACTTTCAGAATGTTGCTCAGCATGCTAATATCCTCCCGAGCTGAGAATGAAGTCAGCCTGCTGCTCTAGCTGTGTCTGCTCTACTACTCACAGTCCAGCACGGTAGTCTTGATTTCTGCGTCGCCGCTCAGGCAGCGATGCAGCTCTTTGAACATTAACGTGTAGTAGTCTTCGTATGTCGGCCGGATCGTCTCTTCAGAAAAGTCCCCGTTGGGGTGCCTGGAGAGCGTAGTCGCGGTGATTGGCAAACCTTTGATATACGGCCTAGACCTTAGCAATCCAGTTGACTGGGTTAATGGGATGGGAGACTCACGAGTCAAAGGCGAGCTTGAGTCGCTGGTACTGAGCCAGGACCTCGACGGTCGCGTCCACAGACAAGACCGCATCCTCGCCAGACTAGGGCGGTCAGGATATTGAACGCGTTGCACACGATTTTGATACTATGCGTTAGACTCACCTCATACGCAAGAACAAAGCCGTCGCTACGAGTAATGATTAGTACTGGGCCCGGCTCCATGGCCTGGCTTGGGGATTAACTAACTACTGCAGCATAATGGACAAAAAGTTCCCTCGAGCACTTGGCACGGCTGCAATGACATGGCGAGGAAGACCAAACAGCTCTCGCATGAGGCTTAGGTCATGCGGGGAGATGTGGAACTTGCAAGCCCGAATGTACTGCGCGACTGGCGAATTGTAGTCGAGGCCCGTGTACTCCTCGAATTGGCTCGTGGCGACTTGACGCCTCTTCGCCGAAGCCTCCTCAGGGATATCTGGACTCGGTGAGCGGACCGAGCATACAAGTTGGGGCATTCGGAGAGACTTGCCTGAGAAACGTTGTGAGTAGGTGCCGCTTTGTGAGATAATCCCGTCCTTGACCTACAGAAGCTCATTAGTGTCGAAACCATTGGCATCGAGTGAACATTACTCACCCTCGATGTAAAGTTGCGGAACCGGACTGGAGCAATCAGCAATGTTTCTAGCCCTAAAATAGTGCCCTACCATAGTTGATCTGGGCTGGATCCAGTTTGCCCACGGCCTCCTTAAACCTCAAGAACGCGGTCGCATATCGTCTCATGTAGCCGACAAAGACCAACCTGCCGGAAGCGAGGCGTGCGGCCTCGATATCGTCCGCTTCTCGCAAGGTCTGAGCCATCGGCTTTTCGATAAAGAGATGCTTGCCGGCTTTCAGACACTGTACTGCGTGTACGCTCTGGCTTTATATGAGCTAGTATTTGGGAGACGTCCAGCCGGTAATCTCCTTACGTGGAACTCGCTGAATGTTGAGCTCAGTATCAGCAATCGCGCATACTCGACATCATTCGGGAAGGGCAACTCACTCGGAATGACAGATCAATACCATATCCACGTCGGAGCACGCTGCCAGCATTTCCGGCCTGTTGAAGACGTGAGCACCCGGGGCATGCCTCAAATTTGACCCGACCTACACGTCTGTGAAGGTGCGGGAGATGTTGAACTTTCGCGCACAGTGCTCCACGGCTTGCTTCGAAACATCCACTATTGCCGTGACCTCGTACATGTGCGAAAGGAAGCCGAGGGTAGGCAGCTAGAGGCCGGATTCAGCTGGACAGTTGCGACTGCACACAAGACATGGGGAGCCTCACATGTGTGCACATTGCGATCTCTCCCGCACCGATGACCTGCGCTAAGTGAGCTGGCCAGTCGACCGTGTCTGCCGCGATGACCTACAGCGACATTGATAACGCGACTCGTGGACATGTTGACGCAGAGGGCTGCCGTTGATATTTCGTACGCGTGAGCAAGCTGTCGAGTTGGGCTGTTCACAAATGGCAGAATGACTGATTCCCTTCGGGATCAAGATGTGTATCAAGCAAGTTCATGTGGATGAGATTATCAAAGTCCGACAGCTCCGCACTGTCGGCCCGAGCCGAGATAAGGCATGGAGAATATCGGAGAGATTCCGGTCTGCCCCTCAGCTACAGGTTTGTTGCTTCCCGCGGCATCAACCGATCTGACAGCACCTTTCCTCGCGGACTTGATCTAGTAGAATGGAATACCCAGGCTTTCCTACACCAGATCATCACCTATACTTGCATTAACTATGCGAATCGCTATTTTCGATGTCGGCCCCGCACTGTCGGCCCGATGCCGAGATAAGGCATGGAGAATATCGGAGAGATCCCGGTCTGCCCCTCAGCTACAGTTTTGTTGCTTCCCGCGGCATCAACCGGTCCGATAGCACCTCTCCTCGCGGATTTGATCTAGTCGAATGGAATACCCAGGCTTTGCTATACACCAGATCATCACCTGTACTTGCATCAACGATGCGAATCGCCATTTTCGATGTCGGCCATTGGCATTTTCCGCTCTACATTCCCGTCTTGACCGATCCTGGCATCACTCTCGTTGGCATCTGCGATGGCGAGGGGTTTGCGGGTCCCGAAATGGCTCACCGGCTCGACTGCCCGCTGCTGTCGCGCGACGAATTGCTCGATCTTGACTTTGACTTCGCGATGATCTTCAGCCGGCACTCCGAGATGGCGGCGACCGCCCGAATGGTCATCGGCAAAGGACGGCCCTTCCTTATTGAAAAGCCCTGTGGGCTGAACACAGCCGAGGTTGCTGCGCTGCGTCTAGCAGCGGACAAGGCTGGCCTCTTTATCGCCGTCCCGTTTGTCCTGCGCGTGAGCGACTTGGCGCGCGAGCTCAGTCAGAGTGGATCGCTGTCGCCTGCTGGCTACCGACATCTGTCGTTTCGCTTCATTGTCGGATCGTCCACTCGATACGAAACGAATGGGTGCAAGTGGATGCTTGCCAAAGCCACGGCTGGCGGTGGATCCGTCCTCAACGTCGGTGTGCACTTTTTCGATCTCCTAGAATCGCTGACCGAAAGTCGAATCATCTCGGTCACGGCGCAAACGAGGACATTCCGCAAAGACATCGACATCGACGAATTAGCCATGTTTACAGTAACCATGGCGTCTGGCCAGATCGCCCATGTCCACACGGGATACCTGTACCCTGGCACGCCCGATGATCAGCGCGAGTTCGGCTTTTCGGTCTCTCACGATGCTGCACATCTCCAGGGATTTGCCGACCAGATCGTTGTAAAATCCGCCGACGGCGCGCTGCGGCATACGACTGTCGAGTACAACACCGATCAGTTCTATCCCGTCTTTTTCCGCGACACGCTCGCGCGTTGCCGCGCAGGCCGGCCGCCGCTTGTCGGTCTTGAGGGGCGCTGCGCGCATTGTCGGTCGTTGAGGCGGGATATCGTTCAGCCGAGCAGGGTGGCGCTCCGGTTGCGGTACCGCTGGTTTAGGCGAAGCCGTCCTTCGAGACGTCGGCGGGCTGGCGAAGTTGAGAATCAAGTTACTACACCAGAACGCCAGGTCGCGCTTGTAGCTAAGAATGTAGTTTGAAAATAGCTCCAGGTGTCAGACAATGTAGCACGATCGTTGTCGCAAGATTGTACTCTGCTTGATCGTCTTGCCAGGCTTCAGTGCTTGTTGCGTTACCTATAGACGCGGCCTTGACTCCATCTTCATACGTCAGAGGAATGCAGAATGGTGGATGCCGCTACATCAGGGGAATGCAAAAGGGTACAGGTCGCCTCGAGCGCTTGACGATAGATAGCAACAAGGGTGCCGCATGCTGTAGTCAAATCCGCGAGCACGGTACCGATGATTGCATACATGTACTGTATGCATGTATGCAGAGTAGCAATCCCACGCGCTCACCTCCGTCGTCTCTGTCTGGCCTTCACTCCGCAGCGAAAGCCAACTTCAAGCATAACCATTAGTCTTGCCGTTCGTCTTGCTCTTCGACTTTCCGGCATAACCCTCCTTCTCTAACTGTGGGCGATAATATCGCTGCACTCTTGCTCGACATGCTGGCTCGTTATAGAAGAGGCGCAGTCGGAATGTCCGAAAATACTCAAGCGATAAAGTCCCCTCCCCCACTCGTAGTGGGCGAAATTCGGCATCGGGCCGATTCCGCGGCTAGCCGCGCCGATCAGTTTGTTAATGTCTGGCATCATGACGTGCGTATAGATGCGCGAAACACCGCTGCCCTGCATCTCAGGTCGGACATTTGGGACGGTATGGGAGAGCGGATGTCGTGGACTGGGGCTGTCCTGCACGACTGAGATACGAAGGGGAATAGGCTGAGGGGTTTTGGGACTACGTATGACCGCGGCGGCCACGTGCACATCGCACCGTCCACGTATATTGTAGCGTCGCAATGCAAACGACCCACGGAAGAGAACTGGTCCGCCGACATGGGTCCCGACGTCAGACAGATCCTTCCCCGGTTCCAAAGATCATATTCCACCAAGGCGTTGTAGGTTGAGTGAAGGACCCCAGATTCCCCAGAGCCGGTTCGAGCCACTCCGTATCCTGCGCCACACCACCACCCGACAGGCCGAGCACGCAGCTCAAGTCGAAGGGATCATGTCCCGCCCAGAACGTATCGGCGTCGTAGAGTCCGCCGTCGCCTGCACCATCCGCGCTTACCAGCGACGTTGACTGCTCGGGTACATGAGGCTGATCTCCTAGTCCGTCCCCAGCCACACCGGCTGTGGTCGTGGAATCGTCAGGACGGATAGCGAGTCCTGCGGCACGCGAAATTCCTCGGATAGTCCGTGCAAAGTAGGTCGACAAGCGCGTTTCCGACATGTCGCCCAGTTCGAGCAGGTCGACCGACATGGTGAGGTAATGGCTGACGACCGCGGGGTCGAGCGAGACTACCTCCTGGACGAGGGGGGATGCCTTTGTCAAGCGGATCAGAAAGACTGCAGCTTGGGCAAAGGCCATGGTCATGTACTATAATCATGTAGTCAGCAAGGAGCCTGTATGATATTCGGACTACGGCAAGGCACGACGACGCTATGAGGGGACGATAGCCTGCGGAGGAGGGAGATGAGGTGGGCAGGGAAGAGCGCTTACTCACGTCCGTAGCAAAGCTCAGAGCGATATCGGTCTGACTCGATTCGAAATGTGTTTGGATAGTGCTCTTCGCTGCGTTGAGCGCTTTGCGAAGGTATGTGACGCTGCTCTCGTGACCGTCGCTGTGGGTCGACGAGCGGAGAGCCATGGCATTGATGCTCAGGCGAAGGTGCTCGGCCTGCAGTCGGGCTATACGTGCTGACGCGCCGAGATAAAGCGCATGGGACGATCCTGTTACGTCAGCCTGATACCACGACAGACCTCCCGGCATCTTTCCCCTCTCAAGTGCCCAGTCTCCGCACGAAACGACACTCGAGAGGTGGGAGGAAGAGACGTACCGGACCAGACCCAGAGCTTGCACCAGTCGTCCAACCTTCCGTTCAGATTCGACAACATCGACAACAAAGACTGGCCGTTCGGAGACCCAACTGGCGCTTGCTCCTCTACCCACAAGACGAATGATCGAGCGATATGACCCAATCGAGCCGTCGCTGCAATATACGCGTCGCCATATAGCGACAAGCTGGCTGGAGTGCCTGGCCGGGGGAGCGGATGAGATAAGCGGGCTTTGAGGAAAGCTTGGTCGTCAATGGACTCGAACTGGGTTGATTGAGGTCGACCGAACCCGAATGAAAGGAAGGAATCGAAGCTGCACCGAGTCAGTCATTCACGCGCGTGTCTCGTATCCGATCAGATATCAACAGGACCCAGGAGAGGGATGTACCTGAACCAAGCCAGCCTGTAAGAAACGATGTCAGCGGGCGCCCGTCCACGGAAACTATATGTTCCTTCCCAAAGGGTAGTCCGGTCAGAGTAGCCACTTACCACGTCCTCCATTGTCGCCGCACGGCCGCATCCACCTCATCAACCGGAGCCTCGAGCTGTGAGCCGTCCCTCTTGGTAGCAGCCACAGCCTGCCCAACGGCCCGATGTATCCCCAGCCTCCTAGACACACGCGCCGCATGCCCCGTCAAGACCCACGCGTCTGGCCCCTTTCCACCACTCTGTAATCCCCAAGCCGCAAGCAGCAAGATGGCCTGCACGTCGGCCAAGGTATGCTTTTTCCGGAGCAAGGTATGGGCGAGGTGAGATTCGGCTATATCGGCGAGGGCCGCTGGGACATAAGAGTCGATAGTGTGCGATGTGGTCGAGTGACGGAGGTAGAACCGGGCGGAGATTGCCAAGATTGCGGAGAAGAGTGATGGATAGCGCTGGACTGAGGTAAATGGGTCGGGAAGGGTGATGTCGACAATGGGCAAAAAGGGGTGGCAGTGATTCATAAAACTAGGGCCCAAACGTCAGCGGCGTGGTCGCTCATGAAGTTGGGAAGGTGGAGAGAGGGGCGCCGGATCACTGACAATGTGTACAAGGTTCTGGCCGTGTCAAGGTCGATCACACCCGAGGTGACTGGTTCGTCTCGTACGCCCCATAGTGGCATGCGCGCAGGGTGCACTGGTTCATCAGGGAGAGGCGAGCTCCGCTTTGATCCTTCCCGGTTCTCCCAGACCGATGGCTTGGCCGAGTCAGCGACTACCACCCTTCACACAGGAAGACGGGTCGGACAGACTTACCTGGTATACCAGCGCCTGAAATGGGGGCTCAAATCCATCCCTGGTGGCCGAAGCCAGCCTCTCCTTGGCCTCCTCCTCGTTATCCTTGTGCTTTCCGCTCCCCCCTGCGCCGTATTCTCTTGATGGCGATATTGTCTCGGGTCGGCTGGAATAGGAATGCGGCGAGATCAAGTTGACTTCTGGCGAATTGCCAAACCTCACCTGCCCTAGCCCCTGGGTCATTGGAGGACCGGACGTGGAGAGCAGAGCAGGTGTAGCAGCAGGAGCAGGAGCCGTGACGGGGGCTACCACTGGAGCGGCGAGCGGGGCTATAGATGGAGCTGTAGCAGGAGTCCGGGCCGGAGCTGCGGTAGGAGCAGGCAGAAGATCGGTCCCGCTGGCGCCGGGCTCGTGTAGACCAGCCAACGGGTTGGCGACGCGGCTTTCCAGGTACTCCAATCTAGCTCTAGCCGCCACCCCATCTCCATCCTCAACCACCTTCCCGTTCGTGGTTGTGCTTGAGTTCGGGGCGGCGGACGCTTGTCCCGGTTTGCCGAAATCACATTCTTTCTTCGCCTTGACGCATCTTACGCATGGCCGGCCACCAAGACAGCGTAGCTTCTGTTTGCGACATCGAAAGCATGCCTGCATCGCTCTACGCTCTTGTTGATGCTGTTGTTCGTGTTGTTGTGCAGTGCCAAAGGTGACATTCGGAGGGTGAGCGATGTTGCCCGCGTTCCCTTTGCCGAAATCACATTCTTTGTTCGCCTTGACGCATCTTACGCATGGCCGGCCACCAAGACAGCGTAGCTTTTGTTTGCGACATCGAAAGCATGCCTGCATCGCTCTACGCTCTTGTGTTCGCGCCCTCTTGCTTCTCGGGGGCTCGCCTCGATCGTCGTCACCGTCACCACGCACTCGAGCAAGGTCCGACGCGTCGTCGCCATCTGCCGAGCAGGGACGCGCGGGTGACAACATGCTGATCAACTCTGTACTGATAGGCATGTGATTGATGAAAACCCAGAACTTCCTGCTCAAGCACAAAGCCGCGCTCAGGCACTTGCACCTCGTGGACGTGAGGCACTAGGCGGGGAAGGTAGACATCCGGAGGTGTGACGTGTTAAGTCTAATGACCTAAGTGATGAAACTCCACCCGTATCTTCTTACTGGGGAGCACGGATTGGTGGAAGACGACCCACAAGCCCAAACTGGGACGAGATGCTGGAATGGGATGAAACTGATCGAACAGAAGACTTCACTCCTGGCACGCCGTATTGGGAGCAGACTGGCAATGACTTGTCGAATGTAGAAACCGTATTCCTAATCAGGAAGTAGTGGAAATGGATAATGTCAATTCATAAGGAAGATAGTGTTACAGATTGGACCAGTTTTGAGGTTATTCGGGATTGATATCATGTGACCTGCTTACATACACTTACCCCGCTTTTGGGGAATTGATCAGGGGAGCCGGGGCTCGCAGTTGAACGTGGCCCGAAATTAAGTGCGCGTGGCCCGGAATTTTTCTTAGTCATACACGCTCGTTTCAGGCCACGCTCAGGGGTGGGAGTTGACCATGGCCCGAAACTAGCGCCGATTTATGAAATTTTACTCTAATAGCTTGACTAAGTTAGCTTAGTCACTAACGTAATCGGTAATGCGAGCGCCGCACTAAATCGCGTCGCGCCCCAACGCGTCAACTTCACCATTTTAACTATCCACCATGCCCCCAAATCGCAATCAAAATTCCCAAAATTCTGTCAATCAAGAGGGTAGAATTCAGCTTGCAATAGAAGCCTACCAGAATGCCGAAATTCCCTCTAGTCGCGGAACTGCACGCGTATTTGACGTACCTGAGCGAACCCTACGTTGTCGGCTCGCAGGCGTACCATTTCGACAAGTTACGCACGCAAATAGTCATAAATTGACTCCTGAAGAAGATCAATCACTCCTACAATGGATTCTATCTATGGAGATGCGCGGATCTGCCCCTAGACCATCAATGGTTAGGGATATGGCTAATATTCTACTACGGGAGCGTAATGGTCAGCCTGTTGGGACTAGATGGGTCTACAACTGTACCAACCGCCATCCAGAGCTCAAATCGCGCTATTCTCGACAGTATAATTTATAATTACCAAAGAGCTTTATGCGAAGATCCGCGCATTATTGAGCCAGGGTTTGACCTTGTACGACGCACAATTTACGAAAACAGTATCGAAACGGAGGATATCTACAATTTTGACGAAACAGGTTTTGCAATGGGCCTAATTGCGACTAATAAAGTCATCACAAGAGCTGAATAGTACGGTCGGAGGCCTGTCCTACAGCTAGGGAACCGCGAATGGGTCACATCAATTGAATGTATAGGTGCGACGGGATTTGTGCTCCCTCCGATGGTCATCTTCAAGTCATCAGTATACTAACGATATGCATGGTACGATGACCTACCTAGGGGCTGGCGAATTGACATTAGCGTCAATGGGTGGACTACAGATGAGCTTGGGCTACGATGGCTAGAAAAGCAATTTATTCCTCATACGACTAGTCGTACTAAGGGTAAATTTCGACTGCTTATTCTAGACGGCCATGGTAGTAACTTAGCGCCTGATTTTGATCGAGTATGCGCTGAAAACGACATTATTCCAATTTGCATGCCTCCGCATTCGTCGCATCTATTACAGCCTCTAGATGTAGGCTGTTTTGCCCCCCTAAAGCGCATATATGGGGGGGCTAATTGAAGCCAAAACTAGAGTAGGTGCCAACGATATCGACAAGCTTGATTTCATTATGGCATTTCCAAATGCACGCATACAAGCGTTTAAACTATCAACTATCCAAATCGCTTTCGAAGCAGCTGGTTTAGTGACATATAATCCAAATCAGATTATGGAGAAGTTTAGTATTCGACTTCGGATGCCACCCCTCCCAGGCAGTGGATCAGGCAGCAGACCGGGCACATGGAGCCCTAAAACGCCAGCAAATCCTAAACAATTGAAACGACAAGCTTCATCAACCAAAACTATGATTAGTCGTCAATTACAGAGTCCGCCTACTCCAACAGATAGGGCGTTCAATCAGCTAGATATTTTCTTGGTTTTCGCCTAATCTAGTCAGTTTGTTTACATTATCTGAAACGTTTTGATCTATTAGGTTCTACTGTTTTATTCGTTTGTTTACCTAGTTGTTTACGCGCCTAGGGTCAGCCGCCTCAGGAGGGGGCGTAATTGTTATAGATTGGGCTTGATCGTGAGGTTATTCGGGATTTATATCATGCGACGTCATATGTTGCTCACGTGTATTTACCCCGCTTTAGGGTTATAAGTTCAAACGAACTATGGTTTTTGGGCTGATTCTATTAAGAATCAGTGTGTCTTTGTTCCCACTAAACCGCTCCCATCTCGGCTCCATTTCGCTATCGTATCGCTCCCTTTTCGGAACATCATTCTTCACCTGACCAATAGGTTTCTACCCTGACAAGTGGTTCTTTTACAGCTACTGCATACACGGAAAATGTATGGGCAAATTAGACCGAAAACATTCGTTTTGAACTTCTGACGACTAAATATCAGATTACATTCAATTCCCTCGTGTATAATCCGAAAGATAGACTATCTGTGTCCATCATGAATACCATAGCGATCTGACTGGTCTTGAACCGGGCAATATGTGATATAGTCAAAGACCGCGGGCTGTGCTAAACCATTTAGGTCCGAGCATGCAACCCCCACAAAAGATCCAGTAAAGCTTCCATGATCTGGGTGTCCACCACATTCGTCCGAAACGATAGACGCATCAAGCGCGGGCCCAATCTCCGTTAAAGTACCTCGTTCTTCTGCATACAGGAATTGTAGAATGCTACCGCGGACTCTCACAGCTAGCTTCACCTTGCCTTCGTTGGCAATCTGAACTGGAGTCGGAGCTGGGAATGAAATATTACCATCAGGATAGGACATTTCGGAGCTCATGATGAGCAGCTCCCGCTCTCCATCTGAATGTGCCGTCACAGTAAGATAAAAGAAATTGTAACGGCAGTAGTAAACCGTCAAGCCCGCATACTGACGCTCATCTTCGGGAGAGAAGTCGATAGTTGTCTCTGCATCAAATGAGAAGTGGCTTTGCCGGCGAGCCACCAAGGCTTGTTCAAACCATGAACCCACAGACTCTCGCCCAAACAGGGTCAATCTACCGTCTGTTGTGCAGAAAATACGTCCTGGCTCTGGCGTTCGCAGCCATTGGAAATCTTTGTGTAATCCGTCCTTAAATGTGTATCGCTTCTCCGCCCAGTAGCTGGAGTCCTCTCGCGCCCCTGGAATATTGAC
The DNA here is from genome assembly GCF_028828495.1 of Penicillium riverlandense. Taxonomy (NCBI): domain Eukaryota; kingdom Fungi; phylum Ascomycota; class Eurotiomycetes; order Eurotiales; family Aspergillaceae; genus Penicillium; species Penicillium riverlandense. The sequence goes on along the minus strand of NW_026643197.1, from coordinate 14,078 downwards.
ATCAAGGGATGGCACGGGGCCATCCTTAACATAAAGCCAATCGTCATCTCCCCAGTACGCCTCCTGTATCGCCGTTTCCCGCCCAAGGACACAGCGCCGTCGCTGACCAACAGGCCTCCCAGTGAGATGAACGACATACGTTCTCCCGTCTGAGGTTTCCACGATGTCTCCATGACCGGCTCTTTGCAGTGCAGCGAAAGGTGAATCTTTGGAAGTGATGATGTGTTTTTGTGGGTGCAATTCATATGGACCCCAGATGTCTCGTGAACGTGCAAGAGTACACGCATGATCATAGCCTGTTCCACCCTCCGCAGTCAACAAATAATACCAACCGTTACGCTTGTAAAGATGTGGGGCTTCCACGAGTGAGAGGTCTGTGCCTTGAAAGATGTTTTTTCTTGGACCGACCAGCTTGCCCTCAATAGCGTCAAATTCTTGGAGAACAATACCAGCAAACAACAGCGGCCGCCGTCTATGATCCCACGTCATATTCACAAACCACTTACGACCGTCTTCGTCGTGGAAAAGAGAAGGGTCAAATCCTGAAGAATTGGCAAAGACAGGGTCAGACCATGGTCCCTCGATGGCTGTTGCATGAATGATATAGTTATGAGCGTCCTTGAACGATCCATCCTTGCGCTTGACATCCGTATAAACGAGCCAGAATTTGTCACCATCGTGCGTCAAGCAAGGTGCCCAGATCCCGCAACTGTCGGGTTCACCGCGGAGATCGATATGGCTCGCTCGTGAAAGGGGACGTGTTATAAGCTCCCAATTAGCCAGGTCCTTGGAGTGGTGAATTTGCACTCCAGGAAGCCATTCGAAGGTGGACGTCGCAATGTAATAGTCTTCCCCAACCCTCAAAATGGACGGATCCGGGTTGAACCCTGGGAGAATTGGATTACGGACAAGAGGCATATTGGCTTGGTGAGGTGTCGTTCGGGTGCCACTGGCACTGGGAAGTTCTGCTCTTATTCAGGTTTCTGAAAACCAGGACACGTTGCATTGAACAATAGCATTTTAACCGGGCATTTAGCCGCCACAGCGGAGAAAATGAAATATGTGGGGTGCCGGGGTGGGTACATCAGCTAGCACAGAACTTCCCAGCGGGGATACGACAACCCACCCCATACTTGTCGACTTTTCCGGTCCCGCACACTAGCTCAATTTCATTTAGTGGCTAGAGTATATCCGCGGCCATAGCTTTTCTAGTATAGCCGCCCTAGCCGCCCTTCTAGACCGTATAAGGGAACCGACCTTAATACTCTTCGAATCTAGCGTCGAGCGGCTCGTTAAAGCCGCCTTCTACTCTATTACCACGTATCGTATTAACGAGTTCGATTAACTACGTATTAATACCTTCCTACGGAGAGAGGGGATCTAGAGTCGGCCGATTGAAATCTATCTTAGGTAGTCTATATACCGCTAGTACCGATAGGTCTAGGTTCGATTAATTAGCTTTGCCTATCGCACTAGCCGCCTAGGGGGCTAGGCAGTCTACGTCACTAGTTGAACATACCCTAACTAGATACACTTGATTAGATAGAAGCATACACCTAGCAATATCTCGTATAGGATCGCATACTACCTACTAGCCGACTAGCCCATAGTGTTACAGGTTGACCCTGTAACACGCGCTACGTAGCGTACGTAGCTGTTGTCCTGTCTCTGTCTGCTTGATTACTCAGCATCTATCCTGTACTTAGTCTGTTTACCCCTGATCTGGTAGTTCCCCTCTTGAGCAATTCCATCTTGTATCCTGGGAGCTGACAGCTATTGTCGTACGTCTGTTAAGACACGACAAACCCTAACACATAGCATCGGCGCTAAGCAAAAGATGCCTTAGTAGCATTCATCCGACTATCTCCAAGGACAACTTGACTAGGCGACGCTTAGCCTATCGATCGCTCTTCTAGACTATAAACTTAAGGGGGATATCTTTAAGAGCGTGGTTATCGGATTCATAGCCGCACTTAGGGTCGATAGGGCTAAGCATACATATAAGGATCTAGCTAGCTATACCACTTATGTTATAGGACCTTCGTACGAAGTCCTGATATTGTTATACTCAGCTGAAGCTTCGTGACTGTTGACCGCCTTTTCGTTCTGCCATGTTTACCCACGCATCTTGTTTCCCCTTTCTTCCCCTTTTCTTTCTTCCTTTCTTTAATGAATCCTTCTTGTGTATAGGACATACCATCAATTGACACAATTTGGTCTGATCCCTAACATTAGGATTCATTCTCAATTCACGAGCTAGTCAGGTGCCCTACTAGCTATATACCAACCACGATACCGACCGTACGACGCATTAGAGAGGCGACCTCCCAACCATGATAACGAACGCCCAACCCCCACGGCCTACATACCCTGATGTAGACTAGTATGATGGAAGTGACCCGAACGGTTATGCGGTGTTCCGTACGAACCTAAAGGTCAAGTTCGTAATGGATCAACACTACTTCTAAACTAAGGAAGCGAAAGTCTACTACGCATTTAGACGGCTTAAGGGGCTAGCAAGCCAACGTGTACACCCATGGATCCTTGCTAAGGAAGAAGCAGGAGAACCCTACACGCTAAATGACTTTTACAAAGTCATGGATCTCCATTTCTCTGACCCCGACTGGGTACAACGGGCTCTCGTACGAATCAACACTATGCGACAAGGAAAGAAAAGTCTTCGCGAATTCCTTGCAGACTTCGAACAGACCTTGACCACGGCAGGAGGACTTAATTGGTCAGATGATCAGAAGAAGGCCCTCCTCGAGACTGCTATCAACGTCGATTTACTCCGAGGCACAGTTAGAGTTTTCTCCAATTCGTACGAGGACTACCGGAACAACCTACTTAGGATTGAACACAATCTCCAACGAGTAGAAAGACTCAGCAAAAGAAACCCACGATACACCACTACTAGTCCTACCTCTTAGCCTATAGTGCCTAAGGCTGATTCGGAACAAATGGATTAGTAGCCAACCTACGCTACAAAGATCGCTACCCTTGAAGCACAGATTGCTACGCTTCGTACGAACCCTAGACTATCTTCCCAAAGGGCAAAATGGGTTTCCGAAGCAGAGATCTAGTAACGTAGGACTAGCGGAGCATACATTCGTTGTGGAGGAAAAGAACACCATATTGTAGCTTGTCCTCAAAAGCCTACTCTCCGCCCATCACAGATTGCCAATATAGAGGCTACGGAGTAGGATCAGAGTAATAGCGATAGTAAGAGTTTGGGAAAAGAGTAACCCTCGTGCAAAAACGCGTACGAGGGAAACTAGATACTTCGAAAATACCACAAGATTAGAAAACTTTTGAAGAATCGCGTATGCACTCTCCTCCCTTTATTGTCACTACTATCCTCAAACGATATGCAGTGGCTCAGACCCTTATTAATGATAGATGTCTATCGTACGGAGCTATCACTAAGCAATTTATGAAGAAACATAGTTTGCCCGTGTTTAATATCGCACTAAGGCCTATAAAGGGGGTAGGAGGAGAAGGGACGATCCGATAGGTCGTACGATCAAGTCTCTTAGTTAGGAGCCACTTCGACTAAGTTGCCTACTTTTATGTGATCCCCAACAACCTTGGCTACGACCTAATCCTTAGCCTACCGTGGTTAAAACACCACGATGCCCGCCTCGAACTAGCAAGGGGCCGTTTATTCCTACGATCCTTAGGAGTCCGTATACGGAGCGAAAACGTTAAACCACCCCCTTAACTCGATATCGCAGTAATCTCAGCAACTACAATGCAAGCAAATATTCGTCGTACGAAGAAGGCAATAACAAGCACACCACACTAACCGGAAATCTTCGTAGTGACGATAGCAGACATCGAAAAAGCACTCGCCCTAAAGAAACCTATCGACTATCGTACGAAGCTACCCCTCTAGTACATAGAGTTCTCACGCCTCTTCGACCCTAAAGAAGCAGCGAAGCTACCCCCTCACCGCGGAAATAGTATTGACCACAAAATCGAACTAGTACGGCAAAATAGAGAGGAACCATAGGTGCCCTAGGGTCCTCTCTATAACATATCAATAGAAGAACTACTAGTATTACGGAAGACACTCACAGAACTACTCGACAAGAACTTCATTCGAGTTAGCCACTCACCGGTAGCTGCCCTAGTCCTATTCGTACGAAAGCTAGGAGGAGGGCTTCGTTTCTATATAGACTACCGAGCCCTCAATGCAGTCACGAGGAAGGACTAATATCCTCTTCCCCTTATTCACGAAACCCTAAATCAAATCGGACGAGCTAAGTGGTTCACTAAGCTTAATGTTTCTATAGCATTCTACAAGATCCAAATTGCAGAAGGGGATGAGTAGAAGACCGCCTTTCGTACAAGGTACGGACTCTATGAATGGCTAGTAACTTTATTCGGCCTTGCGAATGCTCCTAGTTCCTTCCAAAAGTACATTAACTAGACATTACGCGAATACCTTAATGACTTCTATTCCGCATACCTTAACGACTTGCTTATCTATTCGGAGGGTAACCTCGATGAACACCGAGAACACGTTAAGAAGGTCCTTAGCAAGTTACAAGAAGCAGGGCTACAGCTAGATATCGACAAATGCGAGTTCGAATGTATAGAGACAAGATACCTTAGGTTTATCGTACGAGCAGGTAAAGGAGTACAAATGGACCCTAAGAAGGTCGAGGCTATTTAGGAATAGGAGACACCAACGACCGTCAAAGGGCTACGAGGGTTTCTAGGGTTTGCAAATTTCTACCGATAGTTTATTGAGGCCTATTCGGAGATTACACGACCCCTTATCGATCTCACACGAAAAGACACTCCGTTTTAGTAGACTAAAGTCTATGAAGGGAGTTTCTAAGAACTAAAGAGACTCTTCACCATAGGTCTAATCCTTGCCACATTTAGCCCATCTCGTACGATAGTTATGGAGACGGATTCGTCTAGTTATACCGTTAGTAGAGTGCTTTCCTAATACGACGACTAAGGACGCCTGCGACCTTGCGCCTATTTCTCAAAGAAGAACACGCCTATAGAATGCAACTACGAAATCTACGATAAGGAATTACTTACTATCGTACGATGTCTAGAAGCATAGGATGCGGAACTACGGTCTATAGAAACTAAGTTCACCGTTATCACGGACCATAAGAACCTTGAGCACTTTTTCCGCCCTTAGAAGTTGATAGAACGGCATATGCGATGGTCTCTCTTCCTTAGTCGATTCAATTTTAAGTTCAAATATCGTATAGGGGAGGAGAATGCTAGGGCAGATGCACTATCCCGCCGAGAATAGGACAACCTAATAGAAGAAGACCCTAGGGTCTAGGATCGTACGATATGTCTTCTCCGCCCTATAGAAGACGGTGTAGTAATGAATATCAACGCCCTTACTATAGATATAGACTAAGAACCAACGGACGACTAATGGGAATGTGCCTATGACTAAGACTACGACTACTAAGAAGCCATACAAGCCGTTAGGGAAGGTGCTCAGAAGTTTCCCCCAAAGTTGTAGCTAAAGGTTTCTATATCTGAGTGTTCGATCGACTCCCAAGGGTTCTTACGATTTCGCGGACGGCGATGGGTGCCGTAGTCTAAACCTCTTCGTACGATGTTAATCCAAACGGTACATGATTCAGTAATCACTAGCCACCCTAGAAGAGAAGAGACCTATACTATAGTTAGCCGCGAATACTTCTAGCCAAGAATGTCTCATGATATCCGGCGGTTCGTACGAAACTACGACCTATGCGGAGGAGGGAAGGCATAGAGAGAGCTCAAAAAGGGGCTTTTAAAGCCCCTACCGGTCCCTAATCGTCCTTAGCAAGATGTTGCCCTCGATTTCGTGACTAATCTCCCTCGAAGTAACGATTATACTAATATCTTAGTGATTACTGATCGTTTGACGAAGGGGGTGATATTAGAGGGAATGGGAGAAATTACTACGGAAGCCACGGCCTAGGCAATTATTCGGACACTCGTACGACGACATAGGTTTCCGTCTTCTATCGTCTTAGACCGTGGTACCTAGTTCACGAGCTCCCTTTGGTCTCGGATCTGCTAGCTATGTAGGATCGTACGACGCCTCTTAACCGCATACCACCCTAAAACCGACGGACAGACAGAACGGCATAATAGCATAATAGAGACATACCTACGCCTCTTCGTCCGATACGAATAAGATAACTGGTCACAACTCCTACTAATGGCCGAATTGGCATTAAATGGTCTTGTTTCTGTAGCAATAGGACTAAGCCCCTTCTTTCTCTCTTATGGGTACAACCTATCCCTATTTCAACCTTAAGAGAACCTAGAGGACTTATTAGAAACACTACGAAGCCTAATATAGAAAGCAGAGGCAATCGTACGAAAGCTTGCTAAGGCTAGAGACTAGGCCTATGCATTAATTGCATACACGAATCAAGTAGTAGAGTCTAATGCAAACCGACACCGAGACCCTACACCTAGGTACCGCCGTGGAGACTACGTCTGGTTAAGCCTAAAGAATATCTAAACGGATAGGCCATGCCGGAAGCTTGACTAGAAGAATACAAAATACGTGGTACAGAAGGTGATTGGATCACATGCAGTACGCCTGAATACTCCCCCTGGAATTCACCCTACCTTCTATGTGAGCCTCGTACGACCTGCTGCAACGGACCCTCTACCTTCTTAGAAGAGACATGAACCCTAACCGCCAGCAATCTTAGTTGATGGTCACGAGGAATGGGAAATTGAGAAGATCATTGACGAACAACGAACGAAATAGCGAGGCAACTCTCGTACGAAGTACAAGGTGAAATGGGTGGGATATACGCAACTAACTATAGAGCCCGCTGAGGCCCTAGAGAATACCGCTGCTCTAGACGACTGGCTTAACCGTACGGAACCATTTCGACGCCCTAATGGATCACTCGACAAGTCAGCCTATCGTACGAGATACTAGTGTTTACTAAACACTACGATAAAAAAAAAAAAACCCGTTCTCTGGTAAAATTTTTCAGAGAAGGTAGATTGATGAAGAAGGAGAGTTGGGAAGGGCACGCTCAAGCCTTTTATACTCCCCTATCGCTTACATCGTCAACCTTGTGACCGCTGCCTAATCGCAAACAAACGTTAGGAGGAGAGGGCTAATGTTATAGGACCTTCGTACGAAGTCCTGATATTGTTATACTCAGCTGAAGCTTCGTGACTATTGACCGCCTTTTCGTTCTGCCATGTTTACCCACGCATCTTGTTTCCCCTTTCTTCCCCTTTTCTTTCTTCCTTTCTTTAATGAATCCTTCTTGTGTATAGGACATACCATCAATTGACACAATTTGGTCTGATCCCTAACAGTCTTGGCGTAGTTAAAATCAATGAATTATTTTGATAGGGTGCGACTAGTATGAAGCATCACCACCATTAGTAGGCCAATCACCCACCACATATATCACAATGTGAGGCTAGAAGATTTTTAGGGGTAAATCAGCATTCAGAGAACTCCTAGCTTTCAATTCAGCGTCTTACAACGACTTTGTGTGATAGTCAATTTTGTACTAAGGTCAACATATACGCCGTTATTACATATATATACATCCGCATATCCACCATTCGATTTTACTATGTCCCAGCCCACCGCCAACGAGCTTTTTATCCGACTCATGCGGTATTCTGTGATTATATGTCGACGGTGTCAACATGCAGTATATCCCACCTAAGTCACAGCCTATTTAACTGGCACGCGCCATCGCTTAGCTGCAGCCGATGCCCGATAGATCCAGGCTATAGTCCAACAGTGGGATGGGATAGCTCAGGACATTTCCGAGCGGTTGTTCCCAACACAGGTGCAGAAGCCCATTATAGGACTTCAGATTTACACTGATGGCATACTATGTACACACGTTGATAACTGTGGGTATGTATGTCGTAGTAAAGAGAGCATCCGCAAGCATTGGCGGACCAAGCACAATTGGACGCCATTCCACCATATGGGTCACTAGAGGCCAGGCGAGAGTCAGGCTGCGTAGGATGCGATGCAGGGTGCCATGATGGCCATTTCATGCCAGCGTTTTTTTGTCTATGGCACCGCATCCCATTACATCCACATCCGACAGCCTGGGCCCGACTATGAACTAGAGCCGCCGCAGCCGCGGTCCGACTTGGTCCATGCCGCGACCTAGCATCTCGAACAGCTATATATCGAGTCGCAACCATTAGGGAAAATCCGACTTCGACTAACAGCCACATGGGTGTTTTTAAACCAAATAAAGTGATATAATATAGAAATAGGTCGGCTGATTCTAAATCTTTAAACAGATTTTTATTAAATTGTAGGGCTATTGAGTTATAGCCTGTCGAAGTTGGCGTATTTTTCGGTGTTATGAGGCAAATGAGGGAAACTATTTTCTGGCACCCGAGAGGTATCCCAAGGCTAGCACCCAATAAAGCTTGGGGGATTTGCTTTATTACTATATTGCTCCACAACAGAATCGAGTCAAGTTTGTGGTGATTGCTAAGAAAATGAATTTCCCCTCGGCTCTGGCCCTCCCCAAGCCGAAAGGATAGCGGCAACAAGCCCGCAGAACAATTATAGTGAAATAGAAATAAGCGCTTAATGAAAATTGAGGGAGAAGCTCTTTCGAATGCGCTTTGAGTCAATTGAAACCATTAGCAGCAGTATTCGCTTGATGATGCGCTGCTTATTAGGCTCGGAAATGCCGTTCAATATGGAAAATAGCTATCATTGAGCATGCTAAGCGCTTGAGTGAATATATTTTAGGCATTTAGAAGTGCCTTTGCAGCTATTGGTGTCACTAATTTGGTTTTCCGATGTGTTCGTCAGGTTCAAATTGCGAATCGACAACCAATGTTTCATTGCTCATACCCTAGATTATCTTTTGCAAAATCCACTTGACAATGGTATCCATCATCTCTAGTGAAAGCCAATGTCCCGTATTCTCGAAAGTCTTCAGAAAAACATCATTCCACATTCCGTATTTCTCAACCCAGGGCAGAGTGAACTTGCTTGGAACAACTATATCAAGGGCACCATTCAAGATCAAGATATGCTTGCCATAAATCTGCTCGAGACTCTGGTCTCGAGCTCTGTACATCGCCGAAATTGATTCAGGCCATCTTGCCAAATCGGTGACATCTTTGCCATCTTCGGTGCTACAAAGTCGTTCGACGAGCAAGTCCGTCAAATTTGGGGAGCCCACGATGGCAATGGCGGCTTTGATTCCTCGCTCCTTGGCGAGAACATCCCACGCGGTGTGGCCCCCAAGCGAGAATCCTGACATGACGAACTCAGTTGGTGTAAACCGATCTTCCACATAAATTTTGAGATACTTCATCACAATTTGGATGTCCATCACAGTGCCGTCTGTAATTAGATTATGAGATATGATGCTGGGTAGAAGTCAGGTCTGCGAACCTATCATGGCGAGCATGTCGTGTCTGGTGTTCTGTAAGCTTGTGAATCCATCAAGAAAAGCAAAGTTGGAAGAGTGTCGGCCGAGGGGGGAGAGAGGGGGTGGGGGGTGGGGGGCGGGCGCACGCATGTTTTTGATTTCCTCCCTTCCAGTCCTTGCTGCATATATAACATCAATATAAGCCCAAGATGAGTCTGCCTAAAATTTCTGCAGTTCTTACACAACTAATGAGTTGACCTGTAGCATTACAATAGAACGTGAATATAACAATATCAGTGAAAGGCTAGGTCACATGCCGCTCTTGCTCCATGATTGCGATTGTCGAAAGTTGCCACCACGGAGCCTTTAGTCAACTTCTCCGTTTGGTTTAGCTGGAAGAGAAATTGGTGTGCAAACACTTCGGCATCTTCATAGCTCCTTGTTCGCCCATGCACGTGGAATAGAACTACTGTGTCGTTGGCCTGTTGAGAGGATAGCTCGTGAACGCCGTAGAGATACACGTAAAAGCCAGCGATGTTTATTGTTGTCTTGCTGGATTTCATTGTGCTCTCTGGCAGCTTGGTGAATGGCTGGCTCCGAAACGCCATGGCAGGTGTGAAAACAATAGGGTTCGGTCCACGTCGCAAGGTTGAGTCGGGGGGAGTTGGAGGGACGAGATGTCCAATTTGTAGTCGAATGTGGATAACAGGCGGTATAATAAGTCAGGGCTCTTAGCGGGCCTCTTTAACACAGCAGCACCATTCCGTCGGGTACTGTGGATTCTATGGCCGAATTTGCCACGACTGTATCGGGTTCATATCGCCAACAGAATAAGGTAAAAACGGGGCTCAGGGAGGGCGTCACATTAACAGAAATAACTTCGTTGCGTGTTTCAAATGAGACTACCTAGGCATAGTTGAGACTCCTGAAAGCTGTTTGCTCTCTTTGGCTCTCCTACCCCGAGAATGCAAATTGAGACAGGGGCTGAATGAACAAAGTAGTAGAATAAGAGTATTGAAATATCTTTTCTCTGACTATATATTATAGTTTCCTCAACAGTTGCCACGTCGCAAGATGGATGTATGTTCAGACGGTCAGTAACTTGTACCCGCAGAGGTGAGTTCAGATGCTACGATCCCTGTCCTCATTAGCCAAATGTAAGAAAGCCTTCCCTGCCGTGGTGTAGTTCGACTTTCTCTAGAATCGCGTGTCATATTGCAATGCCAATCTTGCAATTATATTTGTTTAGCGCAATCATGCGTGAAGATGAGCGATGGCAGGAAAGCTTGGGCTATGTGCAATGAAAGTCCGATCACGTGCTGCGTTTCCCCGTATGATCCGAGAGGCAGAGGTCCTTACGTAATAAATACCGCGGAACTAACTACAAACTCCGTCGGACTTTGTAATTAGAATCCTTATTATTGCAGGTTTTCCGAGAAAGCGTCTAAACTTACGTGCATAATCAGGACGCCCTCAAGTATGTGGTGCTTCAGCGCGATTAGTACTATTCGAAGGCCTCGATCCCCCGCGAACGAACTTGGTTCAGCCGCATTCTTGCGTCACCCATGGAAGGGGTTTGCCCCAATTGAATCAATGGTTTGACACGCCACCTATCCTTGCATAACCTTATAAGAAGCTTTTCAGGTTCGGTACGTGGTGTATCAAGCTTTTTGTAATTTGTCTAGTTGACATCATCTCTGGTAGAACTCGGCTGAGCACTGTCACACTTTGCCAATGTGTATGAAACACCGGAAAATACTTAAGGACAAATGATTTGGTAATTTCTTCCACTTGATTTTTCCCATAAAGTGGAAATACGCACTCACTTTGAACCCATTTCCATCGTACGATGTCCCCTCCTCAAGCTATTGAAGGCGCTTGCAATTGTGGTACCATTACGGTCACTATTCCTAGAGCTTCCTTCCCTCAGGCTAGCTCAGTTTGCCACTGTCGGAATTGCAAAGCTTCCGCTGGTTCATTGTGAGTGAGAGATCTGTCAGTGTTCTCGTATGGTGTTGATTGGACCGTGAGAATCCAGGTTTTCTGTGAATATTCTTGCATCGGCAACGGATGTGACCGTCACGGGAACTCCCAAGGCCTTCAAAGAGACCGAATGTGCATCAGGCCATCAGATGAGCAGACTCTTCTGCTCTGACTGTGGGTCGTAAGTTTGACCTATCTTGCAGGTTTTCTCATGTTCACTTAGGCTTTATTAATGCTCCTGGCGTTCGCAGACCGATCATGTCAGTAGTGATTGGAGATGAAGGTTCCGTATACTTTAAGGGGGGGCTATTTGCGAAGTCGGGGATCGATCTACCTCCACCTACATTTGAAGCTTGGTTGCGACGAGCTGAAACTTGGGAGAAACGATTTGATAACTGCGAAGCTACGGATTGAACCAGGGGTGATAAAACTCATCAATAATTTATCAGAAATTGAGATCTCTAGCAAGGTCAGAGGTTCCTTTCGTCAAGATCCATCTTCAATAATTTGAGGGTTTGAAGGGTTTACATGAGAGTCACCCATAGCTATTGAACAATCATATCTAAGGTCAGATAACTAAGGGGGCTACATAGAGGTAGAAACACGGTTGCTTAAGTCGTATATTCAAGTAGGTTTAGAGAAAATATAGGAATTATTCCATGGTCAGAACTCCAGGGTTTTCATCATTAAGCCGGTTGACTTTAGTCCTCTTTAATACACAAAACTTTATGGCTTTCACACGGATCAAAGCTTTTCGTTACATGTATCTGAAGTTCAACCCTGACCAGGTGTTGTTCTGTCTCGTAATTTCCTTTACGTCAATATCAAAAGCGAGCTCATCATATGGTATTTACATGACACCTCGCTGCAATTGTGAAGTATCAATAAATTTACCGGGAAAAGTTGGGATTAGAGGGATCGATAATCATTGTAAGCTCTTATCTACAGGAATTTTATGCAAAATGACTTTATTTGAAAGGACTCGCCCGCTTCTTATTTTGTTGACCGAATTTAGCATTGGAATACTCAAGAAACAGAAGTCTAATATAAGTCAGAACTTCAAAACCGCTTTTCCCATGTTGACTCCGTTAAAAATACCAACCAGGCCCTCTGCTGCATTTTCAATACCCTGTGTCTCATGAATGAGTGCTTTGAACGAACCATCCTTGATCCAGTTCTGCACATTTTCTTGATGCTCCTTCGTGTATTTGTCCCCCATGCCTGGATCTCCGACAATGAATCCACGCATTGTTAAACGTTTGAATAGCATGTTGTCGATATTCTTGATTGGATATGGCGCCGAGTTGTACTGTGAAATCAGACCACAGACCACACTACGACCAAACTCCTTCAATGTGTCCAAAGCTGCTTCGAGATGTTCGCCCCCCACGTTTTCGTAGTAAATATCGATCCCACCTGGAGCTAGACGAGCTAGGGCGTCTGCGGGTGTCTCTTTCTTGTAGTTGAAGCCGCTGTCAAAGTTGAGCTCCCGGGTGATGTAATCAAGTTTTTGGTCACTCCCGACACTGCCGATCACTTTGAGTCCTTCGTGCTTAGCAAGTTGTCCAACTAGTTGTCCAACTGCTCCGCTCGCAGCAGATACAAAAATTGTCTCCCCTTTCTTCGGCTTCCCAATTTCAAACAGAGACGAATAAGCTGTAAGGCCTGGCATGCCAAGGGCCCCAAGAAACACGCGGATGTCTTCAATTCCGAGGGGGTTTTCAAGATGACGAAGCTCAGTGACTTCATATCCACCTAATATGTTGTATTTCTGGACAGAAAGATGGCCAATCACCATGTCGCCTTCCTGAAAATGCGGGTTATTGGATTGGATAACTCTGGCAATGGCGGCACTGTCAATTGGTTTGTTGAGCGTAAAGGCAGGCGTGTAAGATTTGACCACGGCAGGTCGCATGCGAGGACGCATGTATGGGTCAAAGCTAGCGTAGAGGGTCTGCAAGATGAGGCCATTCGGAGGTGCAGTCCTTCGGGGTGCCGGCCACAGTATCAACAAAAAGGTGTTTCCCAGGAACTGGATATCCCTCGGGGATTCCTTTAAATATGAGAGCTTTGTTTTCGGACATTTTTCACAGGTTTGAATGATATATAAGAAGGACTGGGCCGGTTGAGATGTCACAGGAGCGTGCGTAGAATTGAAGAGGTTCTTATATACGTCCCTTGGGGATAATCTGATTTATCATCGTACAGATTAAATTACGAGATGGAATGTAATGGACCACGCATGATATGTCTCAGAAATCTTGGGCTTGTCATCGACAGTGGGTTTGGCGACTCCGTCGGAACTATGTAAGCGCTGTGGCGTTACCTGAAGATAATTAAGTACCGTACTGTCGATAACCGTCGGAGTTATCAAATCTGCACGCCACAAAGAGATTTGATTCCCTCTTGTAATTTCCTGTATGGGTAGATAACTGTATCTATACGTTGGAAGCTGTAGCTTGATAAATTAATAGAAATCCCGGAGCTACAACTAACCAACAATCATATTTAGGACAATGCGAAGTCAAACAAGGGCACAAAGTGTACTCAAGGTGTACTATTGTACTGTATCTCGTTGTCTTTATCCGAATACACTTTTTCTCTAACCCTCAAAAGTTTTATCAGTAGCTATGGAAAGTTTCAATGGCATAATGATAGAGTTTTAGGGCTTTAGGGCTTAGGGTTTAGGGCTTAGGGTTTAGGGCTTTAGGGTTT